>NC_135713.1:119050302-120285700 GCF_964656455.1 Halichoerus grypus
CAGTCTAGAGGGAAAAAAAAAATTTTTGTTTACAACGGGGTTATCATTTGAAGAGCAAATAATACTTATTTTCACAATGAATGTACAATGATAATTTTCTTTTCCAACAAAGAAAATCAGAATTTGCAAAATAAACAAAGCAATCTAGGGGCGCCTGGGTGGCTCAGTCGGTTAAGCATCTGACTTGATTTCTGCTCAGGTCATGATCTCAGGGTCGTGAGATCGAGCCCTGCACTGGGCTCTGTGCTCTGCGTGGAATCTGCTTGAGATTCTCGCTCTCCCTCTGCCCCTCCCCCCGCTCATGCACTCTATCGCTCTCTAAAATAATTAAGTAAAACCTTTTAAATAAATAAATAAAGCAAGCAGGCCAGCAAGCAATCTACTCACATGTGCATCAATGTCAACTGAAGGGTACACAGGGGGCATAGACTGGGAAGCCACATTGCTTGGAGACTGTGAACAGGGTTCAGGTGTAAGACATTCCGTGGTCTGAGAGGAACTGTTTGAACCACTGGGCACTCTGCTACTCACAGCTGAAAAACAATATTCATATTGCTGAATTCTACTTAAAAGAGTAAAGTCACTTATATACAGAAAAACACAGAAAACAAAATTTTATAGCAGGATTATAATGTAGTAGTTAAATCACAAGCTTTGGAATCAGATGGACCTGTGTTTGAATTCCAGTTCCACCACTTTCTGATCTCAGACAAGTAATTTAACCTCTTAGGGCCTCAATATTCTTCATGTGTAAAATGGGGATGATAACAGTACCTGCCTAGAAAGATTGTTGGAAACACCACTTGAGATAATGCAGGTGAAATACTTAGTAGCATGGTGCTTAATATTCAGTGCATACACAACAAATGACAGCCTTTTATGGTGTCAATAGGGAAAAAACAGTTTATAATAAAAAAATAAATTTTATATCTTAGTCTGTAAGAAGTAATTAGACAAAAATATCCTGAGGACAATGCACAAAAGAGGGGGGGAGGAGAACAAGTTAAAATATTTCTCACATAAATAGCACAGAGTATGTGCTTTTAAAATTCAATATTTATTTTTAAAATTTTCTAAAGTGAATCAATCTCTGAAAATAAAACTATTTTTAAAATCAACATTGGAACTTTTATTAGGGATCTCAATCTGGTGTTCAAGACTGCTGTCTGAAAACTGAGTTAATTGACATTTTATCTTTATGTCTCTACATATTTCTTATGTTTCATAAGAGCCAGAGTTTGCCCCACAGTGGGAGAAATAGGACCTATCTCAGAGGGATGTTACAAGCTGTCTGCTAAGTAAGGTACAAAAAGCATTTAAAATACACAGTGTTTGGTATATGTGAAGTGCTCATTAAATGTAATTATCAGATATTTTATAGGACTTTCAGTAATATTGCTCATTGTGTTGAAAAATAAAAACATTACTACTCACTAAAGAAAAAACTCATAAAAAAACCTATAATCATTAATAATATAAAAAAGACAAAGCTTCAGTGATGGCAATACCTCTCATCTAGACTAAAAGTAAATAAAAAACACACAGGTCTCAAAGGAAAATGTAAGCATTTCAAGGGTTGAAGAATGTTTAGTCTCTAGAATTTGGATATGATTGGATCTCAATCAAGGATACTTTTCATAAGTATAAATGACTAAGTTTAGTACACTATTTCTTTAAATAACTTCACAAATTTTAATATGTTCAGAAGTTTCCACATGAACTGTCCCATCCTCCTCCCCACCAATATATATAAAATCATCTTGGCTATATAAATTTCTGTAGCTTCTATCATGGTTACAAATAGGAATTATTTTATATATTTGTTTCACCTATAAGAACATGCACAAAATGGAAACAAAGCTTTAAAAATCTTTGTCATTCAGCAAATTAAAAGCAGACAGTATTTTGTTATACCTCCTCAAAAGAGATGGTATGTTTGGAAAACAGCTCTAGAAAACAAAGACACTAAAGACCGATATGTAGCTCCTCTGTAATAGTAAGATTTTAACAGTGGTCTCATAATGATTAACAAATACCTTACTAAAGAACTACTTTTATCATTATTAATATTGTTTATCCATGTTATCTTTTTGTTATTATGAAAAACAGATACTTAAAATTTTTTCGAAGTTGATTAGAGTACTCTGCCAGATCTAATACTATAAAAGACTTCTTTACAGAGATGGCTTTTAAAAAATATTTCTGTGCATTTAACAGCTCTATTACCAAAAATGTGTTGTTACATCAACTATTGCACATTTTTGTACAACATTATCCTAGAAACATTTTTTTCCTCCTTGTAATAATGACAATCAGAAACGTTCCACAAAAGTGACTTTAATAGCATTAATTACACACAAAAAGTAATAAAGACTAGAAAGTAGCAAGATTTAAAAGGTACATGTGGAATAAAGGTTTTATTAATATAAAATTATACCAGGACTATTACATTTTCATAAATCCTAAAATGTTTCCTACCTCTGAATGAAATGTCTCTGAAAATGACTCTGACAGATCACTACCAGAAGTCACTATATAATTCAAATTAAATTTATGCACTATCCTAAAATGGGGTGATAGAAGAATTAACTGCAATATTCTGCTTAATTCTTTATGAAATTTAAGATGGTTTTGTAGGCAATATGGAAGATAATAATAAACCTTACCATATAAAAATCTCAGATACTAGGTGTACATAAAGTATGCTGTGAGATTTTAGGAAATTAAGTCACCATAATCTGTTTTATATAATAATAACTTTATTAAATAAATACAAATAAATAAAAATCTATAAATAAAATATTAACATCTATTAGAAGAAATTATTTAAAAAGATATTTTATTGCAAATTCCTTCAAAAATAAGAGGGTTTCCTAATTACCTTTTTATTCTTAAGCTTACATTGACTACTACAGGATTACTTAAAGCAAGATACTTTTGAATTGGAATTTGTTTTAAGAAAACCTATTAAGGTGCCAACAATAGTAACAATGTGCTAGCCACAAAATTATATTAAACCTTACATAAATACCAAATCTTAATATAAAAACAATAAGGGAAATTGTTAATTTTTTTAACAGTCTAAGGAAATAACAAATATCTTTAAGATAAATTCAGAACTTAAACATGAATCAGATGCATGCATATTACACTTAAGGTTCTTAAACATGGCTGTACTGAATTTGAGTCTTGACACTTACTAGTAACAACTGCCATAAGCCTCAGTTTTTCAACAGAAAAATTGAGGTGGGAAAAGGACCTATTTTATAAGATTATTATAAATAGCCCATGAGATAATGTATATAAAGCATTAAGCACAGAGCTTAGTACATGGTAAGTGATCGATAAATGTGAATAAATTGATATTGAGTTGATCTTTAATCAATCTTTATATATTAATAATAAAATTTTTACTAGATGTTTCTGGAACTGCTCAATGGTCAAAGCTATTTTGTATTTTTTTAGATTTCCAAATCTTAGTTCTAGACATTTGAACTGAGAATCACGTGTTATTATGATACCTTCTAAAAGCCCAGCACTTACTTTCACAAGAAAAGGACCTCAAGAACCATGCTCCCAATCAAGAGTTTACATACATTCTGTCTGGGACTATATCAAGTATGACACATATAAGACTATATACTAAAATACTAAGCTAATCCAGTCATGACCTTAATAAATTATTTGTCTAACTAACTCAGTTACATGAAAATATTTTGACATAACAGCAATAAATAAAAAATACTCCTATATTTAAAGAGTGAAATTTATTGCTATTATATATGAATATTCTCTAAAACTGTAAGATATACAGTATTTTCTTCTTTATTAAATACAAGGGATGAGAACTAAATTTGGGTAAAATTAATTACATCTTTGGTGTAATCTATAATCATACTGATATATTAATACATCAGGCAATTATAGAATTAGGTATTCAGGCAATTATAGAATTAGGCATTCACCTACTCCATCCTTGTCTAATTTCTTTCACCTTTGATAAAGAAAATTACGAGAAACTTGGTCTTAATAAAATAACTTTTTAATTTTAAGTGAGATAGTTCATCATCTTGAACAAAGAAAATCTAATTATTGCTATATATTTTAAAACAGGTAACCATAAAAATGGAAATTTTTTATGTGAACATAATTTTTAAAAAATTTTTTTATTGTTATGTTAATCCCCATACATTTGTGAACATAATTTTTTTAGTTATTGGCTGATTTATATGTTAAAGTTTGTTAATAAAAGAATATTATACAAAATGATAGGCCACCTATCATTAGACATTAATGTCTACAGAAACTAAATTTTCTTAGTTTATTAACACTATACATAATTAAATGATGTTTCTAAACAAATTTTTTGAACTTTATAAAAGACCATTTCAATGTAACAAATAGTTCGATGAAATAAATCTTGCCTCCCCTACAAGAACCATCCATAAATACTACCATAAAGTTAATATCTACAAGTTCCTTTTAGAGCGGTTTCTACATTAAAAAAAAAAAAGACAAGTTCTAAGTTACAACAAAACTAGATGAGCAGTAATCAAAACTGCAAACTGAGTATTCAATTAGGAACATTATAATGCTATTTATGTAATCCTAAATCTTAAAAATGTTATTCCCATATTATCGGTACGTTATTATTATTCATAATCGTACTTGACGCTCAAATATCTGCTTTTACCCAGATTAGAAATTAGAACTATAAATGAACTCTAAGAGTTTATTCATAATTTGTAACAACTCTCAATACCAACGACACAAAGTTAATTTGAGTTAAATGCTATGGGCTGAAGATATAAAAACCCAAATTAAAGAATAAAGAATCTAACTCCTTAAAAATATTTCCCAGCATTTTTATTTTCTTTATGGGAAACTAAGTATTCTCCTCTGTACAGTGATACTTATTACATATCAGAGGAGGCTTATAGACAGTATCATAATTCTATAACCAATGCAAGTCATATAAATGCCCAATAAAATTCCTGATTTAAGTAAGCTTATTCCACATTTTTAAAGATTCAGTAAAGATTAGGAAGGCTAAAAGCTCACAAAAGAAGAAAGGAAACTGGGATAGTATAATTGGGATGGGAAGAGGGGAGGAGAATATGACAAGAGGAAACAGACAACAGTAAGGAAAAAAATGTTGCAATCAAGAGACAGAGGACTGGCCTGCCTTTGAATATCACTCCAGCTACATCTTAGTTCTTGGTCTTCATCCACTGTCAACAGCCATTCTGGCTGCATTTCTGAACTGGGCTCTCATGGAGGTGATACATTCACCAGCCATCTTTAGGAAGGTAAATGATTAATTGCACTGTTTTCCCACTGCTGCAAGGACAATGAAAGGGAAAGTAAACTTGTGCACCTCATTTCATATCTAGTTGTAATTTTCCACACAACAATAAACAGAAACATACACTTTAAGGTTATCAGGCCTTTCTTTTTTTCTTTTCCTGTGTGTATGTGTGTTGTGTCTGTGTGCTTTCATCAAGATAGTTAATATAAAAATTCCAATCTCCAAATCATCATCCAGTTGATAATAATTTCAATGTAATTTGAATCTTCTAACCACAAATACAAGAACATGGAATGCTTATAGTTTTCTCTGAACATCCCTTTTAATTAAAAATGTTTAAATTGATCTAATAAAATTATAAATAAAGAGAAAGCAATGTAATTTAGAATTATGATTTTCAGACATGAAAATCACTAGCAGGAAAATTTAATGTATAATCTTATGTGAATATCTCTAAAGCCTACAAAGAAATTCTACTTTCAGCTCTCCTACCCAAGATACAACACAGGCTGATGTTTTGCTTTGTTGTTTTTTTTTGTTTTTTTTAAAGTAATCTCTACACCCAATGTGGGGCTCAAACTCATGACCTGCAGAGCAACAGCTGCATGCTCAACCAACTGAGCAACCCAGGCGCCCCACAGGATGGTTTTGATACCATTAAGTTCTAAAATAAAAGCTCATGGCAACTTTATTTTTTGCCTTTGCAAATAACAAAAAAGAAAAGGGGAAAACACACTTTTATGTGTTAGTGCTGTACAGCTTAGTTAAATTCACTTCCAAAACACCTCAAGGAATAAATAATTTTACAAAGATAGTTCTAAAATGGAAAATACCAAGTTGGTGTTTTTGGAGGCTCGTGTAAAGAAGTTGAGCACACAGATTAAAGAGAAATTATTACAGATATATTTCTTAACCCACCTGCTATCAGGTCATCAAGAGTGTCGGTAAGCGTCTGGGCTGGAGTTGCAACCATTAGTCCATCTGGTTCTTGAACTAACAGCCCCTGATCATGTCCAGTAATAGCAATCTGAGGCTGTCCTATAATCTGATGATTACCTGATACTTTCTGAAGTTCAACAGAATTTGTCCCATTAGAACCTAAGTCACTGGAAAAGTTACACTGTGGAGATGATAAAGGCTGGACTGGGACAAAATCAATTTGTTCTGCCGATGGTGGAGACTGCTGCTCATCATCAACATCATTATCTTTAAATAAGATTGTGTCAACCTGAGGTAACTCTGAAAAGTGATCCTCTGGGAGACTACCATCTCCTTCCCCTTCTGGGAAGACTCCTCTATGAGAGCACTGCTGGTGTAGAGATACTGTGTCTTTCTGACCTTTGGTTTCCAAGTATTCTTTGGTAAATTGCTGCTGTGTTTTCATCTGCAACTGCCTTTCCACTTTCTGTAGTTCTTTCAGTATTTTCTTCTTCTTCTGGACTTGCTCTTCTCTGTTCTTTTTAAGTTCTTCTATCTTATCTTTGTTCAGAGGTTCACCTTGAATTAACTCCAGTGACTTAAGCTGTGCTTTTTCAATAGCACTAATTCTTTGTCCCAGTTCATTCAGCTTGCCTTCAGTCTCCTCTACTATGCACTCCAAAGGCTGGTATGGGTGAAAAGGTGGCAGTACGTCCTGATCTGCTACCTGCAGGGAACTGGACTTCTGCTTGGATGTACCTAAGCACATGAAAAATGTTTGAAAAAGTGCCATGCTAAAAAAAAAAAAAAAAATCAGCTCCCCCTCCCACACACACACGGACCTCCCTCCCAAAACCCTTGACTGTTCAAAGATTCACACCAGTGGGAGGTAGATTAAAGACTCATCTATTCAACACAGCACACACTGGGATGTTGTCGATTAAAAAAATGTGGATTTTTAAATTAAAAATCAAAATTTTAGGATAGGAGGATTTTGGAAGTTAAGATGAGGCAGGGAGAAAGGAGATCAAAGAGGAAAGAATCTCAAAATTCTGTTTATTAGATTGGACTTTTAAAGAACATCAAATCTAAAAGAGTGTCAAAATAGTGTTGAGGATATCATTAAAGATTTCCCAATTGTTTCTTCACAATATTAACTGCGCAAGTAAAGATTACTACAGGACACTATAACTTGTAAATCAACATAGTGAAAAGTGTTTTTCAAGTGGCCAAAACCTTTGTCTTATTATATTAAAATATAATGTGAAATTAGTTTTTTCCAGACATATCCTTCTAAAATTTTCCATTAAATAAGTCTTAAACATTTCTTTACCTGAAAACTACATTAAACTTAAATCACAAAGGACAATTATTCTAAGTTTAAATAAAGTCTTCACGTAAAAGTCTACAAGAAAAACAATGAGTGTTACCTAGGAGAAAATCAGATTTCTCATATTGATGGCGTATGTTAAAAATCAAGTAAATGTATGTTATTTTAAGATTTTAGATCGCACTTAAATTAAGGTACTCCCCTCATGACAAAATAATTATCATTATTAACAATCCTACCATCTGGACATAAAATGGAGGAAATATAACAATAACTACTTTGAGGCAAACTCAAGGCTTACTCTTCCTGTTTAGGGAGAACTGGGGCTATTCAACAATGAAAAGGAACAAACTACCGATACATTCTACAAGGTGGACAAACCCTGAAAACATTATGCTAAGTGAAAGAAGCCAGACACAAAAGATGACATATTATGTAATACCATTTATATCAACTCTATAGAGAAAGGCAAATCTATAGAGACAGAAAGTAGTGGTTGCCTGGGGTTATGGTATTGAGAATGAATTACAAACTGGCATGAGTGATATTTTCAGAGTGATAGAGATATTTAAAACTAGATGGTGGTGATAGTTACATAATTAGTAAATTTACTAAAACTCACTGCATTGTACACTTAAAATGAAGGAACTTTATGGTATATAAACTAAACAACAGTAAATCCACTTTTAAAAAAGATCTGGGTAAAAAATAGTTGTTTACTCTTCTGAATTGCAATCAACATATATGAATAACATTGGTAACTTAAGATTTTTAAAAGTAAGATCATCCAATGCATTCAGCACGATTCTCAAGTCCAAAGGAAAAACGTCATCACCCATTTGATGTTAAAATACTCTGAATTACAAGAGGGCAATAAAACCACTAGAGGAAAAAAATTAGAGATTCAACTGTTTTTGTTTTGTTTTGTTTTTGCTAGAATAGGAAATCTCAAAAATGCAGGTACCTCAAACATCTGCAACATGTTATTAATGAAAAAGTCCAACAGTTTTCCCCCTAGATATTGACTTTAACAGGTTCAGGATACCACATTTCCAAAACTATTGCAATCACTTTAAGAGACTTAATTATTCTTTAAAAGCAACCTTCAGTAAAATGTATTACCCACATTCAATTTCAAATTTATATCTGAGCAAAGGGATGGGTCAAGACCTTATCCTTTCAGAGCAAAAGCCATCATATTTGTGAGATAAATGTTTTTAAAGATGTTATTTATTTACTTGAGAGAGAAAGAGAGAACACACTAGCAAGGGGAGGGACAGGATGGGGAGCAGACCCCCCTGCTGAGCAGGGAGCTCAGTGCAGGGCTCAATCCCAGGACTCTGGGATCATGACCTGAGCCAAAGGCAGACACTCAACTGACTGAGCCACCCAGGCAGCCTTGTGAGATAATTTAATAACTACTTCTATAAGATCTTACAGGAATCCATGGTTTGATTTATTTGTTCCAAGTACCTAATAACAATCAACAGGTAAGAAAAGGGAGATTTACTGTCACAAATAGCAATGTAGATATCTGCTAATCCAGCAAAGAAATTTTCAATCATGTAATAAATTCAATGACAATTCAAGCTCTGCAAAGACTGAATGCTCCTTTAAAATGTTCATTAATTTTAAAACATGCTATTTAATTTGTATTTAAGATTAAGGAAAACTAGGTAAGAGGTCAACACCAATCAGACTGGTAATTATATGACCACCCTGGACATTCTCAGATCTAAAATCTTATAAACAGTATGACCCAAAATAAGATTGGAATTTTGAGGACAGTAACAGATTGGAATAAGCCCTACCTTGTTAACAAATAAAATACAATAAGCTTAGAGCACAAGATTACTAAAATTAACTTATTTAACTTAATATAAAGACTAAGCCCAGGACATACGTAGCAGGGAAGAATAGGATGCTGAAAATAATGGACAAAAAGCAGTTCTTCCCAAAATAGCTAATGGTTGAGTATCTGTAATCATGGAGTTAGTGGGATTGCATAGATACACATTAAAGCATTAATACAAGTTATAAATCAAGAATAAAACAAGTTGGTAAAAACAAATAATGTCACCTAATTATTCCTAGAAGCTAAAGCAACACCTTCAGTGTTCAGGAAAAGTAGAGAATGGGACAAGCATCCCTTTAGCAACAAAATTTTTAGTAGGTAGGAAGGCTATAGTATAAGATGCCAGAATATAAGAGTTCTAGCTTTTTAAAACATCTCCCACTGTCAGATACAAATAAATTAAATCTATTCACTAGTAGCATTGAGTGACATCATAATGTACTATTTAGGAATACAGGTAAAGCCAACATCTTACACTTTGGTCTGGTGTTTCCCTACTTTCTCAGCTTTCCCTTTTCCTCCATTAATAAAACTAAAAAAGTTTGTAATAGGAAACCATGATATAGAGACAGCTTAGAATATAGCCTTTATTTTATGCACAGTGAGGGAATGAAGTGGACATATACTTGCCAAAATTGAGTTTACTATTAAAATGAGTTTAATTCCATCAATCATTTTTGTGTCTAAATTAGTACTTTGTACAATAAAAAATAATGGCCAAAGGGAAAAATACCTGATATACAGATGGATCTAGGTTTGGTTTCATATTTCCTTACTTGTTTTTTGTCTAAGGAAATTTAAACATTGTCCCGCAATTCCCTTGCTTTCTTATATTACCACACAGCACCTGACTAGAATGATTTTTAAACAACACTCCCAACTGGGTCTTAAGTGGAAAAAAAGACTGATGAAATACAGTTGAAAATAACATAATTACGTCAAGTGTGGTAGCATATATATCGTCTAATGGAATTTGTATTTGGATAAATAGATGTATATTGTGTTCTAAGTTTCAATATAAAATATTTCTTTTTTTTTAAGATTTTTTATTTGTTCATTTGAAACACAGAGATACAGAGAGAAAGAGAGCATGAGCAGGGGGAAAGGCAGAAGTAGACTCCCCGCTGAGCCAGGAGCCCGATGTGGGGCTTGACCCCAGGACCCTGGGATCATGACCTGAACCGAAGGCAGACGCTCAACCATCTGAGCCACCCAGGCGCCCCAATAAAATATTTCTTATTATGGTCACAGTAAAAAGTGAAAGCCACTGGCCTAGAAATAACTCATTTTTCCTTTATGCCTAAATTTCTGTCTCAAAATTTCCCAAAGTAACAGGGCATCCTATACATCTTTAACACAGAAGGATAACCAAGAGTGTCCAAAGAGAGAGCATCTGTGTAACATGCTAAAAGATTAACTGAACCTCTTGCCTTTTACTGTAAATCTCAGATATTAAAAGACATTAAATTTGGACATATGTAAATTCACATAAGCATGATTACAAAATGGAAATCTGCTAAATTAGAGAATATTAGCAGTAAAATCTCCAGAGGAACACTCAATTTCATTCACTGTACATATAATTTCTATACAATTTTAATGATTTGATATGAAAATGGGAACTTTTCATGTTACCTACTCCAATAAACAATTCTGGGATATAAAGTAGCATATTAATTTAATTCTTAGTTTATATTCAAATTTGTTTTCGATCTTTTCCCAACCATTCTAGAATACTATTTCTTCATTAATTTTTTAAACATCCTCTTTAATTACAATGTCTCTCTTCTTAAAAAAAAATTCTTAATAATTTTCTTTGTCTTCAGAATAATCTAAATTCTTAGCCTGGCACTCATTATTTAACAAATATTTGAACATCTAGTACAAGCAAGGCATAGTGGACCATACAAAGACAAGCAACATAAACCCTGCCCTTGAGGAGCTTACAGTCTAAAAGGGGAGATAAAGATGTACAAAACCAAATACAAAGATAAAGCCAAGGGCTGGCAGGCTTGGAAATGGGACAGAGGGTGTATAATATGGGTAATATGGGAACCCTTATGCATTGCTAGTGGGAGTGTAAACTGCTGTAGCCATTCTAGAGAGCAATTTGTGGCACTGGTCAGATAAACATTATGGAGTCCTATGACAGGTAATTCTTTTTTTTTTTTTTAAGAGTTATTTTTTTATTTGAGAGAGAGCGAGCACATACATGGTGGGGGGAGGGGCAGAGGGAGAGGTAGAGAGAAAATCTCAAGCCGACTCCCCACTAAGCTCGGAGCCCCAGGCCACAGTGCTCGATCTCACCACCCTGAGATCATGACCTGGGCCAAAATCAAGAGGCAGATGCTTAACTGACTGAGTCACCTAGGCACCTCCTATGACAGTAATTCTGTTCCTGATTTTATCCCAAAGAGATTCTCAAACAGATCCTTAAGAGGACTGTAGCAGGATTCTCATCACAGCATTGTCTGTGGTGGTGGGGGATGAGAGGCAATTTGGATACCCATCACTGGAAAAAGACAAGTGAAAAATGGAAGATGTAAAGGATGAAGCACTATGCTGCCAGCAGAAACAGTATAGAGGTAGACACATGGATAGATCTGTAAAACAGTGTTGAGTGAAAAAAGTAAAAAACAAAACATGATCTAGAGCATAATACCATTCATGTAAATTAAAAATACACACAAAGTAGTAAACATTTTATAAAAACTTATAAAAACAAAAGAATTCGCATCAAACACAACAGAATGATTGTCTACAGGGGAAGTATGATTAACTCAACCCTCTACACTTGAAGTCCAAGGGGATGGGAAGGGGCAGGTGTGACCAGAGTCAGAAGGAAGATCCAATAAAGAGCTGTAGTACTCCAGAAGAAAGAAATTACTCCTTAAGAGGGCTTGAGGTGCACACAAAAGATGTGTTTTGTTTATCCTGACATCATTTTAATGTTTTGTGGTAGATTAGTTCTAAGTTGTACAACCTGCAGAGGATAATCACGAGTCCTATCTTTTAGAATCTCTGTAGAACCAGTTACAACAAATAAGTTAGATGTAACAGTAGCTTTAATCAACAAATTTATTTACAAAACTGATTTGGAAAGGCATAAGGTTGATATTACTTATGCATCCTTTCCCAATCGAACATTCAAAGCTATAGTTAATAAAGCTAAAGAATACTAGAAAACTGAGCATATCACTATCACTTGGTTTCACATTTTGTTTATAGAGGTGATCTTGAGGCCTTTGTCAGACGCCACCTAGAATGTCAAATCCTTTGAAAACCAACAAAGGGTAAGTGAGATTAGCTGCCTAAATCAGGAGAATATGGGTCAATATGGATGGAACAAATGGTACAAATATCATGAAAGAAAAGAATATCTGGGTAGTATATATATATATAATACCTAGGTAAGTTTTAAGGGCATGAAAATATTTTAGGAGGATGCAGATACAAATAATAAAAAGACTTCAGGCAGAAGTAAAATGTTCTAAGAACTTAAAAGATGATTGCTACGAAAGGAAGAAAGTCC
This sequence comes from Halichoerus grypus, assembly GCF_964656455.1. Lineage (NCBI taxonomy): Eukaryota > Metazoa > Chordata > Mammalia > Carnivora > Phocidae > Halichoerus > Halichoerus grypus. Next base: position 119,063,246 of record NC_135713.1, read on the forward strand.
TAGAGAATAAGAACTCTCCCTTCATCCCTAATCACATTTGCAATACAGATATAATCTATGGACTTAGAAGAAACAAAAACAACAGGGTCAAAGAGAGATTTCATCACTCGAAGGAACTTCTTTAGAGACGTAAATGAGAAGTTTTAAGGAGAAAAAGCCACTTTAAGGAGGAAAAAGTAATAATATATCTTTTATGATTTAAGATACGTTTTCCTATCTACCTGGGTAATTCAGTGTGTACATTTACATCATCAACTAATTTTTCCTGAGTCATAGTGATACAATATTCTATGATGCACATGATTTATACTAAAATAACATCTGAATACAGTGCATCACCAGTTTGATCCTACATAAAGAAATACTAGGTTGGCGATGCCACGTGGCATCTGGCAACAGCAAGTACCCAAGTGTCTAAATACAACTGTTAATTTTTTCCTTCTCTTATAATTTAGTAAAATGAAAGATTACTCAAAAGGTTAGTTCATTTTTATGCTATTTGGTAAGTAATAAAACATCAAAGTGAAGAAAATTAAGTAGATACCCAGTATCAGATGGTATTTCAGTAATTAAAAAATATGATTATTCACTTGACCATCAACTTGAAGAAACCCTACCCAAACATTTCTGTTGACTTACATATTAAACCTAAATTTAAAATGTTTTACTTCTTCTCTGCACAGACTCCATGTCCTTCCCAGATTATTTCATTATTTTGTGGCTCTGTTATTAATATATTTTTTGAATCATTTCTTATTTAGTATTGAATTTCCCCAACCAAAGTTACTAGAGTCCTCTACAATGTATAGCCAAACAAAAAACAAAAACAGAGACATTTATGTTTAAATATTTTACTAACAGTAAAGTCAATTAGGATGCTTAGATTCCTTAACAAGTACATGCTTAATTTGCTTTTTATTTGTTAAAATTAAAAACAGCAGTCTTCATTTTCTGAAGAGTCTGAATAGCTAGGTGTCCAACGGAAAACTCCATTATTAGCTTAAGTCAGAGAGATTACAGATATTTTATCTCTGAAATTAATAGTTTAGAAATGAAGTAACCCTTGGTCAAGGCCCTCAATACTCTAAATTACTCAAATTGACATAATTTAAAAGAAGCTTCTGCTTGGTGCTGTAACAGTCAACTCTAACCAACTTTTCTTAAATCAAAGAGAAACTAACATATACGCCTCAATGTGATTTCAAAAATCTAGAGCTTGGTTATCATATACTGAATGAAATATGCTCATAAATTTGTTTTTATGTAATTTTTAATACCTTACACATTACCTATTTTATTTCAGGGAACTCATATAAGACAACTATACATGAGTATCAAGGGAAGGTACTTTATATCTACAAGTGAAAAAGCAGGAAAATATCAGAGTTCATAAACTTGAGTCCTTTAAATAGTATATGCTTCTTAATATTTACTTGGATATTATTTATATACTTCCCCCCCCAATGTTTATAGCAGCAATGTCCACAATAGCCAAACTATGGAAAAAGCCAAGATGTCTATATACTTTCTGATAGTTACTTGTCTAGGTTCACATAATGACAGATGTTAGCCCACCATATTCAGCATTACATGAAAGAAACTAAATGTAATTCTTAAACTTCTAACTCCTTCAGTTGCATCAATGCTACAAAGACTTAACTAGACAGCAAACACACATTTCCATTCCTCATATTGTACTATTTAACAAAAGAACTGTCAAATGGAAAATGAATGTCTGATAAATTTTTGTTACTGTAATATAATCAACAACCTGATATGTTTTTTAAGTATTTTTATCTGTGCCAGAAAACTAACCTAGCAGTATGTTAACAAGATAATTAGAAGTCATTTTTCCTAGTATTTATCTTCTTTCTTTTATAAACAGTCTGTGAGACTTAGCATTTGTCAGAATTACCTACCTCAATTAATCCTGGGTACACATTAACTGTATACCATTAAAGTACTTTTATGAATTCATTAATTAGGTGATAAAATACCCATTTTAAGGAAAATAATTCAATAACTAACCTTTTTGTACTCCTAAAAGGGCAGGAGAGTTCTCCTGTGATGTTCTGTCAGGTTCTTGGGGAGGTACAACCATGGCGAGTGTATGCATTGGTACACGTGGAACCTAAAAAGTTAACTCAGAAAAAATATCATCTCAGACCAAAGAATAAAACAAGGGCCCATAAATCAAATGGAAATTTAGATGTTCTTCATATACTACCAAATTCATTGTTTTGTTTCTAAAAAAAAAAAAAAACCAACCAACCAAACAAAAAAAGCCTTCACCAAGGAATAATTTCTGAGAATATTGAATTGGACAAACTCAGGCTATCTATAGGCAGTGAATGATTTAAGCTAAACAGAATTAGTATTACTCTCTTATTAGAGAGAAAGCCTTGTTGGGCCTTGGTTGTTCTGATTATAGCCAGGAGTACACGTCACATATTGACTGGCCAATTTACCCTTGTTCAAATTCTCTATGGGTCAAAAAAAGAAAATCCAACATAGTCCCTAACTGGGGTATTTTAGCAGTTCTCAGGATAACTTTGTAGAAAAGAACTTAAGATTTCACTGAACTTTGTATACTTAGTATACTCTCTATATTCTCTCCATATTTTTAGGTAGGTTTAAAAATTTATCAATTTTTGGTGCATATTTCCTGGTTAATTACACTTTCCTGGTTAACAAAATTAACTATCTCTAGAATAACTAATACTGTCTTGGGAGGTACTAAGGAAGAAGTTGTCCCTTGGTTTAAGGTTATGCTTAATGTATTCATTAAAAACAAATAACCCTAAAGACCTAGCTATAGTAGGTTGGCAACTTGGAAAATTTATATTTATATTTGGTATTAAGTGTTTTTAAAAAAGAAATTTTTTTCAGTAAATAAGGCAATAGGTAATTTTCATGTACTTTTGAAGGAAATAAATCTTAAAGAATTTAGGATCATGTTTATCTCAGTATGTAATAGAAAAGAGAAACAAATCCATTTTCCTTAAAACTAATTTTAAACAAAAACTCCCAATTTGGAGGCTTTATATTTATAAATCAGCTGTTTTATTTTACCTGAGATTGATCTTGAGAAGGTGAGGTGAGCTGAGACACATCTGTAGTAGGAACTGACAGAACATTGTTTGGATAATCCAACAGATAAGAAACAACATTAGTATGGCCACCTTTTGCAGCTTCGATGAGCATCGTCGAGCCATCCTGAGAAAGATGGACAAAACCATTAATCAATTATTTGTAAATTTCTTCTTACAATTGCTATAAACATTTAGTTTCTTAGCAGCCTGTCTAGAATCAAAACTCATCTATAAACAGTAATGAATATGAAGCACTGAGACCAGGCAAACACATCTTCAGTATCTTTTAATAACAATGTATATATTATTCATTTACTTATTTTTAGGTAGAATACCTTGAGTCGATGAGTAGGGTCAGCTCCATGAGCCAAGAGTAGCTCAACAACTGCCAGGTGACCTCCTGCACATGCCAGTGACACTACCGTATGATCATTATTGGCTGTAGCCCTATTCACATTGGCACCTTCAAAGAAATATAAACATCAGTCTTAGAAAAAGGTGGAATCAAGCAAGTTCACAAATAATAGCACTTTAGAGATTTTTTTTTGAAGTATGATGTAGATACAAAAAAGTGCACAAATCATAAGTATATTGTTGAAAACTTTTCACAAAGTGAACACACCTGTGTAACTAGCACCCAGGTCAAGAAACAGAACATTATCCACATACCACAAGTCCCACACCTTGTGCCGTCTTTCAGTCACTACCCACCCTTCCAATAGTACTACTATTCTGACTTCCAAACTGGTTTTAGTTTTTGAACTTTATATGAATGAAATCATACAGTGTACTCTTTTGTGTCTGGCTTCCTTCGCTCAATATAATATTTGTGAGATTCATCCACAATGTTGCGTGTAGCTGTAATTCGTTCATTCAATATCACTTTTAAAATCGAAAATCTACAAGACTAAGATTAATAAATATATACAGGTTAATGTAAGCATCAAATAATATCATTGTATCTAACTGTCAAAATGTTGTAAAGACATTTTTTATCTACTTCTAGAATGTGGCAATATAGCCAGGTCGCAAAGTAGAGAAAACAGATTTTTTAAACAATATTTAAGAGATGTTTAATTCTTCATATTGTATATTTTAAGTTTCAGAGGGACCTGGATATGGAGAGAAGACAAGAATATCCAAAAATGTTATCTGAAAGGCTATTTAGTAAGTTGTTCAATAGCTTTGTTCAACGTGACCTGAAGAAAGTCTAAATGCAAAACCCTTTCTTGGCCTCCTTTTTGATAAATTGTTTTTGACCCCTAAAAAAAATTACAATGTGCCAAAGTCTCAACTAGATAGTTATTCCTTCTTCCTTAATTCCAGACTTAGTTTCTGAAGAGAAAAAAACCCATGGGCAAAACCAATATAATTAATTTAATTTGCAGAAATATCCAGCTGAACCTAATCCTAATTCACATAAAGGCACCTTTTGGGAAGGGCAAGCAAGACACACCAATAAACATTCTTACATTACCAACATGAGATTATTTTTAAAGTTGTTAATAATAAATTTAGATGGCAGGATTGTTTAGCAGTTACTACAGTCTAGAAAGGCTATATAATCGATGTGTTCCTCCTCCTGACAAGTCTGATTACATGCTTAGCAGGGTTGGTGTTGGCTATGATTAGATAACCCCCTTAGTCAAGGAGCCTGAGAGAATTCCAAAGGTTACCCATCTGTTTATTATTACTTCAGTATGCTTGAGGTGAATAGCTTTTACAGACTATGTTATAACACTATGAAAAGATATGCCTTATTTGGTAGCACAAATGTGCTATTAAGAAAATCAACCTAGTTTGAATCCAATTAAAGAAGAAAAGAAGTATTTTTTTTTTAATTTTATTTATTTATTCAACAGAGAGAAACACAGCGAGAGAGGGGAAAGCAGTGGCAGAGGGAGAGGGAGAACCGGACTCCCCGCTGAGCAAGGAGCCTGATGTGGGACTCGATCCTAGGACCCTGGGATCATGACCTGAGTCGAAGGCAGACACTTAATGACTAAGCCACCCAAGTACCCAAGAAAAGAAGTATATTTAAAAGGATAAAATTTTATACTGCTTTCGTAGTGGCACAAAATATCTGAGTTCTATTGGAATGTAGGTTTAAAATTTTATTTATTTATTTATTTTAATAAAATTCTTTTTTTTAGGGGCTCAGTTGGTTAAGTGCCTGCTTTCAGCTCAGGTCATGATCCCAGCGTCCTGGGATTGAGCCCTGCGTTGGGCTCCCTGCTCAGCAGGGAGCCTGCTTCTCCCTCTCCTCCCTTGCTCGTGCCCTCTCTTGCTATCTCTGTCACTGTCTCTGTCTCTCTCTCAAATAAATAAATAAATAGAATCTTAAAAAAATACATTTTATAATTCTTATTTTAACAACATGACATCACCCGAGCAGACTTCCCTTGCATTTTACCATCCTACCCCAGGGTCTTTCATCAAATGCTAGAGTACCTCTAACACTAAACACAGAGTTAGGCTGAACCAAATGAAATCGCTGATATTACCATTTTTGATGTATAAAATGACAGTTTTGTGGTTCAACCTAACATGGGTTTAGCAGTATTTCACTCTTCGTTAGTGAACAGTCTTGAACTATCTCTTCACCCATCATGCAAACTTCTTTGCCTAAATATATACATATATTTTTTTAAAGATTTTATTTATTTGACAGAGAGAGACACAGCGAGAGAGGGAGCACGAGCAGGGGGAGTGGGAGAGGGAGAAGCAGGCTTCCCACGGTGCAGGGAGCCCGATGTGGGGCTCGATCCCAGGACCCTGGGACCATGACCTGAGCCGAAGGCAGACGCTTAACGACTGAGCCACCCAGGCACCCCTGCCTATATATATTCTAATAATAGAACCTCTGGAGGAATATAAAAATTATACATAACACCTTGTATATGTGGTTAATTCAACTGTACAATAAACAGTAGTGCCTCCCCACCCCACCTCCCAGCAGAACTGCCTTATCATTAAGTGCTGAACAATAATCTATCTACTAAATATAGCTGGATGTTTTACATTTGGCTTTTCCAACTTTGGGTAGCAATAATATGCTGCTTAGTTGCCAAAATTCAAATTCAAAACTAATATAGAAAAATCCCAATAAGTACCTCATGAACTCTACACTTACTAAATAAAATATAGCAACAAAAGACTAGGATACAATACTTGTGCTGTAGGAAAAATAGCTCTAACATAAATTGCGCCAGTTTAGGATTTTCTTTTTTCAGATATGATAGCCTCTTACTTGTGCTTCCCTTACCTTTGCTAATAAGAAACTGCACGGTGCACAAATGACCAGCTCTTGCAGCTTTCATCAAAGGTGTTCTTCCACCCTCAGATTCGTGTTCCTATTAAAGAAACAAAAAAACAATCCATCAGTGCCAATTCATTAACCATCTATTTTAAACACAGTACAAATGACACGAGAAATAAGATTTAATACTTACTGTAGCCACTTATAATACCTATCTCAATTCCTTCAAAATGTAGGATTAATTTCAGTCCACAGTAGATGGTATAACTTTTTAAGGGCAAGTTCACTTTTGCATACCAAACAACAGCATTTAAAGATATTACTTATGTTTAGGTTGAGCCTCAAAGAGAAAATAGCTGCATTTTTCTAATCCTAAAGTAAAAAAGATGTTTTCCTAACTATTCACATCAATTGTAAAAAAAGAACCTTAGTCTTACACGTGATTAAGAAGAACCTGATCTTACCATATTAGAAACCGATAAGAACACTATCATAGGACAGAAACCAGTTCTCTCTTTTTTAAAATTTTATTTATCCAGAAACCAGTCTCTAAAGAAGAACACTAAACACTATGGTATTTCAAGAGTAAAGAGAAAAGAAAAAAGGAGAAAACATACCAACAAGCAGACATTTTTTTAGACTAGAAATTAAATATGTGAATAGTGAAAGGCAAAAGAAGCAGTTTTATAATAGCAGAAAGATTGTTATTCCTTCTAGGAAGTTTGCCAGCAAGAGAAGTGAATGATAAAACAGCTTGCTACCATCCTAATATCAAATGCCCCTAAAATGAGCTTGCTAATATGCTAAGTAGTACTGCTGGGAGAACTGTGAACTCTTATTACATTCATCTAAGTATTAAAATGTAGCTGACTGATGAGCACTGGGTGTCGTATATAAGTGATGAACCACTGAATTCTACCCCAGAAACCAATCTTGCACTGTATGTTGAGTATAAACAAATAGGGAGCCTGGGTGGCTCAGTCGGTTGGGCATCTGCCTTCAGCTCAGGTCATGATCCCAGGGTCCTGGGATCAAGTCCCGCATCAGGCTCCCTGCTCAGCCGGGAGTCTGTTTCTCCCTCTGCCTCTTCCCTCTGCTTGTGCTCTCTCTCTCTCAAATAAATAATAAATAAAAATAAATAAATAAAATAAAATGTAGCTGATATACTGCTTCTATGAAAAGTTCGCTCACTTATCCCGTTTCATTATGTATGTAAACATTAATTTCTGTTGTTCTGGTCCTCTTTTGTTACTAAGAAAAACTTGATAAAGGGGCGCCTGGGTGGTTCAGTCTCTGCCTTTGGCTCAGGTCATGATCCCAGACTCCTGGGACTGAGCCCCACGCAGGGCTCCCTGCTCAGCGGGGAGTCTGCTTCTCCCTCCCCCTCTGCCCCTCCACCCCACTAGTGTGTATGCTCTCTCTCTCAAATAAATAAATAAAATCTTAAAAAAAAAAACTTGATAAAGAACAGTGCTTAAGTCAAGCTTTACTTCAGCTCTATTCTAGTTAACTCTGAGAATCCTTTAGCTACCATAGTCAACTTAAAAATAGTGTGCTCAGGGCACCTGGCTGGCTCAGCCAGTGGACTATGCAACTCTTGATCTCTGGGGTTGAGTTCGAGTCCCACATTGGGTGTGGAAATTACTTAAAAAATAAAAATTTTTAAAAATATTTATTTATTTATTTATTTATTTGAGAGAGAGAGAGAGAATAAGCAGGAGAGGCAAAGAGAGAGAGAGAAAATCTCAAGCAGACTCCACGCTGAGCGTGGAGCCCAATATGGGGGGGCTTGATCACATGACCCTGGGATCATGAACTGAGATGCAATCAAGAGTCAGAGGCTTAACCAGCTAAGCCACCCAGGTGCCCCTAAAAAATAAAATCTTAAAAAAGTATATAGTGTGCTCTGCCAATAGCATACTTTTCAGTCTGTTTATACAACTATACCTAATCTACAACTTAGGCAAACTAACAATGAGAAATAAGTAGATTGTCAACCCAGTGGAAACTTTAAACTGGCCTGCAGTGACAAGAATTGCACTCTAAAAGAGATTTAAAAATTTTTATCTTGATAGTACAGAATCTCTCAACCTCTTATAAAAATTAATTTATGTTTTGACTTCTTGTTATATATATTGATGAGATGACAATCTTTACTAACTTTAAAATATAGAAGATGGTTAATACAGGTGATGCCAAAATCATTTGGCTTTAGAATGGATTTTGAATTTACATTCAAATGTAGGCAAATCTAACATTCTGGCAATTTACTTAAAACAAAATGCAATATACATATGAAGATCTTATTCAGAAAGACCTTGAAAGTTGTTCAGTTTTTCCATTTCACTTTTTTTCTGAATTATCAATGCAATCAATTACATACTGGAAATAAATTGCTCCTTTGGCAATTTGTTATTTCCACTCCTAACTCAAGGCCTTTCTGCTCAAGCTGTTCTTTCTTCCCTGTAACACTTCTCTATTAGCTCGTTTTCATCCTTCACATCTCAAGCCAAGTGTTATTTCCTCAAGGTAGACCTCCCTGAACTTCCTGACCCAATTATGCTTTCTATTACAAATTTTCCTTGACTTATGATGGGGTTATGTACAGATAAACCCATTTTAAGTTGAAAATATCTTAAGTTGGAAGTGCATTTTATACACCTAACCTACTGAATATCATAGCTTAGCTAAGCCTACCTTAAACATGCTCAGAGCATTTGCCCACAGCTGGGACAAAATCACCAAGCACAAAGTCTACTTCATAATAAAGTACTTAAAATCTCATGTTATGAATGAATTCTGTACTGAAAGTGAAAAACAGAATGGTTTTATGAGTTCATAATGGTTGCGAGTGCATTGGTTGTTATCCTTGGCTCACCGTAGCTGCTGCTCATTGCTGTTGCCCAGCATCCTGAGAGTATCTTACCATATATCGCCAGCCCAGGAAAATTTCAAAATTCAAAATTCGAAGTATGGTTTCTACTGACTGCGTATCACTTTTGCACCATCATAAAGTCGAAAAATCGTAAGTGAACCATCGTAAGTCCGGGACCATCTGTATGGACATAGCTATATGAACCACTCCTTCATAAGTTTCAATCATATATTAGTTTGTATAACTATTTGGCTAACATGTCTCTGCCACTAAACTGTAAGCTCCATGAGAACACCAATCGTGTCCATTTTTGCTTACCATTACATACCTAATGTCTAAAACAATAAAGTGAGTGAATACGGTTTACCAAGAAGGAACCTACGTGTAACTGACCTCTCAAATCTTCCCTCTTAGTACTGAGGTTTGAAGTTTTAATTTTCTACTAGGTAAATAAGAGAAAGAAAAGTTAATTTAACAAGAAATTAAGGGTAGTAGCTAAACTCAGAGTTAGACATTCATTATCTGCGTTTGATAATACACTGTTACTAGAACATGGGTGGGCAATATTAACGTCACTTTTTTTTTCCTTTTTCTTTCTTTCTTATCTCTTAGGCCTAGCAGTGGCACCCGGCAGCATATCTAGGTCCTGTGAGTAATGACAAAGACAAAAGACTGTGAAAGCCCTCCTTTAGAATAAACTTTTAAAATAACTGTTAGTTCTGCATATATAAAATATTACTATAGCTCTTATAAGAAAAAACATCATATAGTCCCAAGATCCTCACCCCAAGTTAAATTTCAAAATTCAATATACTAATAAAATTTCTGAAATAAAAGGTGTGAAAAGCTGTCTATTTTCCTTGCATTCTTTGGTTTTGAAAAACATAATTTGAGAAAATGGTAGGTAAAATAATGCCCCAACTTTATAATGTATTTATATTTCATGTCCTAAAATCAATAATGTAAATCCTACAACATATGTAATTTGCCCCAAAATATCTGACCACTAAATCCTTCTCTTAAAATAGGAAATCAGGGGCACCTGGGTGGCTCAGTCGGTTGAGTGGCCAACTCCTGATTTTGGCGTGGGTCATGATCTTGGGGTCTGGGGATAGAGCCCCGCATTGGGCTCTGCACTCAGCGGTGAGTCTGCTTGAGCCTCTCTCTCTCTCTGCCCCCCCACCCCTGCTCTTTTGTACGCACGTGCATGCGCTCTCTCTCACTGTAAATAAATAAATCTCTAAAATAGGAATCAAATTTGTATATACTACTTACTTATGAATGTTGGGTTTGTTAGCAAAGCCAATATTTGTTCAGATCAATCAAATTTTAGGATATAATTTATGGTATTTTTCCTTCATAAACACAGAAAGTTATTTTTCAAAGTTATGAACTTAAATATTGCACATTGTAACACTTCTTCTTTCTCTGTTCTTGGAAACAGCTAGAACAATATAGGGTTTATTTATTCCTTGAACATTTGGTAAAACTCACCTATAAATTCATCTGAGCTTCTTCCTTTCACTGGATGGATGACTTTAAACTACAGATTCAATGTGTAATATACTTATTGTTCTACTGAGGTTTCCTATTCATGAGTCAATTTTGATAAATTTATATATTCACAGAAAAAAATCAGCATTTATTTCATGTATTGATTGTTCATATGATTACCTTATAAATTTTAAAGATCTCTACTGTATCATATAGTTATAACTCCCTTTAAATTTCTACCATTTACCTGTGCCTTTCCCCCTTTTAAATAAAAGTCTGCCTTATTTTATCTATTTCAGTAGTTGTGTTTTGTTGTTGTTGTTAAACCAGCTTTTAAGTTTGCTTTTCTTCCCTATTTTTTATCCCTATTTTTTGTTGTTTTCTATTCTATTAACTTTGTTTTTATCTTTATTAGTTCCTTACTTCGTGGTGCTATTTGTTGTTCTTTTATTAGCTTCATTTACTTTCATTTTACATATATAAAAAAACCTTTCCTTCTAAGGTCCACTTTAGCTGTATCCTCCCACCTAAGTTTTGATGTGTAGTTTTTGTGATAATTTCTTTGTAATTTTTACTATGATTCCCTCATTAACCCATGAATTATGTACAAGTGTTTTCATTTTCTAGGTGAATGGGATTTTTAAAAAAGGTTTTATTGTTAATTTGTAATTTTAAAGCAATAGAGATCAAAGAATTTAGTCCATGTGACTAAGGAGTTTGTTTTAAAGACTTTGTAGCCTAAAACATGGACAATTTTTAAACATGTTCCATGTATTGGAAAAGAATACATAGTATATATAGTGGAAACAGAATGTTAGCTATTTACAAGAGCAAATCTGATTTTTCTATTCTTAACAATTGTTTTATCTGTTTGATCAGCTTCATACAGAAGTCTGTGGAAAAAATCTATCACCACAAATGCAGACCTATCTTTCTTGTAACTTTGTAATTTTCTATTTTTTTTAGAAGGTAGATTATTAGTTACTATTAATAACTGACTGTTATTATCAGTTGAAGGAACATTTATCTCTAAAAATGCTTTTGGCTTAAAATCTCATTTCATTGGATATTAATGTTGCCTTACAGAACTTTTTCCATCACTTTGTCAACCTTCCCCTATCAGTTGCTTTAGATTTATCCCTTGAAGACAGAATTTGCTAGATTTTGATTTTTAATCTAATTCAAAAGTCTTTCCCTTTAACAGCTGTGTTCAATAGATTTATATTTGTTCTGATTACTGATATATTTTGCTAAAAAGAAATCTTTAAAGTTATTCAGTACCTGATCCTCCTCTCCTGAACAACACAGGGACCCTAGCATGGCTTTTCAACCTTCTAACACATCCTTCTGAATTTCATGCTATTGCTGTCTAGAATTTTAGTATTACTTTGGTTTTAAGCATAAAAATCTAGGTTTTGTATTAAAAAATTTATATTTATAATATGTTTTACTAATTTCTTTGCTTACCGTAGCTTCCTGCATCCCACGCCTTCCTCCAGGATATATCTGTCTCCTTATTGATGTACATATCTTTTAGTAGTTCTTTTGGCAAGGATCTGAGGTGGTAAGCTCTTTCATTCTTTGTAGATCTGAAAATAAGCTTATTTTTCCTTCTCTGGAAGAGTAGTCGAGTACAGAATTCTATTTTTTTTTTCTTGGTATTTGGAGGGTATTACTTCCCACTGTCTTCTGTGATTATTATTGTTGATGAGAATCTGTCAAAAATTTGATTGTTGTTCCTTTGAAGTAATGCATTTTTTCCCCTCTAGTAGCTTCTAAGATATTGTTCTTTATCTTTCAAATTCTACAGTTTCATTTGTTTTACTTATTAATTTTTCAATCAAGTATTTATGTCTGGCTTCAATTTCAGAAAATTCTCTATCATTATCTCTTCAAACATTGCCTCTACTTTGTATTTCTATCCTCTCATTCAGGAACTTCAAATGTGTGGTAGAGCTTCTCAATCTACCCTCTTTTTCTCAATTTCTCTTTCATAAAATCTTCCATTTCTTTATCTTTACGCTTTATTGTGTTATTTCTTGTTTAATCACCTGAGTCACTAATTTTTTATTCAACTGTGTCCAATATACTATTTATCCCATATATTTTTTATTTCCACAACTTTCCTCTCACAAAGTTTAAATTTTTTATTTCATACCCATCTGTTCTTAATTCATAATTATTGGCTTTTGTCTCATGTTGTTTTATGGCTACTGGTTATAGTTTAAAATAAGCATGTTTAAAGTCTTTTATTTCAATTGCCTGGGCTTGTATTCTCCAGTTTTGCTGTTTTGTTTGTTTGCTTACATTTTGACTATCTCTCCATGTAGATTTGCTCTTGAGCTTCATAATTTTTTTTTGAAAAGCTCATTTTGCATGAGAGCTTTTTCTTTTATTTCTATCCACAAATTTATCCCTTCTCATCAAATGGTCTGAAAACTGCCTGAATCTGGCCCTAAAAGTCCATTTCAGCAGATCTTTCATTGGCAACTTAAACTTCTGGTCTCCTGGAGTTATTTCAGTTCTGCTCACTAAATCAAAAAATAGTGTATTCCAAGTTCTTAGTTACACTGTTGTCTTTGCATCTTCATTCTACCAAGAACAAATCATTTCTAACTGGAACTGTAGGAAGTTGCTTGCAGCTTTTTTTCCGTTTTTGTTCACAGGTGGGGCAATAAGGTCCCAGTTCCTTGCTTCAGTCAAGTAGACTAGATTTACTAGCCTGCTCCATTTGCGATGCTTTCAGTCCCTATTGCCCTACAGAAATTGAAATCCCATCCCCCATAGCCCCCCTTTTTAAAAATTTTAATTCTCCTTGGGCCTATAGCTTCAGCTGTGGATCCATGCTCCATTTCTAGTCCAGTGTTCTTTAATCTTGTTTCTGACTATAGCTACATAATTTTAGCTTAGTTTGTTTTTCTCCCCTATTTTATTTATTATATCTACATACTTGAAACAATAGAGAGCAGAGAGCTTTCAAAATATACTAACACTGACTTTACCTTCTTGACTGGATGTCATTTGTACTTATATTTAACAAACTTGAGATAGCTGAAAAGGACTCATTCAACATACAATAACCTAGAAAGAGAGAACTTGGTCTTCAAAAAGAAAAGGTATTAGGAGTTTTGTGTATTCACAAATAGCTTTAGATCAAGAAAAAATAGATAAGTTTTCTAGCTTTGAATAGTAAAACTAAAAAAATATGTATATATGTTATTCCTTAATAAAAAGTTAACATATAAAAAGTGGGAGGTCATATTTAAAGTTAATTAAGGTAAGCTAATCAATAATGGTTGAAATATATTGATAAATGGATAATTAGAACTTTATAAGTCCCCTAAAATCTTATCCATGAAAAATACACTGCAAAGTTCTGGTTCTGATGAATAAGCACCTAGGAGGAAATAGATGCGTTTTTTTCCCAATTGGACTTAGATAACAAAATTTAATTTAAAATTAGGTTTATTTTTTAAAAAGTAAGTTGATTTCCTTTAAAATCACAGCCATGGACACCCAAGTTATACATCTAAGGATTTTAACTATATCAGAGGCAGTACTTCTTTGAGTTGGAGGAGGAGATTGTCAAGGGAAAGACCAGAATCACAGGAGAGGGAGGGAGACTGTTTTATACTATATATGTACTAGAGGAGTCTGATGGTCTCCCCTGGGGGTATGTTCTTCCAATCCACCACTGTATTTTAATTATTACCTTAGTGATCTGCTGTTACTGATCTTATTCATATCTCTTAGGACAACTGAGATGGAAAAAAGATTGAGGTACTACTCTAGGGCTTGTGTTTAGCTCAGTTTCTAAAAATCGCAAGTAACAAAGAGAAAAACCAAACTTACTCGGTTTGGCGGGAGGAAGAATGATGGATTATTGAGCAAAGATGGAAAAGGAAGAGAACTCAACACTGATGCAGAATAATCTACGGACTCTAGCAATGTCTCAAAGTGTGGAATATGGAAAACTTGCCATCAGAATCTCCTGGGATATCATTTAAAATGCAGATTCCCCACTTCAGATCTGCTGAATCTGAACCTCTAATAAAAGTGGGCCACAAAAGTCATTTAAAAAAGGTATCCCAAGTTTTTGAGACTTACAGCTTAGAGAGAGAGATTTATAATCATGTTTCCTTTAACCAATCTGAGGAGAGAGAAATATTTTATTTGAAATAACACTCAGCTTTACATTTTTGATAGGAGCCTGAGATACTATACAACTGAGTAAAAATTCATATTTTCACATAATGTTTTGTGAAATATATTTAGAATGAATATAGCAACTTCTCATTCAACAAGCCAATAATGAAGATGCTTAATAAGCATTATGATTAAGAGTGGCTTGATACTGAAAAATTTATTTTAGAAGGCCTAAGCTAATTGTGATACAATCACAATTTATTCCTGATTTTAAAATTAAGCACTGTTTGCTGAGTTTAAACAAATCTCTCTGGATTAAAATGGACACTAAATTTGATTGATTCTTAAAACCACATGAGGCAGAAATTCAAAACATTTTCTAAAAAGAAATGTTTGCTTATGAATAAGCATTTACCTTCTTAAAAACCAATTTCAAAATTAAATTACAGGGGATAATTTTAACTTTATAGAAATTAATGGTATGAATAATAGAGTAAATGTTTCACTTATTTTTTTGTTTATTTGAGGATTATATAAAAAACAATCCAATATAACTCCCTAAGTCTGAGTTTCAGATATTTGATAAACAAAGTTGAATGCAAAGGACTAGAATTTCTCTCTGTAGTATGTTGAATCTCCCAGTAAGGAAGAATGCAAAAGAACTATCTGAATAAGAAAATCTATTTTCACCTAAGAAATTTTTTAGGAATACCACATAAAAAGAATACTAAGGAAGCAAACTACTAGTAACATAAATCTCTTTTTATTGGAACTTCATAATCTTTTTCAATTGAAGAAGATTTCCTTTGTCACCCAGCAAGGTCCTGGAACTTCTTGGCTGGAATTCAGATATCCAGAGTTCTGGTTACCTACAACATCTATTCCTTATGTAGTAGCTTACAAGCATCAAAGGCCTCCCTCACCTGATGCTTGGCCGGATCTATGCCCTCCAAAATAGTCTTCATGTCCTCCTGCTTGTCCTGTGAAAGGAAAAAGAAGAACTCACGGATCTTATTCCAAAAATAAAAATCACAGTTGGCCATGAAGACCTTGTGACTGGTATTTCAGGTGCTGGGCTTTGTAAACTCAGAATCTCCAACTAAAAAGATTCTCATCTATGGAGACCATAATCTCAGAAGCAGACTATGATTTTTTTTTTAAGGGTCTGATAATGTTGTTCTCTACAATATAACTTCAATATAAACTTTAACACACAGAAAAATTCTGCTGAATTACTTGAACTCATGCCTTTGTCTTTAAATACAACTAGAGCCACAGAATCAAGAGCAGTGTCTTAATATCTAACCAAGGAAAATAATTAAATCAAAGAATTTGGGAATATCGGAAGTTGGGAGAAAAAGTAAGGAAAATACTATAAAGTGTTTAAATAGTTATATAGTTTTCTCCCTGATTATAAATGTCCTTAGTACTCATACTTTTCAACTAAAACAGGAACTTCCAAAGAACCTGATATATGGAAGAGATCTATTTTCTCTCAATCTAGACCTGTGACAGAGAGAAAGTACTTGAAGGTGAGACAGGGATACAGTAGAAGAAACAGCAATAAGCTTTTCAGTCACTAACCAGGATCAACTAAGTCTCCAAATAAAAGAAACATGGCCTAGAAAAGCTTCACTCTTTCTTCTTTTTTTAAAAAAAAGATTTATGTATTTTAGAGAGAGAAAAAGAGCAAATGCACGCCCGAGCACTTGTGCAAACGCAGCATGCACAAGGGGAGGGGCAGAGGAAGGGGGAGAGAATCTCAAGTGGACTGCCCGCTGAGTAGGGAGCTCACAGGTGCGGGGGCAGGGCTCATCTCATGACCCTTGAGATCACGACCGGAGCTGAAATCTAAGTCTGGCGCTTAACCACCTGAGCCACCCAGGCGCTCCAAGAAAACTTCACTCCTAAGTCACTGCTACCTCTTACTTGGGTGATGTGCTTATTACGGGGATGTATGCTCCTATGGTAGACATTTGGTGAGAAAGTATGCTGAGACAACTATATAATTTGAAGAAGCTATTCGGATTTACTTCCTCTCCCTGTCCCATCCCCACATGATGTTCAACAAATAGCAAGCCTCATTCCAATACAAATAATAAGCACAGAGTATCCAACAGAGAACCTACTAAGAAATTCCTACAAAAATGGAAACAATAAAATTTTAGTCAAATATCCCCTATACTTCCAAATAAATTAAAGAGAACCTGAACTCTTTAAATAACTGAACAAAGTGATATAACAACAAGAAGAGATCTAAAAGTAAGTTGGAAGAAAGAACAGAAGAAACTAAGTAATAATGAAATAATGAAACTACGAAAACCACATAGAAGCAGAAATGTACAGAAAAATAGTGACCTGGAGGATGGGCTTAAGAAAAACAATTCAGAGGAAAAAAGAAATGCAAAGAATTAGACATAAAGATAAAAGAAACAAGAAAAATCCAATATACGAACAATAAATAACCCAGAAGAAAACAGAATAGAAAAAGAAGCATTCAAGGATATAATACAAGAAAACTGAAGGAGAGGGAGAAGACCTAAGAGGATGACCTAAACTTCTTACTAGTTTCCAGGAAAAATTAATATATAATAATAAACACCAAGACATATTCTGATGAAATCACAGAGGTTTAAAAGTATAATGAAAGACTCTTATGATAATCCAGGCAAAAAAGGGAAGTTACTTACACATAATGGGGAATATTCTAGCAAGCTTTGGAAATACTCAGTACCAGAAGACAGTAGAATAGAGGGTTTAAAACTTTGAGGAGAAAAAAGAAGCAATTCAATAATTCTCTATATAGCTACATTCATTTATAAATACAACATATAGTAGTCTCAAAAATGCGAGCACCTGTGAATTCATTTTTTGGGAGAGGAAAGTAAATTCAAATCAAAATACCAACATCAACCAGCCAAAAGGTGAGTCAGGTTTAGGAACTTAGGAATTATGAGGCTACATACTACAAAACAGTAGTATGATAAACACTGAATCCCCTAAATATACAGTTAAACAGCTGTGAGAAATACTGTCAAAAAACAGACTGCAAATATAAATGTTATAAAATCATGACAATGCAAAAATAAAATATGCAAATACTATGGTGGAAGATACATTATTCTCCTCTTTCAGAATGAAGTCAATAGATATTGTCTGAATATCTGATTTTTTTGAAAAAGTCAATGTTAAGGAAATTAAAAAATATTTCAAAATTTGCATTTGTAGATGATGTCTGAATACTCTTTCAGAAAGTAACTTTACACTTGTGTTTTATGTAGTTCACAAAAGCTTTGAGAGCAATTAATAAGCAGCTCAGAGAGCTAGTTGGAACACAGAAAGATTTTTTAGATAAAACAAACACGGGGACTATGATCAAAGATTAGAAAATTAAACCATCCTGAAAGAAAGAAACAAACAAACAAAGAAAAAGAAAGAACTCTAATTCATGTTAATAAAAATGTGGGGAATCAGGTCTCAACTGTTAAAAGAGATGCAGACTGGTTCAGCATTTTTGAACAATTTGGCAGCAGCTATCAAAATTTTAGATGTGGATCCTCTGATAACCAGTAATTTCATTTCTAGGAATTTATCCCTACAGATATATTCACAAAAGTAGCAAAGATACATAAATATGTTTAACAATACTTAGTGTAGCACATTTATAATATTTAAGAACTGTAATAACCCAGAAGTTTATGAATAAATAAATGGTCAATAAATTACAGAGAACCCTGGGTACCTGTGAAAAAGAATGAGAAATCTATAGGAACTAACACAGAAAAATATTATAAGAAAAAAGTTAGAGAAGAGTATATGTGATAACAAATCCATTCATATAAAACAAGACATACGCTCATATACATGGACTATATATATGCTTGGGGTATAGAAACGTCTAGAAGGACAAATAACATATCGCTGAAATTCAAAAAGAAAATTTATGAAAGAGGACCTGGTCCACATTTCTATTTCATAAGATTTAATATAGATAAATTAATCTTTTAAAACCTTTTCTTTTGAGGGAAGTCCATATCAATTCTCATTTCAAAGGAAATAAATTCCACGAATAAGAACCAGAGAGTGTTAACACATCCATGTCCAAGTCACTTAGTTTCAATTTCAACTATTCTAAAAAAATGCTCAAAAAAGTTCATTTGGCTGGTAGAATACAATCCAAGGAAAGCAAAAAGAGTCAGAGAGCCTACTATACGGTTAGGATGCAAATCAGTGATAGACCATTATGACATATTCAAAGCGCCCAATTTCCTCATCAGTGCCAAAGTGCTTCAACTTTAATAAAATATTAAAAATGTAAAAAAAAATCCTTAAAAGCTATGGTCAACACTATGGAGAAAATCAGTATAGTAAAAAACCAAAATTCTATCTCAGTAAGGAATTATACAAAGCAGTGAACATTGATAACTGTTTCTATCAACATATGTGACTTTTCATCATACACACAGAAAATATCTCTGGAAGGATACCGGAAATGAACATTATTAACAACGGAGAGGGAAAGTAGGTGCCCACAGGACACTTTTATTTTGAATTTTGAACCATGTAAAGATATCACCTATTTAAAACTAAGAAAAAAATTTTCAATTATAAACTTTTTTAAAAAACAACAATTTAGCCACAATAACATGGAAAATAAGAATTGGTACAAGACCAACTTCTACTCAATATGGCAAAGACACCATAATTAGCAATGCTGTGTACCTACCACATTTCTTTAGGCTGGTTCTATTTATTTACTCTGATCCATTTCATCTAAAACAGATTCATTGTGAACATAAAGAAAAAAACATGCTCTATCTCATGTCCTTGGTATCCTCTCCCTCTTCCACCCCTACTTTCAAGGTGGCAAACATCTTAAAGTAAAATGGCATTCTAAATTCCTTGTGTCTCATTGAACACTGCCTGTGTATACTTGAAAGCCAAAGCTGTAAAAATAATCCTACATAAAGGACATTTTGAAAAGTTTTAAGGTATGTAAGATGCGAAGATGTAACACAAGTTTATCCCGCTACTTGATATAAACTTTAACTGCAAGGAAAAAAAAGAATGTATTCATAACTGAATAATTCCAAAGATAACTGAGAGACTTATAATCTTGAGGAAATAGTTCATTTAAAATAAAAATCCATGTCAAGGAAACTCTTCCTCCTTCTTTAGCAGTATTTAAGTAGAATAAAATATTAATAGATGACTTAGGAGCAACGAGGTAATGATTTAGCATTATAATGCCAGATTATTCTTTATTGGGGTAGCCTTACTAAGTCAATTGTGTATTTTAGGGATTAATAATTTTTTTTTTTAAGTAGACTCCCAAACTCATGACCCTGAGATCAAGACCTGAGCTGAGATCAAGAATCGAATGCTTAAAAAAAGAGTCAAATGCTTAACTGACTGAGCCACCCAGGTGCCCCAGGGATAACTTTTATCTATTAAGATAATCTATAAAATATTTTATGACAAGTTAAATCTGCTATTAATTATAATCAACACTGAAAATAATGTTTGGGGTAATTAAAATAGATCTAAAATATATAAATACTTTAAGAGAGAGAATAATTTATATAATACTTAGGACCATTATTAGTAATGATGGTTTATAATCTTTTTTTTTTTTTTTAAAGATTTTATTTATTTATTTGAGAGAGAGAATGAGAGAGAGAGAGAGCGAGAGAGAGCACATGAGAGGGGGGAGGGTCAGAGGGAGAAGCAGACTCCCTGCTGAGCAGGGAGCCCGATGTGGGACTCGATCCGGGGACTCCAGGATCATGACCTGAGCCGAAGGCAGTTGCTTAACCAACTGAGCCACCCAGGCGCCCCTGATGGTTTATAATCTTAAAAATTCATTTTCTTTAAGATCTCATAGCACTTTACACATTCTTGGACTATCAAAACACTCAAGATCATCTAGTCCATCTAGTACCTCCAAATAGGCAATTCACTTGTTCTTCAGAAATCACAAAATTAGATTTCTTAAGTCAGGTAGTTAAAGATCATCTGGTCTAAACCCCTCATAAAAAAAGGAAAAGGAAGAAGAGGAGGAGGTGAGGAAGAAGAGAAGGAAAAGAAACAAAGAAGCCTGGACAATTTAAAAGTCATTTTGCCCAAGGATACCCAGCAGAGCCAAAGAAAGAATATTTACATGACTTGGTAAAATAGCTCAGAAAATAATACTAAATTTCATTTTACAGATGGGAAGATTGAAGCAAATGTTTGCTTATTGTATTAATCAGTGATTTGATGGCTATACTGAAAACTTAGATGTCCTGTCTAATGTTCCATAGCATTGGTTCTTTTTATTTATTTTTTAAAAAGATTTTATTTATTTTCTTGACAGAGAGAGGCACAGCGAGAGAGGGAACATAAGCAGGGAGAGTGGGAGAAGGAGAAGCAGGTTTCCCGCCAAGCAGGGAGCCCGATGCAGGGCTCGATCCCAGGACCCTGGGATCATGACTGGAGCCAAAGGCAGACGCCTAACAGACTGAGCCACCCAGGCGCCCCCTTTTTTTTAGTTCTTTTTAAACAACTAAGTGTAGCCTTTGCCACTCATTAGACTTCCATTCAGATACAGGATTATAGGATATCTTACATAAGCCTTTCTTCCTATAGTAAGTTCTACTTTCAAGTAGCAATGCTGGCCTATAAAATGCTAAGTTGGGTCACTAAATCTCTCTATATAAACATAACCAGAATGTACTTACATTCCCTAATACCTATGTTAGTTGTTTATCAAGGAAGTACTCCTTGAGTTCGGAACTTATTGATCAGTTATACTACAATTACCTCTTCTAGAAATGAAAGGCCAAGGAGTTGGGAGACTTATTTAACTGATTTATATATCACTCTTTCTCTCATTTCAAATTGAGCTTTGCTGGTAAATATATGTGAAGGAAATTCTACAGATGACAATTATTTCTTTTATCTTAACAAAGGTACCAAAGTTTTAGTACTAAAATTAACATGTCATGATGAAAAGAGTAAGATTCTATCTTCTTCACAAATGGTTTGGAAAACATAAACACCAAATCAAAACACCTCTGACATGTTAGTCAACACAAAGTCAAAATTAAAAGCAAGCAAGAGAAAAAAAGCAGAGTTTTACAATCAAATCAAACTGCTGAATAGTTAACAATGCAAATTCTCCACCTTGAACTTGAAAAGTAATAGTATTAAGACTGTGGTAAAAGAAATCAAGCCATAAGTGCTTTAGCTAAAGCTAGCTAGCTACAGAGACGAGAATAAGTATGAAATACTAAAACTTTGCCTTCTGGTCTAAAGACTAGTAATTGGGGAAAATAACCTAGAGTAATAAAGAACACCAGAGTAGTGTCTAAAAGACTATAGGAGTTAGGTCAATTTCAGTTATGAAAAGGTGTTATTAGTAATTTCTGATCAAAGAGTTCAGTATCAAATGTGTGAGGACACAAATAATATGAAAATTTCTTTACAGAAAAAAAAGATTAAGTAGTTTCCAAAGGAAGTTTTTTTAAAAAAATATTTCTTTTAGATTTTAAGTAATGCTAATGCATTTTAATACAAATTTTCTTACAGTGGGTTTACATCATATACCTATAATCGTATCAAATACTAAAAATAAACCTGGGCCCAATAAACAAAGATGCTATGCAGAGAAAGAAAACACATAAAGGAATAATCTTTATTTCAATATACAATGATTCCCATTACTGTGGTAATAAAAGATGCCAACATCAGGAAGATATGAATTAGGTGATCTGCTCAAGGTTTTCTACTCATAGAGTAGTTAAAGTGATTCTGCACGCTAAACAGGGAGAATTTTCAAAAAATTCTGGAATTAATGGACAATTTTTAATTTAATTTTTTATTTTCAAAAAGAACATTTTAAGTGGCCCATTTAAGGATACTAATCAAGTCCAAAAGTTTTAAATAGATTATTCAAATTTATTCACTTATTAAAAAGTTAGATAAGCTACATATCAATTACAACCTCTAAATATGATATTCAGTATAATATCTATATGTAAATTTATTTTAAAATATTTTTAAAACTAGAAAAAGTGACATTTTTAAATAACTAAGTTTCAAATTAGAACATGCAGATATTTTGAGGATCTACCTGAAAATGCTCAAGTATGCCACCAGTTCTAGCTGAGAATTTTTTAAAAGCAATCAATAAGAAAATTTCTAGATTTCCCTTAAAACTAAGTCCTCCAATTATACCTACTATACATTTAGATGAAAAGCCATAAAAGTTTTCAGTTTCATCTCAGGCAACAATACAAGAAAACCAAATTGTTGCATTAAAAGTTTTTTAAACCATAATCTGGTACAAGATATTTTAAAGAATGAGAAACAATAGCTTTTAAGCTCCTTTTTACAAACTATAATACCAAAACCTTGAAATGTGGCCAAAGTTAGGCTCTAAAATCTAACAAAGCATAGGGGTTGGTTCAGACTGTGTCCCAAAGGTTGACTTGTAAATTCTTATTTAAAACTGAAGGTAAAAATAGTTCCCCCCAAAATGAAGGTTCTCGGCCAGCCCACACTCACAAAAAATTCAGTTAACTTAAACAACTAACAAATGCAGGTATCAGAACACACCAATGGGATGCCAGGGATAGAATGGGAGTGGAGAGTCTTCTATCTGCAAAGCAATGGAGGAAATTAGTACAGCCCAAAACAGATATTTGGAGGTGGCAGCAAAGAATGGAGGACAAGAAAGATGCTACTGCCTTGTAAGGTCCAGCTAGTAACAGTCACTTTTTCTCAGGATTCAGATTGATCTGCCTACTTTACTCACTTATTTTTGATTATGTCTTGTTTCCCCCACTGGCTTACACACCAAGTTTATTTATAGGTTTTAAATACCAACTTATTATACTTTCCCATATTTGTCACATTTTATATAAAGAACGAGTACTGCTTATTAATCAGGAAAAGAACTAATATGAAAATTGAAATGTCTCTCTCCACAGATAGCAAAAGCATGGAACAAGCAATATATTTTTAAAATTAAAATATATGAAGTTATTCAAAAGAAAAAAAAAGCTATGCACATGAAGTTACTAAATCTAACAGTATAACAGTGAAAAATGTAAAGCAAGTCAAAAGTTCAATAATAAGTGAATGATTATGGTTCATTAACTTAACAGAAGAGCTATAAATATAGAGACTATGTAGCAATATGGAAAAGATTATGATAGAATGCACAGTGGAAAAAATAGAAAACAACTATATTACACTATGGTTACAATTACACATAAATATGAATGCAAAGATAGACTGCAAAATAGAATAAACAATTATATTAGAATAACAATACTACCCTTCTACTTAATTAAGATATATATTTATCTGAGCCACTTTTTTAACCATACATTTGGAATGTAAAATAGTATGATAAATTCAAATCTTTCTATCTGTTCATTTAAAGTAATTCTTCTGAGGAACTCTAATCACATTCTGTTTATGTAATTCCAGAAGACTACAGAAATAAAACATTTAAAAATATTTCATAATACATTTTTAACTCAAAATCAGTAAGGTTTTGCTATGTATTAGATTCTCAAAATCTCTGCTATAAATACATTCTCTTAGGTTAGTCAAAATCATTAAGGTTTTGCTATATATTAGATTCTATTTAACAGATAGTTCCTCTTTTTACTATTTAATATTTTTAGAATAATTCTCAACAGATTAAGAAAATGACTCTGCCATAGAAAAATGGAAAGAAGAGAGAATCAGATAAGAATTCAGAGGATAAGAGTATTAAACTCTGCATATAGCTTTTATGCTATATCCTATTTCTTTATTTTAAGTGATCAAATACTTCAATTCTTAATTTTTATGGATGACCCAAAGCAAGTCTAAAAAAGGAAAGAAGGCAGAAGGTTAAGATCTACTTAATATATCATTCTGCATAATTTTCAAGCAAAAAAGTACACCTCTCAGAAATTCTAACTGATGGGGCAGATCCTGATTGATGAGAATGAATCCTATTGTTATCATTATAATATTTAGTATCAATAGAAATAATGATAAATAGCATAATCATACTATACATTTATGTTAACCAATAATTATTTTCCAACAATGTTCTCAGGTATCTGTAGGAATGTCTATTACTTGAAATGGTTTAAAAGGCAATATTTGCACAGTTTTTTCTAAATAACTTTAATATATTGGTTCTCTACAACTGACATGTGCATGTCTCACATAGATTTTTAAGAAATATATATAAGAAAATTTGGAGACAAACTCTAAAAAGCAGTTTAAAGTACCCTCACAAAATAAAAATTAGTCAAAGCACACATTTCATCAAGAAGCATGAACCTTTCAAGTGAAAAACTATTTACAATTCCCCACAGTTGTGAAGATTATTACACATATGAACCTGCCATCTAATTTGGAATTTTGAAAAGCCAAAATAGAAAACACTAAAAGAAGAGAAAAAGAATAGAATGCTGTAATAATGTTGTTAGGAAGAGGACAGTAGCTTTGTTTTCGAAAGTCAAACAAATTAAAGAAACAAAAGAAATCAAAGTGATTTGATAGGTTATTCTATTTTGTAAACATATCACTGAAATCATGATATGTCTAATAAAGAGCAGTTTAAAAAGTTCAGGAAAGTCAAATGGGACTGAGGTGAGTAGAAGAAACCAACTAATAGTTTTACCTAGGAAAGAAACAGTATGCCCTATTAAAAACTAAGTACTTTCATATATATTCAATGAACGCAACTATAATAACTTTTTTAAAAGTTATTTTCTACAAAATATGCAAACTATTGATCTGCTTTACAAGTGTTTTCTGAATGTTAAAAATAAATGAATATCAACATTCACAAAATAAATAAATAATAAAAATATCTTACTAAATCGGCCCCTGCTTGAAGTAAAACATCTGCAACATCCGTATGTCCATTTTCGCAAGCATAGGTTAAGGCTGTGTCTCCTGTTGCTGTTGTAGCATGAACATTAGCACCTAGCCAGCAAAAAAACCAAACATTTACTTTGTAAACTGTAAAACTATATTAAATAGTCCAATTTTGCAATTTGATGAAATTGACAAATTCAAATATTAAAATATCATAAAGTATTTTAAGTAGCCTATTTTTCTTTTATGCATTTAGGCACACAGAAAGGAACCATACTAGGGGTGCCTGGGTGGCTCAGTCGGTTAAGCGTCTGCCTTCAGCTCAGGTCATGATCCTAGGAGTCCCAGGATTAAGCCCCACATCAGGCTCCCTGCTCAGTAGGGAGGAAATCCAAGAGACAAAAAAAACAAGTAAAAGAAAATAATGGAGATGGAATTGGCAAAATCCACACTGTGGGAAGCCTAAAGGATAAACATTCCATTTCTTCAGTCAAAGCTTGCAAGGAAATAGAAAGATGGGAGGGGAGCCCACAGGCAAAAGACACTTAAGAGACATTGATCAACAGTTGTTGTATAAATCTTATTTGAATCTTGATTCAAAAAAGTCATTAAACACACACATACATATTTGTAAGAAAAATAGGAAAACTGCTTAGACATTTAATAATACTAAGGAATTATTGGGGCGCCTGGGTGGCTCAGTCATTAAGCGTCTGCCTTCGGCTCAGGTCATGATCTCAGGGTCCTGGGATCGAGCCCCGCATCGGGCTCCTTGTTTGGCGGGGAGCCTGCTTCTCCCTCTCCCTCTACTGTTCTCCCTGCTTGTGCTCTCTCGCTCTCTCTGTCAAATAAATAAATAAAATCTTTAAAAAAAAAAAATAATACTAAGGAACTATTATTTTAAAAATTTTAGGTAGGAAAATGATATTGTGGTGATTTTTTAAAGATTATCTTTCAGAGATACATATTAAAACATTTATTGATCATTTATAGAAATAAATTTATTTTTTTAATAATTTATTTTCAAATTAAAAAAATTAAATTTTAAATTTAAAAATGTTTCTCTAAACATATATGGTGGCAGATGTCCACTAGACTTAAGTGTTGATCATTTCACAATATATACAAATAACAAATCATTAGGTTGTACACCTGAAACTCATGTTAGATATATCAATTACATCTCAATAAAAAACAATTGTATAAAGATAAATGGGGGATATGAAAGAGTATAGATGAAATGAGACGGGCCATAAATTAAAAATTGGTAAAGCTGGGGGATGGTTTCTTAGGGTTCATTATACTATTTTCTTTTTTTTTTTTTTTAAAGATTTTATTTACTTATTTGACAGAGAGAGACACAGCAAGAGAAGGAACACAAGCAGGGGGAGTGGCAGACAGAGGGAGAAGCAGGCTTCCCGCTGAGCGGGGAGCCCGATGCGATGCTCGATCCCAGGACCCTGGGATCATGACCTGAGCTGAAGGCAGACGCTTAATGACTGAGCCACCCAGGCGCCCCTATACTATTTTCTATGTTTGAAAAAATGCCATAACAAAAAGGTTCTTCAATTTTTAAAAATGTAGAGGCAATATATTAAAAAACCTATTTTTTTTTTTTTTAGTGCTACACTCTAAGAAGAACTTCATGTAAATTAAGCACAGTCTTTAAACTGGAAAAAAAAATGTATAGATAGTGATCGTATAAAAAAGTGATTCTCAAACCCCTGAGATAGCTCTGGAAACTATATACTTCAAATTAGCATAAGTAGCTAAATGAGACTCCATGGTGGTACAACAGAAAAAACAAAGTCCAGAGTTCTAAGTATGAACATAAGCTCTGTCACTTACTAGCTTGGTTGTCTTAGGGTAATATGATTGTGTGTTGTTTCCATATCTGTAAGAATGTGTTTAATATTTCTTACTATACAGGGACCAGTGGTAATTAATAGAGATAACATAAGAGCTGAGCAGAATGTCTTGGTATTCAATAATTTCTTTTTTTTTTTAAAGATTTTATTTATTTATTTGACAGAGAGAGAGAGACAGTGAGAGAGGGAACACAAGCAGGGGGAGTGGGAGAGGGAGAAGCAGGCCTCCAGCGGAGCAGGGAGCCCGATGCGGGGCTCGATCCCAGGACCCTGGGATCATGACCTGAGCCAAAGGCAGACGCTTAACGACTGAGCCACCCAGGCACCCCGGTATTCAATAATTTCTTATTAAACATTTATCCCTTCTTTTAAAAGCCTCTTACAATAAGACTTTATGTAGAGGGTCGTGGGAAGACTGTGGAAAGGTAACCACTGGTAGAGGACTCCTGAAGCGGACAAAGACAGTTGCTGAAAATGATGGAGGTACAATGACTGAATAATGCATACATTAACTGCAGTGATTGATAATATTTGAGTCAGGGGAGAGGCCAGCTTGTATGATTGGTCTATGCTTTTGTTCAAAAACTACACAATCATCTGAACCATTAACAATCCTAAGAAATTATTTCAATAATAAATCAAAGGAAAAATTGAGGGTGGGCTATAATGAAATTAATGTTAACAGTAAAAGCTTAAAAATGTTGAATAAAGTTTTGCTAAATATTTTATTTTCCTTTACATATTTATTTCTTCATATATCTTTTTTTTTTTTTTTAAGATTTTATTTATTTATTTGACAGAGAGAGACACAGTGAGAGAGGGAACACAGGCAAGGGGAGTAGGAGAGGGAGAAGCAGGCCTCCCGCAGAGCAGGGAGCCCAATGCGAGGCTTGATCCCAGGACTCCGGGATCATGACCTGAGCCGAAGGCAAACACTTAACGACTGAGCCACCCAGGTGCCCCTTCATATATCAAGTTTTAAACAATGTTAGACATGGATAAAAATAAAAATTTTATATTATTTCTTTTTTTTTTTTTTTTAAGATTTTATTTATTTATTTATTTGACAGAGAGAGAGAAATAGCGAGAGAGGGAACACAAGCAGGGGGAGTGGGAGAGGGAGAAGCAGGCTTCCCGCAGAGCAGGGAACCTGATGCGGGGCTCGATCCCAGGACCCTGGGATCATGACCTGAGCTGAAGGCAGATGCTTAACAACTGAGCCACCCAGGCGCCCCAAAAAATTTTATATTATTTCTAAAATACATATAAAGGTATATTTCTATCTGGATCAGTTTTTTCCTGGTATATTCTTTTTTTTTTTTTTTTTTTTAAGATTTTTATTTATTTATTTGTCAGAGAGAGAGTGTGAGCACAAGCAGGGGGAGAAGCAGGCAGAGGAAGCAGCAGGCTCCCTGCTGAGCAAGGAGCCCGGTGCAAGACTCGATCCCAGGACCCTGGGATCATGACCTGAGCCGAAGGCAGATGCTTAACCAACTGAGCCACCCAGGTGTCCCTCTGGTATATTCTTTAAATGCTATAAAACTACAAATATTTTATGTAAAACTACTTATTTCTTCCTATTGCTTACCAATGCATAAAGCACAAATTATTTTAAAACTAAGTAATTCTGCCAAAAATTAAATTCCCACTTGTTCTTTTTTCTTTTTTTTCTCTTAAGAAGACTTAAAAATGTCAAGAAATGAACAGGCTTAAAAGTATCAAACTATAACCTCTATAATGTTCATCCCCACCTCCACTTACTAACAGAGACTAAGAGGAACTAACTTCTCCCTTCCAGAAGCCACAAACTATTCAATGGAGAGAGAAGGTCGATGAGAAGGTTATGGTCATGAAGCAAAAATTAGTAACAATAAGAAAATGTTTTAAAGATGACATTTTTAGGGATTTAGGAGCCTAAGAAGAGCAGTCAAATTGTGGAGCTGGCTTTCAACTTTTGTAGATATGAAAAAGTTAAGGTTAATTGATAAAGTTATGAAAGCAATATAAAAGCCTTTTTCTAAAAGGCATTTTTAAATCCACATACCAGCAGCCAATAAATATTTAACCAACTCGAGGTGTCCCTCCTGTGAAGCCTCCATCAGAGGTGTGGAGCAGCCGAGTTCTATATCAGCCCCTGCCTTAATCAAGAAGTCTGCAACTTCAGAAAATCCTCCACAGCAAGCCAAGGTCAGAGCAGTTTCTTGGGTTTCTTCCGTCTGGGCATTTATATTTGCTCCTAAGAGGAAAGCATAAAAATTGATAAACTAGCTGCAACACTTAATGATAAAAATGTTGTTCTAAATTGTGTTAATCATCTCTCCCTACTTCTGGGATTCCTTCTAGAGTACTAATAATTTTATCATCAATGCAAAAAAATATTTTAGTTGTAGTAAACTTCACTGATACTCAATACAAAATATCCAAAGGAAATGTATTTTTTTAATTAAAGAAGTAAAACTACTTTACCTTGTGCTAAGAGTAGTGCCACCATCTCTTCATGTCCTTCCCGAGCAGCTTCCATCAAGGGAGTATATCCTTCATCATTAACTTCTTCTAGATTTGCCCCCCTTTCAATAAGTAGAGCTGCCAATTCAACGTGTCCTCCACAGGCAGCTAGCGTTAACGGAGACTCGAATGAATCTGCAGGCATGTTCACTTGAGCACCACTATCCAAAAGCAAACGTGCTACCTCTACGTGTCCATCCTGCAGATTTTTAGAAGTAAAGCAAGAAGGAAGGAATTTTTTTTGTTGTTTTGAGATTTTTAAATTTGGAGAAAAGAAGTAAGAAATTGAGGAAAGATGGAAAGGGAGAAAGAAAAGGAGATGCACCTTAGATATATACATATTATCATGCCCATCTGAGAAACCTGAGATGTCTTATCAAAAACTCCAATAAAATTACTTTACCTTACTTTTGAACAAACCCAAAATTTTCCACAAGAATCAGACTTGCGACATATATTAACAGTTCCAAATAATTACAAATTTTCACATTCTCTGAAGTTCAAAAAACTGTTAAATCCATACACAATAGTACCTCAAAATAATTCCTATTTATACTACTGCCAAGTCAAATATAACTATACCCTCAAACCTAGGTGTCATATTTAAGTGCAGAAACTGTATTAGATCTATTTAAGAAACAAAGGCTTGACAAAAAAATAACAACAAATTCTATGAAGTCATTCCCACTTGGGATTATGTCACCAAGGAAAACCCCTGTGGGCTGATAGTACCCTATATTTTTCTTCATCACTAGCTTGTTGCAATGAAAGAAAGAATTTTACAAAGATATAAAAATAAATATCTATTCACTTGTAAATAATATTACCATGGGTCCATCTGCACAGACAGTAAGGCAATTAATAAAACAATCTCATGGAGGGTAATTCATTCTATCCTTCTATCACCATAAGTATTCTTCTTTAGTTTCAAATTCTTTTTTTTTTTTTTAATTTTTTTATTGAGAGAGTGCGAGCAAGAGAGCACAAGCAGGGGGAGCAGCAGAGGGAGAGGGAGAAGCAGACTCCCCACTGAGCAGGGAGCCCATCGTGGGGCTCGATCTCAGGAACTTGAAATCATGACCTGAGCCCAAGGTAGCCACTTAACCGACTGAGCCACCCAGGCACACCTTTAGTTTTAAATTCTTTACTTCAAAATTTTATATAGGCCTTAACTATTGTTGTTGCATATAAAGTCAAATGCTGTGTTGTTCTGTACTTCAAAAAGGACCAAAACACTGCTAATGAAAGGTAAAGACTGAGTATAAAAATAAGGTTTTATATTGGGCAACTCTTCTATTAAAGAATTAATTAAAGAAACCTTAATTAAATGTTAGATTTCAGTATCCATCACGAGTTTCATTATATTTAACTAAATGACTAGCTCAGCTTTGATCACTTTTGACATGATGCCAAAAACAAATGACTTGCCATTAAACTTTCAGTTTTACTAAAACTGAAATAAAATTCTAGCTTTACTATTAAACACCAATACTTCAAATATATGTAAAATAAAGTATAGTTTAACCAAATTACTGTGTTAAGTTATTTGGTGTTTGAAATACGTTTCTAATTGAAAAGAAAATAGAATTTATAAGTATTAACAGATCAAGGAACTACTGCTATGCTCCTCTAGGCTCCCAATACTTTTGTGTGAATTTACTTCAATTTCTTTATTGATTTCTGCTACCATATCTTGAGTACATATATTAAAATAGAAATTATACTAAGCACTTTTTGCTTTAATAAAAAAATATTAATTTTGTCAAAGGAAAAAAATAAAGAAGTAAAAACAGAATAATCCAATCTTAAAGGCCTAATACAATTATTAGAATTTTTTAAAATTCCAAGACTAGGGCGCCTGGGTGGCTCAGTTGGTTAAGCGACTGCCTTCGGCTCAGGTCATGATCCTGGAGTCCCTGGATCGAGTCCCGCATCGGGCTCCCTGCTCGGCAGGGAGTCTGCTTCTCCCTCTGACCCTCCCCCCTCTCATGTGCTCTCTCTCAGTCTCTCTCTCTGAAATAAATAAATAAAATCTTTAAAAAAAAAAAAAAAAAAAAAAAAATTCCAAGACTAGTCAGTAGCCAGTACTGGACTCACTCTCCTATAATAAACAACTGTAAAATTTGGGAAACAGAGATAAAGCAACTGTAGACACTGAACAGCAACCAACTTAAGGCTAAGCACCAAAAAAAGGTGCTACATAAGATGAACGCTACATTCACTCCAGCTTTCTCTTTAGGCATCTTCCAAACCGTTGTCTAAGGAAACTGAGGCTAAACAAAGAGTGTAAGATCTCTTTCAACAAAGAAAACAAAGATCAGAACACAAAGCAGCCAAAATAGTTAGGACTTGAGGAGTATGGGCAGGATACCTGAGAAAAAGAAAATACAGAGTAATCTCCAAATCTATATAAAACTATCTTCAGATACTTGGGCAACTCCTGAGTTGAACACACTAAGGATGACACTCTAGGAGGCTAGGAGAAATGGCTGCTGGAAGGTTGGAGAGCTTGGGAGTTCAGACTCAGCCAGAATAGAAAGACCAATGGCGAATATCCTGGCTTTCAAATGAGATGGTAGAGAGCCATACCTAAGGAATACCCAAAGATCAAGGTGCAAGGAAGTAGGAGTGTAAGAATAAAGCTGAAATTAAGCCTCAGTATGATCAGAGTGATCCACTGGTTAATTTAACTGCCTGCTAGAACAAAACATAACAGTTTTATAAGAAGGACAGGATAATCAAGATACTTGAAAAGGGATCATCTATAGCATATGGCTTATAATTAAAAATACCAGACATATTAAAAGGCAGGAAACTGTGATGATTGTCAAGATATACAATAACCAATAAAAGCAGACCTAGAACTAAATCAAATATAAGAGATGGAAGAAAAGGACTATTAATGATATATTAAAGGGGCGCCTGGGTGGCTCAGTCGTTAAGCGTCTGCCTTCGACTGAGGTCATGATCTCAGGGTCCTGGGATCGAGCCCCGCATCGGGCTCCCTGCTCAGAAGGGGGCCTGCTTCTTCCTCTCCCTCTGCCTGCCGCTCCCCCTGCTTGAACTCTCTCTCTCTCTCATAAAAAAAACAAAAACAAAAACAAAACAAAACAAAAGATATATTAAAGAAAATAAAGGGGGAAAATGGAAAAAATGAACAAAACAATAAATTTCAACATAGAATCAGAATATAAGAACATCATATCAATAATTATATTTAGCAAATGACACTACAGATAAAGGGCTGGTATCCAAGATCTATAAAGAACTTCTCAAACTCAACACCCAAAAAACAAATAATCAAGTCAAAAAATGGGCAGAAGATATGAAAAGATACTTCTCGGAAGAAGACATACAAATGGCTAACAGACACATGAAAAAATGTTCATCATCATTAGCCATCAGGGAAATTAAATCAAAACCACATTGAGATACCACCTTATACCAGTTAGAATGGCAAAAATGGACAGGGAAAGAAACAACAAATGTTGGAGAGGTTGTGGAGAAGGGGAACCCTCTTACACTGTTGGTGGGAATGCAAGTTGGTACAGCCACTTTGGAAAACAGTGTGAAGGTTCCTCAAAAGTTTAAAAATAGAGCTACCCTATGACCCAGCAACTGCACTCCTGGGTATTTACCCCAAAGACACAGATGTAGGGAAAAGAAGGGCCATATGCACCCCAATGTTCATAGCAGCAATGTCTGCAATAGTCAAACTGTGGAAGAGCCGAGATGCCCTTCAACAGATGAATGGATAAAGAAGATGTGGTCCATATATACAATGGAATATTATTCAGCCATCAGAAATGATGAATACCCAACTTTTACATCAACATGGATGGGACTGGAGGAGATTATGCTAAGTGAAATAAGTCAAGCAGAGAAAGTCAATTATCATATGGTTTCACTTATTTGTGGAACATAAGGAATAGCATGGAGGACATTAGGAGAGGGAAGGGAAAAATGAAGGGGGTGGAAATCGGAGTGAGAGATGAACCATGAGAGACTATGGACTCTTGAGAAACAAACAGGGTTTTAGAGGGGAGGGGAGAGGGGGGATTGGTTAGCCCAGTGAAGGGTATTAAGGAGGGCACGTACTGCATGGAGCACTGGGTGTTATATGAAAACAATGGATCGTGGATCACCACATCAAAAGCTAATGATGTATTGAATGGTGACTAACATAACATAATAAAATTTAAAAAATAATAATTATTATATTTAAATGTAAATGGTCTAACCAAACCAATTAAAAAACAAAGACTTAAAGAGTGGATTATAAAACATGACCTAAATATATGCTGTCTGCAAAAGACTCACTTCAGTATAACAATATAGGCATATCAAACATATCAAAGATTGAAAAGAAAGGATAAAAACATTTATCAGGGAAACAATTACTGGAAAACAAGAGTAGCTATATTAATATCAGGAGCTATGTTAACAAAAGAGACCTCAGAACAAAGATTACCAGACAAAGAGAAATGTCACATAATGATAAAAGGGTCAATCACGAAGAAGACATAGCAATTCTAAAAATGTATAGGTACCAAACAACAGAGCTCCAGCATGTGAAAAAATGTGAAAAAAATGAAAAGCAACTAAAAGAAGAACTACACAAATCCACAAGTACAACTGAAGATTTTAACACAACTCTCTCAATAACTGTTAGAAAAACTAGACAGAAAATCAGAAAGAATGTAGAAGAATTCTACCATTAATCAACAGGATCTAATTTACTTTTACAAAACACTCTACCACAACCAGCAGAATATACATTCTCCACAAATGCACAGGGAATATATGTCCACATCATGACTATAAAACAAACTTCAAAAATTTAAAAAAACTGAAATCATATGAAATGTATTTTCTGACCACAATGGAACCAAACTAGAAATCCTTAACAGAAAGATCACAGGAAAATCTTCAAATGTTTGGAAACTAAACACACAACAAAATAACCCATGGGTCAAAGAGGAAGTCTAAAGTGAAATAAAAGATAATACATGGAACTGAATGAAAATGAAATATAACATATAAAAATTTTTTTAAAGATTTTATTTATTTGAGAGAGAGAAAAAGAGAGAGAAAACATGAGGAGGGGGAGGGGCAAAGGGAGAGGAAGAAGCAGACTCCCTGCTGAGCAGGGAGCCTGACATGGGGTTGAGCAGGGAGCCCGACATGGGGCTCAATCCCAGGACCCTGAGATCAGGACCTGAGCCAAAGGCAGATGCTTACCCAACTGAGTTACCCAGGCACCCCCAACACAACAAAATTTGTAAGACACAGCTAAAGTAGTACTGAGAGGGAAATTGATAGCACTAAGTGCATACAATTAGAAGAGAGAAAAATCAATAATCTAAGCTCACATTTCAAAAGCTTAGAAAAAGAAGTACAAAACACACCTAAAGAAGGAGAAGGAAGGAAACTCTAAAGAACAGAGTGGAATGATCATACTCGACGGTGAAAAACTGAAAGCTTTCCCCTAAGATCAGGAACAAGACAAGGGTGTCCACTCTCACCACTTTTTTTTTTTTAAAGATTTTATTTATTTGACAGAGAGACACAGCGAGAGAGGGAACACAAGCAGGGGGAGTGGGAGAGGGAGAAGCAGGCTTCCCGCTAAGCAGGGAGCCCGATGCTGGGCTCATTCCCAGGACCCTGGGATCATGACCTGAGCCGAAGGCAGACACTTAACAACTGAGCCACCCAGGCGCCCCTACTCTCACCACTTTTATTCAACACAGTACTGGCAGTCCTAGCCACAGTAATCAGACAAGAAAAAGGAATAAAAGGCATCCAAACTGGTAAGGAAGGAGTAAAACTTTCACTATTTGCAGATGACACAATACTACATATACAAAACCCTAAAGACTCTACCAAAAAACTACTAGAACTGATAAATGAATTCAGTAAGGTCATAGGATACAAAATCACTGTACAGAAATCCACTGCATTTTTATACACTAATAATGAAGCAAGAGAAAGAGAAATTAAGAAAGCAATCCTAGGGTGCCTAGGTGGCTCAGTCAGTTTAGTGTGTGTGTCTTCGGCTCAGGTCATGATCCCAGGGTCCTGGGATGGAGTCCCACATCACATCAAGCTCCCTGCTCAGTGGGGAGTCTGCTTCTCCCTCTACCCCTCACCCCTGCTTGTGATATCTCTCCTTCACGCTCTCTCTCTCAAATAAATAAATAAATAAATATGGGTGCCTGGGTGGCTCATCGTTAAGCGTCTGCCTTCGGCTCAGGTCATGATCCCAGGGTCCTGGAATCGAGCCCCGTATCGGGCTCCCTGCTCCACGGGAAGCCTGCTTCTCCCTCTCCCACTCCCCCTGCTTGTGGTTCCTCCTTCTCTGTGTCTCTCTCTGTCAAATAAATAAATAAATAAAATCTTTAAAAAAAAAAAAATTAAAAATAAATAAATAAAATCTTTAAAAAATAAAAAAAGCTATCCTATTTACAATTGCACCAAAAATAAAAAACCTAGGAACAAACTTAACCAAGGAGGTGAAAGACTTATACTCAAAAAAATAAAACACTGATTAAAGAAACTGAAGACAACACAAAGAAATAGACATTCCATGCTCGAGGACTGCAAGAACAAGTATTGTTAAAATGTCCATACTACCCAAAGCAATCTACAGATTTAGTGCAATCCTTATCAAAATACCAACAGCATTTTTTACAACACTAAAATACATAATCCTAAAATTTGCATAGAACCACAAAAGACCCTGAAGAGTCAAAACAATCTTGAAAAAGGAAAACAAAACTGGAGGTATCACTATTCTAGATTTCAAGTTATATTAGAAAGCTATAGTAATCATAACAGTATGGTACTGACACAAAAAGAGACAAAGATCAATGGAATAGGATAGAAAGCCCAGAAACAAACCCACAATTATACAGTCAATAAATCTTCAACAAAAGAGGCAAGAATATGCAATGGGAAAAAGATAGTGTTTTCAACAAATGGTGTTAGGAAAACTGGACAGCTATATGCAAAAGAATGAAACAGGACCAGTTTCTTACACCATGCATAAAAATAAACTCATTGGGGGCACCTAGGTGATTCACTAGGTTAAGCGTCTGCCTTTGGCTCAGGTCATGATCCCAGAGTCCTAGGATCAAGCCAGACGTTGGGCTCCCTGCTCAGTGGGGACTCTGCTTCTCCCTCTCCCTCTGCCCCTCCCCCTGCTCACGCACATGCTTGCGTGCACGCACGTGCATGCGTTCTTTTGAATAAAAAATAAATAAAATCTTAAAAAAAAATAAAACAAAAAAATAAATTCAATGTATAAAAGACCTAAATGTGAAACCTGAAACCATAAAAATCCTAGAAGAGAGCACAAGTGGTAATTTCTCTGACATTGGCCATAGCAACATTTTTCTAGATTTCTCCTGAGGTAAGGGAAATAAAAGCAAAAATAAACTATTGCAACTACCTCAAAATAAAAAGCTTCTGCACAGCAAAGGAAACAATCATCAAAACTAAAAGACAACCTATTGAATAGGAGAAGGTATCTGCAAGTGACCTATCTGATAAAGTGTTAGTATCAAAACACATTAAGAACTTATACAACTCAATACCCAAAAACAAATAATACAATTTAAAATGGGCAGAAGACATGAACAGACATTTCTCCAAAGAAGACATTACCAATGGCTAACAGACACATGAAAATCAACATCACTCATCATCAGGGAAATGTAAATCAAAACTACAATGAAATATCACCTCACATGAGTCAGAATGGCTAAAATTAACAACACAAGAAATGGCAAGTGTTGGCGAAGATATAGAGAAAAAGGAACCCTTGTGCACTATTGGTGGGAACGCAAACTGGTGCAACCACTGTGGAAAACAGTACAGAGGTTCCTCAAAAAATTAAAAATAGAACTACCATACAATCCAGTAATTGTACTACTGGGCATTTACCCAAAGAATACAAAAACACTAATTCAAAAGGATATATGCACCCGTATTTTTACTGCAGCATTATTTACAATAGCCAAATTATGGAAGTGGCCCAAGTGTCCATCGATAGATGAATGGATAAAGATGTGGTGTGTGCCCTGCAGAACAGGAAATGACATGGTCGACAGGAAATGCATAAAAAATGAGAGATGGAAAAGCTCTAATAGCAGTTCATATTTTCATAATGGCTGTTTTGCCTCATTTATTAAATATTTGAGAAATCTTTATAGATATACAGTTTTATTTTTTAAAAAAAATTTTTTGTTATGTTAATCCCCATACTACACTACATCATTAATTTTAGATGTAGTGTTCCATGATTCATTGTTTGTGCATAACACCCACTGCTCCATGCAGAACGTGCCCTCCTCAATACCCATCACCAGGCTAATCCATCCTCCCACCCCCCTCCCCTCTAGAACCCTCAGTTTGTTTTTCAGAGTCCATTGTCTCTCATGGTTCGTCTACCCCTCCGATTTCCCCCCTTCATTCTTCCCCTCCTGCTATCTTCTTCTTCTTTTTTTTTTTTTCCTTAACATATATTGCATTATTTGTTTCAGAGGTACAGATCTGAGATTCAAGTCTTGCACAATTCACAGCGCTTACCAGAGCACATACCCTCCCCAGTGTCTATCACCCAGTCACCCCATCCCTCCCACCCCACCCCCCACTCCAGCAACCCTCAGTTTGTTTCCTGAGATTAAGAATTCCTCATATCAGTGAGGTCATATGATACATGTCTTTCTCTGTTTGACTTATTTCGCTCAGCATAATACCCTCCAGTTCCATCCACGTCGTTGCAAATGGCAAGATCTCATTCCTTTTGATGGCTGCCTAATATTCCATTGTGTATATATACCACATCTTCTTTATCCATTCATCTGTCGATGGACATCTTGGCTCTTTCCACAGTTTGGCTATTGTGGACATTGCTGCTATAAACACTGGGGTGCACGTACCCTTTCGGATCCCTACTTTTGTATCTTTGGGGTAAATACCCAGTAGTGCAATTGCTGGATCATATGGTAGCTCTATTTTCAACTTTTTGAGGAACCTCCATACTGTTTTCCAGAGTGGCTGCACCAGCTTGCATTCCCACCAACAGTGTAGGAGGGTTCCCCTTTCTCCGCATCCCCGCCAACATCTGTCATTTCCTGACTTGTTAATTTTAGCCATTCTGACTGGTGTGAGGTGGTATCTCATTGAGGTTTTGATTTGGATTTCCCTGATGCCGAGCGATATTGAGCACTTTTTCATGTGTCTGTTGGCCATTTGGATGTCTTCTTTGGAAAAATGTCTGTTCATGTCTTCTGCCCATTTCTTGACTGGATTCTTTGTTCTTTGGGTGTTGAGTTTGATAAGTTCTTTATAGATTTTGGATACTAGCCCTTTATCTGATATGTCATTTGCAAATATCTTCTCCCATTCTGTCGGTTGTCTTTTGGTTTTGTTGACTGTTTCCTTTGCTTTGCAGAAGCTTTTTATCTTGATGAAGTCCCAATAGTTCATTTTTGCCCTTGCTTCCCTTGCCTTTGGCGATGTTTCTAGGAAGAAGTTGCTGCGGCTGAGGTCGAAGAGGTTGCTGCCTGTGTTCTCCTTTAGGATTTGGATGGACTCCTGTCTCACATTGAGGTCTTTCAACCATTTGGAGTCTATTTTTGTGTGTGGTGTAAGGAAATGGTCCAGTTTCATTCTTCTGCATGTGGCTATCCAGTTTTCCCAACACCATTTGTTGAAGAGACTGTCTTTTTTCCATTGGACATTCTTTCCTGCTTTGTCAAAGATGAGTTGACCATAGAGTTGAGGGTCCATTTCTGGGCTCTCTATTCTGTTCCATTGATCTATGTGTCTGTTTTTGTGCCAGTACCATACTGTCTTGATGATGACAGCTTTGTAATAGAGCTGGAAGTCCGGAATTGGGATGCCGCCAGCTTTGCTTTTCTTTTTCAACATTCCTCTGGCTATTCGGGGTCTTTTCTGGTTCCATACAAATTTTAGGATTATTTGTTCCATTTCTTTGAAAAAAGTGGATGGTATTTTGATGGGGATTGCATTGAATGTGTAGATTGCTCTAGGTAGCACTGACATCTTCACAATATTTGTTCTTCCAATCCATGAGCATGGAACGTTTTTCTATTTTTTTGTGTCTTCCTCAATTTCTTTCATGAGTATTTTATAGTTTTTTGAGTACAGATCCTTTGCCTCTTTGGTTAGATTTATGCCTAGGTATCTTATGGTTTTGGGTGCAATTGTAAATGGGATCAACTCCTTAATTTCTCTTTCTTCTGTCTTGTTGTTGGTGTATAGGAATGCCACTGACTTCTGTGCATTGATTTTATATCCTGCCACTTTACTGAATTCCTGTATGAGTTCTAGCAGTTTTGGGGTGGAGTCTTTGGGGTTTTCCACATAAAGGATATACAGTTTTATTGAAAGCTAAAAATAGGCTCTAAAGTAATGTAAACGTACAAAGCACAAATCTACTTGAATGTTGCTTAAAGGAATATATGAATAACAAGGATGTGTATTATGGATATATATGATTAATTTGTAATATTTTAAAAATAACTTTTAAAGAATGTATAGGCTGCATATATAACTCAGGAGATTCCATATCTTTCTTCTATTTCAAAGGAAAGATTATAAAATATAAAATTTCTTAGAGAAAGAAGCTCCTCTTCAGACATGAACAAGAAAAAACAATTAAAATTGTGTCAACAGTTTTGAGTTTATGAATTCTAGAGATTAAAATATTTTACTCTAGTGGGAAAAAATGAAAGTAACACTGTTACTTCTGCATTTCTGTGTCTGATCGGGAGGCTGTGCTTTGTTAAAAAGAATAGATGTCATTGCATAGTGTATATATAACTATTCAGGTATCAGCTGAGATTAAATATAGGTCCATTTTTGTTATAGACTTTTAATATTGAAGTTAATAGTTTTGGGTGTTAACTTCACTGGAAAACAAACCATTTTTAATTTCAGTTAACTTTAAAAACAAGCATTCTGAACAAATAAAAAATGTCATTTTACTTTAAAAAAAAAGATGTGGTGTGTGTGTGTATAGATACACATATATATACACATATAGATACACACACACACACACACGATGGAATATTATTCAGCTTAATTAAAAAAGAATGAAATCTTGACATTTGCAACAACATGGATGGAGCTAGAGTATAAAACTAAGTAAAGTAAGTCAGAAAAAGACAAATACCACATGATTGCACTCATGCAGAATTTAAGAAACAAAACAAATGAACTAAGGGGGAAAAAAAGAGAGAGAAACAAACCAAGAAAGAGACTCTTAATTACAGAGAACAAACTGATAGTTACCAGAGGGGAGGTGGGTAGGGGCATGGGCAAAATACACAATGGGTATTAAAAAGTACACTTATCATGATGAGCACTAGGAATGTATAGAATTGTTGAATAAGAATATTGTACACCCAAAACTAATATAAAACTGTATGTTAACTATACTGAAATAAAATAAAATAACTTAATAAAAATTGTAAAAAATTACACAAACTAGACACCAATTAAAAGAACTGAAAAAAGACTAAACTCAAAACTGGCAGAAGGAAATAAAGGTTAGAACAGAGATGAACGCAATAGAGAGAGAAAAATCAATGAAATCAAAAGCTGGTTCTTTGAAAAGATCAATAAAATTGAGAAACCTTTAGCTAGATGGATAAAGAAAAAGAAATTTAAATTAGTGAAATCAGAAATGAAAGTGGGGACAGTACTACCAATTCTACAGAAATAAAAAGCATTATAAGATAGCACATTGAACAATTGTATGCTGACAAACTGAATAACCTAGATGAAATGGACAAATTCCTAGAAACACAAAACCTATCAAGACTAAATCACAAAGAAATAGAAAATCTGAATAGAACTTTAACTAGTAAAGAGACTGAATCAGTAATAAAAAAAAAAATCTCTCAACAAAGAAAACTTATGGACTTGATGGTTTCTCTGGTGAATTCTACCAATTCTACCAAACATTTAAAAAAGAATTAACACCAATCCTTCTCAAACTTCTTCAAAAAATTGAAGGTGAGGGAACACTTCTTAACTCATTCTATGAGACTAGCATTATCCTGATACCAAAGTCAGCCACAGACACTACAAGGAAAGTACAGACCAATGTCTTTTATGAATACTGAATGCTAAAATCCTCAAGAAAATACTAGCAAAGTGAACTCAGCAGCATATTAAAAGGTTTATACACCATGATCAAGGAGGATTTATTCCTGGAATTCAAGGATGGCTCAACATAAGAAAATAAAACAATGTAATACACCACATTAACAGAATAAAGAGGAAAAAAAATCACAGTATCTTCTCCAATGATACAAAAAAGGCATCTGACAAAATTCAAAATCTTTTCATGATGAAAACTCTCAACAAATTAGGACTAGAAGAAAACTACCACAACATAATAAAAGCTAAATATGAAAAACCCACAGTAAACATCTACTCAATGGTGAAGACAGAAAGCTTTTCTTCTAAGATCAGGAACAAGGCAAGGATGCCCACTTTCACCGCTTCTATTCAAATAGTACTGGAAGTTCTGGCCAGAGCAATTCGGCAAGAAAAGGGGGGGGGGGGGGAAGGCAACCAAATAAGAAAGGAAGAAGTAAAATTATCTCTGTTCACAGATGATGTGTAGGAAACCCTAAAGACTACACACACAAAGAAGAGAAGAAGGAGTGATTGTTGACATGGGCTGAGAAGAAAGCTCTTGGCAAAGGAATGTCCCCACTAAGAGGCTGCCTATCCTTCAAGGTGGGCTTAATAATGTCACCACCTTAGGAGAAAATAAGAAGGCTTAGCTGGTAGTGACTGCACATGATGTGGATCCCACTGAGTTGGTTATCTTTCTGCCTGCCCTATGTGATAAGATGGGGGTTTCCTACTTCATTATCAAGGGGAAGGCCAGGCTAGGGCGTCTGGTCCACAGGAAGGCCTGCACCACTGTAGCCTTCACACAGGTTAACTCAGAAAACAGAGGAGCTCTGGCTAAGCTGGCAGAAGCTATCAGGACCAATTATAATGACAGATATGATGAGATCTGCTGTCACTGGGGAGGCAAGGTCCTGGGTCCAAACTCAGTGATTCACATTGCCAAGATGGAAAAAACAAAGGCTAAAGGACTGGCCACCCAGTGTATGCTGGGCTAAGTGTATGCTGTTGAATTTTCTGTACATAAAAGCAATAACAAGTTTTCTTTAAAAAAAAAAAAAAAAAAACAGGGACGCCTGGCTGGTTCAGTCAGTTAAGCGTCTGCCTTTGGCTCAGGTCATGATCCCAGGGTCCTGGGATCGAGTCTCGTATCAGGCTCCCCGCACAGAGGGGATCCTGCTTCTCCCTCTGCCTGCCTCTCCTCCTGATTGTGCTCACTCGCTCTCTCTCTCTCCCCCTCTCTTTGACAATAAAATCTTTAAAAACAAAACAAAAACAAAGGTTAAACACAGCATTGCTTTTCAATGTCATCTCAAATGAGTACAATTTAAAATTACCATGCAAGCCTCCATTAAGGCAGTGTGCATCTCATCTGTTTTGTGCTCTTGATCTGCACCAGCATCAAGTAGAAAGCGAACCATATCCAAATGGCCTTAAAAAAAAAAAGAAAAGAACATGAATTTTCAAACCGTATTTCTGAAGAATTGAGTTATTAATTTAATACAAATGGGGAATCATTTTCTTTCAGGTATCTATACAAAAATTTATGAGAACTGATTTTTCATTCAATAAAGGAATGACAGTTTTACAAAGCCAATCCAAAATAATAAGCACGCTCTCATCAAGGTATCTAGGTTTTAAAGACTGAATTAGTAGAAAGCACATAACTCAAGTTAAGTAAAGCAATAATATTATTCTTTGATTTAATCTATATAAACTATCAAACTATCAAATCAAAACACTGAAATCAAATAGAATGCCAGGTAAAATATGTTTGGATCATATTTTTCATAAAAACAGCATTAAAATAATGACCATAAACTCACTGTGGCAATGAACAGGCACAG
Source organism: Halichoerus grypus (assembly GCF_964656455.1). Classification (NCBI taxonomy): domain Eukaryota; kingdom Metazoa; phylum Chordata; class Mammalia; order Carnivora; family Phocidae; genus Halichoerus; species Halichoerus grypus. The sequence continues at coordinate 119,107,384 of NC_135713.1, forward strand.
AAAACTCCATTCAAAATAATTTCAACCCTCTGGATACATTTAATATATAAAAAGCCTTAATAGTCAGTAAGAAAAAGACAAACACTCCAGTAGAAAAATGGATGAAGGACATGAAATGGTTATTAAAAAAGAAATGTAAATGAATACTAAACTGAAAAAAAAAATTAAACCTTCCTATTAAACAAATGCAAATTAAAATAAGACACCATTTTTTACTATCAAAATGGCAAATATTAAAAAGAATGATAATACCCAGTGTTGGTGAGGGTGTAGGGTGGGATAAAGGGCACTCTCAAACACTGCTGGTGGGAGTGTAAATTGTTTCAACCTTTCTAGAAGGCAATTTGGCAATATGTATCAAAAGCCTTAAAAATGTCCATACCCTTTGACCCAGCAATTCCACTTCCAGGAATTTATCCTAAGGAAATAATCAGAGATTAGGCAAAGATGTCTGCACAAGGATGTTATTACAGTGTTTTTAATAATAGTGAAAACTGGGAACAATTCAAGTGTCCAACAATAGGTAATTATGGTACATCCATTTGATGTATTTGCAGAGACTACTAGTTCCCTACTCAATACCCACTCTTTCAGTCTTCCATAGTAACAGAACTCTGATTTTTATCTGAGTGGCAACATGCCTGACTAAAAGACTACATTTCCCAGCTTCCCTTGCTATGTGTAGCCAATGAAATGTAAGTGGGAGCTATAAGGCAGAACTTCTAAGAAGATTCCTTAAAGGTAGCTTACTGATTTGGAAAGCACTCCCCATTTTGCCCTTAGCCTCTTTGTCCTACAACATAGATTGCTGGGGCTTTAGCTACCATCTTGGATTACAGGTAACTTTGAGAATAGAAATCAAATAGTAGGAAGATAGAACAGAAAAACAGAATTCTGAGATCTTGATAGCAGTAGAACAGCTATACTAGTTCTAGACAGCCTATACCCTTGGACTTGATTTATGTAAAAAAAAAAAAAAAAAAACCAAGCTTCTCTTTTGTTTAAATCATTATTAATTTAGGTTTCATGACACATGCAGCCATACCCACTCCTAGCTGAAATAGTGAAATACTATGTGGTCATCAAAAGTTGTGTTACAAAAATATTTATTGAGATGGGAAATGTACATGATATATTGCTAAATATAATAAGCAGACTATAAAACAAGTATGGTTGTTTAGTTTAAATATATATATGTATATATATTTGTTTATATATATATGCTTAAAAAACACACTGGAAATAAGTATACTAAAATACTGCTTACATGCTTTAATCTTTACGTGGTAACAATACATGTCATTGTAAAATTTCTTTTCCTTATGCTTTTCTGTGTTTTTGAGGTTTTCTGGATCAACTGTGATTATTACTATTATTTGAGTGTGTATTATTTTTGAAATAAAGGTTGGAAAAATCATATAAAACAAAAATTATTAAAAAATGGAAACCCTCTAAATCTGTGCTACAAGTTTTCGTTGACTTCATAGCTACCTGAATAAATTTGAATTAAAATAATAAACATACACTGTGAAATTATACTTTATGAAATACAGGCTAAAATGGACTTTCTATATAATCTCTTACAAGTTACATAATTTGACAGCACAGGGAAAACATAAATATAAAATTAATTCAAATACTCAATACTCAAATATTTAAATATTCAAAGCTGTTATGAAAAAAATTGTAAATATTCATATATAGAGAGAGTACCTTTGTAGCATGCAAGGGTAAGAGCACTTTCTTTGAATTCATTAGAATGAGTGTTGATGCCTGCCCCATGATCCAGAAGAACTCTTGCAACTTCCACATGACCTGCACTGGCAGCTTCCATTAAGGGGGTATGTCCATTTTCATTATGATCTTCTATATTTGCACCTTCATTAAGTAGCACTTTCACAATGTCAACAAATCCTCCAGCACAGGCATATGTTAGTGCAGTATTTCCTAACAAAGAAAAAAAGATATACAGAATTATGATAAAATGGATACAATTATAACTATGCTATGCTCTAGTTCTACCCCTTCAATTCCCTTACATAAACCGCTAGAACTATCATCTCGCCTTTTTTTGTTCTATTGGTTAAAAGCATCATCTTAATTTTCTCACTAATTAAAAGATTTATTATAGGGGCACCTGGGTGGCTCAGTTGGTTAAGTGTCTGCCTTTGGCTCAGGTCATGATCTCCAGGTCCTGGGATGGAGCCCCATGTTGGGCTTCCTGCTCAGCGGGGAGTCTGCTTCTCTCTTTCTCTCTCCCTCTGCCCCTCCCCCTGGCTCATTCTCTCCCTTTCTCTGTCTCAAATAAATAAATAAATAAAATCTTTAAAAATAAATAAATAAAAGATTTGTTATAAACAGGCCAATTTACTTATTTTCCTACTAGATTAAAGATATGTGTCAGAAGGAAAATGTACCTAAAACAATGAACAGTCTAATGAATAAATCTGCATAGATAAAGGAAAGGTAAAAGAAAATTAAGAAATGAATATACATAGAAAGAAAATGTTAAGGATTTCTAGGCTGTACAGTATCAAAAGAAAAAGGAGTAATTTTGAATGATACACTAGAATATTTTAAATAAAAACATATTGAAAGGGATTTTTCAAGATGACACTTCATCTTACTTGACAAGCTAATAAAGTAGGAAGATATAACCCCTCAGCATAACTCCTTCAAAAGAAAAATTTCTTTAAAAGGTCATTATCCCATTATTGGTTTGCCACTTATTTCTTTCATGACTTTGTTCTGAGGATTTTTATTTATTAGAGGAGGTACGGGAGATGGTTTAACTATCTATTAGTATGGCATTGAAGAAGACGGTTTTAAAAATTCAGCAAGAAAAAGAAAAGTAACATTCCAGAATCCAATGTGTTCAGAATTCAACTGTTCAACCATTTTACACATTATGCATGTTACTATCATTACAACTAAGACAAAGCGGTCAGCAAAAGAGTCTACAATCCCTTCTAGGAAGTCTTGCTCATCTACATTTAATATTTACTTAATGGTATGGAACAATGATACACTTTCATTATATGTTGCTGCCTCACCAAATCCAAGTAATCTTACTCCTAAAACTGTATCTGTAACTCAAGACACATGACCAGCGTTCCTCCTATCTATGCGTCTGGCAAGTATAAATAACTAAAAGAATACCTCTTACTAGAATAGAATTCATTCTGCCACAAGAGTATCTTAGTAGTAAATACATTCAGTATGCCTGACATGAAAAACCCCACAGGGTAAATACCCTCAGGTTAATCTATAATCTAAAGTCAAGGCAGTAGGATTTAAATGAGATAAAGAATTATAAGACATACAGTTCATAATTTTGCCTCTTTATGTTACATATCATTATGGCAAAAAAGAAACTGTCTCCAGCAGAAAAACTGTCAATCTTAGGCAAAGAGAATCTCAGTCTTTTGAAGATACCAAATTAATTTATATTTTACTCAGAGTTTCTAGACAACGGCTAAGATTTTTCTGTAGTGTGATTTTCCAGTTGTAAAAATCAAATTTTTATCTCTTAGGTTACAATTAATTACATCAATTTATTTTCCTCAAATTAACACATAATTTTCTACTTACCTGTTGCTGACTGGGAGTTGACATCTGCATCATGAAGAAGTAATAATTTCACAATATCTAAATAACCTCCACTGGATGCTGCCATTAGGGGAGTTATGTCTCCTTTATTCCCTCTATCTTCAACATTAGCATGCATAGCAAGCAATACCTTTAAAACACATTACACAGAGAGAGAAACTGTCAGTTCTTACTGTTAATAGTATTTCTTGAGAAATAAATGCATAAATGCAACATAAAATGTTAACTGCTCTTGTCAAAGAATTTGTGTTATACTTGGGATTACTTAGCAATAGAACAGCAAAACTATACTCCCAAGACAGAAACTAACTGGTAAATACATGGTTATTTCCCAATATTGCTATAACAGACAAAAAATTAAAAGAATTGAGATAATCTGGATGAAATGACAATAAATCACTACTTTCCATTATAGCTGTATAATAAATTATTTTTAAAGACAAGTTGAAAATATCACTATTACTTTTATATGTTTCTTATTCATTAGGAACAGTTTTGAGTAAATGGCAGAAAAATGCACCATGCCCAGTTACATGTGTAGGCAACAAAATTACTAGTTTCTATTTTACCTACTGCCCAAAAGGAAGGAATTTGGCCTCTAATAATAATTTCTTTGATTAGTAATAAAAACAAAACATCAAAATCCTTCCACAATTTCAATACTCAAGATAATTTCTGCTTACTTGTGCTAATTCATAATACCCTGCTGAACAAGCCAGACACAGCAGACTTTCTCCTTCTTCTGTATGTTCATTTACACTTCTGCCTTCATCTAGCAATTTACGAACAGCATTCACATCCCCATCTGAACAAGCTTCTGCCAGACTACGACTGAAAACAACACCATCAACAATTAACCAACAAAGAAAGACTCAGAAACCTATGATAATAAATTATATTAAATACAAAGAGTCATACACAGAAAAATGTTTATACAGTTAAGGAGAAAAATTGTACGAACATTTTGTGTGTTTGTAATACTAATTATTCATGTAGGCCAACCAAGCCAGAAAGGCAGTAAATTGAATATGAAAACAGCTGTCATTTTTATTTTCAAAATGTTCTAACATATTGTCATATTAATTTTTATTTTTTTTATTTTTTTATTATGTTAATCACCATACATTACATCATTAGTTTTTGATGTAGTGTTCCATGATTCATTGTTTGCATATAACACCCAGGGCTCCATGCAGAACGTGCCCTCTTTAATACCCATCACCAGGCTAACCCATCCCCCTCCCCCCTCCCCTCTAGAACCCTCAGTTTGTTTTTCAGAGTCCATAGTCTCTCATGGTTCGTCTCCCCCTCCGATTTCCCCCCCCTTCATTCTTCCCCTCCTGCTATTTTTTTCTTCCTTTTTTTTTTTTAAACATATAATGTATTACTTGTTTCAGAGGTACAGGTCTGTGATTCAACAGTCTTACACAATTCACAGTGCTCACCATAGCACATACCCTCCCCAATGTCTATCACCCAGCCACCCCATCCCTCCCACCCATCATACTAATTTTTAAATAAAGTTTTAAAAAGTATTAGATGCACAAGTTTTTAAACTCTACCAATACAATAATCCCCAAAGATATTGGGATATAATTCTATGGCTTAAAATTTTATTTGGTAACAGAAGATGTAATTTATGTAAATATTTTACTGCACAATGGTTAACAAAATCAATAAATCTCAAACTTTAATGTGCATACAAATCACCCCTGTTTCTTGTTAAAATGCGGAATCTGATTCAGTAGTTCCGAGGTGAGGTCTGGGACTCTGCATTTCAAACAAGCTCTAAGGTGATGCTGATGCTGCTAGTTATGGACCATATCTGAGTAGCACGCACCTGGATTACTGAATTAACAACCCATTTCGTTTATTATTTACTCAAGCAGTCAGCTTAGAGTTTACCACTATAATCTTTAGAACAAGTAATTTCCTTAGAAAGAGAAGTAAGATCTTACTTTAGATTTCTTACAGAGTCTAGTATAGTATAGTTCATGCCACGAGAATGCTCAATGAATATGAGTAGAATGCAAGAATAAAAATATAGTATCCAATTTCATATCTATGTAACATATATATATTTATACATCTACTTAAAATATAATATCCATTCTAATATCCGTTTAAAGTTATAATCCCCTCCAAAAGACAGAATTAACCAAAAGTTGCTACTTCCCCAAATTCCACTTAAGAAAATGTTTGATACCCAGAAAAAGTCATTATACACATACGTGTCTACTTGTCCTGCATTGTGGCTGTTTTCTGCTCTCATCCGTGTCAGTGCAGCAGCAGCTTCGTCTAATGCACAACTTACTGAGGAGGTCAGTCTCCGGAGTACCTCAGGATCTGCAAAAGCCTTACCATCAGCAGTTGACAATTTGCCAATTCCTTCAGTGTGCGTCAATCAATCAGGTAGCGCAGGGGAAGAAAAAGCAAAAAAGTGCAAATTGTAATTACATTGCTAAACACTGTTATCTAGGGCAAAAACGGCATAGTCTCCATAGATAAAGCTGACAATCAGAATATAAGGTTGGTATCAATTTTGCCACTAATGTCAAAAGGCCATCACATAACCACATCTTTACAAGGCATATAATATTAATTTGTCCCGTACCTAACTGCAAATGTAACTTAACATGATGCTCACTGACGTAAATGAATGAAAGTTCTTTCAAAATATATAGTCATACAAAAAGATCTCTAGTAGAAGATCATATTTATACTATTTTCAGTAGTAATGAAGTGGGTATTCAGCACTAATACAACAAACAATCCAACAGTTTCTCCCTTTGGTTGAATAGCCACCTAGAACCATCTTCTAGGGTAACAGTGTGAATTAAAATAAATTCATTCTAATATTTATTATGTGCTTATGATGTGCATGGCACTACAGACAAAAAGGGATAAGGCATAGTTCCTGTCCTTACAGAGCTCAGTCTAGTAGGACTATTAGATGTCTAAGTTGCGAATGAAACTTTTTCTCTAGATTCAGTGAGGAATCAGTGACAACTGTAACAGAAAATTTCAATGATAATATCACTGCCTGATCACTGTTGAAAATGAGAGAAAAATAGTCAATAAAGGTTTGGAGAACAACAAGAAAAACAAGAAGGGAAAACCTGCCCATTAAGATATAAAATGTATTATGATGCCAGGCAAATTGTAACAGTATGATACTTACACAGAAACAGATAATTATATCAAGGATATATAATAGAGACCAAAAAAAGACCCTAGATCATTTGTGAATTCAATGTGTATAGACATGCAATTTCAAATTAAAGGAGATGGGAGGGCTTATTTCAAAAACACTGTACAGAAATTGGTTACCAATTGAAAATTAAGATCTCTAATTCACAGCATTCACAAAAATATACAGGTAGACTGAAGATTTAAATGTAAAAACAAAAAACAAAAAACAAAAAACAAAACCCTGGAAAGTACTATTATACTATGTAGTGTTTTTCTAATGCAGATGTAGGGGAGACTTTTCTTTTAAGATTTGACAGAGACAGAGAGAGAGAGCACAGATAGGCAGAGCAGCAGGCAGAGGGAGGGGGAGAAGCAGGCTCCCCGCTGAGCAGAGAGGCTGAGGCAGCGCTCGACCCCAGGACCCTGGGATCGTAACCTGAGCTGAAGGCAGCCGCCTAACTGACTAGGCCACCCGAGTGCCCCTAGGGGAGACTTTTCTAAGCATGAGACAAATTCCAAAAGCCACAAAATAAAAGATTAATACATGTGATATGAAACATTTCTAATTTCAGTAAAAATTTCTATATAATTAAGCACAACATAAAATTAAGGCAAAATAAAAACTGAAAATAATCAATACCCAATAAATTTATTATCATTTATAAAGAGTATGATGCAACTTACTGATATTAAAGGAACACAAACTATGAAACTGACAAAAAAACTGAAGAGTAAGGCCTTCTGAAACTGCTGATAGGAATGTATACTGGTACAAAGTTGGCAGGGTTAGGGCAAATTTGACAAGTTATCAAAATTTTGTATGTAAACATCCTATGACACAGTGATACCACTTTCTAATAATTTGTCCTATAAAGATACTTGCACAAATAAGAAAAGCTACACATGAATATAAACTACAGCATTATTTGTGATATTGGAAAATAGGAAATAATCTAAATATCTCTCAATAAGGAACTGGTAAAATAAATTATGGTACATCTAAGTAAGAGAATATTATCTTATCCTTTAAAAGAAGGAGAAAGATAGGGCTGCTTGGGTGGCTCAGTCGGTTAAGTGTCCAACTCTTGGTTTCGGCTTGGGTCGTGAACTCCAGGGCCCCATGCTGGGCTCTGTGCTGGGTATGGAGCCTGCCTGAGATTATTTCTCTTCCTCTCCCTGTGCCCCCTGCATCCCCCACTCTAAAAAAATAAATTAAAATAAATAAATAAATAAATGAAGGAGAAAGATAGACATACCATATTATAGAAGGATGCTCATAATAAAGTAAAAAAAAGGAAGTTATATTATGTGTAATAGGACCCTACTTCATTATTTTAAAAATTATGTATATTTAAACATATACATGTATTTATAAAGCTACAAAGGAACAAGTCTGGAAGTATATGTAAACTTTAACAATGGGAAGGTTTTATTATCTACTTAATACATTTTATATTGCTTTAGCTATTTCTAATTGTATTACATTTATAATTTAGAAAATAATTTTGGGGCGCCTGGGTGGCTCAGATGGTTAAGCGTCTGCCTTCGGCTTGGGTCCTGATCCCCGGGTCCTGGGATCGAGCCCCACGTCTGGCTCCTGGCTCAGCGGGGAGCCTGCTTCTCCCTCTGCCTCTCCCCCTGCTCGTGCTCTCTCTCTGTATCTCTGTGTCTCGAATGAATAAATAAAATCTTTAAAAAAGAAAATAATTTAAAAATTCTTCTTTAAATAGCTTTAATTTTTTTTCTAAAGTTTACTTACTTAAATATCTCTACACCCAACATGAGCTGAAACTCACAATCCTAAAATCAAGAGTCACACTTTCTTCTAACTGAACCAGTGAGGCACCCCTGAAATAATTTTAGTTCTTAATTTTCTCTAAGAATATCAAAGAATTTTAAAGAAAAATTTTTTTCACATTCCTTTTTTCAGTTAAAATAGTGTCAAGAATTCTATCTTCCTTAAGAAGCCTAGTAATCCCTAATATGTTCTTATAATTAAAAACACAGAGTCTAGGGGCACCTAGCTGGCTCAGTTGGAAGAGCGTGTGACTCTGGATCTCAAGGTCATGAGTTCGAGCCCCTCTACACCCATGGGTATAGAGATTACTTTAAAAACAAAAAAAAAACAAAGAATCTAAAAATTCCTCAACAAAACGTCCAAAAAGCAAATGAAAATACTGAAGCACAAAAAGAAAATATTCATCCAACAGTCAACTTGCACAGGTCTTAGAAAGGACCACATCAGGGCGCCTGGGTGGCCCAGTTGGTTAAGCATCTGCCTTTGGCTCAGGTCGTGATCCCAGGGTCCTGGGATCAAGTCCCACATTTGGCTCCCTGCTCAGCGGGGGGCCTGCTTCTCCCTCTCCCTCTGCCTGCCCCTCTGCCTATTTGTGCTCTCTCTGTCAAATAAATAAATAAAATCTTAAAAAAAAACAAAAAAAACAAAAGGACCACATCATTTTAAAATACATCTGACTGGGGCCCTGGGTGCCTCAGTTGGTTAAGCAACCAACTGGTGATTTCAGCTCAGGTCATGATCTCATGGATTCTGAAATCAAGCCCTGCCATTGGGCTCTGTGTTCAGCGGGGAGTCTGCTTGACAATCTCTCCCTCTGCTCCTCCCCCAACTCATGCTCTCTCCTCTATCCATCTCTCTCTCTCTCTGAAATAAATAAATCTTAAAATAATCTGACAATTTCTTTAGACAGAACACTCTATCCAACTATGTATGGAGTTTAAATTGTCAAAATACACAAAATTGAAAAATTCAATAGTTTTTCACACCTCCTGGAAGGCAGATAATCATTATTTTTAAGGTTTATTGTCTATCAATATAGGTATGAAAAACAAGCAATTCTAAGGTATCTTGCTACTTATCCCAACTTACTAAGAACAAAAGGAGAAAACAGGGAAAGAAAAATGCTTAATGTACCAGAAAACAGCCCTGAATGAGAATCATGAGGTGCCCAGAAAAAAAGAAAAATGAGTTTAAAACCCTTAATTAGGGATTAAGGAGTAATACTTACATGTGTGAAGCACAAGCCTAAACCAGAGAGTAAAAATGTACTACCACCAGTAAACAAAACTTGATCTGGGGAAGAAAAGGAAAGCAGAGAAGACCCGGAAAAGAGAGATGTCTTTTCTACACATTTCTCTCTGCTCTAAGCAAAATAATTTAAGGTTCCAAAACAAAACAAAAACAAAACAAAGCAAAACAAACAAACAAAGAACCCAAAATTAGAGGGTGATCATGGCACTGCCAGTTCAGGAATCTTATACAGTATATCCCTATATCACAAGTAGGAGACACACTAGAAATCCAGACTCTAAGGGAGGGACATTCAATGTTATTACTAATGTGATCTTTATACCTTTCTTAAAAAAACTACTAGTTCTGCCTTAGTTTAAAGAGTCTTATTTTGTTGTGTTTAATTTTAAGTTACTATCAGTTCCAAAAAGACACAGTAAGTAGACTAAAAGTCAATCTGCTACAAACTATACCTATATTTTTCTATAACAGGACAAAGTTAAAGAAATAACAAAATGATATCAAGTAAGCTCATTCTTAATATAACATCTATGTCTTTCCAAGAATAATATAAAAATGCTCAATTTATTTTAGCTCTTATTTGTCCTAGTCATTATTTGGTGAAACGTAATACTGTTTTTCTTCAGTCAATATGAAATGTGCTAAAAGGCTGCTGTGATTTTTCTGAACACCATTCTTTAATATCATATTTATTAAAGTACTCGGAAACTGGGGACACCCAGCTGGCTCAGTCAGAAGAGCATGTGACTCTTGATCTCCATATTTTGAGTTGGAGCCCCATGCTGGGTGTAGAGAATACTTAAATAAATAAACATTAAAAAAAATTAAAAATTAAAAAAAGTACTCAGAAACCGAATGAAATTTTCTATACTTTTTTTAAGATTTTATTTATTTATTTGTCAGAGAGAGAGAGCACAGCAGGGGGAGCGACAGGCAGAAGGAGAAGCAGGCTCCCCGCTGAGCAGGGAGCCCAATGCGGGACTCAATCCCAGGACCCCAAGATCATGACCTGAGCAAAGGCAGATGCTTAACTGACTGAGCCACCCAGGCCTCTTGAAATTTTCTATACTTTTAAAACCTTTCTATGGGGCACCTGCGTGGCTCAGTTGGTTGAACGTCCAACTCTTGGTTTTGGCTCAGGTCATAATTTTACAAGTTGTGGGACTGAGCCTCACATCGGGCTCAGATTCTTTCTCCCTCTCCTTTTGCCTGTCCCCATTCATGCACTCTCTCTCACTCTCTCAAACAAATAAATAAAATCTTAAAAAAAAACCCAAAACTTTTTATTTTGAATTTTCTGCATTTTAATGGTTTTAACATGGGTACGGTATGTATATGGCACTCTAACAAGCTTTTAGGCACTACTTTATTTTTTATTTTTGGGGCACTATTTTCAAAAATAACCTACATATTCTTCTAGGTTAAATTCTTACATGTAGGGTACCTGGGTGGCCCAGTCAGTTAAGCAGCTGCCTTTGGCTCAGGTCATGATCATGTGGTCCTGGGATCCAGCCCTGAGCAGGGCTCCCTGCTCAGCGGGTGTCTGCTTCTCCCTCTCCCTCTGCCCCTCCCCCTGCTTGTGCTCTCTCTCAAACAAACAAATTAATAAATCTTAAAAAAATTTTAAATAAATTCTTACGTGTATTTAATATGCACATATATTTATGCTAGATAAGTAACTAAAAGGAGTGTCATACAAAGTGAACGTATCTCAAAAGCAATATACAGAAAAAAAGAAAAGCAATATACAAAGATTAGAAAAAGTTAACTTCCTTCTTAAAACAATTTTAGCTGATAAAAGGCTTTCATTATAGTGGAGTGGAAACTTGGTACAGGAAATAATATGCAGGTTGTACAATATAAAACAGTGATGAGTATATATTATTTAGAAAGCATGCTTATCACAGATTTTTCTCTTATGCTACCATAGAATGAGAAGTTGATTGGTATATTTCAGTCTAATTTTGTGTTCAATTTTTATTTAACTGTCTTCTAAGAAAAAAATAGCAATTTATTATTAAGTTACCCCTAGATGAAAGTGAGTAAGTAAATAATCACATGCAGAATACCCTAAATCAGTTAAGATCAAAGATTCATAATTTGATGAACCAAATTTATCTCCCACATTTATAATGTAATTAGTAATAGGTAAGTTTTCCTTGATAACTAGCTGATTATCTTAGACCTTAAAAACAGTGTTGAGCCCTAGAATCATCCACTGAAAACGTTCAACTGGGTGGGGGGATGGGTTAGCCCGGTGATGGGTATTAAGGAGGGCATGTACTGCATGGAGCACTGGGTGTTATACGAAAACAATGAAGCGTGCATCACTACATCAAAAACTAATGATGTATTGTATGGTGACTAACATAACATAATAAAACAAAATTTAAAAAAAAATGTTCAACTAAAAATTTTTAAAATATAAAATGTGAACATTTTCTTTAGGAAATAAAAAATATAATACATTTTAAGAGTTCAAATTTCATATAATGTCACATAATTTTGGGGTGATCTTATACAGCTTTGTGTAGAGATCTTGACTTTTAAAGAGATGAAAATAAGAAAACAAAAAATAAATTACCTGCTGCTTCCAGCAATGCTTCTAATCGTGCCTGTGTCTCTGGATCCACAGTACGTAAGTCTGCTCCTTCTGCAGTACTTGATAAGAATATCTCTGATGTTGTTTTAAGTACTGGGTTATCCAGATCTTCTTGGTCCAAAATAAATGATTCGACCTGTTTATGAATTAAAAATGCAATACCCATGAAACTGATCTCAATATTGTTAGAATAACTGCAATTTAAGATAATATGATTTCTGGTTTGAAATTTAAGTATAAGCAGATAAATTACTGTAGAAACATGGGGCTGTGGGAAGGGACTTTGAGGGAGACTCCTACCTGCTTATCTTCAGACATGACTACAGTATAACTCAGACACACCAGATTCAAGTTTCCTGAAGAACATTGTACATTCTGTGCTTAGCACAGAGCTTGAAAAGCAGCTTTTGTTTTTGTTTTTGTTTTTAATGAAATAAGTACATGACCATAGTCCCTGGGAAGATGTAAACAGGACTAGATAGTAAAAAGACTAGATAGCATGGATAGGTCATTAAGGCTCACTTTTTCCTCTCTTTTAATCAATTTATTAAATTCTGATTCTTAAAAGAAAATAAGATTTAATACACTATCAAATATCTGGAGCCCTATAGACAAGAAAGCTCCATGAAGTTAGGAACCACACCTGTTTGTTCACTGCTCTGTCCCCTGGGCCTAAGAATATCTCATGTACAGTAGGTACTGAATCCGTATTTGTTGAAATGAATGAATGGTATAAACAAAAGCAACTTATAAAAATAAACATGTAACCCTCTAATTTCAAATCAACTTAATTCTAAATGAATTTTCTTAAATAAAATATGTACAATCTTTCTGGGAAGTAATTTGGAAATGTGTATCAAAATGCTTTAAACGGCTCATGCTCTTTGATTGTGTAATTTCATTTTAAGGAATCTATCCTTTAAAAAGCATCTGAAAGCAAGACAAAAATAATCAAGGATGGTCACTGCACATTAACTCAAATTCCAAAAATCAGAGAAAAAAACTACAACTGGTAATTTGGTAAACACATTCTGTCCATTCACAGGATGGACTACCATGCAGTCATTAAAAACAATGTTTCTGAAGCAAATTTGGTGACATGAGAAAATATTCATAAAGTGAAGTGAAAATCATAAGATTCAAAACAGTATGATCTTTATTTTGCTAAAAGTATATATATATGTATATAAACATGAACATGGCTATCATGCATATAATCATGAGTATATATTTATGTACCTAGCTATGTCTACAATATGTAAATACATAGAACCAGGGAGGTTAACATATTTGTAGACAGATAGAAAAAAAGAAACAGAAAGGTTAAGTACTTCTCCAAGGTCACACAGTTAATAAATGACAAAGACAGGTTTCAAACCCCGCCACATAGCTATATAGTCTATGCTCTTAACTACTAGGCAATGCTACTTCAGGGAGCCAGAGTATTCGGACTACATTATTTGGCGTATTTGGTAGTTTGTCATCAGTTTTATAATGGCCACCAAATAAAAATCCTAAGACTGTAAAGTTACAATGATTTGGATACATTTTATCACCTAGTGATAAAATTTTACAAAATACCCCTTTAACTTCACATCTAATAACACTGAACCACATTACTATGCTGCAATACAGCTTTTTTTTTTTTTTAAGATTTTATTTATTTATTTGAAAGAGAGAGAGAGAGAGCATGAGCAGGGGAAGAGGGAGAAGCAGGCTCCCCACCGAGCAGGGAGCTCGATGTGGGGCTCGATCCCAGGACCCTGGGATCATGACCTGAGCCTAAGGCAGATGTTTAACCGACTGAGACACCCTGCAATACAGCTTCTTTAATATGTAATTACAGACAAAGATGCCATTCTAGATCCATGCCAGTAGATAAATGTATCCTATCAGTTGTTAAATGATATGAAAAGATAACTGCTTGTACAATAAAAATTTCACAGGCCCAAGAAATTATTAGGTATTTGCAAATATATATACTTGCCAATTGTGAGGATAGATAAAACCATCATGCCAAATTCTGAATTTTTTATTACAGATAGTATTTAGAAGCTTGGGTGGCTCAGTCAGTTAAGCATCTACCTTCGGCTCAGGTCATGATCCCAGGGTCCTGGGATTGAGTCCCACATCGGGCTCCCTGCTCAGCGGGGAGCCTGCTTCTCCCTCTCCCTCTGCCTGCAGCTCTCCCTGCTTGTTCTCTCTCTCTGACAAATAAATAAAAAAATCTTTAAAAAAAGTTAACATTTCTATTTTATAAAAAGCAATGGTCTAATGGGTATTACACATATTTTGGAGACAAATACAGATTTGTACTGTGTAACGTTTTAAAAATCCAAGTTAAGGATTCTATATTCTCTCTTACTCATTTTCCCAATATTTACTTAAGTCCTGTTTTTTTTTTTTTTTTAAGATTTTATTTATTTATTTGAGAGAGATAACATGACAGAAAGAGTGTGCGCATGAGCAGCGGGGAGAGGCAGGGGGAGAGGGAGAAGCAGACTTCCCGCTGAGCAGGGAGCCCGATTCGGGGCTCGATGCCAGGACTCTGGGATCATGACCTGAGCTGATGGCAGACGCTTAACGGACTGAGCCACCCAGGCGCCCTGACAGTACAAAAATGTGGTAGAAGATACTAGTCAAAGGCAACATGACTATCACAAAAGGCCTCAAAGAGAAATAAATGGTACAACTACATGCATTAAAGAGAGAGAACTTGCTTCCAGCCCCAGTAATCCAAGACTTTGCACAAGAAGCAGCATATGGGTTAGGCTTTGAAGGATGCATAGAATTTCACTAGACAGTCAGACATGGGGATAGAAGTCAAAGGGAATGAAATAAAAAAGGGGTTTGAAGATGCATTTGGAAAGTGATGAGTGGTCCACTCTCAAAAAATATAAGGTCCTTCATATACTGCTGGTGGGAATATAAATGACACAGCCACTGTAGGACAGTTTTGCAGTTCTCCAAAAATTAAACACAGAATAAACATATGACCCAGAAATTTCACTTCTATGTACATAAAAGGATTTAAAACATGTCCATACAAAAATTTGTATACAGAAGTTCATAACTCTATTATGCATAATGGACAAAAAGTATGAAAAAAAACCCCACAAATGTCCATCAACTGGTAAATGGATAAACAAAATGTGGTATATCCAAATAGTGGAACATTATTCTACCATTAAAAGGAGTAAGTACTGACACATGCCATAGCATAAACGAACCATGCAAATATTATGCTTAGTGCAAGAAGCCAGAAACAAGAAGTCAATTATTGCATGATTCTACTTTTATGAAATGTCTAGCATAGAAATTCATAGAGACAAAAAGTAACTTAGTGGTTAAGTGGAGAAACACAGAGGGAGGGATGGGAGTAGCTATTCATGGGTCTAAAGTTTCTGGAATGATGAAAATGTCTGGAATTAGTGATGAATGCTGTACAATCTTGTAAATATACTAAAAACCAATGAATTGTACACTTTAAAGTGCTAAATTTTATGGTACGTAAATTTTATCTCAAATTTTTAAAAAACAATAAAGAGCCTAGAGTACAACTACGGCTTTAGGCTAGAAAGAACAACTAGGGATAGATTTAAATAAGACCATGCAAAAGGTGACAGACTGCTCATGGCCTACCTGGTCACCTCCACTAGAAAGAGAGAGAGAACCAGCAGCAATGTTATCCTGGATGTCAGTAATATTAGTATCACATACACAAGACAGCACATTCCCAAGTGCTTGGGAAGAAACAAGTTAGGAAAAAAACACAAAATAGAGATGTGTCCCTAGCCTTCAAAAGGCTTATAACTTCTCTCTAAAATTTAAATTCATGGGGCTCCTGGGTGGCTCAGTCGTTAAGTGTCTGCCTTCGGCTCAGGTCATGTTCCCAGGGTCCTGGAATCAAGCCCCACCTCGGGCTCCCTGCTCAGCGGGAAGCCTGCTTCTCCCACTCCCCCTGCTTGTGTTCCCTCTCTTGCTGTCTCTCTCTCTCTCTGTCAAATAAATAAATAAAAAATCTTTTAAAAAAATTAAAATTCATAAGACAATTTATTCACTTTAATTCTCCTACCTCTTAAAATGCATGTAAATTCAAGTTTCAGTTAGGCAACACGACATAATGGAAAGAATACTGTGCTACAGATCAGAATCAGGTTGAAGTATCAGTTTCATGAGGCACTATGTGTGACGACGTTAGGCATGTCACTTTCTGCCTTTCCAATGTTCCATTTCTTCCTCAATAAATAAAATACCTGCCCCATCTATCTTACAGTGCTATTGAAATGATGAAATAAGGTAAAATAATTTGAAAATAATAAAACAGTATATAAATGTAATTTTTAGGATATTAATTCTGTGTAATTACAACTCTTTTGTCCTGTCCCTCGCCACAGTGTCTATCTTCTATGCCCTTTCAAACTGGAAGAATGATATTCACTGAGAATCTCACATGATACATTTTCATCAGAATTTACTTGAATTCTTTTTTTTTTTCATTTTATTTATTTTTTCCAGTTTCATTAAGATATAATTGACATACAACATTGTATGAGCTTAAGGGGTACAACATAATGATTTCACATATGTATGTACTGTGAAATGATCTCCACAGAAAGTTTAATTAACATCCATCACTTCACAGTTATAATTTTTTTTCTTGTGATGATCACTTCAATTTTCAAGTCTTGTTTTAGGCATTTTATATTTAAGTTCTGACCCAAAAGATCAAATTTTAGGGGCGCCTGGCTGGCTCAGTCAGAGGAATGTGCAACTCTTGATCTCAGGGTCATGAGTTTAAGCTCCACATGGGATGCAGAGATTACTTAAATAAATAAAACTTAAAAATAAATAAATGAATAATAAAGGATCAAATTTTAAATATCTGTAACACTTGTGGGAAAAAACTTAAGTTTCCCAGAATGAGTTGTAATTATGCATAACTATACACACAGATGATTTGAATACAATTAGATATGCCAAAAAGCACTCAACTCTAATATATCCTTTGTCCTACTCTCTCTAAAATTTTAAAAGCCTGACTCAATGTGGAATCAATAAAAGGACAAAATATCCAGTTATGCCTATTACTTTGGGACTATCTGGGGGGTTGCTTTTGGCAGTTAATAAATATCTCACCTGGTAAACCTGTTGAAATACATACTTTTGTAATTCAGATTGCAATAGCATTACCTCAACCAGCCAACATGGAAACCATTTATAGCGACATGAAAATACTAAATTAGACCAATTCTGTATATTTAACATAAAAGGCTTGTTAAACACATCTAGAAAATGGGTAAGTCCAAAATAATGTTATACCTAATTAAATTTGTCTTTATCATATAAATGAATAGAGAAGCCCCCGAGTGTCTTACATAAAGCTAAAGGATCACAGAAATGTCCCTACTGCCCAATGATAATTACATAACTCTCGATCCAGGAGCTACACTGAGCAGCAAACATAAAACATCCACCTATAGGGGTACTGTTTTTGCCAATGACAAGAAAGTTTATTTCAAGTCTTTGAGATTGCAGATTTTTTTTTCTATCTCCTGATTAGGTACAAAAACAAAAGGTGGAAGCAAAAGGATGAGAGGGAATCTGGCCCCAAGAAACTATTTTTCTTTTATAGCTAATCTTTTCTAAATGCTACAGGCAAAACACTTTATGTCTTCCTTCTGAAAAGTCTTTTCTCACCCTCTCTTCTTTAAAAAAACATGAGTATAGTAGCTTCAACTAGAATTTAAACAAAGGGGGGGGGCAGGGTGGAAAAGGGGAATAAGCATTTTATCCTCTTTTTTATCCCATTTGACATTTCAGAAATGAACAACTGGATGGCAACAGTTACTAGGAAGATTAACCACAGACTCAACCACTATCACCTTAAAAAAACAAAGTCACCTGGCCAAAATCTAGTTAGAAAAATCACTTATTAACCAACCTATGCTTTGGCCAAAACTCAATTCCACTAAAAAACAACAACAATAACAAAAACCGCACACAATTTCTATCAAGTGTAAGTAAGCAGTGTTATAATTAAAACGTTAACAATATTAATACGTTTTAAGTCTTAAAAAGTAAAACAATAAAACCTCACCTATACATTTGTCAATAACCAACTGATACCTTCTATAAGGTATAATTCTGGAAATAGCAATTGCTAGTTAGAGAAAATAAGTTAGTAAAAAAGGAACATTTGATTATAAAACATATACATTATATATACTTGTTTATATATTCTCCAGTCACTTGGTCATATCATGCAACAAGCAAATAAAGACTACCAACCTCTCAAATATAAGTTGAAAATACATTGTTTTATATAGAACACCTTTTAACCTAACAATGAATTATGAAACTTTTATTTTAAACATGTTAAATAAGTTTGTATTTTGAGTTGGGGACTAAAATATTAGTAGCCACAAATTGTGTGTCTGCTAACCTTTAAGACTAATCATCACTCCCATGAATTCCAACTGGAGCTATGAGAAGGGTAAATGTTTTACAGTACCTCTTCTCACAAACTTTCAAAAATAAAGCTCCCTTAAGAGATTCAGATTTGAGGAGCGCCTGGCTGGCTCTGTTGGGAGTGTGCAGCTCTTGATCTCGGGGTTGTGAGTTCAAGTCCCACGTTGGGTGTAGAGATTACTAAAAAATAAATAAATTTATAAAAAATTCTCTTTAAAAAGAGATTCAGATTTGATAATTTAAAATGAAAAGCTAAATAAAACATTGTAAACATCTGAAACATTTTTTAAAATGTATTTGCTATATCTCTTCTCTTTTGTACAGTTTATATTTGGATAGACCAGTATGTCTTACTTTTCCCACTCAAAGTAAGTCCTCTACTTTAAGTCAGAATCAGCATTTACACCATTTTAGAATGCAGGTGGTTTACTACTGATCTTTACTTGGAAGAGCAAAAAGTATGGATCAGTGTTCCAAGAGATAATTACTGACATACAGAGCAATTCTTTTTTGCAAAAAACACAGTATTCAAAAGTTTTGACAGTAGTATCACCACAAAAGTGCCCCAAGATGCATTCAAAGCGAGAAAGTAATACAGTTGCAATTTAGGACCAAATCTGATAAATTTAGGAATGAGTTTTGCTGATACTGTAAAACCCAATAAAATCAGCAAAAACATCTTGGAATACTGGAATGAAAAGGCTACATTCCTTAACATAAAAACTTTTCAAGCTTCTTTCTAAAAGGAAAATTGTATTCCCAATTTCAGACCCACAATCCTCAAAAAACAGTAATGGTACCTTGGGCTTTCTGAAGTTGATTAGTTTCACACAGTACAAGAGAGAACAAGTGTGCTTTTCCTAATTCTAAGTTAAAGCTAGAGAAAATTAACTTCACTTTGCTCAACTACAAAAACTTAATTTATAATGTATAGTTTTAATACAGAATCTATTTTTTTTTATTTTTCTAATTAAAGATGGGAGAAAGGAAGGTCTTCTTAAAAGTAATTGCTACTTAGGGTGTCTGGCTGGCTGAGTTGGTAGAGCATGTGACTCTTAATCTCAGGGTCATGAGTTCAGGCCCCACTTGGGCAAAGAATTTGCTTAACAAAATAATAATAAAAAAATTAAAACTGCTGTTTAAAAAAAAATAGCTACCATGAATTCAGTTCATTAAAAAAAATAGGCTACCGGGCGCCTGGGTGGCTCAGTTGGTTAAGCGACTGCCTTCGGCTCAGGTCATGATCCTGGAGTCCCGGGATCGAGTCCCGCATCGGGCTCCCTGCTCAGCAGGGAGTCTGCTTCTCCCTCTGACCCTCCCCCTCTCATGTGCTCTCTCTCTCATTCTCTCTCTCAAATAAATAAATAAAATCTTTAAAAAAAAAAAAAATAGGCTACCATTAATAAAATGCCTCATATCTGCCAGCATTTTCTATATATTATTCCAATCAATCATCTTTTTAAAAAAAAGATTTATTTATTTATTTTAGAGAGAGCAGGGGAGGGGGAGAGGGAGAGGGAGAGAGAGAGAGAGAGAATCTTAAGCGCAGAGCCCAACTAGGAGCTCAATCTCACAACCCTGAGACCATGACCTAAGCAGAAAACAAGAGTTGGAAGCTTAACTGAGCCACCCAAGTGCCCCCCATTCAATCATCTTAACTACTCGATGAAGTAGATTAACTGACTTTCATTTTAAGTAACTGAAACTCAGAAAAGTTAAGTGACTTGCCCAATATCCCATAATCATACAGGATCTCAAGCCATATATTTTGGACACCAAAGCTCATATTCTTTGTATTAAGTGAATCTTCTCAATAATGGAGTATAACTAAAACACATACTAGCAAAGTAAGCAGAAAAACTACAAGTACGGTAATGCTTCAGTTTAACAGTAGCAATGTCAGGAAAAACCCTTTTTTTTTTTAAGATTTTATTTATTTATTTGACAGAGAGAGAGTACAAGCAGGGGGAGCAGCAGGGACAGGGAGAAGCAGGCTTCCCGCTGAGCAGAGAGCCTGACGTGGGGCTCAATCCCAGGACCCTGGGATCATGACCTGAGGGAAAGGCAGATGCTTAACCAACTAAGCCACCTAGCATCCCAGGAAAAAACTTCTTTAAATAAAATTAAATGTAATCAAGATTATCAAACCCACTAACAACTCTCTGGCAGAGTTCTTAAAAAGACAGACAAATCATGTTTTCATTTAGTAATTTCTGGCACCCACATTTACATTATTTCTAATGTACACTTACAACAAATATAAAACAAAATTTGCGCCACAATAGGTTTTTTAAAAAGAAGACTGCTCACATACTCATTAGAAAAGTCACAAGGAATGAAGTATCTGGCAATTAAAGCCAAGAAAATCTTAATGTTGAAAGGATAAACTTCATATTTTCTCTATCATAATAAATGGGTAAAGGAGTCCTGGCTTCTACTCATTATCCCAAACAGAAAATAAGCATTCAACACTCCAAAGTAATACTTGATTTTAATAAGTTAAAAAGAGCATCAAAAACCCATAAACCTCCAATTAATACCAATAAGGAGAGGAAAGCATAATGACTAAGAGCAAAGACTCTTATAATACTAGCTCATCTCTCACAGTGTGATCTTAGCTAACTTGTTTTACCTCTTTAATCTCATTTACCTCAGCTATAAAATAAGGACAGCAGTAACCATATCACAGGGTTACTGATGAGTAAGCTAGATACTATATCTAAAACTGCACAACAGTACTTAACACATGGTAATTGCTCAACAAATATTAGTTGCTATTATTCTTATTAATATCACCACTACTACTATCATTAAGGCCAGTTTGCCCTGCCTTCGTATACTCTTACTCCCCACTCCACAAAAATAATATAGAATCCATACATACATTTTAGGCTAACAAGTAACATGAGCATATTAAGCACTACAGATATATTCACTCAACGTTTATTAGGCACCTACTATATGCCTAACATTCTATTATATACTGGAAGCACAAAAATAAATAAGACATGACTCTTGCTAATTAAGATAGACAATAAATGCAATAAAGTATTACAGATGTTATAATAGTTATATACAGACAACATGAGAACACAGAAGAAGGAACAGTCAATTCCAATTCAAGTAATAATAAAGGACATGAGTTAAAGGACACTCTGGAACAAGAAGGTATCCAACAGGATGGGTAAGAGGGGACATCAGTGACAGAAGCAGCAGTGTATAGTGGTAATTACAAACATGAGCTTCAGAGTCCAAGATACCTGAATTAAAATACCAACTCCAGGGCACTTGGGTGGCTCAGTCAGTTAGGCATCCAACTCTTGATTTTGGCTCAGGTCATGATCTTGGTGTCATGAGATCTGGCCCCACCCCAGGCTCCACGCTTAGTAGGGAGTCTGCTTGGGATTCTCTCCCTCTCCCTCTGCCCCTTCCCTCCCCAATAAATAAATAAATCTTTAAAAAATAAAATAAAGTAAAATCCCAACTCCATCATTACTAGATATACGACTTTGTGTACGTCACACAATGTCTCTAAGCTTCAGTTTCCTCATCTGTAATTTGGGACCAACTGTTTTTGCAATTTAAAAAAAAAATTATTTAAGAGAGAGAAAGTGAGAGAGAGAGAGAGAGAGAGAGCACGAGCTGGGTGAGTGGCAGAGGGAGAGGCAAACTCCCTGGTGAGCACAAAGCTGGATTTGGGGCTCCATCCCAGGACTCCAGAATCATGACCTGAGTCAAAGGCAGACACTTAACCAACTGAGCCACCCAGGTGCCCTGTTTTTGCAATTTTGATTTTTGATTAAAATCAAAATCTTCATATGGTACTGGTAAAGTTTATTTGAGAATATACAGGTAAGTACTTAACCCAGTGGACAATAAGCACTCAACATACAGTAGCTATTATTATGATTCTAGAAGCCAAAGCAGCAGAAGCAAATTAAACCAGGGCCTTTAACAGCCTGATATGTTCAGAGAACTACAACAATTAGGCATGACTAGAAACAAAAAGCAAATAAAGTAGGGTAAAAAAAAGGACAGAGTTTAAAAAATAGAAACCAGATCCTAAATAGCCTGTACGCCACATCAAGGAATTTGCTTTATCCTTTATCTAAGATATGAGAAGGCTTTTTGTCAAAAGAGTGATATGACTGGACTGACATTAGAGAATCTACTCTGATAGCAAGGTAGAGTAAGAATTAGAGGGGTATAATCTTGAAGGTACACAGAGCCAGGGATTACTGAAATAAGTGCCAGTAAAAGATGATGGTTTTATTTATGGCAGAACCATTAAGGAAACAGGGAAAGGGACAAATAAACAAGATGTTAAGAAAGAACCTACAGGATTTAATGCCTGCTTAGATGCGTATGGTGAGAAGAAATAGCAGATATGAGATGTGAGGTTTCCGACTACAGTAAGTAACTTTAGGACAATGTAATTTACAAAGGTGGAAGTAAAAAAAAATTGGTGTGGAGGGGGAAATGATGAGTTCAGAATTAAAACTGGTGACCCTGAGGTGTTTATACAATAAACATATAGTAGGCAGTTGGAAGGCATCTTGGCAGACCGCTAAAAGTAGGAGATGGAAGCCACATGGATATTTAAGAGAAGAATGCTCCTGAGAGAACAAACTGCAAATGCCAAAGGCTCTGAAGCAGGACATGCTTGGAAAGTTTACAGAACATAATGTGGTTTTGCTTAAATATGAACACAAGACAAGCTTATGCTGATGGACTTTGTATCCTTTCATTTTTAATCATTGCCCCTTTAAACTTGCCACTTAAAACCCATCAAACTCTTGAAGTAAGACATCCAAACATCAACCTTTATAATGATCATCCAACTTACACAGGACAATGATCCATACATTTGTGTTCAGGATCTTGGATTGTCACAAGACCACGAAAATATTAAAAGAGGTAATGCAATTAAAGTACACAATGACTTGAACACACTCAAATAAAATTTGTTAATATGTGAGGAGTTTGGAAGGACAAATATAATTTGAATAAATAATTTATCTTATTTTAGGAAGTCCCCTGAAATGTTCATGCTTGTGAAAAGACTGATATCTTTAAGGGCAGGGACCACAATTTTTCATCTTTGTCATTCCAAAACCTAGCACAAAGTTTATCAAATAGTAGGCTCTATATAAATTATTGTCAAATAAACAAATCCACTCTACAATACCTATCAGAATCAAACAAACTGCCAAGGACTCTAATTTCTGAAAGACATAACTTTATTTTGTATGACGTGAATTCATGAAGAAGAGGTATTACCCAAAACTAAACTCTGACTTTCTTTTCTAGAGAATGAATGAATGATTGTAACAGATTAGCAACAAGGAAATAATAATATACAATAGCAAAGTACCTTTGATACTGTATTATCATATTATTCTAAATTTTGTTGGGGGAGGAATAATAGATCAAATCCATGCACCTGATTTAAGTATAGCCTTAATTAATGCTCTCTTCAAACTAAAAGAAAACAAACTTTTGTTTATCAAATCCTAAGTAAAACAGGTACTAAAGTATAGTACAGACTCTCACTGTTCATAGAGTGAAAATAACTAATAATTTAATATAATTGCAACCATTTGAGCAGTGACATCTAAGATTTGTTTTTGCAATTTAATCACATAGGTGATAACACTAGCTTGAGTGTCAAGCAAATTGTATGTTACTTAAACATTGGATTCACACCTCTTAAGTAGTTGTTAGAAGATACCAAATGCAAAAACTCTAATTACTATGGTTTATATTTTATTCCACTTATTCATTTGTCTATTACCCTGAAAAAAAAGAAATTCCATTCACAATCTTCATGCAGACTATAGGCCACATCAGATGCATTCATCCTACAACTATGGAAACTAACCATCTCCTCCCACCTCAGTTTTATCTCCTCTCAAACATATACCCATAGTTTGTCAAGGAGAGGATACATGAAAAAAAACACAAATACTTGTGTATTTGTGACAACTTGCTCTTCTCATAGCGTGATAAACACAGGTTTAAATCACATGAGTTATCCCCCTAGTCCAACAAGAGTGTATAAGAGGGGTAGAAATTTCGAGAGTTAGAATATTACTAATGGCAGGGGAGGGTCTTTTATGTGTGACCACAAATTCTGCAGCATATTAAATACTCCCTATTAAACTCTTCTGAAGGCCCGATCAAGAGAAGGAGAACATATCCAATAACCTAGAAAAGCTAAAACAATCTTGAAAAAGAACAAAGTTGAAGGACTTACACTTCCCAATTTCAAAACTTACCACAAAAAGCTACAGTAATCAAGATGGTATGGAATGAGCATAAGACATCTAGATAAACTCAATTTAACAGAAATAAAACCTCCAGAAATAAACCCTCACATTTACAGTCAATTGACTTTTGACAAGGGTGCCAAGACAGTTCAATGGAGAAAAAAAATAGTCTTTTCAACAAATGGTGTTGGGACAATTGGTTATTCACATTCAAAAGAATGAGGTGGGATCTCTACCTCACACCTTACATAAAAATTACCTCAAAATGCATCTAAGACATAAATGTAAGAGTTAAAACAACAAAACTCTTAGAAGAAAGCAGGCATAAATCTTCATGACCTCGGATTACACAACAGTTTCTTAGACATGACACCAAAGGCACAAGCAACAAAAGAAATAGGTTAAATATAAAAATTAAGCTTCCCCCAAATTTTAAAATGTTAAGGACATGATCGAGTGAAAAGACAATCAATAGAATGAGAGAAAATATTTACAAATCATGTACCTGATATGGGACTAGTACCCAGAATATATAAAAAACACAATTCAACAAGAAAACAACCCAATCAAGAAATGGGAAAAAGATCTGAATAGGCATTTCTCCAAAGATATATAAATAAGCACATGAAAAGATGCTCAACTTCATTAGTTATTGAGGAAATGCAAATCAAAACCATAATGAGATACCATTCCATACCCACTAGGATGGCTATATTTAAAAAAAAAAAAAAAAGTTACCAAGGTTGTAAAGAAATTGGAACCCCCATACATTGCTGATGGGAATGTAAAACGGTGCAGTTGCATTGAAAACAGTTTGACAGTTCTTCAGAAAGTCAAACATGGAGTTAGTTATCATAGGGCCTAGCAATTACACTCCTTAGGTAGACACCCAAGAGAACTGACAAGAAATGTTCATGCAAAACTTGTACACAAATGTTCACAGCATCTTTATTTATAGTGGCCAAAATGTAGAAATAACCCATGAACAAAATGTGGTAAATCCACAAAATAGAATATTTTTCCAATGGAGTACTGATACAAGATACAACATGTAGAAACCTTGGCAACAATATGCTAAGTGAAAGAAGTGAGGTACAAAAGACCTCGTATCATATGATTCCATTTATATGAAATGCCCAAACTAGGCAAATCCAGAGACACAGGCATATTAGTGATTATCAGGGAATGCAGGATGGGGGCAGGAAGATGGATAGAAAATCACTGCTATGGGTAAGGTTTTGTTTGGGGGGGGCGGGGGGTGATGAAAATGTTTTCAAAAGATAGTGGTGGTAGTTGTAAAACTTTGTAAATTTTTAAAAACCACTGAATTGTATATAAAGAATGAACCTATGATATGTGGATTATATTTCAATTTTTAAAACTTTGGGAATTTGAGGGATGCCTGGGTAGCTCAGTTGGTTAAGTGACTGCCTTCGGCTCAGGTCATGATCCCAGAACCCTGGGATCGAGTCCCAGATCGGGCTCCCTGCTCAGCGGGGAGCCTGCTTCTCCCTCTGCCTGTTCTGCCTGTTCTGCCTGCCGCTCCCTCTGCTTGGGCTCTCTCTCTCTCTCTGACAAATAAATAAAATCTTTAAAAAATAAATAAATAAAAAATAAAACTTTGGGAATTTGAATTTGAAAAATACTTTGGAAATCTGTTCAATTTCCTATTTTGATAAATGCCCTGTGGTTATGTAAGAGAATGTTTAGGGAACATACACTGAAGAATTTAAGGGTAAAGAGGCATGATGTATGCAACCTATTTTCAAATTATTCAGAAAATAAATTATTCATTTATTTGTTTATGGAGAGAGAGAATAGGACAGTATGAACACAATTGTTGAGTCTGGGTAAAGGATATACGGGGGGAGTTCCTTGTACTATTCTTGCAACTTTCCAGTAAATTTGAAATTACATCAAAATAAAAAGTAACAAAGAAAGATAATGTATCCAATACAATTGGACTATTGCCCCTTTTGGGATTGCTCTTTGATAATGATAATTTGTTTCACCTATGTTACTGAATTTAGGGACTGTACAATTTTTAAAACGCAAAAATAAAAATGTAGAGAAATAGCAGAATAAGTAAACAGAGAAAAAAATCAATTAGAAGCTGGTAAGAGCTGAAAGTCCTTCCAAAGTGTACCACTCAAGGTATCAACTGACAGGGACGCCTGGGTGGCTCAGTCGGTTAAGCGTCCGTATCAACTGACAAGGTCAAACCTTTACTTTCTGAGATTTCATAAAATGCTTACATGAAAAAATTTTCAATTATACATCATTAAAGAAAATACTAAGGTTCATTTATCTAGCTTTAATACCATACTGAGATAACGTTTTTAAAACTGAACTCACCGCTACTGATATAAAGGATAAAACATATTCTTCCTAGCATTTAATCAATATATGAAGCATTGTGATCAATCACAAGTTAGTCAATATGAGAATGAATCAGGAAAAAATGAGGATTATATTTCAGAAACATCTCATCTACACTATCCTATGTTAACTGGGTTCAATGCCTTTAGGGAAGACACTACTGAGTGCTCATACAGCCTCTCCTATTATATATGATTTTTATTATTTTGTCAAACTCAAACCTTTTGATTTGTTAATATCTAATGTGATAAAACAATTACATTAAGATTTCTTTAAAGATTTTATTTATTTTGAGAGGGGGTGAGGGACAGAGGCAGAGGGAAAGAGAGAAACCCAAGCAGACTCCACGCCAAACAAAGAACCCAAAGCGGGGCTCGATCCCACAACCCTGAGATCATGCCTCAAACTGAAATCAAGAATTGGACCTTAACCAACTGAGTCACCCAGGTGCCCCAAAACAATTACATTAAGATTTGCATTAAAACAGGGGCACCTGGGTGGCTCAGACGCTTAAACGTCTGCCTTCGGCTCAGGTCATGATCCCAAGGTCCTGGGATCGAACCGACATCGGGCTCCCTGCTCAGTGGCGAGTCTGCTTCTCCCTCTCCCTCTGATGCTCCCCCTGCTTGTGTGCTCTCTTGCTCTCTCTCTCTCAGTCTGTCAAATAAATAAATAAAATCTTAAAAAAAAAGAGAGAGAGATTTGCATTAAAACTTGTTCTCACTCAAAGTGATCTACAGATTCAATGCAATCCCTACCAAAAGCCCAGGGCAACTTTGGCAGAAATACAAAGATTCATCCTAAAATTCATGTGGAATTTCAAGGGACCCTAAATAACCAGAACAATCTTGAAAAAGAAGAACAAATTTGAAGGACCAACACTGCCTGATTTCAAACTTACTAGAAAAGTTACAGTAATCAAAACAGAGTGATACCAGCATAAAACAGACATATAGACCAATGGAACAGGACAGACAAGCCAGAAATAAACCCTCCAGGGGCGCCTGGGTGGCTCAGTCATTAAGCGTCTGCCTTCGGCTCAGGTCACGATCCCAGGGTCCTGGGATCAAGCCCCACATTGGGCTCCCTGCTCCACGGGAAGCCTGCTTCTCCCTCTCCCACTCCCCCTGCTTGTGTTCCCTCTCACGCTGTGTCTCTCTCTGTCAAATAAATAAATAAAATCTTTACATAAATAAATAAACCCTCCAATATGTGGCCCAGTGATTTTCAACAAGGATGTCAAGACCAATCAATTGGAAGATGATAGTCTTTTCAATAAATCATGCTGGAAAAAATGATATCCACATGCAAAAGAATGAAGTTGGACACTGACCTTACATTGTATACAAAAATTAACTCAAAATGGATCCAAGACCTAAATTAAGAGCTAAAACTATAAAATTCATAGAAGAAAACATTGGAGAAAAGCTTCATGACACTGGATTTGGCAACAACTTCATGCATATGACACCAAAAGTACAAACAAAAGAAAAAATAGGTAAATTGGACTTCATCAAAATTAAAAACTTTGAGGAATGAAAGGACACTATCAACAGAGTAAAAAGGCAACCTATGGAATGGGAAAAAAAAATAGGTGCAAATTATATATGTGATAAGGGATTAATACCCAAAGAACATCTACAATTAAACAACGAAAAAACAACCCAGCTAAAAATGGGAATAGGATTTGAACAGACATTTCTCCAAAGAAGATACACAAATTGCCAAAGGCACATAAAAAGATGCTCAATATCACTAATCATTAGGGAAATACGAATTAATACCACAATGAGATACCACTTCACACACATTAGGATGGCTATTATCAAAAACAAAAAGAAAAAACAAGTATTGGCTAAAATGTGTGGCAACTGGAAACCTTGTGCAATTCTGGTGGGAATGTAAAATATTATAGGTGCTATGGAAAACAGTATGGTAATTCCTCAAAAAATTAAAAATAGGATTACTATATGATCCCACAATCTCACTACCAGGTACATACCCAGAAGAACTGAAAGCAGGGACTTGAACAGGTATTTGTACACCCATGTTCATAGAAACATACACATAATAGCCAAAAGGTAAAAGCAACCCAAGTGTCCATCAACAGATGAATGGATAAACAAAATGTGGTATATACATATAATGGTATAGTATTCAGCCTTCAAAAGGAATGAAATTCTGACACATGCTATAACATGGATGAACCTTGAAGACATAATGCTAAGCGAAACAAGCCAGTCACAAAAAGAGAAACACCATATGATTCCACTTATTTGACGTACCCAGAGTAGTTAAATTTACAGAAAAAGAAAGTAGAATTTTGGTTGTTAGGGGGTGGGGAAGGGTAGATAGGGATGGATACAGAATCTGGGAAGATGAACATATTCTGGAGGTGGCTGCTGGTGATGGTTGCACAACAGTGTGAATGTACTTAATGCCACTGAACTGAACCCTTTAAAATGGTTAAAATGGTAAATTTTATGTTATGTATATTCTAAGACAACTAAAAAAATGGTTAAAATGGTTGTCTCTGTATACTTTACCACACACACAAAAACAAAAACAAAACATTCTCAATCTAACTGTCCTCATTACAAACTGTTAAACAAATCAAACTTACCTTGGCAACTTAATAAACTGCTCTCCTGTACAATTCTTTGGCTCTTTTTTTTTTTTTAAGATTTTATTTGTCAGAAAGAGAGAGAGCACAAGCAGGGGGAGCAGCAGGCAGAGGGAGAAGCAGGCTCCCCACCGGGCAGGGAGTCCGAGGCGGGGCTCGATCCCAGGACCCTGGGATCATGACCTGAGCCAAAGGCAGTCGCTTAACCAACTGAGCCACCCAGGCGTCCCCAATTCTTTGGTTCTTAAGGCTAATCCCTGGGGGTATACTTGCCTTTCTCTTTTCAAAATTGCACACTAATGCAGGTAAATCAAACAGCCAGGATACACTGGGATATCTACTTACAAAAACAAAAACAAACACCCTTTCTACTACTGAAAACATCCATTAAGGGAAAAACTTCATGAGAACAGAAGTGTATGTAAAGAAGGAAGATCAAATGTGCTCTTTGACAAACAGCAGCTAAATTTCAGTCTAGGAAGTAAAATAGAGCTTTATATACAACTTTACTTTCTTCCTGGTTTAGGTAAAATTGGCCAGGAAAAGGTAAGCCAGTCAATCATCACAAGACAAATGATCTTCATTCATAGGAACTACACATCATAATTAACTACCAATAGAACAGCACATAGATTTTAATTTCTACAAATTAATTAGAGTGTAACAATATACAAAATCAACGTTTTCCATATTGGCAAAGGTGCAAAGTTGGGTATATGCCTTTCCATATCAGTAAGGTTAATATTTATTTAATTCTTTTAAGATGAATGATGACAAGAACTGAACTTTTCAAATAGGTTCAATTACAAAATTATCTTAGAATAGTGCTCCTCCTGTACTCAATGGTATACTTTTAACTGCCTTCTTAATATACTGATCTACACAGCAGTCACCAATTTCATTAAATAATAGAAAACTTCCCCAACAAGGTCAACTATGGATTACGTGCTAGTTTGAGACAGGCATGTCTTAAGCAACTAATTAAATTCATTGGTACAATGCACCAGAAAAGAAACAGTCAGCAGGACAAGTAAGATAACTTTTAGAATGGGAGTCAGATGACCTATTTTCTACTACAAATTAGCTGTGTTATCCTGGGCAAGTCAATTAGCTCAACTGTTTCCAGACTTGTAAGGCTTTGCCCAGGGTCCTGACATGAAGTTTCTAATTTGATATTTTGTCAAATGTGGGTATTTTTAAAAATTTATTTCATAACAGTAAGAAGAGCATTATCTCAATATAGAAAAAATTATGGAAAAAATAGCTTTATAAGAAGTTCACTACACTGTCCTTACTTTTCTCATTTCACTTTAATGAAAACTTCTACAGGGACTAAGCAAGCATTTATTGGAGAAACAGTATTTTATAACCAAAACCTGACTATTTCTTAATCTGAAGAAGCAAAATAATAGCATGGGTTTTGGATTCAGTACTAGATTCAAATCCTAGCTTTACCACTTACTGGCTATGTAACATTTTAAACATTTTTTAATTTTTTGTTTTATGGATTCGTCACTTCCCTGAGCCTACATTTATTCATCTATAAAAATGCAGGTATCTACTTCAAAGGGGTGTTGAAACAATTAAATAATGAAAGTATCTAGTATAGAACTGGCATATAATATGCATTCAATAAATGGTAGCAGTTACCTAAAAATGAGATGAGACAGGATTATCACCAAGATTCTATGACTTTATAGACAAGCAACAGAAAAGGAAAACTATAAATAATAAAGTCGAAGAAGACAGATATATTGAAATAGTTAGGGGCACCTGGGTGGCTCAGTTGGATAAGCATCTGCCTTCTGCACAGGTCATGATCTCAGGGTCCTGGGATTGAGCCCCACATCAGGCTCCCCGCTCAGGGGGGAGTCTGCTTGTCTCTCTCCTGCTGCCCCTCCCCCCGCTCATGCTCTCTTTCTCAAATAAATAAATAAAAAATCTTAAAAAAAAAGAAATAGTTAATTTATAATGGGTAAATAAAAGGAACTGATTTTTTTTTCTAAACTTAAAGATTTTTTTTTTAAAGATTTTATTTATTTATTTGACAGAGAGAGACACAGCGAGAGAGGGAACACAAGCAGGGGGAAAGGGAGAGGGAGAAGCAGGCTTCCCGTGGAGCAGGGAGCCCGATGCGGGGCTCAATCCCAGGACCCTGGGATCATGACCTGAGCTGAAGGCAGACGCTTAACGACTGAGCCACCCAGGAACCCCTGATTTTATTTCTTATACTTCTGGTTATGTAGGAAGGTAAATTTGGCTAAACACAAACAAAAAAAAGGTAGACTCTTCATTTCTTTTCTTTTTACTTGCCAATTCAAGACTAATACTTTTTAAAAACTGCTTTGCATTCTCTTTAAAGCAAAATATTTTATTTACCTAACCTATCATTGAATCAGAAGGCCAGAATTGGTTTTCAGAGGTTATCTAGTCCACTATCACATTACTACCAGATAGACTCAGGAAGGAATGTGCTTAAACTCATCTCCAATGCTTCATTCTTAACATGTTTTATCATTCTAATTAGAAAAAGTCTAAATCCTTCTCAAATTTACCACTTAGAAATCTCACATATACAGTATGTTATCTTTTGTATAATAATAGGGAAAATAAAAATACATATTTGTATTTCCATAAATTCTGAAAGGAAAAAAAGACATTAGAAGTGTAGAGGGCAGGATACTTGGGAGGGGTTAGTTCAAGATTTTTCACTGTATTTGCCTTTATGTCACTGTGACTCATAAATTGTACGCATGTAATCAGCTATTGAAATGTACTAAAATAACCATAAGAAAACCCTACATCCTTCAAGTTTCACAGTAAGGTAAAATCTAATCTAATCCAAATCTAATCAACTCTGGTTTGACCCACCATTCATATAACCATACTTATCAACACATCATTTTATATGTAAAGTCTTAAGGCTTTACAGAATGAAATTGTATAAGGTTGATACTCATGCAATATAACAAATTGTTACAATAATAACATGTAGCTTTTCCTTCTGTAAACATTTCCAATGTCTCCAAAATTTGCTCGAGTACCAAGTTCTATTTCCTATTTTATCACTAGTATTGATAATTTATGGAATAAAGCACTTTCTCCCTTGAACAAAGTCCCAATAAAAGTTTTTTAGAAATTTATTTTCATGGACAATAAATGAATTTTTCAAAAATAATATAGTATTTTAAGTTAAAGTTACTCAAAATGATAAATTTACCACAGAAAATTTACAGCATTAAACCTTTCAGTACCCTCCTTCAATTTCTCTCTTGTCCAGATTATGAACATAAACCTTGAGATGCTACTAAAAGCAGTGACTCACCTGTTTACCTAACGTTTGAATACAGAGTATTCATGACAAAATTGCCATCCCTGCCGATAAGAATGGACTCTAGACCAGTGGTTCTCAACCAGGGGTGATTGTGTCCCCAGGAGACATTTAGCAATGTCTGGAGACATTCATGGCTCTCACAACTGGAGGGGTTCTAGTGGCATCTAGTGGGTAAAGGCCAGGGATGTTGCTAATGCACAGGACAGACAGCCTCTAACAACGAGAATTATCTGGACTAAAATGTCAATATGTTGCTGTTGAGAAACCTTGTTCTAGATTATAGATTATAAGTAACTCTAAAGCAAATGATACATCTCCTCTTCAATGAGAGAAAATCAAAATGGAAATTCTGTATGGCTGTACTTTTGCTTCTAAAAATAATTTTCACGGAAAAAAAATTCCCTACAAAGCTTTTGCTATAATTTCCTATAAACTGCTGTATACAGTTTGTGTGTTTCTACTTATTTATAAATAAGGCACCTGCCTCAAGATAAGAAAAAAAAAACCTCAATATGATACAAAGCTATGCTGTCTAATTGGGTATCCGTCTTTAAAGTGTGTGTATATATATATAAACAAATACACACACATACATAGGCTTATATAGGCCTAGAAAATTTACTGAAAAAATTATAATATTGGTTATCACTGAAGAATGGGATTTGAAGGGTCAGTGGGGGTGAGAAGGACTTCTACTTTGCACCTTATATCTACTACCTACACTGTTCAATTTTTCAACATGAGACTATATGACTTTTATAATTTTAAAAGGAGGGGGCACCTGGGTGGCTCAGTTGGCTGAGCATCTGCCTTCCACTCAGGTCATGATCCTGGGGTCCTGGGATCGAGCTCCGTCTTGGGCTCCCTGCTCTGTGGGGAGCCTGCTTCTCCCTCTCCCTCTGCCTCCACCCCACCCCCGCTCGTGCTCTCTCTCTGTCTCTCTCACCCTCTCGCTCTCTCAAAGAAATAAAATCTTTAAAAAAAAAATTAAAAGGAGAATATCACGCATATATACGCGTATACTCTTATAACAGAAAATTAAGTCATAAGCCTCACAAAAGTCTTTTCTTTAGGTATTTTCTTCTTTTTTACTTGCTTAAAAAAGACTACAAATCTAAAATCAACATTTAAAAATTGTTTTTTTAAAGAATTTTCAACCTGATCGCTATTCTAAACAATGGTACATTTCAATAGGATCCAATGCAAGTTCTGATTTCTATTCAAGGCCTTGGACAGCTAAGGAATATTCTTGCTATGCCTGAAGAAATACAAAACAGATATTTACCAATGTTTAAAACAAGAACCAAAGATCCCAAATGGTGGCATTCTCTAAGCTACTATAATTCTAATAAAAAATTTACAAAAAGACCCAAACCCATTCCTTAAACTAAAAGGTGTTTTAACTTAGCCAGCAAGGGAAAACAGCTTGGTTTTTCTTAGCTATTGGCTCTCATAATGAACAAAAGAGAGGTCCCTAGAGTATCTATGCCTCTGTACACCAAATGTATAAGACTTCAACTAATTCCAGAGCAAATAAACTAGGCCTCCACATTTCTTACTTATTTCTCACCGAGTCCTGCCCCATTTGGGGAACAAGACAGATTTTGCTCTCAAACTATAAAATAACTCGTTATCTTTCTGGATTTCTAGATTCTAAATACTTGGTTCTAAAACATCTAGGGAAGACAAAAATAAAGATTTTAGTATTATTCATCAAATGCCAATTGGGTGAGTGTTTTTTGAACATTATGATCTCTTCATAATGGAAATTCAAAGGCAATGATATGGGAGAAAATGGCTAATCCTTTGAAAGAGAAAAGAAAAAAGAAAGAAATCTGCTTGGGCAAAATAGGTCATTTCACTCACAAACATATAGACTATACTCTACCACACATACTGTACAGCAAAGACTAGATACTCCAGGAATTTCTTCTCTACGTGATATGGAAGAAAGAAGACATAAAAACAAAATTTCCTTTTTCTACAGGTTAAGAAAGAATCTATGTGCACCCTGAGCATCATCTTAGACTATGATAAAGTCTCTGGGTATCCCAGACACATCCATTCCAAAAATGAGGCCCACCCATATACACTTAATATCTAAATCCTGGCACAGAAAACTTAACAGGAAACTAAGGAGTTCTACCATTAGCCTAAATGAGTACAAGAATCATCAATAAATAACTTACACAGTAAACATCAAAAAAACAAAAAGGTGTGGATTCTGCTCACAGCTTTAATCACATGGTATGGGGAATCCAAATGAAATACAGTAAGCTTTAGGAGAGACTGTGTGTGCGTGCATGTGTGTGTGTGTGTGTGTGTGTGTGTACAAGCCTCACAGAAATGGTTACTTCAAAAGCTCATTTCCCAGATACAACACATGAGCCAAAAGAGTTAGAAATTTATGACTTTGGAAGCTCACTATCACTCTACCTCCGAAAAAATGTAAGAATACTATTTATGTAAAAGTGAATTAGTGATCTTTCACTTTACCTATGATAATTATGTAAAAATGGTCCAGAAAAATCAAGGACATTACATTTAGACCAAAGCAAACCTTTTCAGGCTCTCTTACAAGTTAAAACAAAAAAAGACTCTAATCTTTAAAATCTAAAGGTATTCCCACTTAATTCTGTAGGTAAAAAGTACATGTGTTTTAGGTTCCTCTCTCATCAATTTTCATTGAAAGGATGAAAGAAAGTCTTCCATAAGCACAAGAGTGGAGGTGCTCCAGAGACTCTCCCTATAACTGCCTACTCAAATAAAATCCTGTCCCACTTTGACTTAGAAGTTACTTCTCTTAAAGTGAAATTCAAAGATACAGACATTCAAGGGACTAGCTTCCTTACATCCCACACACTATTTTTTCCAAAGCAAAACACTGGAGTTAAAATGTACTAACATTTTAAATCTAAATGAACCCCTGTTCAGACATGGTAAGACAATGGTAGAATGGTAAGACAATGCACTAACTGTATTCTGCAACCCATAAATAGTTTCTTATTCCTCTCAAATACAACAGCCAAGATAGTTGTACACAGAGAAATCTCTGTACTTTAACAGCAAGATCAGAGGCTAAAATAATTGGTCATAGGGGAATGAACCAGGCACCTTAGAACCAAAATAGAATACTCGGGGCACTTAGAACAATAGCCATCAAGGAACAGTACTATATCCAAGCCATAGTCAAGAGATAAAAGTATATATATATATATTATATATCATATATATATATATATATATATATATATATATATATATCTCCCTATTCCCTAGGGCCCAAAAGATGACGATGCCGTCCATCCCAGGTTGCTCGGACCTAAAAAGCCAGAGTTAAGAGTTAAAGAGTTACAAGAAATGAAGGATCTGATCATTAATTGCCGCAAAAGCTGTTCAGTGTTTCACCTTCTCCAAGCCTAAAAAATACAAACTTCAGCTATCCAGCTATTTTGAAGTTCAGAGATGCACTGGAATTTCCTTTTCCTGCGTAACTTCACAAAAGGTCCCAGGTGCAAGACTCACGTGCTTTCTTAGGGTAAAAGCAGACAGCTTCTTCATACTAACCTGTCTCAAACTAAAAAAGGAAATTAAGAACACTTTTTTCATACACAGGTAAGGCACAGGGCAAATAAATGACAGACAACTCAACTCTGGGAACATGCATATAGTGGAAATGCTCTTTCAGCTAGCAAGCTCTGTCTCGGTCTCTCTCTCTCTCTCTCTCTCCCTCTCCATGTCTCGCTCGCTCTCTCAGTACCAAGGGCAGGGACTCTGGCAAGACCCCGCCCCCCCATCTCCAAAGCGGGGTGGGCGGGAGGTAGCCAGAGGAGTCCTTGTTCCCGCGCGAAGCTTAGAGACCAGAGGACTCCCCATTGTGGGTCTACGGATGGTGACGGGAACCGGTCCGGCTCGAGCCGCCGGCTGAAGAGTAAGCTGAGGGCGCACTAGGCCCGCACCGCTGCCACTGCCGCCATGGAGCCGATCACTGTCAGAGAACGGCTCCGCCCGGGGAGCCAGAGGGTGGCCCGGGCCCTGTGCCGACCCAAAGAGAATTCATGCCTCACACTGTATGGGACGCGGGGGTCCTGGAAGCGTACCTCGGACACCTCGTCCTCGTCGCTGCCAGAGGCACCACCTCCACCCCCGGTCCTCAGCACGGCAGCCGCCAACTTGAAATCCAGCGCCGCGTCCCCTCCGGCCGCACCGCTGCCGCCGCCACCGACTCCCGGCGCGGGCCCGGCCTCCCCAAAGAGTCTCACGGTGCGAATCCCCAGCCCGACCCCTCCCGGCGGAGGCGGCTCCGAGGCCCCGGCTGGGGCGGATCGCGGAGCCACCGAGTCCAGATCCTCCTCAAAGGAGGTGCCGCCGCCTCCGCCATCGGTCAGCATGGTTCGCACGCGGAGCCGGAGACGCTGCCGAGTCACTCGCAGCCACCGCCGCCGCCGATCCCGGGAACGAGAGGAACAGCAGGAGGAAGAAGCTTCTCCTTCCCCCCGTCCCAGCAGCGCCACTAACTTCTCACTGCCTAACCTGCTGCCTCCCGCCCCCCACACTCGCCACTGGCTGCAGCTCCCCAGCGGCTGCAGATCATTGGCCAAGGTAACCCGTCGCTCAGGCTCTTCGTCACGCGCGGCTTGCTGGCTCGCGGCCCCCAAGCTGCGTTGACCCGCGTAGGCCTAGGCGGTTGCGAACACCCGCCTCCTAGTCCCCACGCGCCGACTTCCGGTCTTTTTCTACGTCTATTGGTCAACCTCTCTAACTGTTGCGTCACGACCTTAAAGTGGATTAGTTCGCCTTGTGGTCAGTCATAGTGACCCCTGACAATGGGAGGCTTCATTGGCGCCATAAAGTGTCGATCACTTTGTCACAGGACGTCGCGTGGTACAATTGGCCCGCAATAGTACCATTCATCCCGCCCCCTTCTGAGGTGACGGGGAAGGGTTGGGGAATTTCCACTTCTGATTAAAATGACGGCAGAGGTGACGACCCTCAAGGATTGGTAAGATTTGGAGTAGAATTCACCCTGAGTTTAGTGGGGCTTATCTGTCAAGGATGCAAGAGGTACGGAGGTTACGAAACTCCCACCTGTCGCTCTCCGCCAGACGCCGAGACTGCGGCCGGAGAGTTGCTGCACGGGGATTGGAGGAAAGAAGCAATCAGTCTCATCTAGTCTCCACCTTCCTGACAGCCCCTGGTTGGAGGAGCGGAGCGTCAGTCACTAGAGCGGTCGCCACCTCTGGGACAGGTGAGATTGTGTAACCTACGCCTCTGGCTCTTTGCGGGGGTGTAGGGGGCTGGGACAGGGGAGGAGGCAGAGCTGTTCTTGCTTGGCGCCTCCAGCCTTTCCGAGTGGAGCCCAGCGCGCGAAGCTGAGGGGACCAGGGGGGGCTGCTTGGGATGGCCGCCCCGAGGCGATTCGGCCAGCCCGCGTGCCGGGACGTGGCTGGGCGCGGCAGTTCTACAACCTGCAGGCGGGATGGCCTCGCGGCGCCGCGTTCTCTTGCTTGTGGAAGGCGGCGGGCCTGAGGGCTGGACAGCGCCATGCCTCAGTACTGGGAACTGTCCCACCAGGGAAGGTGGGAAGGCCGCGAACAGCTCGAGGAAATCGGACCGGAGGGCTGAAAGCGGTGTGAAGAGTGCGTGCTCTGGAGCTGTTAGGAATTCTGGTGCCGCCACTTATTTGCTGTGTGACCTACGGGCGTTTTGTGTTGAATCTCTGACTTTCAGTTCGTTCATCTGTAAAATGGGGCTAATATTAGTACGTCCCTCATTGCGTTGTTGTTATGAATACATCAGATAACCAACATAAGGCGGTTAGCAAAGTGCCAAACTTAAAGACCCATTTTGGTTAGTTACTCTTCCTTCAGGAGTTTTCCACCTGCTCCTGGGTCCTGCCAACCAAACTAATTCTTGTCAGATCTCGGTGATGCAAAACAAGCTAGCTAAGGCAGGGGGCCGCAGTTGGGGGGGAGGGGAGGAGCGGCGTGCGGAGGTGTCTTTCCCCCTTCTAAGGATCTATCTCTACTCTATTATCCCTATCTCTATCCCTCTATCTCCTTTGTCAATAAAGAGGGGCTTTAAAATACTCATGCTTCAACTAATCCTATGATCAAAGATCAACAGAAAGGCGTTTGGTGAAGTTTGTCTGGCAAATGTCCTTTGACCCAGAGAATGTCCATATGACTTAGGTTGGCTAAAAGCAAGAGATTTGGCACATCTCCTCTCTTGCAACTCTAACAAAGGTCTTTGTATATCTTGATTTGCAATTTTTAATATTTCACCTACCTTGAACTGTAATCTGAAAATTCTGTAAAGAATACAACGATTTGGGGGCGCCTGGGTGGCTCAGTCGGTAAGGCGACCGGCTGGTGATTTTGGTCCAGGTCATGATCTCATCGGTGGTGAGATCCAGCCGCGGTCAGGCTCCCGCTCTGCTTGAGATTCTCTCTCCTTCTTCCTCTGCCCCTCCCCCCACTCGCTGGCGATCCCTCTCTCTAAAATAAATAAATATTAAATGTATATACATAACAATTTTTTAAAATTTGATTCTGCCAAGCTTAAAGAACATTTTGGAGATTGTGAACATTTCTTTGGCATGGTAATTTCTAATTTTGGCATTTCACATACAAAAAAAGAAGTCTTTTCTATAAGCAGAATATGTTAGGTGAATGTTCTTTCTAGATAATAAGTTATAGGAAATGGAAAAAATTCTTGTACCTTTTCTACAAAACTATTTTGATATAAATGCCCTGTGTACTGTCTTTAGTTAGAATCTATGGAATTTAATTAGCCTGTATTCTCAGTGATGTTTAAATTTTGAA
The DNA here is from genome assembly GCF_964656455.1 of Halichoerus grypus. Classification (NCBI taxonomy): domain Eukaryota; kingdom Metazoa; phylum Chordata; class Mammalia; order Carnivora; family Phocidae; genus Halichoerus; species Halichoerus grypus. Next base: position 119,147,736 of record NC_135713.1, read on the forward strand.
GGCATGTGTGAGAGGTCACAACCCAAACTAATAGCACCAACAAAAAAACTCAGCTCTGCCCAACCCACTTCAAAGCTGGATTATCCAGAATTGGTATGGATACATCCCTAGGCAAAAACAGGTATTGACTGGTGCAACATTACAAAGGAACTGCTTGTCATTCCTACCATTAATACAAAAATAATTTCTGATGCAACTCCCTGAACAAACTCATTAAATTCTTTGAACAAATGTAACGAATCTCAAGAACAGAGAGAAAGGAAATCTGGGCATATGCATTTTTCCCAATATATTTGAAAGAGAAATACACACTCTTTACTCAGTGCCTAGCAATCAACCCTGCGTGTAGCCAGGAAAATATGATTGAGCAATAATCTTTGTTTCACCTGGATCTTTACCTGAGACACTTGTTGCCAGGAGTTTGACAACAATTGAGTAATCATTTTAGGATTTAGTAACTCCCAATCTTCTAGATTTTGGTGACTGCTATTGTTGAGACTGTATTAAACATGAATTTAATATTTCTATGCGTACCACATCATGTGGTGTTACAAAAGTGAAAACTAACTGAGAAATCATTTAGTCAATTACTATATCAAGTAATACATTTGGTGAATATATCAAATCACACTCAAAGTATTCAGTGTAAAATATCAATAAGTTTAGTGTGATTTATTGGGTAATGTTGCTTTTGATACATCATATCTTAAGATGGTATTTGCTACTAAAGAAAATACACTGATTTTTCAAATGCTAAATAAGCAGTAGAGAGCAAAATCCCTCTTTTAGGAAATTCGTTTTTCCTCCAAAAAACCAGCAGGAGTATTGTTTAAGGTGTAGTTGTAGTGTATTTCAAAGCACTCTTCCTTTTGACCATCTTTCAGACATAAAAGGAAAAGGTAAAAGGAGAAACTGTATATCCCAAGGATTTTTAAAACTTTTGAAGTAATAAAAATCTTCATTTTTTTATAAGAAATACGAGATTGGGGTCACCTGGGTGGCTCAGTCATTAAGCGTCTGCCTCCAGCTCAGGTCATGATCCCAAGGTCCTGGGATCGGGGAGCCCCGCGTCGGGCTCCCTGCTCCGCGGGAAGCCTGCTTCTCCCTCTCCTGCTCCCCCTGCTTGTGTTCCCTCTCTTGCTGTGTCTCTCTCTGTCAAATAAATAAATAAATAAATCTTAAAAAAAAAAAAAAGCAATATGAGATTGACAAATTGTAGATACGGGGACTTAAGCTACTTTAACTACTTTAACTGTAGTTCTTTCATGTGCAACTTGTTTTTTCTCAGGACACTTAATTTCTGCATGTCAGTGCATCTCAGTTCAGCCTGTCTGTGTAAGGAAGGAAGTAAACCAAAAAATATGTTGCACTTGGATGTTATGTCATTTAACCTTTATAATAAACTTACTAAGATTTCACCCATTTTCTGATGAGGAAGTTGAAACTCCAAAAAGTTTAAATAACTTACCCAAGCTTATAAGACCAATATATGGAAAGACTAGGATTTGAATTTATTTCTGCCTGATCTCAAAACCCATGCTCTTTCCACTATATCACATTGATTCCTTGGTACCCTTAAAGGCAGAGGAACTTCATCAGTCAGATAAACTGATATAATAATCCAATCATTATATCTTTCTTATAGACCTGCTAATTAGCACTCTAGTGGAGTTATCCCTGACTGCCACCAAATTTAGTATCTTTCTCTTTTATAACAACTGGAAACACTTAATTTAAAACATTTTCTGGTTTTTCCAACTATATTGTTAATTTCTTAGACCGTGTAATTTCACATTAAGAAATCTGAATAGTTAATATATTCACGTGGTTCAAATTTCAGAAAGAATTTTAAAAATACAATGAAAGGAGTCATTTTACTTTGCCCATTATATACTCAGATCCCCTCTCATAAGCAAACCATCTTATTAGGTCTTATTTATTTATTTATTTACTTACTTACTTACTTACTTAGAATGGTTTTACTGAAGCATGGGGCAGGACCTGTGGGCAGAAAGAGTTGCCCAAACCATCTTATTAGGTTTTAAAGTATTCTTCTAGAGGGGCACCTGGATGGCTCCATTGATTAAGCATCCAACTCTTGATTTTGGCTCAGGTCACAAGCTCAGGGTTGTTGGATTGAGCCCCACATCAGGCTTTGTGCTGGGCATGGAGCCTGCTTAAGATTCTCTCTCTCCCTCTCCCCCTCCCCACCTACCCACCTCTTCCTATGCCTCTCCTCCCCCTTCCTGTCTTTCATGCACCAGTTCTCTGTCTTTCCAAGAAAAAAAGAAAGAAAATAGCCTTCTAGAGATTTTTAAATATATAAGCAATTTCGTACGTGTCAATTCATTTTTTCCCTTTAAATACAAATGGCAGCATATTACTCTACACACTTCTGTACCTTGCTTTTCTCACCTGATTTATTCTAGAGATATTTCATATTAGCATACAAAGAGCTCTGTCATTCTTGTTTACTACTTCATAGTATTCTGTTTACATGATTTATCCAGTCTTTAGTGTTGAATATTTAGATTGTTTCCTCCCTCCCCCCCGCCCCCCCACTTAACAGTGTTACAGATGTGTAGCTTTCTAATCTACTGTCTGTCCTCAAGGAGGTGCTGGGAACATATTAATTTAATTGAGAAATCATAAACTGAAGGCTACTACTTATTTGAGCTATAGTTGAATACACCTGCAAGATGTCTGGCAACATCTAGGAAGTGGGCATATTTTAAAAAATAAGGAGTTACGGGGCACCTGGGTGGCTCAGTCGTTGAGCGTCTGCCTTTGGCTCGGGTCGTGATCCCAGGGTCCTGGGATCGAGCCCCGCATCGGGCTCCCTGCTCCACGGGAAGCCTGCTTCTCCCTCTCCTGCTCCCCCTGCTTGTGTTCCCTCTCTCGCTGTGTCTCTCTCTGTCAAATAAATAAATAAATTCTAAAAAAAAAAAAAAAAAAAAAGGAGTTACACCTGCAGCTAGACTACCACATTACACAGCCTAAGAAAATTATTCAGAAAGTTTCCTACAGTTTCTTCTGCTATTGAGCTTACCCTTCCTGAAAAGGGGATATATATATACACAAAATGTCTGCTTCCCTCCTAAAAGCTCTATCCTTACTGCCTGCCCAACACGAATGAGCCCAGTAGGGGTGCCTAGATGGTTCAGTCGGTTAAGCATCGACCCTTGATTTTAGCTCGGGTCATGATCTTAGGATTGTGAGATCAAGCCCTGCATCCAGCTCTGTGCTGGGCATGGAGCCTGCTTAAGATTCTCTCTCTCCCTCTACCCCTCCCCCCCCCAAAAAAGAGAATGAGGTCAGTAAGTGATGTTGCTCCATTTGATTATACGCTTTTAGTGCGAGGAATAGTTTTTTGGTTTTTTTTTTTTTTTTCCAAACTTCTAAAACTAATGAGTATATAAATACCTCTTATGGTGGAATCACCCAGGTTCTCAACAAAGGAGAGACAATGGAATAATTAATATCCACCTTCTTCCTTGGGGCTCTGTCAGAATTTCTTAATCGTTGAATTGTTATGTAAAGGACAGCATGTCAAGGAGAATATGCATTAGGGTTATCGAGAAGAAGTAGGATTTGGTGGGAGGATCTCTGAGCTGGGAATCAGAAACAGCAAGTCTACTTCAGGTGACCAGTATACTTCTGTATGTGACGCTCTTAGACCTAGATAGTTTGTACATTTGACCTTTAGAGGTATACTTTAAAGGTACATAACTTAAGCATTTCATGTTATAAAACATAATCATCACTTCAGATATCATGCATGCATAGAAAAAGTATGGTCGGTTACATGTAAAACTGAGATTAATAGTAATTATCTCCAGTGGGGGAGGTGCCTGGCTGGCTCAGTTGGTAGAGCATGCCACTCTTGATCTTAGGGTTGTGAGTTTGAGCCCCACGTTGGGTGCAGAGATTACTTAATAAATAACATATTTAAAAAAAAAAAAAACAGTAAAAAGGGGTTCCTGGGTGGCTCATTCAGTTAAGCAGCTGACTCTTGGTTTCGGCTCAGGTCATGATCTTAGGGTCCTGGGATCAAGCCCCATGTCAGGCTCCACACTCAGCAGTGAGTCTGCTTGAGGATTCTCTCTCTCCAATTCCCTCTGCCCCTCCTCCCACTCATGTGTGCACTCTCTAAAATAAAAAATCTTTTTTAAAAAACAGTAAAAAAAATACTAATTATCTCGGGGTAATGGAATTATACAGAGATTTATAAAATTATTTTTCTTTTTTGAAGATTTGTATTTTCTAGGCTTTTCTTTTCTAGATTTCTCCATAGTTAACATATTTTGTGTAATAAAAATTAAGTATTTAAATTAAGTAAACTGATTTCAAATAAGTTTTGCAATTTCCTCATCTGTTCATTCAACCAACATTCATTCAATTCCTGCTATGTGCATGGCAGTGTGCCAACTGCTTTAGAGAAAACAAAAGAAACAGAAGAGTTAACGTACTTTCTTTCAACTCTACTGATATATATATATATGTGTGTGTGTATATATATGCTTATTGGTTGATGATTAGGTAGATAAAATGCACAGGGAATAATAGAAAACAGACAAATTCAAGACAGTATGACAAACTATTTTACAGCACTGATAGGAAATAAAAGATAAATTAAAATGGAGTAAGTTTATTTAGGGAAAAGCTTGATTATGACCATTTTGAGCTAGGATAATGACTGAGGGAAACAGAAGAGGTAAAGCATTCCAAATGGAAAGAAATGATAAGAATGTTGACAAAGAAGTGAAAGTCTTCAAATTGTATGTCAGGATGGTAAAAAGACTAACTTGGTCAATACAGAGAAATCAAAATGGGAATTCAAGAGAAATTTGGTTTAAAGAAATATTAAATACTGGACCGAGGGCTTTAAATTTGGTTCAATAGGCCACCCACGATAGTTCTTGAAAAGCAAAGTTACCAAGATAAAAATTGTTAAGGGATGATTACAATTTTGTTTTGTTTTGGCTGTATTGCATGAGTTTTGTTAGAACAAGGAAATACTGGAGTCTGGGAAATAAGCAGTCTTGCTGTTGCACTCAGTCCAGGTGTGAGGTAGGGAAGCCAGATCAGAGGAGTGACTATCAGATGGAGTAAAATTTACTGTCAGCAATCATAAAGAAACTGCATGACTTGGTACCTGATTAAATGTAGGGAACAAGGAGTATAGGAACAAAAGTTACTCCAGAAAAACGGATACAAAATTTTTGAGGAGAAATGTGGCATTATGTATCAAGATCCTTTCTTTACAGGAGTCTGGCTGGCTCACTCTGTAGAGCATGTGACTCTTGATCTCAGGGTTATGAGTTTGCACCCCACCTTGGGCATAGAGTTGATTAAAAAATCCTTTCATTAAGTTTTTATTTCCATCTACTAGAATGGCTAAAATCCAAATAACTGATAATACCCATTGCTGGTGAGGATGCAAAGCAACAAGAACTCACTCACTGCTAGTATGGTGTAACCACTTTGGAAGAGAGTTTGGAAGTTTCTTACAAAGCTAAACATAGTCTTACCATACAATCCACAGTTGCACTCCTAGGTATTTACCCACTGAGAGGAAAACATATCCACATAAAATTCTGCATGTGATTGTTTATAACAGCTTTATTCATAATCACCAGAACATGGAAGCAACCAAGGCCTCCTTCGAAAAGTGAATAAATAAACGTGTTATCACCATACATGGAATACTATTCAGAAATAAAAAAGAATGAGCTACCAAGCCATGCAAAGACATAGATGAATTTTAAATGCATATTGCTAAGTAAAGGAAGCCTGTCTGAAAAGGCTGCATACTGTATGATTCTATTTATATGTGACATTCTGGAAAAGTCAAAACTGTGGAGATGGTAAACAGATCAACGACTGCCGGGGGTTGGAATGGGGGAAGGGTTGAAAGATGAAGCACAGGGACTTTTCAGACTGGTAAAATTCTGTATGATACTAGACCTAGAAATGCCATTCCAGTAGCAACATGCATACCTTGTACCCACATCTTGTTTTTTAATAACATTCTCCAATAAGAGGAACCATGGCTCCTTGGAGAAATGGCTGAGTCTAGGATTGGGGCAAGAAATATACAAGATGAACCTGGAGCATCTTACAGTGCCAGAAAGTAAGAAAATAGACACACAGACACACAGACACACACACAGACACACACACACTAATGAGGACATCTGAGAGAGAGAATATGAGCTAACTGAAAGAGCTCCCAATGGCCAAAGCTGGAATAATTTGAACAAATAAGTAGTATTGAATGATGGCCCAAAGTATAAAATAAATACACTTGAATCCATATGGGTATAAATAAATGTTTGAATAAATAAATAAAAGGGGAAAATAGGTAAGTCTTCCAAGCAGAAGAATTTCAAATTTATGTAGGAACCCTGCCCTTAAGGAGGTGAAGTTCCCTCTCCTTAAGTTTGGGCTGTGCATAGTGATACCCTTCCATAGAGTAAAATATGGAAAGGGGAAGAGTAACTTGATATTGGAGAAACCTGACAAACACTACCTCAGCCAGGTTATCAGGGTTAACATCAACAAGTGATAACTCATATTGATAGTATATACCTTTGATATTACATGCAGGAAAAGTCTGAGAAACTGTCACAGTCAAGAGGAGCCTAAGGAGACATGATGACAAAATGTAATATAGTATCCTGGATGGGATACTGGAACAGAAAAAGGACATGAGGTAAACATGAAGTAAATTTAAATAAAGCATGGATCTCCGTTACTAATAATGTATCAGTTAGCTAATAATATGTCAATGTTGGTTTATTAATTGTGACACATGTACTGTGCTAATGTAAGATATTAGTAATAGAGGAAATTGGATATAGGCTGGGTGGAAACTGTACTATCTTCCCAACTTTTTTTTAAATCTAAAACTACTCTATGGGACGCATGGGTGGCTCAGTCGGTTAAGCATCGGACTCTTGATTTCGAGTCAGGTCATGATCTCAGGGTTGTGAGATTGAGCCCTATGTTGGGCTCCATGCTGAGCCTGCTTAAGATTCTCTCTCCCTCCACCCCCCCCAAAAATGTTAAATCTAAAACTATTCTAAAATTTGAATTGTTTTATTTTGATTTTTTTCAGTTTTGTTGAGATATAATTTATCTATAACATTGTATTAATTTAAAGTGTACAACCTTTTTTTTTTTAAAGGTTTTATTTATTTATTTGACACAGAGAGAGAAAGAAAGCATGAGAAGGGGGAAAGAGCAAGGGGAGAGGGAGAAGCAGGCTCCCCACTGAGCAGGGAGCTTTTTAAAAATTTTATTTATTTATTTTTGAGAGAGAGAGCACTAGCAGGGGGAGGGGCAGAGGGAGAAGGAGACTCCAGGCTGAGCAGGGAGCCCCATGCGGGACTTGATCCCGGGACCCCGGGATCATGACCTGAGCCGAAGGCAGATGCTTAATTGACTCAGCGACCCAGGCACCCTAAAGTGTACAACCTTAAATTTGATTTGATATACATATATATTGCAAAATGATTGCCACAATAAGTTTAATTAACATACATTACCTCACATAGTTACAAATTTTTCCTTGTAACTTAAAAGTTATAAAGATCTACCTTCTTGTGAAAGATTATTTTTTTAAATGCTTACTCCTTTGGGGGGGTACCTGGGTGGCTCAGTCAGTTAAGCATCTGCCTTTGGCTCAGGTCATGATCCCAGGGTCCTGGGATGGAGCCCCGCATCAGGTTCCCTGCTCAGTGGGGAGTCTGTTTCTCCCTCTCCCTCTGCCCCTACCCCTGCTCATGCTCTCCTTCTCTCTCTTTGTCTCTCTCTCTCTTGCAAATAAATAAATGAAATATTTTTAAAATAAATAAAATAAATAATGCTTATTCCTTTGGACTTCTAGGAATTTATGTGTAAGAGTTGGTGTGGCAGCACCTGGGTGGTGCAGTCGGTTGAGCATCCGACTCTTGGTTTAGGCTCAGGTCATGACCTCATGGTCAAGGGATCAAGCCCTACAGGGGGCTCCATGCTCAGCATGGAGTCTGCTTGAAATTCTCTCTCTCCCTCTGCACCTCCTGCTTGTGCTCTGTCTCTCTCTGAAATGAAAAAATAAATCTTTAAAAAGAAAAAAAGAGTTGGGGTGCCTGACCAGCTCAGTTGTTGGAGCATGCAATTCTTGGATCTCAGGGTTGTGAGTTCAAGCCCGACATTAGGGTATAGAGATAACTTAAAAAAAAAAAATCTTAAAAAAAAAAGTTAATCAGACATAGGTATATAATATTCTAAATACACTACAATAAATAGAGTATTTCCATACATCAAAATGACAAACATCAGGGGGCGCCTGGCTGGCTCAGTGAGAAGAGCATGTGACTCTTGATCCTGGGGTCATAAGTTCAAGCCCCACGGTGGCTGTAGAGATTACTTAAATACAGAAAAAAACACCAAAAAACAAAACAAAAAAAATAACAAACATCGGACAGAGATAGATTATCTATGGATGGTGGGATAGTGGGTTTTATTTATTTATTTATCTATTTACTTATTTACGTTTCTAATTTTTCTATAAGTAATGTATTACTCTGGTAATCAGAAAAAAATGTAATAAAGGTTTTAAGAAAAAATCACTATAGGTGTAAAATCAGAGGATTGATCAAATGGGATACTTATTGGCAGGATTGGGAAAATTAAGCAGGAACGATCCTTTTTCTTTTTCAGGTAAAGAAGATGGTAATGGGTTCACTTTATGTGTTTGGTTTCAGACTGCAATGGGAAGAACTTACATATGTACATTATATGGTAAGTCCTCCAGAAACCCCCAAGAGAAACATATTCAACAGAAACACAGATAAATATCTTTACTGTAACTGGAAACAATTTTTTTTGAAGATTTTATTTATTTTTGAGAGAGAAAGAGAGAACACAAGCAGTGGGGAGGGGCAGAGGGAGAGGGAGAAGCAGACTCTCCACTGAGCAGGGAGTCCAGTGCTCCCAGGACCCCGGGATCACGACCCCAGCCAAAGGCAGATGTTCAACTGACTGAGCCACCCAGGCGGCCCTGGAAACAAATTTTTAAAAGATGTCAAGTCATAGATTTGGTTTTCATAAAAGAAAACATCTCGCTGCAGGAAGGTCATGTGGTTAGCAATGAAGATTAAGCCATTTTTCCCCCAAGTGAGTCCTTGGTGAATATATTTTGGGTATTGCCTCCACAGAAAGATGCATACTGAAAATATACTTTCCTCCAACCCTCAGTAGTAATTAAAAGGGAAGCCCAAGAATCACACTGATGAATAAGTGTCAGCCATCAGCCCAGATACCTTGATCCACATGTATAAGCTCATTGACAAGAACAGGGTTCTAAGAGCCTGTAATCAATAGATCCTTTGAAGAAACCTGGAACTTTACCATGTGCATCACCATGAAGCCCCTACCTCTCCTATTCCACAGATGTGGGAAACTTGAGGCTAAATACTCCAAACATCCTGTTTCCTTATGTCCTCTTATACCCTGCAACTTGGGCAGCCACACCTACCTTCTCTAGAACTCTCCTTGCAAGGTACAGGGCATTCTGCCACAGACTCTAGAAGGTCCCAGGACTGGCGAAAGTTTAGAATCTCATTTTCTGAGCACTTTCCTGATGAGAGAACAGTTAGATAGAAGACCCCACAGCAAGACTCAACTTATCTTCCAGGTGGTCCAGCTCATAGTGAATGAGTACTTTTGAATCAGAAGGACCCTTAAGGAGTCCTCTAGGTCTCATACTACCCCTTTAATAAAGAAGAAACTGGAGGACTGGGCATTAGGGTCAATACCTCCTGCAAAAATCTCTAAGGTGATGTTTCCATCCATCACCCTCTGATGTTTCCTGTAAGAATCAGAAGTACATCATTGCTTACCAAAGTGAGAAGAGAGCAAGCCCCAGATTCCAACTCAAAGAGTAATTTTGGCTTATAAGTGAGAAATGAGTCACTCTGAGGACTGTTCTTAGAGACTCTTGTGGAGTGTTTGAACTCAACTTTGTTTACCACACCCCTTGCTCATCAAGGCAGGCCTATAAAACAAGAGACGCAGCATGGCGTTCACCTGCAGGGCAGGTAATAGTGCCACCTCCCAGATGTTCTTCCCCAAGGAAGTGGCATGGTGTTTGCTGTGGCTCCAAGAGGACACCTATAGACAGTTTAGTTGAAATACGAGTCTGGTATAAGCTCACAGAAGCTATAAGAAAAATTGTGGCCAAGACTCTACTCTGAAGCTTTTCACCTAGAGGGACCTCTTAAACCCTGGCATTGGCACCACTGGTGACAAGGAAGAAAAAAACAGCCAGGGTTGGACTTCTCCAGCATAGATCTAGTAGATGAAAAAGGTTTGTCATTTGAAGAGGATTGCTTCACCATTACAAGAGTTATGTAGGACAAAAGTCTGAGAAATGGGCAAGCTGGGGTTTGGTTAAAGCCCTAGTCTGTCCCAATGTCTCTGCTCATAAGCTGGCAAGGTTTTTAACCAAGATTGAGCCATAATAGCGAGTCCAAAGAAAGCAATACTGTTCTGTGTACTAGGGGTTTCATATAAATATTAGAATTCCTAGGGGCACCTGGGTGGCTCAGTCATTAAGCGTCTGCCTTCGGCTCAGGTCATGATCCCAGGGTCCTGGGATTGAGCCCCGCATCGGGCTTCTCACTTAGCGGGGAGCCTGCTTCTCCCTCTCCACTCCCCCTGCTTGTGTTCCCTCTCTCGCTATATCTCTCTCTGTCAAATAAATAAATAAAAATCGTTAAAAAAAATATTGAATTCCTAGAGAGTAACTGAAGTACTCAAAAATATTTTTTTTTAAAGATTTTATTTATTTATTTGACACAGAGAGAGAGCGAGAGCAGGAACACAAGCAGGGGAGTGGGAGAGGGAGAAGCAGGCTTCCCGCCGAGCAGGGAGCCTGATGGCGGGGCTCGATCCCAGGACCCTGGGATCATGACCTGAGCTGAAGGCAGACGCTTAATGACTGAGCCGCCCAGGTGCCCCTCAAAAATATTTTAAAACCCTCAAAAGCACTGGTGAGACCACTATTCAGAGCCTGATCATCTCATTCTCAACAATTATTTTCACAAGTTCCTTGTTGTACTCTCATATGCCATTAGCAGGAGTGTAAATTGATAAAATCTTTAGGGAAATCTGTTTGGAGTTGCCTTCACATTTTTAAAAGCCTTCACCCTTTGATCTAGCAAAATCCACTTCCGATTCTGGGGGAATTGGCACAGAGACACTCACACATGAGTTCAAAAATAGTGTATGAAGGTGTTCACTGAAACCTTGCTTGTCCATCAATAAGTGGTTAAATAAGTAGTGGTGCAACTATAAAATGCTAACCATCATCTCAACTTGTAGCAAGTCATCATCTTTTTGCTGGTGGAGGGTCTTGCCTCAATGTTGATGTCTTCTGACTGATCAGGGTGGTGATTGCTGAAGATTGGGGTAGCTGTGGCCATTTCTTAAAATAAGACAACAATGAAGTTTGCCTCATTAAAGGACTCTTCTTCTCATGAATGATTTTTCTGTAGCATGTAATGCTGTCAAACAGTAGAGCTTCTTTCAAAATTGGAAAAATCCTGGGGTGCCTGTCTGGCTTGGTAGAGCATGAGACTCTTGTGAGTTCAAGCCCCATGTTGGGTGGAGAGATTACTTAAAAATAAAATCTTAAAAAAAAAACAAAACTGGAGTCAATCCTTTTAAACCCTGCTGCTGCTTTATCAACTAAGTTTATATAATATTCTTAATCCTTTATTGTCATTGCAACAATCTTTACAACATCTTCATTGGGAGTAGAGTCCATCTTTTTTTTTCAAGATTTTATTTATCTGAGAGGGAGAGAGAGCACGAGCAGGGGGAGGGGCAGAAGAAGAAGCAGACTCCCTGCTGAGCAGGGAGCTGGATTCAGGGCTCCATCTCAGGACCCTGAGATCATGACCTGAGCCAAAGGCAGATGCTTTACCAACTGAGCCACCCAGGTGCCCCAGGAGTAGATTCCATCTTAAGAAACTGCTTTCTTTGCTCATTTGTAAGAAGCAAATTCTCATCTGTTAAAGTTTTACCATGAAATTGTGGCAATTCAGTCACATCTTCAGGCTCCACTTCTATTCCTCTTGCTGTTGCCATCACATCTACAGTTACTTCTTCCACTGAAGTCTGGAGCCCCTCAAAGTCATCCATGAGGGTTGGAATCAACTTTTTCCAAACTCCCGTTAATGTTGGTAGTTTAAATCCCAAACATTCTTAATGGCATCTAGAATGGTGAATCCTTTACAGAAGGTTTTCAATTTACTTTGCCTATCTTGATTTTCAACATGCCTTCCTCACTAAGCTTAATCATTTCTAGCTTTTGATTTAAAGTGAAAGACATGCCATTTTTCCTTTCATTTGAACACTTAGAGGCCTCTATAGGGTTATTAATCAGCCTAATGTCAATATTGTTGTGTCTCAGGGATTAGGGAGACTGAGGAGAGGGAGAGAGATAGGGGAATAGGTGGTGGGTGAAGCAGTCAGAACACAACATTTATTAAGTTTGCCGTCTGTGGGCACAGTTCATGCATGGCACCCCAAAACAATTACAATAGTAACATCACTGGTCACTAATCACCATAACAAATACAATAATGAAAAGGTTTGAAATATTGCAAGAATTACCAAAATATGACAAAGAGACATGAAGTGAGCAAATGCTGTTGCAAAAATGGGACCTATAGGGGCAGCTGGGTGGCTCAGTCGGTTAAGCATCTGAATCTTGATCTCCACTCAGATCTTGATCTCAGGGTCCTGAGTTCAAGCCCCTCATTGGGGTCCACACTGGGCATGGAGCCTACTTAAAAAAAAAAAAAAGTTGTACATGTGGAAAGTGAGAGATGGATTTCTCACCCAGGTGTGCAAAATCCAAGTGCTAAGCTCTCAACAGAGAAATAATAGAAAAGTTTCACTTAAGGGGCACCTGGGTTGCTCAGTCAGTTGAGCTTCCAACTCTTGATTTTGGCTTGGGTCATGATCTCAGATTCATGGGATCCAGCTGGCTTAGGGCTCAGGTCTCAGAGGGAACTGTGCTTCTCTCTCTCTCCTTCTGCCCCTCCCTTGGCTCCTACATGCTCTCTCTCTCTCTCCTCTTTTTTTAAATAAATAAAGTCTTTTAAAAAATGCCTTAATGGGGGCGCCTAGGTGGCTCAGTCAGTTGAGCGTCAGACTCTTGGTTTCTGGGGTTGTGATCTCAGGGTCGTGGGATCAGGCCCCACATAGGGCTCCACGCTCAGCACGGAGTCTGCTTGTCCCTCTCCCTCTGCTCCTTCCCTCGACTCATGCTCACTCTCTGTCCCTGAAATAAATAAATAAAATCTTTTTTTTTTTTTTAATGTCCTAATAATGGGATCCTGGGTGGCTCAGTTGGTTAAGTGTTTGCCTTCGGTTCAGGTCATGATCCCAGGGTCCTGGGATCAAGTCCCACATTTGGCTCCCTGCTCAGCCTGGAGTCTCCTTCTCCCTCTGCCCCTCCCCCTGCTAGTGCTCTCTCTCTCAAAAATAAATAAATAAAATTTTTAAAAAGTTTAAAAAAATAAATATGTTCTGATAAAGCAGTAAAGATTAATTTTATTCATTAAATCTCAACCTTTGAGTACATATATTTTTAATATTCTATGTGAAGAAATGGGAAGTATACATAGAGCACTTCTGCTGAACATTGGTTGTCTCAAGGAAAAACATTCATACAACTATTTTTGTTGTTAATTGAACTAACCATTTTTTCATGGAACATCATTTTTACTTGAAAGTATGACTGACATAAATTTTGGTAATTCAGACATGTGTATTTGGCAGACATTTTCTGGACTCCCACTTGCAGGAAAACAGCTGACAGTATTTGTTTCCAAATATAAAATTCAAGCTTTGGGGCAAAAATGAGGATTTTTGGAAAATTGTATCCACTGTCATTGGTTAACAGTTCCCCAAACTTAAAGACTTTTTTGATGAGATAAGTGATGATATTGCCAAATGTATTTTTTACAGTATATAATAAAATGTGTCAGTATTTGCAAGAGCTGTATAACTCAGTGAACCGTATTTCCCAAATGACCAATACATGATGTTATAAAACCATGGATAAATAAAAGAACATGCAAAGATAGACCAGTGGATTTTAATGTAACAGAGTATGAAAAATTTATAGTTACGGTTTCAACCTTTAGAAGACTAACAGTTATTGAATTTTGGTGTGATATTAAAGATAATAATGAGGGGCACCTGGGCGGCTCAGTCAATTAAGCGTCCGGCTCATGATTTTGACTCAGGTCATGATCTCATGGGTCACGAGATAGAGCACTGCAATTGCGCTCCATGCTCCGAGCTCAGCAGGGAGTCTGCTTGAGATTCTCTCTCTCTGTGCCCCTCCCCCTGCTCTCTCTCTCTCTTTAAAATAAATAAATAAATCTTTTTTTAAAAAGATGATAACCACAATTATCTAAAAAAAAACATTAAAATATCCCTCCCTTTTCAACTACATATCCATGTGAGTCCAGATTTTCTTCATATTCTTCAATGAAAATACTATATTGCAATTAACTGAATGTTGAAGCAGATAGGAAAATCTGTCTTTTATTAAGCCAAACATTAAAAATTCACTCTTACTAAATTTTGCTTTGAAAAAATATATGTTTGGGGCGCCTGGGTGGCTCAGTTGTTAAGTGTCTGCCGTCGGCTCAGGTCGTAATCCCAGGGTCCTGGGATCAAGCCCCGCGTTGGGCTCCCTGCTCCGCGGGAAGCCTGCTTCTCCCTCTCCCACTCCCCCTGCTTGTGTTCCCTCTCTCACTGTCTCTCTCACTGTCAAATAAATAAAAAATAAAAAAGTCTTTAAAAATATATATTTTTTTTTTCTCAAAAATATGTTACTTATGTTCACATTTATGAACTGAAGATTTTTGTAAATTCCTCAGTTTTAATTTCTGATACACTGAATACCAATAGATAAAACCCATATATATAAACAAGAGCTCTTTGGGTCTTTAATAATAAATAAAAGGACTTTGGGTCTTTAATAATTTTTAAGAGTGTACAGGGGTTCTGAGACCAGAAAGTCTCCGAACTGCTGCGGTACTATATAGCAGTTGCAGGGGAGGCAGAAGGATGGAAGAGATGACCTATGAAGACTCTGCTGGGTTTTCAGTCTTTCCTTACTCAGCCAACTCTCATCTTTAACCCAACAGTCAAAGCTTGGAAGCAAGAGCTCTGAACTAGGGCATCTCTGGTGTGAATCTATGAAAGGGAAAAGGCACTCCTTTCCTTCTTTCTCCCTCTCTAAGTCTCCAGACAAGACTTGGCAGTTGCACAGGGTGAAGAGAGAGACTAGAAAGGTCAGGGAGGGAACTTCCCAGCCATTAAGGAGTTTATTTAGACACCTTGAAATTAAATGGTAAGGACAAGCTATAAGGGGCCACTGCTGGTCCACTTGGGCTCAATATCAGGAACCGGGAGGAGCCAGGGACGACTCCTAGAGCAGTGATACTTGTATTTCTTTCCTCCTGTTCTGGCCCATTTCTTAAAATGGCCTAAAGTCTTCAATGACTTTTAAGAACCAATAATTCTTGGGGCGCCTGGGTGGCTCAGTCATTAAGCGTCTGCCTTCACCTCAGGTCATGGTCCTAGGGTCCTGGGATCAAGCCCCACATTGGGCTCCCTGCTCGGCGGGAAGCCTGCTTCTCCCTCTCCCACTCCCCCTGCTTGTGTTCCCTTTCTCGCTGTGTCTCTCTCTGTCAAATAAATAAATAAACTCTTTAAAAAAAAAAAAGAACCAATAATTCTTCTAGGCCACAGTCCCATATGGTTAATTAGAATAGGCTGACATGAAATAAATCAAACTTAAAGAGAAAAAAAACGTAAACCAACACAGTAACAACTACTACTTTGCCACAGACACTGCATCTACCTCCACATACACCTCCACCTTGGCCTGAGCCCTGTCCTTCTTTAGGCTATTACTGAGTCATTAGGGATTTAGTCAGTAGGAGGGGGAATTCAGGGGTAAGTCATTATACCATGGTTTGAGTCCCCTCAATGCCATTTACTGACTGTGTGATCAAGCAGGTAACTCTCTTTCTCTGGACCCTCAGTTTCTGCATCTTTAAGATGAGATGATCTTCCAGCTCTGTGATCCTGTGGTTATTAATAAACAAAAGATAGGTCAGGCTGGAGCTAAGGACTCTGTCATAAATGTATTCTCATTGAAAAGAGCAGAGGAGGGGCGCCTGGGTGGTTCAGTCAGTTGGACATCTGCCTTCGGCTCAGGTCATGATCCCAGGGTTTGGGATCGAGCCCCGCATCGGGCTCCCTGCTCGGTGGGAAGCCTGCTTCTCCCTCTCCCACTCCCCCTCCTTGTGTTCCCTCTCTCACTGTCTCTCTCTCTCTGTCAAATAAATAAATAAAATCTTTAAAAAAGAAGAAGAAGAAAAGAGCAGAGGATCTGGAAAGGGAACACAGCTCTAGTTTGCATCACTATACATATCACCTTTGGACATGGATATAGTCACAGGAGATGAACAAACACAGGTCTCTGAAAACAACCTGGAGAAACCTCTCAAGACTGTGGCTCTTCCCTTGGGTTCACTTAGCTGTAAGGTTCCCGGAGTCAGTATTGGAGAATTCCCTCAGTTCTTGCCCAGCAGTTGTAATTCCTTTGGTGTTGGAGGCCGTAGAGGTTTTTGACCTCCCTGTTGTGACCCTGCTAATTAGATAACCAGGCTCTGCCCCACCAATGTTTTTATTTTTTTAATAGATTTATTGAAATATGATTCACAGACCACACAATTTACCCAAAGAGTACAATTCAGTGGCTTTTATTATATTCTCAGATGGTTGTACAACCATCGTATCTATTTTGGAATATTTTCATCAGCCCTAAAAAGAAATCTTATACTCCTTGGCTATTATCTCTCAACACCCTCCCCCCACCCTGCCAAGTCCCCAAGCCTTTGGCAACCAAAAGTCTAATTTCTGTCTTTATAGATTTGTCCATTCTGGATAGTTCACATAATGGAATCATACAATATGTGGTCCTTTGTGACCAGCTTCTTTCACCTAGAATGATGTTTTCAAAGTTCATCAGTGTTGTAGCATGTATCAGTGTTTCATTCCATTTTATTGCTGAATAATATTCCACTGAATGGATATAACATATATTGTTTATTCAGAACTTTGGGTTGTTGAGTCATCTGAGTTGTTTTCACCTTTTGACTATTGTGAATAATGCTGCTATGAACATTGGTGTAAGGTATCTGTTTTCATCCCTGTGTTCAGTTCTTTGGGGGCATATACCTATGAGTGGGATTGCTGGATCATATGATAATTCTGTATTTAGCTTTTTGAAGAACAGAAACTGTTTTCAATGTTGCTGCATCATTTTACATTCCCCCCCAGTGATGTGTGAGGGTTCCAACTTCTCTGCATCCTTACCAATACTCATTATTTATAGCCATCCTAATGAGTGTGAACGGTATCTCACTGTGGTTTTGATTTGTGTTTTCTTGATGGCTAATGATGTCGAGTATCTTTTCAGGTGCTTATTGTCCATTTAATATATCTTCTTTATTTTTTTAAGCTTATTTATTTATTTTTAAGTAATCTCTACACCCAACATGGGACTCAAACTCATGACCACAAGATCAAGAGTCGCTGGCTTCTCCAACTAAGCCAGCCAGGTGCCTCCCATTAATATATATTCTTTAGGTAAAGGTCTATTTGGATACCCCCACTTTTTTTTCAGTAAGCTCTGCACCTAACAGGGGACTCAAACTCACGACCCTGAGATCAAGAATTGCATGCTCCACCGACTGAGCCAGCCAGCTACCCCTTCTCTTGTATATTTTTAAATTGAGTTATTTGGGGGTGCCTGGTTGCTGGTCAGCTGGTTGAGCAGCCAACTTTTGGTTTTGGTTGGGGTTGTGATCTTAGGGTCATGAGATAGAGCCCCAAGTTAGGTTCCATGCCAGCAGAGTCTGCTTGTCCCTCTCCCTCTGCCCCACCCCCCTCAAGTAAATAAATAAATAATTTTTAAAGGTTTTTTTTTTTAAAGATTTTATTTATTTATTTGATAGAGAGAGACACAGCAAGAGAGGGAACACAGCAGGGGGAGTGAGAGAGGGAGAAGCAGGTTTCCCGCTGAGCAGGGAGCCCAACGCGGGGCTTGATCCCAGGACCCTGGGATTATGACCTGAGCCGAAGGCAGAGCCTTAACTGACTGAACCACCCAAGCCCCCCGTCTTCTTTTTTTTAAGATCTGTTTATTTAGAGAGAGAGCACAAGCAAGGGAGGGGAAGGGCAGAGGGGGAGAGACAGTCTTAAGCAGACTCCACGCTGAGTGCAGAGCTCCACATGGGGTTTGACACAGGGCTCCACATGGGGCTTGATCTCACGACCCTGAAATCATGACCCTGAGATCATGACTCCAGCTGAAATCAAGAGTTGGATGCTTAACCGACTGAGCCACCCAGGCACCCTTTCTTATTATGGAGTTGTAAGAGTTCTTAATATATTCTAGATACAAGTCCCTTATCAGATATATGATTACATGTATTTTCTCCCATTCTGCAGGTTGTCTTTTCTCTTTGTAGATAGTGCCATTTGGAGGACAGAAGTTTTAAATTTTTGATGAGGTCTAATCTATTTTTTTATTTTGTTCCTTGTGTTTTTGTATCATATCTAAGAAACTATTGCCAAATCCAAGGTCATGAGAATTAACATCTATTTTCTTCTGAGATGGTTTGGCTCTTACATTTAGGTTTTTGATGCATTTTGAGTTAATTTTTGTATGTGATATGAGGTAGGGGTCCAACTTCATTCTTTTGCATGAAGATATCCAGTTTTCCCAGAACCGTTTGTTGAAAAGACTATTCTTCACCATTGAATTGTCTTGGCACTCTCTTCAAAAAATTTATTGACCATAAGTGTGAGTGTGTGTTCCTAGACTGTCAATCCTGTATGTATTTCCAAATGCAAGTACCACACTGTCTTGATTATAATAGCTTGGAAGTAAATTTTGAAATCAGAGACTATGAGTCCTACAACTTGGATCTTCATTTTCAAGATTGCTTTGGCTATTCTAGGTTGGCCCCTTCTATTCTTACCCCAAGGGACAAGGCCTCATCCACACTGCCTCTTCCAAGGTGTTCATTATGTAGCCTACCATACTGATCCTCATTTTTTCCAACCTCACCTTGCAGTGTTCTTTCCCTCACTTTTCCACTGTAGCTGTATGGGCCTTCTCAAACATTCTGAAGTCCTTCCTGCCTGAGGGCCTTTGCACTGATATTCCCTTGGCCAAAAATGCTTTCCTTCCACTCCCTCTGTCCCCCTCTCCGCTATTCCCAAGGCTGACTTCTTGTCATTCAGGTCTCCGCTCAAATGTTATCCTCTCAGAGAGGCCCTTATTAACCCTGTCTAAGGTAGTCACCCACCAAACCCTCCCTCTTTATTGCATTATGCTGTATTATATAATAAATAGTCATATTTATATCACTGTATTTATTTATTTATTTTCTGTCTCCCCCTACTAGAGTGGAAACTTCAGGAAAGCAGAGACCTTGTCTTATTTCACATTGAATTCCTCCTACACATAGGAATATAATAGACTATACTACCTGGCGTATAATAGACATTTAATATGTATTTATCTATTGAATGAATGAGTAAATTGATCAGTCAAGCCCTGGACAGCCCCTATAGTGGGATTCAGCACCAGGAAAAGTGGTAAGAAGCAGTGAACTGACCCTCACACCAGGGTTATTTTCCTTGTACTCACCTTCTTCTCTCATCTTCTCCCAATCAGCAATTCCTCCCTTCTTTTGTTCAAAGTTTTCCCCTAGATCCTCTTCCTAACGTCTGTCTACATTTGAGAAGTAGATACAGACACATTCCTGCCTTCCCCAGTCTCTGCTCTGGGTTGCTCTTAGGAAAAATGACCAAAGTTGTCTCCGATCATAGTATATATGGACAAGTGCATACTCAGGTCCATTTGCAAAGATAAAAATTTATAATGTTGGAAAGCATGAGGCACTGGACAAGGAGACAGAAGAACACAACTAGGAAGATAAGAGCCCAGAACCTCAGAGAAAATCAGAACCTCAGGCCAAGAGTCCAAGAATTCATATTATGACAAAATTTGATTCTAATACCCACAAAAGTTTGAAAACCATTGTCCCGCATCTACAGACTGGAAAAGAGAAGACCTACATTACTGATAGGGAGAGATTTTCCCTGGGGCTTGGGAGGCTCTAATAACCCACTATACAGCCCTAGGTTTTTCATCTAAACATCTTAAAGAATGTTATAGGCATCAATTAACCCTTATAGCACCCTAGAATCTGGGCTCTTGGCCCCATTTTACTGACAGAAAACTGAAGCCTATGGGTTAGAGCCAGGAAAGGCATGCTGCAGGCTCATATGGCCTGGACTGAGCAAGCTAAGGACTAAGATTTAAGCCAGAGCTGACCTCAGTCTTTCCCTTATGACAGTGGTTCCCAATGTGGGGACTGTAGAGCACTTAAATTCATGTGTATGTTTACCATGTCTTGGCTGCAGGCAGATGGTAATTTAGTTGGTTCCTTGTCACTCAGGTCCGAGCTTAAAGGTCACCTACTCAGAGAGGCCTCCCCTGAACATCCACCTCAAGCAATCTTCTCCCAGTCCCTGTCATATTACCCTGTTTGATTTTCTTCAGGGTACTTGTCATTATCTCAGATAATCATATTTTTTTCTTTGTTATTTCTGTCCTTTAGTATAAACTCCATGAAGTTAGAAACTTTATTTGATGGGACATTGTTGATATTCACTAAGTATTTGTTCAATGTTAAAGTAAGACTAAATGAAGATGTTTTCAACAATATGTAGATGCTGCTGAAATGGGCAAAATATATAATTATCTAAGTTTAAATTATACTTTTGGCATATATTTCTCTCAATCAGTAGATACTTAGATATAATTTTAGGAGCCTTCTTTAAAGATTTATTTATGAGAGAGAGAGGGAGTGCAAGTGGGAGTGGGGGAGGGGCAAAGGGAGAGGGAGAGAGAAAATCTCCAGCAGACTCCCTGCTGAGTGTGGAGCCTGATTTGGGGCTCTCACAACCCTGAGATCATGACCTGAGCCGAAATCAAGAATCAGATGCTTAACCAACCGAGCCACCCAGGCACCCCTAGGAGCCTTCTTTAAAACATTAAAAAAAACCATCAGAATTTCCACTTCTGGGGCACCTGGCTGGCTCAATTGGTGGAGCAAACAGCTGTTGATCTCAGGGTCCTGAGTTTGAGCCCCACCTTGTGTGTAGAGATCACCTAAAAATAAAATGTAATAAAATAAAAAAGAATTTCCACTTCTGGCATTGTATAGATTAAAATTTCTGAACAACCTTCCTAACTAAAAAACTAAAATGCTAGATTAAATATAATTTTTAACTTTAGAATTCATAGATGAACTGACATACATAAGTGTTCTCTTTTTGCTCTTTAATTTCACTTCTAGGTATATGCTCTGAAGAAATTCTTGTACTTCCAGAAGACATTTTATATACTTTTTTTTTTAATGATTTTATTTATTTATACATGAGAGACAGAGGCAGAGGGAGAAGCAGGCTCCCCACGGAGCAGAGAGCCTAATGTGGGACTCGATCCCAGGGCCTGGGATCATGACCTGACCGAAGGCAGACGCTTAACCGACTGAGCCACCCAGGTGTCCCTTATATACTCTTTTGTATATATGGTATCTTTTTCAGATTATTAGGTTGTTCATTCTATGCAGGTTACAAAAAGAGAGGTAGATATGTATGTACTGGCATGGGGAAAATATTCAGTGCATATCAAGTGACAAGCATGTTGTAGAACTCAACGTATAATCTCACTTTAATGAAAATATTAATGTGTCCCTTGAAATAAATTTGAACAATATACACTAAAATTTGGACACTGATCATCACTGGTATGGTTTTCATTTCAAAACTATATATTTCTATAGTGTTTTAATATTTTGCACTAATCTCATTCACTTTTGTGATAAAAAAACAGTAAGCATTATTTTCATATGTATAAAAAACTATTTTAAATAGATGAATAATTTTTCTAGAAAGATATTTTCCCCTTTTGCAAACTGAAAAGAGTTCGCTAAAGACCCCTAATTCTGTAAAAGAGAATTTGTGAGGACAGAAAGTTCAAATTGAGAAGGGTTTCCAGGTCCCTTTAATGGGGTAGAGAATGAATGGGGCCTGGTCAGTCCCCCAGGCTTACCAGCAAACCTGCTTCTTCCCTGCCACTCTCTCTGTCTTTTTTTTTTTTTAAGATTGTATTTATTTATTTATTTGACAGAGAGAGAGCACAAGTAGGCAGAGCGGCAGGCAGAGGGAGAGGGAGAAGCAGGCTCCCCATTGAGCAGAGAGCCCGATGCGAGGCTCAATTCCAGGACCCTGGGATCATGACCTGAGCCGAAGGCAGACGCTTAACCAACTGAGCCACCAAGGCGCCCCATCACTGCCACTCTCTACCCCCTGCTCAGGAGGGTAATGGAAATATTGGCCAGCTGCCCTCCAGTTCTGCCCCACTGGTTCCAGTCGACTGAGAATATGGCAGTTAAGCCAAAGGCTAACAATATCCTGACTTCCGAGTAACACCTGTGAACTGAGAGAAGACATAGTGGGGTCAGAACAAGTGCACAGGGGCACAGTAGGGCAAAGAATACTGCAAAGGAGCTATGGGGGATATGGAAAGCCCAGGAGATCTTGTTCTGGGATAGCTGCTGAATTGCCCTCTAGAATTTTCCACTGCAAATGGTGGGGCTTCTTGGGCTCTTGAGCTTGGAAAGCATGGATAGAAGGGTTTCTGCGGCAAGAAGAGAATTTAGCTTATCAAGGGGGAAAAAAATGCCAGGCTTTTGCACATGCTGCACCCTCTGCCTAGAACATGTCCCTCCACCTTATTCTGGCCATTCTTCATTATTCAAATTTCAAGTTATGGACCATTTCCTCTTCTCCAACTCCCACCACCCCACCTTCACCATCCTCCAAGAAGGGCTTAGAGGTCTCTCTGCTCCCACAGTTGATGCTTGCCTTAGCCAACACTATCCCACTCCAACAACTCCCTATTGGTCTTTCCCAGTGGATTTTAAGCTGATGAGGTCAGGGACCATAATTATCTTACTTACCACTGTATCTCTGGTATCTAGATACTCCTTAAGTATAGTATGCATAAACTGTTTTGATAAATGGATGAATAAAAATGGAAGGAATGGCAAAGTGGGCAAGTGACAGAGAATCCCTCCACTTGTCTGGAGTGTGGTTCTCAGCAGCCTAAGGGAGTGGCCTCCAGGGCAAAGGAAAGCAGCAGGGAGCTTTATCCTCCCTCCCTCTCCTCCCCACTCCCTACCATTCTTTTGTCGTTATACCCCTTCCTCCCCAGCCCTGCATCTCTACATCCAATTTGGTGTGAGCTTGAGCTCCCTCTACTGGCCAGACTTCCGTGCCATGGGGAGCCAAGCCCAGGTACCCTCCCTTATTTCATTCTTCCCTCTGGAGAGACCTTTCTATTCCTTCCCCTACTTTGGAGTTTGTGAGGAACTGGAACATGAAGGGAAATCAGGGGTAGCCAGCACACTGGAGGTTTCCCAGGTCTGAGCCCCCACCTCCCCATCCTCGACCCCAGGGGCACTTCCCTCACATCCTCACCTCATGCTCAGTTTCCTGGAGTCTCTATTCCTAAACTCCTACTCCAGCTAATTCACAGAGATATTGATTTCTGGAGCCCTTGGCTGATACATCAGCTCTGACTGCAAAAGAAAGATCCCAAGATGAGTTGGGAATAGACAGAGACAGAGCAGAGAGAAAGGGGCCCAGAAAGTGAAAGGATATAAACCCACACTGAGACAAAGATTATGGTTGAAAAAGACCACCAGAGCTGTCCCCAGACCTTTCTACCCCCCCATGGATTCATAAACCAGGGCCCTGCCCTCTAAAGAAAGATTTCCCTCACCCCTTCAGTGTACCTATGTCCCCCTAAGGGGAATTATTGTGTTAATCAGATCTTCAGGCTTAATAGAAATATTAGACTTTAGGGATAACTCCTGGACAAAAGGGCTCTCCCCACCCCTGCCCCCTTCTCCTGAGAGGGCCCATCTGGGGCTCACATCTTCACTGTCACCACTGAGTGAATATTCTGGCTCCAGCCCCTTCTCAGGGATGCTCCTTTCCTTCTCTGGCATCAGCTCATCCAGCCAAAGTAGTTCCTGTGGTGAGAAGACCCTCTCCAGTGCCTTTCGGACCCCCACCAGGCCCAGCAACTGCAGGGATAGAAACAAGACCCAGGGCTGTCAGCAATAGCAGCAGAAACATGAGCAGCAGTAGCACTTATTGAGCACTTCCTGTGTACTAGGCATTGTGTATTGTTTCATTTAATGCTAACACATTCCTACAAGATAAATATAATTGTTCCCATTGTATAGAGAAAGAAACTGAAGCCCTGAGAGTTTAGAAACTTCCCAGAAGTTACACAGCTGGGATCCGGTAATCAGATTGGTGCTACTAGAAAGCCCAGGGCTCTTAACTTCCTCAGGGACTAAGGATAAGGCCAGAAACCACCAGTGTCATCGCCTCACTGAGTAACAAAAGTGCCAGTATTGCCTCTCCCAGGGCCTCGGTTTTCTTTTGGACTTTATATCTCTGTCTGTGGTTGGTCAGCCAAAGAGGTTGTAAATGCAGTTGAATCAGGTATCCCAGGATTAGCCTATCTGTGGGCATCTCTCAGCCATCTTTCTCTGTCCCAAGATTCCCAACCAGGCAGAGTCAGGGCAAGTGAGAGGGGGAGAGTCTTCCTCCTGTGGAGGCTTTGGCCACCCTCCCAGGCTCAGAGTCTCCCAGGTTCCCTGGGACACTACCCAACCCTGCCCCAAGTCACCATGAGGGGGAAGATGATGGCTGCAGGGGTAGACTTGATTATCCAAAGCAAACCCAGGCAGGCAAGCTGGATGGCTGTGAAGAGGTGGACCCTGCTCAGAGGTACATGGCGCAAGAGCAGGAGGTCTGGCTGATGTTTTGCTGGCATCAATAATAGCTGTACCCTCTTTGTGAACTAGGGGAACAAGAGGAGGAGGAAAGCAGGGTATTCAGCCTGGAGGGTGTCACTGTTAGCTATCGAAGCCTAGCGTGAGGGGGAGGCCAGAAGTCTCCCTTGGCACCCTCCCCATTCAGAGCATGGCAGCGGAGTCCTATGCCCAGGAGAGTCAGGAAAAGAGGATAGGAGAGGACTCGGCAAGTATAGGCAGGAGGTACCAGCAGGAAAGAATAGGAGGAGTGGGACTGCATGGTAAATATAATGGGCTCACCTGAATGCTGCTCATCGCTGCCACCCCCATGTACAGGAAGATGCCATAGAGCACAGGCATTGGGATGAACTGGTAGGAAGAAGTGGAGAGGTGGCAAAGGAGTTCACTTGTGCCAGCTGCCCGGATACCCCCCACCCCCCACTTAGGCTCCAGCCCCAGCCTCCAGCATCTACATCTAAGCCTACCCAGCTCTTTCTGTTCCTTTCCAACTGCATGCCTGATACTGAATCCTCAAGACAGTCAGAAGAGGTAAATTCTATAATTGTTTCCATTTTACAGAAGGGGGATTGGATTGGCCTACTTCTCCAATCTTACCTATCACGTTCTTCTTTGCTCTCTCTGTTCCTGCTATATGGCTTCCTTTCCTTCCCCCAACATGCCCAAGTTTATTTCTACCCCCTTGCAAGCCCTTTGTTTTACTTTGCTATGTCCCTCCACCTAAAATGTCCTTGCTTGACTTTCTTCTCACTACTCAGGCTTCTCACTACTCATCTCTTGACATCCCAGAAGGGTGTGAGCTTTCAATCTAAAGTAGAGCTCTTGCACTCTTAATCACCTTACCCTCTTATATTTTTCATTAGAAGTAATCACTATCTGAAATTATCCTATTTTATTAATTTTTTTCATCTGTCTCTTCTCACCAGAGACTATAAGCAGTGGATGGTCTCTTTTGATCACTACTATATCCCCAGTCTTTGGAACAATGCCTAGCATATGGTTTATGCGCAGTAAATATCTGCTGAATGAGAGTCACCTAGTTAGTAAGCAGCTGATCCGGTCCATCTGGCTCTTTCAACTACTCTACTCTCACCCAGCTCCATGACCTTTCCCTCCCCAAACTTCTCCTCACTGGTGACTGTTGTATGCCATTCTCCATGCCCTCCTCGATTGCTTTGCTGCTTTGGCTTGTTGAAACTTTCTGTGATTACCTGTTACTTAATTTTTGTTCATGTGTGTATGTTGCTGATAGGGACTTGGCTCCATATCTCTTTTCAATACTCCTGCCCCTTCCTGCTCCCCACCCGCTTCTCCCAAGTGCCTAACAGAGCCTTGCGCATGGCAGGTATTCTACAAACATCTGGTAAGGGAGCAGTGAAGGGGTTTTGCCTCAAGGTTTTTCTGGGGCGTGATGATCACACTTTGTTGGGAGGCTGGAGCAAGGGTACCATACCACTTGGCCCATAGGGGAAGGTGGCATGCCCACACCCTGCTCCACTGGGTAGAAAGCCCTCTGGGTAAGAGGTTGGGTTTTCAGATGGACCTGAGAAACTAGCTCTCTTGGTGATCTTTTGTAAGCTGCTTAACCTCTTTAACCTTCAGCTTCCTCATTTGTGAAGTACGGATGCCTTCAGGGTTCATGGGAGGATCAAATGAGACCAAGTGTGGAGAAAACAGCACAGTGCCTGGTGCACAGTATTTAGCCAGTGTCAGTTCTTGCTTGCTTTATTATTAGTACTGCCCTGCCCGGCCCCTGATGCCAGCCTAACAGAGGTACCTTGAGTACAGGTGCCAGGAAGATGGAAGTTCCTGTGAGGATGAACACCACCAGGCCTGTCAGCCTCTGCTCCCTGTGGTGCGGAGAGGGAAGAGCTAGCCAGGGTCTGGGAGAGCCCCCAGGGTGCCGGACTGGAGATGCGGACCACATACTACTACAGGCACTGGCAGGAGGGAAGTGGAGGGATCCCCCACTAGTCACCTGGCAGGGAGGGGGCCTTAGCACGGTGTGCAAAATTGGGGGAGAGGAAGGGGCACGGCACTTCAGTTTGGGTGTCCCAGGCCTCACCATCAGCTCAAGCTCATAGGTTTTTATTTTGATTTTGAAGGAAAGTTAGCAATTTTTACACTGCCATAAAAACTTTTATTTCAGTTTCAAAGTTAATTTCACATACTTTCCACAGATTGTGTTTCCAATAGTTACAAAATTGTTTTTGTGATGGTAACTCTGTAACATCAGTGAGGTACTCCTACCCTGAGCGGGGGGTGGGGGGTGGGGGGGCAGGGGGTAATTAGCTGGCACCTCACCCTCGCTCAGCCCTGGCTGCCTCTGCCTTTACATCCATGAGGCTCCTCTTGAGGGCCCGCCCAATCCCACGGCCGAAGGAGAATGGGGGAAGATCTGACACACCCATCTCAGCCCAGGACCCATCCATTCACCCCACTGCAGTGCTCATGGAGCAGTGAGAGAGCCCTCTGGAGTCACCAGCTTAGAATTTAAGCTGTCCAAATAAGTGCTTTGTATCCCACCATACCACCTTACTGACCACCTCTCACTCTAGCCTCCTGAATACTGGCCTCACCTGATCCCCAGGAAGCTGCGGGGCTCCCCCAGGGCACAGGCTCTGCTTTCTCTCCGAAGACTGTCCATGTGGGCCAGGGAGATGACTGTGGCTGAGACGTACCAGGGTAGCCCCAGCACTGATGTGAGCAGCATCAGCATAGCCACACAGAAGAGGTCCAGGTGGAAGCCAGCTCCCTTCTGCAGGTAGTGGTGGAGTATTGAGGGTGAAACTAAACCAGACCTGGACTTTCTCTCCTTTGGAGTGGGAGAGGGAGGTCCTGGACCCCATCCTGGAGTTTCTGTCCCTTGGTCTAGGGACCTAGGGTCTTACCCGGCAGGCCTTACCCGCAGTTTATATTCAGCACGGTTGAGGATGACCGCTGTGATCTGCTGGTCCATGAAGATGAGGATAGATAGCAGCAGGGCAGGTAAGGCTGCTGCCACACTTAGCCACCAGGGGTTGGCTCCAAAAGGTGACACCAGCCAGCCACGCCCAGGGAGTGTGGGCTGGGAGAGGGTGTTCCATGGACAAGTTAGAGAGGGTCTCCCAAGAGTACCTCACCTGCACACCCCAGCATTGGCATTCTTCTATAACCCCTTACCGCCGTTCCAAGACCCTAGATGGTAGGTAGGAGCAGTATGTGTGCATGCATAGCTGGTTCAAAGCATCCCAGTGTCTTAAAAGAGGGCAGAAGGAGGGGGACCACCCTGGGGGTTGGGCTGGAGCCAGGGGCTCTGGACTTTGGTTCTCAGGGGCCCTCCCGCCCTCCAAGAGGAGATGGAAGGAGAGGCCAGCCTATACTTCTTGATGTACAGAGCCCTCTCCCCTAGGCAAACCCCCCCTCCCCCCAACCAGGGTGGAGCGACTCAGGCTCAGACCTGCCTTGATCTGGGGCAGGCGCAGGGCTGGGTGTGTCTGCGTCTGCTCTGATTATAAGCGTCTTTGTGGGGGAGGGGACCCCAGTTGCCGTCTCAGATTCTGAACCACTGAGGCTACCCAACTGGAGTCCCCCTCCTCTCCTGTCCTGGGGGAAGCTGGAGAGAAGGTCTCCAAATGCCCAGGCAAAGTCTAAGTGCTAAGTCAGTGCTAAGCCTTGTCCTGTGCACTGTCATGCCCTTGGTAGGGAGCTCCAGCTTTACCAGATCAGAGCCGGCAACTGGGGGTTCAAAAAAGAGAGTGGGGGGGCACCTGGGTGGCTCAGTCGTTAAGTGTCTGCCTTCGGCTCAGGTCATGATCCCAGGGTCCTGGGATCAAGCCCCGCATCGGGCTCCCTGCTCGGCGGGAAGCCTGCTTCTCCCTCTCCCTCTCCCCCTGCTTGTGTTCCCTCTCTTGCTCTCTCTCTCTCTCTCTCTCTGTCAAATAAATAAATAAATCTTTAAAAAAAAGAAAAAGGGAGAGTGGGGAATAGTGGAGAGTGGGTAGGGCCAACCTATGACAATAAGTAACATTTATTAAGGTCTTGGTATGTGCCAGTCCCTGCACTGTGGTAAAATGCTTTACATTCATCTTCTGTGAACCTCAAGACAACTTATAGAGTAGGAACCATTGTTATTTATTATTTCCATTTTATAGATGCATAAATTGAGGCTCATTGATGAGAGATGTGGGTTAATTTGCCTAAGGTTTTACGGCTAGGAAGTGGCAGAACAGGATCTCAAACCCAGGGCTGGCTGAGCAGAACTCATCCTCTTAACCCCTAATTTATAATAATAGCTGCCATGTATTCTGTACCACTGTGTCAGCAGCAGTACCTCATTAATCCTCACAGCAGCTCTGTGAGGTCATTATTATTATCCTTTCTATTTTATAAGCAAGGAAATGGAAGCTCAGAGGAAGAGAAGCATGGGATCTGTGCACTTCTTCCTCCAAGGTCCTGTGTGCTGGCCCTGCTCTCCCCTCTGTCCTATACTCCCAGCTCTCACCTTGAACTCACTGGGCACCGTGAGCTTTGGCGTGGCCAGACCCAGGAAGGAATCAAGGCCACAGCCCAGCAGCATGGCCAGGACTGAGGAGAAGTCACCGAGCACTTTGCGCACCTGGCCACACAGTGGACACTCAGTCAGATTCAGGCCCGCCAGCCCCCTCCTTCTTCACCCTTTCCCATGCACAGACAGGGCCCAAGGCCAAGAGCCAGTACTCTCCCACAGAAAGAGAGGTAACACTCACCACAGAGGGGAAGAAGCGGCTTGTCTTCACATGCTTGAGGGCCGTGGCTAAGAGGAAGGAGGTAAGGAAGAGGAGGAGGGAGAAGAAGGCGATGTCTGGGACTGTATGGCAGCTGGGGCCACGAGGCTGGCCTCCCCTCCGGGCACACTCAGGTGGGGGCAGCAAGGAGGCATTGACCAGGCCAAGGTCCTGTGTGGAGGGGGTCATCAGGGATGGGGGTGGCGGAATAAACACTGGCTGACACTCACTGGGACAGCAAGGGCCCAGGATAAGAGGTCTCCAGCCGCAGCACAGGTCTGGGCCTCTGTGACCAATGAGGGTTTCCCTAGCCTATGGGGTGGGAAAAGCCGGGCACCACTGACTTCTTTGGCTCCCAGCCTTTCTTTCCCAGACCCTCCCAGGAACAGGCCCTCACCATACTTGAGATGTCATCTCTGTCTTTTGGTTCTGTCCTCGTCCACTGAGACTCATTTCCTGGGAAGCAGAGAACAATTTGGGTATATGCCCCTCCCCTGGGAACCTTCTCCAACCCCTCAGAAGTCTAACCTCATGGGTCCAAGTAAACCAGAGAGTTCTTAGTTCTGACTCATCTGTCTGCTGACTCCAATCGCTACCAAGTCTGCGCTCCTCAGAACATTGCCTGGTCCCTTCACATTCCTTACCTATCTGTATCCCTGGTGCCAGAGACAGGACTGGCCAGAGCAGATGCCTAACAAATGTTTGCTTAATGGATGAGTACACCAATCTATGGGTTTCTACCAGGACCAGAACTGGTTTTGTTCATGTCCAGCAGAGTCTGGCACTCTTGAGAGGACATCTCTTCCCCATTCCTGCTGCTTCCTTCCACATGGAGGTATTTGTGCAAAAGTAATATGCTGAGTGGCTCTCCCCCTGAGTCGTCACTCAGACTAGGGAAAGAGCAGCAATTTATTTGATTGGTGAGTTTGAGAGAAGGCACTGGGCATGCCTCTCCCTGTCCCCTCCTCTCCTCACTCTTGGGAATAAGCTGCCTGCACTGTGCATACATTTAGCTTTGCTCCTCTGGGGCAAGACAGTCCCTGTCCAGTGCAGCCATGACTGGGTGCGTAAATCTATCTAATTTAGGTTTCATTGTTAGGAAGCCCATTCCCCCACAGATATAAGCATGTTCTTCGATCAGCATTGTCAGAAATAAAGACAATATTGGGCCTGCTCTGTTACTTCTCAATTGATCCAAAACCAGAGGGGAAAAGTGCTGCTGGTTTTTGGGTAAGTATTCAGGATTCTGCTGAATTTAATAAGGGGGGGATAGCAAGGGGACAACCCCTCCCCCTCCTGCATCCTTCCCCATCTTGCCAAACTCCCTGTTTCCCTCACCCACCTCCCAGGTCTGGGTACTGGCAAAAGCAGCCATAAGCAGGATAGCCAGGGCTCTGGATGGGATAGGCACTGGTCAAGCTCAGCATTTTGCCCACAGCATCGTAGATGAAGATGAGGCTGATGAGGGCACAGAAGCCTTCTTCGGTGAAGCGGGTAAAGTAGCGTACCAGCACGCTGGCCTCTGTGGCCACCAGTGCCAGGCAAAATGTGGCCACCCAGATGCCCACCCACAGGCGGAAGGGTAGGTAGTCCAGGCTGTAATCTCTGCGGGGTGGGGGTGGGGTGAGACAGACAGGAATTGGCAGAGCTGTTCTGCTCTCCACTTAATCCAGGTTAGGTGCCCCTGGAGCCAGACAGTTTCCACTCTCCCCTACTGACCCAGCCAGGACCAGGCTGAGAGTGTGGCTAGTGAGGGTCTGGTGACAGTCAGGGTATTCTCCTACCTACTAAAGGAGAAGAGCAGGCGCTCGAAGACCAGCACTGGCCCCGTACTGCTGAGGATGGTGAGGGGTTGGCCAGCCATCAGGCAGAAGGCAGCTCCAGCCACTGCAGTGCCCAGGAAACTCTCCAGCACCCCCTAGAAGCCAGCAGGGAACCCTGTCCGCACAGGACACTGGAGTCCTCAGCACAGCAACCCAAGCTTCCAGGGAAGCCCACCCATTGTCCCAGGGAAGGGTAAAGGGCATGGCGGGCAGAATACCAAAACTTGTGCCTGCCCCCCTCATGCCTCCCCACTCACCTGAGCACCATTGGTCGCTTCCCCCAGCAGACCCCCAAAAGTGATGGCATTAGTGACGGTGGCCAAGTAAATGTAGAGCACGGCCGAGAAGCACTGGGGATGTAGCGCGTCCAAGAAGTCGCTGGGGTACCATGAGGCCTTCCGGCGCACATCCTGGACAAGGCCCCCAAACAGCCTCCCACCCATGGTTTGTCAGTGATCCAGGTGACCCCACCCATGCCCCTATCCCTGCTACTTTCCCTGGGACTGGGTGATCCCCTCCACAGTGAGCATACGCCTCTGTGCCCCTGTGACCCCTGCCCCTCCCTGTACCCTTACCCTTGCTCTCACCCCATCTCACCTCACCTGCCTGTCTGCTGTAACTCTGGGCTGGGTGCCTGCGGCCAGTGGCCATACCTGTCCTCAGCCAGGGCCCCATGCCGGGCAGAGGAGCCCTGGACCTCCCTCCGTTGTGAGAGGAGCCTGAAGAGAATGGGAACCCAGGTTGCCTGAGGATCTCCAACCAGAACAGGACTGGGCACCCTGCCCCCTGGTGGCTGCTCGTGTCTCTGCCAGCAGGCTGGGAATCCAAAGATAAGGTTCTATCCCTTTCCTGGAATCCCCTACCCTCAACAGTGGGAGTGGACCCAAGGTCTGTGGAGAAGGCCCCCGTATACCTTTTGTGCTGGGAGGGCAGACATTTAGGTGGGGCAATCCGGGCTGTCGGGTCCCACCGACCTGGAGGGAGCACTGTCACCTCCTCTAGGAAGGCATCCAAGGCTGCCAGAAGGTCTTGAAGGTTGCTGGCCCGACGAACTGACCACTGGAATTGCTAGGGATAGGGGCACAAAGGGGCAGTAAATGCAGATCTGGACCCTTACGTGCATTTTCGCAGTCTCAAAGCTAGACACAAGTCAGGCAGACAAGTCATTCAAGTATTCACTCATTAACGCACGCATGCGATGAGTATTGGCTGCCTACTATGTGCCAGCACGGTGCTAGGTAAGGGGGCTCCAGTGGCAGCCAAGGAAACCTCAGTCCTCATGCTCACGGACACAAAGCCACACTCTGCCTCATCGCTGTATTCTGTCACACATGGAGAGTCCGCACGTGCATACTCACTGACACAAGTCTATGTGTGGGCATGTGCACGTGCGCGCGCACACACACACACACACACCCTGCCCAGCTCACCGGGTCACTGAGGAGGATGGCCACTGCCCGGCCCATCTCATGGTAGCCCTTTCCCAGTGTGGAAGGACCAAGGAGGAGGCAGAAAAATCTGAAGAAGGAACCAGGCCCCAGAAATATGAGAGGCTGCTATCCCATAAGGCAGCCCTGACCTCTGACCTCCCCACCAGCCCCCATGCATTTTCTCGTGTGCACACCTACTTTGCAGCCCTGACCACTAGCCCCCTCCCCCCGACCCCTTAGCACTATCCTGCACTCACCCCCAAAAGAACTGGACCAGAGACCTCCCAATCCCCTCCCTACTAAAGATCCTTCTGGTTTCCAGAACCCTCAACTCTCAGCAGCCTTACCTGCTGGGAAGGGGAACCTCAGTGAGGGGTCCCAGCACCACTGGATCCCGCAGGCGCACAAAGGCCCCCAGGGGCTGCGCGAGGAAGCCCAACTCTCCTGCCAGCACAATTCCTGCCTCAGCCCCTGGAGGCAGCTTCCGTCTCAGGGGGTTCTGACGCTGGATGGGTTCAAGGAGACACAAAAGATGAGAGCTTATTTGGGGAGGCGGATGTCGGCAGAATACTGATTGATAATGAGGCCAGTGGAGGGTGAACCTCTGTTAATCCCTGACCCCTCTCCCAGCCCTGCCCAAGGAAGGGCCACAAACCTGTTCCTTCAGTGGGGCTTCCTCACTGTGAGAAGCCTCTCTTGGATGGGCAGACCCTTCAAAACAGGATTAGGCAGTGACTAAGAGCACGGGCTTTGGAGGTGGATGCACCAGGGCTTCCTGACCAGCTTTACCTCTGACAGACTATGAAAACTGGAGCTTCCCCTCTCTGAGCCTCAGTTTTCTTATCACTAAAATGGGGCTAATTGTGGTACTACCTCACAGGATGGTTGTGAAGATTAAATGAGATACTACATGTAAAACTTCTGGCACAATGACTACCAAAAACATCCCTTCCCAGAACTCTAGCCCCTCCACTCTTCTCCCCTCACCATTACCTCCACTTCTCACCCATGAGACCTGAGTTGAGCTATGAGCCAAGGCTAGGCTGGTCTAGGTCCGGAAGGGGGCAAGGGGATCTGGGACCCTCCCACCTCGGGCTTTTGGTCCTGGGCCCAAGCACAGGCCTCTCACCCTGGCAGGGCCTGGTGCCTGTGGGCTGGATGAGGTGCTGGGGTCTCTGCAGCAGCAAGGCCTGCAGCTGCCCTCTCAGCTCTGGGCTCAGCGACTCCACTCTGGTCACCTGTTCTGAAGAACAGAGGTGGGGCTCTAACCCTTTCCTGAGAGCTCCCTGCCCCAAAACTTCCCCTTGCCCCTCTGCCCAGGTCCCTTTCCATTCTGGGGGCCTCAGGGAACTTGCTCCTCTACTCTAGTCTTCCATCTCCCCCCGCACTGTGACAGGTAAGGATAATCCCTAGGGTGGGGTGGGGTCAGCTCTGGAAAGTTCTAAGATTTGGGGGGGGAAGTCCTGGGGAAATGGCAGGGCTGCCCAGGCCCTCCCTGCAAAGGCTCCCAGCGTACCCACGAGCTCCAGGAAGCTCTGAGCTGGACAGTCCAGCAGCACAAGGCCCTCGGCCAGTAGGCTGCGGAGCTTCTGAAGGCTGGGCAGTGCCAGGGTGGGCACGTGAGGAACACTCCACCGGCCCGCACCCACCTCCAGCTTCTCCTCAAACAGCACCCACCTGTGGTGGAGAGGAGTGGACTATGTTATTGGGGCCATCTCTCCCAGGCCCAGGAGTGGGGACACAGGAGAGGCAGGGAAGGTAGGGCAATGGGGGAGTCCTGGGCCCAGTGGCCTCTTCCTGGGCATTAACCCCTCAACTGGGGTCTTGGGGAACTCAAAAGTAGATTGCATAGAAAGCTGAGCATCATGGAGGGTGAGGGTCTGAACTGGAGAACACAGAGAGGAACTCCTGTGGGGGTTAGAGTACCTCCTCACACAGGAGCTACGGGTCATAGAGGAGTCCCCAGCTGGGGAAAGGGAAAGACCCCATAAAACTGCCCTGGGTCCCACTCACCTGCCCGTCTCTCTCCACTCCAGTGCCTGGGGCCAGCCCAGTAGCTCATTCAGCTGAATGAAGAGCAGAGGGTCCTTGGGTACCCCCAGTTCCCCTCTGTCTGTGTCTGAGGGTCCGTCAGGGCTGGGGCCAGAGCCAGGGCCACTGTCCAGCTCTCCTGTGGGCACATTTTCACAAGCACTGGAGACCTCAAACTCCTCCTGGCCTGGTAGCTTCATCTTGGGGAGGCTTGCACAGACTTTCATGGACTGGTACAGTCCTAGGTTTTGAGTCCAGGGGCCCTCTGGCTGGCTATATTTATAATGCAACCCCCCTCCCCCCGCCCGGCACTGCCCCAGCAAGCAGCGCAACACAAACAAGCAAGGCCTGCTGACTCCAGAGCCAACCGGGTCATTCCCTTTCCTACTTGCTTTCCCCAGCCCTTGCTGCCTGAGAGTGTTTGTTAAGACTAACCTGATCTTTCCCAGGCTCTCCAGAAATGCCCAGCCTGGAGCCAAAATGTTGTGTGCATTTTCTGTGCGATCAGGTCTGACCCCACTGTGTTTTGTGTAAATTAACAGGAGTAAGTCACTGGCCTGGGTCTGAGGACTGAGACCCTCAGATTATCCTGCCCGCTACTCTGTATCAAATATAAACACCAACCCCCACCCAGGACTGTTTTGGGTGTCACCAACACACCCTAAGGGCACCCATTTGGATAAACAGAGACCTAATAAGTAACTGGATCTGTGGAAGCCAGGCTACTGTAAGGGAGACACCAGGCAGAGTCCCAGCTCATTAAAGGGCAAAGGAGGCATTGCAAGGAGAACACAGGGCCTGAAGCTTAAATTCCTTTGTCCAAGCACACCTGGAAACTTTCCAATTTAGCTGTGTCCCTGGGGTCTGCCCTTCTAACTCAGCCGGGCAGTCAGGGCGGAGGAGCCAACTAGAGCGTGTGTATGAAGGAGTTCCTGGAGCCAAAAGAACAAAGGAGAATGTGGTCTATTAGCAAGTCCTGTTGGCTCTACCTTCAAAGTAAACCCAGCATCCAACCACATCTCCCCACCTCCCACACTTCTACCCTGTTCCAAGCCTCTGTCCTGTCTCACCTGAATTATTTCAAGGGCTTTCTAATCTCTTGCAATCATCTCCCTGCTTCCACTCTTCCTTCCTTGCCCAAAGTTCTTAATCCGCATAGCAGCCATAGGGATCCTTTTAAAAGGTAGTCAAGCTACATTACTCTTCTCAAAACTCACCCGATACATTCCCCTTACTCCTAGAAGAAAAATCAAACTCTGTTATGACCTATAAGATCTACAGTCTGGCCCTAGCCTATGTCCCAGGCCACATCTCATACCATTCTCCCTTGCTCACTCCTTTCCAGGGGCATTGGTCTTTGTTAGGCAAAGCCTGTTCCTGCCTGGGGTCTTTGCTGTAGCTCTTCTCTTTGTAAGGAAAGCTCTTCCCCCAGATCGTCACATGACTGGATCCCAGTAATCTAAGCGTCATCTTAGACGTTACCCACTCAAGGAGACCTTGTTTTTTCCGCCCAGCCCTGTGTCTCCATCACTGTTCTCGGTTTTATTTTCTTCCCAGCAGTTATCACTACTACTATCTGCCTCATTTATTTGCCGTTTATTGCCTGCCCCGCCACACACACACATACTGGAATGTACCGTTCACGGAGCAGGTATTTTACCTATCTTCTTCAACGGCTGCCCTTAGCGCACCTAGTGGCCCTCAATAAATACTTGTTCAATGAGCGCATAGAAAGGGAGGGGCTGGGAAATAAATGCACTTCTCCCGGAGGTCACACGAGGGCGCTGCTCCACGCGGACAGGATCGCCTGGTCCACTCACCAGCCGCGTTTGCTTCCCCAGTGGACCCGCCAGGGCGCGAAGATGACAAAAAGGCAGGGAGGGGTCCTTAATCCTCCAATTTTCCCTGGATTGGCCCAGCGGGATGGGATGTGGGGGGAGCGCAGCAAGGATGGAGAGAGAGGGCTAATCGTGCTCTTTGGTCAAACCCTCCACTAGATACGTGGGACCCCTCTCCTCCCTCGGAAATGGGACTTGGGCTGATTTCTCCCCACTAACCCCAGGTATGGACTTGGAGCGCAGCGATTTGCCCCAAGTCCAAGGAGGTCCCAGGATAGGAATGAAAGGAGTGAGTCACTCTATTACCACTTGGAGAGGTGGTGCTGAGTCTGAGCGGGGAGTTGGTTTCAGCCCCAGGAGGAACAGAAACTGGCCTAGGACCTAACAGGGCCTGGAATCCCTGTGACCACCCACTTCAAGAATGTGCCCCAACCTCAGGGCAAGTGATTCAAGAGAGCCTGAGGGGGGCAGGAACAGGCACTTGGCATGAATAACTCCCCTCACATACACAGCCTCCCTTCCCATCCCCACTCCTGCCAAAGTTCAGAGGGTCTTACCTTGCCTTCTCTATGGCTCCAAATACTCTGCCTCCCAAGGATGCCTGCCATTGAGGGCCACCATGCCTCCACTCTCCCCAGGCTCCCTTCCTACCTCTTGGGTCCTCAGTGCTCTGAGCTGGGCAGGTTGGTGAGAAACGTGAGTGAGAACCCTCAGGTTTGTCTGTGGGCACCAGCTGTCTCCCAGGCAGGGCTCAGTGAAGGTAGGCTATATGGGCAAGTAGCCTTGGGTGTTGCCACTGGAAAATACCCTGACCCAGGAATCCAAAAACTGGGTTCTTATCCCGGCTCAGTCATAGATTTATTAGGTGTTCTCGACCAAAGTCCTTCCCCTCTCTGAGCCTGTTTTCTTTGTATAAATTAAAACAGTTGAGGTAGATGATTTCCAAAGTTCAAAGCATACCTTTATGCAATACTCTGAGCTGAACTCTGAGTGAAAGGGAGTGGTGTCATGAACAGACTGCCTTGGTGTAAATCCAGGCTTGGTCCCTTTCTAACAAGTGGAGAAGAGATTTATCTTTGCAGAACCTGAGTTTTCTTAGCGGCAAAAGGGGAATAATAAAAGTATCCACAACATAAGCTTTATTAAATGAAACAATGCATGTAAATTAAGCCTATCACATAGTATACACAATATGGAGGCTATTATTACTATATAACTGAAAATAGTCACTTGTAGAGTGGGGAAGAAAGAAAATATATACTGATATGTCAATTGTATCTAATCCTGTGCTAGGCACATTATCTCACGTAATCCTTGCAACAACTTTTAAAAATAACAAACACCTTTTACTTCTTGGGGCATCTGGTTGGTGCAGTTGGTTAAGTGGTTGGCTCAGGTGGAGATGCTGGGGTCGTGAGATAGAGCCCCATGTCGGGCTCTGCGCTCAGAGTGGAGTCTGCTTAAGACTCTCTCTCCCTCTCCTTCTGCCCCTCCCCCCTCAAATAAATAAATCTTTAAAAATAAAATAAAACTTTTACTTTTAAAAAACTCTTTAATTTTTTGACTAGTTATTTATGAGAGTCCCTAATTATAGAAGAAGAAATGAAGAAGTTGCAAAAAAGATACAGAGAGATCTCCAGCTGGTACCTTTCATCCATCTTCCCCCAATGGTAACATCTTACATAAAGATAGCACAATATCAAAACCAGGAAAATGACAGAGGCACAATACTGTTAGCTAGACTACAGGCCTTATTCAGATTTCATTTGTTTCTACATGCACTTGTTTGTCTATGTATGTGTCCGTGTGTGTATAGTTTTATGAAAGTGCATCACATGCAAGCTGGGCAAGTTGCTCAACTTCCTTAAGCACTGGTTTTCTCATCTATA
The DNA here is from genome assembly GCF_964656455.1 of Halichoerus grypus. Taxonomy (NCBI): domain Eukaryota; kingdom Metazoa; phylum Chordata; class Mammalia; order Carnivora; family Phocidae; genus Halichoerus; species Halichoerus grypus. The sequence continues at coordinate 119,186,574 of NC_135713.1, forward strand.
AACTGGGGGTGAAAATACTATCTTCTTCAGAGGACTGTTGTGAGAATTAAATGAGATAATGTATATAAAGTACTCAGAGCAATGTCTAAAATGTAGTGAACATTCAAAAAATTTAAGTATGTTTTAATTTTTTTTTAAGATTTTATTTTTTTATTCGTTTGAAAGAGAGAGAGAGAAGGGAGAGGGGAAGAAGGAGAGAGAGACAGAATCTCAAACAGACCCCATATTGAGCAGGAAGCCTGAGGCAGGGCTGGATCCGATGACCCTGGGATCATGACCTGAGCCAAAACCAAGAGTCCAAACCTTAGCTGACTGAGCCACCCAGGTGCCCCAGTATTTTTTTTGAAAAATCATGTTTTGAAAAGTGACTTGAAATACATAAATCATTCATATTTGTTTTTTAAAATTCATATTCGTTATAGAAGAAAAATAGAGGGGTGCCTGGGTGGCTCAGTTGTTGGGCATCTGCCTTCGGCTCAGGTCATGATCCCAGGGTCCTGGGATCGAGCCCCGCATCAGGCTCCTGCTCTGTGGGAAGCCTGCTTCTCCTTCTCCCAATCCCCCTGCTTGTGTTCCCTCTCTCGCTGTTTCTCTCTGCCAAATAAATAAATACAATCTTTAAAAAAAAAAATAGAAAATGCCCCTAAGAGTAAAAATAACAAAATAAAATTTCACAATGCCCTTACTGTAAAATAACCACTATTAATCATTTTACTCACACCACAAATATGAGGCCCATTTCATTATTCCCACTTTACTATAAAAACACTGAGCCTCAGAAAGGTTAAGCACTTTGCCATAGCTACTGAGTTTACGAGTGAGGAGCTGAAATTTAATGCACAGTCTTGCCTCCATTGCTCCCAGCTGGGGGCAGCAGACTGGCGCAAAAGTAACACCGATCTAGGGCTGACTGGGATGAGCAGCATCTGCTGGCTTCTGAGTGCTTGCTAGGTTCCAAGCACTGCCTTAGCACCTCGCGGGTCATCTCCATGAGTCTTCACGATAGCCCTTGGAGGTGGGTATCGGTCCCATTTCTGAATGAGGAAACTGAGCCTCAGAGGTACCTTGGCCAAAGTCATAGCTAGCAGCTAGTGGACCCAGGGTTCAGGAAGGGGTCAGTTGCATGCCTCAGCCTGAGCTTCAAAGCCTCTGCTCTGAGGGATTCATTCAGACAAGATGCTAGTGGAATGTGTGTGCAGGGAGTCTCTCCAGTTGGAGGTCTGGGCTTCTCTGACCCTGGAGCTGGGGTACCCTTCCCTGGTGCCCACCTTGACGCCAGACCACCCAGATGCAGCCAACACTTGGAGCGGGCCCTGACAGTTGGAGCCTGCTTCTACTCACAATGCCCACACTCCATCTGGAGTAGAGGGGTCTGGGCATTTGAAGGGGAGAAGGACAAGGTATCAGAGAGCCTGAGTCTGCAGCACAAAACCACCTGCACGTGCCATAAACTGCTTTGCCTCAGGCTTTCTGAGCCCCCGAGACCGAGCCTTCCACATTCAGGAAACGTGGGGAAGGCAGCTACAGGTCTGTGATTTTTGAGTCTCACATTAATTATGTATGCTCCGCTTACTTCCAGAAAAGATTTAAAGACAATAAAAGACATGGATACAAGTAAATATTTCAAAAATGAGCACTCATAATGAAACCAAAGTGGAGAAGAAAGAAATAATTGTCCTCAAAATTCTGGGCTAGGGATAATCATTGTAACTGTGTATCAAAACTTTTTTTTTTTTTAAGATTTTATTTATTTGACAGAGAGAGAGAGTGAGAGAGCACAAGCAAGGGGAGCGGCAGAGGGAGAGGGAGAAGCAGGCCCCCCGCCGAGCAGGGAGCCCGATGCGGGGCTCGATCCCAGGACCCTGGGATCATGACCTGAGCTGAAGGCAGACGCTTAACGACCGAGCCACCCAGGCGCCCCAAGCATCAAAATTTAATTGTGATTTTCCTGACAGTGGATGCAAAAAGAGAACATATGAATTCGACATTTTGTCATTACCTAATAAAAGGAAATAGCTATGCCAGATAGTCACGAGAGCCAAACTTTCTAACACTGAACTAACTATAAGAGGAATTTGTTACGCCTTATTCAGGCACTGGCCAGGGACCTTATATGTAATAGTATCTAGAACAGCACTTTTACAAAGGATACAGAAAGACTTCTCATGTGAATATCTCTGGTGTTAGTGGTCCTCAGCCCTGTCAGAATAAATATTTTCTTTTTATAGCAAATACGTTAATATTCCTTTACTATCCTGAAATAAAGTTCACAGGGAATATCCTATCTGTACGTTTACTTTTTTCTCTTTTGTAGAAATCTGTCCATGTTAATATTTTGATGTATTTTTCCAGTTTTTTCCCCTATACATAGGTTTCAAAAGTATTTTAAAATAATCATAGAGAGGGGTACCTGGCTGGCTCAGTCAGAAGAGCATGTGAATCTTAATCGCAGAGTCATGAGTTCAAGGCCCATGTTGGATGTAGAGATTACTTAAATAAATAAACTTTTAAAAATGTGAATGTTTTTTATTTTTTAATTTTTATTTATTTATTTATTTTTAAAGATTTTATTTATTTTTCTGAGAGAGAGAATGAGAGAGAGAGAGCACATGAGAGGGGGGAGGGTCAGAGGGAGAAGCAGACTCCCCGCTGAGCAGGGAGCCCGATGCGGGACTCTATCCTGGGACTCCAGGATCATGACCTGAGCCGAAGGCAGTCGCTTAACCAACTGAGCCACCCAGGCGCCCGTGAATGTTTTTAAAAATAAAATAATTATAGAGATACAATTCTATATACTTTATTTTTACCTTTTTTTTTTTTTTAGTAGGCTTCACACCCAATGTGGGACTTGAACTCATGACCCTCAGATCAAGAGTCGCATGCTCCACCAACTGAGCCAGCCAGACACTCCTAATTTTACTTTTTTAAATTGAGGTATAATTAACATATAACATTATACTAGTTTCAGGTATACAACATAATGATTTAATATTTGTGTATATTGTAAAATGATCACCATAATTGCACATTTACTCTTTAAAGAAAGTCAATACCCTAATTAATAGAAAAGAGAAAGTTATTAAAAATAAAATAAAGGCACCTTGGGGCACCTGAGTGGCACAGTAGGTTAGGCGTCAGATTCTTGGTATTGGCTCAGGTAAAGATCTCAGGGTCATGAGATCAAGCCCCGTGTGGGGCTCTGCCCTGGGCGTGGAACCTGCTTCAGATTCTCTCTCTCTCTCTCTGCCCCTCCTCTGCTCTCTCTCTCTCTCTGTCTCTCTCAAACAAATAAATAAATCTTAAAAAAAAATAAGGGTACCTGGCTGACTCAGTTGGAAGGGCATGTGACTCTCAATCTTGGTGTCATGAGTTTGGGCCCCACACTGGTTGCAAAGATTACTTAAATTAAAAAAATCTTTAAATAAATAAAATAACATTATTTGAATATGCAAATGCTTCCTCAGAACGACTCTAGAAATCTCAATGAAGAAGCCCATTGCTTGCACCTACACAGACTTACTTTGAATGGGACAGCTACAAATACTAACTGACACAAAGTGTGTTGTTTGAGAACTCAGATACCACCAAAATGAACAATTCATGTTAATTTCATTCCTGGAAAAGTCAGTGTAAAAACTCTTTTTATATTTTAATGTTAATTAGAGATGATTCTAGGCTCAAGTGATTATAATCAAGCTTCTCACCCATATGAATGTCTGGCAAGACACTCAAAAGCATGTAGAATATGGGACAATTGGGGGGGCAATTTTTAAATGTGTGAGCCTGACATCTTTTCCTCCAAATGTCTGAGGACTCCCTAGTTTTTGGACAACCAAAAACTCCCCACAGATTCCCAAAATGACCCCTAGGGGGCAGTATCTCTTACTTTGTGAACCATTGTCCTAGATCAACCCTCTGCTATAAAAAAAGCAAATGGATAAGGTTAAATTTTTAAATTGCAGCTCTGTGATTGCATTTCTTTTTTTTTTTTTTTTTTTTTTTTTAAAGATTTTATTTATTTATTTGACAGAGAGAGACACAGCGAGAGAGGGAATACAAGCAGGGGGAATGGGAGAGGGAGAAGCAGGCTTCCCGCAGAGCAGGGAGCCCGATGCGGGGCTCGATCCCAGAACCCTGGGATCATGACCTGAGCCGAAGGCAGACGCTTAACGACTGAGCCACCCAGGCGCCCCTGTGATTGCATTTCTAAGAGGAACCCAACTTACACATTCCTGGTACAGGATGTGATGTGACCTCATTCCAAGGTTGAGCCCTAGAGAAGTTAGTAACAATAGTACTGACCTATTTATGTAGGGCTCTCCATTTTGCCAAGCGCTTTCAGAGGTGCTATCTCCTTAGTCACAAGAACCCCCTAAGCAGATTGTTATTCTCCATACTGAGAGACGAAGAGGCACGGAGAGAGAGATTATCATGCCCCACAGATCAGGGCTGTTGGTTGTCATGGAACTGTCTCAGCAGGACTTTGAATAGCAGCATGCCTGCAAACGATTCATGATGGGCATTTACTGGCCAGTGCCTGAATACAGAACAGTTGCTTCAACCTGTCATTTTACACGTGAGGAAGCTGAGGCTTAAAGAGGGAGATGGGTTGTGTGATGGATGAGTGAGGAATCACTTGCCCCCTCCCTGATGACAGACAGCCATCTGTGCGAGGGGATGGCCAAAGTGGTAAAGTCCTGCTAATCCCTCAAAGTCACAGAAATGGGCCCAGAAATGGAGAAGGATGGCTTGGAATCCAGGCCTGAACCAAGGACATTATAAATATTCCCTCCTCAACATCTGGGAATGCCAGGGACTCCTGATTCCTCCAAACCCCCTCCCTGCCTCATCCATTCCTAGTCTTCATCCTATTCAAATGGATCCTGAGCCCAGGCAATCAGACGAGAGGTCCTGTTCATCCCTGGGTGTGCATGAAGTGTTACCTGGCACGACCTTCAGGAGCCCCCAGGCAACATAGGAGGTACAAGGGGGTTCCAAATGGCAGATCTGAGTACAGATCCAGCTGCACCCCCAAAACTGCCTGATCATCGGGCTCAGCTGGGGACAGAGAGCAGGGATGAAAGCAGCCTGGGGCAAGGAACGATGACTCCTTAACTCTCAGCTTTCAAGTTTGGGTAACTCTGGGCTCATGGTACCCTATAAGAGAAGTACCTTCAAGGGAGGTGCCCTTTCCCCAGCCAGCAGAGCTTTGGGTCCCCTTAAGACTCACTTCTCCTGGTCACAGTGGAAGGAGAAGGTGGCTGAATCCCCTCTCCCAGGGGACACATGCTACTCCCTGAGCTCTGAGCCAGGGTTGCTATCTTGGGTAAAGGTTTTCAAAACTCCAGGAGGCCTTGGAGATCCACCATCTCATCATAAGCATGACAATCTCTCAGCAGAGAGATGAGGGAGGATGGCTGCCCCATGATAAAGCAGTACGTTTTTAAATTTCCCACTTAAAGGAAGGAAGGGAGGGAGGGAGAGAGAAAAAAACATGAAAGAGAGAGAGAGGAAGGAAGGAAGGAGGGTAGGAAGGAAGGTAGCCGCATTTGGGGATTGCGTGTGTGTGCGTGTGCGTGCGCGTGCGTGCGCGTGCGTGCGTGCGTGTGTATTTTTTTTTTGACGCATTTGTTCTTAGTAGCAGCTGTCACCAAGTAAGCACCTACCATGTGCCAGGCATCGTATTCTGCTTTACACACAGGATCTGATTTAACCATCACAAATCCCTTTAGTAATAGCTACTATTACTATTCCCGTCTTGCAGGTTAGCAAACTGTAGGTCAGAGAAGTTGAATAACTCGTCCTAACCTAGAAAGCAAAAAAATAGCATATTGAAAATTTGAACCCTTGGCTGTCTGGCTCCCAAGGGTATACCCATTTCACTAGCTGCTCTGCTGTCCTACCTAGTCCTCCTTCCAGCCTTGCGGCAGATTCTTATCACTGTCCCCCGCAGGACAGATGGAGCTCTGAGCCTCAGTAAAGCTGACGATGTTACTGTCTGTAGAAGCAGGGAGAAGGCAGCCATTGTCTCATCCATTTGTTAAGGGGCAGTGTTGAGCTTAAGAACAGAGGCCCAGGAAGAAGGAAGGAATTCAAATCGAGGCTTGGATTCTCGCTAGCTGGGTGACCTGGGACCGCTACTCACCTGTTTTAGCTTCAACCCCTTAAAATGGGGAGGAATATCTAGTCTGAGGGCAATTGTGAGGAGCGTACAAGATAATGTGTGTGAGGTGTTGAGCACAGGACAAGCGTCATTACCAAATCTCCTCTGCCTCTGGCTCAGAGGTTCACATTTTGTTCAGATGCGCAATAAATTATTCTAGCTAATTATGCAGACCAGTGCTTCTGAACCTGGTTGATGTCAGAATTACCAACAAAAGTATAACAGCTTGGGCCCCACCGCAGGAGGTTTTGAATTCGGAGGACTGGGTGGGGCTTGGACCTTTGTATCTTTAATAAATTCTCAGGTGATGTGGATGTACAGCCAGGTTTGGGGGAACCAATCTACTGGCATAGACATCTCAGCCACATTGGGGAAGGGATTCAGGTTGCTTCCCTCTCCAAATCCCTTTCTCCCCTGTCTTCTCCTGACCAATGCCCCATTCCCCCACCTCCTCCCCACTGGCTTCTCTCCCCAAATCAAGGTCTGTATGGCCTGGTAGTGAGTCAGTGACACTCAGTGTCCCATGGAGCCTGTCTTTCCAGAGGCTAGGGAACCCAGGATGGGGCTGGAGAACAGGATGCCAGGGTTTCTGCTCTGGATTTGCCCCCTTGTTACTCACTGGTGGCCCAGGGCCAGTGAGTCTTCAAGCCTCAGTTTGCTCATGGCCCATAGACAGTTGGGGAAATTGGAGTGGCCTGTTTGGACTCTGATTCCTTAGGGGTATATCCCTGGCACTTGACAGCCAGAGAGCAGGGGGGTGGTTACATGAAAAAATCCTGCATAATTGTGCTTTCCCATCACCATCTCACAGTGATAGGAAATAAACTCCAGCATCTACTTCAGCCTGTAATGTCCTCTGTTCTCGGTCCCTAGCCTTTGCTTCACGGTTATCTTATATGCCACCTTGCTTTCTGGCCTTCTTGCTGTTCCCCGAATGCTCCAAGTTTGTTCCCACTTCAGTTTTGACACTTATGTGCATGGCTTGGAATGTTTTTGCAGTGGATGACCACAAGTCTGTTTCCTTCTTTTTATTCAGGGCTCAGCTTACATGTCACCTGCTCAGAGACGAGTTTGCGGATCAGTCACTAAACCTAAAGTATCATCCCAAGCACTGGAACACACCACCCTACAGAATATCGTTGCATTTGAGCATTCACTGTAGCTGTCTTTCCTTTTTTAAAATTTACTTAATATGTTGCCTGTTTCCCTTTCAGTAGAATGGAAGCGTCATGAAAGCACATTCTTGGTTGCCTTGTTTACTGCTGTGTCCCTTGTGCCTGAAAAGCATTCATTGTATGTTTGTGGAGTAAATAAGCTAATGAAATGACCCCAGCCTAAATTGTGATTTATTTTCTTGGTCAGAGGACACCCCAGATTCTGAGAGGGGGAAGTGACTGTCCCAAAAGCATTCCAGGCCTTTTGTCTTCTTTTTCCAGGCCCTTCCCGTAAAACCTGGCTGACACACAAACTGAGGTGGGGTGGGGCTCCTAGGTGTGATGAAAGCTTGGAGTTGCCCCATGAATGGTGCGGCTAAGGCTGATGTGGAGGTGAGAAGGCGGAAAGACGGATCACACAAAGGGAGAGGCAGGTTGGGACAGGAAAGCAGGGTGTGAACCTGGCGGCAGGTAGGGGAAAGGGGTGACTTGGCTGTGTGTCAGGAAGTGTTCCCTCCACCCTCCCCTGGGGAGAGCCCTGACCTCAAAGTCGTTTTGTTTGGGGGAAGGAGGTGGTCAGGCAGTTGTTGAGGGAGAACAAAGGTGTGGCCTGGGTGGTCACCATCCACTGAGGTACTAGTGATCACCCAAAAGAATAATCTCACGGTGGCACTTGGCCAAATAGGTGACAGGTGAGCTTCCGCCCGAAACCAGTCCAACTGACAACATATAGCCTCAGACCTGGCAGGAAGGGAAAGAAGAGAAGCCTCAAGGAATGGAGTAGTCAAGGTAGAATGCTTAGTGATAATAAGATAATAGGTCACATTTATTGAGAGCTTATAATATGCCTGGCACTGTACTAATTGCTTTCTTATATGAGTTTCCTCATTCAATCTTCAAAAAGCTCTCTACAGAGGAAGCCCTATTATTATTGTTATTTCCATTTGAGAGATTTGGAAACTGAGGCTCAGTGAAATTAAATATCTTGTTCAAGGTCACTCAATATGTAGCAAGGTCTGGGGCGCCTGGGTGGCTCAGTCGGTTAAGCGACTGCCTTCAGCTCAGGTCATGATCCCAGGCTCCTGGGATCAAGTCCCACATCGGGCTCCTTGCTCCGCGGGAAGCCTGCTTCTCCCTCTCCAACTCCCCCTGCTTGTGTTCCCTCTCTCGCTGTCTCTCTCTCTGTCAAATAAATAAATAAAATCTTAAAAAAAAAAATATGTAGCAAGGTCTGGATTCCAACTTAGATATGTAGTAACCTAGGCCTGGGAAGGGTTGCTAGGAGCAAGTCAAGAGGGCAGACCCCTGCAAAAGTGGGGATGGAGAGAGACAGTGGGATCGCCTGTGTATAAATAGGAGGCCTGTTTTTATCTCTACACATGGGCTGAATCAGGCAAGCAACTCTATTTGGCACAATTTGAGGGCTCTGAATGCCAACCCAGCCCTGTGTCATATAACTCCCTCCCCAGAACGTCTCTGGGAGCTGAAATATCTACTGGGAGAGTCATTTCTTTGGGTCAGGACATTGACAGCAGAAGAGTCCTGTAAAAATACATAGGTTGGAGGAGAAACACATCAATCTCCTGGCACCTGTTGAACATAGCAACCTAGGCTAGCCAGCTGGCTCCCATGGGAGAGGATCTCAGTTTCCACGTTGGGGAAGAAGGTGGGGTTCCAAGACAAGGAATAGTATGAGGCTTGTTGCACAACCATTGTCTCTCCGATCCCAGAAGCCTGGGAATTATAATCCATAGTTCAAAAATCTTAATGAAGACTATGTCCCCTGGGAGAAAGATGGAGGGAAGCCACTCCAGCAGCTGGAAGAATACTAACTTCCTTTGCTTTTGCTGGATTGATACCAAGTGCCTGCAACTGCAACTCTGGTTACTTTGGGCTCATGAAACCTGCTGGAATTCATGTGTCTAATTTTTTTTTATGTGCCTAATTTTTAAATGATATATGAATTAATTATGATTTACTATTTGCTGTATTGCTAGGCGAAGAAGCGAGTGTTACCCTTCAGAAGGTGACATGGGTGCAGATCCCTGGTGTGGAGCAGGGATGGCTGGAGGGACCAGGCCTGGAACAGGGGAAGGAGCGAGGGGTGTCCAAGGGCAGAGCTCAGCTCAGCAGTCGCAAGGCTGCAGCGCGACAAGCGTTCGGGGAAAGGTAGGAACTGGTCCCCGCCACCTGCCGGTCAGCAGCCCTTCCCACAGTCAGGCGGCGGCGGCCCTGGCCTGGTCCCAAAATATGTGAGCGCCGCCCCCTACTCCCGCCCCCTTCCCCCGCCGCGCCCGCGGAGTGGGGGGCTGCGGGGGCTGCGCGGCCGGCGCCGGGAGCCGGGCGAGCGGCCCAGCGCGGGAGGGGGGAGGGGGCGGGGGCGGGGCGGGGCTTCGGCGCCTCCCGGAGCCTTATTCCCAGCCGCGCGCCCGGGAGCCTTCAGTCGACCGAGGGACTTGCGGGCGGCGTGCGGCTGGCGGGCCTGACCGAGACGCCAGGGGCTTGGGCGGGCGGACGGACAGAGTGAGCAGACAGACGCCCAGCGGCCGCCGGCTCCACGCAGGTCCCAGCTAGGCTTAGCACCCAGAGGCCGGCAGCAGACCGAAAGCGGCCGAATCTCCTGCGCTCCGCCCGCCCCGGCTTCCGTGCCAGCGCCCGGTGGCCGCCGCCTCCGAAGTGATTGCTGCCTCGCCGCCTCCGCCGGGTCCAGGACCATGAAGCTGCTGCCGTCGGTGGTGCTGAAGCTTTTTCTGGCTGCAGGTGAGAAAGCTGCCGACGCCCCCGGAGGTCGGGGGGGGGGGTTGGGGACACTGTGCTGGGGGGCACAGGGGAAGGTCGCTGCAGCGACCCCAGCGCGGGCCACTTGGTGGGGCCCGTGCTCACTGGGTGCGGGCGGGCGCCAGCACTGGTGCGTGGCGACCGAGGGTCTGGAGAGGGGGTCTGATGCGGCCTCGCCCCTCACCCGCAGCGCTCTCGGCGTTGGTGACTGGCGACAGCCTGGAGCGGCTTCGGAGAGGGCTGGCAGCTGGAACCGGCAACCTGGACTCTCCCACCGAATCTACAGACCAGCTACTGGCCCCGGAAGGCGGCCGGGGCAGGGAAGTCCTGAACTTAGAAGAGACAGACCTGGATCTTTTAAGAGGTGGGTGTGAGGGCTGCCCATCCTCGACCCCGCGGTGGGCAATTGAAGAATAAGTGGATTGAGGATTCATGCCGTTTGGGCACACTTGCGGGTTGGGCGTACTCGTGGAGGACTTCAAGGAAAAGCTGCTGAGACTGACAAGCTTACTCGGGGATCCTGAAATGTGGGTCCCACTGTCTTTCTTGCTGTTGAGTCTCACATGCCGAGCTGCTGCCCTTCTGGGTGGTTTAGAGCCTAGGGAGAAGGCAAGGTGTCTGGGGTCTGGTACATTCCCCTGGGGTAAGCTGGAGTAAGGAACAAGGAATGGTTAGGATGCTTTCCGTATTGTTTCTGTATAACAATGGGTGCAAGTCTTAATTCCTCTATCAAATGACATTATGTATAAAATGACAGATGTGGAGAGCCTAGGAACATAGTAGGTGTGCAGTCTTCTCCATCCACCTGTCTCCAGGTTGGAGAAACAGGGGAATGAGGAACTCTTGGTTCCCCAGGTGAGGCCAGCACCTCCTGGGGAGCCTATGAGCGGTGGGCACAGTGTCCCTAGGGAGGTATAATGAAATGCCATGTGTCTACACATCCCACCCAAAGCCTAGAGACTTCTGAGCACCCTGAGTCCCTGAGAGAGACTCCGAGCGATGAAGGGCCAGGTGGGATCCTCCAACCAGCAGATGTGGCTGTGGCTGAGTACAGGCACAGGGCAGAGTCCAGAGCCTCCAGCAGTGCCCACTTGCCTGCCTCCGGCCACCTGCCGTGATTCTTGAGGGTGGAGCAGGGACTGAGCCTTGGAGGGCCAGAATGACTAATTTCGTTGGAAAGATACCCACCTGTTCTAGCCCCGCCTGCTCCTCAGCCACGTTCCCCCTCCTTACGCAGAGCTTCCCTTAGGTGCTGTCTCTGCTTCGTATAAATCAAAGGTCTGCTCCCAAGCCGAGCCTGCGCTGCCACCCTTCATCCTCTCCCCGTAGCCTCCTTGGGTCACCCCTGGCCGGAACAACCTGGATTCTCGTAGCCCTCTCCTCCTAGGCTGGGCAGAGCTGGGCTGTGACTCACCCTCCACCCACACGGCTGTTCCTCATACCTCTGCAGACCTGACTCACTACTCCCTGTCCCTGGCAGGAGCCTTGCTGTCACCCTGTCACTCTCTTCCTCCCCTCTCTGGTTGGCTTGCCTCTCCGGCCACAGTTTCGCTACAGCTCTGGTCACTCCGAGCATTGGCCTCACCTGAGTTCTGAAGGGACTTGCGTCTACACCAGAGGAAATGGGACTCTGGGACTACTGGCACCTGCCTGTCTTCCCTTCTCTTGGGTTTGCTGGGTGAAAGCTATTTTTCAGATCTGGGGATCCTATCATCTAAAATGAATAACCATTACCATTTATTAAGTACCTACTGCGTTCTAGGCACTCATTATGCTATTGTGGATTGATTAATCCTGTAACAACCTCTGAGATTGAACTTCTGCTAGCTACTACTTATTGAGAACCCCAAGGTTCAGAGAGATTAAGCTACTTGCCCAAAATCAGAGGGCTAAAGTTGGAGCACAGGTCTGCTAACTTCAGAGCCCATTCATTGTCTCATTCCTGGTTCAACATCCTGGGTGCTCTAGACTTGTCCAGGGGAAGGGACAGGGGTGCGTGAGCAGTTTGGTATATTGGGAAAGCACTGGATATGGAATCCAGAGACCACATTTCTGACCTCAACCCTGCATGACCTTTACCAAATCACTGCCTTTCGGGACCTCAAGTTTTTTATCTGAAAATGAAAAGCCATGATATTCTTTCAAGTCACTTCCTGCTTGAGGATGCTGGGTCTCCAGTCCAATGTATGATGCTCACCCTTGCACCAGACACATGGCTACAGCCATGGGCAGCAGGCATGTTTTTTCTGCTGGGAGCAGGGGAGAGAAGACTGGCGTCAGACCCCTGATGGGCTAATGGGCGTAGCCCACGGTCAGTCCCAGCTGGATGTCTATGTGAGGCTGTTTTTCCCCCTTTGAAGTGTGGAAAGAATGGGGGGAGTCATCATTGTTCCAGTTCCTTCTGGATAGTTCCTTACTTTCCATCTTTCGCCCCCTTGTACACACTATACTCATCCATCCTAGAGAGCTATAAACAGGACATTTGGGGGGTAAATGTAATAGACCTTTGAGAGAAGTGGTGAGCTGCTAAGGATACAGAGCCAGGTAAATATTCTGCTTGAAGTCAAAAAAGCAAGGACCTGACCGGGGATGGCCTGCTTGCGGTCCCCAAGCCTGGCTCTGGCCTGGGCTCATGGTACCCTGGTGCTAACGGGTGTGTCAGAGGGGGCCATCTGGACGTGGACACTGTTGTTATTTTAGGAGCCCTCCCCCCCCCAAGAAAAACCCTCCAAGTACCTTCTCCAGAAGCAATTTTTATCTCTGACACTGTCTTCCTGCAAGTGGGTCACTGAGTGCAGCATCAGGAAATGAGGTTGATTTAAGGCCAAAATAGCACCAAGTGGGCGTGGGGGAGTAGATGGGGATGAACAGTGGGGTGGGGGCGAGGTTGGTAGAACTGCCCAGTCAGCAGCAGTTACTCAACAGAAGCTAGCATTGTTTGAATGGAGTTCTTAAATGGAGTCTGAGAAATGCTTTCCTTGGGACCCCTCTAGCCTCTGTTTCCTCCACTGCTTTCTGGTGGTTCGGCCCAGTCTTCCTTTAGCCCCAGGGAAGCACTGAGCCTGGGGGCCTTCCCGAGTCCTCTGACTTCAGGTGGGATCAAAGAGGATGTATTCCTTCCAAACATGATGCTGTTCTGAGTCTTTCCCCCAGGAGAGTCAAAGACTTAACAGGGTCTTTCTCTCCTGCAGCTGCTTTCTCCTCCAAGCCACAGGCTCTGGCCACACCCGGCAAGGAGGAGCGTGGGAAAAAAAAGAAGAAAGGCAAGGGGTTAGGGAGGAAGAGAGACCCATGTCTTCGGAAATACAAGGACTTCTGCATCCACGGAGAATGCAAATATGTGAAGGAGCTCCGGGCTCCATCCTGCATGTAAGTGTCCCTTCCCTGGGCTGACTCTGCTCAGCACACTCTTTGTCAGTCACGTGGCTGTTCCTCGTTGTCACTGTTCCTTGAATTCATAATTCTACTCAGTTTCTTCTCAATCTTTAGGCGGAAGTTGGGAGGAGGGGAAATATTTTTAGTCAGCGGAAGGGGCTCTCCCCCGCATGGGATGTAATTTCCTGTGGTGTAGGTTTGTGACGCTCTTGCATCCTTGGGGACATTTCCTGCTTGCTCAGACATGAACATGTGGCTAGGAGAGCTGTTACCTGCAGGCAGGTCCTTCAGTCCTACCTCATGCCCTACTCCAGATGGGAGAAGCCGGTAGGACACGTGGCAGAGTAGGCTTCCGGGGTGGAGCAGAACTCCTGGGGCCTCCTTACCCAAGCCCTGCAGGCAGGTATGAGGTGCATTTGGACTCACACTGTGCAAGTGTGTGTGCTCGGACATATGTGTGCTCGTATGAGAGCACATTGCGGGTTGATTCAAAGGCATGGCAGGACTAACCAGAAAGGAATCATCATGGAAGCAGGGAGAAGCCCCTTTGTCTCTTCTTCCTCATCCCAGCAAGGGCCAGGACGTGGGGGAACATAGTGGGTATTGGCCTTTGGCCATGGGATTGGGAGAACACTTCCTTTGTGCAAGATTAACAGGAAATGGAACCCAACCCAGTAGGCTTCAGCCCCTGGTCAGGCTGCACCACCCTTGCCCCGGGTGGAGGGGCCGTGGGCTCCCCAGCTACTCTGCTAGGCCAAGCCCAGCAGACGGCTGCCTGGGCACCCCCTCGGGGATGATGGCACCGCCATGCTCTCTGGCAGGCATAATGTCGCCACTGTGCCTGAGGCCAACACCCACATTCGACCACAAACATCTACTCTCTTCCTCTGGGCACAAGGTCCCTATAGAGAGACAGGCTTTGTGACCTGGGAGACTCTGGACAGGGCCAGGAGACTATTAGGTGGGCACCTCTCAACCTGTCCAGAAGGCTGGCTGCCTGGCATCTCTTCTACAGTGATTGGTACCGATCCCTTAGCTTTTTAAAGCGTCCTTGTCCTGACTGATCTGACATAGCAAAGCTGCCCTGTACTTGGCAATTGGCAGACAGACCCATCACTCTCTACCATGTCCAAGATCACTTGTGTGTCCTCCCCTATAACATCCTTGTCAGGAGCTTGGTATTAGAGCAAGTTGCTTTAGAGTAACATAGACAGTCCCCATATTATTCTTCCCAAGGTCTTGGGATAGGGTGGGAAATGTTTGTCTTAAATTTGTAAAAGGCCATCTTTGGCACAGGATGGAGGCAGTGACTCCGAGGGTGGTCAAGATGGATTGAGGCCAGGAATCTGTCTGGTCCAGGGCTTTGGTGGATGGACTTCGACTGCGTAGCTGAGAACCTCTGTAAGGGTGCTATCCTGGAGAGCTGGGCCTGACCCACCAGCGAAAGCCGGTAGATAAGGGTGCATAGGGCCAAGATGGTCCTAGGGATAGTGATGATAACCATGATGATGCCTTCTCTCCTTTGCCCCATAACTTCACAATTAACTTCTAATATGAGCTGAGCCCCGCAGGTACGGGTTCAGTACCTACCTGGTGCCAACTATTCTAGGGAATGGGGAATTATAGTCATGTCCTGGGATTCTCAAAAGCCCTAGGCGGGGGTTGGCAGGGCTTGTTATCTCTAGTTGAAAGGTGAGGAAACTAGAGCCAGGAAGTAGGAAGTGATTTGCCTGAGATCAACAGCTAAATAAATGGATGGAAACAGAACAAGGATTCAGGTGCCTGGCTTCCAGTCCAGCATGCTTGTCATGCCCCGAGGCTGTACTGGGTGTTGGCTTGTGTCCTCCTTCCCTATCTGTCCTTACAGAGTTTGAATAGGATTTTATAGAGGACAGCCGTTAGGTTCGAGGTCTCTTAAGGCTTTTCGTAGCATAGCAATCTGATTTGAAGACTTCGTCTCTGCTTCCTAGGCAGATTTGCTAGGGGCTGGATTCTGTGTCCGCTTTGGCTACCTCCTGCCTCTGGCCTTTGGAACTTGGGGCAGAAAGCAGCAAGAAGACACAGAGCTCCCGGTGTGGGGAAATGTGATATCTGGTCACCTGCATTTGAGGTCCTTTGTTGCTCCTCCTTCCTCTAGACCCAGGAACCGCCAGCCGGAGTGTGTCCAGGCTGCCCTGAGGAGCTTGAGGCTAGCTGGCTTCCTAAACCAGTCCTCCTCAGCCACCATAGCCAGGAAAACCCTTCTGTGTCACCAGCCAAAAGTTGCCCTCAAAGAGCAGTTTCCTGGGGCTCCTGACTGGCTGCTGACCCAGAAACTGGCTGCAAAGTTTCCTGTGGCCGGAGGAAACCTGGAGGCAGTCAGGCTGAGGAGAACTCAGCTGGAAGACAGACAGGCGTGGGACCTTCCCTTGGCCTCACTGGCCAGATGCTGAGAAGGAACAGCGAGCCCCCTTCTCTTTGGCTCCATCTGACTTCGGTGCCCCATTCCTCAGGGCAGTACCCTCTGGAGTCCTATTATATAATCACTCACACATACGTGGGACTTGGCCTTTTGTTAAGGGCTGTTAAGTGTAGTATCTCATTTGATCTTCAAAGTACTCTCGTGAAATAGGTATTTATTATTCCTGTGTTTTACATGAGTAAACCCAAGCTTGGAAAGGTAAAAGTAACTTGCTCAAGATCACCTGGCTAGAAATAGCAGCAAGACATGAGGTAGGGGTGGAGAAACCCAGTTTGGAAGATGTCTCTGGACCCTAGAGGGTTCTTCCTTCCATTGTAATACTAATACAAGTTCTGAAATGGGTCACAAACATCAGTAGGAGGAGCATGTTCCAGTTTGGTGGGTTGCTGGCTCTGGGCAAGATACATGATCTTGCCCCCACCCGGGATGCTTGGAATGGAGTCATCCACCCTCCTTCCCTGGGGAAGCCAGGAGTCATCTGCAAAGGGAGGGGGAGGTGGGTAATATTAGGATGTTTACATTATTATCCTTTTGACTCAGGGTGGGGGTGGAGGGATTATGTAACTGAATTGCGGGACTCTGAGACCAAGCTTTATTTCTATCATCTGAGTAACTACCTGTGGGGTTTGAGTGATGGCTGGAAGTGAAAAACAGCCTCAGCTTCACTTCCCTTCTCCGCCCCCCCCCCCACCCCAGGAGAGCATAGTCTCTGAAGTCATCTAGACTGCTGGGTTGAATCCTGGCTCTACCTCTCACTAGCTGCATAACCTTGGGCGAATTAGCTAAGAACTTAAGCCTCAGTCTCTCCATCTTTGAAATGGGGATAGTAACTCCTACTCCACAGAGATGTTTTTAAGATTAATTGAAATGATTCTTGTAAAGCAATTAGCACAGAGTACTTGGCTCACAGTAAGCCTTTAATGTTTGCTATTTATTGTTCAAATTAATAATAATAAGTCAAAGAGCAGGGTCAGACAACCCCAGGAACCTATCACTTCATCAGATACATGTTTCCTGGGGGTAATCTGTGCTGTTCCGAGTGGAAAGAATCATGAATTTGGAATCTGCTTGGACTGGTTTCTAGTCTTAGCCTTGCTGCTTCTTAGTTATGCTACTTTTGGTAAATCACACCCTCTGATCATTAATCTTAGTCTTTCAATCTGTAAAATGGGGCTGTACCTGCCTACCAGATGTTATGAGCCTCAGTTGAGCTAGCAGATAAGGATAGTACCTTATAAACTGTTAATTGCTCTGCATAAGTGATTTTCCAGGGGCGCTCCTGAGAGCTTCCTCTATAGCCTGCCGGGATGGGGGTCATTGTTTTGCCCACCTTGGCCAATGGGTTCATGGAGAGGCTGGGCATGGAGCCGTGTGCCCTGCTGTGTATATACGGGATTGACCCACATTTATCCTACAGTGAGGTGGTTCCCCAAAGCACCCAGGAGGAGCTGAGGCAGGGAGAGGCGCTCGGCACTCAGCAGGGGCGGCCTGGCCCCCCTGCTGCTGCCCGGTCCGGATAGGTCCACTTCCGGGGTGCCTCTCGGCAAGAAGAAGGGATTCCTTGCTCTGAGGTACCTACCACATGCACAACCTGCTTCCCAGAGGAGGCACAGCTCCGAATAGAGGGCCGCCAGGTTCTCGGTGCTTCCGTCAGCAAGCTAGTGGCCCAAAGTCCCCAGGCAGACGGTGCCAGTGTGCTTGTGTGTGTGATTGGGGAGCACACTGAGCTCAGAGTCAGATAAACCGAGACCACGCTTCTGCTCTGCTGAGTGACCATGGGGAGGATAGCTCTGCCTTTCTGTAACGTGGGGGGCTGCCACCTACATCAAAGGGCCTCTCGGGCGCTCAGATACAGGAAGGGACATGAATGTGCTTGTTCAACTGAAAGGGCTTCCCAGTCTTCCTAAGAGCTTCGAGGAAATGCTTTATGTTAGACGAGGCATTTGCCGTCTGATTGATTTCTTGGGTGTGAAAAGCCGGAGTGTTGTTTCTGACATTTTTCCATGCTCTGGCAAGACAGCTGGGCAAGAAGTTACCTTGGTTTTTTTTGCTTTGTCTTATGATGGAGGAGGCCAGATAGCCCAGGGTTCAGAGGCCAAAAGTTGATGTGAAGCTCTCAAATTGGGCCCTGCACCCAGAGGGAGCTGGGAGTTAAATGAAAGGAACTTGAGAAAAATGACTCCTGGCAAAGGAACAGGACCTATTAATAGGATGGGCCGTGGCTGAGAGGGACTGAGGGCTGGAAGCCGTGGTGGAGAAGGCTGGGTTTATTTCTGGGTCAGAGTTAAGGGGCCTCACCAGAGGGAAGGATACTCGGTCCCCTCAACTCAACCCACCAGCTCATGGACCTAAGTCTTCTGAGGGGCTTAAACAGCATGTCTTAATACACATGTAATAAATCACCCACACGTGGAACATATGTAGCTTGGACCTTGAAGTCCTCCCTCACTTTTTCCCCGCCTGGAGCGGGAATCTTGAGCCAGAGAACCAGAGGGAATGGAGAGGGGGGCGAAGGGTGGGGAGGAAAGCCACAGAGCCTTCAGAGCGGCTTCTCAGGAGTCTTCTCCTAGACCCCTTCTAGAAGGATAGAGGAAGGGTGGGGATCAAGGCCAGGACTGATAGGCTGAGGCTGTGAGGACTGCAATCTGGCTTAGGCAGGAGGACCATTGCCTGTAGAGAGAGGACAGACCACTAACCTCATCTTTGCTTTGTCCTGTCTGGAACCAGCTGCGAGCCCGGTTACCACGGAGAGAGGTGCCATGGACTGAGCCTCCCAGTGGAAAATCGCTTATATACTTATGACCATACAACCATCCTGGCTGTGGTAGCCGTGGTGCTGTCGTCTGTCTGTCTGCTTGTCATCGCGGGGCTTCTCATGTTTCGGTGAGTATTGGGGCCCCCTGCAGCCTGTTTCTGCAAATCACTCCCATTCCTCCTCCGGCTGGGTCTTCTGCCTGTGATTCTATGAGCCCTTCAGCCTCCCAAATTCCAGGCTAGGAATCTGACCGACATTCCTGAGTCCAGGTTCTCTATGAACCTAGCTTCTCTGGCCTGACATGAGTCCAGTGGTCCAGAGCCCAGGGCAAAGATTGCCAGGTCATAGCAGGTCCTGCTTTCCACAGCAGGCCTAGTAACCCACGCATGGGTCTACCTCTTCTCACAGTTCTTTCCCTTTGCTCTGTTCTTTGACGGCATTAGTGTGTGGTTTGATAGACAAAGCATGGCTGGTGTATGGCTATTGGGATATCCTTTCAATTCTGAGGCATCTCACCCTCAGGCCGGGCTTCCAGTCCAGGTTATGTTCTAGACTGGGGGAGACCTACCAAACACTCTGCCCATTTCCAAGCCGTGCAATTCGTCTGTTGTGAGATCTGGGCCAAGTTACCTGTCTCTCTGAGGGCTATCATCTTATAGTGATTGTAATCTGTCTACCTACCTCCTAAGGATATTATGAGGATATGTAAACAAGGTCAAAGTCCTCAGCAAATTATAGCCTGCTGTTAGAGACAGGCATTCCTTGGGGCAGTTGGGCCTTTGACCAGAGGTCTGTTGGGCTGCCATACCATCTTGGCTTTTCCAAGTAACGGAGGGAACCATCATGGCAGTGTCCTTTAGAAAGACCTTCTCTGAGACCTGCATCCTATCATATCAGGCAGAGCTTTCTCACAAAACTTGTCTCCTTCAGGTACCATAGGAGAGGAGGTTATGATGTGGAAAGTGAAGAGAAAGTGAAGTTGGGCATGACTACTTCCCACTGAGAGAGACCTGTGCTCAAGGTAATGGTCCATCCCCATGACACCATCACCATCTTCCCTTCAAGGCATTCTGAATTCTTCTCTCGACCTAGGGGTTGGGGACAGGCTACTATGGAGTCAGGGTCCCATTGCAGAATGGTTTTCAAAAAGGTTTTTAGTGGGCCATCTCCACTAGGGGTGACAGTTGCTAGAGAAACACCTGAGAGAGATGCCTAAGACAACAGCTTCTCCCATCCTTGTCCCCTCTTCTGCCCATTCCCAGATGACCTTCCTACTTCATAAGACTGGACCTGGGAAACTCTTAAGACCTCTTAAGACTGGATCCAGCTTTAAATGCCTTCCTTTTGTGCTTTAGGAATCTGTGGGGGGACTGCTACCTCTGAGAAGGCACAGCTGATCGTAGACTCTGCAGAGGGAAAGAACGTCACAGCTAGTCAGGAAGACTCCTTCGTTCCCAGTTGCTATCTAGATTGGGCCTCCCATAATCTGGTATTTTTGCCAAAATACCAGAGCCTTCAAGTGCCAAACGGAATATGTCAAAATGGGATCTTGGTGAGAAGAAAGCAAAAGTGAGAGACCTTCATGCCCTTCTGATTCCCCTCCTCCAAACCCCACGTATCCTCATAAGTGTGTTTAAACGATTAACTTCTGGATTCGGATGCCAGTTGTATTCCATATGCTCCAGGATCTTTGACTGATAAAAAAGAAGAAGGAGAGGAAGAAGGAAAGCTTTGTGGATTGGAAGAAAGTTACAAAGATTGAGAAGCCATGTACTCAAGTAGCCACCAAGGGATCTGCCATTTGGACCCTCGAGCGCTGGATTTGATGAGCTAACTGTGAAATAAATACCACAAGCCCGAGAACTCTGAATTTTGGGACTTCTACCCAGACGGAAGAATAACAACTATTTTTTGTTTGTTTGTTTGTAAAATGCCTCTTAAATTATATATTTATTTTATTCTATGTATGTTAATTTATTTAGTTTTTAACAATCTAACAATAATATTTCAAGTGCCTAGTCTGTTACTTTGGCGATTTCCTGGCCCTCGACCTTGTACGCCCCACTGTCTGGCTCAGTGTCGCACCCCTCTGCCACAACTCTGAGATGGTTCTGTGACCCATCCGTAGTAATCTGTTCTCTGTCCACATTTCTGAAGATCTTTCACAATCACAGTGCCACAGCGGGAGGTCAGTAGAGTCAGGATATAGGAGTTAACTTTGTCAGATCCACTCTATGAGTTGGACTGCGGTCTTGCCTAGGCGATTTTGTCTACCGTTTGTGTTTTGAAAGCCCACAGTGCTGATGTCCAAGCGTAACAGATATTGGTGTTTGCCTATGTCCTCTCCCTGCGAAATCTCGTAAGAGGTTGGGCTTCCATGCCGGCAGCTTTCCTGGCTCCTCAACCCCCATGGCCCCAGGCCCACAGAGTGGGAACTCCCTCTTCCCTGTGTCATGACATTTCTCTTACTCCTGCCATTCTTCTGGTGCTACTCCATGCAGGGGTCAGTGCAGCAGAGGATAGTCTAGAGAAGGTATTAGCAAAGAAAAAGGCTGAGGAGGAGCACGAAACATTGGAGCCGACTGTTCTTGTTAACTGATGACCTACCAATTACTACAGAGTTCGGAGGTGAGGAGGGCTTTTGTGGAAACCCACCCACCTCACCGAAAACTAAAAAGGTATGCTATCATGGTCCCTTCTGGAAGTTTCTGGTGCCATTTCTGAACTGTTACAACCTGTATTTCCAAACCTGGTTCATATTTATATTTTGCAACTCAAATAAAGATAACCCTTACTCCACAGACTTCTGTCTGCTTGTTTTGTCTGGGAACTGGTTTAACATAGTTCCTAAGGCCTGAGTTGATATTAGGTTCTATGCCAGGCCTCTTTATGGACACTATCTCCATATCCCTGACAACAGTGTGATGGAGGTACTATCATCATCCCATTTTTCCAGAGGAGAAAGCTGAGGCTCAGAGAGGTTATGTAACTTACCTGAAGATACACAGTTGGTAAGTGACAGAGCTGGGACTGGCAATCTGACTGCAATTATTTGTCTTAATATTTATATCATACCACCTCTGAGACACCAGAAAATAAACCTCTCACATAGGAATTTTGGCTGGCTGTAATCAGGAAAGACGTCCACCCATTCAGTCAATAGACTCTGGACTTGGGGCCTGGTCCTGCACTATATACCCAATGAGGCATTGCCCCTGGCGGGAACAGGGCACCTTTGACTTCCCTCTCATGCTCCACAACCAATCTGTCAGCAAACCTTGTCACTCCTACCTTTGGAATATATGCTGAATTCAGCCACTTCTGATCACTGCCCCTACCATCACCCCGGTCCAATTCACCATCATCTCTGGCTCGAACTCTTCCGAAGGCCGCCTGTCTCCTTTCTTCCCCCTTGTTCTCGTATAGACCGTTTCTAACATAGTAGCCAGAGCAATCATGTAAAACGTAATCCAGCTCTTGTCTGCCTTGCAGGCTTTCCCTGACCAACCTATTAGATGACAGCACATTCCTCACCCACCCCGTTCTTCTTACTCTCCCTACATTGCTTTCTTTTCCACCAGACCCCTATCACCACTAACATATTCTTCTTTGTTGATTATCTAGCTCTTCCTGCTAGAATGTTAGCTTCATGAAGGTAGGGATGTGTATGTCACTCCAATCCCAGATTGTAGGCATTCGATATTTGTAACATGGATGAATGAATATAAGAAATGACTAAAATCTAGTCAAAGGCCAGCAAGGTATGTGATCCAGTGCTGCCATGGAAATGTGGTTGGGTTTAAAGAAGGGCCTCTATTGGGGAGGGTGGGGGGAGATGACAGGATAAAAGTGGAATTTGGGACAGATCATCTGACCATGGTGTCCTTGGTAGATTGGAAGCAGAGAGATCCATTGGGAGGTCATTGGACAAGTGTCATTGGACTGCCCTCTCCTCATCCTCTTCTCTTAGAGAGTTGTGATACTCTAAAATTTCTCCAGGAGTCCCCTTATATATACTTTTTTTTGAAAGATTTTATTTATTTGATAGAGAGAGCACAAGCAGGGGGAGCAACAGAGGGAGAGGGAGAAGCAGGCTCTCCGCTGAGCAGGAGCCCGATGCGGGGTTCGATCCCAGGACCCTGGGATCATGACCTGAGCCGAAGGCAGACGCTTAACCACTGAGCCACCCAGGCACCCCAAAAGGGTACATTCTCTGTGTTTCTATTTATTTAAAATTTTAAAACTGGGGGCTCCTGGGTGGCTCAGGCAACTAATCATCCAATTCTTTGCGGCTCAGGTCATGATCTCAGGGTCGCAGGATGGAGCCCAGCCTTGGTTCTGTGCTCCCCAGAGTCTGCTTGAGATTCTCTCTCTCTCCTTCTCCCTGGGCCCCTCCCTCCCCACTTGTGCACTTTCTCTTTCTCTCTAAAATAAATAAAATCTTTAAAAGTTTTCTTAAAATAAAATTTTAAAACAGGTAAAACTTATCAAGGGCGAAAGAAATCAGAAAAAAAGTCCCTGTTGGGATCAGTAGTGACTGGAAGGGGGCAAAACAGGGTGACTTCCAGTGCGCTGATGAACGTTATGTTCCACAATCTGGGTGCTGGCTACCTGGGAGTATTCACTTTGAGAAAATTCTTCGAGAATGGTTTGTGCATTTCTCTGTATGTATTCAACTACAGTAAGAAGATTTTTCAAAACTTGGATCGGGGACTCTTTTGCTATTTGCATTATATAAAGCTCTATGAAGTACCAGTATATTACTTTGGTAATCAGAGAAAACAGAACAGATGTCAGTGAGGTACTTACACTTGATCTTAGCCAAAAGGCCAAGAAGCGGTCAGTGAGGTACTTAGAACTCTTCGCGGGGCTCTCTCTCCTGCTCCTATCTTGCACCAGGCTCAGCTTTTCAAACACACTTTGTTTCTCCAGCTAATGTTTCCTGCGGCCTCTGGGCTTCCTGCCTTTCAGGGGCTCTCTCCTGACACTGCGGCTGTTGGGAGCCTCCCCCCCCCCCCACACCCGGGGCATCTCCTTGGCTGATATAGTGGCTCTGGGAGCCTCTGAACTTGCAGCCACTTGTCAAGACCGGCCTTCCTGTGCACTGACAAGCACCTACCTCTTCTCCGATGGACTTCCCCTTTGGCCCCTTTTCCATACTTTCTTTTATAATGTTCATAGTAATCATTATTAGGCTAATAATCAAATAACTATCTGATAGTCATGGAGTGCTCACTAAGCCGGTCCCCACATTCTACAGGCATCACCTCGGTTGTGTCTCGTGATGACCTAGGAGGTAGGTGCTCTGGCTACCCAAGTTGTGGATGCCTTAGATGAGTGGTGAAGTCCAGATGTTAACTTGAAAACTTAACTCCCAAGCCTTCACTCTAACCACTAAGTTACATTCCCAAATGAGTTCTTCGGGCCAGACTTGTTTTCTCTTCCTCTCGTATTCATCCAGAAAAAACGCTACAGTGAGGCGCTCATATGAAAGGGACCTTAGAAAGCAACTCCTTAGAGCCCAAGAGTTTCCTCCCCAGGCAGCCCCCACACACACCGTTTACAAACTCATGGGAGAAGATGTGAGGTGCCTTATCAGGGTACAGGGGAAGGTACAGGGGGCAGGCTGACAGGATCCTGGGTCCGCTGTTTATCAGGGAGTGCCCTCATGCCTGATACCTGACCTCTCTGACCTTGTCTCCCTGCCTATAAAAAAGATACTAAATATATCCACCTGAGAAGTTGCAAAAATGGTATCTGCGAAGAAAGTGCCGCTCAGGGCCAGGCACATGCTAGATACTCAGTAAATGTTGGTGATCTTTAGCAACTTGTCCAAGGAACTAATTAGAGGCACACTGGGCATTGAAACCCAGCCTTCCACTTCCCAGTCCATAGTTTTTTTCCTCAGACACAAACAATGCTTCTCAATCGGTGTTTTACATTTTAATGTCAACTGTGGTTTCAAAGGAGCTTTAAAGGGTCTTAATAAATACTTGTGGGTTTAAGAAGTCCGGGAACAGCAACTCTGTCCAAATATATCACTTCAACTTGGCTGGCCTGAAATTCTTCCCTTTGTCAACAATGCCTGAAATTCAAGCTTCCTGTTTGAGAATGCTAATACTTCTGGGAATAGCTAAGCATCAAGAGGCTGGGATTCTTTGTTGATGTAATTCATTTTAGCTTCATTCATTCAACAAATATTTGTGGAGGCCTCCCTATCACCTTCCAAATGAAATCCATGCTCTGAAGGAGAGGGCATTTTGATGGAGCGAGAGTGGGGGAAGAAAAGAAAGAGAAGTACTTTGGAGTAAGGGCATTCATTCACTCATCCACAAAATTGAGTGAGCACTTATAATGTGCCAAGTATTATTCTTATCACTGGAGAACAGCGTTGAGACTGACACATGGACCAACAATACATGTATAAATAAAGAAATAGGATAACTTCAGAAATAAGTAACACACACAAAAGGGTGATGTGCTGAAGAGTCACTGGGGGCAGAATTTATATAGGCAGCTCAAGGAAGGTCCCTCTGAGGAGTTAACACCTGAACAGAGACAAGATGAGATCAGGCATATGAAGGCCCTAAGACAAAAATAAGCATAGTTTGTATGGAGGACAGAAAGGGACCCCTGAGCTGCAGCATAGTCATTGAAAGTTGAAGAGAGAGGCAAGGACCAGATCATGTAGGGCCTTGTAGACCATGGTGAACAATTTGGAAGCCAATGGAGTCTTTTGAACAGAAGAGTGATATGATTTGATTTATGTTTTGCAAATATGACTCTGATATGCACAGAGGGGCTTCTAGGGAGCAAAAGTGGAAGAAGCAAGACCAGTTAGGAGGCCTTTGCAGTCATCCAGGCAAGACATGCTGGTGGCCAGGAATACAGTGGTAGGAGAGGTGGTGGTGAGAAATGGGCAGATTCAGGATATGTTTTGGAGGAATCACCGGTAAGACACACTGATGGATGGAATGTGGGCTTTATGAGAAAAAAGGAATCAAAGATCACTTCTTGGATTTTAACCTGAGAAACTGGGTAAACGATGGTTCTATTCATCAAAATGGGAAGGAATACGGGAGGAGTTCATGGGGGCCATATAAATAAACATTCTTTTGTGGACGTAGTAAGTCTATATGGTGTGAAGGAGGGCACCAGAGAGAGGGCAATGAGAGGAAGGGGGAGGCAAGGAGGGAAAAAAACAGAGGCAAAAGTGTAACTAAGAAGGACCTGAAGACAGAAACAAATGAGGGCACCTGACATTTATATGGTGTTTTACACCTCTAAAGTGTACTCCTATTATAGAATATTATTTAATCCTCATAGTGCCCCAGGTAGTATTCTTATCCCCAGTTTCACAATCGAGGGCCCTGAGGCTCAGAGGGGTAGAGTATGTTGCACAAGACTTCTGCCAGCTAATGCAATTTTGCCTCTGACCCCTGCAGGAGGGCCCAGGCTCTTCGCTGACCATGAACTCCTGTCTTGGCCACCATTCTCCAAAAAGAGAAGAGAGGAGAAGGCTCTGTATTCTCCTCCTTGCTGTGATAAGGTGCCCTGACCAGGCCAGGCCTCCAGGGAATAGAGCAATAGACAGTGAAGCTTCATGAAGACCAACCCTAGAGGAAAAAAAAAAAAAAAAGCTCACCTCATCCAAGAGCAGGAGGAGGAAGTTAGAATTGCCCCGTCCATGATTGGTTTCTGGAGCATGAGGCCACCACCAAATTAATATAATTTGGAGGTTGTTGTGGCTTGGATTTTCTTTTTGAACTTTTTTTTTTTTAATTTTTTTTTAAAGGTTTTATTTATATATTTGACACAGAGAGAGAGAGAGAGAGAGAGAACACAAGCAGGGGGAGATGCAGGCAGAGAGAGAGGGAGAAGCAGACTCCCCGCTGAGCTGAGCAGGGAGCCCGACATGGGGTTCGATCCCAGGACCCTGAGATCATTGAAATCTGAGCCAAAGGCAGACGCTTAACCAACTGAGCCAGTCAGGCGCCCCCTTTTTGAACTTTTCAAATTGCACATTTGTTCTTGATTGCCCCTTGATTGATGGAGAAGAGATCAGGGACCTCTTAGCTCACTACCACCCACACAGCTGTGAAGGAAGTCAGCTGCCCTCTCGCTCTTCAGAGAACATCCCTCCTCCCTCCCTCCATTCTTCCCTCCCAGCATCTTGGCCATTACTAACCAACAGGGCGTCTAAGGAAAAGGGCTCCTTTCAGGGCTGGATTGCTGTAGTTAATGGATCATAGCCTGTGTGGGAGGCTTCCCCAAAGACACATGTGGGTGTAGGAACCAGACAGATGGGAGGAATTAAGTCACACTTTTCCCTAACCCTTATTTTCTTGCCTAACCTAGAAGTCACCGGATTGGCTTCCTTTTAATGAGGGACTACTTTTGTTTCTGCCGACCCTAGCTTTTGACAGCAGGCCAGCTTCGATGGGACCATGACAGAAAGAAGAAGCTACCAGTTAGTTCTTCTTTTATGCTCCTAGTGTCTGGGCTAAGGCTGGCCATGTAAACCATGACCTCAACCCACGGCTCTCTAGGAAGTCTTGACTTCTATTTCTTCGGTGATACTGAGTGGGTTGGGTGGCCCTGAGAGGCGCTAGGCTTGGGAAGGAGGGCCTGATCAGGTCCACTGGGGAGTAAGTATTCTCTTCTGCCCAGTGGCTAGAACTCTGGATCCCGAGACTCCAGGCCTGGGAAGTCTGACCAAAGTTCAAGCCTGCAGGTACAAACATCCTCTTCCAGGTGTGTGTTTGGGCACCTTCTGGAGAAAGTCTGCCACCCACACTCAGTCCTGGTGTGTTAGTCACTCCTCCTCTGCACATCACAGCACTGGGCCTTGGACAATGCAAGGAAACTCAGTCCTCTTCCCATAGCAGCTTCCGTGTTCCTCTCCCATGGCTTTCATCACCGCACGTATTGTCATTGTGTGCTCACCTGCTTCACCCACTGTGAGCTGTTGGAGCCGTGGAGCGTGTCCTTTTGCAGCTCTGTGTGCCTGCACCCAGTACGTCAGAGGCTCTCACTAAATGTTTGATGCATGCACGAGTGAATGGACAGTGGAATAAATGAATGAATGCATGAATAAATGAATGAGTGAAGGTAGAGTAGAGGTTAAGAGTTTAGACTCTGGGGAGACAAACCATAAGATTATTTTTTTAAGATTTTATTTATTTATTTGACAAACAGAGAGAGAGAGAGAGCACAAGCAGGGGGAGTGGCAGAGGGAGAGGGAGAAGCAGACTCCCCGCTGAGCAGGGAGCCCCATAAGGGTCTCGATCCCAGAACTCCGAGATCATGACCTGAGCCAAGGCAGACGCTTAACCGACTGAGCCACCCAGGTGTCCCAAGACTCTTAATCATAAGAAACAAACTGAGGGTTGCTGGGGGGGAGGTGGGTGGGGGGATGGGGTAACTGGGTGATGGACATTAAGGAGGACACGTGATGGAATGAGCACTGGGTGTTATACGCAACTGATGAATCACTGACCTCTACCGCTGAAACTACTAATACGCTATATGTTAATTAATTGAATTTAAATAAAAAAATTTTTAAAAAAGAGTTTAGACTCTGGATCAGACAAAGCTGGGTTCAAACCCTAACCATGCCATTTTCTGGTCATATAATAATCTTGAACAAGTTATTTAACCTTGCAAAGCTTCACTTTTCTTAGGGTTTTTATAAGTATTTTAATGCATATAAAGCATTTATCACAGTGCCTGGTGTGGAGTAAGTACTCAATCCATGATAGCTATTAACAAGCTCTGACTTCTAGCCCTCTGCTAGTTTTTATACTTGTGGGTCTTGTGGGCACCTCCTTTTCCAGATTTTTGGCCCAGCCGGGTCCTTGCCAGACTCATGGCTCAGCCTGCAGGATCGTCCCAGTGGGTGCAGGTTGGAGTCAGGCTGGGTAAGCGGTTACAGCCGTGGGCTTTGCTGAGGAGGGGAAACTGTGATAGGGACCTGCCTAAAGCCAGCCAACAGGTCAGCGGCCACCCCCATTGTCTCAGGGCTTCATAGCCGGCGGGTGCCTCAGGAAAACAGGAACAGTGCTGCATTTAAGGTGCCCGGATGACAGCCACATCAAATATGTGACCTTTTCCTAGGAGGCCTAGTTTCCATGGTGAGTGGGGCCTCACGCTCTTTCTCAAAAGCCACACTCTGTGGTGCTGGGCCTGCTCTGGAATGTGATGGCAGTGGCCCCAACAGCTGGGTGGGGACATCTGCCCAGGGGCTGCCCCTCCAATATGTCCAGGCTGGGTGAGGGGCTATCAGATGCCCACACCAGCTCTCCAACCTGGAACGAGTTTGCACTGAGGCCCTGACACTACTCCTCCCCCCCCAACCCCCACCCCATACGCACACACTTAATGGTTCATGGCCAACTGGCTGCCAGGCCAGGCAGAAAGAAGGCGACTCTTTCTGTGATTCCCCCATGTTAGGCCAAGGCCTTGACCTCCTCCACCTCATCTTGGCAGCTGGAGCCGGGAGAGAGAGCCTGCCTCCCTGGCCTTGGCAGAGCGTGTGTTGGGGCTCAGCCTCTGCAGCTGCCAGAACAGGAGCTGAATGCCCAGTGCTTCTGCCAAAGCTTGCTAACTTCTTTCTTCTTTCTCCGAGCTATGCAAACGGGGGCCGCTGAGGAATGCGGCGGGACCCTCCCCACCACCCGCCCCCCTCCTCCCTTAGCCTGTGCTCCCCCAAGCTCCCAGGCCGGAGTCACATCAGAAAAATGCAATGGGAGAAAGAAATCCCCCAATGTGTCATGACATTACATTTCCGCCTGGTGCTCAGAAACAAGAAAAGTAGGAGGGGGAGGTGGAAGCAGTTTGGTCATAGCTGGAGCCCTGTGACTACCTCACCTCGCTGCCTCCCTGGGGCAGATCACCTGCTCCCCTGGGGCTCTGTTTCCTCATTAATAAGCCGGGTTAATCACTCTGACTCAGACTGCAGAGAAACTCTGAGAATTAACTGTTTGCTATCATAAGAGAGCACTGATATTCCTAAGAGGC
Organism: Halichoerus grypus; assembly: GCF_964656455.1. Taxonomy (NCBI): domain Eukaryota; kingdom Metazoa; phylum Chordata; class Mammalia; order Carnivora; family Phocidae; genus Halichoerus; species Halichoerus grypus. Next base: position 119,216,279 of record NC_135713.1, read on the forward strand.
TGTTGAGAGGGTCTGTATTGCAAGTTTCAGTTGTCAATGATTGAACTAGTTCACTGCTTTCACATGCATTCATGTAACAGACATACAGTGATTCCTACTTTGTTCTAGAAGCTAAAAATGCAAGAGTGAGCAGAACCCAGGCCTTGCCCTCCAGGAGCTTGCACTCTAACAGGGAAGATAGACAAACAGATCACAATAATCAAGTGTCAAGACAGTTATGATGGGCAGTAGGAGGTGCCAGGTGAGTGAGCCTGCTCCAGGGGTCAAGGGGGCCACTTCCTTGAAGGAGTAAAATTCAAGGTAAGGCAGGATGAGCAGCTGTGGTCCAAGGGAAAAGGGGAGGTTATTAAGAGTATTCTAGGGGCGCCTGGGTGGTTCAGTCCATTAAGTGTCTGCCTTCAGCTCAGGTCATGATCCTGGAGTCCTGGGATGGAGACCCTTGTCAGGCTCCCTGCTCAGCGGGGAGCCTGCTCCTCCCTTTCCCTCTGCTGCTCCCCCTGCTTGTGCTCTCTCTCCCTCTGTCAAATAAATAAATAAAATCTTTATTTAAAAAAAAAGAGTATTCTTGGGGCGCCTGGGTGGCTCAGTCATTAAGCGTCTGCCTTCAGCTCAGGTCATGATCCCAGGGTCCTGGGATCGAGCCCCGCATCGAGCTCCCTGCTTGGCGGAAACCTGCTTCTCCCTCTCCCATTTCCCCTGCTTGTGTTCCCTCTCTCACTGTGTCTCTCTCTGTCAAATAAATAAATAAAATCTTAAAAAAAAAAAAAGTATTCTAGGCAGAGGTAACAGAACAGAGAGGGAGGATGATGTGAATGAGGAACTGAAATGAGTTTGGTGTGACAAGAGTGTAGACAGCTGGGTTGGGGTCAGTAGAAGAGATGAAGAGACTGCAGAGGGAGACCAGGCCAGATTTTACAGGGACCTTCAAAACTGTGCCAGGGAGTTTGGCCTGGTTTCTCGGAGTGACGCGGAGCCAGTGCAGGGGTTTAACAGGAGTGTAGGTAGGAGGTGGCATGATCAGATCTACTTTTGGGTAGATGCCTCAGGCTGCAGGGTTGAGAACGGGCCAGAAGCGTAGCCGTAGTAGCGGAGGGAGACCAGTTGGTTGGCGGCTGTCACAGTACCCAGATCGTAGTGTCTGATGGTAGTAGCAGTGGATGAGAAGAGAAGTGTATGAATTCAAGAGGTACGTAGAGGATGAGAGAAAGGGAAAGGGAGTTAAAGATGACAGATTTAGGCTTGTACGCCTGAGTGAAAAGTGGTGCCGTCCACTGAGATTGGCCACTCCGGAGAAGGAGGAGCTGGTTGGGAGGTGAAGATAGCAAGCCCAGTTTTGGTCACATTAAGTCTAAGGTAGTGACCACCTTGTCAGTAGAAATGTTCGGTGCACAGTTAGAGAGCCAAGTCTTGAGCCCAGGGATGGGCTCTGGGCTGGAGCGGTGTCATTGGCCCAGAGAGAGTGAGGAACTGCACAGTTACGATAGTGCTAGCTAATCTAACAGGCAAACTCCTATCCCTAGGGGCCCATCACAGTAGCTTATTTCTCACTCAGGTTAGTCCAAAATGAGTGGCCCTAATACATGGCAGACGCTATTCCAAGGGGCAGTGCAGGGACCCAGGTCCTTCCATCTTGTGTCTCTGCCATCTTTAACACACAGTTTCCAAGGTCACTGTGATGGAAAAAGAGCATGAAGGATGGTGCATGGGAGAGTCTATCGCTTCCATCCACACTCCACTGGCTAAAGCTCATCACATGGTCATACCTAACTACAAGAAGGGTGGGAAGATGTAATCTAGGTAGGTGTCCGTGAGAAAGAGGAAATGAGTTTGGCAACCAGCTAGCCAGTCTCTGGCACAGGAATGCACAGGAGTGGATAAGATCACTTGGCAAGTCTGGGGCTTTTCCCCATTCATTGGTTCCCATTTTTCCATGCCTACACACACACACACACAGGGTAGATAGAAATGAAGATAAGCCACTGCTTCCCCTCCCTAGACTCATGTTCTTGGAGACCAACAGGGAGGGTAGGCTCCAACCCATTTTGGTCCCCCCTGTAAGTTGGGCACATCTTCGGGGTGAAATGATCCTGTGGGGGTTAGTCATGTTAGCTCTTAAGCTGGCCACTCCTCTCTCTTCCCTGAGGCTAGCTGCCATTCTCCCTCACCTCTTTTCCTTCACCTCTATGAGTATTTATGGAGTATCTGCTATGTGTTGGGTACAATGTTCATTTCTGGAAATGCAACCGTAAATAAGGCAGAAATCCCTATATTACTTTGTCAATTTGTTTATTGTCTGTCTCTCTCGCTAGAATATTAGCATCATGAACAGGGTCTGTGGCTTATCTTGCTTATCTTGCCTATCACTACGTCCCCAGCTGCCCGAATAATGCCTAGCACATAGTAGGAAGTCTAGAAATAACTGTTGCATAAATACATGGTTGAATGAAGGCCTTCTGGAAAGTATGCTTGGAGGAACAAAGGAGGCTCCGTGTGGCTGGAGCCTGGAGGAGAAGGAGGGAGTCTCACCTGCAAGATGAGACAGACTGCATATGGCCCTGAGGGACCTCTTGAATCTCTGTATTCCCTGAGGATTCATCACTCAGCAGCTTCTTTGACCTGCAACCATTGTATTTCAAGTCAATGTTCAAAGAGAGCAGTTTTGTTTTCTGGTTTTTGTGAGGGTTTTTTGTTTTTGTTTTTGTTTTACTTTATTAGTGATTCTCATCTCATTGTCTCGATAATATTTGAACAGGTTGGAATTAAAATTCCTGTCTGCCAGACCCTACTTCCCCTGCCGAGACTTCTCCTTTTTAGGAAAATAGGCACAGAGACTCTTCTTCTTGCTGACAGTGAGTGGGGAAATGAACAACTGCCTTGATGTGTTTGATGTTTTCACAGAAGACCTCATTTAATTTTCACAACAATCCTGGAAGGCTGGCATGATTATCCCCATTTTAAGATGAGAAAACTGAGTCCTTAAAGAAATGAGAATCTGCAGTAAAGCCCAAGGGAAGAGCATCTCTCTAGAGATTCTGAAGAAGACACTAGTCTTCGCCGGAAAAATAACAACACCTAACCACTCTGACAGACTGCAAAGTGGAAGTTTGAGAACAGAAATGCAAAGGAGCCAGCAGTCCAGTGAGTCAGGTTAGACAAGCAGCCAGTTAGAAAGTGTTCATTAACTTCTGGGTCGCTTAGCACAGCTTGAATGTGGTCTCTGACCTCTAGGAGCTCACAGTCTACTGGGAGAGACAGGCGGACAAGAGAAGTCTAATTTCACCACCACGTGAGAAGTTGCTCCCACAGAGGTGTAAACCGGAAGTTAGGGGAGCACGGAGCATCAGTAGGGTTTACTGTGAGCTCAGTGCTGAGTGGAGGTACGGATGACGTACATGAGCTGGCAGTTTAGATACTGACTCCTTCTCTCTGTTCTTTTAACATCCTTACATTCATTCCACCAACACCTAAGGCGCTGATTATGGGCCAAGTACTAGGGAAAAGGCAACGAACAAATAGACAGAGTACCTGCCCTCAGCCTGGTACAGGAGGTAACCAGCTAATAAATAATTACACGGACCCACAAGACTCCAGAAAATATCTAGAGAATGTAAGTGCTAATAGCATGTACCTATGCGAAAAAGAATCGAGAATCAGGGGGTCAGGAGCAGGAAGCTAAGTTTCTTTTCCTGGTATATGATTTACGTTTTCATTTAATATGTAGTTACTGTATGAATTACTTTTTTAAAAAAGATTTATTTATTTATTTTGGAGAGAGAGACAGAGAGCATGAGCGGGAGGGACAGAGGGAGAGTGAATCTCGAGAAGACTCTTGGCAGAGCACGGAACCTGGTGTGAGATTCGATCTCATGACCCTGACACCAGGACCTGAGCTGAAACCATGCTTAACCGACTGCACTACCCAGGTGCTCCTGAATTACTTTTTATTTAAGTGAAGTTTAACAATAATCATGTGAATAAATATACTACTAAAAACTGTGATAAATGCCATGAAGGAAAAGTATAAGTTGCTCTGAGAGAGGATAACAGGGGGAACTACTTTAAATGGAGGAGTGGAAGGGTGTTTATGAAAAGGCCATTGAAGCTGAGCCCCACAGGTTTCATTGCAGAGGACTGGGCAGAGTGCAGGTAAGAATGTTCTGGAGAACAGGCGCATAGAAGGCCTAGAAAGAAGAAAATGCATGGTGTGTTCTAGAAACAGAAGAGAAACTAGTGTGATGGAGCTGCTAAAAAAAAAGGGGGGGGGGCGGAAGATCTCTTTATGACCCCAGTGCTCAGTCTATGAAATGAATCCCATACCCATGCCAGACTGAAGATCCTGAGGCCTGGGAGGGTGTCCGATTCGTTCACTGCTAGAACAGAACCCATCATCCTGTAGGCATTTAAATATTTGTTTCATGCATAAATGAACAAAATATGCATAGTATTTTGTTCAGAAACTATACAAATGCCGAGAAATGGTGGATTTGCCCTAATGCTCAACTGTCCTGAGCCCTGGGGATTCACAGTATCTGACAGTCCTTGGAGGGTAGTCAGAGAGACAAAATATGAGCTAAGAGCTGATTTCCCTAGGTGTAAGCGGTGGTCACAATGTGCTATCACAGAACCTTAGCCTTTTTCTGAATTCCATTATCTCTATGGCTTCTTGAGTCCCAATTCTCCCTTCTTTCCAGGAATTCTAATTTTTCTCTGTCATAAACACCATTTACATCAGAATGGCTTTGAAGTGATAAGTCCTGAGGTAATTTTTTCTTCTTCATTCCAGGAAAGCATTTCCAGTAGTATTTTCTTCTAGAGCTACAGCTGCTAAGCCTGTGAGCGTCTAAAAGATGCAGATTCTTTGCGCCCCAGCACAGATCTGCTGAGTCCGCCGCTCCAGGAGGAGGGGCCCCCATATCAGTGCTTTTAAAGCTTCCTTGGTAATTCTGATGACAAACCACATCTGGAAAAAATCACTTTAGTGTGGTGGTTCTTAACGTTTTGAGGGTGATTAGCCCCTTTGAGATGCTGAGGAGATTATGTTCATCCTGACCCAGAAAAAACACCTCACAGGCACGACACTTAGTATAAGGATATCCTAGACATCTTAGTGTATTTATGGAGTACCCCAAATTCCCAGAGCATAGTCCACATCTGAAAGAACACCAGGTTCATCCTGCTTCTCCGGAGCAGAGCCCTGAAGCTTTTTCTATCTCATCTCTTTGTGCTCTGGAATTGAGGCCTTTTTCGAGATCTGAATGTTTAAGTGCATTTGAGGGTAAGTGGCTACAAAAAGGAGTTCCATATTCCCAAGACAAATGGAGCCTTCTATTTGAAACTCAATAGTCTTGCTGGAATCTACCCAAGAGAGGCCACAGGGTAGAATGGAAGGAACTCTGGAAGGGACTCCAAGACTCCTGGGCTCCAGTCTGAGCTTGGACACCAATTTACTGTGTCCTTGCCAAGTCAATTCTCCTTTGTGAGACTCATTTTCCTCAACTGTGAAGTGAGGTGGTAGACTGGAAGAACTCAAAGATCCCTTCCAGCTCTTTGAGCCTAGGATTCTTTTCAGGAAATTGTATGCAGGATCCACTTCAGATGGCAGAGCACAATGGAGATATGTGACAAGTGGATGGATTAATAAGGGTCCCTCAGAGAGTTTGCTTCCTAATTCTATATGGCCTTCTGTCTTCAGATTCCAGTATTCCAGGGTAAGTTCTTTTGCTAGTGACCTCTTAGGTATTCTACTAATCACTGTGGTTAGAAAGGCAAAGACCTGTGAGGTCACAGAGGCTACTCACCCACAGCCAACCACACCTTCCCATCTTCTCAAACCAGGCTGAGGCATTTGACCTTAGCTGAGGGGACAAAAGGAAGTGGTAACTTCCACATCCCTATCCATGGCTACAATTTGCCTTTAATGAAACAGACAGATAGTCTTACTGTCTCTGAGCAACATTTTTTTTTTTTGGTGGGCAGAAAAGTTTACTGAGCGATAGTATAAAGCTCCCAAAGAGGGAGGGGACCCTAGAGGGTTACCAATCTCTGAGCAACTTTAGGTCTTAGATTCAGTCCCCTAGGACGGTACTGTCCATGTCGAGTGGATCCAAGGCCTCCAGTGCAAAGCAGGACTCTTTCCTTGAGGTCCCTGACCATCACCATCTGGGAAGAATCATGAAGCCCATTGAAATGGAATTGACCTATTCATTAGGAGAGAGGATTAAAATAGTGGACATCCGTGTTTTGTTTTGTTTTTTCTTTTTGTGACATCCAATACTTTTTCCTTGGATAGTTATACTTTATTCTTTTGTAAAGAAGATACTTTCCACTCACCTTCAGTCCATGTGCTTTTTGGGTGAGGGTGACACCCCTAGCCTTCCAGAAATGGCTAAATGACCTGTACCTGGTCAATCAGAGCGTTCTATATCTCGGGCTATTGTGATTGTTTTAAAGATGGACAATTACCCAAGCTGGTCAGGAAACCCAATCCTGGGACTCTTTCTGGAGCTATGAAGGAAAAAGGCATGGACTCTACTGTGGAAGCTAACCTAAAAGTAAGCCTGGATTTCTTGTGGATGTTTATGAGAGTTAGTAACAAGGTGGAGGATGTGGGGCTTCCTATTTCAACTAAGTTTCTTGCTTACTAGGTGCTACACTCACTTATGTTCTTCTAATTTACAAAAGAAAAATATTAAAATTTTTAGCTTCTCATAATGAAAAGAAATATTTATTTAAAAACTTTTAGAGGAGGGGGGCTCAGTCGGTTAAGTGTCTGCCTTTGGCTTGGGTCATGATCCCAGGGTCCTGGGATTGAGCCCCGGTTCAGGCTCCCTGTTCAGCGGGGAGCCTGCTTCTCCCTCTCTTGCTCTCCCTGCTTGTGCGCGCTCTCTCTCTCTCTCTCTTGTTCTGTCAAATAAATAAATAAATCTTTAAAAAAAAGACCTTTTGGAGGAGGGGCACCTGGGTGGCTCATTGGTTGAGCGTCTCTTGATTCTGACTCATGTCGTGACCTCAGGGTTATTAGATCGAGCCCCCCATCAGGCTCCGTGCTCAGTGGGGAGTCTGCTTGAGATTCTCTCCCTCTCCCTCTGCCCCCCAACCCCCACCCCCCACCACTCGCACACATGCTCTCTCTCTTTCTCTGAAATAAAAAATACATCTTAAAAAAAAAAAAAAAAAACTTTGGGAGAGGCTCCTGGGTGGCTTAGTCAGTTAAGTGACCAACCCTTGATCTCAGCTCAGGTCTTGATCTCAGGGTTGTGAGTTCAAGCCCTGCTTTGGGCTCCATGCTGGGTGTGGAGGCTACTTAAAATAAAAACTTTTGGAGCTTCTAAGTGTGGGTGCTCTGGGGTAAAGCATTAGTCACCTCCAATGGACTCTGAAAAACAAACTGAGGGTTCTAGAGGGGAGGGGGTTGGGAGGATGGGTTAGCCTGGTGATGGGTATTGAGGAGGGCACGTTCTGCATGGAGCACTGGGTGTTATGCACAAACAATGAATCACGGAACACTATATCTAAAACTAATGATGTAATGTATGGGGATTAACATAACAATAAAAAAATTAAAAAAAAAAAAAGCATTAGTCACCTCATCTTAGGTAGCTCTGAGGGTGGAAAAACATTCTTCTGTACTGGTACTTTTTGGAACCTATTTATAAAATGCATGCACAGTTTTGTCCAGATTTTGACTCGACCCCATTGTATTCCTCTTCCTGTTCTAAAGGACCATGAACTTTTTCTGCTTGGGGCGAGCCAGTGTGATGGAGCATGGATTCTCCACTAAATTTGATTCCCTGATTTTATTCCTTTTCTATTCTTGGGCAGTTTCCCGATCTTGGATTTCCCCTCTGGCAGGCCCCACACCCTTACTTTCTCTGGTGAGCTGTGGGATAAACACCCCAGATTTTGTTATGCTCTGTTACCCAGCCTCATCTCTTACACAGGTTTAAGTCATCTGGTTGATTGAAAACATTCACTTTCTTTGGACTTTTCATAAACATTGAATCAGATGTGGCAGGGTGCCTGAGAAAAGCCACCACCGGTTCCTGCTTACGACAAGTCACTTCCTCTCCTTGCAGTTTCCAATGACTATTTCATTTGGTAGGCACAGCTAAGGTTCTCCTTCCTCTACGAGAAAGGTCCCTGCTCCAAACCTTACTTTGTCAGCTAGAAGAGCTACCTTAGAGTTTCTTGGCAAATGTGTCCCTTGGGAAGGATCACTTCCCATCTCTGTCCCTGAGGCCTCACAGAACTACCATACAAGCCTCACAAATGCCCCACCCAGTCCCATCCTACTCCTAGGCAGATCTGTTGTGCAGAATTCACTTTCAAAGGTAACAGGGAAGACTTACCCATTCTTGAGGATATCAGGAGGTAGCCTACTTGGGAAAGAGTTTTAAAAGCCTTCAATTCTTTTTAATTCCATTTAATATTCTCAGAGCTTACCCACAGGTCAAAGAGTCTCCAGGGTCACAGAACTACTTTTCTAACCACTCTTAGGTTGGATGACTGAGAGGTTGAAGTGAAGGGTTTGGAGACCTCCAAGAAAGGATCACAGAGCAAGGGTATATGTGGGACAGAAGTGAAATAAACCAGAAGGTGGTAGGTTTGTAACAGCTGTAATTTCAAAATGCTCATAACAAATAGAATCCTCTAGGCACCATTCTAAATACTCAGTGCATATTTATGTAGTCCTCAGGATGACCCTGTTATGTGGGTACTACACTGCATCCTCTCATTTTTCATGTGGGGAAACTGGGCTACAGAGAAGTGAATTAAGTTGCTCAAGGTCCTGTACTTGATACAAGATAGGGCTAAGAATTGAATCCAGCTTATTTGGAAAATAAATTACGCATTAATGTATGTATTGTATGTGTGTATGTAATGTAACGTACGTATGTATTCTAGTAACATATTACCCTGAATATCTAGCCCAGTCTCCATGTCCATTGGCATTGTAACTTCTCTATTGATATTTACAGTGAAATTACATCATACTATCAGTTATGTGTGAGGAGTGAATTGAGATTAAAACATGCATCTAAGTTTCTAAAAATTTAGTTTTCAATAGCAAAAGTGAAGGGAAAATCATTCAGCCTCAAAGGTTCTAGATTATTTTTTATGATTGCAGACCAAAGTAAAACAAGTTGGTTAACAACAACAACAACAATGGAATTGAATCTAGGCAATCTACTTCCAGAATTTGCTTTTAACCCTTATACCACACTGCGTCTCCATAAATCTCTAAAGGTTGGGCTACCAACTATCCTGGCCTGCCCAGGACTGAGGGGTTTCCCAGAACAAAGGACTTTAAGTGCAAAAACTGGTACAGTGTTGGGCCAACCATGAAGGTTGGTCACCCTTATATAGAAATGTTATCAGGGGCGCCTGGGTGGCTCAGTCGTTGGGCGTCTGCCTTCGGCTCAGGTCATGGTCCTGGGGTCCTGGGATCGAGCCCCACATCGGGATCCCTGCCCGTCAGGAAGCCTGCTTCTCCCTCTCCCGCTCCCCCGCTTGTGTTCCCTCTCTCGCTGTGTCTCTCTCTGTCCAATTCATAAATAAAAAAAAAATCTTTAGAAAAAGAAATGTTATCAAAGAAGATGTTTCTCTTGTAATCTGATACAAAAGCAGCTGCTATAAAGCAGAGTTGAGAGAGAACTTGCTCAAGACAGGACAGAAATTTTGAAGAGCAGATGAACTTTGGGGCTCTCCTCTTCTTCCACTACCTTAGTTGTGGCCCCTTGACCAGATGTGGATGGCTGCTTCAGTTCTGATCTGGTTTCTCATCTTCTGCCTTCTGGGAATCACTCCACATGAAGTAGCCATGGTAATCTTCTGGAGCATAAATATGACCAGTCACTCCCATGCTTATAACACTCCACTGAACTCAGTGACCAGAGGGTAAATCCTAAGCTCTTGAGCTTGACTCGGAAGGCCCTCTGCCATTGGTCCTCATCGATCTCTCTGGCCCTTTCTTCATGGCTAACAAGCTACTATAGTCCAGCCACCCCAAACAACTCCTATTTCCCTGAAGACACCAGCCTCTCACCTTGGTGTCTTTTTGTAAACTTCTAGAAATATCAGCAATATCCTTTCTCCCTTCTTTGCCAGGAACTTTCTTTTATATATATGTTTATCTATATCTATATTTGATGTTGTACTTTACATCTCTGTGAATTATTTCTTTTATAACTGCAAGTTTGCACCTCTTAATCCCCTTCACTTTGTTGGCTCATCCCCCTCTCTCCTCCCCAACTTGGCAACCAACCAAGGCTCCAACCAGCAAGACTCCTGGGTTAGGAGGCTCTCCTTTGTGTTTTCCAGCTCCTGGGGTCACTTCCTCTACAGCAGAGTTTTCATATTCTTTTATAACTCTCTTTTATCTGTGAACCCCACTGTACTATGAACTGCCCTTTATTTATCTGTAGTTTTGCAGTACTCGACACTTAATAATAGTAACTGTTAATTAGGTGCAACTATATACCAGAAACCTTGTGTGCATTACCTCATTTAATTCACATGATAACTCATAAGTATTATTACCTCTATTTCATAGTTAAAGAGATGGAAGCCCTGAGAAGTTAAGTAATTTTCCTTAGATCATACAGCTAGTAAATATTTTGAAACTGCTAAAGTTCTTCTCCAACTAAATGAACCCTTGGGGGTCTATCTATCTTACAAAGTTGCAAAGATCAAATGAAGTGATGAATAGGATATGGCTAAGTAAGCTGAAAAACTCTGATGTCAGAAACTGCAGATTTCCACCCCCCATCTTTGTCTTCTATTTTCCTTTCATAATAATAGAATCCCTGGTGTTTAAGTAGACACATAGCTGCCCATAATAATAGCTATATTTCCCAACGTCTCCTACAGCCAGGAATGGCCATATGATTCTGTTCGGGCCAACGTGATATGAACAGAACCATACCTACCACTTCTAGGACATTGCTTTAAAGAGAATGAATGAGTCTCCTCCTTCCATTCCCCCTTCCTTCTAGCTAGGCCATGGACCTGGTGGTGATGAGTCATCTTGGATCATATGGATAAGATAGAAGGAGCCCGGGAACTCTGGCCTTGTGGAATTCACATACTTACCCTACACTGCATCTGTCTGGATGATTGTGACAGAGATAAATAAGCTTCTCTCTTGTTTCAGCCAATTTGGATCTCTGTTGTAACACCTAAACCTATACTCTAACTAATATAGTCTATTCACAAGGGGGAAGGATTATTCTTATTATTTCTACACAGATGCTTTGAAACTGCATGTAGGCTATATCATAAGAATTAATTTTCTCTTCTCAGTAAAAGACATTACCATTCAACTAGTTGTTCAGGTCAAAAACCTAGAAGGCTTTATTTTCCTCTTAAAACAGCTTTCTTGGGGCGCCTGGGTGGCTCAGATGGTTAAGCATCCGACTTGTGATCTCAGCTCAGGTCATGATCTCAGGGTCATGAGATCAAGCTCGGCATCGGGGCTCCGCGCCCAGCATGGAGTCTGCTTGGGATTCTCTCTCTCCCTCTGGCCTGCCCCCACTAGGGCTCTCTCTCTCTCTCTCTAAAATAAATAAATAAATCTTTAAAACAAAACAAAACATCTTTCTTGAAGTATGATTGATACGCAATAAACTGAGTATGTTAAAGTGTACAATTTGGTAAGTTTCCAGCCAGGAAACTATCTCCGCAATCAAGATAATAAACATATCCATCACCACAAAGGTTACCTAATGCTCCTTTGTAATCCCTTTCTTCTTCTTCCTCCTCTTCCTCTTCTTCTCCTCCTCCTCCTCCTCTTTCTTTCTTCTTCTCCTCCTCCTCCTCCTCCTTCTTCTTCTTGTAATCCCTTTCTTCTAACTCCCCTCATTCCCAGTACTCTCTGGCAACTACTGATCTTCTTTCTGCCATTGCAGATCTGTTAGTATTTTCTAGACTTGCATATACATGGAATTGGATAGTATGTTACTCTTTTTTTGTCTGGCTTCGTCCACTCAGCATACTTATTTGGAGATTAGGAATGATCTTTGGTTCCTCTCTTTCTTTCATTGGCACCCTCCTGATCTCAATCCATTCCTTCATCAAGTTCAGTAACCTCTACCTGAGTCCATCGACTTCTACCTTCGTCGCTATCATCCTCACCAACACCACCATCATCTCGCTCGTACCACTTTTATTGTCTCCTAACTGGTCTCTTTGTTTCCACTCTTGTTTCTTCCGATCCATTCTCCACCTAGCACCTACAATGATCTCTTTAAAATGGGATCATATCAATCTCTTCAGATCAGATCAGTAACTGGTTTGAATTTATTCAGTGCCTTCCAATCACACTCAGAATAATAGTCTACCCTGACAGTAGCTTGCAAAGGCCTTTCATGGTCTGTGCACCCCTCTCCCGCACCTTGCCACCAACTCTCTGACCAGGGAGTTTGTCTCTTGTTATTGGTATATCCCAAAGGCCTAGGTCAGGGTCTAAAAGATGTTTGATAAATAATTGTTGAATGAATAAATGTTTTGAGTATGTGTAAGTAGAGCTGAGGGATAATCAATCACCTTTTTAAGTTCCACAACTGTGGACAGATTCAACCTTGGAAGGAGTACATCTCTGTACTAGTGAAGCCTTCAGCATGAAGTCTATTCTGTAAAAATAATAGGAGCGACCACATCTTGGTTAGACACTGTGGCAAGTGTCTAAGGACTGTAAACCTTTCAGGACTTTCATAGTCTCTTCCTGCCATTTTAGAAGTTCCACAGAGAGGGGTGCCTGGGTGGCGCAATGGGTTAAGCGTCTGCCTTCAGCTCAGGTCATGATCCCCAGGGTCCTGGGATCAAGCCCCGCCTCCAACCTGGACTAGAGCTCCCCGCTCAGCGGGGAGTCTGCTTCTATCTTCTATCTTGCATAAAATCTTTTAAAAAAAAAAAAAAGAAGAAGAAGAAGTTGCAGGGGACCTGGGTGGCTCAGTTATTAAGCGTCTGCCTTCGGCTAGGGTCATGGTCCCAGGGTCCTGGGATCTAGTCCCGCATCAGGCTCCCTGCTCCGCGGGAAGCCTGCTTCTCCCTCTCCCACTCCCCCTGCTTGTGTTTCCTCTCTCGCTGTGTCTCTCTCTGTCAAATAAATAATAAATAAAATATATTAAATAAATAAATTAATTAATTAAAATAAATTAAAAAAATAATTAAGGGGCGTCTGGGTGGCTCAGTCGTTAAGCGTCTGCCTTCGGCTCGGGTCATGATCCCAGGGTGCTGGGATCGAGCCCCGCATCAGGCTCCCTGCTCAGCGGGGAGCCTGCTTCTCCCTCTCCCACTCCCCCTGCTTGTGTTCCCTCTCTTGCTGTGTCTCTCTCTGTCAAATAAATAAATAAAATCTTAAAAAAAGAAAAGAAAAGAATTAAAAAAAGAACTTGCAGAGAAAGAAAAATAATTTATTTTGAAGACCCAAATGAAAGGGAGAAACATACTATAATGGTTTCCAGTCCATAAATGTATATCACATTCTGCCAACTCTATGCCCAGGGCAAGTGTGATTTTTCTCCAGATTTGCTTGCTCATGTGGTGTCAAGAATTAACACAAAACTGGTCTGGAACCCATGAATCTCTTAGGGCTTTGGTAGAAGTGAATGTGAGGCCATGCTTACAGATGTTTCTACAGCCCAGGACATGCTACACTGAAGACAGATTCTTAGTCAAAAACTCATGAGTCACAGGAGAAATCAACTGTCATAAAAAAGATCAGCAGATGCCCCCAATGAAAGAACTCAGAAGCCACAAATCTCAGGTGATAATACATTGTAAAGAAATTTTTAAATAATTATATTCATGATGTTCTATTAGTCAAGAATATAACATTACTTATCATTATGAAAAAGAAAAGAGCATGTGGATTTGAAAAAGGACCAAATTAAAAAAAAGGAAAAAGAAAAAGGAATAATTTTTTTTTCATTTTTTTATGTGGTAAAATACACATAGAATAAAATTCACCATCTTAACCATTTTTAAGTGTACAGTTCAGTGGTATTAAATAAATTTATAATATTCTGCTACCATCACCAACATCCATCTCCTGAAGTCCTTTCATCTTGTAAGACTGAAATCTGTATAGTACTTCTTAAACAATAACTTTCCATTCCTCCCCTTTGCCTCATCTCCTGGCAACCACCATTTTACTTTGTGTCTTTATGATTTTGACTGCTCTACACCCCTCATATAAGTGAAATCATATAGTATTTCTCTTTCTGTGACTGGCTTATTTCACTTAGCATTATGCCCTCAAAGTTCGTCCATGTTGTAGCATGTGTTAGAATTTCATTCCTCTTCAAAGGCTGAATACTATTCCATTGTACATATATGCCACATATTGTTTATCCATTTATCTGTTCACAGACACTTGGGTTGCTTCCACATTTTGGCTTTTGTGAATTTGCTGCTATAAACATAGGTGTGCACATATCTGCTTGAGTACTCACTTAGGATTTTTTTGGGTATACACCTAGAAGTAAGATTGCTAGGTCATATGGTAACACTACTTTTAATTTTTTGAGGAACTACTGTACTGTTTTCCAGAGCAGATGCACCATTTTACATTCCCACCAGCAATACACAGGGTTCCAGTTTCTCCACATCCAGCCAATACTTGTTATTTTCTATATTGTTTTTGTTTTTTGTTAGTAGCCATCCTAATGGGTATGCAGTGGTATCTCATTGTTTTGATTTGCTTTTCCCTAATGATTAGTGATGTTGAGGGTCCTTCCATGTGTTCATCTTCCTTGGAGAAATGTCTATTCAAATCTTTGCCCATTTTTAATTGGGTTGTTTGCTTTTTCATTGCTTAATTGTAGCAGTTCTTTATATAACGTGGATACTAATTCCTTACTATATATATAATTTGCACGTATTTTCTCCCATTCCATGGGTTGCCTTTTCTCTCTTGATAGTGTCCTTTCATGCTTAAAAGTTTTTAATTTTGATGAAGTCCAATTAATCTACTTTTTTGTTGTTGTTGTCAGTGCCTTTCCATTTCATGGAAATCATTATTAAATCCAATGTCAGAAAGATTTCTCCAATGCTTTCTTCTAAGAATTTTATAGTTTAGCTCCTACATTTAGGTCTTTTTTTAAATTTATCTGAGAGAGAGTGAGAGAGAGAGCATGAGTGGGGGGGAGGGGTAGAGGGAGAGGGAGAAGAAGGCTTCCCACTGAGCAGGGAGTCCAACGCAGGGCTTGATCCCAGGACCCTGGGATCATAATCTGAGCCAAAGGCAGATGCTTAATGGACTGAGCCATCCAGGTGCCCCTCCTACATTTAGGTCTTTGATCCATTTTGAGTTAATTTTTGTACATGGTGCTTAGTAAGGGTTCAACTTCATCCTTCTGCATGTGGATATCAATTTTTCCCAGTATCTTTTATAGAAAATTATGATTAAAAAAAGATATAAAATATGACAGCATATACATAGACACATGGAAGAAGGGGAGGAAAAAAAGAGAAAGAATGCATTTGGAGCCTTTCTCTTCTATTTTTGGGGATAGTTTGAAGAGAATAGGTATTAACTTCTTTAAATATTTGGTAAAATTCACCTCTGAATGCATCTGGTCCTGGACTTTTATTTTTTGGTAGTTTTTTTCTTACTGATTCAACTTTATTCATAGTCATTAGTCTGTTCAGATTTTACATTTCTTTCTGATTCAATTTTGGAAGGCTGTATGTTTTTAGGAATTTATCCATTTCTTATAGATTTGTCCAATTTATTGGCATATAATTTTTCATTGTACTTTCTTTTTTGTTTTCTAAATTTAAATTCAGTTGATTAACATATAATGTATTATTAGTTTCAGAGGTAGAGTTCAGTGGTTCATCAGTTTTATATAATACCCAGTGCTCAATTTGAGAAACAAGGCAGAGGATTACAGCGGAAGGGAGGGAAAAATGAAACAAGATGAAACCAGAGAGGGAGACAAACCATAAGAGACTCGTAATCTCAGGAAACAAACCGAGGGTTGCTGGAGTGGAGGGGGGTGGAGGGATGAGATGGCTGGGTGATGAACATTGGGGAGGGTATGTGCTATGGTGAGTGCTGTGAAATGTGTAAGACTGATGAATCACAGACCTGTACCCCTGAAAGAAATAATACATTATATGTTAATAAAAAAAATATTTAAAAAAGGAAAAAAAGAAGAAAAATACCCAGTGCTCATTACATCATGTGCCCTCTTTAATGTCCATCACCCAGTTACCCCATTCCCCAACATCCCCTCCCCTCCAGCAACCCTCAGTCTTCTTCCCATGATGAAGAGTCTCTTATGGTTTGCTTCCTCTCTGATTTCATCTTGTTTTATTTTCCCCTCCCTTCCCCTATGCTCTTCTGTTTTGTTTCTTAAATTCCATATATGAGTGAAATCATATGATAATTGTCATTCTCTGATTGACTTATTTCGCTTGGCATAATACCTTCTAATTCCATCCACATTGTTCCAAATGGCAAGATTTCATTTTTTTTTTTTAATGGCTGAGTAGTATTCCATTGGATATATATACCACAACTTCTTTGTTCATTTATCAGTCAGTGGACATCTGGGCTCTTTCCATAGTTTGGCTATTGTGGACATTGCTGCTATAAACATTGGGGTGTAGATGCCCCTTCTGATTAGTACATTTGTATCTTTGGGGTGAATACCCAGTATTGCAATTGCTGGGTTGTAGGGTAGCTCTATTTTCAACTTTTTGAGGAACCTCCATACTGTTTTCCAGAGTGGCTGCACCAGCTTGCATTCCCACCAATGGTGTAAGAGGGATCCCCTTTCTCCACATCCTCGCCAACATCTGTCGTTTCCTGATTTGTTAATTTTAGCCCTTCTGACCTGTGTGAGGTGATATCCCATTGTGGTTTGATTTGTATTTCCCTGATGCCCAGTGATGTGGAGTATTTTTTCATGTGTCTGTTGGCCATTTGGATGTCTTCTTTGGACAAATGTCTGTTCATGTCTTCTGCCCATTTCTTGATTAGATTATTTGTTCTTTGGGTGTTGAGTTTGATCAGTGCTTTATAGATTCTGGATACTAGCCCTTTATCTGATAAGACATTTGCAAATATCTTCTCCCATTCTGTTGGTTGTCTTTTGGTTTTGTTGACTGTTTCCCTTGCTGTGCAAAAGCTTTTTATCTTGATGGTCTCAATAGTTCATTTCTGCCTTTGTTTCCCTTGCCTTTGGCAATGTGCCTAGCAAGAAGTTGCTGCGGTCGAGGTCACAGAGGTTGCTGCCTATTCTCCTCTAGGATTTTGATGGATTTCTTTCATCCATTTTGAGACTATTTTTGTGTATGGTGTAAGGAAATGGTCCAGTTTCACTCTTCTGTATGTGGCTAATTTTCATTGTACTTTCTTATGATCCTTTGTATTTCTGTGGTGTCGGTTGTTACTTCTCTTTTGTTCCTGATTTTATTTATTTGGGTCCTTTCTCTTTTTTTCCTTGATGAGTCTGGCTAAGGGTTTATCAAGTTTGTTTATCTTTTGAAAGAACCAACTCTTGATTTCATTAATTAGTTCTTTTTTATTTTTTTGGTCTCTGTCATTTATTTCTTTTAAAAAATCTATTTATTGGGGCGCCTGGGTGGCTCAGTCATTAGGCGTCTGCCTTCGGCTCTGGTCATGATCCCGGGGTCCTGGGGTTAAGCCCTGCATCGGGCTCCCTGCTCAGCGGGAAGCCTGCTTCTCCCTCTCACACTCCCCCTGCTTGTGTTCCCTCTCTTACTGTCTCTCTCCCTGTCAAATAAATAAATAAAATCTTTTTTAAAAATCTATTTATTATTATTATTATCATTTTAAAGTAAACTCTACGCCTACCATGGGGCTTGAACTCATGACCCCAAGATCAAGAGTTGCATGCTGTTCCAACTGAGCCAGCCAGATGCCCCTCTGTCATTTATTTCTGCTCTGACCTAATTATTTCCTTCCTTCTGTTATTTCCTTCCATCTTGGGCTTTCTTTGTTCTTTTTCTAGTTCCTTTAGGTGTAAGGTTAGGTTGTTTATTTGAGTTTTTTCTTATTTCTTTAGTTAGGCTTGTATCATTATGACCTTTCCCCCACTGAATGGTCTTGGCACACTTGGGACCAAAAAAAAAAAAATCGTTTGACTATATATTGAGGGTTTATTTCTGGGCTCTCTATTTTTTTCTAAGATTGAAGATCAATCTTAGAGATAAAGAGAGGGAGAGAGTGAGCGAGAGCACAGGGGGAGAGTCTGCAAGACAGGGGAGAGGGAATCCTAAGCAGACTCTGAGCTCAACTTGGGGCTCGATGGGGGCTCAATCCCACGACCCTGAGATTACAACCCTGAGATCAGGACCTGAGCTGAAACCAAGAGTTGGACCCTAAATTGACTGAACCACCTAGGCACCCCACTGGGCTCTCTATTGTATTCCATTTGTACATTTGTCTGTCTTTATGCCAGCATCAGACTGTTTTGATTACTGTAGTTTTATAATAAAGTTTGAACTCAGGAAGTGTGAATCCTCAGTTTGCTCTGCTTTTTCTAGATTGCTTTGGCTATACAGGGTTCCTTGAGATTTCATATGGATTTGAGGATAGGTTTATCTATTTTTGCAAAAAAAGTCATTGGGACTTTGATAGGGAGGGCATTAAATCTGTAAATCATTTTGGGTAGGATTGACATTTTAACAATATTAATTAAATCCTCTAATCCATGAACACAGAATGTCTTTCCATTTATTTGTGTATTCTTTAATTTCCATCTGCAACATTTTGTAGTTTTCATTGTACAAATCTTTCACTTCTTTTGTTATGTTCTTTTTTTTAAGATTTTATTTTTTTCTTTGACAGAGAGAGACATAGCGAGAGAGGGAACACAAGCAGGGGGAGTGGGAGAGGGAGAAGCAGGCTTCCTGCGGAGCAGGGAGCCCGATGTGGGGCTCGATCCCAGGACCCTGGGATCATGACCTGAGCCGAAGGCAGACACTTAGTGACTGAGCCACCCAGGCACCCCTGTTATGTTATTTCTGAGTATGTTATTCTTTCCGATGCTATTGTGAATGCAATTATTTTCTTAATTTCCTTTTCAGATTGCTTATTGTTAGTGGATAGAAATGCAACTGATTTTTGCATGCTGACTTTGTATCCTTATACTTTTTGAGTACATTTATTAGCTCTAATAATTTTTGTGTGGAATCGTTAGGATTTTCTAATTATAAGGTTTTATCATCTGTGAACAGGGATAGTTTTATTACTTCTTTTCCAATTTGGATGCCTTTTATTTCTTTTCTTGCTTAACTGCATTGGCTAGGACATCCACTACTATGTTGAGTAGAAGTGGAGAAAGTGGGCACCCTTGCCTTGTTCCTTGTCTTACTGGAAAAGCTTTCAGTCTTTTACAAATGAGTATGATGTTCACTACGGGTTTTTTATATGTGGCTTTTATTATGTTAAAGTTGTTTTATTCTATTCCTAGTTTGTTAAGTGTTTTTGTCATGAAAGGGTCAAATAGAATTTTAAGAATTAAAGTTTATAATTATTCAAATAAAAACCCAAGGAATGACTTAAATAGTAAACTAGATATAGTTGAAAAAAGTTAGTAAATTAGTGAGGAAAATTGAATAAATCATTCAGGATTCAGCATGGGGAAATAGTAAGTATAAAATAGAGGCAAAGAGATATGGATGATTCAACATATTTTTAATAGGGGTTCTAATAAGGAATAATGACAAAAAATGGTGGGACGCCAATATTCCATGAGCTACTGGTTGAACATTTTTCTGAATTAGCATAAAACCTCAGATTAAAGAAGTGTACTATGTCCCAAACAGGAAAAATAAAGAAAACACACACACACACACACACACACACATACACGTAAAAGGGCAGAACCTAGAACAATGTGAATGTCTTAAAAGACACGAGAGATAAGAGGTTTCTGGGGCACCTGGGTGGCTCAGATGGTTAAGCGTCTGCCTTCGGCTCAGGTCATGATCCCAGGGTCCCGGGATCCAGCCCGGCCAGCTCCTGGCTCAGTGGGGAGCCTGCTTCTCCCTCTCCCTCTGCCTCTCCCCCTGCTCATGCTCTCTCTCTCTCTCTATCTCTGTGTCTCAAATGAATAAATAAAATCTTTTTTTTTAAAAAAAAAGACAGGTTTCTAACAAAATCATGAAAAGCAGCCTGACAGAACTTTTTATCAGTATATGAAAGCCAGAAGACTATGGAAAAATGTCTAATAATTGTCAATCTGTAATTCTATACACAGCTAATCTGTCATTTCAAACTAAGGGTGAAATTAAGACAATTTTACATATACAAAGTGTCTTACTTTCATAAGGCTACCATAACAAAGTACTATAAACTGGGTAGCTTAGAACAACAGAAATTTATTTTCTCACAGTTTTAGAGGCTAGAAGACCAAAATCAAGATGTTGACATTGTCATTGTCCCTCTAAAAGCTAGAGAAGGTTTCTTGCCTTTTTCAGTTTCTGATAGCCAGAAGGATAACTACAATCTTCACATGGCATTCTTCTGTTTCTTCACATAGTCCTCTTTCTGTGAATGTCTATCTCTAAGTCTAAATTTCCCCTTTTTATAAGGACACCAGTCATATTGTGCTATGGTATGTTTGTGTACCCCCAAAATTCATATGTTGAAATCTTAACCCACAAACACGATGGCATTAGCAAGTGGGGCCTTTGGGAAGTGCTTAAGTCTTGAGAATGGAACCCTTACGAATGGGAGTCATGTTCTTATAAAAGAGACCCCACAGAGATCTTCCACTCTTTCTTGTGAGAACACAGCAAGAGGTCAGAAGTCTGCAACCCAGAATATGGCCCTCATTCAACCATGCTAGCACCCTGATCTTGAACTTCCAGTCTCCAGAACTATGAGAAATAAACGTTTGCTGTTTATAAGCCATCTAGTCTGTGGTATTTTGTTATAGCAGCCTGAAGGACTAAGACATATTGGATTAGGGCAACCCCAACAACCTTATTTTAACTTGATTACCACTGTAAAGACTTGATTTCCAAATAGATGACATTTGGATGTACTTCAACTCATCTTTTTTGGGGGGGACACAATCAAACCTATCATACAAGGCTAAGAGTTTACTCTCCAAGACTCTTCCTGAAAGAATCTACTAAAAGACTTACTTCATCAAGAAGGAAATTAAACTCAGGAGGAAGGAGTGGTATGCAAAAAGGAACAATGGCCAGAAAAATTGAGAGAAGATTCTTTCTTAAGGTCCCACTGCTTTTAAGTAGTGCAGGCAGTATTTGAACCCTGTTGTCTGACACCGTAGCCTATGCTTCTAACTTTGACATTACATACGCCTCTATGAGGAGTGTTTTAAAATCTCATGAGGTAATGTACAGGTAAGTGTCTGAGACTTTCTTTGAATTTTAATTTTTAGTCATTATTAATTAACTATCTATAACGAAGTTCTAAGAAGGTCCCAGAGTAGAATTAGGCCTTTCTTTTCTTTACCAGATTAGAGAAAAATGGCTAGTTTTCTTCTGTAGAATTTATTCTTACTGAGTGTTTATTTTGTATTTCTTCTCTGTGAGGCACTGTGATCAGTGTTTTGGGTATAAGTGGGAGAACCATTATTCCATAGTTCTTTATTTCAAGGAGCTTAGAGTTTAATAAGAATTTTTTTTGGTAGGGGATCCCTGGGTGGCTCAGTTGATTAAGCGTCTGCCTTCGGCTCAGGTCTTGATCCCAGGGTCCTGGGACAGAGTCCCACATCGGGCTCCTTCCTCAGCAAGTAGTCTGCTTCTTCCTCTGCCTGCCAATCCCCCTGCTTGTGCTCTCTATCGCTCTCTGAAAAATAAATAAATAATATCTAAAAAAAAAAAAGGAAAAGTTTTCTTTTTTTTAAGGTAGGAAGTATCATGTACCTCAGAAAGGAACAGATGCAGTCTTGAAGAGAGTTCAGAGGAAAGATTATTTTTGGTCTGTGTGATGAATGATACAAAAAGACAAAAAAGATAATGGGAGAGGTGGCCTGCTTCCTAGACCTTGAAAGACAAACATAATAATGCTAACTACATCAACTTAACTATAACTATTGAGTACCTACTGTGAGCATGGTGCTATGCTTGGAGCTTTTCCCAGTCTTATTCCCTAAAATAACTGTGTGAGGTCAATATTGTTACTCTCAAATTAAATAAGGACGCAAACTCTACTGTTACACAGCTACTGAAGTGGAACCAGACAGACCTAGGCAAGAGCAAACACTGAATCCAGAGCTAGCTGGATCCAAATTCCCTGCCTTTCCTCCTCTCTCCCAAGTTTTTAGAGTCGGTAAAACATCCATTTCTTCCGTTTCTAAAAGTCTAATCACTATTCATCTTCTGGTTGAAATGTAGTCTGCAGGTGGACTTGCATCAGGTCATAAAGGGAGTTTGGGAAAACACAAACTTCCAGGCCCCAATTTCAGATATTTTTAAGTAATTAAGTCTGGGATGAGGACCAGAGACTCTATATTATTATTTTTTAAAATATTTATTAGAGAGAGAAAGCATGAGCGCAGGGGGAGGGGCAGAGGGAGAACCCAAAGCAGACGCCCTGCTCAGCGTGTAGCCCAACGCAGGGCTCAATCTCAAGACCCCAGAGATCACCACCCAAGCAGAAATCAAGAGGACCTTCAAGCGACTGCACCACCCATGCACCCCAGAGAATCTGTATTCTTTCAGCAAATTTATTTGGCTTCTCTTGAGAACCACTGTGTCTAGAAGGTCTTCCAGAAGATTTCAGTAGAAATAAATTCTTTGGAAGAACACTTCCACTAAAACTGCGGGACTTCTCCATACTGGCATGCCTGAGGCTGAGGTTGATTCTTCTACTTCCCTGACAGCACAGGGACTAGTTGAAGTAATGAATGCCTGAAGAAGTTTTGGCCTGATCTACTTACAACTCTAGTCACCAAGCACTAACTAAGCTATTTGTCAAAGCGCTTAAAACCACACTGAGAATCTGCGTACCAAGCCTGATAAATCATGTGGGGAAAACGTAATCTGTATTCGTAACATTTCTAGAAGCCGGGCTAGTCCGACTCGTGCGCAGGCGCAGAGGGAAGGGACAGTCGAACCGCCAAGGCTTGCCCCTCCTCCATCCTCTTTCTGGCTTTATCGTACTGCGCAGGCGCACTGAGTGAACCAAGATGGCGGCTCCCGTGGATCTGGAGTTGAAGAAGGTAAAAGAGGGTCCTGACCTGCCACAGGCTTCTCTTTGGGAAGCTAAGGGGATATATCAAATGATGCTCGAGTCCTGAGGAAGGCAAGAGGCCCCAGGGAACTGGGGAGTGATTTCCCAGAGTCCTGAGGCGGGACCAGGTCTTCTTAGGTTGGCGTGGGGGGCGAGCAGCTCTTTCTGGGTAAGAGCCGGTTGGGCTGGTCTGGTTGTCTCGCGGGCCGATAGCTGGCCTGTTCTCTCATTCCGAGCTCCAGAGCCGTTTCGTTGTGTGGAGGCTTCAGTTCCATAGTAAGGCCTGAAGTAAGCGTTTCAAATTGGAGACCCTTCGGACCGCTTGCCTGAGCTGAGCCATCTGTAATTCTAAATCTTCATTTGCTTTAAAAATTCCCAAGTCCACTCTGTGTTTTTAGGCCACTTACTTGATCCTGTAACGTGAAAGGTCGCAGTATCTACATACAGGTCAGAGTTAGATAGTCTCATAGCAATGTTAATATCAGAGCTTTAACTCCCAGCCCTACTCCCCTTCCCCTTTTCTTGAAGGACTTGTCAAAAAAAGAAACAGGTCCGTAAAATTTTCCAAATATAATCTGTATCAGAAGGAATTGGGCTCCTCTCTTCAAACAGTTGCTTATAAATGTGTTTAGTCAAAAGCGTTTTCGCCATCTAAGGGTTGTCAGGGAAAGGATGCTGGACTTCATCTACTTTAAACCTGTACTTTTTCTAGAAAAGGAAACTGAGTTCCAGAAAAGATTTAGTCAAAAGTTGGGACTAGAATCCACTATTCCCTACTTTACTCCACACCTTTTGATTATTTAGGTTCTTCAGAAGAGCAAATTTTGCGTCTTAATATTTCTTCTGGTCAACCTTTGCATATGAAATAGGACAGCTGGGCTAGTTGTTGCTCCTAATAAATGAAGCTGTTTGTTATTACCCGGAGGATATATGTGTATGTAACTTGCTTTTTGTCTTCTTTTGAAACTTGTAAATTTAGTCTTTAACGTGGTGTTCTCTAATGCTGTAATATCTCAGCTTGAACAATTACCAGCTTCCTTAGCAAAGCGTGTACAGAACAGTCAGGTAATTTTACATGCAAAACAAAATTCATTTTAAGAATTCTTAACGAATTCTAAAAATTTACCTTTTTTTTTCTGTTAAGAGTTCAAATGTAAGTCGGGGTTTAGTGAAAGAGTAAACAGTTGAGTACAGCTGTGAATGGTCTTAGCTCCCAGTATTTGAATTCGTTAAGAAACCCCTGGGCAATGAATGCAAACTAAGAAAATGATTGGAGACTTACATTGGGTAGTTTTGAGAGCTAATTAAATTAACTAAAAAATAAACTTGTTTAAAGGCTTTATCTTCTAATATCTTTATAAGATCTTTGTTGTTGTTGTTGTTGTTGGAGACTAACAAGAAGTTTCAGGCACCTCCCTTCCCAAATCAGTCTTCGGAAACCAGTCACTAGTAGGGGAGAACAAAGTCAGAAAAAAGTTTAGTAGCCTTTGCCTTGTATTGTTGCAGTCACAGATGTTATTATTAAGGAATAAATTTGACAGCATCTGAAAGTCATTCCAGGCACTTAAACAAGAGTATCCAAGAACTGTGTTTATCTTTAAGTGTACATGAGGGTCAAATTTGGCTTGGTATGTGGATATGAATATCATGATGCAGTTCTTCTACCAGGCTTTGAATTTTTTTTGTTAGTTTTTTATCTTTATCTCAAAAATATTTGTATTCTGAATATTACTGTAGACAGTAGAATAGAAACATTCCTGAACTAGGGGTCAGAAGAAATGGATTTAAGTACCTGCCTTTCCACCTAATAGTTGTTCAACCCTGTGCAAGCCACTTTTATCTCTTTAACAAATTTAGTTACTTTAACTTGTAAAGAGTAATGATGAAACTGCCATCCCTAACTCATAGGATTATTGAGAAGAGTAAATGAGATATTCTATTCTTCAATGTTCTCATATTAATATTCCTTTGTTAGTATTTCAAACAAATGTGAGAAAGTGTTTTGAAATCTAGTCATGTAACACAAATGAAGTGAGTCGTATTTGTGGTTCTTGTTTTGAATCTCTGGGTTTCATCCTCTGACTCTTGCATTTATTGTTTTTATTACTCCTTGAATACCTGCTTTTTCATAAGGCTATTTAATGTGCATTTGTTCTGCTTCAAATAGACTGCATCTTCTGAGGACAGGAAAAGTTCATTATTTAGTATGGTGGCTTGATTGTTTACAATTATATTGACTTTTACTGATGTTTGTGTTGGTAAATTTAACAGCTTTGTCTCTGGTTAATATGCTTTATTTTAATGTGTTTGGATTTGACTTAAGTGTTTCCTGTAAAATGTTTCACCCACTAAATCAAGGACTTGTTTTTATTAGGCCTTCACAGAGCTTCAAGCCAAAGTTATTGACACTCAACAGAAGGTGAAGCTTGCAGACATACAGATTGAACAGCTAAACAGAACGAAAAAGCATGCACATCTTACAGATACAGAGATTATGACTTTGGTAGATGAGACTCACATGTATGAAGGTGTAGGAAGAATGTAAGTAAAATATATCCTTAAGGGGGTTATTGTGGGAGAGTTTTTGTCTAGAGTTTGTTCATTTTAAAACTTGGGTTAAAGTATCATAGTAGTTTTGAGGATCATCGAGTCAAATACCTCCTTTTAAAAAATGCTAACTGAACCCCAGAGAGATGTGTTTAATATTAGACTTTGAAGTACATTTCTTAAATATTTTCCTGTTCTTCTATGATCAGGTAGGTACTTAAGTGTATAACTTCAATGACAAAAATATGATTTGTCATGAAAAGATGTTTATAGTAATTTTGTGTGTGAAGATTTATTTAAGTAGTTGTAGTTTTAACTTCCCCTATGCTACCTGATTTATTAGGAATCATACAAATCCTAGATCTTTTAGATGTTTGTCCAGTGTTGTAAAATTAAAAAATAGATTCATTTATCATTTAAATAAACTCATCCTATCATACATGAGAAATCAAGTAAACCAATTTGCCCTTTGTTTGTTCTAATTGTTATATTATTAACCACCCACACTGCACTTTTCTTCTTTTAAGAAATACATTACCCTTGTGAGGGAGAATAGATCTGCTCCGCCTTCTCTAAGCAGTAAATAAGGAATGGAAAAGCCCTTAACTACAGGTCACATTCCATTACAATGAGCTAAAAGGAGAAGACTGATTTTTTTTTTTTAAGTGGGGGAGGTACAAGAGGAGGGTTTTTCTGGAATTTGGTCTTTGAATATTATTTAGTAAGTGGACCGTTACTTCAAGTTTGGAGATCTTTTAGTTGAGTGGAATTTGACCTCGGTCTTAGGATGACTTGTTTTGTGATTGATTTGAAGGAAGCGTAACATGTGTAACATTTAGTAATGGCTTTGGAATGACATCATGAGAAGTGGGCCCTGCTCATGACTAGCTACTCCCTTTCTTTCTGGAAAAGAGATTATGATAAACATGTGATTTGCTTTCTCAGAATAAACAATATATCACAAATAAATTTTATCTCTGTAGTTCATATTTTTCATTTTAGCTTATTTTTAGAGGAAGAGAATCCCACTTTGAGGGTTTGCTTACTGGGACATGAAAGAATTGGAATGATAACAAAATAGAAACCTTGAATATCTGTCTGTGTAGTATGAGGTGCATTGTTGGCATTCACTGCAGGGTAGTTTTATCCTTAATGTGAATATCCTTAGGTATTAAAACAGTAATGTTAGCTTTCCTAACATGTTTGTAACATGTTGCACCTGGATTTCATGTCACAGCATTAGCTTTTGCAACAGTTAAAGAATCTCTTTTTCCAAAAATAGAAAAACTCTTTTGACTGTCTTTGGCCTTTTGAGCTATAATGAAGTTTTTAGTTTTAATCAGAATAATTTAATTTATTAAACATAGTGCATAAGTGGGGTAGCTGCCTTTTTTGCATACTGCCCTAAGTGCTACAAATAGGTTGTATTCCATACAAAGAAGTATAGAATTAAAAGGCTAGGATATGATTTAGTTAATGTACAACAGTAGTAGTATTTCCCGAAGATTTATTTCATGTACAAGAAATACGTAGTTTTAAGTGTTTGGATAAAGTGAAACCTACATAGTTTCAAACTTTGGTTTTTCAATTTGACTTTTACGCTTTCTGCATCCCACTGAGTGCAAATTTGACCCTGCATTGTAGGGGCATGTAAGGTGAATAGCGTTTGTTGTTTGGCTAGAGTATTAGTGCCCTCAGGAAGAAAAGACTTGCTGAGTATTAGTCTGGTCATGAGGATGTTCTCCTTGATGCTAAACCTGAAATAACTATTTCTGAATTTATAGTCTTGAGTAATCTTGAGTATCATTGTGATTCACTTCTTTAATTCCAGTCTTTACCTTAATTTGTCTTTTCCTTTTTGAGTATTATTTGGGAATTCTAATTAGAATACTAATTTTTCTCAAGCTGTTGTTTTAAAACCATGAATTATAAAATCCAAAATACTCCATTTTTGTTTTAGAATCTGTGGTAGATTTTTGCCATCGCTGAAATTCAGGCCTCATTGTATCTTGCCTAGATTATTGCAATAGCATCTTAATTTTCTTTCTGCCTTTATTCTGTCTGTCCAAATGCAGTCTTCGTACTTCTGCCGGAATTGATCACGTCCATGTTTTTCATAAATTTCTTTGATCTCTTGCCCATAGGATAAAATCTAAACTTATTAGCCTAGTATTCATGTTCATTCATAATCTGTCCATTATTAATGTAACTCCCTAGCCTCAAGTCCTGCCACTTTCTATTCCCAGGCTCAGGATAGCACATAAATTTCATGTCATGGACTTAACTTCTTGCATTGATTTTGCATTATCTGTTGAGAAGGAGTTTGAGTTTCATGTGGACTTCAAACATGTTTTAATTGATTAGTAATGTCTGTCATGGGTGAAGGTAGAAGAGTAGTAAGTAGCACATGTTCCAGAAATGGTTGTCCCTACTTTTGTCACAGGGCTTTGTCACACATGTTCTTGCTTTTGCTCGTTCTGTCCTTGGCCTGAAGTATCCCCATAGCTCATCTTCTCTGAAGATTTTTCGGTTCTCCCTGGCAGACTTATTCCACACTTCCTAGGTGATACCAGAGCTTTTGTTCCTGTAGCTAGTACAGCAGAGAAAGAGAGATGATTGATTTCTAAATAGGTCTTTTTTCTCAACTAGATCGTCAGCTCTGTGAGACCATGTACATATTTGTCTTTGTTTCCTCAGTTCTCAACACAATGTCTGACACAAAATAGATGTTAAATGTGTCTTGATTTGGGGCGCCTGGGTGGCTCAGTCGTTAAGCGTCTGCCTTCGGCTCAGGTCATGGTCCCAGGGTCCTGGCATCAAGCCCCGCACCGGGCTCTCTGCTCAGCAGGAAGCCTGCTTCTCCCTCTCCCACTCCCCCTGCTTGTGTTCCCTCTCTTGCTGTCTCTCTCTCTGTCAAATTAAAAAAAAAAAAAAAATCTTTAAATGTGTCTTTTTTTTTTTTTTTTTTTTTAAAGATTTTATTTATTTATTTGACAGAGAGAGACACAGCGAGAGAGGGAATACAAGCAGGGGGAGCGGGAGAGGGAGAAGCAGGCTTCCCGCGGAGCAGGGAGCCCGATGCGGGGCTCGATCCCAGGACCCTGGGATCATGACCTGAGCCGAAGGCAGACGCTTAACGACTGAGCCACCCAGGCGCCTCTAAATGTGCCTTGATTTGAAATGAGTATGATTCTTTCTCTTTCCTAAAATAACTGCATTTTCTTTTATTTCTTTAGAAAGAAAATATGTTTGGAAAGTTGGACAATTAAGAATTAGGATTTCTTATTCTGTTTTAGAATATGATTCAACAAAGGTGAAACTGTAAAAGTAATGTATTTTGACTAAGGTCAGAGGAGTTGTTTCTGACCAAAATTATGTCCTTTGATTGGACAGTATTAATTCTTTATGAAATCTACCGAGAAAGTTGACTAATTCTAAATGCCAACCAGTTGCAGAGATGTTCATTAAAAACTGAAAGTATAGAAGAACGTAAGCCTTTAGAATTATGCTGAGGACAGTATAATCCTTAAAGAATAAAGGTTATTCTGTGCAGAATAATATCAATATAACAGTATCTCTTTTACCTTCCTCATTTTCATATAGGATGGAAATCAGATTTTCCTTTATAGGGTATGTATTTAGTTTAACCAAATCTTGCCAGCCCAGATGTCTTTCAAGTCACAAGTATGGAGAAATTTGGTAGTATTAAATACCTCTTATATATGGCTAATTGTGGTTTTAAACAAGGAAAATCAGGCTATAGGGTAAGAGATGATGAATTGCTATATACTGTAAGCTCTGCATATTCATTGCTCAAACTATATGCCATCCAGTCTCTTGGCCTGTTGCCAGCACATTTTAGTTCTCTTACTTCATATTCTTTGGAGAGGCTGTTATGTAGCCTGATACTACTACCACCAATTTCTAGTTTGGCTACTTAAGCTGTTTGTGAGCTGACCTCACCATACTGCTTTGAGAACTATGATGAAAGTTACAACTGTGGAATGATCTGTCTGAATAGTTTGCAAGTGTTTGTCTTTGCATCTTTCTAGCATGCAAGGAGGGAATAGACATAGTTCGCAAATACTACATGAATGTTTCTTGTATCTTTTTTTTTTTTTCCTGAATAAGAACCAGTTTATAATGGTTTATGGGGGGTTTTCTTCCCTTTTACTTTGCACACTAGAAAATAAGAGTATTTTTTAAAAATAAGAATTATATTTGAAAGTGTATGTAAAGGACATTTAACCATGCTGGTATTTGAAAGGACCATCATTAGAATAAATGTCAGACTTACTTTTATGAACACTAGGTATGATCCTGACCCTGATGTCAGGTTTATTATTCTATAATTTTAGTGTCCTTTTACTTGAGCATTACATAAACTTCTTTTTTCCAAAAGAGACAAATTAAGCTTTTAATTTTTTTAATATGGGAGGAACTTGAGTAGATTAGCCTTTGAGAAGAATGATTAGTGCCTTTTTAAAACTTGAACCTAACTAAAAATAACTTTGTACCATATTTAAACCAATTTAGAGGTATGCCACCATTCTGTGGGTATTTTTTACATTTAAGGAACTAAGAATGAACAATGGTATAAATCTACCAACTAGATAAGTGTCTAGCAATGCAGAAATTGCTGTTTGGGAGCGGTGTTGCTATTTCTACTTGTTGAAGTAATTTGATGGTTGATCTCTAATGGTTGAAAGATCCAGAAGTATAAAACCTAAGATAAATGTGGCACAGGTAGAAAGTAAAAACAGTAGATGTATTCCTGATAGGTAACAAATTAACATCAACAACAAAAATCTAAACAGTTGAGCAACTTTCCAATTATTTAGGATGTAGTAATCTGAATTCTTCATGACAGCTTGTTTGAAATGCCCTTTGTTTAAAATACTATGTTGGTTTTGTTGTTATTTTAATTGTTAGTTTGGATGTTGACCTGTAATTTGAATCGTGACATTTATAAAGCCAAGTTGAAATATTTGCTCTTTCTCTGTTTCATTATGTTAAATATTAATAGAAAGGGACATAGTCATGGTGCAAGTTTTGAAACCATTTTACAATTTCATGTAGCTGTAGAGGTGGTATTCCAGTCAATTTGAGGTAATTTTAAAGCCGACAAAATAGTTGTACTAGATTAGGAAATAAACCACAAATCTTGGTGCAGTAAATATTGTTGATGTTACAGTAAAAATAGTTATGTATTGTTCTTACTGGAATCAAGTTTGGATATTTTATTTAGTGCTTGCTATAGGAGAAAAAAGTGTACATTACTTTTGTTGTGAGAGCACACTGCAGATATAAATTTATCAGCTCCTTGTATACTACTTTATACTTAGAAAAAATGAAGCAAAGATAACTAAAGAGTTCTTCTTCTTCCCTTTGAAAATTATTTTGTTTTTTAGATTTCATTTTATTTTATTTTATTTTTTAAAGATTATTTATTTGACAGAGACATAGCGAGAGAGGGAACACAAGCAGGGGGAGTGGGAGAGGGAGAAGCAGGCTTCCTGCGGAGCAGGGAGCCCGATATGGGGATGTGGGGATGTGGGGCTCGATCCCAGGATCCTGGGACCATGACCTGAGCCGAAGGCAGACACTTAACGACTGAGCCACTCAGGCACCCCTTAGATTTCATTTTAAAGGAAGAGGGGTTCTTGATGTTGAGCTGCTTTTACTAATAGAATGTGACCCACCCTTTTTGTGTTTTTATACGGAGCCATTTAAAGTCCTGGCTTTCATTGCTCAGAGTTCTAAGGGAAAAAACAACAACTTCTCTGTTGTGCAGGGAAAAATGACTTCAGTCTTGTTGATGCTGAGTATGTATATGCTGAGTATATGACCCCAGATGGGCACACTCTTCTCTTTCACAGATGTGGTACTCTAGGGAGAGGAGATTTTTGAGTAATATTCTTAATTTCCTTAAGTTGTTAGTGATTTAAAAACTCAGATGTTGATTATAACTGCTGCATGGCTGTGTAGAATGACATCACTGTTTTTGTGCCAGGGGAAGTTAGCAAACATTTGCGTAGGAATTACATAGCTATGTTTCTTCTTCAGAAGATTATTTTTAATAATTCTTTCCCTTCTTCCCCTCCCATGTCCTCCAAATCCAGACTGTCACACTGAAACACAGGAAGTTAGTTTCGAAAATCGTTGTGCTAATTACGAGTTTATTGTAAAGGGAAAAGAAGTCTGTTATACTTACCTTGGGATGTGCAAACATGCTAAAATAAAATTTTTATTTAATGTGTCCTTACTTATTTTAGGCTCGAACTTGATTTAAAAATGTAAATATAATTGATTCATTTGGTTACTTGGAGGACTTGGCTTTTGCATTTCCTGACCTCAAAAGGCCTGACTTTTTTTTTCTTTCTTTAAACTGGCAAAGGATTAAACAAGACCTGCTTTTGTTGCATGAAAGTAGCAATTACTCAGCAATACAAGAGGATACTACAGTGTATCCCAATTGGTGATAAGGATTGATTTAGTAAACTGAGGGAAGGGTGAAAAATACCATTACCTTGTTGTTCCTATCGAAATAAAAATTAAGGTAGCAGTAACCTTGAACTATGTTACTTTGTCATTGGGGAATTGTTTGCTGCAACTGACTTCAGCTGAATTTCTCTGAAATGAAAAACAATCAGTTTTAAGCTGTACCAAGAATTTTCTGATTTTAGCTGCCACTTATCTCATAATGGCAAATTTAGGAACAACTTGCTGTCTAATCTGTTTGAGAGAGGACTGGAATGGTCATGTCAAGGAACATAATCTGCTTAATGAAACATCCAAAAGGAGCTCAGAAGAAATACTGACCTAGAAGGTGAAAGTCCGTCTACCTGTGTATGTGAACACACACTTGGTAGGGACTTCTTAGTATTCTTTCTTATTCCTTGTATCAGGAATTGCTGTGAGCTACAAATACCCTTTGCCCA
The DNA here is from genome assembly GCF_964656455.1 of Halichoerus grypus. NCBI lineage: Eukaryota > Metazoa > Chordata > Mammalia > Carnivora > Phocidae > Halichoerus > Halichoerus grypus. Next base: position 119,248,952 of record NC_135713.1, read on the forward strand.
GAAGGAATGATTAGGGTTGCAGTTTGTTGCATGCACCATTAGTGCCTGTGGTTTTGTGAAGAATGTATGCTCAGTTTATTTTTAGCATTTAAGTTCGAATAGACATGTCTGAGGGAATGTTCTCTTATTGTCCTGGCCAGGAACTCTCATTGCCATCTCTTGTTTTGAGGAAGGTCAGCTACCTTGAAATGGACCAGATTACTTGGAAGACACTGTTCCCTTGGCTTTGAAGAGGACTTGAAATGTTCTCATATCAAATCTGCACATTAGCAAGAGCCCAGTATTAAAAATGTGTCTTTAAATAGATAAGAGCATGACTACCTAAACTGAGCCTTTTACATTGTTTGGCTCAGGGTAAAAAGATTTGAATCACAATATGTATCCTGTATGTGTGTCTGAGTCTTTTGCATTTGTGCCAAAATATATTTATATTCCTCTGACTTTCTACTTTTGTACCAGGAGTCTTCTGTTCTGTTTGTGTCCTTCAGTACTCACTGGATAGTAATTTTTACTCTCCAATGGTTATATTTCATTCGGTGTTACATTTTAACCTTCTAGTAAAATAAATATCACATCTTGGAAAAAGTTGTAGCAAATCTTGATGATTATATGTGGATATGTTTGGGGTTTGATGAGGCTAGAGTAAAAGTGGTAAACATCAGAGGTGATTACTTACCAGAATACTTAGAATACCAGATAGTGACCAAAAATAAACATCATGTTTAAAATAGATTAACATACTACTGCTTTCATTTTAGAAGTAATAGTTTGATTTAAAAATACACAGTGATTTCTAATTAGTACAAATTGAACCTAGCAGTGTGTGGGTTACTTATCTAGAAGAAGGGACATTTACATGGGCCTGGGTTCCTGAAGGGACATTGGTCCTCTAATAATTCCAGTGAATTCTCATTCCTCATCTAATTTGACCTATCAGCATTTATTCCATCTGGTCTTGCTTCCCTTGTTGAAACATTTTCTTCCTTTGGCTTCTAGGATATCACCTCTTGGTTTTCCTTTTATTTTACTGGCCATTCCTTCTCATTCTCCTTTACTGTTTCTTTTTCTTTACCATTTCCAAATTTTAGATTGTACTTGGGCTCAGTCTTTGGCATTTTTTTTTCTTCTCTTGTCTATACTCAGTCTCTTGTCTATACTCTGTCTATACTATCTCATCTAGGCTTATCTCTTTTTTTTTTTTTTAAAGATTTTATTTATTTATTTGAGAGAGTGAGAATGAGAGAGAGAGAGAGCATATGAGAGGGAGGAGGGTCAGAGGGAGAAGCAGACTCCCTGCTGAGCAGGAAGCCCCATGCGGGACTCGATCCCGGGACTCCAGGATCATGACCTGAGCTGAAGGCAGTCGCTTAACCAACTGAGCCACCCAGGCGCCCCTAGGCTTATCTCTTTAAGTGCCTTTTTATATACTGGCAACTCCCAGATTTTTATCTTTAGCTTATACCCCTTCCCTGAACTCCAGACTTGTATATCCACCTGCCTAGTTTATATCTCCATTTGGTAGGCATCTCAGAATTAACTTGACCAAAATAAAATTCTCACTGTTTACAAGTAAACCAGTTCCTCCCTACAGTCTTCTTCATTTCAGTAGATGGTTTTTCGATCCTTCTACATCTCGTAGTCATCCTTGACTCCTCTCTTTTAATCTTCCATTCAGCCCATTAGCAAACACTGTCTTTAAATTTGGTCCAGAATCTGAACATTTCTACTTACCACCACCCTGATCTCAGCTACCATCATATTATTTCAGCTGCTTCCTATCTGGGCTCTCTGCTTCCATCCTTACCACTTTATAGGTTTTCTCAACTGAGTGCACAGAGTGATCCTTTCAAAACATGTCTGATCACTCTAGTCAAAACCTTCAAATGGTTATCACTGAAAGAGACAAGGGCTTTGCAGTTGCTGATCTCTCTGTCTGGAGCTTCCTTCTTCAAGATGTCTCCCGTACACCTTTCTCTTCCTTGAGGCCTTTGTTAAAAAGGCATTGAGGCCTTTTATAACCATCCTGTTTAAAATTGTGCATATACTTCGACCCCCACTTTCTTGCCTCTTGTACTCTCTTTTTTTGTCTTTATTTTTCTCCATAGCATTTATAACCGTCTGGCATACTATAGAACTAATTATTCATTTTTCTTAAGTAAACTTTATTGAAATATAACATATATGGTAAAATACACTCATTTTTAAGAATACAGTTAGATGAATTTTGACAACTGTAACCATCACTCCAGTCATGATATAGAACATTTTCAACAGAAGTTCCTTCTTCTCCCAAGTCATTCTTCCCTCCCTCAAGTTCTGCTCTAGGCAATTGATAATCTGACTTGTATCACTGTAGATTAATTTTGCCCATTTTAGAACTTCATATGGAGTGCACATATATGTGTGTATATATATATAAAAGAGAGAGAGAGAGAGAATCATTATAGAATGTACTCCTTTGTGTGGTTTCTTTCATTAAGCACAATGCTTCTGAGACTTATCAATATTGTGTATATCAGGCTTCCAATGCTGGGCTGCAGTTCCACTTCTTTACTCTTGCCTCTGCTCTCTTTGTGCTTGCCAGCTTTATCTTCCAGGTTGGCTGTAGGAGTTCCAAATATTTCATTCAGATGTGACAACATCTAGAGTTAGAAAGTACCATGTTTTCTATGTCACATTTGTAGGAGCAAAGAAATCTTTCTCAGAAGTCTTCAAAAGGGCCACCTCTCACATTTCATGACAAGAACTTTATCACGTGCTTGGGCTTAAATCTTGGGGGATGGGACTGCCATGATTGGGTAAGACCAATCAAGATTCACCCCAGGATTCAATTCCCTGAGTCACTTGGGGAAGTGGAGGGTCTCCAAACAAAATTTGGGCTCTTCAACGAAGAAGAGGAATGGATATTGGGTAGCCAACCAATAGTGTCTACTAAAATCGTCAGCAACAGTCTTTACAGTGACCAGCAGTTGAGGGCTAGCTACATGAAAACTCTTGGTACTATATGTAAGATGAATTAGGGAGAGTTTAATTAGGGACTACAGAAGGAAGCTATTGAAGTAATTCAGGAGTGTAATAATAAGGGCATAAGTTAAGGTGGCAGAAGTGGAATGGAAAGGAAAAGGGTCAGTATGAAAGAAAATGATGAGTCAGTGATAAATTGGGAATATAGAGGGTACAAGGAAGGTATTTGCAGGTTTGGGACTTAGGTGAGTGGGCAAGTGGTGGTATCATTGATATGAAATGGGGAAACTGCTTGTAGGGAATGTTGGTATGGGTAGATAAAAGGAGTTTAATTTGGGACATGTTGAGTTTGAGATGCGGAACATACAAGTAGAAATGACAGATGATGCAGAGATAGTGTAGTTGATGGGGGTGATATTATTTTGCGATATTTTGTCGTTGATGGGGGTGATATCATTTAGCCAAGTTGAAGCCTTGAAAATAAATGAGTTCTTGGAGGGACTTTGGGTAGAGGTAGCTTGGTGGATAGCCTTCCATAATGCTTGAAATACTGACCCTGGAAGAGAAAAGGAAGGGGGTGTGTGTTTAAGAATATAGTAGTAGATGAGGGGACACAGTATAGTACTAAGATGTAGCAGCATCCCTCAGAGTTAGATTTGAACATACTGTGTTCTGCAGATTTCTTTTGCCTAAGGTATGGCAGGTCTAGGTGCTGTATTTCTGGATTATAATCTGAAACTGTGCTATTTTGTTGCTCAGATAGTTCCACTTTGGCCATTGGTTCTTTCAGGTTGTCTTCAACTTGTCCCCAACCATTTTTCGTTTGTTTCTTTTAGAGAGAGAGAGCGCGCGCTTGTGCGCACACACACACACACACAAGTGCTTGGTTGGGGGAGGGGCAGAGGGCGAGGGAGAGAGAGAATCTTAAGCAGGCTCCACATCTGACGGGATCTCACAACCCATGAGATCATGACCTGAGCTGAAATCAAGGGTCAGACGCTTAACCGACTGAGACACCCAAGGATTTAAGGATGAGTTGTACTCCATTGTGTATATATACCACATTTTTTTTATCCATCCATTAATGGACACAGGTTGCTTCCATGTCCTGGCTATTGTAAAAGTAGTGCTACAGTGAGCATGGAGTGCATATCTTTTCAAACTGGTGTTTTCTTTTTCTTTGGACGAATACTTAAAAGTAGAATTGTTGGATCATATGGTAGTTCTATTTTTTATTTTTTGAGGAACCTCCATACTATTTTTTATAGTGTTTGCAACAATTTATATTTCCACCTACTGTGCTCAAGGCTTCCCTTTTCTCCTTGTCCTTGCCAACGCTTGTTATTTCGTGTGTTTTGATAATAGCCATTCTCAAAAATTTGTGGTGACATCTCATTGCGGTTTGATTTACATTTCCGTAATGATTAGTGATGTTGAGTACCTTTTCATGTACATGTTGGCCATCTCTCTGTCTTCTTTGGAAAAATGTATATTTAGATCCTCTGCCCTTTTTTTTTTTTTTTTTTTAAAGATTTTATTTATTTATTTGAGAGAGAGAGAATGAGAGAGAACACATGAGAGGGGGGAGGGTCAGAGGGAGAAGCAGACTCCCTGCCGAGCAGGGAGCCCGATGTGGGACTCGATCCAGGGACTCCAGGATCATGACCTGAGCCGAAGGCAGTCGCTTAACCAACTGAGCCACCCAGGCGCCCCAACCCATTGTTAAATGAGGGTTGTTTTTTATTATGTTGTGAGAGTTCTTTTTTTATGTATTTTGGATATTAGCACCTTATCATATATATGATTTGCAAATACTTCCCAATTCACAAGTTGCCTCTTCATTTTATTTTCTTGGCTGTGTATAAGCTTTTTGGTTTGATGTAGTCCCCCTTATTTATTTTTGCTTTTGTTGCCCAAGTTTTCTTCTGGGAGTTTGATGGTTCAGGTCTTATGTTCAAGTCTTTAATCCATTTTGAATTGATTTTTTTGTGCATACTGTAAGATAGTGTCACAGTTTTATTCTTTTCATATGGCTATCCAGTTTTCCCAATGCCATTTATTGAAGAGACTGTGATTTCCTCATTGTATATTCTTGGTTCCCTTGCTGTAAATTAATTGATCATATATATGTAGGTTTATTTCTGAGCTTTCTATTTTGTTTCATTGATCTATGTCTGCTTTTAGTCTAGTACTATATTTGATTACTATAGCTTTGTAATACAGTTTAAAATCAGGAAGCATGACACCTCCAGCTTTGTTATTTCACAAGATTGCTTTGGATATTTGGGGTCTTTGATGGTTCTGTACAACTTTTAGGATCCTTTGATGCAGTTCTGTGAAAAATGCCATCAGAATTTTGATGGGGAATGCATTAAATTTGTAGATTGCTTTGGGTAGTATGGACATTTTAACAATATTTGTTCTTCCAGTCCATGAGCATGGAATATATTTCCATTTGTGTTGTCTTCAGTTTCTTTGATCAGCGTTTTATAGTTTTCAGAGTACAGGTTTTTCATCTCCTTGGTTAAGTTTATTCCTAGGTATTTTATTATTTTTGGTGCAATTATTAATGGGATTGTGTTCTTAACTTCACTTTCTGCTACTTCATTATTAGTGTATAGATATGCAACGGATTTCTGTGTGTTGATTTTTTGGTTTTGTTTTTTCTTTTTGTACGTTGATTTTGTGACTTGCAGCCTTACCAGAAGTCATTTAACAGTTCTAATAGTTTTTTGATAGAGTCTTTAGGGTTTTCTCTGTATAGTATAATGTCATTTGCAGATAGTGAAAGTTTTACTTCTTCCTTACCAATTTGGATGCCTTTTATTTCTTTTTCTTGTCTGATTGCTGTGGCTGGAACTTCCAGTACTCTGTTAAATAAAAGTGGCGAGAGTGGACATCCTTGCCTTGTTCCTGATCTTAGGGGGAAAGCTCTCCATTTTTCACCATTGAATATGATGTCAGCTGTGGGTTTTTCTTATATGGCCTGTATTTTGTTGAGGTATGTTCCCTCTAAACTTACTTTGTTTCAAGGTTTGCATCATGAATGTGTTTTATACTTTGTCAGATGCTTTTTCTGTATCTGTTGAATGATCATATGGTTCTTATCCTTTCTTTTATTGTTAATGTGATGTATCACGATGATTGACTTGCAAATATTGAACCACCCTTGCATCCTGGGAATAAATCCACTTGATAGCGGTGAATGATTTTTTTAAATGAATTGTTGGATTAGATTTTCTAATATTTTGTTGAGGATTTTTGCATAGGATGTTCATGAGAGATCGTGGCCTGTAGTTCTTTTTTTTTTGTAGTGTCTTTATCTAGTTTGGTATCAGGGTAATGCTGGCCTCATAGAATGAATTTGGAAGTTTTCTTTCCTTTTCTATTTTTTGGAATAGAGAAGAATAGGTATTAATTCTTCTTTAAATGTTTGGAAGAATTCACCTATGAAGTTGTCTGGTCATGTACTTTTGTTTGTTGGGATTTCTTTATTTTTGATTCACTTTCAATGCTGGTAATTGGTCTGTTCAAATCTTCTGTTTCTTCCTGATTCAGTTTTGGGAGGTCATATGTTTCTAGGAATTTATCCTTTTCTTCTAGGTTGTCCAATTCGCTGGCATATTATTTTTCATAATATTCTCTAATAATCCTTTGTCTTTCTGTAGAGTCGGTTGTTATTTCTCCTCTTTCATTTCTGATTTTGAGTCTTTTCTCTCTCTCTTTCTCTTATTTATTTATGAGTCTGGCTAAAGGTTTATTGATTTGTTGATCTTTTCAAAGAACCAGCTCCTGGGGCACCTGGCTGTCTCAGTTGGTAGAGCATGTGACTCTTGATCTTGGGGTTGTGAGTTTGAGCCCCACGTTGGGTGTAGAGATTAGTTAAAAATTATAAAAAATTTGGGCGCCTGGGTGGCTCAGTTGGAAACTGAGGCTTAAGTTTGAACTCATTCTTTACTATCCACCCTGTGTTTTAGGTATATGGTGTCATAATTTACATCCTTTTATTTTGTGAATCTCTTGACTGATTTTTATAGATAAACCTAATTTTACTGCTTTTGTGGTTCCCATTTTTTTTCTACTTACGGTCTTTCCTTTCCATTGAAAGTTCTGTTTAACATTTTTTGTAGGGCTGGTTTAGTGGTGATTAATTCCCTTAACTTTTGTGTGTCCGGGAAGCTCCTTATCTTTCCTTTTATTCTGGGAAATTCTTTTTTTTTTTTTTTTAAGATTTTATTTATTTATTTGACAGAGAGAGAGATAGCGAGAGCAGGAACACAAGCAGGGGGAGTGGGAGAGGGAGAAGCGGCTTCCTGCCGAGCAGGGAGCCCGATGTGGGACTTGATCCCAGGACCCTGGGATCATGACCTGAGCCGAAGGCAGACGCTTAACGACTGAGCCACCCAGGCGCCCTATTCTGGGAAATTCTTTAGCTCTTTCCTGGATAGAGAAAAACCTGGTTGCAGGTTTTTTCTTTCAGCATTTTGAATATATCATTCCACTCCCTTCTGGCCTGCCATGTTTCTGCTGAAAAAATCAGTTGATAGCCTTATGGGTTTTTCCTTGTTTGTAACTGTTTTCTCTTGATGATTTCAAAATTTTCTCTTTATCACTACTTTATGACATTTTAATTACCTTCTGTGGACCTCCTTGGGTTGCTTTTGTTGGGGGCTGTCTGTGCCTTCTGCATCTGGATTTCTGTTTCCTTCCCCAGACTGGGGGAAGTGTTCAACTATTTCTTCAAATAAATTTTCTGCCCCCTTTTCTCTCTCTTCTTCTGGGATCCCTATAATGTGAATGTTATTATACTTGATGGTGTCGCTGAGTTCCCAAAGTCTTTTCAATTATTATTGTTATTTTTTTCTTTCTTGTTCAGCTTGATTGCTTTCTATTACTGTCTTCTAGGTTACTTATTCCTTCTTCTGCTTCCTCTAGGCTACTATTTATTCTGCTGTGTTTTTAATATCGGTTATTGAGTTGTTAATCTCTGGTTCATTTTACATTTTCTCTTTGTTGAGGATCTTACTGAGGTTCTCCACTCTTTTCTCAAATCCAGTGAGTCTTTCTAAACCATTACTTTAAAATCCTTATCAGGCACATGACTTATCTCCATTTCATTTAGCTCTCTTGCTGTGATACTGTCCTCTTCTTTCATTTGGGGCATATTCCCTTGTCTCCTCACTTTGTTTGACTCTCTCTGCTTCTGTGTGTTAGGAAAGTCAGCTATTTCTCCTGCTCTTGAAAGTAGTGGCCTGATGAAGAATAGGTCCTGTAGTGCCCTGTAGTGCAGTATTCCCTGCTCACAAGTCCTGGCCCTTCAGGGATGTTTCTTATGTGTGTTGTGTGTGCCCTGCTGTTGTGGCTGATCTGCGTTTGCCTTCGGTCTAGTCGTCTTTAATGGTTCTCTTTGCCTGTTTTGGGCAGGGTTTGGCCCCCATGTTGTTAGTGGGCCAGTCTGGGTCCACCTTGTGCTTGAGTTGAGTCAGACCAGGTTTTTGCCAGAGATGCAGTAGAACTGAACTTCAGGGTGCCCTCCCTGTGTTGTGCCCTGAGAAACTTTTGTTGTTGGAAAGGGCCTGCAGTCAGACCCAGTGTCTGCCTCCAGTTGGGCCTGTAGTTGGAGTGGTGTGGGGGGTTATCTTCCCTTCTCCCTGGGACAGGAGTCACTTTGGAGTGGTGCTAGCCCCTCTCGGGACTGCTTGCACACTACCAGGCTTGTGACACTGCTTTGGACGGGTTCTGAACAAGGGCATATTGGAGGGAACACGTTAGCAGCAGAATATGAGAATGGGGCTCGTGGTGCCAGCATGGTCTGTGCTGGTCTGCTGCAGGAGAGGACCTGCAGCCTCCTGGGAACACTCTTGCTGAGGCCTGCCAGGTTGGAGGGGGCAGAACTGCAGAGGTGCTTGCGGACAGGGATGCTGTTAGCAAGCAAGATGGAGAGTGTAGGTCCTGTGCTGGTTCCCACAGGTATATCTAGGCTGTAGGGTGGGGAAGAGAAATGGTACTTGCCAGCTCTTTGGTTCTTGGGGAAGTCTCCCAAAGATCCCAACCCTTCCCATACAGACTGAGGTTAGTCAATAAATCTCCTTCGTATATACCCCAGGCATTTTTCAAACTGCTGCTTCTGTGCTGTTTCTCAGCAGGAATGTTTCTTGTCCTCTCTCTCTCTCGCTCTTTTTAAAGATTTATTTATTTGAGAGAGAGAGTGAGAGCATGCATGCATACATGCCAGGGGAGGGGCAGAGGGAGAGAATCTTCAAGCACACTCCCCACTGAGTGTGGAGCCTGATGCAGGGCTTGATCTCACGACCCAGGAGCTCATGACCCGAGCTGAAATCAAGAGTCTGACGCTCAACGGACTGAGCCACCCAGGTGCCCCTGTTGTGCTCTCTCTTTAAGGGCAGGGAGTCCACCCTCCCCACTCTCCTAGAGCAGAGCCTCCTGATGATTAAAATCCCAGGTGTTAAGCCCTACTGATTGTTAGGCCCCTGTGTTTTCCAAGCCAAATGTTATGGGGGATTTGTCTTCCCCATGTGGGTCCCTTGTGCCTGGGGTGCCTGGGTTGGGGGTCTGGTCATCTCCCCTCTCTGCGTCTGCCAGTCCCTCCCTCCCACAGACAGTCCTTGGGGTCCGTTTGGCTTTCCACCCTTCCTATCCTCTTTGATGTGGCCCCTTCTCTACATTTAGATGTGGAGAATCTGTTCTACCAGTCTTCGGGTTGTTTTCTGGGTTTTTTACGCTGATATGAGTGTTATCTAGTTGTTCTGTGGGATTAAGTGAGTTTAGGATTCCCCTATTCCACCATCTTCCCCTGAAGTCTCCCCAATCCCCCCTCTTGTTGGGGATTTTTGCATCTTTGTTCATCAGGGATATTGGCCCATAATTTTCTTTTCTTTTGGTGTCTTTATCTGGTTTTAGTATTAGGGTAATGCTGGCCCTCTAAAATGAATATGAGAGTGTTCCCTCCTATTTTTTTGGAAGAGTTGAGTTGAGAAGAGTTGATATTAATTCTTCTTTGAATGTTTGGTAGAATTCATCAGTGAAGTCATCTGGTTCTGGACTTTAACTTGTTGGGAGATTTTTGATGACTGTTTCTGTCTCCTGTAGTAATTGGTCTGTTTAGATTTTGTGTATATTTACGATTCAGTCATGGTAGATTGTTTCTAGGAATTTATCCATTTCCTCTAGGTTATCTAGTTTGTTGCCATATAATTGTTCAGTCTTTTATGATCTTCTGTATTTCTGTGGTATCATTTTAAAAAATTATTTATTTATTTATTTTAGAGTGAGTGCATGAGGGGGTGGGGAGAGGCAGGGAGCCCAATGCAGTACTGGATCCCAGGACCCGGGGAGCCTCTGTGGTATCATTTGTAACATCTCTTTCATTTCTGATGTTGAGTCATCTCTCTTTTTTTTTTTTTGTCTTGATGATTCTAGCTAAAGGATTATCTTGTTTATCTTTTCAAAGAACCAGCTTTTAATTTCATTGATCTTTTCTATTGTCTTTTTACTCTCATGCTCTCTCCTCTAATCTTTATTTCCTCCCTTCTACTAACTTTGAGCCTTGTTTTTTCCTTTTTTTTTTTTTTTTAACCTTAGATCCTTGAGGTGTAAAGTTAGGTTGTTTGAGATTTTTGTTTCTTCCTGTAAAGTTTGGTATTTTGCCTTTCCAATTTCATTTATCTCAAAGTATTTTTTTATTTCTCATTTGATTTCTTCTTTCATGCGTTGGTTGCTTAGTGGCATGTTGTTTAGTCTCTACATATTTGTGAATTTTCCAGCTTATTAATTTTATGTAAAATTCCAGTTTATGTAATTAATTTCTAGTTTCATGAAAAGATCCTTATATGATTGTAGTCCTCAGATTTATTAAAATTTGAAGCCCAACATATGATCTAACTTGGGAAATGTTTCATATGCACTTGAGAAGAATGTGTATTCTGTTGATTTTGGATGGAATGTTCTGTAAATATTAAGTCTGTTTGGTGTTATGTGTCATAAAGCCTGATGTTTCCTTAGTGATTTTCTATCCATTGATGGAAGTAGGGGCATTAAAGTGCCCTGCTATTATTGTATTGCTGTTTCTCCCTTTGGATTTGTTAATATTTGCTTTAATTATTTTTTAAAAGATTTTTTATTTTTTAAGTAATCTCTATACACAGTGTGGGGCTTGAACTCACAACTCCAAGATCTAGAGTCGCAAGCTCTTCCGACTGAGCCAGCCAGGTGCCCTGCCTTGCTTTATATTTAGGTGCTCCTATGATTGGCATGTAAATATTTACAAATGTTATATCATCTTATTGGATTGACTCCTTTATCAGTATGTAGTGCCCTATTTTGTCTGTTATTACAGTCTTTGTTTTAAAGTCTATCTTGTTTGATACAGGTATAGCTGCTCCAGCTTTCTTGTGGTTTCTATTTGTGTTGAATATCTTTTTCCATCTTTTTCACTTTAAGTTTGCATATGTCTTTGCATCTTGTAGGGAGTATCTTTTAGGCAGTGAGTAGATGGGTCATGTGTGTTACTTATTCACTCTGTTTTTTGACTTGAGAATTTAGTCCACTAACATTTAAAGTACTTGTTGATAGATTTGTGCATATTACCATTTTCTTAATTGTTTCTGGATGTTTTTGTGGTTCTTCTCAGTTCCTTGCTTCTCTTGCTCTTTTCCTTTGTGGTTTGATGAGTTTTTTAGTGGTATGCTTATATTCCTTTCTCTTTATTTTTTGTGTATTTACTATAGGTTTTTGTTTTGTGGTTACTCTGAGGCTTACATACAATGACATGTCTAAAATGATGTCTTTTAAGTTGATAACAACTTAAGTTTGACCCCATTGTAAAGCTTAACGTTATTACTCCTGTCCTGCAACATTTTATGTTTTTCACTTCACATTTTACATCTTTTTTTAAATAGGAATGGTTTTATTTGTATTTGTTTGTTTATTTGTTTTTAAATCGTAATTCCAATATTGTTAACATACAGTATTATATTAGTTTCATGTGTACAATATAGTGATTCAATAATTCCATACATTATCATGCAGTGCTCATCATGACAGGTGTACTCCTTAATCCCCATCACCTGTTTGACCCATCCTCACTCCTCACCCCCTCCCCTACCCCACAACCATCACCTTGTTCTCTATAGTTAAGAGTCTGTTTCTTGGTTTGTCTCTCTTTTTTTTTCCTTTGCTCATTTATTGTGTTTCTTAAATTACATGTATGAGTGAAATCATATGGTAACATTTTACATCTTTAAAAAAATTTTTATTTAAATTCAGCTAATTAACATATAGTGTGTTAAGAGTTTCAGAGGTAGAGTTCAGTGATTTCATCAATTGTATGTAATACCCTGTGCTCAGGTGCTCGTATTTGGCTGTTCATTGGCTTCATGCTGGCCTTTCCATCTCTGATTGCATCTATGTGGATTCTCTTTGGAGGTTATGTTGCTAAAGAAAAAGCCATCGTATACCCTGGAATTGCTGTATTTTTCCAAAATGCCTTCATCTTTTTTGGAGGACTGGTTTTTAAGTTCGGCCACACTGAAGAGTTACGGCAATGAAAACATCCAGTTTGCTTCCGCACAGCAGCCCTGCATGGGTTTTTTACTACTCCCAGTTTTTTGTAATGCCATTTTCTGAACTCATTTTTGGGTGTAGTCTCAGCTTCAATTTGTACAATACTAAAACCATGAGAACTTCCTATGTAAACAACAACAAAAATCTGTCGTGGTATGCGTTGGATTAACTTATAAAATCTTGAAAATATGCGACATGAGTAATTTTTATTGTTTTATCATGGTGTAATTTGTAAAATTAAATTACAAAAGGAATTATAGATGCAAAAAAAATACAACACCCTGTGGTCATTACATCATGTGTCCTCCTTAATGCCCATCACCCAGTTACCCCAGCATCCCTCCTCCCCTCCTCTCCAGCATCCCTCAGTTTATTTCCTATCCTTAAGAGTTTCATATGGTTTTTCTCCCTCTCTGATTTCATCTTGTTTTATTTTTCCCTCCCTTCACCTATGATCCTCTGTTTTCTTTCTTAAATCCCACATATGAGTGAAACCATATAATTGTCTTTCTCTGATTGACTTACTTTGCTTAGCATAATATCCTCTAGTTCCATCCACGTCCATTTCATATCTTTTTATCTTATGTATCCCTTAACTAATTATTGTAGTTGTAATTATTTTTATTAGTTTTTTTTTTTTAAAGATTTCATTTATTTATTTGAGAGTGAGAGGCACGAGTGAGGGAAGGGCAGAGGAGAAGGAGAAGCAGATTCCCTGCAGAGCAGGGAAGCCCTATATGGGGCTTGATCCCAGGACCCTGAAATCATGACCTGAGCTGAAGGCAGCCACTTAACCAACTGAGCCACCCAGGCAACCCTATTTTTATTAGTTTTAACTTTCACAATTTGGTTCTTTTTGTTCAGTTATTCTTGATATGTATCTGATTTTATTTCATAGTTTTTAAAAAAATGGATGTTCTTCAGTCACTTTGAAATTCTTTTTTTTTTTTTTCTTTTTTTTAAAGATTTTATTTATTTGACAGAGCGAGATACACAGCGAGAGAGAGAACACAAGCAGGGGAAGTGGGAGAGGGAGAAGCAGGCCTCCTGCAGAGCAGGAAGCCCGATGCGGGGCTCGATCCCAGGACCCTGGGATCACGACCTGAGCCGAGGGCAGACGCTTAACGACTGAGCCACCCAGGCGCCACCAGTCACTTTGAAATTCTTACGTGTACTTATGTTAATGTCATTCTAGGATTAATCTATTTCCATTTTGTTGGAAATAAAACCATTTCCTGATCGTTTTTCTTTTTTCTTTTTTTTAAAAGATTTATTTTAGAGAGGGGGGCAGTGTGGAGGGGCAGAGAGAGAAACTCAAGCAGACTCTGCACTGAGTGCAGAGCCTGACGCGGGGCTGGATCCCACAGCTATGACGTCAAGATCTGAACTGAAACCAAGAGTCGGATGCTTAATCGACTGAGCCACCCAGGTGCCCCAAATTTACCCTTTTTAATCATACAGTTCTGTATGTTTTGACAAACATATATGGTTGTGTAATTAACACCACAGTCTGGTTTTGAAATATTTACATCTCCTCAAAACATTCCTTAGTCATACTTCTCTCTTTACCCTTACTCCCTATTAACTATTGGTTTATTTTTTCCCTTATTTTCCCTTTTTAGAATGTTATGTAAATGGAAGCATACTGTATGTAACTGTTTGTGTCTGTTGCCTTTGACTTGGTATAACTTTTGAGATTTCTTGATGTTGTTAGGTGTATCAATAGTTTTTTGTTTTTTTTTTTAAGATTTTATTTATTTGAGAGAGAGAGCACAAGTGGGGTGAAGGGCAGAGGGAGAAGCAGACTCCCTGCCGAGCAGAAAGCCCGGTGCGGGACTTGATCCTGGGACTCCAGGATCATGACCTGAGCTGAAGGCAGTCGCTTAACCAACTGAGCCACCTAGGCGCCCAATATTTTGTTCTTTTTATTGCTAAATAGCATTTCATTGTATGGCTGTACCACGTTTTCTCCATTTACCAGTCGATGGACATTGAGTTTCCAGTTTTTGGCAATTATGAATACAATAGTCATAAATATTTGTGTACAGATGTATGTTTTTATTTTTCTTGGTTATAAACTTAGGAATAGGATTGCTGTGTTCAATGGTGAGTGATTGCTTAAGTTTATAACAAACCTGCCAACTCTTTTCCAAAGTGGCTGTACCGTTTTGCCAACCATCTATGTATGAGAGTTCTAGTTGCTTTGCATCTTTATTAATGCTTGATACTGCCTTTTTTGTTGTTGTTTATTCTAGGCATTCCAGGAGATATGTAATGGTGTGTCCTTGTAGTTTAATTTGCATTTCTTTATTAACTCATGATGTTGAGGGCGCCTGGGTGGCTCAGTTGGTTAAGCGACTGCCTTCGGCTCAGGTCATGATCCTGGAGTCCCTGGATTGAGTCCCACATCGGGCTCCCTGCTCGGCAGGGAGCCTGCTTCTCCCTGACCCTCCCCCCTCTCATGTGCTCTCTCTCTCTCTCATTCTCTCTGTCTCAAATAAATAAATAAAATCTTAAAAAAAAAAAAACAAAACTCATGATGTTGAGTATTGTCATCTTCATGTCTTCTTTGATGAAGTGTTTCTTTAAGTCTTTTGGCTTTTTTTTTTTAAGATAAAATTCATATAACATAAAATTCACTTTTTTAAACACTTTAAAGTGTACAAATCAGTGGTTTTTAGAATATTCATGGAATTATGCAATCACTGCCACTAATTCCAGAACATATTTTTCACTAGGAAAAGAATCAGTGAACCCATAGTTGTTATTCCATATTTCTCCCTTCTTTTGGTTGTAGGCAATCACTAATCATTCTGTCTGTATAGATATGCCTATTCTGGACATTTCATGTAAATGGAATCATACAATAATATATGATTGTGTTTGCCTTCTCAGCATTATGTTTTATTTATCTTATTTTATTTTAAGAATTATTTATTTAATCTTGAACACCCAGTGTGGGGGTTTAACTCATAACCCTAAAATCAAGAGTCACATGCTCTTCTTACTGAGCCAGCCAGGCACCCTCAGCATTATGTTTTAAAGGTTAATCCATGTTGTAGCATGTATCAGTCAGTACTTCATTCCTTTTCATTGCTGAGTAATATTCCATCGTAGGAATATACCACATTGTATTTATCCATTCATCAGTTAATGGACAGTTCAGTTGTTTCCACTTTTTGACTATCATGAATAATCTGCTTTGAATATTTATATATATGTGTGTGTGTGTGTGTGTGTCTTTCTTTCTTTCTTTCTCTTGGCTATGTTCCTAGAAGTTGAATAGCTGGGTCATAAGTAACTCTATATTTAACATTTTGAGGAACTGCCAGAATGTTTTTCATAGCAGCTATGCTATTTTACATATCCACCAGCAATGTATGAGGGTTCCAGTTTCTCTCTATCCTCTCCAACATTTGTTATTACCTATCTTTTTCATTATTTACACCCTAGTGGGTGTGATCATGCTTTTACTTTTAACCTATATATGTCTTTTTATTTAAGGTAGATTTATTGGTGATTGCATAGTTGGGTCATGATATTTAATCCAATCTGACAATTTGTGCCTTCTCATTAGGATGTTCAGATCATTTATTTTTCAAGTAATTGTTGCTGTGGTTGGATTGAAATCTGCCACTCTGCTACTTGTTTTCTTTTTGTTTCATTTGTTCTTCATTCCTTTTCCTTTTTTTTTCTGCCTTCTTTTAGATTATATATATATATATATATTTTTTTTTTTTTTTTTTCCTAAGATTTATTTATCTCAGAGAGAGAGGGAGCATGTGTGGTGGAGAGGGGGAGAGGGATAGAGAGAAACTCAAGCAGATTCTGCACTGAGCACAAAGCCCAACGTGGGGCTCAATCTCACAACCCTGAGATGACAGCCTGAGCTGAAACCAAGAGTTGGACGCTTAACCAACTGTGCCACCCCAGCACCCCTCTTTTAGATTATTTTTTTATGGTCCTATTTTATCTTCATTTTTGGCTTATAAGTCTTTAGTTAAAAAAAAAATTAGTGATTTTCCTGTTTTTACAATATGTTTTTGTTACAGTCTGCCTTTAAGTACTATTATATTGCTTCATCTTTAATACTATATTTCAAATCCCTTTCCCCATTCCTTTTTCTTTTTACTGTTACACCTTTTACGTGTTATAGTTTATTTATTTTTAAAGATTTTTTTTTTAAAATTTATTAGAGCGAGAGCATGCACAAGCAGGGGGAGCAGTAGGCAGAGGCAGAAGCAGACTCCCTACTGAGCAGGGAGCCCGATGCGGGGCTTGATTCCAGGACCCTGAGATCATGACCTGAGCTGAAGGCAGACGCTTAACCGACTGAGCCACCCAGGTGCCCTTATAGTTTGTTTTAGATCAGGAGTTGGCAAGCTTGTTTCGTAATGGGCCAGATAGTAAATATTTTTTGACTTTGCTGGCTGTATGATCTCTGTCACAGCAGTCTCTCTTAACTCTGCCTTTGTTGTGAAAGAATATCCATAGACATTATAAAAACAAATGAATGTACCTGGTTTGGACTGCTGGCCATAGTTTGCCAATCTCTGCATTAGGCAGTCACCTATCTTTTAAAATGACTAACAATAGGAGTGCCTGGATGGCTCAGTCATTTGAGTGTCTGACTCTTGATTTGGGCTCAGGTCATGATCTCAGGGTCATGGAATCAAACCCCACGTTGGGCTCATGCTCAGTGTGGAGTCTGCTTGGCCCTCTCCCTCTGCTCCACTCCCTGCTTGTGCTCTCTCTCTCTCCCTCTTTCTCTCTCAAGTAAATAAAATCTTTTTAAAAATGTGACTAATGATAAAAAAAATCTCTTATATTCATCTTAAATTATACTGTCTCCAGTGCTTTTCATTTCTTTGTAAGTTGCCTTGTTATATTCCTTCTGCTGAAGAACTAATTTTAACATTTTTTATGGTCTATATTTGCCAAAATAAATTGTGTCAGCTTTTGTTTGTTTGAATTTTTTCTTCATTTTTTAAAGTAGTTTTTTTTTTTTTTTTTTTTAATTTATTTTGGAGAGAGGAAGTGTGCATGAGCCGGTGGGGAGGAGTAGAGGGCGGTGAAGAATCCTCAAGCAGACTCCCCACTGAAGTATAGAGACTGACTTAGGTTTGATCCCAGGACTCTGGGATCATGACCTGAGCCAGAATCCAGAGTCGACTGCTTAACCGACTGAGCCACCCAGGTGCCCCTTCTCCTTCATTTTTGAAAGATATTTTCACTTTGTATGTACTTCTGGGTTAATAACTTTTTTCTTTTAGTATTTTGAAAATGCCATTCCATTGTCTTCCGCCATATATAGTTTGTGACAGAAAGTTTGCTGTGCCTCTTACCTTTGTTTTTCTAAATGTAATCTGTCATTTCTCTCTGCCTGTAAGATTTTCTGTTTATCTTTGAGTTTCAGTAGTTTGATTATGCTACCTGTTACATTTTGGTTTTGATTTTGATTTTATTTTGCTTGGGTTTCTCCAGGTGTCTTGGAACTATGATTTGGTGGGGTTTTGTTGTTGTTGTTGTTGTTGTTGTTGTTTAATTTGTTTTAGGAAATTCATTATTTCTTCAAGTGTTTCTTCTTCATTCTTTCCTTCTGGATCTCTAATTACACATATGTTAGGCTGCTTAGTATTGTTTCTTAGGTCTTGCATGCTGTATCCTATTTTTTTGTTTTGTTAGTTTATTGTTTTTTTAATAGCTTTTTCTCTCAGTTTGATTAATTTTTATTAACCCATCATCAAGTTTACTTGAACTCTGCCACCCACCTAATTAGGAACACTGTAAATTAAAGTCTGTGCTGGAGATTTTCTAAACCATACAGTAGGTTGAATTTGGACCATAACCCATTAGAAGGCCAGTTACGGTTATACATTCTTTGATTCTTTTTTTAGTTAAAATACTTTTTTTTTTTAATTTTTAGGAAATGTAGGATTACCTTTAGTGAGACTTTAACAACTCTTAGCACTGCTCACATAAGTTTTATAAGTTGTTAATTGTTTGTTTAATGTTATGTCTCTTTCAGGAAATAGTTCATGATCTGCTTGATTTGTCATTTGCTTTTTTTTTTTTTTTTTTTAAAGATTTTATTTATTTGAGAGAGAACAAGCAGGCGGAGAGGGAGAGGAAGAGGGAGAAACAGACTCACTGCTGAGCAGAGAGCCCTATGTGGGGCTCGATCCCAGAACCCTGGGATCATGACCTGAGCTGAAGGCAGATGCTTAACCAACTGAGCCACCCAGGCGCCCCTTGTCATTTGCTTTTTGATAGCTACTTAAAAAAATAAAAATAGCAGAGTCTTTATATTCCAGTAAGAACTGATATCCGAAACTAATATAATGTTACATGTTGGTTATATCTTAATTAAAAAAAGACACCCAATTTTTTTTGAGTAAAAATGAAATTTTTTTATATATATCATGCTTAACTATTTAAAAAAAATTAGAAGTCATAGGTTATGTTTTAAAATGTTATTTACATCCTGAGAATTAAGATATGAAAATTATACTCTTCCTATATGACTGATGTATCTTTAGTCAAAAAAAAAATTCCATTTCGCTATATTTCATTTTTTTATTGTGTTGAATTTTAAAAATATTTTTTAACTGAAGTACAGTTGACAATACAGTGTTAATTAGTTTCAGGTGTACAAAGTGATTCAAGAAGTCTGTTCTGCTCACCATGAGTGTAGCTACTGTCTGTCATCAAACAATGCCCTTTCAGTACCACTGACTATATTCCTTATGCTGTACCTCATTCCATAACTGGAAGCATGTATGTCCCACTCCTTTCCACCCATTTTGCCATTCCCCCACCCTCCTTCCTTTGGTTATACATGCTTAGGGGACATTTTTGTTTGTTCATTTTATTTACTTCCATGGTATAGACAGGTTTCTTCTATTTTACCATACTGAGAGACAAGTTTGATTGTTTCTTTTTTTTTTTTTTTTTACCCACTCTTCTTCACTCTGACTGAAGGTGGAATCCTTTGGGGACCTGGCTTTAACTGAGGATTCTCCTAATAGTATCTTTGTTTTGGATGGTTTCTAGGTTTTATCTCCTGTTTCTTTACCAGGTTGGATCCTCCAGGTCTCTGGGATTCAGCAGGAGCTCTCAAGTTGAAAGCAAATTTACCATTCTCACACCTTTCAGAATTCCTGATCTCACTTCTTTGGGGCTTCTGGAATGTTTCATGTGTGTTTGCTCAGCAAAATGTTAGAAAAACAATTTTTTTTTTGCTTTGTTTTTAATAGGAGGAACATTCAGGGTATCTTTTCTCCATTATGCCGGTAATGAAAGTCTCTACTTGCTCAGTATTCCACAATATGGATGTGCCATAATTTTATTTTATTAATTTGTTTATCTTTTTAAGGATTTTATTTATTTGTATGACAGAGGAGAGAGACAGCGAGAGAGGGAACACAAGCAGGGGGAGTGGGAGAGGGGGAAGCAGGCTTCCTGCTGAGCAGGGAGCCTGATGTGGGGCTCGATCCCAGGACCCTGGGATCATGACCTGAGCCGAAGGCAGACACTTAACGACTGAGCCACCCAGGTGCCCGTTTTATCTCTTTTTTAAAGATTTTATTTTTAATCTCTACACCCAAGGTGGGGCTCAAACTTAAAACCCTGAGATCAAGAGTCGCACGCTCCACCGACTTAGCCAGCTGGGTGCCCTGAATGTACCATAATTTTAAAATTTCTTCTTTATTAAGGGATTTTAGTTCTTCCTTGCTTGCTAAAAAAAGTTATGACAAAAATTTTTTTGCACGTAGATCTTTGTATGTATATGCTAGTAGTTTTCATCACTAGTGGGATGAAGCAAAGAAGCCAGATAGACTCATTCTTTCTGTTTTAAGTAGGCTCCACGCTCAGCATGGAGCCCAACATGGGGCTTGAACTCAAGACCCTGAGATCAAGACCTGAGCTTGAGATCAAGAGTCAGATGCTTAACCAAATGAGCCACCCAGGTGCCCCAAGACAGACTCATTCTTATTCATCCTTTTCTGTGCCACTTAATTTGTGAATGCCCTAAATGCCATGTTTTCAGATAACCTCTAAAAGTTTCCCACCCATACAAAATACATTATCATAAGCATATTGTTGTGTCTGAATAGTTTCTGTCCAGGTGAGCATACCCAAAAGACAACATTATCACTCATCTTGGATTATATTTTGGGCAGGTAAACAACACTCTTGATTCCTGCTGAGTCATTAGAAAGTGGAAGTCACATAGCAACCTGCAGGACAGTTCAGAACATAGCCTCTGATGTTTCTCAAGAAACAAACACAAAAGCCATCATAAAAGTTATGTATTTTAAAAAAATGTATTTCAGGTGGCATAATTCTAAATAAATGAGGAAATTAAATAGCAGGCTACTTGTGCTTGAAAGTTGACAGTGCAGGGCCACATATGTAGAGGCCTTTTTACAAAGCAGTGACTCTAGTCTAGAATATATAATCCTGAATATTGTAAGCACATTCTTTGCATGTCATTTGTCAAATAAAAATAACTTTCCTCTTCACAGTTTATTTTTCCTTTGTGGCACATTTTGAACTGCAGAATCCTTTATCTACCATTTGGCTTTCCATAAGCTATCAGGCAGGATCTCTGTGAGATTCTCTACTTTGAGAAACTATGTGCCTAATATTTATTTATGATACATGACTCATAATTACATTATTATGTGTTTTCAAAATAGCATGTGATAATTTAGCTCCTTTTAACAACAGATAAAATGTTTCTAAAGACTTTTTCCAGAAGTTCAGATGTTTCTTGGGGCCCTTCCCAATCTTCATTGGATTTATGGTTGGAGTTTTTTTTTTTTTTTTTAAGATTTTATTCATTTGACACAGAGAGACACAGTGAGAGGGGGAACAAAAGCAGGGGGAGTGGGAGAGGGAGAAGCAGGCTTCCCACTGAGCAGGGAGCCCGATGCGGGGCTTGATCCCAGGACCCTGGGATCATGACCTGAGCCAAAGGCAGACGCCTAACGACTGAGCCACCCAGGCGCCCCCGGTTGGCGTTTTTTAAAAATAAAGGACTGGGGCGCCTGGGTGGCTCAGTTGTTAAGCGTCTGCCTTCGGCTCAGGTCATGATCCCAGGGTCCTGGGATCGAGCCCCGCATCGGGCTCCCTGCTCGGCCAGGAGCCTGCTTCTCCCTCTCCCACTCCCCCTGCTTGTGTTCCCTCTCTAGCTGTCTCTCTCTCTCTCTCTCTCTCTGTCAAATAAATAAAATAAAATCTTTAAAAAAATAAAAAATAAAGGACTAAACCAAATTTTCCATAAGGTTTTTTGTTTGAATTTTACAATGTGACTACTCACTGAGGTAAACATTTGTGTTTACTCAATACTCATCCTTGTTTAAAACTTTTATGGCTGAGATGTCCTTAAGCTTATAGTAAATTGGCTAGCTTCAGTGACATCTCTCTGGCCTTTGAAGTTGGCATAGTCCAGTATAGCTACCTAAGGGGTGTGTGGCCATGGAAAAACATGTTTTTGTTGTTGAGTGTTCTTGCTTTCTAGTAATTTTATTTTCTGCTCAAGGGATTTAGTATCTGTTCAGATACTTTATTTTTAAAGGCCACATAAGTAATGACTTGATCTCTAATCTTAGCTTTGAAAATTTCCCAGACACTAATAAAGGTAATGTCTGATGACCTATTATTTGAGAATACTACTCACTGGCCAGCAGTCAGTGCTATTTAAAAATGTATGTTTTATTCTGAAAATTATTTCTATGGCTAAAAGGCTTTGTTAGTAAAATTGTGCATCTAATGACATAATTTGGTGACTTTTGGGCCTAGATTTATAATAACTTTTTACATGGTATCACTGAGACAATGCAGTTAAAACACTTTGCTCTTCAAATACTGTACTAAATAGTTTTTTTTAAAGATTTTATTTATTTGAGAGAGAGAAACAGAGTACAAGCAGGGGGAGAGGCAGAGGGAGAGGGAGAAGCAGACTCCCCACTTAGTGAGGAGCCCAACATGGGGCTCGATCCCAGGACCTGGAGATCATGACCTGAGCCGAAGGCAGCCGCTTAACCATCTGAGCCACTCAGGCGCCCCTGTACTAAATAGTTCTGAGAAAAATATTCAGTAAATCATAGTCTTACCAGAAACAGCACCTATCTCTTGGACTAATAAGAATATTTTGGTCACAAAAGGTTATATAGAAATCCTTATTTTGCATGAATGTGCACTATCTTGGCAGTGACTATATGAGTAAGATTTTAACAAAGGATCAACTTACTGCTGAAGACCAGGATCATCAGTTAAATGATGTGGACTGTCCACATCAGGACATTAACAAGATTAATTATTGGTGGAGTGAAAGAGAACTTTACCAGGTTGTATTATATATGACAGGGTGTATTTATAAAGAAGAAGAGCAGTTTTCTCCCAGTTGTCTGGACAAAGCTGGAGTTGCCATTTTTGGTCTGTTTTTACTTGTTTTATATCTATAATAACAGATCTTCTTGGTAAAAACCCACCCTAGACACAGTGGTGGGTTTTTTTTGTTGTTGTTGTTTGGTTTTGTGTTGGTGGTTGTTGTTTGTGGTTGATAGAGAAAACTACATATTGCTACCTTGATATGTTTTCTTATTTGGCTTTCTGTTAAAGGGAGATATACAGGTCAGTGAAACAGAATAGAGAGCCCAGAAATAAACCCATGTATGTATAGTCAATTAATTTATGACAAAGGAGGCAAGAATATACAGTGGGGAAAGGGTAGTCTCTTCAGTAAATGGTGTTGGAAAACTGGACCACAATCTTACATCATATACAAAAATTAACTTAAAGTGCATTAAAAACTTCAGTGTAAGACTTAAAGCCAGTAAAACTCCCAGAAGAAAATATAGGTAGTAAGCTCCTTGTATTAGTCTTAGTGAGGTTTTTTGTTTTGTTTTTATTGTTGTTTGCATCTAACTCCCAAAGTAGGAGTAATAAAAGCAAAAATAAATGAGTAGGACTACATCAAACTAAAAAGTTTCTGTACAGAAAAGGAAACCATCAACATAATGAAAAGGTAAACTACTGAATGGGAGAAGATATTTGCAAATCATATTTTTTTTTTTTTTAAGACTTTATTTATTTGACAGAGCACAAGCAGAGGGAGAGGGAGGGAGAAGCACGCTCCCTGCTGAGCAAGGAGCCTGATGTGGGACTCGATCCCAGGATCCTGGGATTATGACCCGGGCCAAAGGCAGCCGCTTAACTGACTGAGCCACCCAGGAGTCCATGCAAATCATATTTCTGATAAGGGGTTACTATCTAAAATATACAAAGAACTCCTACAACTGAATAACAAACAAAAAAAACCCAATCCAATTAAAAAATGAGCAAAATAAGTCAATCAGAAAAAGACAATTATCATATGATCTCACTGATGTGAGGAATTTGAGAAACAAGACAGAGGATCATAGGGGAAGGGAGGGAAAAATGAAACAAGACAAAACCAGAGAGGGAGACAAACCATCAGAGACTCTTAATCTCAGGAAACAAACTGAGGGTTGCTGGAGTGGAGGGGGGTGGGAGGGATGGGGTGGCTGGGTGATGGACATTGGGGAGGGTATGTGCTATGGTGAGCGCTGTGAATTGTGTAAGACTGATGAATCACAGGCCTGTACACCTGAATCCATACATTATATGTTAATAAAAAATAAAATTAGATTAAAAAAAGATATACTTGGAAAAAAAATGGGCAGAGGATATGAATAGACGTTTTTCCGAAGAAGACATACAGATGGCCAACAGACATATGAGAAAACACACACATAAACACAGTGGAATAGTACTCAGCCATAAAAATAATGAAATATTGGCATTTATGACAACATGGATGTACCTAGAGGATATTATGCTAAGTGAAGTAAGTCAGACAGAGAAAGACAAATACCAAGTGATTTCACTACCAGTGGAGTCTAAAAAAAACAGAACAAAGAAAACAAAACCCAGACTCATAGATACAGAGTTAGGGGTGGGGAGCTGTTGGAGGGCAAAATTGGTAAGGGGTTTAAGAGGTACAAATTTCCAGTTATAAAAATAACTTAAGTCTTGGGGATATAATGTACAGCCAGGGGAATACAATCAACAATATTATATTAACTTTATATGGTGAGAGATGATAACTAGACTTACTGTGGCAGTTTGTAGTATATACAAATATTGAATCACTTTTGTACATATGAGACTAAAAATATTATTTGTCAATTATACTTCAATAAAAACAACAACAAAAAGAAATGAAGTTTAGTTCTTTGTTGCTAAACTCTTAAGTTATATGCAAAGAGAAGAAACCATCTGCCTAATTAATTGCAATCTTTAATGGAAATCTGTTATAGCCTAGCTCAACACTTGATTCCAGTAGAAGGGAAATAATTCATTTCACTTTTTTGAGGCTACAAAATAGTTTATTCTTCTTTCCCTACATGTAGCAAGACTTATGAACATAGGTTCACAAAACAGATTCAGTGCTAATTATTAAAGCTTCCTCATATTTCCACTCTCATCGGTTGTAAATAATGTATCTGACTGTAAAATGGAAAAAGTTGAAATTTTCCACTTGTGCATTTTGAGCTTTTCAGAGGTATTATAAACTCTGGAAATAATAATAAAAGATACTAGGCTTTATACAGTGCTTTTTGTTTGAGGAACTCCTATAAACACTAATGCATTGATCCTAACACAGTACTTGATTGTGACTTTAAAAGGTCATGAGTTAGTGCTGTTACAAAAAAAAAGTTTAAAAAGATTGGAGGGGGAGCTCTAACTTATAAATATTTAAAAAAAAATATCTAGATAAAAGTTGATCTAGACAATTGAAAAAATAAAAATTACGGTGGATTTTTATTAACTTTTAGCCTGTAATAGATTTTTATCCCTTTAATTTTTTTCACTTATTTGTGAGTCTTAAAGCCTAATTCCCTTCTTAGAGTAGTAAGCAGAATTTTCTTTTAAACTTTTAGTCCTTCTCAGCCAAGGCTTAAACTTGTGGTGGTTTCCTGAGTTTGTCACATTAACATAGCAATGCATTTTATTGGTCCCGAATTAGAAGATCATTGTTTTAATTTTCTTAGTTTAATATCTGTAGTATGTAGCTGTTGATTTTGATGATTATGGTGGTCATGTGGCTTAATCTTCAACTTTTTTGTGTTTTGTAGGTTTATTCTTCAGTCCAAGGAGGTAATTCACAATCAACTCTTAGAGAAACAGAAAATAGCAGAAGAAAAAATTAAAGAATTAGAAGTAAGTTTTGAGTGAATATTGACAGTAGTAAATTTTAAGAAAAAGGTTATTATCTCACTCTCGTGTTAAATGAAAACGTATGCTTGCCAAAGTCATGTCACGTTGTTTTCATTCTAATTGAGTTTTAGAGCAATAAACCAGTCATATTCATGGCAGTGTGCAAGACACTCCTCCCCTCTCCCTCAAAGGAAAAGAAAAAAAGAAGGAAGAAAAAAGAATAGTCTCTGGGAAATGTAGAGATTTTTGAAGAAGATAGGATGCTGTTAATCTGAATGTATTTTCTCCATTGCCTTCAAATGAACATGTCTGTTTTTAAAAACAAAGCAGGGGCGCCTGGGCAGCACAGTAAGTTAGGTGTCCAACTCTTGGTTTTGGCTCGGGTCGTGGTCTCAGGGTCATGAGATTGAACCCCCAGCGATGGGCTCCCTCCTCAGCACGGAGTCTGCTTAGGTTTCTGTCTCCTTCTGCCTCTCCCATTCGTTTCCTCTCAGTAAAATAGATAAATCTTTAAAAAAAAAAGAGAGAGAAAAGAAAAAAGGAAAACATGCAGTATATATTTAAACACCACCTATTGTGGTGGATCGGCATGAGAGTGGGTGATGGTAATAGTATTTAAAGGATCTTGATATATGTCTCATATTGCAATTCATTTAACATAGATTAGGTATAACTATCTGAAGGATGATGCTGCAGTGAGGAAAACAATTTTTTTTTTCTGCTAGGGGAAAAGGTGAGGGGTAAGAGTAACATAGTAAATTTTTGGAGAATTGGAATTTATTACATTTACCATATACATTAAGGCCTTTGATGAGATACTCTTCTTGGGCTTGAGTAGAAGGTCCATCCTGTATATAGTAAAAGTTGGCCTGGGCAAAAGACTGGTTGTTATTTCTTTGGGGCCAAGATTTCCTGAAATGGGGGTGGTTACAATGACTTCATAGGTCACTTTATCTAATTTGTGTGAGTACTGTGTGCGGCGGTAGTTCAGAATCTGACTCAGCCCTCTGCGGAATTGGTGAGACACCCCCCGTATCCTCCCGGGGGTTCCTTAGGGGCACCAGCTCGGCGTGGCCTGCTATGTAGTGTCTTAGGTTAGTTAGGTTTATTTTTGTTTGACTACTGACCATAATTTAAACAAACTTGATAATAGATTTGTAGCTTAGAAAGGTGTATTGTAAAAAACAAAACAATTAAGCATACAAACAAAAAAGAAAAATTTACCTTTTAGTAACCAGCTTATTATTGTGTCCTATTTTATCATTTTTGTTAGCCCAACTGTTCTAGATTGAATTTTGTATCTTCTCCTGTTCTCAAAGTAACTTCAAAAACTGCCTACTTGTGATCTCTCTCTGTCAAATAAATAAATAAAATATTTTTAAAATATCTTTAAAAAAAAACTCCAAATAAAACTATTTCATGTGGATAACTGAAAACCTGTTTTTGCAGCTGTAGGTAAATACGTCTAAAAATTATCCTGATGAATAAGTAACCAGATGTAAAGTATTGTATATATGATTCTCTTTTTATGAAAACACAAAAAATAAGAGCCCTATATAAACATTCAAAATGATATTTCAGGGGGCGCATGGGTGGCTCAGTCAGTTAAGGGTCTGCCTTCGGCTCAGGTTGTGATACCGGGGTCCTGGGACCAAGCCCCGCGCGGGTCAGGCTCCCTGCTCAGCAGGGAGCCCGCCTCTCCCTCTCCCTCTGCTACTCCCCCTGCTTGTGACTTTTCTCTCTCTCTGTCAAATAAATAAAATCTTTAAAAAAAAAAAAGATATGTCAGTATATATATTATATTAACACTGGTTACTCTAAGGAAATTAGGTGGGATATGGGCATGAAATTATTTTTTTCTTAAAATCTTTGCATTGGATAAATTATAGCATGTGTTAACTTTTATAATTAAAAAGAATATTATGGTAAAATTGCCACAGATGATGATTATAGCATACCGTTTAGTTTTGATGAGTATTAGGATTTTTTTTTTTTTAAGTAAGCTCCACACCCAGTGTGGAGCCCAGCACGGGGCTTGAACTCACGACCCTGAGATCAAGACCTGAGCTGAGGTCAAGTGTTGGACGCTTAACCAGCTGAGCCACCCAGGCACCCCAGGAAATTTTTTTCCCCCAAGTTACCTTTTTTTGGAGTTTCTCAAATACTGGTAGAGTATCCTGATACCTGCCAGATAATGGAAGTAGATTAGCTGGCTTGTTGGTACTTATTTGAAATGCTAATTACAGCTACAAAAAACTAGCAGAATTAAACCCCAACTTCTTTCCTAGAACATTTTATTGTGTCTTTTTTCTTTTTAATCTTTTACATGTTTTTTTTAATATCACAAAAGCACTGATTTTTTTTCCTGATTATTCAATTAGTTATTGAGAGAGATATGTCAAATCTCCATGATGATACTTATGAGTTTCTCCTTCGTCTTTCAGCTTAGTGGGCATTGGTGTTTAGAGATTACTCTCCATGTATTTAAGTGCTCATTATTACTGTATACATAGTTCAGAGGATAGATTTCATTTTGCTTTATATGTTTGGGAATTTCTCAGGTCTTTTAAAAATAGTATTCTGCTGACTTCTGGCTTTTGTTGTTGCTGTTGAGAAGTCATCTGTCAGCTTAATTGTTGTTCCTTTGTCTTTTTTCTCTGGTTACTTTATTTATTTATTGTTTTAAAAAATTTATTTGAAAGTGAGAGAGCGTGCACACGAGTGGGGGGGTGGGGAAGAGGAAGAGAGAGAATCCTCAAGCAGACACCCTGCCGAGCATGGAGCCCGACATGGGGCTGGATCCTAGGACCCTGAGATCAGGACCTGAGCCAAAACCAAGAGTCAGCTGCCCAGCCGATTGATCCACTCAGGCACCTCCCTGGTTACTTTTTTTTTTTTTTAAAGATTTTTTTTATTTATTTGAGAGCGATAGTGAGAGAGCAGGAGCAGGGGCCGGGGAGAGGGAGAAGCAGGCTCCTTGCTGAGCAGGGAACCTGATGTGGGGTTCAATTCCAGGACCCTGGGACCATGACCTGAGCCACGTAGGTGCTCCCACTCTGGTTACTTTTAATATTCTCTTTGTCTTTCATGGTTTGTGGTTTCTTTGGGATATATTTAGGTGTGGAGTTAGTCTTTTTATTTTTTTCTTAATCTTACTTGGTTTAAGTTGAGTTTCCTGAATCTGAGGATTAAGATCTTCCATCAGTCTGGAAAATTCTTTTTTTTTTTTTTTTTAAAGATTTTATTTTATTTCTTTGAGAGAGAGAAAGAGCAGGAACTGGGGAGAGGAGCAGAGGGAGAGAGAGAAGCGGACTCCCTGCTTAGCAGGGAGCCCAATGCGGGGCTCCATCCCAGGATGTTGGGATCATGACCTGAGCTGAAGGCAGACACTTAACTGACTGAGCCACCCAGGCCTCCCAGTTCTGGAAAATTCTTATATTTCTGAATATTACTTCTTCCCTATTTTCTCTATGAAGTGGTATTTCCTTCTGGAATTCTTTCCCCTACCTTTAAAGCAGCTGTTCCCACCATCTGCAGTTGCATCTTTTTGTTGTTGTTGTTAAAGATTTTATTTATTTGACAGAGAAAGCACAAGCAGGGGGAGTGGCAGGGAGAGGGAGAAGCAGGCTCCCCACAGAGCAGGGAACCTGATGCGGGGCTCGATCCCAGGACCCTGAGATCATGACCTGAGCTGAAGGCAGCCTCTTAACCGACTGAGTCACCCAGGCGCCCCTGCAGTAGCATCTTAACTGGTTGTTTTTGTTTTTGTTTTCTTTTTCTTTTTCTTTTTTTTTTTTAATCTCTGGTTTTTCCCCATCAATCCTTTTAATGTATTTAAGCTAGAATGTCCTTTGTAACATATTAGAAAATCTGGTCCTATTACTCCTCTGTGTAAAACTCATCATTGTTCTTGGGTAAAGTTCAAACTTGTTACCATACCTTCAAGGCTTTTTATGAAATGACTCCTGTCTATTTCTCTCCTCTCCCTCATTTCCTTTGCCTTCTTTTACACTGTATACTCCAGCCATTCAGAAATACTCTGTTTTTAGAACTTGCTGTGCTTTCTTTGTTTCTACTAGGTCTTTGGAAAAAATAGTTTCCTCCATTGGGGAACTTTCTCCTCCTGCAGTTATTAGTGGCTCCATATATTAATACTCAAGATCTTAGTTTAGGGCTACTTCTTTTTTTTTTTTTTTTTTTTAAATTTATTTATTTGACAGAGAGAGAGATAGTGAGAGAGGGAACACAAGCTGGGGGAGTGGGAGAGGGAGAAGCAGGCTTCCCGCGGAGCAGGGAGCCCGATGCGGGCCTCGATCCCAGGACCCCGGGATCATGACCTGAGCCGAAGGCAGACGCTTAACGACTGAGCCACCCAGGCGCCCAGGGCTACTTCTAAGAAGCATTTTCTGATTCCTCAGTCTTAAATCAGGTCCTTTTTCCTTGTTCTCCGTAATGATTTTATTAGTTTCATACCATAGTGTGGTAATTTGAACATATGAACCAACACCACTTGAGGTAATTACAAATAGGGTTTACTGGGGGCACCTGGGTGGCTCAGTTGGTTAAGCAGCTGCCTTGGGCTCGGGTCATGATCTCAAGGTCCTGGGATCGAGCCCTGTGTTGTGGGCTCTCCACTGAGCAGGGAGTCTGCTTCTGCCTCTGCCCCTCCCCACCACTCACTCTCTCTCAAATAAATGAAATCTTTAAAAATAGGGTTTCCTGTTGCTTGGGAAGCTTGATACAGATTCAGAGCTCTAAATAGTTCTTCCCAAGGAGGAGTTGTTGCTTCTCCTTTCAAATCTACAGTGTTTTCTTCTGGGTCCTAGCATTTCTTGCCAGTTCAGCCTGTTTTGTCTTAATCCTATTTACTTATCATCATCAATTTTTACCCTAAGATACCTTAAAATATAGTTGGGGAGTCACAGTTTATACATAAGTCAGCAGACAAAGGCCAGGCTGTTTCCATTAAGCATGTTTTCATCTCTAAGATTGTTTTGTGTCTGGATCTGTAGTTTCAGTTTTTGATCAAAGCTGTTAACTTGGCGCACTCTGTATGCCTCCTCACTTCCTGCCAACAATCTATACAAATGACACTATGGATACACCTTTTGAATGACATAGGTGCTTATCTGATTCAGGTTCTTTGAAATGCGAACCCATTTTCATTCATATTTCCTAGACTCCCTTTTATCCATGTCTGTTCTTTTTTTTTGTTTATTTGCCTTCTGCACATTTTCCCCCCAGCTGTTGTTTATGAGTGCAAAGCTTACCTGGAATTTGTTTAGCTCTTAATAAACTCTCTTATGCTGTCCCTACATTGTCATCCAATCTAGTGGCCTCACTTGCTGGCCCTTTTTTATGGAGCAGAGGTGGGGGTACTATAACCCTGCCTTCATGTTCCCTTGATAGGGAGTTACATTACTTACTAGAAGGGTAAAGGTAAGTACTAGCTTATTGGGAAGACAGTCTTACTGTCTTTTTCTTCTTAAAACTCCATATTTACAAAATACTACCCAAATGTTGGGTATTCTTTGGGCTGTAGTCATTTTACTGGGATTAATGAGAAAATATTTTCATAACAGACTCACAATATGATAGTGTTATTTAGATTTTTATCTTTCCTTTATAAAGATGATAGATCAGGTTCTTTGAGGAACAATCACCATTTCATCTTAATGGTGATTAGACCAATGATGCTGGTCCTGTTTAAGAGAAAATATAAAATGGTGGCTTTAGTATGATAGAGTAACCATGTTATTTATGTCTGTTTTTTAAAAATTCCGATAATTTTTTCAAGATGGCTGAGTGTATATAATACATAATACAGTATATCTTGTTAGAAAAGTACAAAAGCTTAATTTCTTAAATGACCTTAGTATAATTGGGATTTGGAATGAAGACTATGAGTCTTATCTTTTTTTTTAATATTTTAAAATTATTATTTTTAAGATTTATTTATTTATTTATTTGACAGAGACACAGAGAGAGAGGGAACACAAGCAAGGGGAGTGGAAGAGGGAGAAGCAGGCTTCCCATGGAGTAGGGAGCCCGATGCGGGGCTCAATCCCAGGACCCTGGGATCATGACCTGAGCCGAAGGCAGACGCTCAATGACTGAGCCACCCAGGCGCCCCAGTATTTTAAGATTATTTTTAAGTAATCTTTACACCCAGTATGGGGCTCGAACTTAAAACCTTAAGATCAAGAGTTGCACACTTCACCGACTGAGTCACCCAGGCACTTCTCATCTGTCTTTGTAAAAATAATTTTCTTTTTGAAATATACAGCATTGCTACAAAAGGAAAATAGAAGTCTTTTTTTCCCTAGAAAATTCAGTTTTAGTTAAAGTTGAGTTAAAATGTTGACTGAGGCAATTTATTCTAAAGTGAAAAATACTTCCTATATTTTTTGCTCACTTTTTTTTGAAGTAAGAAGGATATAATTTTATGGACTTTTTTTTGCCTTTAGAAAAACTTGGATTCAGCTTTCAGATGAGCTAGAGCTCAATTTCTGACCCTCTTGCCTTATGAATCTCCACTTTTTGGAATCCTTGAGATAACTCTAAGCTTTCAGTGATATATTTGAGTACATTTTGACCACCGTTCTCTTAGGTTCGCTCCTGTGTTCCAGGTGAAGAGGCAGTTATTGCTTGAGGCTCATCTACATTTAGTCTAAAGTTCCCATTATATTTTAGACACATGCGTATACTGGTTGACCACTTCCTCTCCTTTATCTTTGACATGGTCACCACACCTCCCACTACCCTGGTTAGCTTAGCAGTGACATAATAAAAATAAGAGTAAGGAAACCCAGGACATTTTGGCCTGCATAATGCTGCTTCTGACACAAGATATTACAATCTCAGGGTTGTGAAATAGCTCTGTAGCCCGTGTTGTAAGTAAAATCTAAGAAACTGTAAAAGTCCTGATTCTTGCACAAAAATGACAATTTTGGTTAGATGGTGGTTCCTGAAACAAGAAGGAAGAATAGTGGCAAGGGAACTGGTAGGAGGTGCCTGTGACATTCTGCAGTTCGCTGTTTTGAGACTCTGATGAGAAAATGTTTTGGAGGAGTTCCCATGATTGAGGAGGTTTTACTCTGCCTGTTGAAGATCATTTTTTCCATAGCATGGGTGGTAACTGGTAGGCACTTGGCTGAATGTCCACGTTTTGCCCTGAGTACTTCATTTTTGAGTTGGTACCATTGTGGGTATGATGGGAGCCCCTCTTTGGAGGTGATGTCAGGTGGACACTATTATATGATAGACAGTGATTCTATTCTGTTTCGGTGGAGAGAGAAGGGCAGGTGAGAGCAGAGCCAGTGATGAGATGTTTTTTTATACGTTAAACAAGAATTATACTCCGTGCGGGCATAGCTCAAAATTTAGACTCCATTAAGAAATTAGTCATTTATTTTGTAGTGAAATATAGCATTTATAAAAATGAACCTTAAAATACATATAGCTTAATAAAAATTGACGTGCACCAGAGGCTCTCCCATTCTTTTCTCCCCCTAATCACAATGCCATTCCTGCCCCTTCCCATAGCCACAACCCTAACTTTTGTGATAGGTATTCCTTTTTCCTTTTAAGTTTTCATTTAAATTCCAGTTAGTTAACATACAGTGTACTGGGGCGCCTGGGTGGCTCAGTTGGTTAAGCATCTGCCTTCCACTGGTCACGATCCCAGGGTCCTGGGATTGAGCCCCACGTTGAGCCCCATGTCCAGCTCCCTGCTCAGTGGGGAGTCTGCTTCTCCCTCTGCTCCTCCCCTTGCTTGTGTTTTCTCCCTCTTTCTCAAATAAATAAATGAAATCCTAAACAAAAAACAAAACCATACAGTGTACTATTAGTTTCAGGTGTACCATATAGTGATTCAGCACTTCTGTACATCACAGGTGCTCATCACAAGTGTACTCCTTAATCCCCATCACCGGTTTAACCCATCCCTTCACCCACCTCCCTTCTGGTTAACAATCCGTTTGTTCTTTATAGGTAAGAGTCTGTTCCTTGGTTTGCCTCTTTTTCTTTTTTTTTTTTCCTTTTGCCTATTTGTTTTTTTCTTAAATTCCATATGTGAGTGAAATCATACGGTATTTGTCTTTCTCCGAATGACTTATTTTGCTAGCATAATACTCTCTAGCTCCATCCATGTCATTGGAAATGGCAACATTTCATTCTTTTTTTTTTTTTAAGATTTTATTTATTTGACAGAGACACAGCGAGAGAGGGAACACAAGCGGGGCGGGGGTGGGAGAGGGAGAAGCAGGCTTCCCGCGGAGCAGGGAGCCCGATGTGGGGCTCAATCCCAGGACCCCGGGATCAGGGCCTGAGCCGAAGGCAGATGCCCAACGATTGAGCCACCCAGGCGCCCTATGGCTGAGTAATATATACCACATCTTTATCCATTCATCAGTTGGTGGACATTTGGGCTGTTACTGTAATTTGGCTATTGTAGATAATGCTGCTATAAGTGTCAGGGTGCATATATCCCTTTGAATTAGTATTTTTTTATTCTTTGGGTAAATACCTAGTTGAGCAGTTGCCAAATTGTAGAGTAGTTCTATTTTTAACTTTTTAAGGAACCTCCATACTGTTTTCCAGAGAAACTGTGCCAGTTTGCATTCCCACTAACATTGCATGAAGGTTCTTCTTCCTCTATATCCTCGACAACACCTGTTGTTTCTTGTGTTGTTGATTTTAGTCATTCTGACAGGTGTGAAGTGATCTCTCATTGTAGTTTTGATTTGCATTTCCCTGATGTTAAGTGATATTGAGCCTTTTTTAATATGTCTGTTGGGATGTCTATATGTCTTTTTTGGAAATACGTCTATTTATGTCTTCTGCCTGTCTCTTAATTGGATTATTCATTTTTGGGGTGTTGAGTTTTACAAATCCTTCATATATTTTATTTTATCTTATTTATTTTAGAGAGGGAGAGAGCATGTGCCCGAGCCGGGGGTGGGGCAGGGAGAGAGAGAGAGAGAATCCCAAGCAGACTCCCTCATGAGCACCAAGCCCAGTGCTGGACTCAATCTCACGACCCCAAGATCATGACCTGAGCTGAAATCAAGAGTCAGGTGCTTAACTGCCTAAGCCACTCAGGCACCCCACCTGCCTTTTTTAACTTTTTTTTTTTTTTAAGATTTTATTTATTTATTTGACAGAGAGAGACACAGTGAGAGAGGGAACACAAGTAGGGGGAATGGGAAAGGGAGAAGCAGGCTTCCCGCTGAGCAGGGAGCCCGATGCAGGGCTCGATCCCAGGACCCTGGGATCATGACCTGAGCCGAAGGCAGATGCTTAACGACTGAGCCACCCAGGCACCCCATCGGCTGCCTTTTACTTTTGTTGATAGTTTCCTTCTCTGTGCAGAATCTTTTTTTCTAATGTAGTCCCAATAGTTTATTTTTGCTTTTCTTTCTCTTGCCTCAGAAGACATAATCTAGAAAGAAGTTGTTAATGGCTGTTGTCAAACAAATTACTGCCTTTGTTCTCTTCTAGGATTTTTATGGTTTCAGGTCTCACCTTTTGGTGTTTAATCCATTTTGAATTTATTTTTGTGTATAGTGTAAGAAAGTGGTCTAGTTTCATTCTTTTGCTTGTAGCTGTCCAGTTTTCCCAACACCATTTGTTGAAGAGATAGTCTTTTCCCATTACATATTCTTTCTTGCTTTGTTGAAGATTAATTGACCATATAATTGTGGGTTCATTTCTGGGTTTCCTATTTTGTTCATTGATCTGTGTGTCTGTTTTGGTGCCAGTACCATACTGTCTCGATGACTGCAGCTCTGTAGTATAACTTGAAGTCCAGAATTGTGATGCCTCCAGCTTTGCTTTTCTTTTTCAAGATTGTTTTGGCTATGTGGGGTCTTTTGTGGTTCCATACAAATTTTAGGATTGTTTGTTCTAGCTCTGTGAAAAATGTTAGTATTTTGATAGGGATTGTATAAATGTGTAGATTGCTTTGGGTAGTAGGGACATTTTAACAGTATTCTTGCAATCCATGAGCATGGACTGTCTTTCCATTTCTTTGTGTCATCTTTAATTTCTTTCATCAGTGTTAGGTTTTCAGAATACAGGTCTTGTACCTCTTTGGTTAGGTTTATTCCTAGGAATCTTAACCGTTTTTGGTGCAATTGTATTTTCTTTTCCTTTTTTTTTTTTTTTTTTTTAACCAGCTATATATACCTCCCCTCAACAGTGTAATTTACTCTTGTTTTTGCACTTTATATGAACAAAATCACTGTATATATATGTTTTGCCTTCTTTTGCTCAACATTGTGAGATATATCTGTGTTACTCAAGATTGTGATTTGTTTGTTTTCGTTCCATTATGTAGAGTTACACTTTATCTTCGTAGGCATTCCATTTTTATTCTTAACAAGTCAGGATGTTCTAATAGAGTGTACAGTTTATCTTTTAGTCATTTGCTGAAGGGAGCTATTTTTCAGAGATCTCTGCTGCTCTGACCCAAGAGACTTGAGTACTAAAGTGTATAAAATGTCTATACTCTGAAAATTAGCTTGATGGTGTCCCACCTTCATCTAGGTCACTAGACCCTCTGAGTGGCTTTTGTTGTTGTTGTTCATGTCTTTCATTATTATTATTATTATTTTTAATTTTATTTATTTGAGAGAGAGAGCACAAGAGGGGGTAGGGTCAGAGGGAGAAGCAGACTCCCCGCTGAGCAGGGAGCCCGATGCGGGACTCGATCCCGGGACTCCGGAATCATGACCTGAGCCGAAGGCAGTCACTTAACCAACTGAGCCACCCAGGCGCCCCATGTCTTTTATTATTAACCCATATACAGTTACTTGTCTTCTGGTTTGTTGAAGCAGTAAGTCAGACATTTGCCACAATAATGTCTGTTGAAGCGGCTAGCCATGAAAACTCCAGCACCACACTCATCTGAAGGGTACTCCCAACGAAGGCGACTGATTTTGCCATTCTCATCCACCTTATAGTATTTCAGGAAGGCCAGTTTAACCTTCTTTCTCTTATGCTTATTCTTCTTGGGAGTGGTATAAGACTTCTTCCTTTTCTTAGCACCACCAGGAAGTCTTAACACAAGATGAAGAGTGGACTCCTTTTGAATGTTGTAGTCAGACAAAGTGCGTCCATCTTCCAGTTGCTTGCCAGCAAAGATCAATCTCTGCTGATCAGGAGGAATTCCTTCCTTATCCTGAATCTTGACCTTTACATTTTCTATTGTATCCGAGGGTTCAGCCTCAAGAGTGATGGTCTTCCCCATGAGAGTTTTCACAAAACTCTGCATCTTGCGGCGGTTCCACCGCAGATGGCAGATCGGAAAGGAAAGCTGCTTTTATTTTTTTAATTAAAAAAAATAATAATTGCAAGTTAGTAAATTCATCTCTTTTCTATGTTTTGACTTGGAGAGTAGTGAGTGATGTTTCTCTTGCTGTCCCATGCTTTATGATTTCAGGTATGAATACTTATCTCTTTATAGAGTTCATTTGCATTCTCAACATTTGTAAAAATGGATGTTTGTTTTAAAATAGTTTTTAGTTATTTAAGACTTAAATCTAAAAGAGCCTGATGTTTTGGAAGCCCTAGAGTTTATAGTGAACTATATATATTCTCTGTCCTGGTGTCTTAAGGCTTAATGTAGCTGCATAATCTTCCTCTTTGGCTTTTAGAGAAGAATAGGCATGAGTCTGAAAAAGCCCAATACGCTCTTTTTCTGGTTGAGTAATCTTTATTGGTTATTATCAATATTTTCAATGCCTTGGTCAGTGTATATGTGTTATGACCCAAGTGCTAATATTTACCCAAATGTAAACTGTGATATATTTCACTTCCTTGTTAGAAATATTTCAGCTCAGGGATGCCTGGCTGGCTCAGTTGGTATAACATGTGACTCTCTTATTTCAGGGTTGTCAGTTTGAGCCCCACATTGGGGGTAGAGTTTACTTAAAAAATAATATTTCAGCTCTGGTGAGAACTTAGATGTGACCATTTCAGATAGATTTGCCCTGTTAACTAGACAGTCTTCCTTATTTGTAAAATATATATTACAAATATTTTACACATACATCCCTCTGATTTCATATATTGACTGATATGTGTGTCTTCGTTTTATGATTAAGGTAAAAGAAGGATTTGCATTCCCGTTAGACTTGAGTTTAGCTTTCTGCATCTTGAGTCTATTAATCCTTTTTTTCTAGAATGCATTCCCAGGGTGCCTTGATTTCCTCCTTGGAATATTTGTCTATACCCGCACCGGACTATCCCTTTCAGTGCTTCAGAGGGTTGTTGACTGACCTCAGGTTTCACTGCTTTGTGCTTTATATGGTCTAACTTTTCTCGGTGCCTAACCATGAATATTTGTCTTTATCCCCTCCCTCCCATGCGTGAGAGTTCCTGCAGTCACTTTCAGCCTGTTTAGAAAATGATTTCTTTCAATGAGGTAGACTTTGAATTTTCTTTCATGTTAGTGCATGCCTCCCTGCTCTTGTAGCTAGATGGTAAGGGGAAGTTAATCAGTATATTTTCTTTACCTGAGATTCTGACTCTGGTCAGTCCTTACAGCACAGGTCTTCCCTAACCTGAAGTAATAGATACTGGCCAGAGGAAGTGAGTTGTTCAATACTCAGTGTGGACGGGCCACACCTGTATTAATGAGCACACTCTGCATGTCAGCTCAAAAGAACAAGATCCATACTGATATTTGAACCATAAATAGAGATCTCCAAGTCTCCTAGATTTACAACAGAGCATTCATTACCCTAGATTCCTAATTTAAATACCTTCTGCTGAGTTAGGAATTCTGAATTCTAGCCCTTGCTGTACTCTAAGCTTCAGTGTCCTCATCTGTAAGATGAGAGGTTGGATTAGAAGATATCTGTGGGCACTTCTGTTAAATTTATCGTTATAACCTTGGTATTCTTCTGAATTGACACTTGCGGAGCAAAAATGCTCCCTTACAAAAAAAGATGAAAGGAGGCAAAACAAAACAAAAAGCAGTTTCCTTTCATGTCCAGTTTTAATTTAAAAAGTTAATTGGAATCCTTTTCTCTGAAGGTAAAATAAAAGTAGTTGTCTGCCTGCAGCTTTGCCATTTAAAATGTAATAAAAGGTAACAACAGGGGCGCCTGGGTGGCTCAGTCGTTAAGCATCTGCCTTTGGCTCAGGTCGTGATCCCAGGGTTCTGGGATCGAGTCCCACATCGGGCTCCCTGCTCAGCAGGAAGTCTGCTTCTCCCTTCTCCCTCTCCCACTCCCTCTGCTTGTGTTCCCTCTCTCGCTGTGTCTCTCTCTGTCAAATAAAGAAAATAAAATCTTTAAAAAAATATATAAAAAAATAAAAGGTAACATCTTTTTTGATATCTTTGTAGTAGTTGCTTAAATTACGAAATCACAGATGTGCTTGTGATGGCTTAAGGTAGTATATTACGTATCACCTGTTTTAGAGATATTTTTGGATGGAGCTGTATTATTAATCCCACATACATAAATTAAAATAACATACCCAGGAAGACATCATTTTACTCATTTGTAGTGCTTTATTCTATACTGTCTTATAAAATACATCATACTTAGAATCGTGGCAAAAAATGTTCAGGAAGTGTTATTAATTATAAATTCCTGAATGTACATGGACATTTTATCTTACTAAACAATAAAAAGTGTATTTTTATGAATTTTAATCTGCTGATGCAGATAGTTCTACTTTACCATTTTTATTTTTTCATTTTTCAGAGAATTTTTAGTACATTATTTCATTTATAAATAGAGTGTCTGTGGGTGGTGCTGTCTTCCTAATTTTGATTAATTAGAGGAGTTTCTCCTACCTCACTTTGTCTTACTTGCCAATCTTTCATCTTTCACCAGCATAATAAAAACATTTGAATTCCATCACTATTCATGAAGCCATTCTTTTGGGTACATAATTATCTTGTGAGGGAATTCTTCCAAAATGGACACAGATGCATTTTACTCCTAACTCTTGTGTAAAACAACTTAGTTCATTTTATTCTGCTTTTGTTTTTAAGAAAACACATGTGAGGGTGGAACAGTCCTCCAGATCAGGAAGCATTATCGGTTTCCACTGATGTTTTATATGTACTCTGTTTTTATGTGAGACTCTAAAAGCTCCAACTCTGCATGATGCTATAAAGACACGGAAAATGATTCTTTCTTAGGGTTGGAGGAAGTGATGACTAGTGTTTTTTTGCTGGTAGTATCTGATAATCCCCCCTCCCTTTAGCTATTCTAGGCATGTTTAGTTGTCAGGCGTTGTCGGACTAAATTGCTAAAAATAATAAATAAGGGGGAGGCTGTTCTAAGGCCAGCTCTTGCCACTGTCTGTAATCTGTTTAATTTAGTTCCTGGGGAGAAAGGGCAAAAGGAACATGGTGCCATTATCATTGAATGGATTTTTTGTTTAAAGTGCTGACAAGAACATTGTTTGAGCTCTCCTTTTTCCCAAGCTCCAATGGGCTCACGCACCCACATCCACTTGCAGTGTAGAGCCAGCGCTGGGGGCCTCAAAGAGCATGCTCCACTCAGTAGTTATGCTAGAGGTTAACCAGGTGATTGTGGTCTTTTGCTGGTCTTTTAATGTGGCTTTTGACAGTGGAAATATGCACTTAGTGTGCAAGAGAGGGTGAGAAGGAGAGAATGGTGATTACAGATGGGGCAGTGAGTGTGAGAATAAAGAAATCTTTCTGTTCAGTCCTTTTCCCTAACTCATTGTTCAGAGAGTCAGGTTGTTTGATGAAATTACCACACGTTTGACTCCAGTATACCTGTGCAATTTTAACCCACAGTGCCAACATGAAGCTCTGCTTGGATTTGGCTCTTGACCCCTCTTTGCCTTTGGTTTTTTTCAAATCCTAGCAATAACTTTCTGTAAAGTAGACATAGCAATCTAGTACTTGTTTGTAAAGCTGTTGATCGCGAAGGAATGATTTAAATGCCTTTCCTGTCCCTTGCTATGTATTTACCAGTGGTGGAGTATATGAAAACTAGGACCAAATTTTCAGTTATATTCTGGTATTC
Organism: Halichoerus grypus; assembly: GCF_964656455.1. NCBI lineage: Eukaryota > Metazoa > Chordata > Mammalia > Carnivora > Phocidae > Halichoerus > Halichoerus grypus. The sequence continues at coordinate 119,289,769 of NC_135713.1, forward strand.
TACAGTTTGTGTTGACCCACCTGAGGGATTATTGATTTTTATATTCTTAGGTTGCTTAATGATTTTTGTATCTGAAGTCGTATCCAAAATCCAGAATTTTTTGGTTTTTTGGGGGCGGGGGGAGGTGGTCTGAACCTGACCACTTTAAGCACCAAAGAAAGAAATGGATTGGTTTTATTAGAGATTCTTTGGGGGGAAATGTCTTGGGAAGCCTATGTTAACGTAGAGCCTGGTGTTTACCTAAAGCTCTGGGATCCGAGTGCTTGGACACCATAGGCTTTGGGAATGCTTACTTTTGGACATTTCTTAAGTCACCAACCTGCCCTCCTCTCTAATTTAATGAAATCATGATTTTAACTGAACTAAAGGTTCTCAAATATATAACTTAGAACACAGTCTTCAGGATTATCTGTGCTCTATATATATGATAAAGTCTTGTGATTCATGTAGAATGACATATCTGGCAGTGCTTTAAATCTTTAAAAGTAGCTCAAAACAGATGTAATTTGTGGTTGAGTTTAATCAGCTCCAGAAATTTGTAAAGAAAAACTTCACTTTTTGTTCAGAACCTGGGCTTTCTTTGGAGTTCAAATTCAAAGCCTTCATTAATGCATACTCTCTGTCTGCTTTCTTTAGATAAGTGGTGAAGAAGAATAAAAGAGAAAGAAGGAGCTTCTGATTGTATAGTTGAAGCCTTAAACTGGATCAAGTTTCAAACTAAATTATAAAATATCGATTGCCATAAACTTTTAAACTTAGATGCTTTTAATAGAGAGGCTGAACTTTTTCACTTAAAACTGATTGGTTTGGGAAGACTAAACGATTCCTGGATTTATGACATAAGGCTTTGGCCAATAATAGTTGTTAGATAGGCCAGAAGAAGTATATGCATATTTTTAAAAAGGCATTATTAAATGTTTGCTGAGTGTCTGAATTACACACAGTACTTTGGGCTATGTCTTTGGAGGCTTTTTGTTCTTACTTTCATACATTAAGGAACGAACATAGTCTGTTGTATTTGCTATATGCCATGCACTGGTCTATGCAATGAAGACAGAATTGGCAAAGGCCCTGATGGGCATGGAGCTTATATTCTGGTGAACGGGACGGGGTCAGAGATAATAAACAGTATAATTTATAAATGCTAAAAAGAAAAATACCTTGGAGTATGGAGACAGAATGATGGGAGTGTATAAACTGTTTTATATAGTATTGACAGGGAAGGTTTTTCTTATAAGGTGATATTTGAGCAGTAGCCTGAAGGTAGTGAGGGAGCAAGCTACATGTACATCTGGGAGAAGAAGACTCCAAGCAGAGGGACTAGCAAATATGAAAACCTGAAGGTGAGAGAGTAATTGACCAGTTGGGAGAATAGCAAGGAGGCCAGTTCAGCTAGAGCTGAGTGAGGTAGAGAAGAAATCAGGGAAGGGTCCAGGAGTAGATTATTATATAGGGCTTGCAGGCCATATTAAGGATTTTGGATTATGCTCTGGAATTGGGAGTTTGGGGATGGTTTTGAACAGATGAATGACATGATCTGATTCATATTTTAACGGGACCAGACTGGGTACTATATTGAAAATAGATTAGGGGCGGCTGGGTAGCTCAGTCAGTTAAGTGTCCGACTCTTGATTTTGGCTCAGGTCATGGTCTCGGGGTCCTGGGATCGAGACCTGTGTCGGGCTCCGTTTTCAGTGGGGAGCCTGACTGAGATTCTCTCTCTCCCTCTGCCTCCCGCAAATTAAATAAATAAATCTTTTTAAAAAAAGGTAATAGATTATAAGGGACAAAGGTATAAGCATGGAGATTTGTTAGGAGGCTGTTGCATTATCCAAGTGAGAGATTGATGGTGGCTTGGACCAGGGCAGTGCCAGTGGAGGTGGTCAGCCTCTGGATATATTTGAAGGTAAAGCCAAAGACAGTTGGGTGTAGGGATGAAAGAGGACTCAGAGTTTTGGCCCCTCCTTCCTCCCATGTGTATCATTCATTCTCCTCTTGGAGAGATCTGGAATGGGTTTATGGGAGAGGGGTCATTTCACCTGGACCTTGAAGGTCAGTTAGAATTTTGTTTGCTTAGGGCTGGGGCAGAGGAGAGAACATTTCAGATCAAAGAAATAGTGGGGACAAATGTCTGGAAGTGGAATGGTAAAGGAGGTTGGGGTGAGAAATGAGGCTAGAGAAGTCTAAGAGAAAAGAGTTAAGGCTAAAATGAATGAAACCCACATTGTTTCTACTCACTTTGTGTAAATACTACTTGTTTTGGGCAAGTAGTTATTCCCAGTGCCAATGCTGTTCATGTAGTGTGGTTTCCACATAGCATTCCACGTGTACTGGCTCCACAGAGATTCCACAGGTTTATGGGAACACGTGTGCCAGTGGTAATTCTTTGGTCAGTTTTTCCTAGTTGATATTCAAGTTTCAAAAGTAATTTTTTTTTTTTTTTTTTTTAAAGATTTTATTTATTTATTTGAGAGAGAGAGAATGAGAGACAGAGAGCATGAGAGGGAGGAGGGTCAGAGGGAGAAGCAGACTCCCTGCCGAGCAGGGAGCCTGATGCGGGACTCGATCCCGGGACTCCAGGATCATGACCTGAGCCGAAGGCAGTCGCTTAACCAACTGAGCCACCCAGGCGTCCCTCAAAAGTAATTTTAAAAGCAAATTGAAAGTTTGGTTTGTGATACCCAAGTAGAGATATTGAATAGATAGTTGGATATATGAATCTGGCATTCCAGGCTAGTGAAATACGTTGAGAATTACCTATAAATTGTCAGTTTATAGGTGTCATTTAAAGTTATAGAACTGGAGTAGGTCAACGAAGGAGAAAAGGTAGTAGAGAAAGAATGAATGAGAGTCATGGACTAAGCCCAACGGCACTGCAGCAGGGTGTAAAGCTCTTTCCAGAGGTGTGGACAGTGTGTAGTGTGAGTCCAGAGAACTAAGTGAATGCCTATATGGGCAAGCCTGTGCTGAGAAGGGGCCACTCCCTCCATCGTGAGGAGACTGTCCATGCCCTTGGTTTTGTGGTGGCAGCCGGAGCTGTCAGCTCAATTAGACTTGGGTTGCAGATGCTTTGTGGCCTTCTCTTCCTCGTACTGACCCTGGAGCCAGGCGAGCCTGGTCTGCTGAGGGAAACAGATTTGTTCCCTCAGGGAGGGGTTGCGGGAGGTAGAGGCCGGCACCAGGTTAGGCTCAGAGCTGAGCCCTCTGTCCGTGGGACTGTAGTGCAGGGAGTGGTTGAACACAGTTCATTTAGAGCCCAGGAGATAAGCAGCCCTGCTATGCATCTGTGGTATCTTGAGTCATAGTTGAGGGAGGTGGGTACTTACATGGGTGAAAGCAAACATGCCTACTAGTTTTGAACTAGTTTTGAAGGTTAAAAGTTTCCTAAAGGGATTTTATAATAAACCGTACTTTCCCCATACATGCTGTCACATATGCACACACCTAAATATGTGCACTTTCCTACCCTCTTTCAGTATATACTAAGAAAAGCTTTAACCTTTAGAATATTTTTTTAGTTCATCTTGAAGATTTTTAGCAAGTAGTAGGTATTGCTTTTCTTTGCTCGGATATGTGTAGCATAATGCCTTGGCATAATAATTAAGAATATGAACTCTGAAATCAGATGAATATGAATTAGAACTCCAGTCCTGTTGTTTACTACATGTTAGGTAAATTACTTAGTGTCTATAAGCCTAAATCCGCTCTTCTATAAAATGGCAACAACAGTGTTGATGGAGAGGGGCAACAAATAATCTCTTTATTATCTGCCTAAGTGTGGAACCAACTGAAAGGCAGATTGAGAAAAAATTTTTTATATATTTTCCCTTTATTAGTTAAAGGTAAGGTTGAAGAATGTGGCTTTAGTGTGCAGTGATAACAGCGGTTTCTGGAACTGATCCAGAATTAGGCATACTGAAGAGATGAATTTACCCAGCAAATCTCTCCAAGTGTGGGACAACCACACGTCTCTTTCTGCAGAGGCACGCTGATACTGTCAAACAAATGAAGAAAATGTGTACCTTTTCAAGCAGGCAGATCCTGGCAGAGCAGAAGGAGCTGAGCAATATTGCTTTTTCCCAAACACGCCAGTCAGAAAAACCACTCGTCTTCCTGAGAGTAGATTGAGGTCCGGGCTATAGCTGATGAATACCAGAAGTGAGGAGGATAAGCATTTCTCCCTTAAAAAATACTACCTTTTTAAAACATTTTGTAACCTCTGTACCCAGTGTGGGGCTTGGACTCATGACCCTGAGATCAAGAGTCTCATGTTCTACCAACAGAGCCAGCCAGGCGCCCCCTCAAAATACCTACCTTTTAACATTAATACATGTAAATCACTTGACATTGTGCCTGAAAAATACTCAATAAATATAAGATTTGTTGTTTGCATATGGTGATGCTCAGGAGCTACTTACTGATTGAGCACATTGCCACCAAATGTTTGTAAGATAAAGGGTTTTTTTTTTTTTTTAATAAAGAAGATACACATATATACAAGGCTAACTTAACAAACACCTGTGTACTCACTACCCAGAATTAACAAATGTTAGCATTTCGTAATACTTACTTTTTTGTTATTTTATAAAAATAGTACTAATGAAATTGAAATCTCCTTTGTAACTTCCCTTCCAAGCTCACCTCAATTTTATTCCCATTCACCAGAAGCAACTACTATCAGGTTTTTGGTGTGTATCTTTCCATTCCATGTTTTATGGCATCTTATATTTAACAAATGACATCTTATTGTTTGGATCTTTCAGTAACCTTTTTTGTTTTGTTTTGTTTTTGTTTTTGAGCTCTACCCACACTAATATGTAGTTCACTCATTTAAACTGCTCTAGGGTATTCCGTAAGAACATAAAACTTTCTGTATTTTATGCAAAGGACCCATTGTCTATACCTTCAGTATATACCATGTGAGTGTAGCCAAAGGGCCCAGTGACTTCTTCCATGTGTAGCATAAATACAGCCATTGGTAGGGGCTCAAGGGCGCAAGTGCCCCCAGGACAGTGATGTCTGCTGCTCTTATTTCCTAACAGCCATGGATTCTGTGGTGAAGCCATCTCATAAATTTCATGGCCTCTGCCTGTGTTTTATTTATTTTTTATTTTTAAAGATTTTATTCAGTTACTTGACAGAGAGAAAGACAGCGAGAGAAGGAAGAAGCAGGGGGAGTGGGAGAGGGAAGCAGGCTTCCCGCAGAGCAGGGAGTCCAACACGGGGCTTGATCCCAGGACTCTGGGACCATGACCCGAGCCAAAGGCAGATGCCTAACGACTGAGCCACCCAGGCGCCCCGTCTGCCTGTCTTTTGAAAATGGAGATCAAGTATCCTTCTTAGAGCCAGAACCAGAATCAGTCAGGGAAAGTGAGGAAGCTGATTGGGAACCCAGGTTTCTAGATTTCAACCACGATATTCAGTTTTACTCTGAAAAAAATGAGGGTTCCTATACTGTGGTTGCATATTCCTAGTAGCTGGCCCTTCTAATAAGTTAGTGGTCCTTTTCTTATGAAATGGTAAACCCCCTAAACGCCAGCTCTTTGAGTAAAAAGATTGTAAGTGGTTTTTAAGAGACCTAGCATCTGGAAATTGAAGGAAGGGCAAAATGAAAACCACCCCTTGAATCATGTTTGCAAAGAGAAGTGTGCCAAGTGCTCTCTCATTATTCCAGTGTCATTATAAATTTAATTGGTGTTATGTCAGCTACTTAGATCAGAGCTAATAGCATATTAAACTCCATTCTGTTTGTACCCGTTCCATGGTAACTTGGGTGTGTGTAGAGTTGGGACAAGTGGCAGCTGTGACGTCTGGTCTGTAGAGTAATTTCATCATGGTATGAGCTTCTGGATCACCCCGGATGGAGAGGTGTCACTGGGTGATGTGAGCTGACCTCCCGGTGCCCTTTAGAACACGGCGAGCAATGTGAGCAAAGACCCAAGGTTGCTTATCTCACCTAGAGGTTTAGCTTAGAGTTCGAGAGCAGTAGTAATTCCTTGGTGATACTGAGAGGTATAACTATTAGTTTTCCTTTTGTCTTTCTTAATGAAAAGAAAGCCAATTTTTGGGGAAAGCTTTATAAATAAGTCTTTGATACTGGAGTGTATTTGTAGTTCTCCAGTTATGCCCTCTGCTGACCTAGACAAATCAGCAGAGGAGGTGCCTATGAGTCATGAATCTGTGCTTGTGGTGGCTTTGAGCTCTTGCTTGTTTTCACTGTCTCCCGTTCCTTTTACGGGTTTCCGGTTGCCGTATCTCTATTTTTTTAGTTGTATAAATATGTTCCTCGATTGGAAAGTAGTAATGTGATCACATAGAAATTTCCTTACCCTTGTTTGTTCATTGGCTCTCCCAGAGTACCTAATTAACTCATTAATCTAAATGTTTAGTACTTACACTGATAACATTAAAGTTAGTTTTCAGAAATTAATACGTCAGTTTATTTTACCTTGGCCAGTTTGTGTGTAATTTTCTGAGTTTTGGGTGGAGCAAAGACTGATTTGCTGTGAAAATAATTCATTAGGAGCTTGCCTTGCCATGCCTGTTTTTAAAATTTATTTAGTTATTTTGGAGAGAGAGAGAGCACAAGCAGGAGGGGCAGAGGGAGAGGAAGAGGGAGAAAGACTCTCAGGCAGACTCTGCTGAGTGCGGAGCCCAGCACGGGGCTCGACGCGGGCCTGAATCTCACGACCTGAGCTGAAACCAAAAGTCGATGCTTAACTGACTGCACCAGCCAGGCGCCCCACCATGCCTGTTTTTAAACACAGGGCTTTCATGTCCTGTCTTTTCTCCTTGTGGTACAGCATTTTGAGAAGACCAGGAATTCTTTTTTATTTTTAATTGAGGTGAAGTTTATGTAACATAAAATTCGCAGTGTTGTGCAGCCATCCCCACTTGTCTGATTCTAGAACACACTCAACCCCCCCCCCCCCCGCAAAGAAACCCTTATCTATTAAGTAGTCACTGGCCATTTCCCCTCTCCCCCAGCACCCGGCAGTCTTTAATCTGTTGTCTGTCTGTATAGTTTTGCCTGTTCTGATGTTCATATAAATGGATCATACAGAGTGTGGATTTTAGTATCTGGCTTCTCTCACTTAGCTCCATGTTCTCAAGGTTCATCCATGTTGTAGCATGCATCAGAACTTCATTCCTTTTTATGGCTGAACAGTATTCCCTTGTATGGTATATCACATTTTCTCAATTTATGGGCATTTGGGTTGTTTGCAGTTTTTGGCTATTATGAATAATGCTGCTATGAACATTCAGAAGTTTTTATTTGGACACCTGTTTTGATTTCTCTTGAGTATATACGTAGGAGTGGAATTGCTGGGTCATGTGGCAGTGTTATCTTTTAACTTCTTAAGTAACTGCCAAACTGTTTTCCATAGTAACTGCATCATTTTACATTCCCACCAGCAGTATATCAGAGTTCTAATATCTCCACATCTTTGCCAACACTTATTTTCTGGTTTTGATTATATATAGTCATCCTGGTGGGTAGAAAGTAGTATCTCATTGTGCTTTTTAAAAAAAAATTGGGGGGGTATTTATTTGAGAGCTCCTGTGCAAGCGGGGGGTGTGGTGGGGTGGAGCCGAGCAGAGGGGAAGGGGGGCGCGGGGAAAGACTCTCAGGCAGACTCTGGCACTCGGCCTGAGTGCCGAGCTCATGAGGGGACTGATCTCAAGACCCAGGATCATGACCCGAGTCGAAACCAAAAGTTGGACGCTCAACCGACTGAGCCACCCAGGCGCCCGTCATTGTGGTTTTTATTTGCATAAAGACTAATGAGGTTGAACATCTTTTCTTGTGCTTATTGGACATTCATATATCTTTTTTGGAGAAATGTCTGTTCAAGTCCTTTGCCCATCTTTTAATTGTATTCTTCATCTTTTTGGGTTGAGTTGTAAGAAAATTGAGATTCTTGATTTGCTTGGAGCAGAGAGCAGTACTGAAGTGACTTCAGATGCTTGCCTCATGTCCTCCCTCCTAGTCTTGTCCTCACAGTTGAGTCAGGCGCACCTCCACTTCCAAGAATGTGAGGTGTTGCCCTGACTTCCTCTCTGAGAAGGCACACCCTTTTCCACCTACCGCTTTATCATGCCTACAGGCCAAACTCCACAGTACACACTATTGATTGGATTCTCTAGCTCTTGTAAGACTAGAGCAAACTAAAGACACACTGAAATAGTAAAAGTTACTTTATTTGCTCATTTGGAAGACTTGTAGAGAGAGTATTTGGCCAAGAGAGTCATAAAGTTATAAGAAGATTGTAACAGATTCCTCTGTGCTATAAAAAATAAGCACAGGGGCACCTGGGTGGCTCAGTGGGTTAAGCGTCTGCCTTCGGCTCAGGTCATGATCCTGGAGTCCTGGGATCGAGCCCCTTGTTCCCACACCTCCCCACCCGTCATGCTCTCTCTCTCATACACGGTCTCTGTCTCTCTCAAATAAATAAAATCTTAAAAAAAAAAAATAAGAATAATAGTAACTGGAGCAATTTGGGGAGCAAATGGGAAGGTAAGGAATGGAGGGAGCTGCTAAAAACAATTGGATCAAGAAATTGTGCTAAGAAGGGAAGGAGAGAAGGGGAGAGTACCTGCAGGGAATGTGAGGACACGAAAGGGTTTTTTAAATGATTTGCCTCAATAAGAAAGACTTTGCAGAGAAAGAAGAATTGAAAATTAGGAAAAAAGAAAAAGGCTGACTGCAGCAGTGAAAATTTTGAGAGGGTGAGTGGAGATGGAACCAGTGCCCAAGTGGAAGGGCTGTGTTTTGACAGAAGCAGGGACACTATCCATTTTAACAGTAGGGAGAGAAGAGAGTATCTGTATAGTGCGGGTCAGGTAGTGGACGTGGTAGTGGGGAGAAGCAGCAATTCTCATGAGATTGCTTGTATTTTCTCAGTGACCTGAGAATGAGAGTGGAGGAGAGAGTATAGGAGATTTGAGGAGACCAGATAAAGTATGAAATAGTTATTTTGGAGAACACACAAGTGAACTTATTAAAGAAGTTTAATAGGATACTAGGACAATGTTGAGTGCCCATTTGAGATTCATGGTCCTGAATTTAAAGTGAAACCATTCCATACATTTAAGTGTTTTTCTTTAACATTTAGGTACGAGCATGAGTAGGCAGATGGTTGGGTTTAACTTGGGTTGGCATTTTGCCAGGCAAGTGCAACAGGGGAGAGCAGAACAAAGTAGAAAAGGGATATTTGTAAGGGGTTAATATATAAATGATGGACTGTGGAAGCTTAGCTAGGTAGGATGGGTAGGAAGGGAAAGGCCATGGAAACAATGTATAATGAACAACGTGTCATTGAGGGGTGCCTCGGTGGCTCAGTCTGTTAAGCATCTGCCGTTGGCTCAGGTCATGATCCCAGGGTCCTGGGATCGAGTCCCGTGTTGGGCTCCCTGCTCAGTGGGGAGTCCGCTTCTGTCTCTCCTCACCCTCTGTGTGTGTTCTCTTTCTCTCTCTAGCTCTCACTCTATCTCAAATGAATAAATACAAAAATCTTAAAACAAAACTTGTCATTGAGATGAAGTTGAAGAAATGCTGGAGTTGAGAATTATCAGATACGGCAACCTGGAAAAATACGGAGTCGTGGTGGTGAACCTGAAATGTCGGAGGTGGTGCAGTTGGTGGTGTCGACACGGTGCCTAGGGTGTGACTGCGGGTGGGTGGCCGAGGTGGGGTGAAATAAAAATTATGAGGGGAGGGGACATCATGGTATTGGAAGGATTGCCATTCTTGTTGGAGTCCCCTTGAGCGGTGCGGCTGTGGTGGAGAGGACGGTGAGCCGTCAGCGAATGAGGGCCAGTACTCAGGTATTGTAGGTGGTGGCAGCGGGGGGAGAGGCTGGTAAAGCACGATGCCACAGACTTCAAGGACCGGAGTTTGGAGGGAAAGAGAGAAAATGGTTTGGCACTGGGCTGAATGAATGAACAGAAGAAGGATGGATGGATGGAAATTTGGGCTTTTACTAGGCAACTTTCATTGAAAGTTAAAAATCTCTGAAATCTCTGCCTGCTGGAATCAGTTCTTTTAAGACTCCTTTTTTTTTTTTTTTTTTTTTAAAGATTTTATTTATTCATTTGAGACACAGAGATACAGAGACAGAGAGAGAGCATGAGCAGGGAGAGAGGCAGAGGGAGAGGGAGAAGCAGGCTCCTCGCTGAGCCAGGAGCCCGATGCGGGGCTCGATCCCAGGACTCTGGGATCATGACCTGAGCCGAAGGCAGACGCTTAACCGACTGAGCCACCCAGGCGCCCCTAAGACTCCTTTTTTAAGAACAGAGGTTGACAGACCATATAGCCTGCTGGCCGACCCACCTTGCTGCTTGTTCTTGTGTGTTTAGAACACAGATACCCCATTCATTTACACCGCACCCACTAGTTTACACGTTGTCTGTGGCCGCTTTTATGCTATGATGGCAGGGTTGAGTAGTTGTGACAGAGACATCTCCACACAGCCCAAGATATTGAGTGGCCCTTTATAGAAAAAAATCCAGTTTGCCAACTCTCACTTTTGAACAGTGGTTCTCAAACTTAAAAAGTGTGCTTTGAATCACCCGGAGGGCTGTGAAAGCACAGATTGCTAGGCCCCATCCCTAGAATTTATGATTCAGTGGGTCCGGGTTAAGGCCCGAGATTATGCTTTTCTCACAAGTTCCCAGGAGTTGCTGATGCTGGAAAAATTCCAGGGACCACATTTTAAGAGCCATTGCTTTAGATATTTAAGGCAGTGGTCAGGTTCCTTCTCCTCTTAATCTTTTCTGAGCCACATATCTCTACCTACTTCACTGCTTATCACTTGACATGATTTACTGACATGTCTCATCCCTTTTTAAGCCTGGTGCCCCAAAATGTAATAATGCTTTGGATGTAGCCTACTCAGCGCCATGTGCCTTGAAACAGTTGGCCCTTCTGCTGGCTCTGCACTTACCCGGGAGTTTTCTTTCTACTTTCTTTCCTGGATTGTCTGATGGGCTGGGCTTTCTCTGGGACTTAAAGGAAGCTCATGTGTTAGGGCGGGCAGTAATGGTATTGATCACCCAAACCCTAGGGGGACCAAGGGGAGGAAATAGAATCCTTCTCTCCCCACCCCCTCCCCCAGTGTATTTCTGCCCTAAGGCGTTGAGTCGTGGTGAGGTTTGTCTTGGGCAGTCACAGGTGGGATTTGGGAGTCTGACCCCACAGAGTAGCAGTGTCAGAGTCTCTTTACAGGTAAGAGACCACCTGGAAGAAAAACAAGGTCAGTGTCCAGCGAAACCACATCTTTTAGCAGAGGACCTTTTGAAAGCGGTTTCTGAAAGTTGCAGAGACAGTAACTTCTTAGATTTCTCCCTAGATTCTCCTGTTCCATGCCTAAATCTGCTTTCTCATTCTTTGAGCTTGTCTCCCAGACTTGTGTTAAATTCACAAGTTCCCTTATTGCCTAGTTGTATCCTTTTTTTTTTTTTTTAAGATTTTATTTACTTATTTGACAGAGTGAGAGAAGACAAGCAGGGGGAGCGGCGGAGGGAGAGAGGGAAGCAGGCTCCCTGCTGAGTTGGGAGCCCGACTCCGACTCCAGGCTCGATCCCAGAACCCCGGGATCATGACCCAAGCTAAAGGCAGACGCTTAACCATCTGAGCCACCCAGGTGCTCCACCTAGTTGTATCCTTAATGGTGAAGTGGATGCACCCTGATGAGTTCCCAAGCCGACATGTGTCTGTGGATCAGTCTCTTGGCTTTCAGTTCCCGGTCAGACGTGGCCTGTCTTCCCTGCCCCTGGTGATGCGCCTCACCCGGTCACTGGCACTTGCAGAGCTCTGCGCCGCTTCTGCTTGCTGCAGTTCTGCCATCTCGGTCTCATTTCCCTTCCTCACTTCTCTGATTGTCACTCCTCGTTGCCTTTCTTACTTTCTCTTCCTCCTTCTTCTCTGTGCCTTCGTCACATTTTACCCCTGTCTGCCAAGACATGCCTTCTCAGCCTTCAGTGAATTCTTGGCCTCTTGCTAAACTTCCCCAGTGTGGGCCGCTGGCATCCTCTGGCCGTTTTAGAGTTCTGTGGACTCAGAGAGCATGAGACAGTGAGGCTCTGGGTTTTTAATTCAGGAGCTATGGGAGCAACAGTGAGAAGGTGGCCTTTGCTTCACGTGTTTTGATTAATAGTAGAGCTTGAAGTTGGCAGTGGTCAGCAGAAGTTGGCAGCCGTGGATTCAGCGTAAGGGAGAAGTGTGGCCAGGATAGGTCAAAGTCAGGATCGGAAACGTGGGACTCAGAGCAGAGGGTCTCTGAGCACAGATCTCACAGAACATCAGGGGCAGAAGGGAATCAAGATGCCCATTTTACTGCCCGTGTAGCCTGGATTGGAGGCATGGGACAAGCCAGGAGTTCTGCTTTTATCCACCGAATCTCCCCCCAACCCTTCCCCCAGCTCTATTTTACCTGTCTTATTTGTCTTTGAGACAAGAGTTCATTTGAAGAAAAAGCTCTGTGTCTAAAGAATAATAATGGGGGAGTGAGGATACCTGTATAGTCCAAATCCTCATTTTACAAATGGGGAAATAGAGGATGAGAGAGGAAAACTACTTTCTATACCTTAAGAAATGGCAAACAGGAGAAATATTAGAGAAAGAGAGGAAACAAAGTCCCTAAGGAAAAAAAGTCTATAGAGATAGCATCACAAGATGAATTACCTCAGCGGTCTATTTGAGAGATTATGTCATGTCAGGAAAGTTCTAGAGACTTGAGCCTCTTTCCTTCATGGGAGGTCATAAAGGGAACACTGGCCCCTCAGCCTGACTCCCAGAGAGAACCTCAGGCTGATGAGCAATAACTGCAACAATGTCATTTCCCTGGCCATGCTGAGCCCCACAGGAAATCTCAGAATTTCACTCCAGAACAAGGCCCACAGGAATGTCGCTGCACCCAGACCTCTGTGGTTTGATTCCACTGGAGAATTTCCTAGGGGAAAGCTTCTGAGGGAGATTGTTCAGCAAGACAGAAAAATGCTGCAGTGAGGCCATCTCCTGCTGGAAGGTGTGGGTTTGAAAGGCCTCCTGGAGTTTACACAGCAGTCCTAATCCCCTTGTAGCTCACAGCAGCCCTGGCCAAGCTCCAAACACTTTCTCAAGGATTTCCAACTCCAGGACATGGGAGATTGGGATAGTTTGTTTTACAGTTTTACAAGTTGATCTAATAAAGGGCTTGACCCTTAGGGCCTGTTCTGTTTGTAGAAGTAAGCCTGTGATTTTCCCAGGCACATCAATGAGAGTTGAGAGACTTATGTTTACCTAGGGGCAGAGGTTAAGAGGCATTGGCCCAAACTGAAAATCATCTTGAAGGAGAGGGTCATTTTCTGTCTTTGCTTTCTCTGTTGGTGTTCCTCATTCATTCATGTTGGGAGGAGAACTAAAAAGCAGTGTGTATACAAGTATATCAGTAAGTCATCATTCCCATCATAAATGCACTTTTATTCAACAGGTATTGAGTTCCTCTTATGTAGCAGCCATTTTTCTAGACACTGGGATATCAGCAGACAGAACAAAGTCGTGCCCTTGTGGACTTCTCTTGTACGGGAAGATGGACTGATGCTGCCACTCCCAGTGGTGGCAGGTGCTGTGCAGGCACATCAGGGTGAGAATAGGGAGCACAGAGCTGCCATAATATTCAAGGCTTTTCCCGATGAGGTGGTATTTGAGAAAGGCCTGAAGGAAGTAAGCGAGCTAGTACTGTGGATATGTGGGGAAGAGAGTTCCTAAGAGAGAGCGCCAAAGGGCAAAAGCCAGGCAGGAGCACGGCTGGTGGGTTGGAGGGGCAACGCAGTCGGAGGTGCAGGCCGGTGTGGCTGGGGCTGAGTGGGTGAGAGGGACTTGAGGTCAGAGTCTGCTGAGAACAAGACGAAACATGGCTTTGCAAAAAGGCTTTTGACTTTCATTTTGAAATTGGAAGCCATTGGAGGGTTTTAAGTGTTCACAGAGGACTCTGAGCACTGTGTGGAGAAGAAACTAATGGGGACGAAAGGGCAGAAGAAAGGAGACCACTAAGGAGGCTATACATTAAGGTCACGTTCTGGATACATTTTGAGGTAGTGCATAGGATTTGTTGGTTGATTGGATGTCAGATGTGAAAGAAGGAAGATTCAAAGATGACACCAAAGGTTTTGAGCATTTGCAAGAATGGAGTTGTCATTTACAGAAATGGGGAAGATGGGTCCACAGGATTTCTGATTTGACTAGTAGTTTTAGGAAGAAAGTGTGGAAATTCAAGGAAGAAAAAATTTGACTTGATCATTGGTTCCTTAATTTTCTGCATCTTTTCTGACAGTCTTGTTTGTATTTGGATCACTTCTACCGCGGTTTTCTTGGGAGAAATACAGGTCCCAGTGTACTAACTTACAGGGATCCTTAGCCAGCCCTCTATGATTCAGTGTGGTCAGAAGCTGTGGGTACAGAAGAACTTTGGGGTAGATTCTGTCTCTGGGACATCCCTCATTTCATGGTTTCCTAGGGCTGCTTAACAAATTATTACAAAGGTGCTTGGTTTAAAACAACAGAAAATTATTCTCTCACAAGTTTTAAAAGCTAGAAGTCCAAAATCAAGGTGTCATGGGGCCATGCTCCCTCTGAAGCCTCTGGGGAAAAAGTCCTTCAGTTTCTTCTTCCTAGGTTCTGGTGGTTGCTGACCATTCTTGGTCTTCGTTTGCTTATACATGCGTCCTTCCCTTTCTGCCTCCCATCAGGGGATGGCATTCTGTTTCTGTGTCCCTTTCGTCTTCATGTGGCCTTATAAAGACACTAATCATTAGATTTAGGGCCCACCCTAACTCAGCATGACCTCATTTTAACTTGACCCTATTTCCAAATAAGGCCACATTCACAGGTAATGGGGGGTTAGGACTTCAGCGTATCTTTTTGTGAGACAATGCAACGCACATCACATACTCTGATTTGGGTTTGATTATGAAGGTCTTTTTGGCTTAGGTATGTTTGAGGATAATACAGGAACTATTGAAAAAGTTAGAAAACAGGCCCCTCGGTGCTAGGGATGACCCATCTATTAGGATGAAATGAAAATTTTAATGTGCAATAAATTTACTTAAGCTAATTAAAGATTTAAAGGTAGGTTTATTTTGCATTATTTTTTCAAACTTGAAGACCTTAGGTTATGCAGTGGTAGAAATCATGAAAAAAATCATAAAACTGAAACTGGAAGAAGAGACATAGAATGACGAATTTTAAAATAAGAATTATAACCTGAATTTGATTGTCCAGAGGCCTGTGCAGTAGGTAGAAAAGCTCCAGCTGATGTTCCAAGTTTACGGTTTTGACAGTTGGGGCAGCAAGTTGGCAGAGATGGAATGCAAGGGACCCGGGTCCCTGAGCACCAGCACATGCTGCGGGAGCCCAGCCCCGCTTGCCCCACTGGCCTTTTCCTCACATTCCCCCGGGGCTGGGAAGGTGCCCAGATGGTTCATGGTACTTGGTCTTTAGCTGCTGCTCCCCTGCTGTGCAACACCCAGTACATGACATTCTTCAGTGGTGTGTCAGGAGTTACTAGTATTTCCCTCTTGAAGTCACCACATGTCAAGTCTAGGGGTTGTTTATCAAAGGAAGTTTAAGTTCCCATTCTGATAGCACAATGATAGGACTGTATCAGGTTTAGCAGCCTAATAAATTCCTTAGCAACAGTATACATTCATAGCCACTGTGAGTTTTTATGGAGCTCCTGTTGTTTACAGGTTGGACAGCAGCTGTGTGCAAGTTGGACAGATGGGAGATGAGTAAAGAGATAGGGCTCTTTCTAGCCTTCAGGAAATTCAAAGTTAGGAGAAGACCCAACAGGAATCAAGTTCACACAAAAACTGATAAAGCTGCCACAACATTGGAGCCAATAGGAAAACATCTCTAAATGTATCATTTAATAAATACCTGCGGGCGCCTGGGTGGCTCAGTGGGTTAAAGCGTCTGCCTTCGGCTCAGTTCATGATCTCAGGCTCCCTCTCCCCCTCCTGCATGCTCGTTCTCTCTCTCTCTCTCTCTCTCTCTCTCGGTCTCTCTCACTTTCTCTGTGTGTCAAACAAAATTTTGAAAAAAAAAAAAAAAAATCTGGACAGAGAGTGGGAGAAGCTAGCCACAGGGATCTGTAGAAGAACACCAGAGACTTTAATAGTGAAGGCCTCAAGCAACAGCGCCTTCGTTTCGATTTTCCTGCCTCAGTGGTTTGGTTGGGCATCAGTTCCCAAGGAAAGCCTGTCAGGCCAGACTGCTCACCTGTTCTCTGGCCCAGTATTGCCTGGTTTTCCCAGGTCATCTGGGCACTTCCGTGGTCCCAGTGAATCCACAGCTGCTAGGGTGAAAGGTGTAGGGGTGAGTGAGAAGGGCACTGGCTCCCCCTGAGCTGCCTGGCTCCGGGCTTGTGTTACTGCCTGGCTCCAGTGTGGCCCAGTCACATGGACCCTTAGAAAGGGGACTATTTAGAGTATTCCTCAAAAAGGGAGCCTCATTTCATGTCTCTTAAGTGGGAATGCAGCCACAACTATGTCCTCAGGGCAGGGACCAGTGGGGAAGCCACCATACTTTTTAGGTGACCGCAGGGCAAGTAATGTACAGACATCATTTCCTTTGACTAATCTTTTGTAATCCTGGCCCAGATGTGGCTCCTGCAAGTGGTTAAAGTTCTTTGTCTAAGTTGAGATTTTTAATTTAGGACCCAGATGGGGTAGGAGGTAAACTTCCAAAAGGTCTCTTTTACTCAGTGTGTCACTGTCCTGGATTCCTGGCAGGCAGCAGTTTCATGAGAAAAGCAGATTTCAGCCTGACGCATGTGCTCGGTGAGACATGGGGTACAACTACTTAGCCCTCATGCAGCCTGTCTGCTCACTGGACAGAGCAGAACCCTCTGGTGCCCTGTCCGCTCCGCAGCAGTGGCAGCTCCAGGCGCCTGGCCCAGGCCATGGAAAACCTTGAGAGACAGTCTGTTATGGGGCCAGAGCTTTGTCCTGGTATTTCCTGGCCTTTGTCTGTCTGGTATAACTTCATGTACTGAGACGCCTGTTTTGAGTCCACTTCCTCCTGGGGGAAGAGCACAGCTGCCTTCCACAGAGCACTTCTGCTTCCTGCAACCGAATAACCACTTCCTCCCCGCTCAGGCCTGTTGGTGGGAGGAGGGGAGCACTCTGGTCAGGTGTGTGTGTACCTGGCCCCCATTAGACAGTATGCTACTGGAAGTCACTGGTCACACAGGAGAAGCCATTACCATTGGCCATAAAAGCTGCATCTGCCAACCTGGCCCACACCTCCTAACTCTGGTTTCTTTCTCACACTGCAGCAGAAAAAATCCTACCTGGAGCGGAGTGTGAAGGAAGCTGAGGACAACATCCGGGAGATGCTGATGGCACGAAGGGCACAGTAGGAAATCTCTAGCAGAAGCTTCCTGCCCCCTCCCATTCCTGGCAAGGGCAGAGGGGCGCATGTGGGGAAAGCATCCTCTCTTCTGCCCTGATGGACTTTTTATTTGGATGATCTGGTAACCCTATGTTTTCTACTTCACCCTGATCCCCTTCCAGATCCCAACTCTGGGTTTTTTGTCCTGGCTCTGTCTGCCACCCCTGCCCAGAACACTCTTCTCCCCTGGGGGTGAGTCACCAACTCCCAAGAGAGGGAAGCTGGGAGCCAGGACATAGGGGAGCTCTGCCCAAGCCTATCACTAGTTATGCTGCTTAGACCAATAAAAGGCATCTGTTCCCCCAGCCACTCTACTAAGTCTGCCTTTCTCAAGCCAAAGGATGAGAACCAAGGGCCAGAGAAGCAGAAGCTTTCAACCTCAGCTCCCTCCCTGTTCTGTCTCCCTCCAGGGCTTTGGCTCTGTTCCTTCTTTATTGAAGCCTTTCCTGCCCTTTTTTTTCCCCTTTCTGTTCCTTTGAGTAAATCCCTCACCTTCTGAGCCTCCCTGCAGATAAGGAAGGAAGGAAACCAGGGCATAGCTGAATTCAAGTAACTGTGGTGGCAGTGTGCCCAAAGATTCCTTCCTCTTCCTCACAAATGTTCCTGAAGAAAATGCAGTAATAAACCAGCAGTACCTCCATGGCTGTCTGATCCTCTGGCCAGTGTCATAGAGGTGGACACTCCTAGAGGCTCAGGGGCAGTGGTGTGCTGGAGCTCACTTGTACTGGCTCGTGAGAGGCAATTATTAAAACAAGTGTTAGCACTATTTCAAGCCAGTTGTGAAACACAGCCATTATTAAAAATTAAGTTAGGTAAATATACACAAATTTAAGAGTAATAAATATTCAGAACTTACCTCCTTCCTAATTACTAAATCTGGCCATTATCTATGTTTTTGATGTTAACAGTCTATTGTATCTGGATGATGGAAATGCTACATAATGGTGCACTCCTGCGCTTTTCTTCCCAACTCTGCGTTCAGGACATCATGTTGGTAGCTTGAAATCAGCTATTGTGGGACCATTTACTCCACAGAATCAGGTGATGGATAAAATAAGGATTTGTTTTAAAGAGCACTGGTAGTTAAATATTTATGAGCACATCACTGCTTCAGAGTGAAAGTGGGCAGAGAGCTGTCAACTGCAGCCTCCCAGGGCTGGCCGAGCCAGCTAGCTGAAGGAAAAGGACTCTGTTACGGCGGCTCAGCGCCACCCAGCGGCCAAAGCTGAGATTGGGTGGCCTGCCTCTCTGGCTTGTTGGATGACAGCTCTTCTCTTTCCTGTGTGTGTGGAGGGAGGCTGGGGGCGTGGAGGGCGGGCAGCAGAAAAGAAGGCATAGGCTCTGGGTAAAAGCACCTACAGCAGCTTGGTGAGCCTGTCTCCGGGTGGGACGGGGGAGAAAATGCTAGCCTGGTGAGGGCCCCAGGGAGCCTGCCTTCTGAATGTAGACTCCCTCGTCACAGGGGACAGTGGCTACTAGCGGAGAAACCCAGGGCTTATATTTTGTCTGGAATAATTCATTCAGTTGAGGTTTAGACAAATTTATTGAAACATACAGGGTGTTAGCAGAGAAATCATTCAGTGGTATTACATCATGTCACTACCTTGATTGTATAATTTTAAAATTATAAATATATAACTAAGCCTTTGGCCAAAAAAATAAAAGTCATTTAGCACATTTGTGAAAGGCCAATAAGAAATGGATTTTAAACATTAAAAAGATAAAGTCACTGAATTAAACAGCAGCGCAACCCCTGCTAATCTAGAATCCCACTGTGTCGAAGGTAGAAGTGTCTGTGCAGAGCTAGTCATTTTCCTTGATTTCAGCAATCAGAAGAGATGGGGCAGGCCCACCTGCTGAAGGTGGTGGCAGAGCTGGCAGGACAGGGAGGCTGGGCTGGTCAGGTGAGCATGTCCCAGAGACAGCAGCAACAGAGCGCAGTCCAGCAGGCTGTGAGGCAGGTGGATGGGCCCAGGTCATCCCTTCTTTGGTCTTCCACCACATACACTGGAGGGAGAAGAGGGAGGGTGAGAATGAACTGGCACAAAGCCCAGGCCCCACAGAGCCAGGGCCTCCCAAACCAGGGGTGGACTGTGGCAGCCGAGAGCCACTGGGCAGACTGGGGGCAGCCTTTCATTTACACTGTGGCAGCTGTTAGGAGGAAGGGTGGCTTAGCTCCCCAACTACTTTCTCTTCCTCCTCCTAAGGACTTTTATCCCTGCCGGGACAAGATGGCCTCACACGAAGGCAGGGACATTTCTTGTCTGGCCAGAGTTGGTTAGCCCTGCTTGCTTTAGAAACCAGGCAGCAGTGTGTCCTGTACCCTACTGGTATTTCCTCAGATACCGTTATGCCATCTCCCAAAAGAAGGCATAAAGTTCCTAAAAAGGAACTGCAGGCCCTAAGAGAATAACCAAGAGTCCTGGTTTTTCAAACCTGGGCAATGCCCACTATCACGTGTGCCCCAGCCTCTTACCTTTCACACACAGTGGTGGGGGGCAGGGATGAAGACCTGGTCAAGTGAGAGGGATGGCTGGAACCTAGCACCCTGGCTTTTTCGCAGAATGGAGGTAGAACTCTAATAAGCCCTCTCAGGGCTAAGTGCTCTATTAAGAAATTTGAGTGCTACACAAATCCACAGGTCAAAAAGGACCCCAACTTCGCTAGTCAGCTGACTTGGCGGCCGACGTCAGCCTTCCTTCCGGAAAGCACATACTTAAAATGGCTGATGGTCAACCTTGGTCTCAGAGGGTCTGTGGCCCCTTTTAAGAAAATTTGAAGACGACCACCACCACTAAACTCATAAGTAGTAAGGATTTTAAACTTTTTCAAAGTTAATGGATACATGAATCTTACAAGTTAAATTGGTCCTTTGGCAGTCTTCTTTCAGTTCTATTTTTGTGTATCTATTTTTATACCTCCTCTCTCGGAAGCCTGGTATGGTAGCTCGAACACTCTGGGTTAGTAGTGAGCTTTTCCAGGTCCCACTGAGTCAGCCACCCTCCACAGACCTCCCTTCTCTTGTGGCACAGCTTTCAACTCAGCCTGCTTTCCTTTGGCCCCACTCAGCAACACAAGCAAAACTGTTCTGAGGTCTGGGAGACAAGACCCAGCCCCAGGGAAGCCTAGTGAAAGAGGAGAAGACATTTATTCTGAGGCCTGATAAGGTACGTTACCTGATTTAGTCCTAATAGCAGTACCTGAACATAGACACTACCGTCATTCCCATGTCACAGGTAAGCAATGCAACGCTTCGAGAGGTTAAGTCTCTCGTCCAAGCATACATAAGCAGCCAGAGGCAGGCTCAGGGTCTGAACCCAGGCCCCTGGCAAGCCAGATTTGCCCAGGCCCATCTGGGGTAGAAAAGGGATCGGGAAGAACGCAGGACTGAATGCGCTCTAGGACCATCCTCTCTCTCACCAGCCAGAGCTCACCCCACCCACTAAAGGCATGCACAGTCCAAACCCCTGGGGCCACCTCGGCAGGAGAGCCCTTTTCACCTGCTCTCTGCCCAGGTGACCTACCCAAGTCCCAGCCTCCTTTCATCCTGCAGTGGGCAGCTTCAGACAAGGAAATGAACGTAACAGAATGCACACTCCCCAGAATAATCCCTTACTGTATTCTACTTGCCAGAGGACCAGCTCTTCTGCCCTTGAGACAGAAGGGCCCTCTCCCCTGCCAGCTCTGTAGAAACCACCTGCCTCATCTAGGCCTGAGACCCTACCTGGTTGCTATGTGAGAGGTCCTGCAGCCTCTCTTAAGCTACCATTTGTTGAGATCACAAATGTGCCGGGACCTGTGCCAACAGCCTTCTATACATAATACCACTCAGTCTTCACAACCCTGTGGTACAGGCATCGGGACACCCATCCTCACTGCTTCTCCCCTCCCATTTTACCACGGGACCTTGGGCAACTTCATCAGGGAAACTTCCTCTAACACCTTTCTCCTTCAGTGTAGTCAGGTTTGTCCTTGCTAAGGCTTATTTCACTTGACAGGCGCTGAAACCTGGGGCAATGGGGACTTGGAGCTCATTGCTCCCAGAGAGTGTGCTTACAGGGATGGGGTCAGGGGGGATTGGGGGGGGGGTTAGAAATAATCCATCTGGCTACAGGACAGGAGACTTCAAACCAAAGGGCTGCGTCAACCTCATTTTATGGGGGGCGGCGGGGGGGTGCGGGGTAAGTTCTCAGCATACCTTAGAAACCCTGTCACTTATTTCCTGGAGTGCCGAATCTTCTGAAGCCCTTATGACTTTTTCCTTTCCATTAGGTGACAACAGAACCTCTACCCCCAAACTACTGAAAAAGTAGGGGGTGGAAGAGGGTGTGGGGAGGGTAGGTCTGGAGGTAGGAGTAATGTGTAAGTTTTCCTTGCTTTTCTGTCACCCAAAGCAGGGGTGACTGGCCCAGGAGAAAGCTCTTGAGGAAGGCCTCACAGTTCCTCACAGCACCCACTGGGGGGCTCTCGAATGGCATACAACTTTGTCTTCCGAGATGCCCTGCCTACGGGTAGGATCTGAGGTCCTGCACCTCCAGAGGGTGCCTCCTGCACTGGGCAACACGGCCCAGTCTTCCCCAGCATACACCCCACCGGGGGCCCTCACGGCTCCTCACCTACTCCCCCACCCACTGGGTCAGACTGGGTCAGTCTGTCCGCCAGCTCCTATACGTCCTGGCTGACTGGCCGGTTGGAATGCAGCCCACTCTGCCTGCGGCCCGGGGTACTCGAAACCCGGGGACGCGTGTGCCCTGAAGCAGCCCCGGCAGAACTGCTTTCCCAGCAGGAGCCCCGCTGTGGCAGAGAGACCCTACCTGGTTGCTATGTGAGAGGTCCTGCAGCCTCTCTTAAGCTACCATTTGTTGAGATCACAAATGTGCCGGGACGCCAGCACTCGTGTTCATACCCAGGCCTTCCTGGCAAGTGGCCTCCGCCGGCACGCAGGGCATAGAAAGGGGGCAAGCACCACAGTTATGGACGATGTTAAACATTAGGGAAAACTAGGTGAACAGAAACTACTCTCTGCAACTCTTCTGTGAGTCTAAAAATTATTTCGAAATACCAGACTTTAAAAAGGGGTGGGAGAAGGCGTTGTCCTTCCGGGTATGTCAGCAGTCTGCCCAGGTGGGGAGGCAGGTTCTGATACCTGTAGGCACTGCTCAGACGGAGCTCCTCCTCAGAGATCAAATGCCCCGCTGTGGCCAGCCTGGGCCCCAGCTCCCGATGGATACGGGCAGGGCCTTAGGGATTGGCTTATAGCCACCTCAGCCAGAAGGCCCGCCCTCCCCATTCGGGTCTGGTGTCTCAGTGCCAAGACCACCAAACTCAAACCTCTGCCCCACGCCGTGCAAGAAGGGACTCTGTTCCCAGAAAACTACAGCTGAGTGGGGGATCAGCTCCAACGGTCCCCTCACCAGCGGGTGTCGCTTGTCCCAGATAGCCCTTTGACAGCGCCCCTCAGTGAGGGGCAGGTACTCAGAGCTTTGCCACAGGAATGCAAGTGCACAAGTGTGTGTGTGGTGGTAGAGAGGGCAGCTGGGGGTGTGTGCAGGGAGGGGTGTATGTGCACCCAGCTGTGACCCAAAGACCTAGACTAGGTCAGAAAGGCTTAGGTTAGTCTTGGGTGCTGGGCAGCTTTGGAAGGAGCCGAGCAGCTCCTGGGAGAGGTTCCCACCAACCTTTCTTGACTCTGTGCTGGAAGCAGAGACAACAGACGT
This sequence comes from Halichoerus grypus, assembly GCF_964656455.1. NCBI lineage: Eukaryota > Metazoa > Chordata > Mammalia > Carnivora > Phocidae > Halichoerus > Halichoerus grypus. The sequence continues at coordinate 119,312,920 of NC_135713.1, forward strand.
TAGGTAACTGGAGGCATGTGGCCCCCTGTGCCCAACTACCTGCCCACCAAGCCCTGGGGTCTTCTGCATAGTCACCAGCCCACCGCAACCCCGACCGCCAGACCCCCCAGCCAGCAGTCCCAAGTTCTGGCACTGCCGTGTTGTACAAGCTAACGGTGCCATTTATGGGCGCTACTCAGAAACCTGCTTCTGGGCAGCAGTGCGCACATGGGGCGCCAGGCAACAGCAGGGCCAGGGCAGAGATGACCTGAAGAAATGTGAGCAGAGGCCTTCTCAGCTGAAGGCTCCAACACCTCAGTCAGCCCTACCCTGGAATCCGAAACCTTTACTTGAACAGCTCAGACATTTTAAATGATTCATCAAGTGCTTTGAAGTGGCGATAGAGCATTATCAGGCCCTTCCTGTTTGTGTGTGCACCTGTACACAGTCCCAACCCAGGAGAGCTAATAAGGAGAAGCAAACAGAAAGACTGGGCCTCCCGGAGAGTTCTGATGTTTGGGACTTTTATGCTGCAGTTACTAGAAGGCTGCCCCTTGGCCTCTCACGGCCCACACCACTGACGGGCACCCAGGACTGCTCCACAACCGCTAAGACCACCGCGGCCAAAAGAGCTCCCAGGAAGTACCCTCAGCAGAGGTGATGGCTTTGCCAGAGGCAGGAGCCTTATAGTCTGTGCTGAGCTGCTCTCGCCCAGTCTTGAGAATCTAAGACCAACAGAAGAAAGCCAGTCTTGCAGGAGGTATCAGAGGACGCCAAAACAGCCCTCCTACTGCTCAGACCAAGAGGTAGGGAGGGGCAGATCTTTAAGCATTTTAGCAATAAGCAAGATCTCAAGATAGCCATACGGATGGATCCTGTTCCTTCCATGCAAGTGGCAGAGAGGAGAGCACACAACTTGCTGAGGACTCACTTCAGCTTTGCTTGGATGTGCGTGTGCAGCGGGATCACTTACTACTCAGGACAAGGAGCTACACTGATGAGAAAAGATGTTCTAAAGGCAGTACCACTGTGCCACCTGCCCTCAGAGCCCACGAGTTCCAGGTATGTATGCTGAGGGGGAGAGTGATGGGCGAAGGGTGGCCAGAAATGATGGAGGTGAATGAGGGGGCGTAGTTCCATTGGAGCGTGGAGGTTAAAAGCAGGACAGGGTGGGAAGCCTTCTCCTTTCCTAGTCTTCCACATGCAGGTGGGATTTGGGCTGGCAGCACCGGCACAGCCCGGCCTGGGCTCTCCGACAGCAGCTGCCTTTGCTGGGCTAAGCTCAGCACCTTCCCCAGGCCTCCTGGCCCACTTTGCCCACTCTGCTCCTCATGCTTCCTGTTCCCGCAGCTTCACAGCCACACTGTCTGTGAAACTGAGTCAGACGAGGCCGTGTCTCCCAAGTCCCTGTCCCTCCCTCTTGCTTCAGTGTTCCAAGATACCCACTCCAGGGTGCAACAGTATGGGAGCTAGCCAGCCAGTTTACCCCCCCAACGCATGCAGCTGACTGCCATCCAAGTGATCATGAAGCCCCCCATCATTCTTTAGGCATCGGGTGCCAGGTGTTTATGTGGTTTGGTCTGGAAAAGGTGAGAACGTGCTGACCTGCATGTGGGTGGGTGTTCTGAGATCTCCACCAGTGTAGTTGCCACCATCCTATGAAGGAGGCAGCTGCTAGACAAAACCTAGATGGAGCCTTTGGAGAGATCTGACAAGGCTCTAAGGAGCCCCAGTCCCCCTGGCCCCCAACCCCCTTGTGGGTCAGTCATAAGGCCAGTTTGCATGCTAGCCCTTCCCACCCCAATCAGTCCTATAAACAGTAGACCTGATAAGCTTTTTTTCATAAACAAAAAAAAGCACATTTGGACACGCTGTGTGACAAGTAGGACTGCATTGCCACCACCTCCTGCGGCCCCATCCTTGGGCTAGACCTGCTGGGCCAGCTGGGACAGAGTCGGCTGTAGACACTGCGACAGTTGAGAACCTTGTGGATGCCAGAATTGCAGGTGAAACTGCCTTGGGGGATCAGGTTGACCAGTTATTTCATGGCAAAAAAAAAAAAAATGCAGAGTTCAAAGAAGGGAAGTAACTTGACTGAGGTCACATAGTGAATTTAAGGCAAGTCCTGGCTTGTCCCCCAATCTTCCTGCCACCTCTGTTTATCAGTTAGGCTCACTTCAAATCGGACAGTAGCCTGGCTGCAAGGGACCTGAAATGTGGCTGTGTATGGAGGGGTGAAAGTCCTCCCTTCTCGCTAGGCCCCGTTCTCCCTTGAAATCGAAGGTCTGTGTTGGAGGGCAAGATCCAGTTCTTGTCCTGTTTTAGAGTGTGTCCCTGAGACAGTCAAGAGTCTACTACTACAGAATGACCTGGTCCAGCAGTTGACTGTCAGCTGGGAGGCAGAGTGAATTTCAGGGTCCTTCTCAACATCCACTTGGCAGTCCTCAGGCAGGCAGGCGGGTGGGTGTGCTGGCCCAGAACAAGGCACCTCCTGGGGGTGGGGGGAGGAGGGGTGACTGTGTGCTCTAAGGACAGTGGCTATGTACATGAGCTCCAGAGGGGCAGTGTCCAAGTTCCGATCCTGATGCTGCCACTGGCTGGCTTTGTGACCCTGGACAAGTCCGAGCTTTCCTGTGCCCCAGTCTTCTCATTGCACAATGGAGGTGGGGGTGGGGGAGTAGTATCTAAGAGCCTAGATTTTCTGACGAAAACATAAACAAATCAAGTGCTTGCCCAAGCCCTTGCATAAAGTGAAGCAGGGAAGAGGACTTCCGTAGGAGCCACAATGTGATGGTGTCCTACAGAAGAAATCACCAGAAATCTGTTTTCTTATTCTGGGTCTGTGTACATGGAGGGGCTCCTCAATCAATCCACATTCAGACTGGTATTTGTGTGTGTGGCCCCAAATTGTCACAGGATTACAAAAGCAGGGACACTGGCAGTCCATGCAAAGCAAAAGCTGCTCAAAGAAAAGGAAAGGCAAGACAACCCAGAGAAGCAGCAAGGGGCCAGGGAGGCAGCGTACCCAAAGCTTCAGCTGTTAAGGGCCCTCAGAGACTAGAGAGGGTGAATTATTTAGAAACATCTCATTTCCTTAGATAAAGAGAGTAAGAAAACCCTCATACATGTGCATGTGAGCATCTGCCTAGATAGGACGAGTCTATGGCGGTCATTAAGACAATGCAGACACAAAGGTCCACAGAAGAACAGGACAGGAAACAATATGAAAGGATGGTCAAGGAGGAAGGAATGTACACATTTCAAAGATGAAGGACTGAAGAGTAAGGTGTTTCTCCTTACGCCTTAAAGAAGAAAAAAAAGGCCAATCAAATGTGATGAGCCCACAACTGAATCTCAAAAATTCCAGCAGGATTGGTAGCCATGTTCACTGAATGTCAGGAAAGGGACTGAATTCTCTAGGGATAAATGTGTCTTTACAGAGGCAGCTCCCTCCAGTCCCATTTTTCAGTCTAGAAAAAGTACAGAAGTGCAATAAGGGAGCTGACACCATTTTTTGTCCATGGTCATACAATATTCAAGTGAAAAGACCATCTTCCTCCTCCCACCTCCCAAACGGAGGCGCTGCAGAAGCAAACAAGGTTGCCAAGGAGGTCGAACAGGGCAGGGTGTGTGGTAGGGAGGGCAGAAGTGTGTGTCACTTTCCTCATGCGGAACTCAGTGCAGTGCTAGAGATCCAGAAGTGCTTGGTACTTTACCATGCTATGTAAGCAGGAGAGTGGAACCCACTCCACTTAAGAAACAGAAAATAAAGGCTTCTCCCACCCACACCATCATGCCCCAGCAAAAGAACAGGCCCAAACCAGGGCCCATATCCCTGCTACCAACGTGGGAGTCAGGCAGACCTGAGCTGAGATGCTGGCTCTGTTCTTCCACAGCTGGATGGCACAACGTGGGAAAATACGATATGGACAAAGAGGAGTAGTATTAGGATAGGTCAAAAAAGATCTCAATTTACTAACAGGTAAGTTTCATCATGGGGTTTCCTAAATAATGCAATCATACAGTACATTTCAAAAATAGTCCGTCTCTGGCAGACACTATAGATCTGGCCACAGAAACAGAATGGATGTGCAGCTCTGGCAGAGCGCCGTCTGCCTTCCTGTTTGCTGGCCCTGCAGCACGGGCCTCCGGCCCCGAAGAATGCCGGAATCTGCACATCACCGCATGCCCCAAGCGGACTGGAGGACGGCCGGCTCGGGGATGAGGGGGCTCAGCCAGCTGAGTTTATAAAACTCCAGAGTTACAGATCTTTTTTTTGTGTATCTGAGGAGATAATCAAGAGCTTCTCATGCTGGTGAGAAGAAAATAAGCCACCAAAAGGGAATCTCGAATGTTTACTAAGGTGACAGTCCCAGTTCTGTTGCACGAGACTTTAGTGAGTAATCTCATGTACCGTGAGGGGAAAAGACACCTTAGAATAACCTGTGTTTCTCATTTAGTTCGGGGGGTAAAAAGCAATCTTTCTTTTATTCTAAAGACAGTCAAGAGCATGGGGAGGGGACTGAACGTCACTAATGGGAAGAAGTAAACAAGACGAGAACACAAGCAACAGCTGATTTCTTAGCACCCCACTATTTCACTAGAAGTCCGTCTGTACCACTGTCTCAGACCAGAAGGACCATGGGCGTGAACTGAGAAGATGTCACTGTAAGGGTCCAAGGGGAGAGAGGGGCCAACAAGTAAGCGAAGCTCCCACAATGACACTACAGTAAAGGGGAGGAAGCAGTTCGTTTTATCATGGTAGATCATGAGTATATTTCTAATGCAGTTTTTGGAGAAGTATGAGTGAGGCTGCTATGCCAAGGAGAAGAAATTAAAGAAAATCTAGAGAAACAATCTGACCATGCCCAGTACACAACAGTTCTACGACCCTGAATACAGAGAATCTAATGGCTGGCTAACGGCACACAGTCTTGCTTATGACCTGCTCAGAAGTGAGATAGACCAAAGTTGTGAATGATGGTGGCTGACTTGCCTGACAAGCCCCTCAACATTCTGGTTGTCTTTTCCCAGCCATTTCTACCTGATTTGATACATAATCACACCTCCTTTACTGCCAGACTTCAAAAGACACCACTATAATCAATCATAACCTCGGGCTTTAACTCTGGAATACTCACAACACAGCAAATGAAGGAACAGGCTGCCTTATGTCGTTAAAGGTTATAGCACATAAGAGTGAGCAAGCAGGGGCGCCTGGGTGGCCCAGTTGGTTGAGCATCTGACTCCTGGTTTCAGCTCAGGTTATCATCTAGGGATCATGAGATCGAGCCCTGTGTTGGGCTGTTGGACTCCTCTCTCCACAGCAAGTCTGCCTGAGATTCTCTCCCTCTCCTGCCCCCCACCAAGGGTTGTTCTCTCTCTCTCAAATAAATACATCTTTAAAAAAATAAAGAGTGAGCAAGCAATCCCACTTAAATACTCATCAGGCCCTGTAACGATCTACAGATTTAATGCAATTCTAATCAAAATCCTATCAGTGTTTTTTATAAACTCGTTCTAAAATTTATGGAAAGGCAAATGCACTAGAGTAACAATTTTGAGAAAGCAAGCTGGAAGAGCTACACTATCTTAAGATTTAATATAAAGCTAGTTATGGTATTCGCAAAGGGACTGACACAGAGCAAAGGAACAGGAGGGCAGTAACAGACCCACAGAAACATGGCCAGTTTATGTTTGACAGATATGCAAAAGCAATTGAATGGAGTGAGGATAGTCTCTTCAAATAAATGTTAAAAAAAAAAACAAAAAACCTGGCATGCAAAAACTGAAAACCAACTATTTTAAACTTCGTATTTTATATAAAAATTAACCCCAAATGGATCATAGATCTAAATGTAAAACATAAAACCAAAAACTAGAAGAAAACAGAAGAGGATCTTCATAACCAAGGAGTAGGCAGACTTCTCAGACCTGTTGCCAAAAGCACGCTCTAGAAAAGAAGAAAAATGAGAAATTGGACTTCATCAAAATTAAGACCCTTTTCTTTGTGGAAGACACTGTTAAGGGGATGAAAAGGAAAGTCGCAGACTGGGAGAAAACAGTTGCAAATAACATCTAACAGAGGACTTGTATTTAGTTTATATAAAGACTCTTAAAAAAGATTCCACAGTAACAAAACAACTCAGTTTAGTAGTGGCCAAAGTACTCCAACAGATACTTCACCAAAGAGGATATAAGGAGGGCAAATAAGTACATGGCAACATCATTAGCTATTTAAAAAATGCAAATTAAAACCACAACGAGATACCACGATACACCTATCAGAATGGCTAAAATAAAAAATACAGTATCAAGTACTGGCTAAGATACAGAGCAACTGGAACTGTCGTTCATTGCTGATGGGAAGGCAAAAGGGTATAGCCTCTCTGTAAAATCGTAGCAGTTTAAAGTTAAACATAATCATATGATCCAGAAATTCCACTCCTGCATATCCACCTTAGAGAAATAAAAAAACTTCTGTTCGCAAAAAAACTGTAGCAGTTTAAAGTTAAACATACACTAAATCATATGATCCAGAAATTCCATTTCTGGGTATTCACCTTAGAGAAATGAAACCTTATGTTCACACAAAAACCTGTACTCATGAATTTGTGACTACCAAGAAGTGGAAATAACCCAAATGTCCCTCAACAGGTGAATAAATAAATACACTGATACCTCCATACAGTGGAATGCTACTCAGCATTATAAAGTACCCACCAGATCTTCATAGAATACACCAGCAGTTACACACATGATTTTATTTGCAAGGCAGTATCACAGGCATTCCAGGGCAAAACGCATCCAAACCAAATCTCCCTTTGCCAAATGTACTGGAAGGCTTTCTAATGTACTCCTCGGGTCCCCGGGCTTCCATAAAAAGGCAGGGGGGTGGTCCCTTCCTGCCTCAACAGCAATTCCACAGATTCTATTTTCCATACTGGAGTTACATTTAAAGTTTCTTTTGAAAAGATTTATATTAGGGCGCCTAGGTGGCTCAGTTGGTTAAGCAACTGCCTTCGGCTCAGGTCATGGTCCTGGAGTCCTGGGATCGAGTCCCACATCGGGCTCCCGGCTCAGCAGGGAGCCTGCTTCTCCCTCTGACCCTCTCCCCTCTCATGCTGTTTCTCTCTCTCTCAAATAAATAAAAAAAAAAAGATTTATATTAGAAAAATATGAAAAGATTGATAAAGTGAAAATACAGTCCGAAGGGTCTATACTGTTGCTGCTGTTCAGAAGGGCCTCCCTGGAGCATGGATGGTCACATGCTTGGTTATCTATATGCTGGACCCTCCAAAAGACACCGCAGAGGACACGGTTTGCTTGAGGAGACTCAAAGCTGAGACACAGTAGCCTGACTTCCTTACTTGATGCCTGGCCTTTCTGGAACCTGGTGTTTGACTGCATGCAGTTTTACTGCCTCCAGTGTGGCAGAGGTTCCAAGCCTTCATGCCCCAGCTGGTTCTTTGCACCTCTGAGCTCATGTCTTTCACACCTACACAAATGTCTGCCTTCCTCCAGTCCTGAGGAGCCCTGTTCTCTGGTCCTAGCAGTACTGTCTTTCCCTCTGTTGGTGTCCTTCACAGAATAGGAACTGGAGAGAAACCCACTCTGAGTGACAATGGCATGACTAAGTACAATGGACATTTTTGAATTCTTATCCGACCTGACTTCGCAGCAACGTTTGATGCTACTGATCACTGCCTTTCTCTAAATACAAATTCTACTTTCAGGACACCCCATTCTCCTGGTTTTCCATATCTGACTCCTTTGCAAGTTTTATCACCTATAATCCAACTTAGTTTTCCTTGAAGCTTAGCCCTCCACTGCCACCTCTTCTTTTCCCTAGCCAACTTGATCTCATTCACCCCAACATTTCTGATTACCATGAATATGTCAATGCCTTTCCATAGCTCTGTCTCCAGCCCAGTATATATACAAGTGCTTACCTGACATCTCCACTTGCATGTCTCATTGTCTTGACACCTCAATCTAACCCAACATGGTTTTTTTCTTCCTCCCAACCAATCATAGTTCCCAACCTCCACAAACGTAGTAGGCAACCAGTTCCAGTCAGAAGCCAAGGAATCATCATGGAGTGTGCCTTTCTCCTTCAATCCCCATAGTCCATTACCAAGTACTCTTGATTTTACTTCCAAATATCTCAAATGCATTCATGTCTCTCCATCATCACGTGAACCTGTGCCCCCTCCAAAATCATTCTCTACATAGAAGCCAAGGGGATCTCTTAAAAATGCCAATTTGGTCATGTCATCCCTTTGCCTAAAATCCTTAGTGGCTTCCCACTGCTCACAGATAAAAAACCAGAATCTTTAATTGGGATTATAAGCTCCTTATCTTGCTCCTGTTTCTCATCTGTTCCCAACATCCCACTGCTCTTGCCGTGCTAATTTCCTCTTCTAGTTTCGCAAATGAGGCGTGTTCTCTTCTGCCATTGGGCCTCGGCACCTGCTCTTCCTACAGTGGTTTTGCGTATTAACACCTACTCATCTTCTCTCCCAGACTGTTTAAGACGGTCCCCTTTTATATGTTTTCATATATATCTTCCCTTCACAGGAAAGAAGAATGTTAATTATTACCCGTGGGATTATTTAATGTCTGGTTCCTTCCCCAGAGTGCAAAGAAGCTCCATGAAGGCAGGGAGTAGGTCCTATTCTGTGTGGTCCATTACCTAACACACTGGAAATGTTCAGCGTTTAGTCAATGAATGTTGGTCCTTGTAGACTGACAGTGGTTCCCCAGGAGTATGCATGGCATAGACTGAATAAGTCCTCCCACAGTTTAAAGTGCCCCAAAGTGGGGGTGCCTGGCTGGCTCAGTCGGTAGAGCATGTGACTCTTGATCTCAGGGTCATGGGTTTGAGCCCCACCTTGGGCATAGAGATTACTTAAGTAAATAAAGTGCCCCAAGAAAATGCTGTGATAAAACTTTAGAATCTTCTAACCTGTGACCCCACTAGAGTGAAGAAATTATTTTCACCAAAAATGTAATATTTTTTAAAAGGAATCCATTCTGGGGCGCCTGGGTAGCTCAGTCCGTTAGGCTGCCTTCAGCTCAGGTCATGATCCCAGAGTCCTGGAATCAAGCCCCATTGATCAGGCTCCTTGCTTGGTGGAGAACCTGTTTCTCCCTCTCCCTCTGCCTGCTGTTCCCCCTGCTTGTGCTCTCTTTCTCTGTTAAATAAAAAAATAAAATCTTAAAAAAATTAAAAATTAAAAAAATAAAAGTTAAAAAAATTAAAAAGAACCCATTCACAACAGCATTAAAACTAATGGACCTCAGGAGCATCTGGATGACTCAGTCGGTTAAGCGTCTGACTCTTGATTTTGGCTCTGGTCATGATCTCAGGGTCGTGAGATTGAGCTCCGCATCGGACTCCCTGCTCAGCACAGAGTCTGCTACTCCCTCTCCCTCTGGCCCTCCTCCTCCACCCCTGCTCGTGCTCTCTCTCTCTCAAATTTTTAAAAAATTAAAATTAAAAAAATAAAAGCCAAAAAGGATATGCAAAAGTTGTGTGATGAAAACTGTATGATTTTACTTAAGGAAATAAAGATGACCAAAATAGAGAGATACCATGTTTATGATAGGAAGACAGTACTATAAATATGTCAACTCTTCCCCCAGTTATTTTGTAATAATACTGTTCCAATTAAAGCCAAATATGGTACTTTTCTATAGAAAAGGACACATCCTAAAATCCAGATTAAAGATTAAAAGGCCAAGAACAGACAAGCAAGTTCTGAAGAGGAAAAGGTTATGTATGTAGGTATGTACATATGCATGTGTGTATGTGCTGGGGGTAGGGAAGATACTTATCACACCAGACTCTTGATTCTAGCCTGTTCATAGAGGGGAACTTATATATGACAAATGCCATTTCAAATCAATCGGGAAGGGATGACCTAATGTTGGAAATAAAGAAAACCAGAACTCTAACGTATACCATTATCAAAACTAAAATTAGGTCAATGAAAGACTATGTGAAAAAAATTTACAAGAAAATATAGGCTTAGCTTTATGATACTGGAGGAGAAAAGGGTTTTTCAAAGACTAGAACAAAGCATAAGGGAAAGATTGATAAACATGATATTTAAAAACTTTCCTATTAGGGGCACCTGGATGGCACAGTCAGGCGTCTGACTCTTGGTTTCAGCTTAGGTCATGACTCAAGGTCATGGGATTGAGCCCCATGTTGGGCTCCCTTCTCAGCATGGCATCTGCTTGGGTTTCTCTTTCCCTCTCCCTCTGCTCCTCCACTCCCCCACATGTGCTCTCTCTCTCAGTTAATAAATCTGAAAAAATTTTCATATTAGAAAATACACTATAAAAAAGATTGAGAGACAGATAGGGAGAAGATATTTGCAAGTCTATCAAAGTAACAAATATTAGTGCGTGGAACATTTAGAGATTTCCTATAAATCAGTAAGACAAACCTTCATAAGAAAGAAAAATCACAACGTTTTTAAAAGCAAATCACCAAGGGGCGCCTGGGTGGCTCAGTTGGTTAGGCGACTGCCTTCAGCTCAGGTCATGATCCTGGAGTCCCGGGATCGAGTCCCACATCGGGCTCCCTGCTCAGCAGGGAGTCTGCTTCTCCCTCTGACCCTCCTCCCTCTCATGTTCTCTGTCTCTCATTGTCTCTCACAAATAAATAAAATCTTAAAAAAAAAAAAAAAAAAAAAAAAAAAGCAAATCACCAAAAATTTATATTTTTATGTTAAGGTCACTAGAAATCAGGGAAGGTAAATTAAAATAGTGAAACACTGAATAAAATACCTAGGAATAAACCTAAACAAGGAGGTTAAAGACCTGTACTCTGAAAGCTGTAAAACACCGATGAAAGAAATTGAAGACAACACAAATAGAAAGATATTCCATGAGGGTGCCTGGGTGGCTCAGTCAGTTAAGCGTATGACTCTAGATTTTGGTTCAGGTCATGATCTCAGGGTCATGAGATCGAGCCCCACGTTGGTCTGTGCCCAGTGTGGAGTCTGCTTAAGATTCTCTCTCTACCCCTCCCCGTGTCTGTACTCTCTCTTTCTAAAGTAAATAAAATCTTAGAGAAGATATTCCATGCTCATGGATTAGAAAAATTAATATTGTTAAAAGTCCAAATAAATAAATGTCCATACTATGTAGAAGCACCTGGCTGGCTCTGTAGGTGGAAAGTGTGACTCTTGATCTCAGGGTTGTAGGTTCAAGCCCCATGTTGGGTGTAGAGATTACTTAAAAATAAAATCTTAAAAAAAAAAAGGCCTTACGATCCAATCCTGTCCCTATCAAAATACCAACAACATTTTTCACAGAACTAGAATAAAGCTAAAATTTGTATGGAACCAGAGAAGAACCTGAATAGCCAAAGCAGTCTTAAGAAAGAACAACAAAGCTGTACATGTAATCCTAGATTTCAAGATACACTATACAAAGCTGCAGTAATGTAACAGTATGGCACTAGCGCAAAAATAGACACAAAGATCAATGGAACAGAATAGAGAGCTCAGATATAAACCCACACATATATGGTCCATTAATTGACAACAAAGGAGGCAAGAATATAATGAAGAAAAGACAGTCTCTTCAATAAATGGTGCCAAGAAAACTGGACAGCTGCATGCAAAAGAATGAAACCAACCACTTCCTTACACCATAAATAAACTCAGAATGGATTAAAGACCCAAATATGAGACCTGAAACCAAAAAACTCCTCCAAGAAAACACAGGCAGTTATCTCTTGGACACTGGCCTTAGCAACATTTTTCTGATTAGGTCGCCTGAGGCTAGGGAAACAAAAGCAAAATTCAAGTACTGGGACCACACCAAAATAAAAAACCTTTGCACAGCAAAGGGAACCATCAACAAAATGACAAGACAACCTACTGAACAGGAGAAGATGTTCATAAATGATACATCTCCTAAGGGGTTAATATCCAAAACATGTAAAGAACTTACACAACTCAACACCCAAAATACAATCTGGTTAAAAAATGGGCAGAGGACCTGAAGAGACATTTTTCCAAAGAAGACATACAGATGGACAACAGACACATGAAAAGATGCTCAGTATCACTCATCATCAGAGAAAGGCAAATCAAACCACTATGACATAGCACCTTACACCTGTCAGAATGTCTAGAATCAAAAATACAAGAAATAATAAATGTTCACGAGGCTGTGGAAATAATGGAATCCTCGTGCCTTGGTTGTGGGAATGTAAACTGGTGCAGCCACTGTGAAAAACAGTATGGAGGTTCCTCAAAAAATTTAAAAGAATTACCATATGATCCAGTAATTCCACCACTGGGTCTACCTGAAGAAAATAAAAACACTAATTTGATAAGCTATATGCACTCCTATGTTTACTGCAGCATAATTTATAACAGCCAAGATATGGAAGCAACCCAAGTGTCCACCAAAAGATGAATGGATGAAGATGTACATAAATACAATGTAATATTATTCAGCCATAAAAAAGGATGAGATCTTGTCCTGCCAACATAGGTGGATCTAGAGGGTATTATGCTAAGTGAAGTAAGTCAGAGAGAGGCAGACAAATACCATGACCTCACTTATACGTGGAATCTAAAAAACAAAGTAGAAACAAATCCATAAATAACAGGAAATAAACGGACTGTTCCCAGTTTAGGGAACAGTTTAAGGAAGTGGGGGGGGGATGAGGGACGAGCAAAATGGGTGAAGGGGAGTGGGAGATACAGGCTTCTAGTCTGTCACGGGGATAAAAGCACAGAAAATATGGTCAGTGGTACTCTTAGTGTTTTATGGTCACAGATGGGAGCTACACTTGTGAGCACCGCATAATGTATATACACTTGTAAAATCACTACTGTACACATGAAACTAACATTGTGTGTTAACTATACTTCAATTTTTAAAAAAAACTGTATGGTACTGGCACATAGACACCCAGATCAAGGAGACAGAATAGAGAACCCAGAAATAAATCCACATTTATATGGTCAATTAACTTACAACCAAGGAGGCAAGAATATACAATGGAGAAAAGACATTCTCTTTTTTTTTTTTTTTGAAGATTTTATTTGAGAGAGAGAGAGCATGAGAGGGGGTAGGGTCAAAGGGAGCAGCAGACTCCCTGCTGAGCAGGGAGCCCGATGCGGGGTCCCGTGGGACTCTAGGATCATGACCTGAGCCGAAGGTCGTCACTTAACCAACTGAGCCATTCAGGCACCCCAAGACATTCTCTTCAATAAATGCTGCTGGGAAAGCTGGACAGCTACATGCAAAAGAATGAAACTGACCACTCCTTACACTATACACAAAAATAAACTCAAAATGGATTAAAGACCTAAATGTGAGACCGACAGCCATAAAACTACAAGAAAACAGGCAAGAATCTTTGACATCAGCCTTGACAACATTTTACTGGATAGGTCTCCTGAGGCTAGAGAAACAAACACAAAATTAAACCACTAGGATCACACTAAAATAAAATGCTTTTGCACAACAAAGGAAGCCATCAACAAGGTGACAAAGCAACCTACCGAATGGGAGAGGGTATTAGCAAATGACATATCCCCAAAGGGGTTAACACCGAAAATATGTCAAGAACCCATACAACTCAACACCCAAAACAAAAATAGTTCTATTAAAAATGGGCAGAGGATCTGACTACACATTTTCATTTTTTATTGTTTTTTTAGAGAGAGAGCACACATGCCTGAGCAGAGGGGGAGGGGCACAGGGAGGGAGGGAGGGAGTGAAAACCACTGGTGTGGAGACTGACTCAGGGCTCAATCTCATGACCTCAATCTCATGACCCCAAGATCATGACCTGAAATGAAATCAAGAGTTGGAGGGGCGCCTGGGTGGCTCAGTCGTTAAGCGTCTGCCTTCAGCTCAGGTTATGATCCCAGGGTCCTGGGATCGAGCCCCGCATTAGGCTCCCTGCTCAGTGGGGAGCCTGCTTCTCCCTCTCCCTCTGCCTGCCCATCTGCCTGCTTGTGCTGTCAAATAAATAAAAAAAAAAGAAATCAAGAGTTGGACGCTTATGGGGTGTCTGGGTGGCTCAGTCGGTTAAGCTCAGGTCATGATCCCAGGGTCCTGCCAACCGAGCTCACATCGGGCTCCCTGATGAGCAGGGAGCCTGCTTCTCCCTCTTCCTCTGCCCCTCCCCCTGCTTGTGCTCTCTTTAGCGTTCTCTCTCTCATGAATAAATAAAATCTTAAAAAAACATAAAAAGAGTTGGACGCTTAACTGACCGACCCACCCACGTGCCCTCTGAATAGACGTTTTCCCAAAGATGTACAGATGGGGGCGCCTGCGTGGCTCAGTCAGTTAAGCATCTGCCTTCAGCTCAGGTCGTATCTCAAGGTCCTGGATTGAGCCCTGTGTCGGGCTCCCTGTTCGGCCGGGAGCCTGCTTCTCCCTCTCCCTCCGTCGCTCCCCCCGCTTGTGCTCTCTCACTCGCTCGCGCTCTCAAACAAAATCTTAAAAAAAAAAAAATGTTCAGCTGGCCAATGAGCACATAAAAAGATGCTCAACATCACTAATTATCAGGAAAATACTAATGAAAACCACAATATCACCTTACACCTTCCAGAACGGCTATTATCCCAAAAGACAAGAAATAATAAGTGTTGGCAAGGATGTGGAGAAAGCGGAACCCTTGTGCACAGCTGGTGGGAATGCAAACTGGTGCAGCCACTCTGGAAAACAGAATGAAGGTTCCTCAAAAAATTAGCAATAGAATTAATTACCATACAATCCAATAATTCTACCACTGGGTATTTACCCAAAGAAAACAAAAACACTAATTTGTGTTTATTGCCGCCTTATTTACAATAGCCAAGATATGGGCACAACCCAAGTGTCCCTCCACAGAAAAACGGATAAAGATGTGGCACATTTAAGAATAGCCCCCAGAGACACATGCACTCGTGCACACATGCGCGCATGCCCACAGACACACACACACACACTGGAGTGTTACTCAGCCATAAAACAGAATGAGTGAGGTCTGGTCATTTGTGAGAACATGGATGATGCTGAGTGAAATAAAAAAACAGTCTGCGCCTGGGTGGCTCAGTCATGAAGCGTCTGCCTTCGGCTCAGGTCATGATCCCAGGGTCCTGGGATCGAGCCCCGCATCGGGCTCCCTCCTTGGCAGGAAGCCTGCTTCTCCCTCTCCCACTCCCCCTGCTTGTGTTCCCTCTCTCGCTGTGTCTCTCTCTGTCAAGTAAATAAATAAAATCTTAAAAAAAAACAAAACAAAAACAGTCTGAAATAGAGAACTGCTGGTGGCCAGAGGGGAAGTGGGTGGGGGGATGGGTGAGAGAGAGAAAGGGGTTAAGAGGTACAGACTTCCAGTTGTAAGTAAGTGGCAGAGATGAGAAGTACAGCACAGGGAACACAGTCAATAATACTGTAACACGCTGTATGGTGACAGATGGTGACTGTCCTTATTGTGGTGAGCAATGCGTCGTGAGCAGAACTGCTGAGTCAGTACGTTAAAAAGATAGTGAGATACCACTTCACACCTATCCTAGGGGCTAAAATGTAAACATCTGCAGATGCAGTATTTTTCAAACAAAGAAAAAAATGGAACGGTACAGCACTAATTGTTTATTGCAGGAACAGAAGGCAGCGGGCCGGAGGGAGCACGTGGGGCCCGGCCGCTCAGTCCAAGGTGTCCAGGAGGCAGCAGCAGCAGAGGGCGGCCCAGCACGCGGCCAGGGCTGCCTGACACCCGGTGTCCGTCTTCCTTTCCCGTTCCATCACGTACACTGGGGGTGGGGCGGGGCAGGGGAGAGAGAGACCCGGTCAGAGGGGCGTCCCACGCAGCCGGCAGGCAGCACCGGCCACGGAAGACTCCAGAGGGCCGGCTCCGGGAGGCGGGGAGCCACGCCTGTCTGGTTCACGGCTCCATCTCTGCTCCGGTGCCTGGCACACGTCCGGAACTCATGTGCGAATGCAGGGGACATCTGCTCAGCACCTGTCAGACCACGGTTTCCCGCCACCTCCCCTTCCCCAAGCTACATGAAACCCACCCCAGCACCGTATTTGATGCTTGTCCGAAGTGATCCAGTTCGTAGAGAGCCCGGCCCCGCAGCCTGGTGGTGAGGCAGGCACCGGCTGGAAGCTTTACACTTTCTCTCATGTAATCCTCACAACGGCTCCGTGTAGCCCTCATCATTTATAACCCTCAAACACTATCAGCCAGTGTGAACTGGCAGGACCCCTTCGAAAGAGAGTGGGGAGGGGGGTGCATACAATTTTTGACCCACAAAATCCACATCTAGGATTTCCTACAGAAGTAATGGTCTCAGCGTTCAGATACGTGTGACTGCCACGGTATCCAAATAACCCCAAACAACCACCTCCGTGTCCAGTGGAGACTGACGAGCTAAATCAATGCACGCTGTAAGGCAGAAAAGGAAAACAGCCATTAAAAAGAACTAGGTGGTTCTTCCATGTTGCCAACAAATTAAGCAAGGTACATAAGCACGCTTTGTCTGATCTGTACAAAGAAAATACACACATACACAAACACGATTCGGAAAGAATACAAGAAACTTAAAGGTCAAGGTATGGCGAGGGGTGGACGATTTTACTTTGCACTTTATATTCTCCTCAATCCAGGCTTGTCTGATTCCAAAGCCACACTCAAGGTTGCTTCTGGACTGTCACCGCCGGGTCCTGCTGGCAGGAGGGAGGGCCTGTCCAGTTTCCGCACACCTCGGCCCCCTTCTAGCCTCTGCCCCAACTGCTAGCTCCCGGGTCTTTGGGGGCAGCTGTCACTGACCGCACTGGGCTCCCTGGTGGCACCGGCCTCAGTCCTGGACTACCTTCCCCGTGTCACTGTTACACACAGCCACCCCCACTGACCCCTGGCCCGGCTCCATCTAATCTGTGCTCCCAGTCATTCCTGCTCCCCTCACAGCCTGACCTGGCCCCTGGGACCCAGAGTCCCACCCGTCACATACGCCTTCAATGCAACTCTGACTCCTCTCAGGCCTCGCTGACTCTTTCAGGTCCGGGCAAAGCTGGTGAGCAGCAGATTCAAATCACTGCTCCCCACTCCCTCTGAGGAGCTCGGACACCAAAGAGTACCCCCAAACTGGTAATTTAAGGCTGAGCCCCATGCCTGGCCCCAACTGCCCACTGCCAAGGTTCCTCCCCCTCTAGCAACAACAGCAGGTGCACTGCAGAAATTACGACACCAACCCCAGCCTCGTCTGCTGTTCCCCTTCAAGTCTGGGTTTTAGGTTTGGGCAGGTGTCAGAAGCCCACCTGAGCCCAGGCCTAGAGAAAGAGGGCACCGAGCGAGAAGGGTCAGTCCCTGCCTGCGCACACCCGGGAGGACTCCACAGTCTTCCAAGGGCCATCTTCAGGCCCTCCGACCACCCCCATGGCTCCACTCTTCGCTCACCCCCTGAAGGCGAACATCATGCTCTTTCTCCTCTCGCTTCCTTAGCAGAACCCCTCCGTTCACCACGCCCCTGCCAGCCTGTCACCTCAGCAGTGTCGTCAGGAACTTCAGTGCCTACTCATCGGACCCGGAAAGTAGTGCCCACCGCCCCCCTTGGCCCTCTCCTGATACCAGCAACAAGGTCACTGGGCTCGTCCTCTCCATCTTGCAGACATCCCCTCCACACTTCCGCTCTGGCTTTCAGGCCCTCCGAGACCAGCCTGGATGGCAGGGACACGGGATGGATGCCACCCCAGCCAAGGCACCTGCCCAGGGCTCCTGGACTCCACCCTCATCATTCCTGTCTCCGTCTCTGGACTGAAGTCTGTACAGCCCTGTGCATCCACGGGCAAAAACCCCACTGCCGTCCCCTTTTACAGAGGAGGCAACTGCTCAAGGGAAGTCCACATGGTCTGTCCAAAATCAGCTAGAAGGCAGCATTCACATGTCTGTGTCCTGACTTCTCATGAAGCACACTCCCACTGCTCTGCACTTAAATGCCCATCACTCACCCCTTTGCTCAAAACCTCCAGGCTTGGGGCGCCTGCGTGGCTCAGTCGGTTAAGCGTCCGACTCTTGATTTCGGCTCAGGTCATGATCTCAGGGTCTTGAGATGGAGCCCTGCGTTGGGCTCTGTGCTGGGCATGGAGCCTGCTTAAGATTCTCTCTCTCTTCCTCCCCCTTCCTCTCCCTCTGCCCCTCCCCTGCCTCTAAAACAAGACAAAACAAAGCATCCAGGCTCCTCCTTCCCACAGCACTTTCTCTGTGGCCGCGGGACCGCTCAGTCAGCTGCAGGGATGGGATCCCAGGGCTCTAGATCCGCCCGTGGGCAGCAGCTCTGCCCAAGCCCGCTGTCAGGGCCAAATGTCTGTGCTTTGCAAGACCCGGATCAGACCTGCCCGCCCCCACAAGGAAGGCTGCTCCTCAGACTCACGCAGCGGTGACTCAGTCAGCCTCCTACATCACAGTCCCTTTCAGGAGACCTCGGGGTGTTGTGTGTGTGTGTGTGTGGGGGGCAGTGCTTCCTCTTCGTGAGTCAGGGAACCCAATTCCAGGCACATGCACAGTGTGAAGGCTAGCGCTTGAATGACTGATAATCCAAAGAAAAGTGTTCATTCTCTGTGCTGAATGTCCCCTGGGTTTCAGACACTGAGGCTTGTATGCGGTGGGCCCAGAACTCTGGTCTCTGGAAAGCTGCGTGAGGACAGGTTTGCTGTGAGGAGGCCGCACCCACTTAGGGCCGCGTTCACAGGGCAGAGGGGCAGCGCTCCCTGCCGCGGTGGGCAATTCGCCTCGCCCAGGCCAGGCCTTGCGGGAGGCCAACGGATTCTACGCGTCCAACACACAAAACACAGCCTGCAGGGGGCACTAGCTGTGTCCTCGGCAAAGCTCTGTCCCCGTCTCCCCAGTCTCCTCCTTACAGCTGGCCCCAGCTGTTCCGTGAGAGTGAGAGAGTGTGAGTGTGAGTGGGTGTGTGTGTGTGAGAGAGAGAGGGGCAGTGGGGTTCTCATCAGATTCTGGAGATAGTTCAGAGAGAAGCAGAGAAGGAACCCTCCCTACCTGACACTGTTACTCCAATTCAGGTCACTATTCCCAAAGACACCCTGTTCCAATTTAGTGGGAGGCACCACAATTAGGATTTAAGAACAGAGATTTTAATAAGACATTATCAAATCGGATTTAAATATAGGCCATCTATGCACTGGCCACATAACCTTGGGCAGGTGACCACCTCTCTTAGCCTCAGTTTCCACTGCTGTAATATAGGAGGAGCACTGGTAATCTACACCCCACAGGTTGCTGGGAAAATTAGGAGATCAGGCCCGTAAAATGCTTATTAGCACAGTGCTTCATGAACTACAAAGCTCTCAATGTTCTCTGTGTTATCACCATTGTTCAAACGGCCATGACCCGGCAGGCAGACCCCTCCCCTGACTGAGCGGGCCTCTGGCAGACAGCTCCACACAGGCAGAGAGGGGCTCTCACCCAGACTCTGGGCAGAAGCCTCAGAAGGAACAAGAGCCTGGAAGGCAGAGTCACAGGCTGCTCAGGGAGCAAAGGGTCCTAAGGTAAGCTGGCTCTTCACTGTCTGGAGGACCTAAAAGGTCCAGGCTGAGGGAGGGGTAGAGCCCAAATCCACTCTGAGGGCAGGGGGCCAATGATCAGAGCCAGGCCCCATTTCTAGCAGGCCCATGCTGGAGGGGGTTTCTGCCTCACCCCAACCCACGCACGTACATACATAATGGCCATCACGTCTCCTCTGGTCTCAACCGACTGGAGTCAGGGTCAGGGGGCCATGGTCACATCTCTGGGAAGTAGGACATGAGAAACTCAGGAGGGCCTGGGACAGAGCAGCTTCCAGGGGCAGGGAGCTGGTATGCTGAGTCTGGGACGGAAGGAAGACCTGGCCAGCGTGGGGACTAACAGGACAGCAGCACAGGGCTGTAATCCAAGGGCCAGAGACACCTGTGTCCTGACTGGCAGGCCCATGCCTAGTGACAGCCCATCCCACCGACTGAAGGCCCAGGCACCCTGGGCTCCGGGGCCACCCATGGCAGCAGGAAGCCCCACTGTGAGCTTCTCAGGCACCTGCCAGTCGTCAGGCTTCCCGTACAGACAGCTGGCCTCAGGGATCTGTGGGTGCACTCCTTGAACCACCTCTTCCTTCCCTCCCTGCCCCCAGAATGGCTCGCCTGCCCCAGGGCAGAAGAGTGTCCCCTCTCCTGCGTCGGCTCCAGGAATAGCTGCCTGATTCATTAGCCGGGCCCCTCCCAGCGTGGAGGCCAGAGACCCAGCTTGAGGTTGGGTTACTGTGTGAACGGCTCCTCTTCCACACCCCACCCCTATCTTTCTGACCCTGAGAAGCATCTGATCTGCTCTCTGGCAAACTTGTCCCTTCCTCCTCCAGCATCTAAAACAAACCCAAATAAGGCGACCATCGGGGGACTAAACAGCCACTGTCCTTCAAGTACTGATGCCTTTTCTCAGCTCAGCCCTAGCCCAGACTCATGTACACTCCCTCCTTCCTTCTTGGTTTGGGCCCCAGGGTGGCTTGCCTCGACTCGGCCCTCCCCTTTGCCTCTTGGAACCTCAGTGTCCTCACCTGTAAAAAAGCAGGGTTCATAGCGGTATCTGTAATGAGGCCCCAAAGAGATGAAAATGCATTGGCAACAAGATATGGCTTGATCCTCTCCCCTCCTGGGCCCGAACAGTGGGAGAAGCTAACAGTCAGCCCTGAGAAGAACAGAAGACAAAAGGAGCAGAGAATGTCCTCCTCCTTCGCAACGCCAAGGTGCATGGTCCCCACTACCTGGGGTTCCGAGCATCTCCTCTGAGGGCTGTTCCTGACCCAGCACAGCAAGGATCTTTCTGTCACTACAGTCATCCGAAAACAGCCTTAGAAATATCAAGCAGCGCTTAAGAAGGCAGTACTGAGACAGAGATGGGCCCAGGCGAGTGTTTGGAAGCAAAGGGAAGGCTCCCCAACAGTCCATGCTGATGAGTGCCCAGGACAGCTTGGGGTAAGAACAGGAGACTTTGCCACAGGATGCCAGCCATCTTTTCATTTTCCCTTGTGTCACTGGATCAGAACAAGAACATAGGATTGTCTCAGAAATGGCTGCTTTATCGTCAGGGTTTCTAAATGCCCTACCTAGACTCAGAGTTCCTCAAGTGCAGGGAACAGGCCTTCTCTATGCGCTGCACCCCACCCCCCACTCCCACCTCACAGGAAGGCAGGGTGGGGGTAGGGGGATACGAACGAGGAGCGTGCATTTTTTCTTTAACACGCAGGACTAAGAACCTTCCAGCCACGGACAGGAGGCTCGAGTAAGCAGAGGCAGGGTCCTGGCCCCATTTTACAAGGGCTGCATGGCCCACGCCCTCAGGTCATGGGCTCAGAGTCCACCGGGGCGCTGGTAATTCATAGTGTCCTTGACTGTGCGGAAGAGCTCTAAATTGGCTCATCTGTGGATTTGGGGGAATTTCTAATAAGAAATTAAGAGAAGAACCATACAGCCATCAAGAAAAGATTTCACACCCAGCCATCTCTACTTCCTAACTGAACCAGTCTGGCAAATGCAGAGGGACACTGGCCTAAGGAAGTCTCCTCTAGAGGTAGAGAAACCCATGACAGGACAGCTGAATCCAGCGAAGGCCATCACCTTCCAGGTGTGTGCACCTCACCGGATGCCGAGGGTCCCAGGACTAGGTCTAAACTGGTGCAGGGAAAACCAGTCCTTGTGCCAACGCCAAATGCCAAGGTATTTCAGAAAAATATTGCACTCCCGGAGGAAAAAAATTTACATATAATTCTAATAATGCTAAATGCTGTACAAGAACTGGCTAAAATGAAAACAAATGACAAGAACCAGCAGACATGGGGGAGAATACTATGCCTCTCAAAGCTGCCGTGGGGGTAGGACAGGAGGCCTCAACAGCCTCAGTGGTCAGTGGGTTCAGGGCTTTAGGCCCCAACGTGGAGCCAGATCTGGGGACAATGTCCAAAGACCAGGGCAACTTGGGTCAGGAGGGGCAAGCTCAGGAAGAGCCCGCACCCCGGAAGCAAGCCGGCTGGAACAAGCTGCGGTGCCGAACACCAGCGCCCACCAGCCAGTGACGAGGTGCCTCCGCGATCACAAAGGAGCGGCCAACTACGTGCAGTCGATGGGATTGTAACACACTGCAAAAACCTATCAAATATCAAACTGAAGCATGATGTTACAAGTGACCAGTGGTGCTTAAGTCCGAGTCTAAAATTAGATGGTGAGTAAAGCTCACTTTTGGCCTGCAAGACTCACCCTCAACGGGGGAAGGGCAATTTATCAGAAACTGACCTTCAAAGACATCTTGCTCCTTGCGCTTTAAAACGCTTACCCTTAGGAACTGAAAGCATGAACCTGACTAGGTACTTGTGCATCCATGTTTATAGCAGCATATTCACGGCAGCCAAAAAAAGTGGAAGCCCCCCACAGTGTCCCTCGATGGAGGAATGGATAAACCACACCTGGGGCTCCTGGGGGGCTCAGTGGGTTAAGCATCCGACTCTTGGTTTCGGCTCAGGTCACGATCCCATGGGTTGTGGGATGGAGCCCGGCGTCCCTGTGTCAGGCTCCTCGCTCAGCGGGGAGTCTGCTTGGAAGATTCTCTCCCTCAGCCCCTCCCTCCCTAAGGAGGGGACGACAAGGAAGGTGGTTAATGCACGATCTATGATTTCATACCCTGCTGAGCAGAAGGAAAGATGCCTGGAACCAGGGAATCTCAGAAACAAAGCAAGGAGAGCAAGAAAGAGACCAGAAACCACAAACTCCCAATGTCCCTGGCTCTTGAATATAAGACAATGCCGTCATGATTTTGGAAGCTAAGCAGAAATCAGGAAAATTATTATTTTCCTGGTTTTCAGGCACTGGGTTATAGAAAAAAATGGAGAGGAAGTACACTCTGAGGGGAGCTGGCTCTTTGCAACTTGCCCAAAAGAGATTGCCAAGGAGGCAGCTGTTGGGTCCTACCAGTTAGAGCCCAGGCACAGGCTGTCCTGTTATCGGCCATGCTGCTCTGACTCACGCTGAGCGCCGGCCTCAGGAGTCCCATTCAAATAGGATTGGCTGCATTTTGTAACAAGGTAAACACTGCCATATCGTTTTTACTGAATACAAAGTGTGTTTTTTATCTTAGGTATACAGACCATAACCGGCTTCAACACGTACGAGATTCCCGTGTTACTGATTAACAGTCCTAGCAGATCTATTTATGCAAAACACCCCCGGTTGTTTCCTCCTTCCACTGTGAGGTTTAATTGTGCAAAAGTAAAAGAGCTGTGTTTTCACCTGACTGCACCTCAGGTTAGAGCCCTGGTGAGGACAAGGTGAGATCTGAGGTCAGGGATGGAACTGATGACCATTCTCGGTGAACGTGGGGAGGTGATTCAAGGCAGACGGCCCACCCTTCCCAGCTCCCTGCCCACCATTTCAGAGCACCCATGGCCATGCTTGTAGATCTGGAAAGAAGTGTGTCACTTAGTCATCCACAACAATCCCTGCTGTTCTGTAACCCTGCCACATGCCAACATCGACCCAAAAGACAACAATAAGGGGTCCTCACCCATTGATATGTGACATTTGGTGAATGTGAGGCCAGAGACTCCCCCAGTGGAGAAAGGGAGACAGAGGGGTGGCCTGGTCTGTAGGGCTGTGACTTCAACTCTGTTAGCCTGGAGACAGGGCTGGAGTTTAGGGAACCAGCTTCCTTCTGTGGTCAACTGATGAGTTCTAGCTAGCTTGTTACTGAAGCCCCAACAAAAAAGTCTCTAACATGACCAACCACCTTTCCATTGCCAGAAAATTTCCATTTCCAGAAAAGACAGGCTAATCCTTGCAATGAAAACCCTAAAGTGGGAAAGTAAGTGGGCTTAACCTTGGAGACGGAAGGGCCATGTGGGGAGTCTCCAACGTGTCAGGAATGACAGAAGGCATCTGACTGCTCCCCATCCACTGAACGGACTTCAGCTGCCCAGAGCAGCACCACCAAGTATGGAGAACAGGAGCATCTCAGCAAACTCTGAAAGCCCAGCACATTCACCCCTCTAGCAGCTCCGCCATCATCACTGACAGGAGAGCCCCTTCCCCAGATCGCAGCACAAGCAACACCGAGAGATTGCTCCTGGGCCTTACTAGGAACACTCACTAGGAACACTGGAGAGAGGAGGAGAGGGGGCCCTAGAGTAGGATACCCTGGGGTCCACTCTGGGTGTGACCACCTATCCCAGGGCTCAGGCTTCTCACCTACAAAATGGGGATACTAATAGGACCTATGCCCTCACTGAGTTCTTCAGGGACTTAATGAGTTAATGCACAGAGGCCAGGGCCTAGTATTACAGCAGGTACTCAGTGTTATGTCAGCTGCTCTTATTCCTCCCAAGACAAGAGATCTGAAGGTCGGAAGGCAGGGCTCCCTAATTGCGGAGCACCTGGAAGCAACACAGGCCTAATACAAAGCTGGGAGGGACATTCTACGGACAGTTTTCACTTGATACAAGAGTCTTTCTGCAGAATAAACAAGGGCCTCAGAAATGGGGTAAAAGAAGCATCTATTTCTCCGTGGCATTACCCAAGCAAGCTGGGGGTATAGACTTAGCTGGCTATCCTCTGAAGCAACAGCAAAGCGTTACTAAGAAAAAATATGAAGACCCTATCAGTTTTAAGCTCTTAAGGAAGGGAGTCAATCCCTCTTCTGTCAGCTGAAACCCTTCTAGAGATCTCGCTTAGCATAAACATTCTTGCAACGGCTGAGAGCAGTCCTTGGTATGGGAACCAGGCACTTTATCCCAGAGCGGATTAAGCTGACCAGGAGGAGACCTTCAGAGTCAAGCGAGTACAGGGAGTTCACGGCCCAGAGGCTGGCTAACCCAGGGACAGTGGACCCCACAGAAGATGCCTTCTCCAGATGGGCCTCTTGGGAGCCTTTCCTTCAGATCTATAGGCACAGGGCATCTTGCCCACAGCCTTGAGGAGTTCGTGGTTACCTGTGGCTGCCCAAGGGAAACTGGATGGGTTTGGGGGAGGGAAGATATTGATCCTTCATAAAACTACCCATGATACACACCCCACCCAAAAGCAAAAATACATTTTTACCCATTAAGAACAACTCAAATACAATCTTGTATTCTCTCTAAAATCTGTCAGGCTACAAATATCCCAGGCTACTAAAGGGAGTCATTTCAAGGGTAAATGGAAAAGCTCAGAGGGAACCAAAACACTACCCCCCCCCCAAAAAAAGAAGTCTAATAGCGATTTTTCCCTAAGGAAAGTGAAATCTTTCCCAGGCTACTCCCAATTTATGGCCTTTAATCGGGTGTGTCCCTGGGAAAAGGGTCAGATGCTTGGGACCCCAAGGAGAAAGCTCTCCGCGTCACACGCACATCCCAGGAGCATCCCTAGTAGGACAGTGCGTGCACCTGCGCATGTGGGCGGGGCAGGGGTACGGTGGGGAGAGGGCTCTATTTTCTTCTTCAGCGGCAGAAAGCCTTTCTATTCCAAGGGCATCTCTAGAAGGGGTGCCGCCTTTCCCATCAGGATCTCAGCCTGGGCATACAAGTCACCTTTGATCAAATGAGGAGAAAGCCACTGAGCCCAGAGCAGTGGGAAGAGGTGGGGAGCAGTAATGGCCTCTCACAACCAAAAGAGCTGCAGCCTGACAGCAAGCAGCAACAAGCTTCCTCCTGCAAGCTGGGCAGGCTTTCCGTCAGAGTCGACAGGAAAATCGCTGTTTCCTGGAGGAGGGGAGCCAGGCAAGTCTGGAACAGAAGACCAGGGCAGGCTACAGGTACTGGCAGGGTCCATCCATTGGTCTGTCTCTGCGGGTCCCTCAGCCCCCGGCAAACTGTTAGCTCAAAGGGCAGGAGCAGGGTCGTCTTCACTCCCGTACTCCGCCAGGCTCAGCTCCTCCAGACACAGGGTCACCAGGCCCCAGGGTGATGCCTGCGACATCAGCACGGTCCATTTACGGAGGAGGCAATTCCCTTAGCCTCTCTGTGGCTCTGTTGCCTGGCCTGAACACTGGAGACAATAAAATAACCCACCTCTTGGGACTGTTAGGAAGAGTGTATGATGAGCTCCTTGAAAACCAGTTAGCACAGCGCCAGACGCAAAGTAAACAGACAACAGATTGTAGCTACTATCGTTGCTGTTAAAAATAAAAGGCAAAAAGGAAAAGCAACCTATATTCTAGAGTTTTACACTGTACTGAGATCTTTCAAAACAGCAGTACTTTGTGTGTGTGTGTGTGTGGGCGGGGAGACACTCCTGCATGAAGTCAGCAGTGAGGGACTGACGTCTAAAATGGAGCCCTCAGGGGCCTGGGATCGAGCCTCGCATCGGGCTCGGGCTCTCTGCTCGGCGGGGAGCCTGCTTCTCCCTCTCCCTCTGCCTGCCGCTCCCCCTGCTTGTGCTCTCTCACTCTCGCTCTCTTGACAAATAAATAAAATCTTAAAAAAAAGAAAAACCAGATACCCAACAACACTTTTACGTAGCATTAAGGTAGCTGCAAATATACCCCTGAACACAGACTAACACACTAGGTGAATTTCAACAAGGGCTGCATCATGAAAAACTGAACATAGGGCAAAAGATTCGTACCAAAATGTTAACTACTATCTCTGGAAGCAAAATTGCAGGTATTATTTACTTTCTATAAGGAAGAGCTAGCTCTGTAATTTAAAAAGTTATTTTAAAACCAAGGTCATGTTTCTCTGTGAGAGAACCGGGGTGTAACCCCGAAGCAGCAGCCTGGGGTGTGGCAGAGATGCCCTAAGTCAGGGTGTGGGAAAAGCCATTCTCCTGGCCCCCAGTCATGCTGGATGGGGTCACCGCCCCAGGGTACCAGCTGTTGGGGTAAGCCCTCAACCAATGATGTGGACACGGATCCTCATCATCTTCACGAGGAGCAGTTTAATCATCCTGTGTCCCTGGGGAACCACAATACAGGCCGAAAGAGATTCCCCCCCCGTGGCTAACCACACTGACCACTGGAAAGCAGGTGCCAGGTATCCGCAGGCGCCGTGCCACACCGGCGGGGGTAGGGCCGGAGCCCAGGAGCCGGCCCTTCCAGCACAGCTAATGCCTAGTTCCTACCTGGAAGGGTAGGTTCTAGGGACAGATCCCTGTCACTCCAGGTGACCCCACTCTCACAGGGAGGTCCCACCACCACGGCCTTGGCTCCAATCCTAGAGACTGACCTACGCTATCCCACCTGCACCTTCCAATTTCCCTAGATGCCTTTTACCCAAAGCAGTTTTCCCTCTTACGCCCACCAAACCAATTTCCTCATTGTTTATATCAACATAACTTTAAAAAGCTTCTGCAAGAGGTGAAGTGAATGTACAGGTCATGTTTCAAGACTAGGTAAAAGGAGTCTTCGGGCAGAAAAGCCAGGCCACACCAGGATGGAAGGGGGTAAGAACAACGAAGCAAACTGGTCTGGGAGCCGGTGAGACTCCCAACACCTTCCGCTCCCCTGGGCCAGCCAGGTCTGGCCAACGCACCGGCCCCAGTCAGCAGACACTGAGCACACCCCGCCAGCCAGCCCAGTCACCTGCAGCTGCAAAGAGCAGTGGCCTTTTTATACTCCATTACCCCTGAGTGCTGGGCAGGCCAAGGCTGCTGAAAAGGCAAAAGAGAGTGTTTTGCATAAAACATCTGAGCAAACCAGAAAGCATCTTGATATCCAAGAAAATGGAAAAATCCGAGGCCATCTTTAGGAGCCTATGGTCCCCCCGTGTCTTTGTGAGCATACTGTTTTCACACGATGCCCAGGTCCACGACACCTACAGCAGTCTCTAGAGGGACTGTCAAAGCGCTGGGCACTGCTGAGCAGATCTGTCAAGTTAAAGACTGAAGTCACAAGTGTTGGAACGAGAGTCAAAGCTGGTACCAAGAGCCCAGTAACATTCACTCAAGGCCAAGCTCATCTGCTTTCGTGAAAAGAACAGAAGAGAGTTGCAGTTGAGTGTCCCCAGAAAGAACATATCTTACCCATAGAGCCCACCTCCTTACTCCTGCTAACCATTAATGCTATTGCTAATTTTGACGTATTTTAAGGATGTTTCCTAATGGAAACATGCAAAGAGCATAAAAGTTAAGAATATAGTTTGAAATCAGACAGACCTGGGTTCAATTTATGGCTCAGTGAGTTACTTTCTGACTTTAGGCGAGTTACTTCCTCTCTCTGAATCTCCGTCTCTTCATCTCTAAAATGGGAAACCACCAGGACTGCTGTATGGATTAAATTAAATAATGTAGACAAAGCATCTGAAGAACAAGATCTAATTAGAAATGGTAACATTTATTTAGTGCCTGGCACAAGGGAAAAAGGAAGATGAAGGTAGAAAAAAGTTTTTTACTCATTCGTGGGAGGCCACATGACACAGGGAAGAATGTCCAGCTCTGGGTCACATGCCTGGGGGACCAGGGGCAGAACATAACTTCTCTAAGTCCCCAGTTCCACATCTGTAAAATCTAGGAAAATACCACCTCGCCTGAAGGACTACAGCAAAAACTGAAGCCATGTCCACAAAGCTCTCAGCCCCCACTCAGGCGGCTCACGTGGTGCCCAGTAAACGGCAGACACTGAGGGGCTTTGGGGTTGGACTGGTTTTGAATCCCAGCCCTGCCCATTCCTAGCTGGGTGACCATGAATAAGTGAGCCTTTTCTATGCTTCAGAGTCTCCATCTATATGATGGGGATAAAAAAAGACCTACCTCAGAGGGTTGTTCCCAGGACTAAATGAGTTAATATATAAAAGTGCATGACACATAGTAACCACTTAGGTTTTAGCTCTATTATTTAGCTATAGTTTTTATTATTTAATAATTAACAGTTACTATTAAATATTTTAAAACTTGGACCAGTGGGACTCAAACTTCTTGTTCCACTTTTTCTTTTTAAAAATTTTATTTTTAAGTAATCTCTACATCCGACGTGGGGTTTGAACTCACAACCCCAAGATCAAGAGTCGAATGCTCCCTGACTGAGCCAACCAGATGCCCCTCTGCTGGTTTTAATATAAGGACTGGTATCAAACACCCAGATTCTCCAGTCCCAGACTGAGACAAAGGCTGTCCAGTCAGAGGTTGTGAGGGCGTTCTATATAGTTCCAAGTTCCCAGAGCCTCTTTCCCAGGCAGGCTACCAGAAAAAGTCATGTATTTTTCAGCTGCTGCTGAAACAAATTAGAAAGTCCTTTTCTGCCACTGGGCTCAAAAGCAATGGGCAACTTAAATTTTTCATTATGCAGACTCCATCTCAGTAGCTCTCAAAGGAAGGTGATTTGCACCGAGGAAATCTGGTAATGTCTGGAAACATTCTGGTTGCCATAACTGAGCAGATACTCCTGGCATTTAGTGGATAAAGGTAAGGGATGCATGAGACAGCCCCACCCATCCCTAACAAAAAAATTATCCAGTGGGGGTACCTGGCTGGCTTGGTGGGTGGAGCATGCAACTCTTGATCTCGGGGCTCTGAGTTCAAGCCCCACATTGGATGCAGAGATTACTTAAAAAATAAAACCTTTAAGGGGCACCTGGGTGGCCAGTCAGTTAAGCATCCAGTGCTTGATTTGGCATGGGTCACAATCTCAGGGTTGTGAGATCGAGCCCTGCATCAGGCTCTGCACTGCGTGTGTAGATTCTGTTTAAGATTCTCTCTCTGCCTCTGTGCCTCCCCACCCTCTTTCTCTGCCTCTCTCCCCCTCTCTAAAAAATTAAAAAAATAACATCTTTAAAAAAAAATTATCCAGCCCCCATGTGAACTGTGAAGTTGAGAAACCGTGCCCTATAGGAAAGCAGCTTCTTGACAAAGTGAGGGCGAGGGGACAGAATACACCACGACTCCACACTACGATGGCAGCCGGGTACAAACGACACGTGCGTGTTAGCAAGAACTGCCTAGGAAATAAAAACGCAAAAATGATTTCAGATGACGGTGTATCTGGACTATGTGCGGTATTAAAAAAAAAATTTTCTGCATGAGTTGTTACTATGTTTAGGGGCCAGAGAAGAAGTGAGGGCCAGCGCGAGGTGGAGGCAAGAACGCTTCAGAGCTCCATCGCTCAGTTCCGATCACTCGCACAGCTGATGGCCAGCCGGTACCGTGACGGAGCTCCAAGCCCCTGCGACACAACGAATACCCTGCTCTGAACCCAGGCTAATTAATGAAGACGGCGAGGGAGGGAAAAAGTAGTGCAAACAGTCTTTTCTGCAAATTCAAGCCCAGAGCTGAACAGCTTAGAAAACTTATTCCAGAATCTCACCTGTCCCCTCTCCTGCCTCTCTCTAAACTCTTCTTCATCTTTAATGAGTCAACAAGAAGTTACTAGGGAATCAAATGGTCAAATTAGACAACTCTCTGCTACGATGGGAGACCTTAATTCTGTAACTAGAGCCAAGATCACAAAATTACAAACCAATGGAGGACAGAGAGCTGACCCAGACTAGGGGGTGGAAGGCAGCACTCAGCGCCACCGAAGTGACCCATGAGCAAGATGGGAAGGATTTAACAGGGGTTACCTGAGCCAAGTGTGAAGGCTTTTCACAGCCATTCAGAGGAAATACCATTTACAAAAGCCATGTCGGAGGAGAGGCCTGGG
The DNA here is from genome assembly GCF_964656455.1 of Halichoerus grypus. NCBI lineage: Eukaryota > Metazoa > Chordata > Mammalia > Carnivora > Phocidae > Halichoerus > Halichoerus grypus. The sequence continues at coordinate 119,343,503 of NC_135713.1, forward strand.
GAGGCTGAGGAACCGAACCAGAATCCGGTAGCAGGGCCAGACCATGAAGGGCCTCAAGGCCTTTTGGAATACTGGCCTTTCTTCTAAGAATACTAGAAAACCATTAATGAGGGTAAAAGAAATGTATAAATCCTTCACTTGTGCAGTTCCTACTCTGGCATGCCCAAAGGTTCGGGGAGGAAACCGCTGTGACCAGAACTTCTTTATCCTCAGTTAAATCAAAACCTTTGGCCTCTCACAAAGAAACCCAGGCCAGTAACAAAGCGTCCAAACTAAATGGAAGCCAACAGCTCATTGCAAAGAGAAGGAACAGCTTCCCCTCCAAAGCAAGGACCAGCAAGTTCTCAGCCCAGTGGACCATTAAGGCCTATGTCCTCTGGGGAGGGAAAAGAGAGCCCGCAAGACGGCTGAGAGAAACAGCTGATGTCAGGGCCCTTGAAAAGAGCCACAAATCCCAGGAGGACCTCACAAGCAGCTCATCTTCCCCTCGTTGAGGGGCCCTGTTGAGGATGCATCACAACACAGTCAGCTCTCCCATCTGTCTCCAGCGGTGTGCTTTCATCTGCATACGTCCTGGGGAGTCATTCAGGAGATCTTCCCGAAGTCCTAATTACCAGCTACAGTGCTGGGTCTGGGGACCCTACTGCCTCCATCTCCTGCCCCTTCCTTATTCATCTCCCTCCTCCTCCCTCTCTAGAGGCCTCCATCCTCCTGGCCACTGGATCTGTCTCCTCCTCAGAGCAAAGAGTATACATGACTAAACCCACTTGCTAGGGTCAGAAACCACAAGCTTCTCCATTCTGACAGGCCTGGCTGAAGTCTTCAAGATGCTGGCCCAGCCCCACGTTGAAACCTAAGGGCATTCCAAGGAATTCCATGTAAACGCCATTTGGGTATCAGAAGATTCAAATGAATGACCCAGGATATGGGCTAAGAGATGCAAGAGGAAGGACAAAGGTTAAATAGACTGAACAAAGACAAACTGAGGATAAGATAATAAAGGAATATTTTGCAAGACCATTGAAGATGTAGGAGACCAGCATAAACTGGGAGGCCAAGAAGGAAGAACCAAAGAGGCACAAGTACGGCAAGGGTGGACCTCAGCCAGATTCGAAGGCAGCGAGGGAGCAGCGCCCACGGCCCCCGGCACCTCTCCTAGAGGGGAGGCCAGTGAAGCGGTGTCAGCACAGGGACAGGCTCTCAAGTCAGCGCCAGGACTAGAGTTACTAGTTATTAGATTACTAGCTCTGACCTGGGCAAACTCACAGAGCTGTCACAGCAATTAGATGGTGGAGGAGACACCGTGTTTAGCACCAGCAGAAACTCAGCTAGCAGCAGCTCCTGGGGACCACTGCCAGGATTCGGTGTAGAGCAGCAACAGAACCCCGACGTAAGGCCTGACGGAGAATGACTCACGAGACACCCGCGCAGGGAAGGGGACACTCGACCATTCAACAGTAGGAACTGAGTACTGAGCCTAACATACACAGGTACCTGCCATCGAGGAGCTTCTACCCCGGCGGGAGGACAAAGGCAGCCAAGGAACACAGAAGAGTATGATGTGGGAAGGGAGATGAGAAGGGCAGGGACAGAGAGGGCCCAGTTGGGGTGCCACATTTAGGCGGAGGGCGAGCGGAAGAGGCGGGAAGGCCTCTCTGACTAGGTGACTGCTGAGTACGAACCAAAGGAGGCCACAAGGTGTGTAGATTTCTGAGAAAAAGCAAAGGCCCTGGAGGGCAGCCTGAGAAGGGGGGTGCAGAGTACGCAGGACGCTGCTGGCTCTGAGCGGGCCTTGCTGGCCACTGGAAGGACTCTGGCTCCTACCCTTCTACCTGGAAGCTCTCAGGGGGTCGGGGCAGAAAACAGACAGCAGAGGCAGGCACAGGAGGAGGGAGACCAGGTCTGGGGCCGTGACTGCGGAGGAGGACGTAGGAGCTGCCCCAGTGGCCTCATCAGGCCTGTGGGCAGACGGGGAATGACACTTAGCAACCGGCTTCCCCAGCTCACCCCTGAAGGCTTCCTGGCTCACCGGCCCTATCCACCCACAAGCAAAAATTCAGAAATTTATGTGGGCTGAGGGAGAGTACTAACTTCCTCACTGCCCGCCAATGTGCCATAAACTGTGCCAGGAATAGTACTGTAGTTCTCACCACAGTCCTGTAATCCCCATTTTACAGAAAAGGAAACGGAGGCCGAGGGAACCAGAGAATCCACCTGGATTCCTCAGCAGTGCAGCTTTGGGTGGCCATGCTGGGACACTGTCATCTGATACCTGACAAGGAAGGTCCTGAGCCAGACTTCATCTCTCGGGGAAGGCTTCCCAGGGCAGTGAAAGGGCACAATCAGAGTTTCTGACGAAAAAAAGCATAAAAGGCTCAAACAAGCCACGCTGTAATTCCACACCCCAAGCCAGGTAGCCAGAGATGCCAGATCGTTCCATTCCTTTCTCTTCCGTCCTCACGGCGACTGAGGAGAGCAGTGTCAGGTACCAAGAAGAGCTTCGAGAAAGAGAAATATGCCGTTCTATCACCACCCTGCCCCCACCTGATGACCTTGGACTAAAGGAAAGGCCACACGGAGCTTCTGGTTGGTTGGCCAGTGACCCAGTAGGGCACTGCTGGGACAGGCACTCCCCCCCGCACCTTCAAGTTACAAAGAACCATAACAAGGTCATTTTTAGTTCCTGATGGACAGGCCTAGAAACTCGGTTCAAAGGCCAATTGGGCTTTTGAACTCCATGGGGACATCCCAAGGACACTGCTGAAATAGAATTCATTCCATTTTTTAAAAAAGATTCTATTTATTTATTTGAGAAAGAGAGAGTGAAAGACAGCATGAGCAGAGGGTAGGGGTAGAGGGAGAAGCAGACTCTTGGGCTGAGCAGGGAGCCCGATGCAGGGCTCGATCCCAGGGTCGTGGGATCATGACCTGAGTCGAAGGCAGACGCTTGACCAACTGAGCCACCCAGGCGCCCCAAATTTATTTCATTTTATTACTTTTTTTTAAATCAACACCTTGCCAGATTATCACAGTCCTAACCCAGAAGAACATGTACAAAGCCCTGATATCTGCAAGACCATTGGGTCTTCCCAAGAGGTAAATAGCACAGGAAGGGGCTCCAAGGTAAAGGGACCCGGACAACCCACATGAATTCACAACCACCTTTCAAAATGGTGGTCTTTCCACTCATCCAACACACACTTCCTGAGCACATCCGATGTGGCAGCACTGCTCTAGGTGAGGCAGAGATGTGGGAGAGAAAGACAGTCACTGTGAGGTTTCCAAGGGGAGGCAGGCATGCGTAACCTGCCCAGGTCCTGGTGTTAATAAGGGGAGTTGAATCCAGATTAATCATGCTCCACTTTGCCTCTGCTACCAGGAAGCTGATATCCTGCTCTGAGCTACCAGGTTTTTGTGTTTGTTTTGTGGCGGTCGGGGGTGATGGTGGCAGCGGGGAGATGGGAATGGGCTGCAAAGAAGGTATTATCCTGAGGCAGGGTTTGAGAACTGCTGTGGAACCTGCTGGACCACAGCACTAGGACGAAATAAGGAAAAGCATTTAGCTTGGACTCAGGACTTACATCCTAGTCAAACTCGCTGACCCTGGGCAAGTCACTAAACATCTCCAGGCTTCAGTTTGAATCTCTAAGAAGAGGGGGTTAGCCTAGCAAGGAATGGCAAATGGCTTCATCTCATCCAACAATTCAAGCCTATTCACAGTGGCTGCCCAGGGCGCTGGGGTAAGGAGGACTCTGAGGCCACGTTCGGGCTAAGCAGAAAGGGCCAGTGAGTGAGGTCTGCCAGGAGCTCGGAAGGGTCATCAACCTCGGTGCTCCTCTGAGGACTTCCAGGGCTGCTGCTGAGAGGTGGCTGAGGGGGTGGCATTTTAATTTTGGTGACCAAATTTTTAAAACTCTCTTTCACTATTTCTAACCAACCCACAGAACCTTCCTTCAATAAACAGATTTCCTGATAAAAAACTGGAGATACTGTTGTGTTTAATTTTTCCCTTTAAGCCATTCCGTAACTATGGCACGGTCACGAGAGCCTAGAAACAGTTGTGGTAGAGAGAATGCCTCACTGAACAGGAGTCCACCTATCACCAGGGGGACTTGCTGCAATGCTTGCAAAGATCCCCCAACACACAGGCCATGCTGCAGTGTGGCAAGCAGGGAAGTCTCTTGCCCCTCCCCTGAAATGCCGGCTACACAGACCTGTGGCTGCGTGGACCCATGGGGTGTGAAGTGCTATTCTGAGCCTTCCGGGCCTGGATGGGAAAAAGGTCTGGCAGATCATGACATGGTAGTGATGTGAGGTTTGGGGCAATCTGGGTGAGAGGTACACAGAATCATCTGTACTATTTCTGCAAGGCCGTTCTACGTCTGCAATGGCTTCAAAATTAGAAATTAAAGAAAGTTTCTTTTTCCTTTCTTTCTTTTAAAGGAAGTCCTGAAAAAAAATAAACAAACAGAAAACTAAATAAATAAAGGGCCTGGCAGCTTCCACTTCTGCACACGGACACTGAAGGGTGAAGGAGCCCAGCTACCCGAGCTGCTGTGCTGGGAGGATGCCCAGCCTAGCCCCACCGAGGGGCCTCGTGGAGGAGAAGGGGGAAAGAAAAACATCAGATTCGGGGTTTCTGGATCTTTCGGATTTGAAAGAACAATTATTCATTATAATGAACCGGAAGTACAAGATTTTGCTGAAACAGAAATAGCTGACAGAATATGGCTGACCTTAAACGTTCAAGGGAAATAAGAGGGGGAAACAAAGCCACTAAGAGTAGAGAAGCCCAAGATTGGTTTGGAAAACACATAAAGATAGTAGCATCTAGTGATAAGCTCTGGGTCTTGTAAGCGATGAATCACTGAATTTTACTCCAGAAACCAATACTGCACTGTATGTTAACTAAAATTTAAATTAGAAAAAATAAAGATGGTAGCATCTAAGTGTGGGTATCCCTCCGCCCCCCACAGCCAGGCTGCCACAGGGCTCCCATCCCCCTCTCCCTTCTGAAGCTGCTGCGAAACCACATGGCTTCTCCACACTACACACGCAAGCCAACCCGACAGCAGCCTTTCAGACATGCTATAAACATAAAGCCCGGGGGAGAGTTTATAAATCTCGTTCAAGGGTAGAACGTACACACAGTCAACCCAGCACCCCGGTTATCATCTACGTTCCAGCCCCCGGCAATGCCATGGGGAACAGAGACGGGTCGCTCAAGCCAAGCCCCGCCCCAATTACAGAATCTCTAACTCGGGACAGTCTGTTACAGAGCAGTATGTCGACCTTACCCCTGTGGCAAAACGCCGTCCATGCTGGTCGGGCAAGATCGGACTATCTGAATGGGTCTTTGGGATCTAATTCCTTGGGCTGAGGTTGGTTTCACATTCTTCTTGGCTAAATGCTTTTGTTTCCTGAGTTCCTTTTGATACAGCATCCCTAGTCTTATTTCATTAGGATTTATCTTACCACATATCTAAGACTATTAAAGGAATTTCCCCCCCGCTGTCACCTGCAGCCTACACAGTCCTGACTAACCGCCAACGGTGAAAGCCTACACTAGGACAGTACCAGCGCGGCTGACTGAATTCAGACATTAAGGAGGCAGACTAGACAAAACACAAAAAGGAAGGGAACTCAGAGAGGGGAGGTGCTCGGGAAGAAGCCTGTCCGGGGTGCAGCTGAAGCATGGGGGACTGGTAACGGCTACCAGAGGGGTGGGACACACAGGGAAAGCTCCACGGAGGAGTGACATTTTGTGTCACCTCTGAGGTGTGTAGGTTGGGGCAGAGAGGGAATGAGGCGTGGGGAGTGACGGAAGCGGTGTGGCAGGGAAGAGGCCCTGCGCACTTCTGGATGCCGATGACGACAGCCTGGGCTCGAAGTGGATGTGATGACTGATGAGACAGCCTGTGTGTGCGGGGGGGGGGGGGGAATCTTGTCCGTGGGGAGGGCTGGGGATGACGTGAACTCTGTTGGGAGCGGAGTGCAATGTGGTGCAGTGTCTGCCAAGATGGTGACCAACGACTCCTCGGGCTCCACATTCCCATGCTGTTCCTCTGGAGACCGTGTTTATTTTACACAAACGTTTGTAACGGCCGCTACTTACTAGTCATAATGGCCACGCGTAGTGTCCGTCAACTAATGAATGGATAAAGAAAACGTGGTGTATCCATAAAATGGAATATTATTTGGTGACACAAAGGCATGGAGGACTGACAGATGCTTACAACACAGATGAACCTTGAACACCTTACACTAAGCGGAAGAAGCCGGTCACAAAAGGAACACCTAAAGGTAGCAGCACCTAGTGATGAGCACCGGGTGTTATGATTCCACTTACAAGAAATGTCCAGAACAGGCAAATCTACGGACATAAAACAGATTAATGGAGGGGGAGGGTTAAGGAAACGGGAGCTATTACTAAAGGATATGGGTTTCTTTGGGGTGATGAAATGTTCAGGAATTACAGTGGTGATGCTCATACGACTCCGACTATACTAAAAACCACTGGATCGTACACCTGAAATGGGTTATGTGTATGGTATGTGAATGATCGCTCAATAAAGTTGTGACCAAAAAGAGTGGGGGTGTCGATGACATCTAGTTCCTCTCCCACTGAATCCAGCCAGCCCCGTCGAGAGAATATGGGTAAGCGATGCTGGGTCGGTTCTGGGCCTACCCATGAAAAGGCTGGCAAGCTTCCACCTTCACCCTCTTGGAAGTGAGTTGCCATGTGAACAAGCCAGGCTAGATGACAGACAACAGGTAGAGAGGCGCCTCGTGGAGGTAAATCAGGACCCCACTCATGTGAATGAGGACATCTTAGGACATTCCAGCCCCAGCCAAGCTGACAGCTGAATTAAGTGACCCCAGGAGAGATCACATAAAACCAACTAGAATCATGAGAATAAACCACTGTTGTTTTAAGCCATGGAGTTTTGGGGTGCTATGCTATATGATGGATAACTGACATACCACCTCTCCAAGCCCCGGGTTCCACCTCTGTAACGTGGGATTAAAGCCACAGGGCTCTTGGGAAGGTCACATGAGGCTAACAGCAGGCACCAGGCTCAAGAGGTACTAGTTGCTATAGTTATTATTAGTAACTACCATCCCCGGAGCCCCTGGACATACTGCAAGTACACTGCCCGGGAAGCTCCATTCCCATAAGCACCTGCTACCTCCAATCACAGGGCTTCCAAAAAACTGGTTTCCCGAGAAAAACAAAGGTATTTTTTTACAATTTCTGTAGTACAAAAGATGAACTTTGAACCATAAACAGACTAAGATTCTGCTTCGATTAGCCATCTACCCAGCTACCTATCCATTCAACACACCTTTATTAAGTCCTTACTGATTACCAGACACAGATTAACAGCAGCTCAGAAGACCTTCCCTCACTTGAAACAGCAACAGTTACCACGTAGGGGGCTGTTAAGCGAATGGACTACACACTTGCACTTCAGCTAGAGATGAACCTACAGTCGTAGATAAAATCTAAAATCATCCACCCAGAGAAAAGGGGATAGGTACAGATTCCGAAGCCAAACCATCAGGATTCCAATCTGGAATCTGCCCGTTAGCGTGGTGACCTGGAGCATGTCATTACTCCCCTCTGTGACTTCATGACTTCACCATAAAATGGGAATAACCTCACAGGATTGTTGCAAGGATTAAATGTTAATGTAAACAAAGCTCTCAGGAGACCACCGGGCACACAACAAGCACTCGATAAGAATTAGTCATTTTAAAAAACCTGAAGGCGCTGTAACACAGCGACTCTTCTGCAAACCCAAAGGTCACAGAACAGTCCTAACAGTCACCCAGACACCTAGCACAGTGCTCCTCAAGAGGTTTCCTTTCTAATCCTTCACAGACTGGTACTTTTTGTAAAATGCCGATCACCTGCTTGAATGTCACAGGCATGTCCAATAGCTCTAGAAGCTCTTCCCTGGTTACTCTCACGCTCTGTACTTCTCACAGCTGTCCGCAGACGGGCACTTGTCTGCACAGCCGACTTGGAGTAGCACTGTTCTAGCACACAAGGACTCACATGCCTGCTGAAAACTCAGCTCGCAGGTTCAAGAGAATTATGAAAACACAGCAGTAAAGAAAACCAACCCAACAGCTGGGGCAAGGGGATGACTTGCGGGTCAACAAACCGAGAGAGAGAATAATCTCGACAGGCCAAATCTAAAAAACAAAACTGGCTGCCAGGGCAAGAACCCACCTGGTACTCCGCCCCGCCCCCCCAGCACTCCAGAAGGTGCCCTCGGGAAACATGTCAACCAGGAAGTCATCAGCCCCAGAGGGATAAGAGACATAGAGAAAGTAGACAGAACTGACTCAGGCCTCCCGAGAAAGAAGTCCTTCTCAGGAGTTAGAAACCACCCTAAGCAGTCACCAAGCTTTGGGAACATCAACCACGGCACACAAAGGCCTGAGTTCCTTCTCTGCCAAACAAAACATGCAAACATTTCCTCTGGTGACGTGGGACTGTGCCCATGCACACCCACATATATACACACCCCGTTCCCAGTACCTGTGGTTTTAGGAGGCTCCTGAGGTCCGCCCTGCCAGCCATACTGAGGGTATCCTTGGTAGGGGTACCCCTGAGGAGGTGGGTAGGGTCCCCCCATAGGTCCTGGAGGGTAGCCCTCTGGTCCCATTGGTTGTGGTGGATAAGGTGGGTACGGGGCCGTCGGACCAGGGCCCGGATACGGTGGAGGGTTCCCTGGGTTCATCAGGGACCTGCAGAATGTACCTAAGAGACAAATAACGAAAATTATTTTCATCTAATCCGTGGAAATCATTAGGAAAAAAATTTCAACTCAAGAGACCATTTACAAAACATCTTAGAGATTACAAACCTCTTGTAAACCTTCATATTTCTGCCCATTCTTTCTTTCTCACCATTCCCCCAATGGACAAATATCTTCTGTACCTGTTTATTTGCCTTCTGCCTGCCTTCCTCACTAGACTGTAGGCCGTGACAGCAGGGATCAAATCACTTGTGGATCATCACCATGACCCTGGAGCTTAGCATACTGCCTGGTACAAGACAGAATTTTCTTTTTTTTTTTAATTCTCTGAAATGTCCACAAATGTGACTGCATAGCTCTAGGAAGAAAGCAGCAAGTGTAACAGAACTAATTATGAGTCAGATCAGAGGGGGCTAACCCAGCATGAGAAATCCTCCAAAAAACAGGGCTGGGCCACACTGGGATCTTCTAACAAACAACACTACTGCGGTGACCGATGAAGGACCCACGGCTCTAAGCCGTTGAGCTGTGTGCTTAGTCCTCGCTGGACAGAGGGCACTCAGATCATCCAGGGTCCCAGGACTCTGGAGGGCTCACCAGGAACCCTCACCTTTGTGTTTAATGGTGCCAGTTCTTGGTGGTTTGCCTTTGTGCGGAAGGCCATTGCTTCCCAGCCCCCAAAGACTCGTTAACCATTCTCTCGACTGTGCCTGACGTTACAATGACCTGATTAAGAGCATTCCTGGGGTATGCAAAGTACATACTCGGATGAACCCGGTACCTGTCATCGTGCTGTGTCGTACTGTTACCCGTCCGCAGTACCGGTATTTAACTCTTTAACTACTCAGGAGTCTTCTATCCCCAACTAAACAGTAAGTTAATAGAAGGAAGACTCTTATAGTCAAAATCTAATAATTTCACTATTAATTCTTCTTTATAACAGTAATCAATAAATTTGTTAAGTGACTCTGTATGTATGTGAAGAACGAAATAACCATAAAGTAAGGTTCCCTAGAAAATCCAGATTAAAGTAATAGTGGACTTTGCAGGTTGCCCACACAACAACCATATCCCCCTTCATAATAGTGGTCAGATTTCCAGTCAGGTACCCCCATCCATTCTTCCTTCCATAACAGCTCCAGGATGAGCCCAGGGTAACCTAAGCCAACCCAGGTCACTCTCCCACTTTTCATGAAAATTGGTAGAAGGAATCCAGGACTAAGTCAATCACAAATGGCATTCCTTGGCCAATGGGACTGGTTCTGACATGGTTTGGTAACTAAAAGCTCGGGGCTCTTCTAACACACTCCCAACCTCCCTTTCCCCTAACTCAAGCACACACAAAGTCTAGCAAGGACACGGCCGAGAGAATTGCCAACAGCCGATCTGCAGCCCCGAGGAAGCCAGCCCGAAGATGAAGAGGTGCTCCAGAAAAGCAGAGCAGAAAGAAAAAAAGAAAAGCGATTCCAGATGACTTTGTAACAGTTCATAAATCAGGCAGAAACCTAGACTAACCTCAACTACCCCTAGAATTTCCAATTCTAGGAACCAGCAGTAAGTAAGCTAATGAGCCCTTCCGAGTGACATTCAAGCAAACATATAGTTATACAGTGCTGACCGTGCCTGGCGCTGTGCTAGGTAATGGGGTACAGAGAGAAACATGGCTCAAACCCATCCCTTGGGCAACTGGTTAAAAAGGCAAACATAAGGGTAGTGATTTTTAGAAAAGGTGGTAAACAGACAGCTGGGCAGGAATAGGGGCTTAAACCCAGTAGGAGGAGGTTGAGAGTGTCACTTGAAGGAGGTGATTATAAATTGAAACTTTCTAATATGGAATCAGAATAGCTTGAAGGTCTCTATTTTGACCACATCTGCATTCTGTCCCTCATTTTAGAGACTTAGTTTTCCAGGGGCCTAACAGGGATTCAGAAAAAAACTCGAGTTCTTTCCCTTCTCTGCTCTTGGCCAACATGGCATCACACTCTGACCCGGGAACGGCCTTTCCCCTTATCCTAACGTAAAGGCTCATGGTGACTAACACTGCAATAATCACATGAATCTGGGACACGTACGTAAGTAACCCCAAACCACGTCTGCATGTCCTCTCTTCTACTAAGAAGGCTGTGGAAAACCTAGTGAGCCCTGGTTTAAAACAGAAATCAATCTCATTGACTCTCCCTGTCCCCCAAATGGCCATTCCATTATTTACTTTTTAGGTCACAGAAGTAGAACACAGCCATCATAACTACGCTTTCCAGAAATTCAGTGTATCGGGGTGGGGGTGGGGGCTCCTCTGAACTGAACTAATCCCAACAAAACTGTATTTTATCTTATTAGTCCAACAAGACCCTGTAGTAATGATCATTCTCACTCTAGCAAAGTCTGGACCAAACTCTGTAGACACTGTCCTTGAGAACAGCAACCCATGAGAAGGAAAAAAGAACAAAGTACATAGAACTATTAAAACTTCAGACCTCAATGTTTCATGACTTTTCTGGATCCATCTATTTGCATCTATTCCCCATTATCCTGTGCTGTTCTCTCTCTCTGAAACCCTCAAAACTCTTCCAAAATGCATATGCTGTCTCTCCTTCTCCCTCAATAGGTTTCCCCCTCAATTTTGGTATGTACCTTTCTCCCTCTACCTGAGGCATCATTTAATGTCTAGGGAGAAAAAAAATCCCAAGTGCTACTCACAGAGGCACTTATAAAGAATATAAACCATCCAGGGGCTCCAGCTGCCACGCCTCCCGCCCTATTGTGTCCCTGTGTTCCCAAGACACCCAGTCATCTTAAAGGGATAAAAATCTGGACCTATCATCATTTCCCTCTAAGTAGTATTAAAAAAAAAAAAAAAAAAAAATCCCAGTAAGAGAAGAGGGAAAGTCACAGAAACAGCACCTGTGCTGAGATCAAAGATCCTGGGGCTGGCATTTGCAAAGCACAACTTCACCTCATGGGAATCAATTCGGAATCCCAAGTTTGTACAGAAGCCAACCGAAGTAAAAAAGATCACCTAACACTGACACAGCCCAGTACAAACCACTTAATGTAATCAAAACACAAATGACCTTTAAATTCAAGGTATGATACTTAACTCTGTAACATGAACATTTTCCTTATAAATTTGGTCAGGTGAAATGCAAGCCCTACTATAACAGAGTGTGTTACGCCAAGGGTCAAATGTAAACTGGAAACTGTACTATTAAAGACAAATCAGAGCTCCAAACGGGAAAGCTCAAATCAAGCAGCAGTCAAGATCCATTAATAGACCACACTGAACAATGCTATCCAGCCATGCTCAAAGTCACAGCATCACCGGTCATTCGGTCATACAATGGGAAGAGCAGGAACTATGCCTTCAGAAAGTGGTCCTATGAGATAAGACCACTAGAAGGGACCTCAAAAAAGTAGAGACACGGGAAAGAACAATATTTTTCAAAGTTGTTATTTTTTTTGAAGATTTTATTTATTTGACGGAGAGACACAGCGAGAGAGGGAACACAAGCAGGGGGAGTGGGAGAGGGAGAAGCAGGCTTCCCGCGGAGCAGGAAGCCCGACACGGGGCTCGATCCCAGGACCGTGGGATCATGACCTGAGCCGAAGGCAGACGCTTAATGACTGAGCCACCCAGGCGCCCCAGTTGTTATTATTTTTTAAATTACAAGATACCTGGTAGCCTGGCACTGACCCTGAAGGGAGAACAGTGAAGAATTTTCCTCTGGAAAAACTAAAAAGTGCCCATGGAGGAAGTATTACGGATATGAGTATTTGAAGAGACTCCAAGAAATGACTCACCACCCAGGCACCCCACTGCAAAGCCCAGGCACACAGAACTTCTAATTGACTTTTTATCGCTTAATACATAAATGAATGGACAGAAATTATCAGACATCTGAGTAAAGTCTGCAACATAAAAGAGCAAAACAGAATAGGAAGAAAAAATTTAAATGTCCAAAAGTTAAATTATGGTACAGCTATATAGTTTTTCTGCATTTTTAATGGTTTTTGAAGCATGATGTAGTATTAAGTATAAAAAAAAATTTTTAAGGGGCGCCTGGGTGGCTCGGTTTGTTAAGTGTCCAACTCTCTTGATCTCAGCTCAGGTCTCAATTTCACAGTCAGGAGTTCAAGCCCCGTGGTAGGGGGGCATGAAACCTACTTAAAAAAAATTTTTTTTAAGCTATATATTCAGCATAATTCCATTTTCATTTTTTAAAAGATTTTATTTATTTGAGAGAGAAAGTGTGCATTAGCGCATTGGGGGGGAGGGACAGGAAGAAAGGGGCTCAATCTCAGGACCCTGAGATCATGACCTGAGCTGCTCAACCTACTGAGCCACCCAGGAGCCCCAATCCCATTTCTTTAAATATTCATAATTAGATTAATGTACAGAATGAAGATGCCTACAACAGACCCATACAGTAGTCACCTGATTGTACAGAAAGGCACCACTACAATTCAGAAAGTAAAAATTAGTCTTTCCAAAAAATAGTGCTGGATATTCTTGCAGAGGGGGAAAAAAAATGAACCTTGATCCCCGACGTTATAAACAAAAAATAATTCACGCTACATCATAGGCCTGTATATAAACACTACAGCAATCAAGCTTTCACAAGTATATAATATATTCATGACTTCGGCACTATTTACCTTATGACCCAGCAACTCTGCTCTCAGATGTATAAGTGAAACGAGTGCATAAGAACATTCAAAGCCGTTTTATTTATAATAGCCCCAAAGTGGAAACTGTCCAAATGTTCGTCAACAGCAAAACAGATAGCTTATGGGATATATAAGAGAAAACTGTCCAGCAATAAATAAAAAAGAACAATTACTCCATGCAACAGCGTGGATGAATCTCACAGACGATGATGAGTAGTAAAAGGAGCCAGATTCAACAGACTTCACACTGTATGATTCCATTTATATGAGGTTTGAGAACAGCCAAAAGGAATCTACAGATATTGACTGGAAGAGGCACAAAGGGAGCCTTCTGGAATGATGGAAATGTTCTACATCTTGAGCTGAGTCATGTTTACATGAATACTACAAACTCATTGAGTTGTACATTAAGATTTTCACACTTTAAGTTGTACGGTAACAGCAGACAGAATTTGGCTAGGAGGAAAAAAACATTTATAGTGGTTTTCCCTGGGTGCTACAATTATGGGCAATTGTTATTTACTTATATTCTTCTGTATTTCTGAAAGTTTCAAGAAGGGAACCTATACAGTCAAAAAAAAAAAAAGTTCTCTTAGTGCTTTTGGATATTTTCATGCTGTTCACTTTTTTCTTAACCGCTAGCCTGCCTCTGCAGACCTCCTATCTACCCACTTGCAGCACCCCGATATCCCGTCCCACTACTCATCTAACCCTTGTTGGTAACTGATTTTATATCTGCTCTTCCCTGCTTTTTACAGTAATTTCTGTAATTATGATTCTTTTTTCACAAGATACTTCAGCTACTTAAGTTCTTCAAGTGTCTTCTTTCTGCTTCAAACTAAGATGTCACTTGTCTGAGTACCAGACATGGGGTTAAAAAAAGAAGGAAATTCTCATGATTGCATGGAGACTTCCCCCACCTTGAAACTGTTCTTATCGTCAAAGCCAGAAGTCATGCTTATCCTTCCATCCTTATAAATACTCCTTCAGAATTTATAAAATTATCTACTCTAACGACCTCCCTTGGTGTCTTTTTTTTTTTTTTAACTCCTTCATTAGCTGGTCTTTTAACAGGATCTTTGTAAAAAGATTTATATTCTAGGTCCCTCATTTTTTCTTGATTCTCGTACCCATAATTTTGGGTATGGTTTGTTGGGCTAAAAAAAGCTTTAGAATTACTGGTTTTGTGCTGCTCTGTCCTAATTACTGGTTTTGTGCTGCTCTGTCCTCTCAGGTTTACAGTTTTCATTAAATTTTAGCACTGACGTGTTGGTTTATTCCGTTCATGTAGTCATTTGTTCATTCCATAAATACTTCCAGAAGCACCCACTATGACCCAGCACCAGTGGTTCTAGGCACTATGGAGATAAAAGTAAGCAAGAGACTGCTTCTACTGGGACTAGTGAGAGAGGCAGACATTAACATCAGCAATTATGAAACCAAGCTAAGAGAGAGGAAGCACTTAGTACAGCAGAGCTCAAAGTAAAGACGACAGATCAGGAAAGTCAGGGAGAGCTTCTGGGAGGAAGTGATTATCACACTGAGAGTTAAGCATAAACAGAAATCCGACTACTCAACCTTCACCCTCTGGTCAGAGACAAAAACCTGTGAGTTCATTATGGCCTAAGCAGACAGATGAGACCAGGCCAAGCGTCAGCTCACAAAAGGCCTTGCTAAGAATAGACTTTCAGGATCACTGCAACTTCCTTTTTTTTTGTTTTGTTTTGTTTAAAGATTTTATTTATTTGTCAGAGACAGAGTGAAAGAGAAAGAAAGATCACTTGCAGGGGGGAGGGGGAGAGAGAGAAGCAGGCTCCCCACTGAGCAAGGAGCCCAACGTAGGACTCGATCCCAGGACTCTGGGATCATGACCTGAGCCGAAGGCAGACGCTTAACTGACTGAGCCACCCAGGTGCCCCTGTGGCTTCCTTTTCTATACTTACTACCTCTTGTAAAAGGATTCACGTAACTTTACTTATGCTTGCTTGTCTGATGCTCTTGGCAAATCTCATCATTTGTTTATTCATCAATAAACAACATTCAACAATATGAAGGACGAGACAGCCTGGCCCCAGGGATATGAGAGAACAAACCCTAGCTGGCTTGCTCTTGCCCTTCAGTACTGCTAACCATAAAAATGAAACGGTCGTTTCCATTTCTCTGTTACTGCATCAGATGGAAAATGCTGGAAGTTCTCCAAATTTCTAGGGTATAGTGAGGACAGTTTGGCTATTCAGACTATACAAAATTCACTTTGGCCGGTCACCTTAATGAGTTCTGCAATTTTACAGGAACGGGTACAAGAAGCCTGCCTGGATGCCCCCCCTAGGACGGGAAGTTGTGTGACACACATGTGCAACGAGCAGAGAGGAGAAGCAGCGGCCTCAACCGGAACCCCAAAGCCCCAACCACAAAATGAGCATTCTAGAACCATGGGCCTGCACCTAGGAAGAACCTACTCCTGACCCGGACAGTGTGACACAGGAGCCGCGAGGAAGAGCAACCACAGGGATTTACCATTTTTTTAATTTTTTTTTTTTTTTTTAAGATTTTATTTATTTATTTGACAGAGAGAGAGGGAGAGACAGCAAGAGAGGGAACACAAGCAGGGGGAGTGGGAGAGGGAGAAGCAGGCTTCCTGTGGAGCAGGGAGCCCGACGCCGGGCTCGATCCGAGGACGCTGGGATCATGACCTGAGCCGAAGGCAGACGCTTAACCAACTGAGCCACCCGGTGCCCCAGGGATTTACCTTTTAAAGACCGTAGTGACACGCCCAACACCACCAACAGTAGGTAACCTCTTAGAGTTAACAATGATCACAACATGGGCAAGATCTGTGATTTTGTAACTTGCTCACCATTTCCAACACATTTTCCTCTGTTACCATTTCCTAAGTTGCTTTTCTTTGGGGGGCAGGCTGGAAGGATATAACCTGTAATGTTACTTCAGCATCGTCAAAATACCCATTCTGGTGTCGACCTCCCAAATATTATCAGCCATCCCCTACCTCATTCAGGATCTTCTGTTTGCCAGAGTTCTACTAGGCACTGAGCTGTCCTCACAAAATCAGTGAGTGAATATTAGAGCATGTCTTTTGTATCAATATTCTGGCTTGTGGCCTCTTTGTGGAGGATATAATGACACAGAGCTCAGAAATGGCACCTTTCACTGAACAAGGGCATCAAAACTCACATGAAAGGGAAAAAAAGTAATAGTGGACCATCCATCTCTGGAGGCACTGTCCGAGAGCAATGAAGACCTTCGTTTTTGACATACAAACTACAAAGGAGTCTAAAACCCTACAAACTATTGATTAATATGCTTTGCTAATGCCATTCAGGTAACTGCTTTAAGCCACCATCCCCAACATTAAGCTAACAAAAAGATGTAAGCACACTCAACTTGTCCTGATACATTAGATTAGGAGTAATAAAGTCTGAAAAGTCATCCCACATTAATCCACGGTAGCTCAACATTATTTGAAAATATGACTACAGTTGGGGCACCTGGGCAGCTCAGCCAAGTGTCCAACTCTTGGTTTCACCTCAGGTCACGATCTCAGGGTCGTGAGATTGAGCCCCAAGTAGGGCTCCATGCTCAGGGCGCAGATGGCTTGAGATTCTCTCTCCCTCTCCCTCTGTTCCTCCCCTCCCCTTTTCTGTCTCAGATAAATAAAATCTTAAAAAAAAAAAAAAAGAAATGATGAATAGCCAATCAATCTTGCCTCCCTCCAACATTAAACTCGGTGTGTAGATTTTAGCATTCTTCCAGCCTTAGAGACTTTGAGGGAATCCAGAGAAGTTCCCTTCAAGAGAGGGTAACATATCCGCTGAAATTGTTTGTATAAAGATGTCTATGAAGAACCTCTGGCTGGATCCAAACCTGTTGCTCTATAAAATCTAACATCTACAACATTTATTAAATGGTCCTTAAAGAAATAATTGCTACATCAAAAGGTCTATCAACAACTCAAATAGCCTATCTAAGCTGCCCAGGCATTGGTATCCCATTCCTCCCTAATGTTTGGAGAACACCCTTTTTTTTTTTTTAAGATTTTATTTATTTATTTGAAAGAGAGTGCACACACAAGCAGGGGGAGGGGCAGAAGGAGAAGCAGACTCCCAGCTGAGTAGGGAGCCCGATGTGGGGCTCGATCCCAGCACCCTGAGATCATGACCTGAGCCAAAGGCAGATGCTTAACCGACTGAACCACCCAGGTGCCCTGAAACATCCTTTCTTTTTACTTAGGGACAATCCTGTTTTCTTTCGTACTCTTCAAAAAAAGCATGTTTTTAAGTGAAACCTTAAATAAATAAAAACACCCTGTTCTTTGAACCTGCAATTCCACCTTTAGGATTTTATCTTACAGATAAACACTAGTTCTGGTATGCAAAAAAAAAATTTTTATACACACAATTTTAAACCCTCTCCACAGATACTACAGCATTTGTTTATTATAGCTATATAACACATCACGCACACACACAAACACACACACAATGTATAAAATCCCAAAAGGCCACCAATATGGGAATGGTTAAATAAATAAACCATGGAACTTACAAACCATGGCATTCCTATTTGGCCCTTAAGAATGAGGTAGAATTACATGTGCTAATATGGAAAGGCTCCAAGACCCTGAAAAAAGCAAATTGCAACACAACACATTCTATTACCCCATCTGGGTTTAAAAATAAAGTTCTATTTCTAAACCTGAATACATTACAGTTATATTAATGAATATAATTATTCATTTAACTGTACTTTCTTTTTATATATACATTTCCACACATATTTAACAATGAAGGTTAAAACCCCTGCTGATCATCTTTGGGGAAAGTCTGCCACATGGCTTTTAGGAGAAAATAATCCATTTCATAACTCACTAAGTAGAAAGCCATGCTTCCAACAACTATCTAACTTTTACCACTGAGAAAACATTTTGTTCTAGTCACCACCTGGAAAACCCCAGCTCCAGACCAGGATCGAAAGTTGCAAACAGTCTCATG
Organism: Halichoerus grypus; assembly: GCF_964656455.1. NCBI lineage: Eukaryota > Metazoa > Chordata > Mammalia > Carnivora > Phocidae > Halichoerus > Halichoerus grypus. Next base: position 119,361,948 of record NC_135713.1, read on the forward strand.
GGTTCCAAGACCATCTCACCAAGGGCCCCTTTTCCAGCCTTTATTAGTCTTGTATGGTCCTCTGCAGAAACCACAGGTCTGCCTGGATATAGGACTGACTTCTGCCTTCAGCTTCTGGAAGGACTCCCCAATGGTGGACCTCAGTTTGTCTGACAGCTCCCTATAATGCTAGCAAATCCTGACCACCTTCCTCCTCCCCACACCACTGGGACCCCTAGTTGGGAGAAAGACACCTCCAGCCTCATCCAACCACTCAGCTCGGGGGCTCTGGTCAGTAACCCAGCTCGGATGTTATCTGAGAGTCAGTGGGGAAGTGAAGGTTGGCTCCTCCTCAGAAAAAAAGGTTGGGGACCTCTGAATTACATCTAGTCACTGGGACATATGGGACAGCATTGTAACTCTGGAACTTCAAACAGCCAGCCCTCAAAGTGACAATGGAAGAGAAAATGAGGCCCAGCAAGAGGGAGCAGGGAAAGAGAAAGCAGCAGTGAACAGAAGGGACAGAAAAAGGGAAGAAGGCTATTAACACAGAAAGTGAGTTGGGGACATGAAAGGATAGGTTAGAGCACAGAGAGGAGAAGGACCCAACTCTGCCCCCTGCCAAGTTGAGAGGACACACTAGAAAGGGACAGGTCCATCCCTCCCGACAAGCCTGATAAGGCCACTTCCCAGGCCAGGTCCCCCACCAGCACAGCCCCTGAAAGACTGGCTCCCCTGCCCCCTCCCAGAGCATTAGATTAGGCTTCGTGGGAAACTTGAAATCCCGATGGCTCAGAAAGAGGCCCCTACCGCTTAATGCGCTGGCAATTTAAGCACTCCTGGCTCCTGCCGGCTCCCAGGCCAGCCGGGGCTCTGCTCGGCCATTAGCACGCTCTCCTGACCCTCAGAGAAGAGCAGCAGCCCAGTCGGCGCGGCGGGGGCGCCTCTTCATGGGCGAGAGACAATGTCACTTCACACCAGCAAGAGTCACTGCTGCCTACCATTGTGCCCGTGTGGGCCGCCCTAAGAGACCACAGCTGCCCCAAGCAGTGAGGTCTCCCCTCCTTTCTTCATCTTCATTGGACTTTTAGAGCAAAGGCAATAAGGCCAACCAAGGTTCAAAAAAGCAAATGCCAGGTAACTCCAGATTTCTGTCAGTAACATCCACAAAGAGCTACAATATATGAGGAAGACAAGGGGCTCAAAGTAGTGGAGGGCACTGATGAGTTTAAAAAAAAAAAAAAAAAGCTGCATCTGCCCAGAAATAAACCCATGCTTATATGGTCAATTAATTTACAACAAAGGGGAGGCGAGAATATACAATGGGAAAAAGACAGTCTCTTCAACGAATGGTGCTGGGAAAAATGGGCAGCTACATGCAAAAGAATGAAACTGGACCACTCTCTTAGCATACACAAAAATACTCAAAATGGATTAAAGATTTAAATGTGAGACCTGAAACCATAAAACTCCTAAAACAAAACATAGGTAGTAATTTCTCTGACACTCTTGATAGTCTCCTCAGGCAAGCAAAACAAAAGCAAAATTAAAGTATTGGGACTACAACAAAATAAGAAGCTTTTGCAGGTGAAAGAAACCATCAATAAAAACTACTGAAAAGGAAAAGATACCTGCAAATGATTGATCCGATTAAGGGATTAATATTCAAAATACATAAAGATCTAAAAAAAAAAACCACACACACACAGGATCTTATACAACTCAACACCAGAAAAACAAATCCAATTAAAAAAGTGAGCAGAGGACCTAAAGAGACATTTTTCCAAAGAAGACATACAGATGACCAACAGACACTTCAAGAGATGCTCAACATCACTCATTAGGAGGAAAATGCAAATCAAAACCACAATGACGTAGCACCTTACACTCATCAGAATGGCTAGAGTCAAAGACAAGAAATAATCAAAAACAAAAAACAAGACAAGAAATAACAAGTGTTGGTGAGGATGTTGAAAGGAGCCCTCATGCATTGTTAGTGGGAATGCAAACTGGTGCACCACTCTGAAAACCAGTATGGAGGTTCCTCAAAAAGTTAAAAATAGGATTACCATATGATCCAGTGATTTCACCACTGGATATTTACCCAACAGAAACAAACTAATTCAAAAGGCTATATGGGCCCTATGTTTATTACAGCATTATTTATAATAGGCAAGATATGGATAGAGCCCCTGGGTGGCTGAGTCAATGGAACATGCTACTCTTGATCTTGAGGTTTTGTGCTGACATATGCCCCCCGAATGATCCTGCCCAAGGTCCTGATAGTGAAAGCTGACTGGTAAAGCACTGTGCACAGCATTAAAAATGTAATATGTCAGGGGTGCCTGGGTGGTTCAGTTGGTTAAGCATCTGATTCTTGATTTCAGCTCAGGTCTTGATCTCAGGGTTGTGAGTTCAAGCCCCACACTGGGCTCCATGCTGGGTGTGGAGCCTACTTAAAAAAAAAAAAATTAATGTGGCAGAAGTCTAGCACCTCTTCCCAGGTCATCTTCTTCCTAAATAACTTTGCAGTTAATTGTTCCCCATCACCAGCTTTCTTTGAACAATGAGACCATGTGGTCTGATAGTTCTCAGTAATGATGTATTTTCTGGGCCAACTCTCTGGGGCCGACTAATGATTCTTTAGCATAAATCGGAAAACTAATGATAGGCAGTATGAATACAGCATTATTCCCCAATGAGTAAATTCAGGTAGATCAAACTCTCTTCCCACCATGACTACCAACACTGCCTTAAACCATTTAATTGAAAGGCTTCACAAAAACATAAATCATCCCTTGTTTTTGGCAAAGTCATACCACAGGCTTAATGTCCATAGAGACTGGATTCAAGCCATTCGTCTCCTCTGCTTTAGAAGTGAGGGCCCATCCAGTTTCCTAAGTCTGGTTCTGAGGCCTAAATCAATACTAATATTCCACCTATGTCTCCTAAAAACTACATAAGAAATCATTCCAAGTTCACTTCCTTTTGAACAGTCCTTTGTAAATAGTGCACGAAGTGGTGTGAACCTTTTTGGCTGGAGGGTCAACTCATGCCCAATCCCCTGGCTTCTATACTGCTATTTAATTGCTGACTCCCACTTTATAGCCAAGCCAATTAGTAGCCTTGGCCAAGCGCTGGGAGCTTGGAGGCCTGTAACTCAGCGCTGCCTGAGAAAAACAAGAAGCCTCTCCCATCAGAATTCCCTCATGTGAAAACCATGCCTAGCCAACAAATGACAGAAGCCTAAGAGATGGATATTGTAGTTCTGTAGAGTTCCTGGGCACATCAGTAAACACCTATCTGAGTAGCAGGACTGGTGGACTGACATAGGATACAGGAATTTTAAAAGATGACTATTTATTCCTCATTTAATTTAGGAAGCATTATTATCCACTTTTACCTCTGATGAGCATAATAACTCCTTTAGAGTTGAAAGGATACTGGGTAGAAAGCTCCAGAAAGCTCCACACCTGGCTAAGTTACCGGCTTACTCTAGGGACTCTAAGAGAACCAAGAAAGAGTCAGGAACCATCTGAAATGATTTCCTTATGAAACACAAACATGCATTTACCCTCAGGCCTCCAGATCTTGATTATAGGCTTATCGATAACCAAGCCCAAATACCCCAGAAAAAAAACAACAGAATACCTTAGAGTCTGCTTTCACAAAAATTTAGAATGTCCATCTCTTTTTTATTTTACTACATATCAAAATACACCATTCATCCAAGAATTAAAAGATTCAGCTTTGGAGGAACTCAAATTTCATATAAGCCTCTCATTAATTCTCCTTGGTACTTCTGGGAAGGGAGTCCTGACCCCGTTTCAAGGTCGAGCAATGTTTCTCTCCCAAGAAAGGAGAGCCCTGCCCAGGGCCTTGGGTGACAAAGGCCAAGGCTGAGAATTCTCCCTGGCTCAGTCTCTGGCCTGTACCCCAGGCTTGCCTTTCACCCTGGCTCCTAGCCCCTTAACGGAGAGCATTCCTGTTCCTCAACACAGAAGAGCCAGCCCTGGTGTGTATCATACTTATGTTTAGGGAAACACACGAAAATATTTTTCCTGACAATGAAGTCATATTCTCTACCAATGGGAAAACTTGTGGGGTAGAAAATTTCCCAAAACTCTTGCCCTACTTAATGGCGCTGACAGCACATAGTTATAGTGTTTGGGGGGGTGGGGATGGGGGGTGGGCCGTTTCTTTCCAAAGGAAGCATGATTAGTTGGCTGGTTCAAATACTTCCGAAGAGATTTAGAAAATGATTAACAATTCTTCTTAAATGTGGCCAAGAGATCTAACCTCCAGAGATTCTAAATATTATACGACTCCTGCAAAGACCCTTAAAAATTACTATCATAACAAGCCCTACCACTTACTATGAGGAACAACTCTTCAGGAAGTAGTAATGTGTGGTAAACGCCCATTGCTCAGGTGACCTATTGTAATACTTATTTTACAGAGAATGGCCTCACTGGTCTAAAGGGAGGTTCATTTTCCCCAAGTGCCACCCCCCTGGATTTGCCCTCCCTTGAGCGCTTTGCTGGTCTGCGCCGCACAAACCAGCTGCGGCCACCTTTCCAAGTTCCCGGCAGTTCCCTAAACTACCTTTTACTGTACAGGATCCCTAGAGGTCCAATTCTATTTTCTGCAGCAAACATAAAACAAACTGGTGGGAAGGTTCAGCCATTTCACATCCTCCCAGAAAACATAAATTGCTAAGGTTCAGTATAAAATGGACAGCAGTGTTCTGTTTTGTTTTTTCTTAAGGTCACAGAATCAGCAAATTCCAGACCTGGGAAAAAACCATAAATCAGCAAATCATTACTCTTAAATAATCAAAATTTCCTGTTTCTCGGGAGGCCTGGGTGGCTCAGTCGGTTAAGCATCTGACTCTTGATTTCTTCAGGTCATGATTTCAGGGTCACAGGAACAAGCCCCGCATGGAGCTCCGCCTGGAGCTTGCTTGAGATTCTCTCTCTCCCTCTCTCTCTGCCCTCCTACCCCACTCGCATTCTCTCTCTTAAAAACAAAAAACAAAAACTTGGCGGTGCCTGGGTGGCTCGGTCGGTTAGGCATCTGCCTTCCACTCAGGTCATGCCAGGGTCCAGGGATTGAGCCCTACATCAGGCTCCTTGCTCAGTGGGGAGCCTGCTTCTCCCTCTCCCTCTGCCTGGCGCTCCCCGCTTGTGCGTGCGCTCTCTCTCTTGCTATCCCTTTTTCTGTCAAATAAATTAATTAATTTAAAAAAACCCACTTGTTTCTCAGGAAGGTAAGACAAATGGCCAATTAACACTTAAACAGCCTTAAGCTGAGAAGCCCACAAGGGGAAGGGCCCTCTTAGTTCTGCAATTAACAAAAAACATGAGACTCCTTTCAGTTTCCCCAATGTTCCATATTCATGTTTTGGGCATAGATTATCCTTTAATAACCTGCCCCCATTAACTCTCCTACCAATCACTTGGCATTTGGCTTTCACTTTGGGGATAATGAGTGTTTTTAAGACACTCTGAAACTTCTGAAGGCCAAGTTCTGTGGACAGTACAACCTCCGTGCTTACTGAGGGGGGAAAGCTCACAGGTAGACATCAAATCCAGTCAAAAGTGACAACAAGAGGAGGACAAAGCTAGCTCAGTCAGTAGAGGTGCAACTCTTGATCTGGGAGTTTTAAGTTCGAGCCCCACCTTTGGTATAGGAATTACCAAAAAAAAAAAAGGCAGTAAGAAAATGAGCTGCAGCTGGGTGCTTCCTTTTTCTGACGAGGATTTTTTAATCTAACAATGGCACCTGGCTGCCTGCGTCCTCGTTATATTTTTCATAAGCAGGGGTCGCAGAATCCCATCAGACCAGAGTTCTAGGCGTTGTCACCTCTTTCCCAGGCTGTTCCAACAGCCTCCTGTGTCTCCCCATCCCAGCGTTCCCCCTACCTCAATCCAGCCCACGATTCAGTGGCTCCCCACAGCACACAAGCCCCAGCTGGGCACTCAAAAGAGTTCTTCCTAACCAGCCCTAACCTAATTCTCCAAACTTTTTTTCCCAAAACAGCCCTAGCCCTCGGTCCAGTCACCCACCCAACAGTCGTCTTTCCTTTACCTCCAGCACAAGGCTCACGGTCTCCTTCCGCGGAGGTCCTCTTTCCCTCCCTCTATTCTTCCAACCCCCAACCGCTGCGGGGACATTAGTCCCCACCCCTCAGGACTCCACTCAGATTTCACCTACACCAACAGGTCCACTGAGATCCCAATCACCCCCCAACACCTTCTCTGAACACCCCGGCCTCTGCTCCCACCCGTGGGGCTCCCGAGCGGCCTCCCGGCCCCCGGCAGCGCCTCAGAAATCGCAGCCCAAGGCGAAGAGCCGCAGAAGCCTCCCGCACAAGTCCCCCGGGACCGGGTGTGGCGAGCCCCGCTCGCAGCACGCCGAATCCGGGCGTGGCGAGACCCGCTGAAATGCGGAGCCCCTTCACACCACGGCCCAGAGGCCGGCCGGCCGGGCGGCGCAGGATCTCCACCCTCCCAGCCTCCCAGCCTCCAGCAGCGGCGCGGCGACCCAGAACCGGATGAACAGCCGCGGGGCTCCCGGGCGGGCTTTGGGCCGGCTCCCGGCCCCTCCCCGGAGGCTGCGCACACCCCATCCTAAGTCGGTCCATCCCGTCCCGGTGCCTGCCGCTCTAGGGGTGCTCCTTGGGGAGCTCGCTGGCGCGCCAAACCTCCGAAGGGCCCTGCCCGCGCCTTACCCGCTCCCCGGTTCCAGCTGGGCTGGGCCTGCGTCCGCCCCGACTCACCTCTCCTCTTCTCGAGCCCGTAGGGCACCGGTTTGGTAGAGATCTGATCCGACTAGAGGAGACCGCACCAGATGCACCGCACCTGCCCCTGGGAGAGAGAAAAGCTGCGGCGCGCCTGACGTCACGGCTGCCGTGAGCGCCGCGAGCTCCGAGTCACCTGATCACCCGGGCAACGCGCGCGGGGCGGGGCGAGGCGGGGGGCGGCGTCACAGCACGAGCCCCACCCCCAGCCGGCAGGCCTCTGGGCGCCTCCGGGAGCGCTCCGGGTCAGTCGGCTAGTCGGGAAGCGGAGGTGGGCGTCTGGCTTCCGTGCGCCCGCCTCTGGGCTGGGGTGGACCTGAGACTGCCAACAGGCGCTCGTTTCAGGTTGGATCGGTTCGCCAAGACTCCAGATGGTACCCCCTCGCCGCTGGTGCAGGTGCCTGGAAGGCAGGCCCTGTGTCCCCGCTGCATCCCGCTCAGCCAGGGTTCGCTGTAGGCCGCTCCTCCTGGTGTCTTCTTGGACTAGACCCACACAGTTCGGGGGTTTAGTTCCCGAGCTGTACCTGAGAGGACTGGGGCCGTGGCTAACTGGGCTGCTCCCTGGCAACATTTCCTCATAAACGTCACCGCAAGTAGTGCAGCCTTTGCTAGAGAACGTAGTCAGACCTCATTCATTCGGGCCCAGGCCCAGACTTCCCGTCCTAAAGGTCTTCTTTTGTTCCAACAGCGAGAGAAATGACCGAAACACTCCCAGAGCAAAGTCGAGGAAAAACCTGCGAGTCCTACTTGCAAAGATTTTTTTGTTACTCATTTTAAGAAACAGATTTTTCTCTAAGGTCCTCCCCTTCCTTGCTATGGGGAGGACCTATACCTCTGTGACTGGTGTAGACCATCAGCTTCAAAGTGAGAATTTAACATCCCATGGAGGTCCCAGTTTGAGAACCACTTTTTATCTCCTCCCTGGCTTCTTGCTGATTGAATTTCATTTAAGTTTTACTCTCTTGGGCGCCGGGGTGGCTCAGTCGGTTGAGCGTCTGCCTTCCACTCAGGTCATGATGGCAGGGTGCTGGGATCGAGTCCCGTATCGGGCTCCCTGCTCAGCGGGGGAGTCTGCTTCTCCCTCTGCCTCTGCCCCTCCCCCTGCTCGTGTGCTCGCTCTCTCTCCTTCTCTGTCAAATAAATAAATAAAATCTTAAACAAATAAAGCCTCTCCTTCCTTCCTTTAAAAAAAAAAAAAGTTTTACTCTCTTATTCCCTGCACTGCTATGGAGGCTTCATATATATTGTCCTTCCCTCTCAAACTATGGGATTTTAGACCTGTCAAAAAGAAAAACCATAGGCCCCAAACGGTGTTACTTTGGCCAGGTGTCACTTTGGCCAAGTCACCAAACCGAGGCTTAATAACACAACCTAACTGCAGTTTCAACCTTTGCCAGAAATGTAGTCAGGAATTTCCTGATAAGCACCACTGAGGCAATCTGTCACTTGGTGCTCTCTAAACCCTCAAAGGAAGGTGGGGTGATCTGCGTTATAGGAAGCCCTCCACTCTACCCCTAAGGGCAAAATCCTTTCTTTTCTTTTGCTAATAACTTCCTTGCTCCAACCTCCCTCCTATTAAAAAAAAAACCCTTCCATTTTGTACAACTCCCCTCTACTAGGTAGACGGAATGCTGCCTGATTTAGGAATCATTTATTAAAGACAATTAGACCTGTAAATTTCCTTGATTGAATTTTTTTATTTAAAAGATAAAAAAATTATTTTATAATCCGTTTCCAGTGAGCACCTTTTGGCGTTGCCTAGCTGATTGGCAATGCCCAGCTGACTGAGACATGATCTTTGAAGATGAGATGATGGGTAGTGTGTCTCATTTCAAAGTAGCACCGTACTGTTTACTATTTACTATTTAAGTGATACTTTTTTACTTTTATACATTTATTTTTAAAAGAAACACATACAGATGGGAAAAATAACAGTTGTGAGGGGTACCTGGGTGGCTCCGTTGGTTGAGCAGCTGCCTTCCACTCCGGTCATGATCCCAGGATCCTGGGATCGAGCCCCGAGTCTGCTTCTCCCTCTCCCTCTGCTGCTCCCCTTGCTTTTGCTCTCTCGCGCACGCACCCTCTTTCTCTCTCAAATAAATAAAATCTTTAAAGAAAAAAAAAGACAGTTGTGAAAGGTAGAGAAGAATCATGGCTTCAGACATGAAGTATTAGCTGTACTAATAGAAGATACTGAAAACATGAACCCAAGGTCCCAAGGGGCACAGAGATTAGTGGGCAGGAAGATGCTGGGAGCAGGGCAGGGGCAGGGAGACCTAGGTTGTATGGCAGATCTGAAGAGGGGAACTCCACGTGGAGGTCAGGGAGGGTGGGGGAAGAATTGAGCCGGAATGAGGTTTGAGGGATATGGTGGAGGGGAAACACGCTGGGAGCCGAGACAGAGAAGGGATTGGAGAGAAAGGAGAAGCAGCAGTGGTTTGGGGACACGTTCCTGAAAGGGAGGGCAAGATAAAGAGAGACCCAGGAAGGGGTGCTGAGGAGTTATGGTGTCCTTCTAAGGTTGGCAGGGCAATACAGCATTGCCTCTTAGCCTCTGAGGAATGAAGGTCACTCACGCACACCCCAAAACCATATTTGGACCATCAGGGGCAAGATCCACCCTTTACAGAACACTGATGCAGAAGGAAGACCAGAGGGGCGCCTGGGTGGCTCAGTTGGTTAAGCGACTGCCTTCGGCTCAGGTCATGATCCTGGAGTCCCAGGACTGAGTCCCACATCCGGCTCCCAGCTCAGCAGGGAGTCTGCTTCCCCCTCTGACCCTCCCCCCTTTCGTGCTCTCTCATTCTCTCTCTATCTCAAATAAATAAATAAATCTTAAAAAAAAAAAAAGAAGAAGAAGAAGAAGGAAGACCAGGGACCATACTCTGACATTAAGACTTTTTGGCAGGAAATTTTTCTAGGCCCTTCGGGCAAGCATACACCTCTAAGGTTCTAATGAGGTCAGGACAAGGTGAGGAAGGGGGTGTAAGGCAGGGATAACTGCCTTGAAAGGGAGGAAAGCTTCTCATGATAGTTGGGACAAATGGAGGCTGTGCTGGGGAAGAAGAGATGATGAGTTATATTTTCGGTAATGTCCCTGCCCACTCCCCTTTTACTGAGCCGGTTGGGATTGAGAGGGCATAACTAGCAAAAGAAAAAGAGAACATTTCTCACTCCCACATCCACTTCCACGTCCACAGTGAAGGAGTGCTCTCATGTGAGTACAAACCCAGAGAATGTTGCCGGCAGCAGCCAAGAACCCGAGAGACATGGCCAGGTTGCACATCCCACGTGGTTCTTTTCGAGCCCAGGACTCAGCAGCGGGCCAGTGGTAGAAGTTGCTGGAGTTTCACCAAGTTTCTTCACAACAGCAGTGAGTTTCCTTCCATTTCTGGAAATAAAGAAAAATGTCTGTGTAGAAGGCCCTGACAAAGCATATTTGCTGTAGAAGTTCATTAGCCACAGAAGCTGCAATGGATTTTCCACATACGTGAATTCATGAGAACCATCTAAGGACTGCAGAGACAGCAGGATGCAGTGGTTGGGTATTCTGTGCTCTGAGATGTATCCATTTTATGAATGTGGCCAACTTACCCACTTTCTCTGAGCTTCAATCTTATCTATAAAATAGGGATAATAACACCTACCTCATAAACTTTACATGAAGTCTTGTTGACAGGAAGAATCCAGATTCATGATTTTTCACAAGACCATTTTATCTCACTTTTTTTTTTTTTTGAAGTAAGCTCTACGCCCAACATGGGGCTTAAACTCACAAACCTGAGATCAAGCGTCACATGCTCTATCCACTGAGCCAGCCAGGCGCCCCTTCACAAGGCCATTTTAAAAACCATCGTATTTTCATTGGATCCCGTTTGTTCACTCAACAATTCGATGAAAGAATGTTTCTTGGATGGCTAATGTGCACTCAAAGCTGTGATGGCTACAAAAGGAGAGGTGCTCCCTTAACTCCTCTTCCAGGCATCTGCCTCCTGGTGGAAAAGCCAGAGAGCATGAGACCTGGTAAGGCCCCTGTGAAACTGAATGCTCAACGATGTTGTCATACCCTCCTGTGTCCTCAGAACTCCTGAAAGGGAGGCCGTGCCACACTGGCTAAGGTGGGATGCATGAAAGGAAGGGTGTGGAGCAGAGCCTGGAAAGGCAGGATTTGGAGAAGTGGGAGAAAAGAGAGCATTCTCGGTATATATGTGCTGAGTGAGTGAATGAATGAATGACTAAACAAATAAGCAAAGACAACAAAATCAGAGAACAGTAGGCATAACCATAAGACCAGCCTAAGTGGACTGCGGAAATTGTAGAGTTGTGAGGAACAAGGTAAGAGACAGCACAGGTTGTGGAAGAGCTCTGGAGATAGCAGAACCTTCTGGTAGGAAGATGGAGTCTGGAGCTGGAGTGACAGGGTTGCATTCGGACTCCATCACTTATTGGCCATGTGACTTGAGCAAGTTACTTGATCTCTTTGTGCCTTCGTCTCCTCATCTGGAAAAAAAAAAAAAGGGACAGCATTAATATCTACTTTATAGCATCATTTTGAGGATTAACTGAGATAATGCATGTGAAACCTAAGTATAGTGCCAGCACTCCATAAAGCTCCAAACTGTGAGCTTTTAGTCTCGGCATTTGTTTTATTAAAGGCTAAGGAGAGTATAGATTCAATATGAAACCTACAGGGAACCCGTGACACTCCTGGGAATGGGAAATGAGAACAGGGGGCAGTCTTTTGTAAAGAATCTCTGGGCAGCAGAGTTTAGGCTGGTCAAAAGGGAAAGGGGGGGTCACAGCAAAGGTGCAGCCCCAAAGGGTCAGGGACTGGAAACAAGCCTTCCTCAAAAAGAGAAAGCCTGCCATCACTTGCTCATAGCGGTGTGGAAGTTGGAGCCTGGCACAGAAGGACTCAGTAACTCTACTAAACGGACTCCTCTAGATGCTGCTCAAGTTGGACATCTTTCTGGAACTCCCTGGCTCAATGGCAAACACTAGTGAAACTCCTCTAGGTCAAGTCCAAAGAGTTTTTTTTTTTTAAGATTTTATTTATTTGACACAGAGAGAGAGAGCACAAGCAGGGGGAGCGGCAGGTAGGGGGAGAAGCAGGCTCCCTACTGAGCAAGGAGCCCGATGCGGGGCTTGCTGGGATCATGACCTGAGCCGAAAGCAGATGCTTAACTGACTGAGCCACCCAGGCGCCCCAAGTCCAGAGAGTTTTAAAGCACTGGAGAGGTCCACTAAGACCTGGCCTCTGGCTTATTTCAGTATCTTCTATTTATGGAAGCAGACAAATGAACACATGTGAAACAAAGCCAATGAATGTGGCCAACACAAGCACCAACTCCAGAAGAGAATGACTGGATTCTTGTTTTGTGTCAGGGTATTAAAGAAATGAAACAAACAATTATGCTGCTTCTTCTCTTTCTTAGCTCACTGCTCTGCCAGAGTCTAATGGAATTTGAGGTCCAGGTCAAGGAAAAGAGGCAAACTCATCAGTTTGCTTCTGGCCTTGGCTCAAGGTTTTGGTTTTTATCTGAGCAATGGATCTCACAGTTTTGTGCCTCTTTTTCTGATCTACATTTTTAAATTCTAATTTGCTAGTTACGAACATCTCCACTGCAATTGACTAAAATGCTATTCAAAGTGGTTTAAGAAAGAAGGAGAGAGATTTTATTTATTGGCTCATGAAACCAAAAATTCGAAAGTGAGTTTCAGGCGTGGCTGGATCCAGTCACTCAAACACTGTCACCAGGACTCTCCTCTCCTGCTTTCTCTGGCTCAGCTCTCTTTTCTTGGCATCTCAAGTAGTGCCTCTGGCAGCGTCAGAATTACATTCTCACAGCAGAAAGTCCCAGCAAACAAAAGGCATTCTCTTTCCCAACAGTTTTAAGAAAAGCTCCAGGTCTTAGTGTTTGCCTTGGCTTTCGGTAACTTGCTTTTTTCTGAATGTGTAGTTGGAGCCATGAGATGTGGTACCTTGGCTCCTTCCATGTTTCCCCTGGAGCTGGGTGTGAGGTGAGGCACCACCAAATCCTACAGTTGAAAGTGCGCAAGGAATGGCTTCCCTAGGAAAACTGAAGTTTAGTTACCATAACTAGGAAACAGATGCCCAGCAAACAAAAAACACAGCTGACCCCTATAGGCCACTGATACCCGAACCACAAGCCTACGGCACAAGTAATACAACAGTCCAATAGGTTAACGCTCAATCAAGTTGGGAGTCAATCTATCTTCTCCTGTATTTCCAGGAAAGTTGCATCCAATGGGGAGCAAATTTTCAGCACTCAGAGGTTGAGCCTTGTTGAGATCTGGCATAAAACCTGCCATTGGTTTTACCTAAATGCACTCTCCTCTCTGGAAGTGTTACTTCTGAGGAAAGGGCTTCCGGGAGCACTTAATGCTTTAAATGTTTGTACAGCACACCTTGAGTTCTCAAGAAGCATCACATAAATGCCTGCGTTTTTAATTGTGACTTTTTGAGGCGCTGATTCCTCAAGTGGCCTGGTATTCAGATAATGATCTGAGGATCCCAGTCCTGGAGTAAAACACATTTTTCTCTTAGGCGATGACTCAGTGGAGTTCGGCCATGAAATTCCCATCAACGGCTCTGAAGAATAGCCCTGAAATACTCAACCGTTATGTCCATTTGCATTTATATTTATAAAATGGACCGATAATAATTCCGCATATGACATATGAAGCATAAGAACTCAGGGCAACATTAAATCCACATATTCATTCAATACATTTGCTACACGCCTACCATGGGCCAGGGACTATCCTAAACTTTGGGGACGTAGGAATAAACAAAACAGATTTAGAAAATCCTTGCTTAGATGAAGCTTACATTTGCAATAGTGTGTCCATTTGTATACATCTTCCAGCTGCCTCTGTTATTGACAGGAAGTATACACCAATAAACAAACCTGGCAAAGTCTCAGTGAGTGCCTTATTTTCCTCTTCATAGGGATTAAAAGCAGGCTTCAGAGAGATGCAGACACCCGCTCCAGGAGCCACGGAAAGTAAGTGGTAGAGTCAAGACTGAAATTCCTATCTCCGTATCTGCCTTTTTACTACTCTCTCTTAGGGTGTGGATGGGGGGTGATGGGGAGTGGTGGGGACTCTGGCAAAGCAGAGACCAAACTCTGTGTAAAGGGAGCCACTATTATTCAGCCACGTGTCACAGGGAAAGTGGCCCACTGCAGCTAGGTTTTCTGAGTTTTCAAGAGGAGCCCGCAAACAGGATTTTGATGTGAAAACTGATTTTTAAAACACTGTGAAAGCCAAAAAATAATCTGGCATAATTCAGGCCCTGGGTCTGCCCCTCTATTGGAGGTCACAGTGTGGCCAGGAGCGTCCCTGGGGAGGTAAGACTCCAGATAGCAGCTCTGAAACTCAATGTGGGTAGGAAGCTGCAGAAACAGCTGTGGTCCTTGCACACAAGTATTTCATAAGGCTAAGGTAGAAAAATGGTGGCTTGTTTACTAAAAAAAGCGAAGTCCTTAATGAAAGGTAAGAGTGAGGAAGCAGCTGGAACATTCCACACAACCCACCCCTCCCAACCCCGGCCAGTGTGGAGGAGGTTGGCAGAGAACCATCCTATGGTGGGTTGACAAGCCACGCTTATCTGAAAGGGAAAATTTTACTTCAGGGCGGGCTTCCTGTTACATCTGAGGTCCTAATAATGATCATTATGCTGTCAGCGCACAAGACGTGGTTCAAAATAATTCTCCTCCTAAAAGTCACATTCTACTCGCTTCCTGGCCCGTCCTCGCCTCCTCCACCCCGCGGCCTCCCATGCTCAGCAAGCCTTTCCTCTTCCCCACCCCATTTGCCAAGGGGTGACAGCCACCCGCATAGGTAGGTCTCCTCCCCGGGGTGGGCTGGGGCCGGAACAGAGTTGGTGGTGGCCTGGCCTCCTCCTGTCCTGGCTTTTGGGGGAAGGGAGGGAACCCAGAAGAGCTTTAATGTTTTAAAAAACATCTGCACCATCAATAGAATGAAACTCTGCAAGAGAATAGTTTTACTTAAAAGGTGTAAAGGAATTCCCATCCTCCAGATCTTAAGATCAGAAAACCTCTGTTTACTACAAGAATTGTTTCAGAGAGGGAGTGAAATCTGGCACATGAAAAATCCCATTCCTGTCCGCTCTCAGGATAGTAGCTTTGCAGCCATATGCCGTGAGTATTTCATCACAGCCAAACGGGACTGCGCGGCGCTGGGGACAGATTTGCCGCGGCCGCCGCTTCAACCACCTCCTTCTGTTGCGGGAGGCAGGTGGGTGGCAGTGCTGTGAGATGCGATCAGGCAAGGACTCCTGGCTGGGACCTCACAACTCCGTTTGCACCATGAGGCCCTGGGAGCCTCTTCTTTGGAAAACACACGAAGCAAGGACCTAGATTCTTTCTTTTTTTCTTTCTTTTTTAAAGATTTTATTATGAGTGAGAGAGCAAGTAAGAGAGTGAGCGAGAGCATGAGCAGGGGGGAGGGATAGAGGGAGAAGCAGACTCCCCGCCAAGCAGGGAGCCCGACGCGGGGCTTGGGCTCGATCCCAGGACCCCGGGACCATGACCATGACCATAAGCATGAGCCGAAGGCAGGCACTTAACCGACTGAGCCACCCAGGCCCCCAGGACATACATACTTTCTGAATAGGACGAGACAAAGAAAACTTGTACTGTGCCCCCCTCCCTTGCTTGGAAGATCATTTAAGATTAAGAGAAAAAGTGACCTCTCCCACTTGTGGAGGCAGGGCGATGCTATGATTCGAAAGGTCCAGAGGCCCATGTTCCAGCCCGGGTTCCCCTGCATCCTGGCTTTGGGACCCAGAACAATTTACTAAACCTCTTGAGGCCTCAGTTCCCTCATCTGTAAAATGGAAATAATAATAGGACCAAGCTCGCAGAGCTGCAGTGAAGGTTGGTTGGTGCACAGAGTAGAAGCTGCTCTCTTCGAGGAACTCACACAGAGTTCACCACGGCCTCCGTGAATCCTCCCCATACCCACCCCCATCTACAACCTAGGAGAGGGTGCGTATGCAGACCTGTGCTTCAGCCTTGGCCCCACCCCTAGTTTCTGTGGCTCCCTGGACACGTAATCAGGAGTTACACATGATGACCAGGGCCACTCTCTTGCAATTCTGTAGCTGCCGCAGTGGAGACACAAGCTACCTTTGCTCTCACTCCAGCCCGAGCCCTATTTTAGATGCCACCTTTGCCTGAATTGCCCGACTGCTTTGGCCACATTCCAGATGAGAATGCACCTGTCCCACCTCCTGCTCCAGGCCCCTGGAGCGGCCAAATTGGCAGCACCCGTAGGTATGGCGTCTACCAGCGTCAGAGTGGGAGTGGCCCTCAGCCCTTTGTACATACGCAGTTTCTCGGGCTCCATTCTAGACCCATTGCTTCTGACTCCCTGGGACCAGGGCCTAGGGATCTTCAAGTAATGAGCCCTGTGAGGGAGCAGGTGCACATTCAAGTCCGCATCGATGGCCCCCTGGTGCCTCAAACTGCCTATCTTTTCCTCAACCTGTTTCTCCTCATCGGTCCTACTTAACTCATCATCCCCCAGGGGAGCCAGGCCTCCAAGCCAGAAACCACGTGGTCCCCCAGCTTCAGGACAGGCCCAGTCACCTCTTCACAGAGTTTGGCCCTTCTCCCTGCCCCGCCTGCCCCTGTTCAGGCCTTCCCCGTGTTCTCATTCCAGAACCAGTGGTCCTGCTCTCCACCTGCCCATTCTGGAGGGCTTGATTTGCAGTGTTAATTTAGGGACACCTGGGGGGCTCAGTTGGTTAAGCGTCTGCCTTCGGCTCAGGTCATGATCCCGGGGTCCTGGGATCGAGCCCCACATCGGGCTCCCTGCTCAGCGGGGAGCCTGCTTCTCCCTCTTGGTCTCCCTCTGCTGCTCCCCCTGCTTGTGCTCTCCCTCTCTCTTTGACAAATAAATAATAAAATTTTAAAATGAAATGTAGACTTGGCCCTAATACTTCCTTACTTAAAATTCTTTAGGGTTTTTCCATCCTCTGCAGGATTCAAAAGTCTGTCCCTACAGCTTCAGATCTCCTGCCACTTCCATGCCTACCCTACAGGGAAAACCCCAGCTAGACTGACATTATGCTTAGGTCTTCGAATGTTCCATGGGGCTGCATGTCTCTGGGCTTCTATAGACACAGTACCTTCCACTGGAATATCCTCTCTCCTCTGCTACTCTTCCTTAAATCTCGACTGAAATGTCACCTCCTCTAGGAAGCCTTCCCAGTAGTGCTGAGTAATCCCTCCTTTTACACTCCCCAAATATATCACCCATGACCCTATTTTGCCTTTATATGCTTATGTGTTTCTGCCCTACTAGACCCACACAGGGATGTGCATTTTATTCGTTTCAAATTCCAAACCTTTATCAGGGCTGATAAGGTCCTTCAAGATCTGGCTCCTGCCCACCTCTCCACCCTGCCTCCTACCACTCTCTGCTCCACCCACTTCACCCAGTCACATTGGCCTTCGGACTGTTGCCGAGAGCACCAAACTGCTTCCTGCTACTGGGTCTATGTTCCTGCAGTGACCTCTTCCTAGAATGCCCTCCCCTAGATCTTTCCATGGCTGGCTCCATCTTGACATTCAGATCTCTGCTCCAGTGTCTCCTCCTCAAGAGTCCTTCCTTGCCCAAGCAATCAGAAGTAGTTTTCCTTCTCCATTTTTCTCTCTTATAATACCATATTCTCTTCCCTTTGGAGCACTTGTCACAAGCTATAGCTCTTTCTCGTTCAAAATCAGCCTTATTGAGGTAGAATTTGCATAAATAAAAGGTGTACCGTTAGATGAGTGCTGACAAATACCCATATATCCACCACTCTACTCAAGATATATAGAGTATTTCCAAAACCCATTCAATTTTCCTGATCGCTCTTTCCAGTCAATATCCCCCACCCCCTACCCATCCAGGGCCAGCCCCAGCCAACCGCTTCTCTACTTCCTGTTCCCATGGCTTCCTTTTGCTTGTTCTAGGATTTTATTTAAATGTAATCATATGGTATGTGTTTTTCTATCTGGCTTCTTTCACTCAGCCTAATGTTTTGGAGGTTTATTCGTGTTGTAGCACTTATCAGTATTTGTTTCTCTGTTACTGAGTTCCAAGCCATTGTATGAATATTCCAATGTATATGAATGAATATTCCAATGTATCTATTGGCCTGTTGATGGACCCCTGGGCTATTTCCAGTTTGGGGCTAAAATAAATAAAGTTGCTTTGACAATTCCGGTACAAGTCTTGTGTGTGGACATCCATTTTTATTTCCTTCAGGTAAATAACTATAATGGAGATCGCTAGGCAGATGGTAAGTGTATGTGTAATTTTATAAGATACTGCCAACCTTTTTTCCAAAGTGCTTTTCCATTTCACACTCCTACCAGCAATGCATGAGAATTCCAGTTGGTCCATGTCCTTGTCAACACTTATTACCAGTCTTTTCAATTTTAGCCATTCTAATGGGTGTATGGTGTCATCTTGTGGTTTTAATTTACATTTCCCTAATGGCTAGTACTATTGCACAACTTTTCATGTGCTTATGAATATTTGTATATCTTCTTTTAAGCTATTTGCTAAAATCTTTTGCCATATTTTAATTTGGCTGTTTGCCTTCTTCTTACTGAGTTATATATTTCTCTGTATGTTGTGGATGCAAATTATTGTCAAAAATATGTATTGCAAAAGTTTCTTCTATTCTGTGACTTACCTTTTCATATTCTTAATGCTGTCTCTGCCCCTTTTTATGATTAGTTTTACCTGTGATCTAAGAAAACTCTGCCTATCCCAAGGTCATGTAGATTTTCTCCTATGCTTTCTTCTAGAAGTTTTATAGTTTTTCTTCATTAAATACTTAGTTCTTTGATCTATTTCAAGTATGTTGTGACGTAGGGATTGAGATCCACTGTTTTCCTTTTGGATATTCAGTTACTCCAGCATCATTTGTTGAAAAATCTATCCCTTCAACCGTAGTTATTTAAATCGTTTCCTTTTTTTAATTACTATTTGTCTCTCCCACTAGACTACAGGCTCCATATATTTGTTCTAATTTAATCTGAGCTCTTTTCCATCCCTGCTACCTCTTTGCAGGGAGAGAAAGCAGAGAAAGAGCTTACTTGCAAGTCACTTATAGACCTGATTCTAGGGGACAGGAGCAGGGGAGTGGGGAGAGCAGATGGGAAGGAAACCAAGCCAGGACATGGTGTGCTTTGGAGCTGGTCACTGCTGCGGGGAACTGGGGCTCCATCCTGCAGGGACTGGCCGAGTGCACCTCAGAGCCTCCACCCAGTGTCAGAGAAGGGAGCAAATATCTCCCAACTCCAGCTCCATTGATCAGCGGTTGCCCCAGCAGGATTAACCTCCCCAGACCAGCAGACCGTGGTGCTCGAGGTCAGAGAGAAGCCCTGGGCAGAAGGCAAGAGCCATAGGGAGCAGCTAAGCCAAGGGGTTTTCGCCTGCTCCCAGCTGGTTGCCAGGATGCCAGATGAGTAAAAGGTGGGTCAGGAGGATGAGAAAAGGGTCAGAGTTTCTGATACACATTCATTCAGCGAGTATTTATCGAGTGTTTCCTCTGTGCCAAGCATTGTGCTGAGCAGTGGAGACAGTTGTCCAACAGCCAATCGGTGCCCTTAGGATGGAGACAGACAGCAACTGATTCAGTGACTGTTGTATATTATCCCAAGCAGAGGTCAGTGCCATGAAGAAAAACAAAACGGGGTAACAGAATTGTGAAGGGGAGTGCAGGGATGGGGCTTATTTTGACCATCAGCAAGTTTCTCTGAGAAGCTGATGTTAGAGAGGGAGAGAATGAGCCCTGTGGATACCTGAGGCAAGAACATTCTAGGCAAAAGGAACCACAAGCGAAAAGCCTTGAAGGAGGAACTAGCTCAGGGCATTAGAGAAAACAGGAGGTCGCTGGGGCTGGAGCAGAGCTAGAGACAGAGCCTCTAAGAGGTCTGGGAAGGCCTCAGAAATGAGTTTGAATTTTATTCAATGGGAAGTCATTGATGGGAAGCCACTGGAGGGCTTTAAGAAGTTATAACAGTCTTATTTATGACTTAAAAGATATGCGAGATACCGTTACACATATATTAGAATGGCTAGAATGAGGAAAAAAAAAAAAGGAGGATGATAGCCAGGATGGGCAGGTTGCAAAGCAAAGGCCACTGTCACACGTGCTGCTGGGAATGCAAGGTGGGGCGGCCAGCGAGCAGAAGGGGTCGGGGATTCCCAAAAAGATAAACTTAGACTTCACTGTGCAACCAGCGATCCCACTCCTAGGTATTTACCCAAGTGAAATGAACCTTATGTTCACATCCAAACCTGCACACCAACGTTTGCAACTTTATGTATCATCGCCAAAAAACCGGAAATAATTCACATGTCCTTCAGCTGGTGGACGGCTAGCCTGGGGTCCATCTGTGTAAGGACACTCCTCAGCCACTAAAGGAGATGGACTATTGAGAATACACACGACGACCTAGACGGACCTCAAGGGCATTATGCTTAGTGAAAAAATTCCATGCTGTGTGATTTCATAAACAAAACATTCTCAAAATGATAAGACTATTAGAGAGTTGGAGAAAAGGTTAGTGATCACCAGGGGACAGGGAGGCATGAAGTGAGAGTGGGTGTCTGTACAAAGAGGCAGCAATAGAAAGTCCTTCCGTGGTGAGGTCACAGTTACCTTCCTTGGATGTGGTGGTAGATGCACAGATCCATACACGGGATTTAAGTGCATAGAACTATACACACATCCATGCACACAAACGAGTGCAGGTTATAAAATGGTGAATACAGAATAAGGTCTGCAGTGTAATTAATCGTAAGGTACCAAGGTCAGTGCCCTGGTTTGGATATTTTCTTACAGCTCTATATAAGATGTCACCACTGCAGGAAGCTGGTTAAATGGTACACAAGACTCTAATCTTTTGCATCTTCCTGTGAGTCTATAACTATTTCAAACTAAAAATTTAGAAACAAAACTGTGACAAGTGGGTAAAAGGTTACAAAAGACTTCTTTGAAATAGGGGACACTTGCAAATGGATGGGTAGTAGATGACACTTGAGAATTGATGTCAACTTTCTCAGTGTGACATGCTTCTCAGTTGTCCTCATTCTTAGGTAATACATGTAAAGTTTTAGAGGGGAAGTGTCAGTGTCTACCACGTGCTTTCAAATGGTGCAGCAAATATATGCCTATGTATATACATCATTTTAAAATATAGCAAAATGGAAACAATTATTGAATCTAGGTATTAGGTTTATAGGTGTTCACTGTATTATTCTTTTAACTTTATATTTGAAAATTCTTGTAATAAAAAGTGGAAAGAAAGAAAAAAGGCACAAACTGCTGATGGGTACAACGATCTAGATGACTCTCAAAACATCATGGTAAGTAAAGAAGCCAGATTCAAAAGGCTACATACTGAAAGATTCCGTTTTGTGAAAGTCAAAACTATTAGGACAGCGATGGAGGATTGGTGACTGTCAGTGGCTGGGGATGGGGGAGGAGCTGGTCACTAAAGAGCAAAGGAAAATTCAGGAGGTGATGAACATATTCTATATTTTGATTGCGATGATGGTTCAGACACAGTCATGTCAAAATTCATAGAACTTTACACTAAAAAAAAAGGTGATTTTAACGTGTGTAAATTATACCTGGAAAAAAAAAAAAGAAGGAGAGGAAGTTCCCATGTGCAGAACTATTAAAAGCAAGCTACATGAGGGCAAAATCCTCTCTCTCCTAGACTTGTTCACTAGGCTTAAAGCACAGTTGGCATCTAATAAGCACTGAATAAATATGAGCTAGTACGTGCATTAATTTTTTCCCCCCAATAAAGCCCCTGCGTCACAGGGACCGCGTGCTGAGCAGTGTGGTGTGGCACGGGCTTGGCACAGAGCACCTGCCTGATGGGTGATGTGGCTTCGTCTTACTCACGTGGGTTTGACTTTTCCCTGTTGCATCATCAGGAGCAGCGAGGTCCTTCAGTGTCTTGTATTCTGGTGCTCTCTGGCTGGAGGGAGCTCTGTTGGCCATCTCAGGGGCCAGCAACAGCTCCAGGAAGTGACAGGTGGCTGCTTCCACAGACGAGTAGGTAAAGGAATTTCCCTTTCTCTTGAGACTTGTCAATCAAAACCAAACTTTCTTCTCCGGACTAACTCCTTTTAAAGAGAAGGAAGAACTTATCAATTCCCTTTGCAACGTGCTAAAGCCTAACGTGCTAAATAAACATGACACGTTGTTTTCCAACATAATAATAACTACCACTTAGCTTTCTCAGTGCCAGGGCCCTTTATGGGTACCGCGTGAGTCTCACAGCAGTTGAATGGGGTGGCTACTGTTAGGAGCTCATTGTGCAGGTGAGAGAGCTGAGGTTCGGAGAGGTGAAGGGACTTGCCCTTGGCCACATCCTGGGGTGCTCAGCCAGCTGCCCCTGCACTTACCTGCTCTACCATGTGGCCTTTCACAGAGCGCCTGCGCTCTTGAGCCACCCGCCCTACTGCTGCTCAGGGGACCACTTTTATGTGGATTCAGCAGCGCCATGTGGGCCATGGAAGTCTCTTCCTCTGGCCCAGAATGGGATGATCTCCCTTCTATGGGGTGAGTGGTTGCCTCTAGGTCAAATATGGAAGGCGAGGGGAGGAGGGGGGGTGAAGGAAGCCAAGGGCAGGGAAGAACATGCAGAAAACACCAGATGCTCTTTCTAGCTTTAAAAAAACACAGGCATTAGAGAACACAGATTTTTATCACAGTTTGTTAGAAGGGGGAAGAGCAGGCTGTGGAGTAAGAAAGGGCTTCTATCCAGACCTCAGAATTGGGTCCGAGTCCCGATGATAATGACAAGAAAGATGGTAATGATGACAATAGTCACTGACATGGTGCCAGGTGCTGAGCTAAATACTCCCCATCAATGACCTCAGGAAGCTTTTCTGTTTTTTTTATTTCCATTTTCACATTAGAAAATGGAGGTCCAGAGAGTCCATACACAAACTCATAGACATATTTTCATACTGTACAGATTCATATACATTGAGCGAGGTCAGGAGGGACACTCATGAAACTAACAATAGTAGTTACCAGAGGAGGGCGGTGAGTGTGACAAAGGGGGAGAGCTTTAGCTTTTTATTGGATTGTGTAATATTTTTTACAATGGGAATGGTGGTGGTACCCGTGGGTGTGTACTTAAAGAACAGCAAAAAAAAAAAAAAAAAAAAAAAAAAAACGTGGGAGATTGTAAAGCTTGTGTCCGAGGATCCCATAACTAATTTGGAGCAGGGTCTCTCAGACGGCAGCTCTCAGTCCCTAGCTCCCACCCCACCCCGTGCCAGCCTTTCCACGAGAGAGCCGGCGGTTCCAGCCCCCACACTCCTGATGGTGCAGAGCGGGTAGGAAAGGACTTCTGAGAGGTGTCGGCTTTCCCTGGGCTTCCTGGAGGGACTGGGCCAGTCGCGCGTCCCGGGCCTCCGGGGAGCCGGTCGCTCGGGTTCCAGCCCCCGCGCCCGCCCACTGTCACGGAGTGGACTCCCGGCCAATCAGACCCGGGTGATGGCACGCCGGGGATGAGAGTGGCAGGAAATCAAGGTCAAGGCCCCCGGACACAATGGGGCCATTGTCGCTCTCCAAGTCAGTTGACTTTCGAGCAGCAGTTCCCCATCCACCCTCGCTCCTTCTCCTCAGCCCCGCCCCTTGCCAAGAAGTCACCTGAACCCACTGCCTTTTTTTCGTCCCCCGCCGGAGGGCAGCCGCACTCCGAGTCCTACCCCAGACGGGGGAGCTGGGCCGCCCCCTGCATGGCGTGTTACGTCCACCAGGTGGCGATAGAGCACCACACTTCCGAGGGCGGGAGCAAGGCCCGGGGCCAGCCGCTCAGTCGCGGATCAGGGCGTGGGGGACCCTGCCCTTCCGTTTTATCCACAAAACTAAGTGAGATTATACTTTCCCTTCACCTTTTACTCTGAGGTCACCAAAATCTGGAAACTCAGGGGCTTTTCTCTCAGCCAATGGCAAAATGCCCGTGGGCTGCAGCACTCTTCCTTGATTGAGGAAAACTGAGGGAAACCTCTTTACCACGCAAATCACAGCGGGTGAAACTGACAAATGCTGGGCCATGGTGCACGTGTCACTTAACCTCTCTGGCCTGGATTAATCAATTGGTTGATTGATTGATTATGTTAGGGTATAAATGTTATCTGTGAAAGGCCTCCCCACTGTCTCAATGATGTCCTCCTGTGTTGTTCTCCCGCAAAACCGGCTGTAGTTTTCCTTCTGGGCATGTGTCACAGTTTGTAATTGGATACATATTTGTCTGATTCTTTCCCACTAGAATATATGCTCCGTGAGAGCAGGGTCTCGGTCTGTTTTTGTTGACCAGTGCGTCCTTGGCGCCTAGTACGGGATCTGGAACACAGCAGGTGTTCAGTAAATGAATGAGGGCCCTAGTCAGCCCCCGGGGGTGAGCTTCCGGCTCCTGCCAGTCCCGCGTGTGTGAATATAGGGCCTGAGCCCCCTGAGCAGGTGGGAGCTGCCCCAGGCTATCAAATTAGAGAAGCTTGCCCTGACAGCAGAGAGAGCTTTGGGGTTAAGACTTGTGCTTCCAGGCTCTGGCTTCACAATCTCACCTCGACCCCTCACATGCTGGGCCATTTTGCACGGGTCACTTAACCTCTCTGAGTTTCAGCTTCCTCACCTGTAAAATGAAGATGAAAATGGCCCCTGTCTCTGGAGGTCGTTTGGGGGATTCGGAGGGATAATCAGGGAGGGGGCTTGGCCCAGGGCCCAGGACACAGTAAGCACTGGGTGGGTATTAGGCAATATTGTTATTGCTGTTGGCC
This sequence comes from Halichoerus grypus, assembly GCF_964656455.1. NCBI lineage: Eukaryota > Metazoa > Chordata > Mammalia > Carnivora > Phocidae > Halichoerus > Halichoerus grypus. The sequence continues at coordinate 119,386,591 of NC_135713.1, forward strand.
GAAGCCCGCGTGCTCAAGGCAGGTGCCAGCCGAGGTTGGCAGTCTTGGGCCGAGAGGGCCATTGCCCTGGGACTTGCCCCTTGGCAGTTCTGGTTTGGTTTCTTCTGTGAACGGGCACAGGAATTTGAGGCTGGTGGGGGCCCGTCCCTGTCTCCGGTGCAGGTCTTATCCTCTGATGGGGGGCAGAGCTGCCTCTGCTGCAGTCGCCCCTGGGGACACCCTCTTGCTGCCCCTCAGCCTCCCTGGGACACTGTGGGTCCAGGCAGGCCGTTGTTTACCTTACACGTGGCCCTAGGGGCGGTGATGAGCAAAGGGGCAAAGCTAACTTGTCTCTGCCCTCAAGAAGCACCCAGTCCTGGGTGGTGGTGGTGGTGGGGGGGGAGATGGTGATTAAAGCCACACTTAGCACCGCAGTAAGGGGACAGGACCTCAGGAAGCCATCTGTGAGTTGGGAGCTGAGGGATGGGAGTGAGGAGGTATCAAGATCCACCCCCCCACCTTAAAACAGCCCCTTCTGGGGACTGCTCCAATCACCCAGTGGAACACCAGGCCAGTCCTAGGCCAGGCAAGTGGTCTGAAAGAGATTAAAAACAAATGCACCCCAACGACACAGCCTCCTCCTGAGATCCGCTGCCCTTCCCTTGTGTCACTGGGCAACGGCCCCACACCATGTCAGGTCCCCAGCCCCAGCCCTGAGGAAGGAGGAGGAGCCTTTCAGGGCGGTGGGCAGGAAAGGGCTTCCACAGGCAGAAGGGCCTATGTGGGGGAGGCTGGGCGGCCGGCTGGCGCGAGGTCAGCATCCCTGGCTGCCACAGGGAGTCTTGTGGCCGCTCTGCACAGTGGGCCCGGGGTGAGCTGGTGGCCCTGAGCGCCCTCACACACCCGCCACCGGCAAATTGGGGGAGCGGGGGAGCTGAGAGCACAGACTCTGGGGGCCCAGCCCAGCTGCTTCACCAGCTTCGGCAAATTACCTAACCTGAACTTCAGTCTCCTTGCCTAGAATAGCACCAACCCTCCTAGGGCGGCTTTGAGGGTTTAGGGAGATAATACGTGAACTCTTCTGGCACAGAGTGGGCACTTAATAATCACGGGCATTATTGTTATCCATTCTTTCATGAGCTCTTTTATCCCAAGGTTCTGCCAGTTTGGAGATCAGGAACCTGGGATCCAGAGAGGTTAAGTAGCTTGCTTCGAGTCTCGGGATTTAAACCCAGGTTCCTTTGACTCCAAAGCCTGTGTTCTTGGGAGGTGAGGGAGGGGGTGTCAGGGGCCCCAGGCATGGTGGGGTCGGAGTAGGAAGCAGGGGGGAGGCAGGGCGAGAACCCCCAGGGCAGGTGGGGGCTGAGGCCACCTACAGAGCCCTGGCATGCCATCCTGCCAGGCTGAGCCACAAATCTCTGCTCAGCTCTGGCCCCAGGATTTTGTGGTGCCCTCTCCCTCACCCACTGTGGCCGATTGGCCCGGACCCCTGCCCTTCTCTCGTTTTCTGGGCCAAGCGCAGTAATCTCATCTCACAGAAGTGACCACAGCTCCGTGGGCCAAGCAGGGCTCAGGCCCGTCCATGTGCCCGGCTACACTGCCCTCGCTCGCTCCCCTCCCCGTGACATACCCAGGCAGTCCCCACTTTGGAGACATGTGCCAAGTGTGTTACAAGCACAATGAACAAGGCTAAGGCAGATAAGATCTTGGCGTCCTGTGGGTTTTAAACAACTACGGGGTTGGGGACATTGAGGGTGGAGGAGCGGTGGGACCTTCTTGAGCCCATCCTGCTCCCTCCCCAGCTCCGGAGGGGTGGGCCAGGACCAGGGGCAGAACTGGGCTCAAGATAAGCGGAGGTCAAGAAAGAAAGTGGTGTGGTGCGGCAGGGGAATGTTGGTCCAGCTCCATCCACCCTCTATGGGCTTTGGAGTCAGACCTAGGGTGAGTCCTGACACTGTCACTTAGAAACTGTGTGGCTTTGGGAGGTCACTGAACTCCTCTGAGCCTCAATTGCCTCATCTGTAAAATGGGGTTCATGAAACGCTCACGAGGTTTGTGAGGATCTAAAAAGATAAGGAATGGGCGCCTGGGTGGCTCAGTCGTTAAGCGTCTGCCTTCGGCTCAGGTCATGATCCCAGCGTCCTGGGATCGAGCTCCACATCGGGCTCTCTGCTCCGCGGGAAGCCTGCTTCTCCCTCTCCCATTCCCCCTGCTTGTGTTCCCTCTCTCACTGTGTCTCTCTCTGTCAAATAAATAAATAAATTCTTTAAAAAAAAAAAAAAAAAAAGATAAGGAATGGAAAATGATCCGATCTCCCTTGCTGTGGCTGCTGCCGTGGCTCCTACCACTGTCCCTGACGACGGCTTGGAGATGAGACCGCACAGAGTTGCACAGCTTGGCCAGCCTCCAGATGGGGGTCAGCCAGGTCAGCTCGGGAGGCTTCTTCCCTGCCCAGTCTGCTGATAATGACACCAGGCCCCTGGGCCCGATACAGGCAGCTCAGAGGCCCTGCGGAGGAGCTCACCCCAGCATCACACCCCTGCTTACCTGGCCAGCCTGTGAGGTGGGGCGCGGACCCCTTCTCCTGAGGCGGCCTGATCTCTCTTCCCTCTCACTGATTCTCTTTAACTTTTGCCAATGCCAGGAGCAGCTTCCGCCAGGGGTCGAGAGGGGAGAAGGAGGGAGCTGGGGAGAGGGGAGGGGATAGAGGAGGCTCTCCAATCTCTAAAGGGGGAAGAGGCCATCCCTGTCTTTTTAATCTCAGGCAGGAATTGGTGACATTAGGTAATGTATTTTAGATACCTGTCCCCACACCCTGCCACCCTCTTAGGAAAAGTGCTGCCCTCAAAAGCATGATACTGTTAACAAAAGAATGGAAGCTTTCACAAGGAAATACAAACTGTTAACTGAAAACAGAGTCTGCAATCCAGCTGGCCCACCAACGCCCCATTTCCAGGGCTGGGGGCTGTTGCTTCGTATCCTTGTCTCTGTCCTCCCTTCCATGCTCCCCTGAGAGCAGGCCAGGGCTGGGCTGGTGGAGGGCAGCAGTGCTGGCTTGCGCTCAGGTTGGGGCTGAAGGCCTGCCCTTCAGCCCTTTCTAGAAATATCAGCCTGAGCAGGGGCCTCATGAGAACCTGCTCATTCCCAAATCCTGTTCCTCAGGCAGGATCTTTTGGCTCTTCCTGCAGGTGGGGCCTCTGACTCCATTCCCATTCCTCTCCTCTCCATCCCTACCCAGTTCCCCCAGAATCTGGAGCGGAAAACTCTGGGCCTCCAGAGCCTTCTGAGGGTCTGGAGGAATCTCAGAGGCCCTGGGAGCCCCCAGTCCAGCCTGGCTGGGTGAGGAGCAGGCAAGCCCCAGGGGGTGGGGGGGTGTGTGGAGGGAAGTTGGCCCCAGTGTGTGGAGCCTCTGGAACTTGCCGATCTGAGCTTCGATTACGCTGGAATGTTCCCGGTCCGGTTCACAGCCATGTCCGTGGGGAGACTGTGGGAGGGTGTCTGGCTGTCCCAGGTTCCTCAGGCTTGGAAACCCACAAGCCCTGCCTTTAGGATCTGTGATTTCTGGCCTGCCCACCCACAGCCCTCTCTTCTTGCCTCTGCCCACCCCAACCCCATTTCTCAGCAGCCTCAAAGGACTTAAGCTTCCCTGGTCCTTGCTCGTATGCTCTGCCCACCCCCACTAATTTAATTCCTACTCTTTCTTTAGGACTCCCCTCCAGGACGCCCTCCTGACCCCTCCCTGTCCCAAGCCGAGCTGGCTGGCTGTCCGTATTATCTAGCATGCCTGCTATCTCGGGAGTAGGTGCTTTGTAAAGTACCCGTTCCCTCTCACCACTGCCACCTGCCTGAGGACAGGGCTGTGCCATTGCTGGGCCCTGGCGCCCACACAGGACCTGCCTGTGGAAGGGGCCCCACTGGACTCAGTCAGTGAGTGGCGATCAACCTCATTCGTGGCTTCAGGAGTTCACAGTTTATTGTGCAGGTGGGGGTTAGAGCCAGGGTGACTCTGGCCTCTTCCCGAAGTCCTGGATTTGAGATCCCCTTTCTCTTGCCCTCAACCCCATCCCCCACCAACCTAATAAGGGCTGGGGAGGTGGTGCAGTAGAGGAGTTGACCATAGGGCCAGCATGCCTGCTGAGGGGGCCTGCCGCAGCTTTCCTCTTCTGTAAAATGGATCATTCCAGCACCTTCTTTGTGCTGCTTTAAGGACTGAATGTAATAATCCCCAGAAAGAGCCCCTTCCCTTCCTCTGGCGACTCTGGACCAAGGGTGACTCTCTTTCCCAAAGGTTTGTGCTCTCTGGTGAGGGGAGGGCACCCTACGTGCAGCAGTTCTATACCCCCCATCCCCAGCCTACCCCCTCCGTAGGGCCACGCCTTCCCCCAGTGCAGAAGCCAGGGCAGCTCTGGGACACGTGGCAGGGGTGTCCAGGGAGGCTCCTGGACACAAGGGACAAACAAGTGGCTTTAGTGGCAGGTTCTTTGCCCACTTTTATTTGGCTTTGGGCCCAGAGGGCACCTCTGACCTTATGGGTGAGTCCCCAGTCTCATGACTGACTGCCTGCCAGGTGCCAGGGTCTGGGAAATCACTACCTAGGCCCAAGGTGGGGGGCAGAGTTGGTTAGCTCAAGCAGCGGGGGAGCTCAGCCATCAGAAGCATGGGCAAGCTGCCACCTCCCTGCCATGATACCTGGAGGCCTCATTGCCCACCATCAGGCCACCGTCCCCAAGACCAGAAGACACAGACAATCTGTGTGGAGGCAAGATGAACCTGACCAAGGGTGGAGGCCGCCATGGCCTCCTGTCCACTGCCCCTCCCTCCCCCAGCTCAGGGCCCTGGGCGATGGTAGGTAGGAGGGATGGAAGGTACGAACCCAGGAGACAAACAGGCATCTGTTTTAATTCTAATTGGCCGTGTGTGACCTTGGGTTAGTGACTTCATTTCTCTGAGCCTCAGTTCCCTAAGCTATAAAATGGGGATAACGACAGCACATGTCTCTTAGAAAGTTGTAAAGATCGAAGAGGAAAATTCACGTAATTCATTGCGCTCGGAGTGCACATATTAAGAGAATAATAAATGGTGGTATTACTCTTATTACTATGTGTGTCCCTAGCATCTACCCAGGATACTTTAATGCTCTCCAACCTAACAGAGTCAGAATTTGTTGAACATTTATAATAGCTTAAAGAGGAGCTCAGTTACCTGACATGAGAGGAGGAGAGGGCCCACCAGGCTCTAAGGCAGGGGCTGCTCTCCTTTTCTGCCCCCACCCCTTGCCTGGAGCCCTGGGTGGTCCTGCTGCTATCTTTACCTCTTCCATGTTCAAAAGTGCACGGAGGCCTTGCTGCATCTTTTGCATGTGGGAAACTCAGACACGTGGGCAGCCCTGCCACCCACGAGCCAGGGGCCCCGGTCTGAAGGCCACGGGACACTGCAGGGGCTCGAGAGTGGGCTGGGATACGGGTCTGGCCAGAAAAGTGGTAACAGGGATCACACCTTTGCTCGGTGCCATGCTTCTGGCTTTGCAAGGGGGACTCTCCAGCTTTTCTCGCCATAGAGCTGACTCGCGGACAATGACACCAGCAACAGGAGGGGCCCCTTGCCCTGTGCTGGGGGCCTCAGCTTTGTAGCCACTGGGAAGGTGGCGCAGTGCGCGGAGGCGAGGCTGACAGACCCACTTCCCGAACGGCCTGAGCCACGAAGGAAAGCAGGGACATCAAGCATCCCCCTAGGTCCCAGGCTTTGGCCTCATCACGAGGAGCAGCCCAAGGGGTTACACCTGCCCCCGAGACACACACGACACACACGACGGCCTCATCACATCTGTAAAGACAAAAGGAAGCGAACTGCCGAGGCACAACTGCCTAAGGGTCCAGGCACCTCAGGTCCTGGGGGCTGCTCTTGTACACCTGCCGCCGTGGCATACGGGCAGCTGGGTGTCAGCTGAGGGACCCCGGCATTCCCAGGCAGGCCCCCCTGAGGATGGAAGGAGGGTGAGGGAGAGGCTATGTCCAAGGACGGAGGCCAGCTGGTGGCCCCGGCCACACAGGTGCCCCTTAAGGCCGAGGCCTGAGTCAAGCTCCCCAGCCCCCAGCCATGGGTTGGCCAGCACCCATCCCCCAGCCCCCAGCCATGGGTTGCGCTGGACCCCCCACTGCCATTCAGAGGGCGCAGAGGGATCCTCGGCCTTCCCTGAGCCAGTTTGCAGGTGGGATGAGCCACAGAGGGGCTGCCTCCGGCCTCCCTGCCGTGGTACTGGTGGGCCCCCTGGCTCTCTGGGCAGTGCAGTCCTTACCTGGAGGCAGGCTAAGCTGTCCCCCACCCCCCACCCCGACGCAGGCCAGAACGTGGTGTGGAAGAGGCGCCAAAGCCAGGTGGATCCAGGGGTCTGGAATGGCTGTTTTGTTGGATGAGTTCCAGGCCAGGGTCCTTGCTGCCCCTCTCCTGAGGGATGGGGGGGGGGGGGATTTATCCTGGCCAGGCCTTGTATAGCACGATGGCCAGAGAGCCAGTGGAGTGGCAGGGAGTGTGAATGTGAATGTGCCAAACCTCACTGCTCCTCTCCTAGCGGTTCTTTTATCAAATGCCCCAATCCCAGCTCCTCAGATGGAGCTCAGGAGGCTGGGACACGGCGGCCCCACATCCTGAAGCCCCCACCCGACTGCTGCCTGGAAACTTGAGTCAGTAGTCATGTGGGGCACCACGTGGCCAAGGAAAGGTGCCTGGCATCCTCAGAGATGGAGCAATGTGGAAGGGCTGACAGGTTCCCTGGGTGTGAGGGTGAGGGTCAGGGTATAGGGAGGAGCATTCTGGAAGCTCTGGGGTCATGTTTCGGGAGAAAGGTAAGCACCATATCTGATTCTGCCAGGTATGTGTCCCAGTCCGGCACCTCCTACTGCCCCTCCCACTCAGAATCTCTCCCTACCCTCTTTATATGTGCTTAAAGTAGCCTGTGATTCTCTTTACTGTGGCTTGTAATTCTCTACTTGATAGTCTGTCTCCCCTATGGACCATGAGTCTAGGAGGTGGTACTATTAGGATGGCTGGGGCTAGCTTTTCTTCTTCACTGTCTCCCTAGCACTTGGCACAGGGCCCGGCACATAGTTGGTATTTATTTTTTAAAGATTTTATTTATTTATTTGACACAGAGAGAGAGAGAGAGCACGCACACAAGCAGGCAGAGCGGTAGGCAGAGGGAGAGGGAGAAGTGGGCTCCCTGCTGAGCAGGGAGCCCGACGCGGGGCTCTGAATGAATTAAAGAATAAATTCCTCCATTGGACACCACGAGCTCTCCGAGGGAAGGGGCCACCATATTTTGTATCCCTGGCCACAGTGCCTGGCACAAAGCCGGTGCCCACTGAGTCGTGTGGGATGGAAGACTCGCTGGGAGTGAGAGTAAGGCAAGGGGAGTCTTTGCAGTTGTGTTAGCGAGACTCGTGTCCTTATCGCTTCTTATCTGTGTGGCAGAGAGGACATGGCCTTCTCCTCTGGGGGACTCTCCTGGTCACAAAGGGCTCCCCAGCAGGGCTGAGAAGGGGGCAGGTAGTGCTGACTCCAGAAGCAGAAGGGAGCTGAGGGATGCTCTTGCAGGCAGGTTGCTGCATCTGGGTAAATGGGAGCCACGTCTGAAGAGCACGAACTTCTGGGAAAGCCCTGTCTGGGCCAGGACCTGAGGCCACTGTCAAGCAGGCTGTTCAACTGACACTACCCCAAGAGCCTACTGAGGTTGGGGACTTGGAGCCAGGGCTCCCACAAGTGCCACTCTTCAGACCTGAGGGTCTTACAAGTCACATGAGATCTGGACTTCAGGCCATTCCTTGCCTTCACAGAGCCAGGAAGTCTCAGACACACATGCGGGGGGGGGGGGGGGGGGACGGGGATCTTGTGCTGGACCTGCGGTGGATGCCCAGCACTAACAACAGAGTGTGAGCGCTGTGTTCTGGGAGGTGAGGCTCCCCCAGGGTTGCAGAGTCACCTAGGCTCTCTGATTTCTGAGCCCTTCAATGTCCAGATAAACTGAGGAGGAGGTAGAGAGTCTCCTGGGACCCAGATCCTGGATGCTAACAAATTTGGAGTTTGCAGCCCAACCCCCCATCTCAGAGCTGAAAAGCTACTTGGGCCATTTAGTGATGGCCCCTCCTAGCTGACAAACCAGTCTTATTTTGTCTGCTGGTGGGCAGAGGAATGCACTCATTTGGGAACCTCTCCTCAGAGGTTTGTCTGAGCATCTATCTGACCAACATGAATTGGAATAAAGACTGACATGCAGGGCGCCTGGGTGGCCCAGTCGTTAAGCGTCTGCCTTCGGCTCAGGTCATAATCCCAGGGCCCTGGGATTGAGCCCTGCATCAGGCTCCCTGCTCAGTGGGAAGCCTGCTTCTCCCTCTCCCACTCCCTCTGCTTGTGTTCCCTCTCTCGCTATGTCTCTCTCTGTCAAATAAATAAATAAAATCTTAAAAAAAAAAAAAAAAAAAAGACTGACATGCATCTGCCCTGGCACTCCTGCTGTGGAAATCCGGGCTAAATGGTAAGATCTGAAACCAGAGTTTATGTATGAACTGGGACATCATTTAACCTTTCATTCCTGCTTTGAGGGTTGCAAAAACCCCTACATCAAACCAAACTGAACCAAAATGTGGGTGACTGACTAGCAGACAAGTAGAGAGGTACTATTTCAGGGACACCTGGGTGGCTCAGTCCGTTAAGCTACGGACTCTTCCTCCACAGTCCCGGTGCTGGGTGTGGAGTCTGCTTAAGATTCTCTCTCCCTCTGCCCCTCCCCTGTCCTAAATAAATAAATAAATAAATAAATAAATAAATAAATAGGTACTGTTTCAAAGACTCCCTCTGAAATGAAACATAAACTTGACTTTCTTTTATTCAGTGATAAAAATATTTACCCAAAATGGATGCAGGCTAGTTGAGTGGACACCCAGAGGATTACGCACGCGCCCGCATACACACGTTTATCAACTCTGGCAGGCCTGACGTGGGTCCCAAAGAATGGACTCCTTTTCTATGCAAACAGCATCTCATCAAGAGGAAAGATCCAGGGGCGCCTGGCAGGCTCAATCGGTGGAGCATACAACTCTTGATCTGGGGTTGTGAGTTCAGTCCCCACACTGGGTGTAGAGATTACTTAAAAATAAAATCTTTAGGGGGTGGGGGGAAAGACGAAAGATCGCCAGCAGTGCCAAGGCCCAGGTGGGGGGTGGGGGACAAGTCTCCTTCCTGAGCCGTGGGGGTCTCAGGCTGCAGCCCACAGACTTAGCAAAATACGATCTTTCACCACTAGCTGACCCAGAGGGAAGTCGACGTGTGCAACTGTAAACCCACTTTTTTGTTTTGTTTCCCTAAAGCCAAATGTGGCCGCTTCGGGAGGTGACCGCAGCCGCGGTGGCGTCTATTTTGGAGGTCGGCTCGCGTGGAGCGGGTCGAGGCCCGCTCCAACAGGTGCAGGTGCGCAGCGTACGTGCCCGCCGGCCTCGCGCGGGGTCTCTCCCTGGGCACCCGGGCGGCGGGAGCCCCAGCGCGCAGAGACCCGCCTGCGCAGCGCCCGCGGCCGCTTCGGAGGGGTGGGGAGAAGGCGGGGAACCGAGCTGCGTCCTCCCTCGCCCCCTCCTTAAATGCCAGCGTCCTCCATTTGCTGCGCCCAGGGTGCGGCCTTCTCAATCACCGGCCCCGCAAACCGGGCGGCCGCGAGAGCAGAGCCGGGGCTGCCGAGAGGGTGGCGGAGGGGCGGGAAGGGAGCGCGCGGTGTCCGCCCGGCAGAGCCCGGTGGCGCGCCGAGCGGGAGCGCTGGCTGCCCCGCCACCTGTGAGGGCGCCCGGCGGCTGCGCCCCGCCCAGCCCTGGGGCGCCCAGAGCCCGGCCGAAGCGGCCTGAGGGCGGGGCTGGAAGTAGCGGACGGGCGCGGCTGCGGCAGCGGCGGCAGCACAGACGGTCCCGGAGGGCGCGCCTTCCCCGGCCCGGCCTCCCGGAGCGCAGCGCCCGCGCGCCCGGCGTCCCAAGAGCCGGCGGACACCCTATTCGCCCCCTGGCGGCGCCGGGGACTCGCCGGGCGCCGCCGCTGCCACCGCCGCAGAATGAGCTGTCCACAGCAGCACTGGGCGCCGCCCCAGGTCCCGCAAGAATCTGTCCCGCGGCTGCGAACCCGGAGGCAGGCGGCCCTTGGAGGAATGGCGGAACGATGGAAGGCGGCATCTATGAGGTTTGGGGGGTTTCCCCTGGATCCACGTCCTCCCTATCCCGCGTGGGCTTCTCCACCAGCACCATGACGGACACCCAGGGACCTCATCCCCTACTGGTCCTCCCTCCCCTCACCCAGTCTCTCCGGAAATAAAAGCCACCCTCTGGTTCTTAATCATTCTGGGAAAGGTCCCCACATCTCCCCTCCTTCTGCAGTGACCTGACCATGGTAGCCCTGGCCGACTTAGCCACACCAGGACAAGCCACACCCAGACCTTGCCGCACGTGGAGAGCTCAGGCAGCGCGAGGAGCTTATCAGAAAGATCAGCATTCCACATGGCCCCCAGTGCCCCTTGGGAGCCTAGCACCGCCCCAGGTTTTGTGGGAGATAAAAGTCTTTGGCCTCTAGGTACTTCCAATCTCAGAAGACAAAGACACTCAGGAGACTATTGGCACAGCAAGTGGCCTGGCAGCAGGAGCTCAGGGGAGGGCATGGTGGGGATGGGCCAGAGTGTGAACACTGGAGCCATGAGGATTTGCTGAATGGACAGGATTTGGAAGGACAGAGAGGGAGGGAGAGAGAGGACAGACAGTCCTGGTCCAATCTGGAGTGGAGGGCTGGTGTGGGAGAGTTGGGGTGGCCAATCCCAGAGGCCCTGTAAAGGCGGGCTTCTGCAGTGGGAAAGACAGAGGGAGAAGGAAGAGCTGGAAGCGGGCCGCCCCTCTGGGAAGCAGCAGTAAAGCCTTGCTCTGATGCGCTGGCTGGGGAAGGATGCCACTTGCAGTTCTGAGGGGCACGTGTGCAGGTAGGAAAGCAAGGCAGTTGGGCCATACACTACCCCCCCGCAAAAAAAAGCTTGGGTTAGACGCAGAGGTTTTTGTCGGGAAGGAGGAAGCCCAGGTTATGGAAGGGAGAGAGACAGCTGCGGCTAGGTCCAAAGGCGAAGAAAAGATGAAAAAGAGTGAGGGGCAGCCGGCCGCTGAAGTAGCGCCGGGAGCAGCGGCCGCTGCCTCCTGCGGAGGAGGAAGCCCAAGGGCAGTAGCCTGTCTGAGGGGCCAGCAGGGGGCGCAGGGGCCCCAGAACCTCAAACCCACTAGAGCGCGCTGTAGTGGACAATCTGAGGGCGGTTTCTCCCCTTTTTCCCATTCCACTTTCTTACTGAGTTCATCTTAGGTAATTGGGAAGACCCCTTTGGCCCAGTCTCTGGTTTTGTACGGAAGATGTGGCAAACGCAGAATGAAACTTAGAGGCCTCGCTGTGCCCTCCTGCCCACTCCTGCCCCAATCTGCCCAGATCTTAGGGCTGCCTCATTTTTGACTTAGAAAAGTCATCTTTCTGGCAGCTGGAGCCAGACAGACCATTGGGTCTTGTCCTGTAGCGTGACTTCCCACTTGGCCTTGGCTTCCAGAAAGGCCTGTCCATGCCTGGGGTCCTGGCTGTTTCATGGTGACCTCTCAACCTAACTCTGGGACAGGCTCCCAAGGGGCCATGGGTCAAGCCTGGCAGACAGAGACCGAAGAGCCCGAACATTCAGGCACTGGCTACGCTGGGACTTCCACGGGGAAGCCTGAGGCTGTTCAGGTGATGAGCCGGGAGAGTCACGTGCTGGCCGTCCGGTCGCCACAATGAGGGCTCTGGGGAATGGGGACTCCCCTGCAGCCCTAAAGTCAGACAGGGCAGGCTGTATGATGCTCCTCAGGCGTGGCAGCCCAGGAGGAGGGAGAGGGAGAGGGCAAGCACCGTCACCGAATGCTGCCACAGTGAGGGCTTTGTCAGGGCATCCACAGGAGAGGGCCCAAGGAAGCACCATTTGGACGAAGGGCCAGGGGCAAAAGTCTCCTAAGAGTGGGGTAGAGTTCTGGTGTGTGCAGAACTGGGCTGACAAGGGGAAGGGTCCTGGCCTAGCGGGGACGGTACAGGTGCTCCTTTGCCCGGGCCAGGTTTCCTTCCCTTTGCGGTCGCATCACAGCTAAAGGAGAGCTTCCATTTACTCATGCTCTGCTTGAGTTCCTTCAGGGTCAGCCACCCTCCACTTTCTCCTTCTTCTACCAGGAAGCCTAATGGAAACAGGGAGAAGCATGCCTAATTTCTTCATGAATGATGCTGACGTGAGTGCGCCTGAGGCTGTGCATGCCCCGTAGCATCTGCTGCCATTACCCCCCCCATTGGAATATGTCCCATGGGGGAACATGGTCTCTCAGCCACCTTGCCCTGCCACTCCTTTTTAACATTTACAAACACAGCCATCAATTTCTAAGTCCTTACCAAGTGCCACGCACTGTGGTAGGCACATTAGGTGCGTGACCTCATTTGTTCCTCTTAGTAGCACCGAGGCTCATCGTCCCTACTCTTTGGTTCCAGTTCCCGATCCCAGCCAGGCACAAGGGGTTGAAGTCTGTTCCCTAAGCTGATATAGAGGACACAGTCCAGTCTTGGCGTCACTCACTGTGTGGTGGCTCAGTAAATATTAATTAACTCTGAGGACAAGCTGCACTTTGACTCATCTCTGGCTAATTAAATAAACCTGCCATGTAAATCAGCAGTGGGGACAAAGAGATATTAGGCTATGCTGAAAAGAAATTGGGCTGAGGGACTGTTGGCCTCCAAGCAGAAATCTACCTTGGCCTGCTCTGGCTCTCTTTGTGTTCTTTGAAGCTAGGGCCAGAGTGGTGGGAATGAGGAGTAACCTACTTCTCAGAGAAAGCCTCACCCCCGATGTCCTGGAGAACAGGGAGGAGGGAGGCAGGCCCATGATGTGAGTGTTCTCTCAGGAGCCGAGACAGAGCTGTCTAGCCTTCCCCACTCCTCTCCCACTCCATCCCTATCCCTGAGGCATCACGTCCCAGGGGTCCTGGTAGGCTGTGGGAAACCTGGGGCCCAGGAAAGACATGCCGTGAAGGCCCCTTCCAATAGTACCTGGCAGTTTGGGACTGGTGGGGCTGGCGGGCACCTCACTGGGCTCTGCTTCCTTCTGCTCCTTCCTGCAGAAAATGAGCCATGGCAATGTCCCAGATTCTCTGGAGGCCTGGCTCCCACTCTGACCAACCTAGGGCAGGCCACTTAACCTCACTAGGCCTGGACTCGACTTTGTCAAATAGGGAAATAGCAATGTCAACCTTGCAGGGGGTGCTGTGCACAAAGTAAGGGCTCAGTAAGTGGTATCTATTTGATGATGATGATGATGATGATGATGATGATGATGATTGTATCTGGTTCATAGCAGCCAACTTGTATCCCCCAGTACCGCTGGGCTGTCGTGAGATATAGTCAGGGTAGCTACTGTATTTGAGCCTTAAGCTGTCACTTTGAAGGTAGATGTTCTTTATATGGAAAAAGAGAGAACATCATCTCAAAATAAAGCCACGATGTGAACATGTAAGGATAAAATGACATAAGGGAGGGGCAAGGGCAAGGGTGCAGGGAGTGTGTGAGTTGCTGAGGAAGGATGGAACAGTGTGCCCCTTCCCCTCCCCTCCAAGTCCCTCCCTGTAGCCACATGGAAGCCCTTGCCCTTCAGGGCTCATGTCCCTCCTCCTCCCCTGGGCTTGTGTTCCCAGCGCTAGCATGGCTCAGAAGGTTAAGGCCAACCGTGGGGGCCTGTGGTTCACTCAAGCCAATCCCCACGCTGTCCTCTACCAGGGGGAGCCATACCTGTTACCATGGTGGGCCACAGGAGTTCTACAGGGTCCCCTAGAACTGTCAAGCAGGTACAAGACAAACATCTACACTCAACGCATTGGAACAGATCAAATGTGGTTCTCAAAAGCTCAGACTTGCAAGCTTTGGAGAAGGCCCAGGTTTGGCTCCTTTTAACTCCAAACAAATTCTTGTGGGATGTTGCAATTACTTGTGACAATCCCTCTCCCTGCCTGGGACTTTGATTTCAGATTTAGACATGTAAAACTGGGTGGCTGGCTGGGCCTTGAGCAACTTGGGGGGTAGGGTGGGGGATGGCGAGGGAAAAGTCTTTGCAGCATATTGCGCTTGAAAGAAAGATCTCAAGGAATCAGGCACGGTAGCTCTGTTTGTGTTACCAGAAGTTTTTCAGCCACTGTGGCAGATTTCCTGTCCCCAAAATTGGTTCACTGTGCTGGAGTGGCTCATTCTGTCCTTTGAAATACCAAGGTCTAGGAATCATTTTCTGTAACAGTCTTACGTTAGAGTAACCTTCCAATCACTGTAACAAATTCTGCAGTCCTTACCCTGAAATCTTATCCCTGGGAGAAGCAGCAGATGAAGATCTGTCAAGGCCACAGGGGATAGTTTCGTGGTAACTTATGCTGACCTGACCCCAGAGGATCCTGGAAGTAGGAGGAGGTGATGCAGAGAGCCAAGTGGACGTAGAAACAAGCAAAGAGCATGGCTGGGCAAAGTGTGTCTGGATGTCGGAGCCCCATGGCCTTTCTGGGTACCCAGGACATGGGCAAACTGCCTAGGTCTTTGTGTTGCTATTGTACCTAGCCTTAAAGCAAGTCTTAAGCCCTGGACCCCACGTTGGGCTGCTCTTTTCCTACTTCCCAGCCACCCCCCTGGCCTGAGAGCCCACACAACCTTAGTTCTGGCTCCTTTGGCTTTCATTGTGGCAACACAACTGCTGGATACCGCTGTCCCTGAAAGGGTTTCGGGCAGAATGGCCTTATTTGCTTCACCCCTAGGCTTTTGATAGTCAGCCTGACCTGGCAGCCTGCCTCCTGAGGCTGGTGCACAGGACAGAAATCAGGGATCAAAAATGGCTAGGAATTCCTAGCCGCTCTGTGGAGTCCAGGCTGATGTGCAGAGTCACAGGGTGGTACCTGTTGGCAGATCTGGGGTCATAAACTCTTGCCTTTAGCATGGCTATCTGGCATAGAATCGCTAATACTTCTATTCCCTCAAATACCCTGTGAGCTCTCCTCTCCTCCTTCCATCCATCTTGTCAGGACGAAGCTTAGAAATTGCATGCAACAGTATGAAAAGAGAGGTCAGAATGAGGGGTTGTATTTCAGGCCAACCGGATTCCCAGGGAAGTCCGACCAAAGGAAACATCAAGCTGTCCTACTCTGGATCAGAAGCATCTCAATTCCTGAGGGAGCAAGATGAGAAGGGAGATTCTGGGAATGGGATATAAAGGCAGGGAATAAAGGAGATAGGACAATCCCCCTGGAGTTCTTTTGAGTCTTAGAAAGATAAAGCTTGGAATGCCTGAGCAAAGGCAAATGCTCACTGTTTCACTCATATCTGAGAGGAAGAGGGAGTGAGTAAGCTAGGATCATGGGACATGGCAATAAAAGGATCTGGTGGCTCAGGGCATCGGCCAAGGGATGCTGAGGAGACTGCAGGAGTCAGCAGAAGAAAGAATGTCTCCCCCAGAGGCCTTTAAGAACATAGCTGAAACATTCTGTTTCTGGATGAGAAGACTCAATGGTATAAAGATATCAACTCTCTCCAACTTAATTTATATAATAAAATAAAATCCCAACCAAATTCCTAATAGGACTTGTTAAATGAAACTTGATAAGCTGATTACAAAGTACATCTAGAAGGATAAAATATGTATGAATAATAAAACAATTTTGGGGGAAAAAAACAAAGGAGAAAATTACACTGTATCAAAACATACTCTGTTGGCTTATTGAATTTAGATTAAAAAAAAAAAGAAAAAAAATACTCAAAAACTACAACTGAAATGGTATGCTACTGGTCCAAGGAATATGGAAAAAGTTCAATGCAGTGGAAAAGAGAATACAGAAACAGTCACATGTATTTATGGGAATTTTGAATATGATAAGAGTAGCATTTCAAGTCACTGGGGAGAGGATGGCCTATATAATTCCGGGCAGCATGTGACCCTCTGGAAAAAAAAAAAAGAGATTCCTAACTCACACCATATATGAAAACAAATTCCAGATGGACTAAAGAACTAACATAGAAACACAACTATAAAAGAAATACAAGAAAATATGGGAGAATATTTTTATTATCTAAGGATAGGGAAACCTTGTTTAAAGACCACAAAATACCAAGGTATAAAGGAGAGGACTGATACATTTGATCATAATAAAAAGCCTCTGTATGACCCAAGGAAGCATTCAGGTTAGAAGGACAGTCAGCTGGTCTGAGGAGTGGCTTGTTCTGCCCAGGAGTGGACTGCGAGATCAGATGGCCTTTGAGGCCTGTCTTTTCCCTCACAATTCCTTCTCCAAAGTCAGGGTTTGGGAGGAAGCAAATAAACACTAGAGGATGGCTACTCCCTATTGTTCATCATCCCCAGGGCCCTATAATCAAGAGATAATTCAAGAATTCAAGTCATAGTTATTAAGAGCCCACTTAAAATGAATGGGTTAAGGGGAGCAGGGTACAGGAGAGGAGGTGGTGAAGCAAGATAGAAGGCCCTGGGTGAGGAATGGGAACAGGGCTGCCTCTCTGGCAGACATCACAGTCTCAGTCCTTAGGCTCATCTTTCACAAAGTGGATGTGGCTCAGGCAGCTCCTCCTAAGGCCTCACTTTCCCTGCATGGAGAGCCTCTTTGGAAGAGCATGCTGAGAAAATGTCACCTTGTGTGGGCTTTAATCACCTCCATGAGATCCCTTAGCTCTGTGGGGATCAGGGCAGTCTTGGGATGATAGCCCCTGCCCAGACCCCCACTAGCAGTGACGATGGGTATGTTTATGTGCTTGGACAAGGTGGGTGGCCCTGCATGATCTGATGGCTCCAAGTCAGAGGCCTGTGTCCTGGAGACTTGACTATTTCATGTTTGGAGGACAAGGCCTCCAAAGCAAAGTGAAACTCTTATCCCATGGAGCCTTCTTTAGCCAATTCACCCTATGGGGATCACGCTCTACTCTTGGGGGAGCCCAGGGAACCACTGTGCTCTGCTGCTCTCAGCCTACACTGCCCACTTATGACCTGACTCTGAGCTCACAGCATGTCTGCCTGGTTCAGGTGGGAGGACAGCCAAGTCTTAGGAAATCTCTGCTGCATTCTGATGCCATCCAGTCATCTGGGTTGAGCACATGGACCTGGGGTTTGAGAGGAAGGGGGAAAGTCTCAGCAGGGAGGCAGATGCCATTTTCTAACATGAACAAGAAACTGCAACAAAGAATGATGGGTATTGAGAAAAGCATAAGACACTATCAGGACTGCCGAGAACGGGGGCATAGGCTCAGTGATGGAATCATATTCCAAAGTGCATCAAACAATCTCAGAGGCCCAAGTAGGCTTTCAGAGATACTGTTCAGGATTTGCAGGCTGAGGAGTAAGGAGTAAGTAAGCACAGCTGGAAATATGACCAAGGTACCTAACCCCTAAAGAAAGGATGCCACAGGGATAGGAAGAAGCCACTGGTCTCCAGGAAGTTAAAAAATAGACTACGGGCCTTAGATTTAACGTCTTCAAAAGGAAAGGAAAAAACTCCGTATCAGTGCACAATCTATGGCTGAGTAGCGACTACGTAACAAACTTCCAAATGACGGTAACATAATGAGATTCCCGCATCCCCTACCACTACGACCACCAAAATGCACCTTAAGAAGCACCCAACCCTGCCTCCCACTTCTGAGATGACACCAGATCAGACCTCCATGTGGCACAAAATATGGCAGTTTAGAGTGCCTTATAATACGGTAACCAAATTTCAGGGAAAAGAGTTACTCAGCTAGCTCAAAACCCCCAACATCCCAAATGGATATGGTAGGCTCCAACCAGCCAACACAGGTACATTACAGAGGGTAGCTCTCTTTCCTCAAAGCCTCACCAACCCTTCCAGACCCTTCTCACTGACAGTCCTGTCAATCATTCTTAGAGACCCCCAGAGGAGGGTTCTTTTTCCATTCTCAGATCAGGACCAGCGATTCTGAACCTATCTGGGCCGTGACTTCCCTTAAGAGTTTTGATGAAAACCGGGGTCCTGGGTGGCTCAGTCATTAAGTGTCTGCCTTCAGCTCAGGTCATGATCCCAGGGTCCTGGATTCGAGCCCCACATCAGGCTCCCTGCTCAGCGTGGAGTCTGCTTCTCCCTCTCCCACTCCCCCTGCTTGTGTTCCCTCTCTCTGTCAAATAAATAAAATCTTTAAAAAAAAAAGAAAAGAGTTTTGATGAAAACTATGGATCCTCTTCTTAGAAAAATGTACATTGCACCTGCAGGGATAACTTTGTATAACATTTCGGGAGGTTTACAGACTCCCCAAAACCCCAGCTTAAGAATTTCTGCCAAAGGCAAATCACTCCTTTTCTTACGCAAGAGCTGTTTCCCAGGGCTGATTAACTGCTATCTTAGATGTCCAACAGGTGAATTAATATTCAGCATTGACCTCTAGTCATCCCACACCCTTGGCAGATGGCAGAGTCTCTGCTGTTGCCTGTGGCCAGAAGGAAGCAGAGTCCCTAGACAGAGACCACATTTTGTTTTTCAAAAAAGCACTCTTATCCACCACCACCAGAAAACCTCAGACACCCCAGGTCTAGAACAGAGACACTAAATAACAGACCAAAATAAATCTGGTCTGGTACACAACTAGGTCTGTGAAGACAGAGCTATAGACTGAACCTCCTTGGACTGGCATGAGGGAGCAATGTATGAGGGTAGGCACGTACCTAGGCTGAAATGGGAAGGGGTCAGAATGGGTTTGCCTTCCCTTTAGCTCAATGCAGACTAGCTATTCATTCTAGAGGTATCTGCTCTTTTCATGGCTCCTCTGCCTGGAAAGCAGAGGCTGCTGGAAGCAGTGCTCCTATTGACTATTCAAGTTCCACATTTCTCTCCCTCTTTCCAGTAACAAACACAACAGCATAATGACAACAAGGATAATGATAACTATAGCACTTATTGAACATTAGTCTGTGCCAAGAACTGTGCTATAAGCTCTTGACATAAATTACTTCATTTAGTCTTCCCAACAATCAAATGAGGTAGACCCTCTTATCCCATTTACAGATGAGGAAATTGAGACTAAGATTAAGTAGCATTGCTTAAGGCACAGAGCTAGTGAGTGACAGGACAGAGACTGGATTTGCACCGAGGCCTGATTTTAAACCCTTTTTTTTTTTTAAGTAGGCTCCATGCCCAGCCAGTAGCCCAGCATGGGCCCAAACTCACAGCCGTGAGATCAAGACCTGAGCTGAGATCAAGAGTTGGACAGTTAACTAACTGAGCCGCCCAGGCACCCCTCAGACTTAATACTTCTAATCCCCACCTCCCTGCTCCTTCCCAAAAGACTGGGACTCAGACAAAGGCCTTGGAAATCCTCCAGAGTGCCAGTCTGGTCTCCCAAGTCCTCGCTTCCCCCTCCCCATCCTCTGCCCAATATGCAGCAGCCTGGTTCCCATCAGGGACTCACTTCATGGAGAAGTGGTTGGAAACTCTCAAACTCCATCTCCTATCTCTGTCTGACTTAGCTATGACTGTATGACTCCACCACCTGGAGCCGAAATTTATTTTAAACTCAGCTAAGCTCAGGAGCCTCATTTCCTCCTCATGGTTTAGAATCAGGGAGGAAGGCTCTTTTCTGCTTCTTCCCTGTAGAGTTGTTCGGCTGCGGGGAGGAGTGTGGTTGTCACCACTCCCATCTTAAAGACTGGGGGGAGGGCCAAGTAACAGAGAGTAGAAGAGCCGGGATTCAGTGAAATGTCACCAATGATGATGGTGCTATATGGAGGCCATACTTTTCTAGATATCTCCTACCTCTCAGCATTTAGAAACAGGGCATATCACCTCTCAGATAGCTAGTCTCCTCCCTTCCCTCAATTAGTGGGTTCCAGGGAGAGTAAGTGCCCAGCTCATCAAGTGAAAAGCCCAGATGAATGTGGCCAAGGGGGGCCCCAAGTGCATGCTGAGTGGCTAGAGCCCCAACTAATGATGCTTTGGGGAGCTTTTGGGGGCAGAGTGGGCATTAAGGTATCTGTTGAGTCCAGGGTTCCTGTCCGTTCCTAGAGCTTCATCTAGAGATGATACAGCTAGGGAGAGGAGATACTGAGCCCCACACAGAGGTAGGAGGTACAGGATGTTAAGGAGGGCTGGCAGCAGCAGAGAAAATCATCTCAGATTCAGGGCCCCTGTCCCATGCCACCTGTGGGCCAGCGGGGAGATAAAACAGAAATACAGTACTTGCATTCAAAGTGGATGAGGAAGTCAGCCCCAGAGGCAGAGCTGACCTTCAGAAATGGCCTGTACTCACTGGAGTCCAGTCATTTAGCTAAGAGATGTTTCCTGGGTGTCTGCTGTGTGGCAGACTCATTCCGACACTGGGGATGCCTTAGCGAGGCCTGGCCCCATGGCATTAGCCCGTCAACAGAAAAAGAGAGAAAAGTCAATCCTGGACAGTGATAGGCGCTAGGAAGAAAACTTAAACAGAGCAGTGAGGGAGAGTCCACTTCAGTTTGGTTGTCAGAGGAAGCCCCCTTGAAGCAAGAACATGCACGCTGAGGCCTGATGATGAGAAGGGCCAGCTGTGTGGGGATGTGGAGGGAAGTACGTTCCAGGCAGAGGGAAGAGCAAAGCCAAAGACCCTTAGGTGGCCATGGGCTCCATGCGTCCAAGGTACAGGAAGATGACCATATGGCTTAAGAGAAGTGAACAAGGAGGTAAAAGGAAGAGACAAAGCTGGAGAATTAGGCAGGGGCCGGCTCATAAGAACCTCGGAACCATATTTACAAGCAGGCTGCTGTGTGGAGAATGGAGAGAGGGGGAGAGAATGGCAGTAAGGAGACCAGCGAGGAGGCAGTTAGGTGAGAAAATGGGTGACCACATAATCTGTCATCCAAACCAGGACACTTGCGCAGGTGAACGGGGGTGCTACAAACAAGTCATCAGGGACAACAGGCACAGCCAGGACTTGCCATTGCCAGATCTCTACCTGCCGTCAGCAAGCTCCAGCCAGGATTGTCACAGGAAGTTCGGCAGTTTTTAGCAGTTCTGCTCTGACACAGAGCTCCAGCTCTAGGAGAAAGAATCACTTTTCTATTTGGCCCCAGGCTCCTGGCCTGGTGCCCCATGCCTGAGCATTTGGTTTCTGTCTAGAGGCCATGGGTTACAGCTGCAGCACATCCATGGAGCGTGCCCTTTTCCCTGTGCATTCTGGTGCGCTCTGGACGACAACCAACAGTACACAGATGAAAGAACAAATAGGGGAGAGGGGCACCCGGGTGGCTCAGTCAGTCAAGCGTCCGACTCTTGATCTCGGCTCAGGTCTTGATCTCAGGGTCATGAGTGAGGAAGGTGAGGGCTCCATGCTAGGCATGGAGCTACTTAAAAAAAAAAGGAAAAACAAATAGGGGAGATGTGGCCACCCCTTCTGGAGGTGGTGTCAAAACAGTGGAAGCCAGAGAGGGATGGACAAGCTCTAAGGGGCAGAAAAGGGATTCTTAACTTGGCCCTCAGGGGGGTCGGTGAAGCAGGTGAGAGGGCCACAAGCTTTCACCGGATTCTCAAACCTAAGACTCGAAAAGACGTAGAGAACCTCGCTTTAGAGAGCAGTGGTTCTCCCACTTCAATGTGCCTCACGGTCACCTGGTGGGCTCGCTACAACAGGGTCGCTGGGCCCCTGAAGAGCAAAGCTAAGGTTCTGATTTGGTTCGTTCCGGAGTTAGGCCCAGGAATTTGCATTTCTGACAATTTCTAAGGGAATGCTCATGCTCTTGGTCCAGGGGCCACACTTGAAGAATCACTGTTATAGAGGATACAAAACACATGAGGGGTTCCAGTTTAAATTGTGAACTTCTCTTTTCAGACAAGAGTTCTAACAGATGCCACAGCCATCTAAACCACCCCAAGTCCCCAGGAATTTCAGATTTTATTTTTGGAAGAGGCCCCTGGAGAGTGACAGACTCTGGACCTCCCCTTGGAGGTCAGGAAGCATCTGGAAAATAGCATTTTAGAGGATGCAGGAAAGTGCCTTCAGAAACATAAAAGCCCAAGCATAACTCTGAGCTAGAAAGTACAGGACTAGCCCCGGCTGATCCAATTACTGGGTCAATTACTGGTGAATAGTGAGGTTTTGGGAATCTGGGCAAACCCGGATCCTCTCCTAAAGGCTGCCTCCTGATCCTTTTTGAGCCTCCATCTGAAGCCAGATGGGAAGCAGGACAGGGTGTCTGCTGGGGGCTATAATCCGGGAAACAGAAAGAAATCAACAACTCCACTAGACAGAATTCAGGGGCTTCATTCACAGAGCTCTTTGATCAAGTCATTGTGGTGAGGATGGGAAGAGGCAGGAAGAGTATTGAGGGCTGTGCTTACTTTCAAAAAGAGCAGTGGAGAGAGAGGCCTGGAAAGGCTATTGCCAGCTTCCCTCAGCTCTGCTCTGAGTAAGTCACTCCCCCATGAAACGGGAGGGGAAATGAAAATGTGGATTCATTCAGGAATCAACCTTCAGAACAGGAAGTGTGGCTTTTGAGCTATACAGGGAACATAAGCTTTGCCATCCAGCTAAGTACATCCTGAGGTAAGGCAACATCAAAGTCAGGGGGACTCTACAAGTTAGAAGAGGAGGCAGAACCTTATAGGGAAGACAATACGCTAGAGTGACTGAGACCAAGGGCGTGCTCTGGCACCAGCCTGCCAGGACTTGTGACTTGAATTCTGACTGTGTGGCCCTGGGCATGTTACTTAATCTGTGCCTCAGTTTCCCTCTTCTGTAAAATGGGGGTAAATAAAAGTGCCTATCTCATAGAGTTGTAGTAAGAATTAAATAAAATAATCTAGATAAAATACGTAGCTTGGTACCTTGCATATTTTAAGCATTCAATGTTAGTTTAAAAAAAAAAAAAAGTAGTGGGCTTGGAAAAATTTACGATGGTAGCAGTACAGACCCACCCTTAGTGTCACTGCCAGAGACAGAAAAACTGGAGGCAGGTTAGACCTGCTGCCAGTCTTCCCAGGAGGATGACAAGGAAATTCCTGCTCCTTGGGGGGGAAGTTCTAAGGTGTGAGCTGGGTATGCGAGGAGAGTCAGGATCCTTAGGATGGGGGTGGGAGTGGGGTTGGGGGGGTTAAGCGGTTAACCCCGTGGGCTGTAAAGTGGGGATATCCTGCTCTTTTAAACATTGCAACATTCACTGACTCTGTTTTGTGACATTTCCTCACTGCCAACCTAAGTGTCAAATGGCCCAATTGGAACAAATCAAAATAAATAAAAATCATTGTTGAGGAGAACTGGGACAACCTTACTGAAAACACTCTGGAGATCTGCAATATGAGGGTAGAATCCCCATTTTAAGGGGAAAAAATAGTGGCTCCTCCCCCTCAAGTTCCAGAAGAGTGGGGGATGGTGAAGTGAAAGCGGTGGTGACGTGTGCCAGCCCTGAGGTTAGCTAGCAGTCAAACACCGAAAGAGGGAACTCTTCTTTCCCCTGATCCTGAATGAACCTCTTCCAAACCCTGTACTCTCAATCAAAAAGTCCTGTCTGCTTAGAAAGACTGGAACTAGGAACAAAGAGATTTCTAAAAATCATGCAAAAGAGCCAAAGTAAATGACATACCACATGGTTAAATAAAAGTTAACATCTATTAGAGGTGAGGGTGGGAAGAGTTTGCCAATTACATCACTTTAGAAAACAAAGAGCTAAATAAAAATGACAAACAGTTCTGTTGAACACGCTGGGCCCCTTTCTTGAGGGTGTCCCTCCCGTGGCACTATAAGCCTTGTCCTGTAGTTCAGACCTAGCCCAAGTTTGTATCCCCTGGAGCCCGGCAGAACTTCAGTACTTGCACTTCAACATGACTACAGGGCATATTTTATCACAGTCCCATCAGGAGTCTTTAAAAGAATAAGGTCACAGACAGTGAGGAAGGGGCTTCTGACTTTTCCTTCCCTTATACTTACCACAAATCATGGCTAGAATTTCTACCTCAAGCTCCTGTAACTAGAGAGCCCAACTCTTCAAAAGGGATCCAAGGGTTAGACTGATTCCACCTTCAGCCCAGAAGGGAATCTGGTTTCCTTTTCAGGAGGTACCCACCTGTTCTGTGTGTGCCTCCCAAATCAGAGGCCCTGCAGAATGCAGGGAAAACTTTCTTTGCACCCCACCTACCTCCTCCAAACAGTGATACCCTCAGCTTTAAGTTTTCATACGCAAAGTTTCTGCATTATTTTTATTGGAGTGGCGGCTGTCAGATGTAGAAGCTAGTCCAACAGCTAGTCTGCTGTTCTCTACAAAAGAGGGCCACTTTAGCAAGAAAAAACCAGTAACAACAATAGCAAAACCTTCTCAGGATTCACCCAGGAAAGCCTGGAACTGTAATACTATGATCTTGAGATATTTTTATGGCCATATATCAGTTTTTAGAATATAACCACAGTCACATACATTTAAATACACTGAAAAATTTTCTATGGTGTGACTTTTGCAGGAACCTTGTCCCTGCAACTACTTGTTCCAAGCCTCCTTCTATCCAGCCTGAAGGTAAATGAAAGCATCAGCAAAGATAAAATGAGGAGAAAGCGGAAATAAAACTTCTAGCTCTACTTCTAAAGGTTGGGGAAAATGTCATGCACATAAGGCCTCCACTGGTTTTTGAATTAGAGGACAAAACTGGGATTTTTTTGGTCTAATAATCTAATCTTCTGTACGAAGACCCCATTAAAACTATTCTGAAGGATCACACTTGAGCCACATTTTCATTGGTAACTTCATTCTCTGTCTACCACTCCACTCACTAGAAAAGCAGTTCTGAAAGGATCTTTAAGCACAACCTCTATTTTCTGCAGAAGATTCTCTTCATGTTTTGTCATGCACTCTTTGGTAAGTCTTCCACTACCTTAAACCAACTTCAATTTTAAAACGAAAGAAAAAAAAAACGCTTCCATGGGAAAGGGGCATGATTTATGGGAAAACTTTTTCTTTTTCTTCAATTGTGATGGGCTAGGTTAACCATCATACCATCAGAGAATTTTAAAAAACTGACTCAGGGGCACCTGGGTGGCTTAGTCGGTTAAGCGTCTGCTTTTGGCTCAGGTCATGATCCCAGGGTCCTGCTAGGTGGGGAGCCTGCCTCTCCCTCTCCCACTCCCCCTGCTTGTGTTCCCTCTCTCGCTGTTTCTTTTTGTCAAATAAATAAATAAAATCTTAAAAAAAAAGTAAACAAATGTCTTTAAAACACATTTATTTATTTCTAAAGATTTTATGTGAATGACTTGCCTATCTTTCTTTTTTTTTTTTTAAGATTTTATTTATTTGAGAGAGTGAGAGAGAGAGAGCACAGGAGCAGGGGCAGAGGGAGAGGGAGTGGGAGAAGCAGACTCCCCGCTGAGCAGGGAGCCTGACCCGGGGTTCGATCCCAGGACCCTGAGATCAGGACCTAAGCCGAAGGCAGACGCTTAACGACTAAGCCACCCAGGCGCCCCAATAAATGTGTTTTAAAATAAAATAGAAAATAGAGTTTTCCAGTGCGAGAGAGCACACTTAAAGCTTGCAGCCAATTAATGATCAGACAAGTATACCTGTTCCTGAGTCCTAAAAATGGTTTCCATCGATCAAAAAACAAAAAAAAAAAACCCCAAAACCCCCCAAAAAACACAAGAGCAACCAGATCCCCCCAAAGACACTGAAACAAAAGACTGATCTGTTTATATAGTCACATGAAAAATAAACATCTTTATTTTTTTGCCTACTTTATTTCATTTTTTTCAAATAAAATTTAAATCTGTACAAAGTATACTGTTACAGTATATATTTTGTAAGAATCAATGCCTAAAAGAATCACAATACTTCAATAAGCAGTACAGCAGACCTCGCTAGTTTCAGCTTTGATATTGAACAAACTCAAGCCGGCTGATGCACAACACATTTGCTTGGTTTCCACATGGTGAGTTCCCAGCACTGAGATGGGAGAACATGACAGCAAGTATGGTTATATTACAGCCCGACACACTGCGCTTCTTCATGTGATAATAACTGCACATATTTAATACAGAATGCTCAAATTTACTTTTTAAATTGCATTTGCTTACTTCTTAGTTGGCAAAATTCAGCATTCTTAATGGGGTCCCCAAACAGTGCAAATTAATGATATTCTACTGTATAATTGGCACATTTCCAATAAGGATTAACTTGTAAACTCAAAGAATATCACAACTTTGTCCTAAATTTTAACTAATATACATCTGGTCCATTTAACCAAAGTCAGTTTGGAAAGATATTAAAGAACAATTCTATTTTTGAAAGGATACTGTTTTGACCATTCTTTAGAGAAGTAAATTTTTAAATTGTCATTAAAATGTTTTACTATAAAAATTTTACAAACTTGATTAGAAATTTCAAGATTATGATTCACAGCAGACAAATACAAACTTTATATTCCAACAATACCTACTCTTAGACTTTCAAACAGAGCACAACCATGTCAGCCGTGTTAACTAAAATTCTGAACAGTGTACTAAATTTATAAGTGGTGCTGGGTCTAGCAAGTGTAAATACACAGTATATTTTAATGAAAAGAATTGTCTTCTTTATACTTTATTTGTTTTCCCATAAGGAAACATGAATGTTTACATTCTTTAATAAAGTTAATCTTACATCAGAATATAACTTAATACTGTCAGCAACAGGGACCACACACAGTAAATAAGAAGCACATTTAAAATAAGTCTGAATTCACATAGATTAACATTTGTTGGTTAATAAAATATCGACAGTATTACAATCTTACAATATTTACAGTAAGAAAAATCTAGAGTAATATATACCTTTCACAGCAGGATTCCTTTTTTTTTTTTTTTTTAATTATTTCTTCCAGTTTGGGATTGTGTATACATGAAAAGCTCAAATAAAGCAACTCTGCAATATAATCTTAAAATAATGGCTACTGGGGGGAAATTCTATCACAACCATTGAAAATAATGGTGACTTTTCACGGAGTCTGTGGCATCTGAGAACCCAGTTAATTAACCAAAGTCTTGCCCCAACCAGCCTCAGTTACCCAGATTAAAGCTGCAGAACTCCGGCCTTCCCTGACTGCTGAAAACCCAACAGATTTTCTCAACGTGCTATAAGAAAAGAGGGAAATAGGTTTCAATTCACACCTCATGGCTGGAAGCCTCCGGCCAGTGCATATTCCCCAACTTATGCCAAAAGGGCCCATTTCACCTCCAAAGCATCACAAGAGTTCCCCTCTAACTACAGGGCACTTTGATATGGAGCTCACTCATTCCTCAACTCTTGTGCATTAAGATAAGGCATAAACATGGCCCATATAATACACACCAGGATCTTACTTGGGACCAGGGCAAAGAAACAGACTAATGCAGTTTGCACTGAGGTCAACAGGGAAAATGGGAAGCGATGCACATTTCCAATTAGAATGGCAAGAAGAAGACCCACATCCCTAAACTGGAATTTGGCCAGGGCCTCAGAGTTAGCACCCCCTCTCTGAGTACCACAAGCGATTAGGATGTGTGCTCTGGGCCTCCTCCAAGAGAGAGCATCTACAGTAAGTAACACCATGTGGGACATTAGTTCAGTGATGACTCCCAAGAAAACAGATACAATTCTTGAATCTGGGGCTGTCCACGGCACCTGAGGTCACTCATCTGAGCTGTGACCTGTCCCAACCCTGCTTACTTTAAGAGATCTGATGGGCACAGAGCACTCAGGGATATGGCTGCTGGCTACTTTGGACTCTAGATCTCACAGGTAATCAACAGGTATCTGGGATTGAATTAGCAAACTGTACCATAGCTCCTTAAACAGACACTGTCAGGTTTGAAATCATGTCAAGCATGAATCTTCACTGTCAGGTCAGAAATCAAAGTGGGAATCTTCCCACATCAGCCAAGGTTATTTTGTCAAAACCTTAGAGGAGTTGGACAGTTTTTCATGTTCCAAGTGATTAGTTTACTTATTTCAGTCAAGCTGGATTGACAAACCAGACTGATCTATTTAGTTAGCTTTGTTTTTTTGATTCTTATGTATGTGTTAACCCAAAGCTGTTGTATTTGGGCTAAATACACTGACAGAGAAAATTCAAACAACAAAAGTTTTCAGCAAACTTCTGTGGTATTTTCTTTTTGGAAGTCAATGCAAGATCTAAAGGTATTTCTACCCAACAAAGTCTGTTTAAGTGTTGAATGTTATTTCCTTTTTGGTCCTATACAGAATGCTATGACTTCTATATAGGTCTGAATGCTGCTCCATGTAGATTCCTTCTGTATATCTAAAAATATATACTTTTCAGTAGTTCAATACATGGTTAATCTTCCCACAGAGGAAGATTTTTGTAATCACAAGTTGCAAAGTAGAAAAAAATCTCCTTTCTAAGAAAGGAAATATACTTTCCTATTGTACACTTTTGAAGAAGCCCAAAGGCATGCACCAAAAATCATTATGAAAACTAATACATGCACTAAAATGGTGTAGAGTTAGGACTTAAAGTGCTGTTTCTCAATTTTTAAATTTGGAGAAGACATTTTGTCAGTTATTGACTCAAAGATCTCCCCCCACCCCACCCCACCCCACTCCATGGCATCAAGAGAGAAAAGTAAAAAGTATGCATAAATCTTTAAACTATTCTTTACATAGGGGAAAGGGCAGATACAACAACTATCCTATTTATAAACTGGATTCCCAGTTTTAAATAAAACCAATATTTACTGGTAAAAATTGTCAAAGCTAATACATCCAAACAAATGATACTAGTAAATAATGTTCTACATAGAGAATAATTTACTTTGGTTTTATGTACCTTCTCACAAATAATACTGGTGTCCCATACGTCACCAAACTGATGTGTTCCAGCAAAGTTGTAAGGCAAATCTTTTTTTTTTTTTTCCCAGTGACATCTTTTTTCCTAATAGACAAAACTAAAATCTTTTGGTGAGGAAGGGGTTAAGATAATGGCTAACCCCTTGGCATCCTGAGCATTGTGGTTTATCAAACTCTACCCTGCTAGAAGCTGTCAGGCACCCTGACCCCTGCCTTGAACCAGGAATGGCTCCCACGTCTAGAGATGCCCTGACTCCTTATAAATAGCTCTCAGAACATTGCTTCTTTTTTCCTTCTGTCTGGATGTCTAACAAAGCTGGTTGCAATGTCACATTTTGCTAGTAGGGGCCACCATCTAACAATAATTCCAATCTGAAATGTTTTAAGCCAATAGTTAGTTCTTAATTTTATCAATTAATTGCATGAAAATTTTCTCTATAGAGTTTACTTAGAGCAGAGATCCTTAACTTGGGTTTTAGATGTGTGATGCCCCTGAGGTTGTATGTAAAATTATCTGTGTATGTGCATTTTTTTTTTCTGGGGAGAGGGTCCATCACTTTCATCAGATTATCAAAGGTTTCTGTGATCTCAAAAAGGGGTTATAGGGACTTAGAGGGATACCCGTAATTCATCTTATACTAGGGTTGGGAAATGGGGGCAGAAAACTAAAAATGGCCTCAAAAAAAAGGGGCCAAATTGCTGATCTTTTCCCTTTATTCAAATTTGGGAAATAAGTGCTTCAACCTAGGAAAAATAATTAATTAAGCTGATTAAACTCCATTAAAAAATAATCAAAGCCACTTTTTAAAATATTTTCATTTTCCATATATGGTAAGTTTAGTCTCTAAGAAAAGGTTTGGAGACTGAATTTTTCTCTTTTCCCTAAGGAAATTCATAAACACAATGCTGATCATCATCCACATTTAAAGATCTGACAACCTAAAACTTAAGAGAACTCTAATACTATAGCCTTTAATTTACTATTTTGAGTAAAGGATTATCTAGAGTCAAATACACATCTGTCAACCTTCATTCCCCAAAACTGGTCCATAGTTAGACAACTATCGGGCACAATTCCACTAGATAAACCTAAAATTTGAACAATGGAAGTTTAACTTTCTATCCCAATTGAAAGCAAAACCACAAGGTTCTACAATAAAGGCCAGCCACAAACATTCACACAATGTCAGAGAGGTCAATACATCACTTAATTATCAACAGAATTTGCAAACATGAGATCCAGGATGACTACCAAAACATGCTGAGAAGAGCATGTCAAGAATTAAAACAACACCCTGTGGCGACCCCCCCCCAATAGAGAAACACACTCAGGCATTCCAAAAATAAACCAGATCTAAAGAGAGGCCTCTCACTTGTTAGAAGTATGAAGCGCCCAAAAGGATACGGGAAGGGAATATAAAATGAAATAATTAAATAACTTACAAAAATTAATTTTAGCCAAAACACATTTCTGTTCTATTGACAAAACTATCAACCTTTTTTTTTTTTTTTGCAATTTTGAACACTGTGTTGCACAATCTCACTAAGACAAAAAATATGTTCACAGGTACACATTTTGTTCTCCTATTCTTCCTAGAGCACATCTTGAGGTTATAAGAATTCTTCTAGTTAAAATAAAGTCTCTTATCCCTTGCCACCCTCCCCCCCTCAAAAAGTGAGTGAACCTTGAATTCCAAAAAGGAATATTCATTTAATGTAATTATTTCAATACCCAGTTATATCATATAGACCATGATGAAACTCTTTGAGCATTATGGAAAACTACATAAAAGAGGGAGCTGCCACTTGCCACCCACTTCACTTCCAGCTTTTTAAGCCAATACCCAGCTAGACTCAGATCTCATTGACTTCAGTGAAAATAAATCAACACTCCAAAACCAGGCCATCTCAGGCTGGAAGCTGGATCTCAAAGACATCGTTTCATATACATATATATATATTTTTTTTTTCTATCCTAAGCTTTCACTTTGTCTATTTAAATAGTTTAATAAAGCTCACATTTACAAAGGATTATATTGGCAAATAAAGGCCCATATTAAAAATTTTTATCAAAAAAAATTTTTGTTCTACATAGCTAACACTAAGAAATATTTTCTCGGACTTATAAAGCATATTTAATTGCATATAAGTTTTCCTTTGGGTGGGATATTGAAAACAATTCTGTAAGAAATTAGAAAAGACTAGAAACAAAAGTGAAAGTGACTAGTCTTAACTTTCAAAAAATCAAGTGCAAAGATAAATAGTGCAAATAATGAAAACTAGAAATTTTATAGGCAACTTTATATCTTTCCTGCTTTTGCACTTTTACATATTGATAACTTTATAAACCCTAACAACTGTATGCAGCATGGAAATGGGCTATCATTTATCTCCATTGACTAGACTCAAGGAATCCTTTCAAAGGCAGTCATTTAAATCACTGGTTCTTGACTAGGTTTGGGAATTCACTTTTTAAAAAAACAATTCCTAAGGGAGGGGCTATTTAAGAAGGCTCTGCACAGACTTAAACAAGTTATAGAATGTAATTGTATCATAATTTAAAATGGGTAGGATGGGAAAAGCATACTAAGTGTTAACTCTAAAAAATAAATTATAATAAAAATAATTTTGTTAATGAACTTGACATTTGTAAAAAAAAAAAAAAGTTACTTTCCAGATACAAAATCAGAACCTCTTTTTTAGCTATCTAAGAAATTTTATCACTAATGTATACAGATTTGGGTAAAATGAAATAATCTGTCAGAATCACTGAGAATAAGTCCATATTAAACTAAAAAGGAGTCCAAATACACTTGAATTATGTAATTTAAAAAACAAAATATTATAGCAATTCTTTATCTTAAATAATTAAAAATGTTCCTGGGATACTGGGAACAGAAATCTAGACACTATCAGTTCACCCTACAAAGAACATAGGAACTTCCAAGATATACTAAATTATATTATCTGCCACCACTGAACACTTGGGAATTCTACAATTTTAAAATAACAGAGAAAGTGGGAATACAAACAGAAATTTGAGTTTTGGGAGGTATGTTGTCTAATTTCAGAAATATAGTATTATTGAGGGTCTCATAAGATCCACAGTCGTAAATGACGGGACTGCAAATGTAAAAGAAATGAAAAAGATACCTAAAATTGCAGTTTACTGTTTTTACCTGGTTTACTCTCTTGTAAGAAATTAATGTGGACCAAAGGCTCAAGGTTCTATAAAATCAAGGTATGATATGGATCTTTATGAACTGTAAAATCAAATGATTTGATCTAAGGACCATTTTGAAAAGTAAAGCTAAACTACACTGAAACATAAGCCCAGAAAAATAATCTGTATAATAAATATTTCTGATAGTTTAAAAATGGTAAGTGGAAAAGTTTGAAATTTTCTTATCTTCTTTCCCTCAAAATAGTAAGTCCCCAGTACCAACATGCTTTGACCAGAAAAGCTGTCATTCCACAATTGTGCTACTTAATTTGTCCAGAAAAGCAAATATCCTACACCTGAAAGCAGATTGTATAATGCATCATCATCATCATATCTAGCTACCGACCAACAGCTTTCTCATAACCAACAAGGGACCCATTTTCTCCGGCTTTATTGAAACTTCATTAGTGAAGATCAACTTCATTGTCCTTAGCAAACAACGCTCATTTAAGACTCCACCTTAGTATCTTTTCCTACCTCCCAATAAAAATTTCTCCCACTTTACCTCCAAACCATTCCCTTATATAAATAACTCTCACACTCCCATTCATGAACACATTGAACGGTTCTTCCCTTTCTGCTCTCAAATTTCCAAACCAGTAAATCTCAGCCCCCTGTAACTTACCTAAAATACACATACTTCTTACTCTCTTCAATACACAAATTTCTTAACAATTTCAATGCCCTTCAGATTGCCAGTTTAAGACTATG
The DNA here is from genome assembly GCF_964656455.1 of Halichoerus grypus. NCBI lineage: Eukaryota > Metazoa > Chordata > Mammalia > Carnivora > Phocidae > Halichoerus > Halichoerus grypus. Next base: position 119,419,365 of record NC_135713.1, read on the forward strand.
GGGAAAATAGTACTCAGAAAAACTGCCCAATTACTTCATTATACAGAAATCTTTCTGGGATCAGTTAGCTATGTTCTAAGGCAGGAGCCAGCAATTTCTTTACTTCCCTCTTAAAGGGGTAAGTTTGAGTGTCACTGGCAGGCCTATGGTAAGGAGAATAAAGGAGAGCGAAACAAGGAAAAAAGAGGATGGGAGAAAAAAAAAAGCCAAACATATATGGTAGGGAGGTAGGTCAAATGCCATCAACAACTACCTACACTGGAAATTGCCAATCCACTCCAGCTGAATGGGAGCTTGACCCAATCCCAACATGTGTCTAATAATTCATTAGCTGATGCCCATCACTGGTTGAGCTAGTCAAGGTGAATACATAAGTCACCTGTCCCATAAGTTTGCTACTTCACAATAAGGACACCTTAAGTCCTCTGAGGATCCTTCTGTTTTAATCCAGTTTAGACTAAAACACATGTTAAGAAGAGTACTTCCATGATTCTCAAAATTCCAAAATATAAAGGTTTGGTCCTTGAACTTGGAGGCCTCTTGAATTATTAAAGTGCACCCTAAATCAAGAAAATTAAACTTTTAGCTTAATTTTCCCCATAAATGCTATAAAATTTTAATTAATAAGCAAACTGCTAATAGTCATCAAAACAAAGTATGCTTTCATGAAAATTCAAAAACCTTGCAATTCCAAAATGAGTAAAATATTTCTGGTCCTTAAGAATTAACTTTATTTTACATAGAGGATCACCACCATGTTTCTACCTATCAAACAAGACAATTTTCCACAAAAGCAAAGCACATCAGGGAAAAAAAAAGAAAAAGAAAACAAATACCAAACATAATATGGGGACAAAATAAAAATACATGAGTAACTATGATATTTTTTTTAAGAAAAATGTTTCTAACAAACAACCCATGCCATACTCAGCTTTTCTAAAGACATAAATTGCCTAGACCATTCAACATCAAAACTTGGTAGTCAGTTTAGCAGCTGTAAGATGACAAATTGTTGGCTTGAAACCAATCATATCTTTTACTTTTCACTTGGTCGTTTTTGCATTATGGAATTCTACCTGACATGATAATGCTAGTTTAGATGATCTTCACTTAACCCGTAATAATGAAATTTCTGTTTGAAAAGAGCCTGTCAAATGGCCTAGGCCTTAAATTTAGATTTTTATGATCAAATAACTCCCCAAATATTAAAATCAGGTTTTCTTAAAAATATATTGCAAATTCTCTATGGTAATTAATGCAGCTGGGTGAAAAGAGTAATTTTAATAGCAGTGATCATTTTAGTTTTATAGTGTACTCCATTACAAATGGTCTAAATTCAGTTAACTTGCAATTTAAAAAAACCCAGAAATACTATAATTTGATTTAGAAGTGGATGAACTCTAACAGAAAACTTTACACAAATAACTTCAGTGAATTTGCTCACCTAAGCAATTCCAATAAATTCTTTTTCCTATTCATTCCACTCTCAGGAAAAAGTATTTATCACTCTAAATTATTAAGATATTCAAATTTAAGGATATTCAGCTATAAATGTTATACTCAGAGTTATCACCAATTGTTCCAAACCTAAATTGCTGAAGATTCCCTTTTCTTTTTTAGCATCCTTTTACATAGAAAGCAGGATCTCATTCTGATACTGAAAAACTCAGAAAAGGGAAAAAAGTCATTAGATTTGGTATCTCATTTTTTTAGTGGGGAAAAATATTAAAAATACGTTCACATGTAAAATAAAATGAATTGTGGAGCTATGAAAACAACTACAGCAACAATCTCAGAAATCTCCATTCTAAAATCATCTGGAAGTGTGTGTGTGTGTGTGTGTGTGTGTGTGTGTGTAAAATATGAAAAAATGAGTGGGAATATTGAAGAAAAGAGGGTGAGAACCATGTGTGGGAGACAGAAATAACAATCATGCCCATGGTGGGTTCACCATGGCTGGCATATAACCCAAAATGTCATAAAAGAAAAATATGTTTAGAAAGTTTCAACAGTGCCAAATGCAAAATGTTAAAGCACGGAAACAATGAATGAGATAACCCCCACAAACATCAAGTTTCATACGAAAACAGGAAGAAAAAAATTGACATACGCATCTTTTTTAATATACCAAATCTGAATTGACTTAAACATTATATAAAGTGCTTGGGCCATGGTTACCCACCCAGATTCTCATTATCAACGGACTTATCTCTTCCCCTCCCTTCCACCCAAATTTAGTACAGTGTTCCTGCAGAAAAAGTATAGCATTCCTGTATTAATAAGAATAAGAAATGAAAACAGTGAGTACAACTGATATAGATCCATTGACTTTTATTACAAATGTACTTGATCACTTGGCTTCAAAAAGTTTAAAATCAATACCCTATTTTCTGTATGCCAGTACAAAGCAAACTGTTTTACAAATTAAATACCTAAAAATTTGACAAAAATATTAAAATTTGATGAAAAACAATTATAAAAATCCTTAATCTCTCTCTCTTCAAAAAAGGAGGCAGTCTTCCCAGTCCTATTATACAATATTAATAATATTCACCATTTTTAGAATAGGTAGCTAAATTATATTTTTCTGTTAGCATACAAAACTCTTAGACTAATAGATTTCATTTGTATATGCTCCAGTTAAGTTTGTGAATGCCATCTGATTGCAATATAATCAACTATCTTTAATTGAGTCCTAATTTACACTTATTTAATAATTTGCATAGTTTAAAAGGGATAAAGGTTATTCTACAACTAATTATCATAGGCTATTACAGTGCTATTTTTCAAGGCAATAAGTATTTGCTCCCAAATGAAATTATCTGTCTTCTTTAGGCAGGGGTTAAAATTACTAGCAGCTTTCTCCATTACCTGAAAAATCAAATTGGAATAGTTATCCATCTCTAGATGTGAAGACCTAAAAGACCTATCAATATATTTTCCACTTTGAGTCAAATTTCAACCCCTGCATGGGACTAGAAAGTGAGACTTTCAAGGTTTTTATTTCCCTGTTGGTTTTGGTTTCTACTCTCCATGGCTTTTAGGAAGCTGGGAAAGTTTGTCTTTCCTGACTCACATTGTCTCTCCTTTCCATTTGGCAAATATTCATCTACCTTCAATCTGTATCTAGTAGAGGAAAAGCCGACATGGCTTTTCTTATGAACTTCCTTTGTTGTCAAAGGCATGTATAATGATTTCTACAGTTCTGGATAGTTAACTTTAGCTCCCTCTGTGGCTGGATGACTGCTGCTTCTAACATCAGCATGATAAATAGGAGGCACAAATAAAAAGTAGCTTAAAAAAAGATTTGGTGATTTAAAAGAAAAAAAAACGAACAACACCAAACACACACACATATATGGGCATTTCAAATCTGGTGGCTGATCTCGGATTAAATTACTTGACAGTGTCTCTCATTTTAAAGAATGTCAATATTGCAATGCATTTCAAGTTTTCTTTTATACTTAGGCAAATAATATAGTTTAACCAAGCTCTTGGACCTTAATCGTAAGACAAAGCAGATCATTAAAAATAAGGCATACTTGTCAGGAATTAAGTTTTGTTTGCTTGTTTTTGGCACATTTGATCATACTGTCTTCTATGAATAACACATATGGTCAAATATACCATCTCCTTTTTCATTTCAGCACAAACAGGGTTTACCAACTAGTAAAATAAAAACAAGGAAAAACTCCAACATAAAACACTGAGATATAGAACCTTGGTAAAGTACCGAGCACCTGGGAGGAAGGGTGAGGAAAGGATGAAACAGTAGAGGGAAGGGAAGGTTGGGAGGGTGCTTGGGGAGGTAAAGTGAGATGCAAAAAAGAGCATCTTTACAGTCACTTAGTCTTTTCTAAGATCATCTCTTAAGTCTTAAAAGATTTGCATGTGGATTTCTTTTTAAACCCACTGACCATAAATCAGACACTGGTTTCAAAATCTTAGTAAGATTGTGTTTAACTGTTATAGTGTAAAGACAATTGCACAATACATGTGCTTATTGATCCGGTAGGATTCCAAGCAGAATCTGAAGTCTGTAGGTAAGAAAGGCTTCACTTTAAGGTAACTGACCCTAAAGAAAACCTCATGAAAGAACTCGCATCTCAAAGAAAGGACACTTTGCCTAAGTTTGCTGTGTTTTTGTTGACTTGCACTACTTATTGCTGGCTACTATGAAACACTGATCTAGGCGTACTCCAACAACCTGTAGTACAAGGCTTAACTTTAAAAAGCTATAGTAAACAAGAGACAAAATCAAAGCAATTCTCTTTCCTAACTAGTAACAGCACAGAGAATGCAGTCTTTTCCATATCACAGTAAAAGTACAGTGAACAAAACAGCTCAACAAACCTTAAGACAAAAAAGTGCAGGTTATTAATGTTTACATGCAGTTGATAAGCATTCCAAATGTCACATTATGCACTGTAAAAGCTCAACTTTACTATATGGAAATAAGAAAAATGCACCTTGGGGGAAGGGGAAAAGCAATTTAATCATTTCCAGTGATTTTTGTAAGTAAAGAAATTCCTAACTATTGTACGGTCACCTCATATTTAACATTGTATGAATATTAAAAGCAAACAATTTAATGGGAAAATGCACAGTACAATGGAAATAGCTTGTTATTCAACACATACAGTAGATCTCAAAAACAAAGACAACACACTCAACCAGGGAGCTTAAAATATCAAATCAAAACCCAAAGAACCAGCAGAAAAAAAAAATCCTTCAAAAAGACAACTGTTTCACCTTCCTAGGCCAATGCTTTACAATGTGAGAAGCACTGATACCTTCCAGCTCCTACAGGTGGTGTCTTCTACATACAGCAGTAAGATCTATATGGCTGGATTTGCCAAGAAACAATTCCATCCCCAGAACTCTCTATATCAGACAAGATCCTTTTTTTTTTTTTTTTTAACCAAAATACTTTCTACAGAATTCCAAACCAAAATGTACTGTTTAAGGCATCTTTTTTTATAACATTTTTCTCTTCACTCAAAGATGATAGTCATGCAGCAGTTTAATGATAAAAATATATTAATATTTTACTATACAGCAGCAAGAAGTTAGTTGTCAATTAAAAGCACACAAACATCTTTAAATGAAAACCTGTAAAAGACTATCGTTACAAACAATTTCAGTTTGGAGGACACCAGCTTGGTAAAGTGCTCTCCTAAGCTTTGCATTTTCATACCCTACACCTTGAATATATGAGTTATAGGACATACTTTTGATAGAAGGCTTATACACTTGGGGAACACAAATACATTTAGCATATAATGTAGCCAGTAATAACTAGCACCACAGCTACATGGAAATCCTTTACACATACCAACTTGGCTTTCACTTTTAAAATGAAACTCAGAATCCATGGCTCAGTAGGATAACTATAATTGTGTTGCTCTGCTTTTTAACAGGTCTACATAAGTTAATAGCACTGGCAAAAATCAAAGAATAGCTTCAGACCTCTTACTAGTTTAGGAGACAGTGCTAGTGACCACAAATAGACTCGCTACCTGATGTCCAAGTACAGGTTCACTGGAAATTGCTGCACGTTAGTTAAGTTTTTAAAATCTTTCTACACATAATAAAAAAAATATATTATGAACGATACATCTCATATACACAATAATGACAAAACACCTACTCAGTCAAAGCAAACAGATGCAGAAAAATATTATGGGAGATTTCCTTTATCTTTCCTTCTCTTTTTCCTTTTACTATTTGAATAACTTTGGTTCCAACCGTAAAAATCACAACTTAGCAAATTTCATTTAAATGCCTTTTTTAATAATTTCTTCATGTTCACAGAAGTTTCACTGACCATTTTTATATGTTTAAGGTCCAGATGCAATGCATATTGTATAAAAGAGAGCACTTATTGTTTACCTTGCATGAATTAAACCTACGTACCTTTAACTCTACAAACTTCTGCATAACATTTAGACAAAGCTCAGACACACAGCATGCCTAGCCCTCATATATATACACATCTCTAATCACAGGTATATAGGGTGTCAAATATACTATAATAACCTCCATGTAAGGTTTGAAATTTGGTAACAAAATGAGAAAAACTAAAAATATTATTTTACGTGTTCTAAAATATCTCTTTTTTGTGCTAAAGTCAAATGTTAGCTCAACATGAAAAGGACTTTTATATAATTCAGCAATATTATAATCTTGACCATTTTGCAAACACTTTTAATAATAATAGCTTAAACGTGTACAAAAGTTCTTGGTTAATTAGGGAAATAAACACTCAGTTCTTTATATTTTTTAATCAAGTAGGAAACACAGTTCATATAATGTTATTACTTTTTGTATTTTTTTTGTTTTTTTGTTTTTAGCAGCTGCTTACTGTTTTATATGGTGGATAAAGTGGACAACATCCAGCGATGGGTGGCAAGTCAAGAAGAGAAACTGTCAGTTGGTGGAGGTTCTGTGGGTGGTGCTCCCTTGGAGTTAACAGTTATTTCTTTTTTTTTTTTTTTTTTACTTTTTTACTTTTTATTTTCTCTCTTTCTTTACAGTATATTTTCTGTGTGTGGCTGTGTGTGTGTGTGTATGCATGTGTGTGTGGGTTTTTTCCATTCAGTTTGATCAATCTTCTTCCCCTTCTTCCTCACCCTGCAGCAACAGGGTGGCAGCGGCGGTCTCCTCCTGCTGCTGCTGCTGCTGCTGGTGGAGCTGCTCACAGGCAGCTCGCTTCTCCCTCTGCTTCTCTTGAATCTTCTTCATCTCCTCCGAGTACTTGCAGAAGGTGTGTCCGAACTTGGCCCACACCTTGTAGGGCACGGTGATGGAGTTGCGGTAGGTGGGCTTCACCTCGCTCACTCGCATAAACACGCCGTACTTGTTGGAGCCCACATCGAAGAAGAAGCGCTTGTTGTCCACAGTCAAGGAGGTGCCCTCGGGCAGCTCGGCCGGCTCCTCCTCCACTCCGTAGTCATCGATGAGCTTGGCCAGAGCGTCGCGGAACTCGATGAGCCCCTGTGCGGGCAGCGCAATGGTCTGGCCCTGCGTGGAGCCCAGGCCGGGCCCCCGGTTGACCGTCTGGCGGATGCGCAGGAAGCGGCCGCGCTGGTTCTCCTTGAGATCCATGTAGTACTTGCGGTTCTCGCGCACCAGGAACTCGCTCTTGAGCGCCCGGCGCGGCTCGTCCTGCGCCTGGGCCAGGTCGGGCGGCTGGCTGGGGCCCAGCTGCGCGTAGTGCTCGATGAAGTCGCCCAGGTAGTCGCGGAACTCCACGGCCACTGACATGGAGAGAGTGAGGCGGCTCTTGTTGCCGCCCGCGCCCACCTCAGCGATCTTCAGGAAGCGGCCCTTGGCGTTCTGTTTCACGTCCAGGTAGAAGCGCTTGTTCTGGATGTCCACCCGCTTGGAGGCCAGCTCCTGCGTCTCGTGCTGCAGCCCCCCCGGGGCCCCGCCGCCGCCGCCGCCACTGCCGCCGCCGCCCCCGCCGCCACCACCGCCCCCGCCGGAGCCCGAGCCCGAGCCCGGGTGCCCCAGGGAGCCGCCCGAGCCCAGCGCCGCACCACCCTGCTCGCTGCCGCTGTCTCGGTCCGCCATGATGCTGCGCTCCGCCGCCGCGCCGCCGCCGCCGCCTGCCGCTCCGCCCGCCGCCTCAGTCGCCTCAGCCGCCGCTGCTTTCCCTCCCCGGCTCCGCCTGCTGCCGCCGCAACCCCCACAGCCAGTCAGCCACTCTCGCGAGATCTGCGGGAGAGACGAGACCCGGTAACAGGGCACTGACTCCCCAGTACAGTAGCAGGGCGCCCTACTGTACGCGCCCACCCGCCCGCCGGCACGTGACATGCGCCCCCTCCCTGATGCCAGCCCCCTGCCCGCCCGCCCGCCAGGCGGCGCCCACCCGCCGGCCCTCACCCCACACCCCTGGCTGGGGGGGGGGGGGTGTGTGTGTGGGACGCGCCGCGTCGCAGCTGCTGCCGCCACCACCACTGTGGCTGTCGCTGTTGGCCAGACCCTGAGCGGCCTCGGCCCAGGGAGTTGGGGGACCAGGGGTGAGAAGGGGACTGCCATACTAAGCACAGGGAGCAGGCCTGAGCTCTGCTTTCCAGTGACCCCAAAGAGAGGATGTGGGGGGAAGGGCCTGTGAAGCGCAACTGAGCCCGCTGCAGAGAGGGGACACCGAGTCACGGCCACCTCCTTCCCTGTGGGCCCCAGCCAGACCCAAACCCAAACCCAGACAGGCCCACCCACTGCCCGGCTGGGCTGTCTCCTACCGCAGAGCCCTGGCCGCAGAGGCGGGCAAGGAACAGGAGAGGTGGTGCGGCGGTAACCCTTAGCTGCAGAAGGGGCTGCCTGGGATGAGGACGGGGCGCCGGCAGCAGTGGCGCGGAGCCTCAGACACCTAGCCCGTCCCTCCCCTCGCTCCCGCCGCTCCCCCTCCCCGCGCACGGCAGCGGCTCTGGCCTCAGATGATCCCGCTCCCCCCTCCCCCCAACCGCAGCCCCGCACAGTCGGGCGGGCGGGCGGGCGGGCGCACTCACCGGCGGGGGGGAGCCGAGCAGAGGACGGCCGCCGCACCAGGGCCGGGGTGCCCGCAGTGCCTGTTCGCGTTGTCTCTGCCCTTCCCCCCAAGCAACAATCAAAAAGAAACCCCACACTCACCCAAAAACCATCAACCGGCCCCCTTTGGGACCACAACTGCCTGCCTGCCTCCCCCTCCTCCTTCCGAGATTTGGGGAAGGGGGGCACCCTGCTCAAGGCTGAGCCCAACCTGGGTTGCCGGCCAGCTCTGCAGATGAACCAGGCCCCGCCGAGCCTTCAGCCCCCAACCCACTCTTCTTCCCCTCTGGAAGGACCCAGAATGGAGGAGAAAACCAAGCAAGATTTAGGAAATTCACGAGCTAAAAATGTCAGGAATTTCCTGGGAAACGCAGTTCCTTACGGGTTTCATTAACGCAGGTTCGCTCGCCCCTTTTGCCCCACCTCCCAGAAACTCTTAAGTGTCAAGGAGAGCCCCCACCTCTCAAAAAGTAAAACATTAAGTGATTAATGGTTTTTAGGTGACAGCTAGGTTACCAACCACGAATTAACCAATGAATCTTCGGACAGTGACAGCTAAAGGGGGTGTCTGGTCTCGGAAAGGGGCTCGGAAATAAATGAATTCTATCTTCCTAGATCTAAGGCATAATCTGGGGCCTGTTTTCCTTCTCCTAGATATACAGCAAATGCCCATACTCCCTCCCTGCAGTCTGTAGTTCTAACAGTTGAGGGAAAGCTAAGGCCTATCTCCAGGGGAACCCCTGCCAATCCCGGTACATTCTCCTTATCACCTTCTGCAGGGGGCTCGGGATACAGACCTCACAGCCTTACTCCTGGCTTTCTCAAGCATGGATTGCTGCCTCCATCCTTAGAAGAGTGTCTGTCCCATCTGTGGGCTCCATTCCCACTGAATATCCCTCAACCCCCGAAGTAGGGAGTCTTGCCTCCCTCATTCAGCCCCAGAGACGGCTGAGTACATAGTTGCACAAGCTTCCTAGAAAAGAAAGGGGTAGATCAAGTAATGATCAAGAAACCCAAACCAGTCTAGTACGTAAGCCTTGTCAATGCCTGAGCCCTCAAAGCCCCCGAATATATCCTTTCATCACCTAGGCAAACCTGCCTGCTAAGTATTCACAGCTTCCCTTTTCTCTTAGCAAGGACCCCGTTCTACCCAGTATTAATTCCTTTGGCTCTGGGTTGATGTTAGCTACTTGCCGCTAAAGAGCAAGAAACAGGGCAAAGCACGATGGCTACCAAAAAGCAAACTCGAGTAGTCCTGTGGGAACGAGCCCCAGAACCACCCACCTGTCCAGTGGTCCCTGAAATGGTTCCCTGAAGGGGAGGCCCATTCTGAGAGACAGAAATCCAGACTTTGGGCCCCATAAAAAACTTCTCCTTAGTTGGGGGGGGGCATCTTCCAGTATCACATGGTACCCTTTTAGTGCTGATTTTTCTGAACTCCCTCCCTTGTCCCCAAGTCTGCAGGGAAGGGGAGAGAAGAACTGTTGGCGAACTTCAGACCGCGCCAAATTTCAAGTGAGAAAAAGCAGTGGCTCCTCCAGGCTCACACAGTAGCGATCAGGACCCTGGATAGACCCTGGCCCCAAACTGGGACGGAAAGGCTGAGTGGCAGGGTCTCCACACACGGCAGGGCGGGGTATTACATTCCCAGCTGTAAAATGAGGCTAAGATCTGTTTAAGTCTGATCTAGAAGAGCCGCTGCTCTTCTTCTGGGGTTTACCTTGTGCAGAACCAAGCCCTTGCCCCTTCAAGAGAGCTCACAGCAGCAAGAAGCCCAATAGGATTGCAAAGAAGGAGCGCGCGCCTGCCGGTCCCTGCCATTCTTTCACACTAATGACTGCTTCCTCCAGGACAGAAAACTAGGGTTTAAAACTGCCCATCTTCTTGGACCAACTTTAGAGTCTAAATTTCTTGCCCTCTGTTCCAAACATTTACATCCAGGGGTTCTGAAGCGATTTGAGTTTGGGAACTCCCTGATTTTCTGAAAAGGTGTCTGTCACCAGAAACTGAGTTCTTAGTTCCCCAGCGCAGAGGCAACTGATGAAGTTTCTAGACAAAACACAAGTTAAATATCATTTGCATGCTTACACTGGGAATTTTAAGCCCAAATCAGCAAATGACTGAGACCTGCATCTCTCCACATAAATATGCACTTACTATGTTACACTATTTGTTATATATGTATAAAATTTCTGTCATTATATACCAGTTTCTCCCCTATTTTACAAATGTATCTAAAAGATAAACAAGATTAGCAATGGCTTTTCCAAAATGATTCAATGATAAATTGGATATTTAGTACATTTTCACTACTCAAAAAGTTAATTTCAGCATAAGCCTGTAACTGTGGGGCTTTGGTCAGACTAGGGAGAGCATGGTGGTGAAAGGCGGCTTTCCTTAGGCTACAGAACACAGTAGCCTTAAAAGGCAGTCTGGGAAGAATGAATATTGACTCAGGGGAAAGTCTTAAAAAGTTTAGAACCTTAAAAAGAATTTCAAAGTTAGATTTGCATCCTAACATTGAAACTCCATTAGAAAATCTGTAGATTTGAAAAGACTTCTAGCCATTTGCTAATTACCTAAATAATATACTTAGTAAATGAAAAGTCAGTTCTAGTGCCTAGCTTTTTGAATTTGTTACTTTGAAACAAACAGTTGTAAAATTAAACTGATGATTTCAATACAATGTAGGAAAGGCAAAGGGGAAACGAAATATATTAATATGCCGCAAAATATAGGTGTTAATTAAAAATCGTCAAAAAATATTCCCTTTCTACTCGAAGTTTGCTTACTTTAAAAAATCTGATAAATATCTTTAGATTTCTTGTGCTCTTTTATTAATACTACACACACATTTTGAAGAGAACAGAGATTGCTTTATTTTTAATCCCACTATCTCTATGTCGTTAACAAACTCTCACCAACAAAAATTGTTCACAAGTGAAACAAACATTAGGCAGAACAAGAAGGAAAAAAGCCTCAGTCTTCCTCAGCCTGAACTACGGGTGATTCTGAAATAATCTAATTCAGCTTTAGTCTTTAAAAGTGAAAATTAACACACACATTTATAAAATAAACTTGGAGGGAGGGGATCTACCTCTGGGTAATAAACCCTTTTGATTATGGAGTTCCCAACAGAAACAATATGCTGATTAATAGCACAGATTTCCAAAATAAAAGAGAAGCAAGAACATCAGAAATTGTGTTTTCAAGTGCTACTTAGGTTAAATGCCTGTCTTAAACTAGAAAATTATCTTCAATACCCAAATCATTAAAACTAACTGGAATAATGTACTGCAAGTGTTCAAAGTGGAGGAATTACCCATTTCTTCTCAGGGCCAACTACCAGGAAAATGAAGGGTAAAGTAAATGTTAACGTTTAACAACAACAAAGACAAATAGTAATAGTATTTCATCAATCATTTTTTAAAAAAGCATATCGTCCTTCTATAGCTCACCTAATCTTTGAAATTATGCCTCTCCAATGCTATTTTAATGTTTAAAGATATGAATTAAACATTCAAAATCTGAAGAGAACAATCCATGTGATAGAATCCTCGCACTTCACAAAATGTTTTCATTTTAAGCATTTGCAAAAGAGTTAAATAAACGTAGCACACATTCTAAATTCGATCAAAGATTCCGAGAACCCGACATTTTATGTACCCAAAAGGCCCAAACAGAACCGATGCAAATGTCAATAGCTCACTCTCTTCCGGCTGATACTTAAAAGGTTTTACTAGTACCCAAAGGAATGAAATCAGCAACTCTCCACACTCTAGTCAACACTCCAATTTTCAAAGCCGCAATTCGCAAACGTCAGTTTGGGCTGGAAGCAGTGGGGGTCTTGAAGTAATAAAAAAAAAAAAAATCCTTTTCTCCTCTGATAGTCTACCAAAAGATGTCAAACCAAATTCCGTCTATTGTAAAGCACTGGGACCTCCCTTCCAAGGACACGGGACACAAGCATAGGCACCGCTGCCAAAAAGCTCTCCAAAAGCACCTGGCCCGACAGAACGAATTAGAACCCTTAAAAGGGTCCCTCACAGACAGCGGAAATGAAGTGGCATTAAATCAGGGGTAGACAGCAACGAGCCAAAAAAAGTTACCCTATCCGGACTTGGGCCTTTCTCTACCCAAGTTCAGAATCAAGGCACATATATTTGTGGGGGTCCCTGTTACAGACATCTCAGCCGCCTCCGAAACCCACTGTCACTCAAAGGGAAGACCCTCCAGCTTCGCATCCGTTCCTTTTGCCCCCGAACAAAGGCAGAGAAGACTGTTGAGCTGACCTAGCTCCGTGGGGCAGCAAAAATGCCTTGTTCGGGCCACCCATCCTTGGGCCTGCCTTCATCTGCGATGTCAGCACCAATGTATTATTTTTTATTTTTACAACGCATCCTGGGCGGGTGTATGCATTGCGGGGGTGGGGGTTGAAGAGAGAAGAGGAGGGGTTGGTAGTGAAGCCTAGAACCCTCCTTCCTCTCCCCTCCTGCCAGGGTTGCTGTGCAGGGAGTGTCGGCCACATTTGGCGCACTGTCCCAGGCCCGGGGCGAAGGTGGCCTGGGGAAATGGAGCTTAGGAATTGCTAAGCAAACGGCACCACTGGTGGTCTACAAGCGTCTGCGGAGGTAGGATTGTCTTTTTTTTTTTTTTTTCTTAAGGGGCGTGTGATTTTTTCTTTTTTGGAGGTGGGAGTTCGTTCGTTCTTTCGTGCGCTACGGGGGTGGGGGGGATGTTGCTGCACTGCCAGAGTCCCCGGAGGGAGGGTGCTAGGATGTCTACAATGGTACAGTAATTATTCCTGGGGCATAAGAGGGCAATTAGAGGGGACGGGGTAGGCGGCACCTCGAGTTGTGGCAGTGGCAGCAGGGAAGGTCGCGAGGGGCTTACCCGGGCGGGCGGGCGCTGTCCTGCCGCAGGTGAGGGAGGGCGCGGGCTGGAGGGAGGGAGGGCGCGCGCTAGGCAGGCGCTAGGCTGGCGCGAGGAAAGGGGGAGGGGAGGAGGGGGAGGAGGGCGCGCGCGCGCACACCTGTCCTGGACAGCGGCGCGAGCCGAGCGGCGCCTCACTCGGGCTCTGCCGGCTGAGGAGGAAGGAGGGCGGGCTGGCAGGCGGGGGCGGGACGCCGAGGGGAGGAGGAGGAGGCGGCTCGGATGGCTGGCTCGGCTCTCCCTCGTTCTCCCTCCCGCGGGCAAGTCCGGCTCACACCCTGCTTCTCCCGCTCACTCACAGCCCCCTTGGCTCTCCCTCCTCCTCCTCCTTCCCCTGCGGGATCCGCTCGCCGCCGCCGCAGACGGCAAGTCGTGGCAGCCAGACGTCGGCGCGTAACCCGGCGCTCCGTGCGTGACTCCGAGCGACGTCAGCGCGCGCTCCGCGTTACCCACCATCTCTCCCCCATCCTCCCCCCGTGGCTCGCGCCCTCCGCCCTCGCGTCCCTCCGTTTCAGTTGCCGCGGCGGCGGGCACGGAGCGCGCTCCCTCCGCCCCCCTCTTGCGCGTGCGCGCGCTTTCTCCGCCGTTGGCGCGTCAACAGCCCACGGCCCAGGCCTTGAGGCGCGTCTGAGGAGGGGGCTGCCTGTGGCCTCTTTGCCCGCACTTCCTCCACTCACCGCCCGTGGCGCCCCTAGGACGATTTACCCCTCGTTGGGCTTTGAAGGCTGGAGCTGGGCTCAGGCGGGGCTAGAACCCCGTAGGGCCTGCATCAACTCCAACTTAGGGCCCTAAGCGTCGTTACCGGTGCAGCTCCCACCCTGTCACCCTCTCCTCCCGCCCTCGTTCCGCCCGCAAGTCTCAGGAGGCAATAGGCCTTTCATCTCCCGGGAGGGTCTCACCTTGGCCTTCAGACGCCCGCGGAGAGGGCTTGAAGGGCAGAATTAGCATAAAGAAGAAAGAGGCGAGACCACGTTCAGGCTTTAGCCCCAGGAATCCTTGACAGGAAGCGTGGGGCTGCTGCCCAGCCTCCCACGCAGTGTAGGTGAAACTGGGCCTCTTTGAGGGACTGTGACTAAGGACAAACCCTGATAAATATTATTTATGCGTCCTTGGTCTGAGAGGGAGAAAGTGTAAGAGACGAGTTAATTTTCATAAATTGCTACGCAAGGGCGAAATGCAGAACTATAAAATGTTCTTTAAGAGTTTTCTTGGAATCTTAGCAAGTTTGACAAGATTTTTGGTGCACGGTAACTTTTTTCCTCACTTTGTATGCTGTCACATCTCCATCCTGTAACATTGCGTACGTGGAAGATGGATCAATTAAAAATTATCAGCTGCAAATAAATAGCTGCCGTACCATCTTTATCGTTTATTTAAATAGGCCTCAGAGAAGTCAATCTGTAGTTTAGGAAAATTTAGTCACTGTCCTTACTTATTTAACTGAGTATATTTTATTTTGAAGTTACCTTGCAATACACAGTAAAGTACCCTTTTAATAGGCAACATTAGACCTTTAACCTCACTAATTTATTATAGGACCAGACCTTTTTTTAAGGAAGCTTATCTCGTTAAGCCTCTGAGGCAAGTAGGAGTGAGATGAAATTAACCCCATTTTATAGATGATAAAATCGAGTTACAAAAATATAAGTCAGTTGTTCGGAGTTGCAAGGAGTCTGTCACCGATAGAAACACCTTAGGTCTATTATTGCTTACTTTATCCACTAAGCCAGAAATCCCTCGATTGTTTACTTCCGGGTATCTTTGGATGCCCCCCCCCCCCCGCCACCATGTATTATAGGCAGTGCCTAATGTCTGAGAGAAATAAATTTAGGAGGTATTCCTGGAGACCCCAAATCACAGAGGACTCTAAAAGGTTTGAGGTTAGAATTTTCTGCCCTAGGAAACTACAGCTGAGCAGTAAGTTATTGTGAAACAATTCAGATTCCATACTAACAGCAAAATGTTTATTAATCCCTAGTTAGAGGTAAGAAAAATTTTGAGACAGGTTTAAGAATGATGGGTCATTCTTTTGAATTGCTTCTTTATTCACCTCATCTTTAGGTGGCAGCACTACTATATAAATATCTTTAAAACTACAGTCTTCGGCAACTTGATATCCTAGAAGAGTGTTTTGTCCTAAATGCATCCAACTCTATTGTGGAGATTAGAAATATGAAATCATCCCTGAGAATTAGAATACTTAGGAGGTTCTAGAGGAGGAAGAACAGAAAGGCTTTCAAAAGAGGTTAATACATGGAGTTACTGAAAGAAAATATTTGAAAGTTAAAAACTTTCATAAAAAGCTTTTTCTTTTTTTTTCTAGCTGTATGAGGAGCAAGTAGCATCTTTACTCTAAACCTGATCTTGTATTGAACCAGCACAAAATACTACCTTCCAAAGCAAACCATACTTTCTTAATACTGTATATTAAGAATTTACAAGTTTAAACTTCCTAGTTGTATTGTTGCCAGTATTCTAACTACAATTTTATTTTATTTTTTAAGTAAGTTCTATGCTCAACATGGGACTTGAACTCATGACCCCCAAAGTTAGAGTTGCATGCTCTACCGACTGAGCCAGCCAGGCACCCTGAACTACAATTTTAAAATTGGGGTGCAGTTTTCTTCACTAAACTGGATCAAGCTTGTGAGGATCCCGAATAACACCTTATTGTTGACCCTTGTGGAAGAGAAGAACTCTTCTTGGCTCCTTTCCTCCCTTCCTAAATTGTTGATATACAAACTAAACCACCATTACTCAAACTCAGAGAAGTGATAATACAAGCTAAACTATATATAAACTGATAGCAACTTACAGATATTCTATATCTTAATTTCTGCCACAGTGTTTGAGGGTAATAAATTGTGATGTATGGGGGGCTATTTGGATCAAGTATTCTCTAAGTAGAACTTTGTCATAATTAATTTTGTATATTTACAGTAATTCTTCCTGTACCCCTTTATCCAAGCAACCAAACAAAATTGAATTTACATGCATTTCAAAATAGACTATGTTAGATTTACAGTATAAACAAAATTACCAAAGAATGTAGAAGTATGACCATCAGGAGTGGGAAATCAAATTATTTCTGGGTAGAGGATGAAGTGTTAATAAAGTCTTTCTTGATGACAGCTTCCATCTTTCTCAGGTCAAACTTGGAGAAAGAGTCTCAAGCAAATTGGTAGAGCTCAAACTCAGCAGTATTATGTTAAGATTTTTAAGCTCTCTGGTGCCAGCAAATCATGCAGCCTGGGGGCCTTTGCTCCAAACTTCTGCCAACTCCATTTTGGCAGTAAACTGTTCTGTTGAACAAAGTTTGCACGTGTTTGGGGTGTGAAGTGGTTCCTCAGGCATTTATCTGGTTTTTTTCCAGTTTGGGGACTTGAAGACAAGAGTCAGAAGCATGGGACTTGTATAGTTCATATGTGCCCTGGCAGACTACGTTAGTGATCTTGAATTTCCACCTAAACAAGGGCAGCTTTTTCTTTGTTGGTGTAGGATTTATTGAAGTGGACTGCTTAGTTTACTCCTTAAATGCTAACATGATATTGAACCAGTTCTCAAAAGCAGGTAAGTAGAACCCCCTCTGTTGAGGGTAGGTACGGAGCTGTGGCGAATCACTCCTCATCCTCCTACCTACAATACCACCTCATACCACTTGAGAGCAAAGAGGCCAGTAATTATTTAAACTTGATTTCACTGTCATATATAACTATGAGCCACTGATCTTTTTTGGTATTAGTTGTCTGGTTTTATCTTTTTCACCTACTTTTTCCCATCCTGGAGTCATTGGTTAACAACACTTGGTCCAGTTGTATGTGCTAATTTGTGTCATTTCCGGGGGTCCCTCTTCCTGTGGGAAACATATACATTCTCAATTTCCTTTATTTTTTCAAATAATCCTCGTAGAAAATCCTTGCATAATCCAGGGTAACCTTTTGAAAGCCATTAAACTGCTATTGGAACATTTTCTTTCTTTCTTTCTTTTTTTTTTTTTTTTGTTTTCTTTTTCCTGGTTTAGGAGTAATGGAAAGGAAAAAGTACAAAAGTAAAAGTTACAGATGTTGAAATGATACTGTTACTTTTCACCATGATCAATGGAATGTCAATTTGTAAGATACAGTATGGTAACTTGAAAATGGTAGTTATTTTTGATACTTTTGCCAAGAGTGTGACCTAAATTCCTATTTGCACCTTTCCCAAGTCAAAACTGACCTATGGACGAGGTTAGAAAGGAAGAAGAAACCTGGGCCTTTCCAAAAAGTGAATCTATCTGGACTGAAAGTACTATGGAATGTTGTTGCACATTTTATGATGACCCCAAAACTCTTCTGTTTGCTTACTTTAAAATATAAATGTGTTGTAATTTTACTACCTGGAGCAAGACTAAATACATGCATACGTAGGTGGGTGTGTACATACAACCAGATTGCTCTGCCCTCTGAAGCTAATTTAGACCATTTTTATAACTAAATGCAGTAGCACTTTGCGATTAGATGATCAGTTGGTTTCTTTCAGTGGTGAGTGAAATATGTCAGGGGAAAAATCAAGATAATCCTCTGTGGGAAAAATACAAAGTAAGTTCTTTCTTTAATATTTTGTGCTCTATTTTTATCTTTAAGTATTTTTATTTTTATCTTTAAGTATACTTTTAGGTATACTTGTCTAAATACTGAAAACTTATTATACTTATCTTTATAATTTATTATTATTAAATAATTATTATACTTATTTTTAAGTATACTTTATACTTTTTCTTATCTAAATACTGAAAATTAATTATTAAATGTAAATGTAATGTAAGTTTAATAATTAGTTTTTACTTCCTAGATAACAAATCAATATTTACTTGGTAAGTATATGTATAGAGAAGAAATTTTTTTTTTATTTATTTACTTTTAAAGTTTATTCTTTTTAGTAATCTCTACACCCAACATGGGGCTCAAACTCACAACCCCAAGATCAAGAGTCACACTGTCTTCCAGCTGAGCCAGCCAGGCACCCCGAGAAGAAATGTTTTAAAATTACTATTCTGGAATTATATTAATATATATATATTACCATAAACTTATTACAGCTGATGTTTAGATGGCATTTTATTTATTTATTTATTTTGCCTTGAATTTCCTTTTGGAAAGTAAGTATTACCTGCTATATCAGAACTAGTTCTTAGAACCCACCACTGTTTACCAGTCAGGCTTATTTTCTTAAATCGTTTATTGAACAATATCTATCAACTGCCTGTTTGTCAACCATTGTTCCAGGTGCTTGAACATAACCAAGCCCCTGTTCCCATCGAGTTTCCAGTATAGTAAGACAGATAATGAACAAATATATAATATAATGCTGAATAGTGATAAGTGCTAAAAAGAAAAAGAATGCAGTAAAGGGGCAAGAGTTCACTGTGTGATTGTGTGTGTGTGCATGCCTCCCACCTGATATTTTAAATAGAGTGATCAGGAATCCTCCTTGAGGAAGTAACTTTTGAGCAGAATCCTGAAATAGTCAGTCATGAGAATATCTAGGGAGATGTTTTAGGCATCATGAAAAATGTATGCCCATAAAGTCACCGAACTATAATCCAGGTAACATCCCATGTGGTAACTATGTATACATCTTTTTCTTTCTTAAGAGAGAAAAACTCATCAAGTTTCTGGGTACATTTTAGATTTTCAGAAATGTTTATCATTTAATATCATTATTGCTCTATATTTCCCATGCTTATTATTCCATTATTTAATACAGGAAAATTTATGGTAGACAAAGCTTCAGAATTCCTTATCTGCAATTCCAAATTCCAAAACATTTTTTTCTTAAATTTTTGGTGTAAAAACTGATCTGAACTGACATGACTCTATTTAAAGTTTACATTATGCCATTTGGTGTGACTATTGATGAATTTCATTATGGAAATATGTGTTTGATTAGAGGCCACTGCCCAGGACAACACAGGCTACATAAAATATAGATAGCATAATATGTTACACTCTTAAAATATATTTAAAAAATTAATTCAGAAACCTATCTGGCTGGCCCCAAGGATTTTGGATAAAGGATTGCATATCTACAAGATTTCTTCTTGATTATCTGATTAAGTATCACTATTGATGTTAATCTTTAGATATCTTTTATTCAAAGTGTAATGTTTATATAGTGCTCTTATTATGTACCTGGCACTATGTAAACACTCTATATATTAGCTCATAAAATCCTTACAACAGCCTTATGAGTAAGTTTTATTTTCCTCATTTTACAAATGAGAAAACTGTGGTACAGACAGATTAAGGAAACTGCCAAAATCACACAGCTACTAAGTGACAGAGCTAAGAATTGAACCTAGACAATTTCCCTTCCTAGCTTGCATTCTTTGCCAATAAACTAACTCTCCCTCTCCCTATCCCTTTGTCCCTCCCCTCTGCTTTGGAGAAGTTTAAAATACCAGCCCTTTCCAAGAACATGGGTTTTTACTTATAATCTGAAATATCAGACATCAAAAATTTTATATTTTCTTTACCAATATTCTTCAACATTTTTTTTCATTTTATTTTATTTGCTCCTGGTATAATTTCAGCCATTTCTATTCTCAACTGAGATCACAGATTTACTTATCCTCATTCTCAGTCTGATAGGTTTTCATGTTAACCTTATCTTTCACCATCCTTTTCTTCACTGAATATCCTTGCATAATTATGAGGCACCTCCCTTATTATTATGACCTTGTCAGATGTCAGATCACATTTAAAAATTTGCTTCTCGTTTACTGAGAAGTACCAACTAAATAAAGCTGTCACTGATTTGTAGGTTTCTTGCACTCAATGAATTACATAACTGCTTCAGATAACTATATTCTAGGCATATTAAATTCACATTTTTGAATTAGAACTGACTTGGTTTTCATTAGTGTGTCCTCAGGTAAGAATTCTCCATAAGTAATTAGAAACTGAGAAATTTTTTGTATTGATTCATTGATTGATTGCAAGATTGAGTATATTTTATGAAGTTGGGTAAAGACTATTATAACTGTATAACATAGGTAGGGTCAGTTTGAGCAAGTATATTATATTGAACTTTCCAAGTATCTATTCTTGATCATCCTAGAAATCCATTGTGAGACATTAAACAAGTCACTTTAGTTGTTCTCTGTGAAAATTAATGTGTTGCCCTTGAATACAAAGATGAAGGTTTTGACACACAAGAAAGTATTATCTTTTGTGTAATGTTGATAGACTTGTTCTGAGCCAAACATAATTTCTTAGAAGTCACTCAACAGCTCATGTTTGCTAAATTTAGGGGTGTAGTTCATGGCTATCAGAGCTAAAAAGGAATTAAACCCATCAATTTTACCTCATTAGCATATTGTTGAACCAATTGAGCCAACAAGTCAGTTATTAAATTGCTGAGAATGAAAAAAGAGACTAAATACATATATATGTGCATTGAGATTGGTTATAAAGTACATCGGTTTATTATATGAAAAATTGAGGGCTTTGTGAAGGATTACCTTTCTACCTCTATCTCCTGAGAGATAAAGAAGATAACATTTTCTCCTAAGACCGTGTTCAGGAGACACAGCTTTTCTCCAACTAGTTCCTCTGCAATATTCTACATTGATAGCATCCAATACAAAAACTTTGAGGCACACCATTAATATTTACCAAAGTGTAACAATGTCTTAGGGATAAAAATTTCATATTTATAATTCAACTCAAGTGAATATAAACACACTTTAATGAATTCAAGTGATGAATAACTGTTTTAGCTCTTCTGCTTTTCCCAAGCTTTAGTTAGGAGATTCTTCCTCTATTCAGTGTGGCAGTCAAAAACATGGTCGAGGTAATCAATCTTTCCGATTCAAAACTCTGCTTTCAAATACTTAACTATGTGATTTTGGGCAAATTACTTCATCTCTATAGGTCCGTTTCCTCATTTATCAAATAAGGATGATAATACCAGCAGCCACATAGGTATAGTATGAGGATTAAATTAGTTCATTCATAAAAAGCATTTAAGAGAGGATCTGGCACATAGTAAGTGCTCACTAAATGTGAACTCCCACCCCCTGTGGGACTAACTTTTCTTGCCCTCTCTCAAGAACCAAGCCAAGTTCTTTGTCTCTCTCTCTCTTCTTCAGATTTCAAGTTCACAGACCTTGGCCTAAGATGAAAATTGCCCTCTTTTCGAGCGACTGGGTGGCTCAGTTGGTTAAGCAGCTGCCTTTGGCTCAGGTCATGATCCCAGGGTCCTGGGATCAAGCCCCACATCGGGGATCCCTGCTCAGCGGGGAGTCTCTTTCTCCCTCTGCCTCTCCCCCCTACTCATACTCTCTCTCAAATAAATAAAATCTTAAAAAAAAAAAACTGTCCTCTTCTTCACCACTAGATTCATCAACTGCATTGTTCTTAAAAACCTTCAAGTATTCTTTCCTTTTCTTGGTTTTGGACCATTATAACTTGCTTTCTCTATCTGAATACCCTTTTATGGCTTCTCCAGGTAGTATGTCTTTCATGTACACATTGAAAGGTTTTTCCTCATTACTACAGTATCAGTTCCTTGAGGGTACAGCCTCTGTCGCAATTACTCTATTACTCCAGTCCTTACCCCCTCCCTGCTGCATAGTTTATGCTAAAGAAGTTTGTTGAATAAATAAATCAATTCATTTAGGCTTTGTACTTTTTTTCCTATTTTATCCTGGGTATTCTATTCTGAACCTCCAATTTTCCTGAAAGTTCTCTTGCTCCTTTTATCTCTGGAAATTTTAAGTTCACCTGGTGATGCTGAGATCCCATCCTGGATCATCACAGTTTTCTGACAAGTAAGAGGTTCATTTTGCCACACAATCCATATGTTAGAAAGAAAATTCCCATTTAGTTCATCTAGATTTAAATTTCACTTAATTTAATTGGCTCTAGCTAGGTTGATTATTCTCTTTAAAATCTATCCATATCTGGGGCGCCTGGGTGGCTCAGTCGGTTGGGCATCTGCCTTCGTCTCGGGTCATGGTCCCATGGTCCTGGGATAGAGCCCCATGTCGGGCTCTCTGCTTGCGGGGAGCCTGCTTCTCACTTTCCCTCTGCCTGCCACTCTCCCTGTTGTGTTCTCTATCTCTATCTCTCTCTGCCAAATAAATGAATAAAAATCTTAAAAATAAATAAAATAAAATCTATCCATATCTTTGAGAGAGGGCTTCTATTTTGCAGAACTCTTTGTCTCATTACTTATTTGAAGATAGGGCCATACTTTCAGTTTCTTTATATGCAGAATAAGCATCAGCTCGGGGTGCCTGCCTGGCTCAGTTGTTGGAGCATGTGACTCTTGATCTCGGGGTTGTGAGTTCGAGTAGAGATTACTTTTTAAAAAATTTAAAAATCTTAAAAAGAAGAAGTATCAGCTCTCACTTGGAGTAGGTCAGGATGAACTAGATCAATCTCTTAACATTTTTCTTTTTAATACATACAAAAGACCTATATAACACATATATTAGCTGTAAAGCTTGATAATATCATGAACTACCCAACAAAGAACTAGAACATTTCCCAGTAACTTGTATCTACCTCTGCCTGGGTTCCTCCTCTATCTCTTCCTCCATCCTCAAGGGTACCCAGTATCCTGAATTTTATGCTTATCTTTCCATTGCTGTTTTCTTTTAAAATTTAGTTTTATTGACAAATGTATCTATGCTAAAATGATATGTTGTTTGACCTGTATGTTTTTGAGCTTTAGAAAAATGCTGCAAGAATGAGAGAAGATATTTGCAAATGTTTTATCAGATAAGGGCTAGTATCCAAAATCTATAAAGAACTTATCAAACTTAACACCCAAAGAACGAATAATCTAATCAAGAAATGGGCAGAAGCATGAACAGACATTTCTCTAAAGAAGACATACAAATGGCCGACAGACAAATGAAAAAAAAGCTCCACATCGCTTGGCATCAGGGAAATACAAATCAAAACCACAATGAGACACCACCTCACACTGGTCAGAATGGCTAAAATTAACAAGTCAGGAAACAACAGATGTTGGTGAGGGGGAACCCCCTTCCACTGTTGGTGGGAATGCAAACTGGTGTAGCCACTTTGGAAAACAGTATGGAGGTTCCTCAAAAAGTTGAAAATAGAGGGCGCCTGGGTGGCTCAGTCATTAAGCGTCTGCCTTCGGCTCAGGTCATGATCCCAGGGTCCTGGGATCGAGTCCCACATCGGGCTCCCTGCTTGGCAGGAAGCCTGCTTCTCCCTCTCCCACTCCCCTGCTTGTGTTCCTGCTCTCTCTGTCAAATAAATAAATAAAATCTTAAAAAAAAAGAAGTTGAAAATAGAGCTACCCTACAACCCAGCAATTGCACTACTAGGGATTTACCCCAAAGATAAAAATGTAGTGATCTGAAGGGGCACCTGCACCCCAATGTTTATAGCAGCAATGTCCACAATAGCCAAACTATGGAAAGAGCCCAGATGTCCATCGACAGATGAATGGATAAAGAAGATGTAGTATATATATACAATGGAATATTACTCAGCCATCAAAAAATGAAATCTTGCCATTTACAATGATGTGAATGGAACTAGAGGGTATTATGCTAAGCAAAATAAGTCAATCAGAGAAAGACAATTATCATGTGATTTCACTCATATGTGGAATTTAAGAAACAAAACAGAGGAGCGTAGGGGAAGGGAGGGAAAAATAAAACAAGATGAAACCAGAGAGGGAGACAAACCATAAGAGACTCTTAATCATAGGAAACAAACGGGGTTGCTGGGGGTGGGGGGTTGAGGATGGCGTAACTGGGTGATGGACACTAAGGATGGCACTAAGGGTGTATTATAAGACTGATGAATCACTGAACTCTACCTCTGAAACTAATAATACACTCTATGTTAATTAATTTAACTTAAACAAATAAAAAGAAAGAAAAATGCTGTCATCCAAAATATAGTTTTCTGGGATTTGCCCCTTTTACTCAACACTGTGTTGTCCAGTTTCATTCATGTTGTTGTATATAATGATTGTTGATTTTCAGTACCACATATCATTCTATTTTATGAATATATTGCAATTTACTCTCCTGTTGATAAAGAGTTGTTTCCAGCCTTTTAAAAAATTATAAACATCATTGCTATAAAAATTCTTATGCCTCCTGGTGACACATGCAAAGTGTTTCTCTTGGTTGTACACCTAGGAGTAGGATTGCTGGGTTGGGGAGTATACAAATATTCAACTTTGTGAGGTATTTAATACCAAATAGTTTTCAATTCTCTCACAGTTTACAAGAATTCTACTTACTGTCCATATTTGGTATTATTACATGTAACTTTCGCCAATCTAGTGGGGGTAAAATGTTATATATCTGCTTTTTACAGATGGAAGAAGGAGTCATCTTTACTTAAAGCTCTTTATTTTTTTATTTTTTTTGTTTTTAAGATTTTATTTATTTATTGACAGAGAGAGACACAGTGAGAGAGGGAACACAAGCAGGGGCAGTGGGAGAGGGAGAAGCGGGCTTCCCGCCGGGCAGGGAGTTCGATGTGGGGTTCGATACGGGGCTCGATATGGGTCTCGATACGAAGACCCTGGGATCATGACCCGAGCCGAAGGCAGACACTTAACGACTGAGCCACCCAGGCGCCCCTACTTAAAGCTTTTTAAACTTCCTCTTCCTTTCTATATTAAAAGCTTGGAGCCTCATTTGACATTACTGTGCCTGGGAGTTCCTTTGAGAGAAAGCATTTATTTGTGAGATAGTTTCTGTTAATGGTATAGAAACTGAGATGGGATGGAGGCTGCTAACTGGGTAGTTTGCATGTTGCTTTTAAGTTGACCTTGCATACACAAACTAAAATTTCTTGTTAATACTCTAGAGAAATGGAAATTACATTCTTTAATATTGGCCCATCACAGATTAATCTGATCTTGAGTTCACACCTATCTGCAAAACTATTTTAAATAAAACCTTTCTTCAATCTGTTGATCTGGAATATTTCCACAGAATCAAGGTTAGTAAAGATATCTTTGTGTATTTCTTTTTTTAAAAGATTTTATTTATTTACTTGGCAGAGAGAGAGATAGCTAGAGCAGGAACACAAGCAAGGGGGAGTGGGAGAGGGAGAAGCAGGCTTCCTGCTGAGCAGGGAGCCCGATGCGGGGCTCGATCCCAAGACCCTGGGATCATGACCTGAACCGAAGGCAGACACTTAACCACTGAGCCACCCAGGCTCCCCTCTTTGTGTATTTCTTTGTATTTTAATTGTACCAAAGAGATCCAACTTACCTTCTTTTGATGTGGTTACATTTACATGATATAACACAAATTAATCTCTCAAAGGAATTTTAAAACTCCAAATGATCATCTTACTACTGTTACCCACTGAGCTGACCTACACATGTCAGCCAGGGAAATAAGTCCAAACAGATGGTGCTGCTACACTGTGCCCTAAAATGTGCTTTTTTTTTTAATTGAAAAAACCATCTTGTATATAAACAATTTTCATCAATAACTAAAAACATATGGAGTTGAAAAAAGAGAATTCAAGACAAATAGCAATATATGTATATATATATATATTTTAAAGATTTTATTTATTTATTTGACAGAGAGACTCCGCGAGAGAGGGAACACAAGCAGGGGGAGTGGGAGAGGGAGAAGCAGGTTTCCCGCGGAGCAGGGAGCCCGATGCGGGACTCGATCCCAGGACCCTGGGATCATGACCTGAGCCAAAGGCAGATGCTTAACGACTGAGCCACCCAGGTGCCCCAATATATGTATATTTTAAAGAAGAACTTTTATAGCCCCTTGTGTTTATTGTCTTTAGAAACAAATACCAGTTTTGTCATTTGTCTATTTTTTTTCTTGCCTTTGAATAAAAGATTTTTGAAGGAAGGAACTGTGTATTTGTTTTATGTTTCTTATGTTTCTTTATTATATTGTTAAATATAGTGTCATATCTCGAAGGGGAACTCAGAATATTAATAGAGTGCAAAAGTCCCCGCTGTACCATTAATATTTGTGGACTAACAAAATGACTGAGTGAATATTCATGACCAAACCATAAGAAAGCTGCAGTTACTTTCTTTCCTATGGTACAGTAGCTATTATTGGAAATAATCATTCATCAGGGTGAATACATTTATGCCAGGTGAGTGTTTTTCAACCTTATTTATATAGCTAACGCTGTATTCAGTCAAGTTGCTGTCAGCCATTGGTTTCTTTTAAAACCAAGTGTTAAGCTTCATTTCCTCATTCCCATGATGCCAGATACTCACTTTCTGTATTGATCAAGGGACATCAGGTTCTGCTGAAGTAAGACTGACTTCCTGCCAAAGCTCCCTCTAAGTGAGAGCTTTTTCTTTGTATCATGCTGTGTACATGAGCTTTTTGTTGTTGTTGTTGTTGTTTGCTTTTGTTATTTTTTAAGTGGTGATCTATAAGATGGGGCAAATCTAGAGGTAAGTCTTTACTTCTCACATGGATTGCTACGTCCTCCCTGTAATAGGCAGCCTCCAAGATGGGCCTCAGTGATTCCTGCTTTCTGGTGTTCACACCCTTGTATATTCTCCTCCCACACTCTATGTGGGTTCCTCTGTATAACCAACAGAATGTGGTAGAAGTAGTGGTGGGGCAATTATAAGATTAGGTTATAAAAGACTTTAAGAACCCAGGGACCACAGGCCAAATTAGAACCTCAGATAGTTCTTTAAGGCACTTGTTCTGAGACTGGGAAGTACCAACCCAGATCCTGAGCCAAAAAGGCCCAAGTCTTTTTTGGACCTAGAAAAGTAAGAGACAGAAAAACTTACATATGTAAATAGAAGTAAGTTGGAATTTCACTAAAAGATAGTGGGAAAAAAGAGAGCACCTAATGAAAAGAAATGAAAAACTCACAGAGGCTACCACATGGTTGAACCTTAAAAACATACTAAGTGAAAGAAGCCAGTTACAAAAGACCAGATATTGTATGATTCTATTTGTATGTAATGTCCAGAATAGGCAAATCTATGGACACAGATGGAGAGTTGCCTGGAGCTGCAGTGGTGGGGGTGCGGGGAGCTTGGGGTGTGATAGCTTGGTTCAGGGTTTCTTTTAGAAGTAATGAAAATGTTTTAACATTGATTGTGGCAATAACTGCAAAACTCTGTAAATATGCTAAAGCCATTCAACTGTATACTTTGAATGGGTCAATCCTATGGTATATGAATTATATCTAAATAAAGCTGTTTAAAAAAAGACTACAGCTTCTGTCTTGGGCTTTCTATCTCTTCTGTCACTTCCATCACCCTGGAGGAAGCCAGCTGCCATGGCTTGAGGACACTTAAACCACCCACTCATGGAAAGGCTTATGTGGCAAGGAAATCCGTGAATGATGTTTACTAGTTAATTTGCAGTTTCCTATTATGAGTGATATTAGGCATATTTAACATATTTATTTTTTAAAGATTTATTTATTTATTTGAGAGAGAGAGAGAGAGCAAGCAGGGAGAGGGGCAGAAGGAGAGGGGGAGAGAGAATCCTCAAGCAGACTCCTCACTGAGTGTGGAGCCGGTCGTGGGGCTTGATCCCAAGACCCCGAGTTCATGACCTGAGCTGAAATCAAGAGTTGGCCGCTTAACCGACTGAGCCATCCAGGCGCCCCACAGCATATTTAACATGTTTAAAGGCATTTGTAGGAGGATAACAAGAAATATAAGCATGAACTCCGTATTCAATGACATTAGGAGACGTTTTTAACTCCAAGTTATAGTACACGAAGGCTGAAAGTGGATGGGGAAATGACGAATGACTTAAGAAGTCCAAGAATGGTAAAACCTAGGAACTGCAGAGGAAGAAGACACCAGTAACAAGCAAACAGATTTGTCCCATGGAACCTGAGAAAACCACAGGAATTGGAGGGGTGAAGAATATATGCAGGCACATCTCAGAGATATTGTGGGTTTGGTTCCAGACTGCTGCATTAAATAAGTATCCCAATACTTTCTTAACCAGTGCCTGTAAAAGTTATGTGTATCCTATACTGTAAGTGTGCAATAGCATTATGTCTAAAAAAACAATGTACATACCTTAATTAAAAATACTTGATTGCTAAAAAATGCTAAGCATCATCTGAGCTTTCAGTGAGTCATAATCACTGATTACTGATCACCGTAACAAATATAATAAGGAACAAGTTTGAAATATTGCAAGAATTACCAAAATGTGACACAGAGAGGTGAAGTGAAATTTTTCCAAATGCTACTGGAAAAATGGTGCCGATAACTTGCTCAACACAGGGTTGCCACAAACCTTTGATTTGTAAAAAACACAGTATCTGCGAAGCACAATAAAGCAAAGTGCAATAAATCTGGGCTCTATCTGATACTCACCCCCCCTTCTCACCCCAAGTAGTCAAATGTTTCCTTTCCCTCACCAGGCAGGAGAAGGAAGTCACCTTCTCTGGAAAAACTGAATTAGGAAAGCTCTGGACTTTGGTATCAGGCTCTGAGGACTGGGTATGAAAACAAGGGTATGGACGCCTGGGTGGCTCAGTTGGTTAAGCGACTGCCTTCAGCTCAGGTCATGATCCTGGAGTCCCGAGATCAAGTCCCACATCGGGCTCCCTGCTCAGCAGGGGGTCTGCTTCTCCCTCTGACCCTCTTCCCTCTCGTGCTCTCTGTCTCTCATTCTCTCTCTCTCAAATAAATAAATAAAATCTTAAAAAAAAAAAAAGAAAACAAGGGTATGATATGAAGACATAGAAGTATGTATCCTAAACAGGACATTCTGCTCTTTTCCCTACCCAACTCCAGAAAGCTTGCAGCCAGACTGTTGTGATCTCCAGGGAGGAAATAGGAGGATTTTTCTCTGGAAAATTGAACTGATACAGAGAAAATATATATACCAAGAATTCCTAATTAAAAAAAAAAAAGCCAGCTTCATAGTATAATAGATTTCATAACATATCCAGGGTATAACCACTTTTCCCCACCTTCACTTACCACCGTCCTGGGGCTTGTTACTACCATTCCTTACTTAGACTCTTGCAGCATTTTCCTATCTGCTCACCTACTTTCCTACCTTTAACCCTAGAGCAAATTTTCATCCTAGTAGTCAGAAGAAATCTTTTTATAATGGATGTCGGATCATGCCACTTTTCTATTCAAAACCTTTTAGTGATTACAGGTCTCAATCAGAATAAAAACCAAAGTTCTTACCATGGCTTACAGGTCATACATGATCTGTCTTCTCTGCCTTCTGCCTCTCTAACCTTATGTTCTTCTAGTCTCCATTTTGTTTACTCTATGCCTGCCATATTGGCATCCCTAAAAATATGGGCTCTTTCCCATTTCAGGGCCTTTGTATTTGCTCTTTTCTCTACCCAGAACCCTCTTTCCCCAGACATTCTCTTGGCTAGCCCATTCACTTCCTTTGGGTCTTGCTCAAAAGTAATCTTAACAGGGGGCACCTGGGTGGCTCAGTGGGTTAAGCGTCTGCCTTCGGCTTAGGTCATGATCCCAGAGTCCTGGGATTGAGCCCTGCATTGGGCTCCCTTCTCAGTGGGGAGCCTGCTTCTCTCTCTCCCTCTACCCCTCCCCCTGCTGTGCTCTCCCTCACTCTGTCAAATAAATAAATAAAATATTAAAAAAAAAGTAATCTTAACAGAGAGCCTTCCCTGATCACCCTATATTAAATAGCATCCTTCTTACCATCATCTTAACTTGCTTTATTTTCATCATAGCATGTAATTACAGATGTTATATATTTATTTGCTTAATTGTTTATTGTATATCTACCTTGACTAAAATGTAAGCTGTTGCCAGCAAAGACTTTTTCTGTTTGTGCTCACTGCCATATCTTCAGCACCTGGTACACAGTAGATACATAATGAAAATTTGTTGGCTGAATGAATCAATCAATAAATCACTCAAAAGTGATGATAATATGCCTTTTCTCTTTTGATTTGTTAATATGGTTAGTTATTACAATAAATTCCCTGATGTTGAACTATTCTTGCATTCCTGATGTGATCCTATTTAGTCTGGTGTTTAATTTTTAAAAAATGCTTCTGAATTTTATTTGCTAGTATTTTAGTTAATATTTTCTCAGTAGCTATTTAAAAACTGTAGCTTTGTCAGATTTTGTTCTTGTATTTACTTTGGATTGAAACAAATGCATGTCTTTTTTTCCCCCCTCAAGGCAGCCTAGATTTATTTTGTAAGCAAAAGAGAGGAGTTTGCTCTAATTTTTGGAACCAGGATTATTTCAGCCCATATTTTTCTCCACTGTCTGAGGCTGAGGTTCCTCTCAACTTTTTTTTTTTTAAGATTTTATTTATTTATTGAGAGGGAGAGAGCGCATGAGCAGGGAGAGGGGCAGAGGAGGAGAGGAGGAGAGAGAGGGAAAGGGAGAGAATCTCAAGCAGACTCCATGTGGAGCCCAACACGGGGCTGGATCTCACAACCCTCAGGTCATGACCTGAGCCAAAACCAAGAGTTGGACGCTAAACGGACTGAGCAATGCAGGCACCCCTGAGGTTCCTCTCAACTTAAGTCACATTTCCTGATCGTGTCCATCAAAGATAGTGAAAAATTCCCTGAAAAGAAGTTTATCTCTGTCAGAAGATTCTGGCCTTTCCATTTGCTTGGTTAGAAATAGTCTTCTAGCTAACTGCTAAATATAGAGAACAAACTGGTGGCTACTAGAGGGTAGCTGGTGGGTGGGGTGGGGGATGGGTGAAATAGGTGAAGGGGATGAAGAGTACACTTATTGTGATGAGCACTGAATATAGAGTTGTTGAATCACTATGTTGTACACCTGAAATTAATATAACACTGTAAGTTAATTATACTGGAAATTAAAAAAAAAAAAAAAGGAAATCATCTTTCCATGACCTTAGGTTTCCTCTCATTACAATCTTTCTCTGGGATAAAGTTTCTGGGACAGGAGCCTCTGGTTTGAGGTTTGACCCTCTCTTAAACAGAGTGTTGACTATAATTTAACTTTTTTAAAAAGATTTTATTTAAAGAGAGAGAGAGAGAGCATGTGTGCATGAGTGGAGGGAGGGGCAGAGGGAAAGGCAGAGAATATTAAGCCGACTCTGTGCTGAGCGCAGAGGCCTATGAGGGGGCTCGATCTCACGACCCTGAGATCATGACCTGAGTCGAAACCAAGAGTCAAATGCCCAATTGACTGAGCCACCCAGGTGCCCCGACCATAATTTAACTCTTTAAAAAAAATTTATTTGTTTATTTTAGAGAGTGAGAGAGAAAGAGAGAGAGAGAGTGGAGGGGTAGGGTGGGAGGGGCAAAGGGAGAGGAAGAGAGAAACTCAAGCAGACTCAGCACTGAGTGCAGAGCCCAATGTGGGGCTTGATCTCACATCCTGAGATCCCAACCTGAGCCGAAACCAAGAGTCAAATGCTTAACCTACTGTGCCACCCAGGTGCCCCAATAATTTAACTCTTAATTGATGACTCAGGATAATTATTAGGAATATCAGTTCTATGTTCTGGCACAGTGATACCCTCATTGGTGATACAGTAGGTATGTGTGTTTGTTGTGACCTAAAAGATACCCAGACTTGCTGTGCATTTTAAATTTCGTCAGTATTCTAATTTTTGCTGTTCCTTCTTGACTTTTCTCTCAGAAATCAGCATGTTTATTTGTTCCTTACCGGCTCCCATGGGTTTTAAAAATAACACACTTGTTAAAATTGTGCCTAAGATAAAAGTCAATAGGCCTTGAGCCTGAGGAAATTCCTTCTGGCAAAATGAAAGACATTAAAAAGTTTTGACATCTTTCTTGGCTGTTCAGGTTTTTCCTTCATACTAACTATTCTATTCTAGATTATTATAATATTAGATAGGAAGAAGATAAGAAGAAAGGCACTATAGAGTTGCCTGGGTTCAAATCATGACTAGCTCTGGGCTTTTGGGCAAGAACTGTAACTTTTCTAAGCCTCAGCAAAATGGGGAGAATAATTATATTTACCTCATATGGCTGTTGTATGGCCATAAGTGGTTTAATACATGTAAAACACTTAGAATGATGCCTAGAAAAAAATGGTAAATACTCAATTTTAACTTTTATTATTATTATTATATTCCCAGAGTGGCTTTGCCTGATGTTCTTCAAGTGCCTGATGAACATAGATGAAGATGGTCAAGGCCCTGTTGAAATCTCTTTGTATCTTAAATTTGGTATTATCATTTTACAGTATTAACAGTATCCTTATCACATTACCATTACCCCTCTATAAATCTCCGCTCAGCTAAGCCAGTCTAATTATTTCTCCTAATACATCATGCACATTTGTAACTTTCCCACATAGGAGGATGTACTCTCCTCCAGTTTATCTCCAAATGCTACCCATTCTTTGAATTTTTCATGGAATCTATCCTGGATACATCATTCTTTCCCTCTTGAGACTTTGTAACTAAACCTCTCAAGTAAGTATATAGAAGGATGCAAATAAATGAAAATGATGTTATTGAAGAATTATCTTCAATTCTGTATGTGTGCTTGTGTGAAATAATGTGCAAACTCTGACATCTTAACTCTTAAGGGTACACGGTGACATGCTGCACAACTTATAGTTACTGTACTGAGACCCCATCACCGAGAACTGCTAATCTAGACTAATCATCTGGTTCTTGTCTTAGGTCAGAGCTCTTGTGTTGTTAACTCATACTATATTATTATTATTATTTTAAAGATTTTATTTATTTATTTGACAGGGAGATACACAGCGAGAGAGGGAACACAAGAAGAGGGAGTGGGAGAGGGAGAAGCAGGCTTCCTGCTGAGCAGGGAGCCCGATGCGGGGCTCTATCCCAGGACCCTGGGACCATGACCTGAGCCAGCGGCAGACGCTTAACCATCTGAGTTACCCAGGCGCCCCTGTATTATTTTTTCTAATATATTAATTTTATATAATTTTTAAATGTATCACAAGATTGGAAAGTGTTATTGAGAGTTTTACAGCTATGTAACTCAATCCCAACCAGAAGAGAAATTTCTTTGCATCAAGTAGGTAATCAATAAATGTTTGTAAATGAAGGAATTAAAAGATAAACTGGTGATGGGGAAATACTATAACAAATAGTTTCCAGATAATTATAGTGGAAATTTAACAGATCTATTAAGGAAAAAAAGGAATCTTCCTATTATTAAACTTGCTGCACTCTAGTGTTCCTACAGTGTTTTACACACATTTTTTTAATTGCACTTACAACGTTGGATTATAATTTATCTTTAAAAATAACTGTCTCCTTTGCTAAACTGTGAACAATTAGAGCACAGCATCTGAATCTTATTCCTTCTTATAATCTTGGGACACATAGTAGGCATCCAGTTAATGCGTGGAAAGAATAAATGACAGTTGATTTGGGGATTAAAATATTATTTTTATTCCTTGCTAAAAAGGATATATCTCCTTACTCCTTTGTTCTTGAATATATTTTAACTCAAGTTTCCTTCTAATCCATCTATAGTAGAAGCAATGGGTAAGGCTGGTTGATTATTTTAGGCTAAGAGGTACAGATGACTGTAGTTTGGTAGGTAACTATGCTCTGAGGTCTAGTCACCAGTTAATACTAATCTGATTCACTTGGAAAGTGTTATTGAAAGCTTTACAGCTATATAACTCAATCCCAACCAGTTGAGAAAATTCTTTGTCTACATCAAGTAGGCGATCAATAAATATTTATAAATGAAGGATTTAATAACATGGTGGTAATAAAGAGATATTATGGGACACCTGGGTGGCTCAGTTGGTTAAGTGTCCAACTCTAGATCCCAGCTCAGGTCTTGATCTCAGCGTTGTGAGTTCAAGCCCCAAATTGGGCTCCATACTGGGTGTGGAGCCTACTTAAGACAAAACAAAACAAAAAGAGATATTACTCTGCTCTGTCACTGATAGACAAGATAATTAGAAGGCCATTACATCAATCTGAGCATGAGGGCATAAGAATCTAATGAAAATTACTTTTTTATTACTTTGGTTTTGTTTTCTAATCTTAAAGTAATACTTTGATTTGCAACAAGAATTCCAAAATGATTCAGTGGGGAAAAGAAGAGTCTTTTCAACAAATGGTGCTGGAAAAACTGGATAGCCACATGCAAACAAACAAACAAACAAACAAACAAAAAAACCAAAGTTGGATCCCTACCTCACACCATAGGCAAAAACTAATTCAAAATGGATCAAAGAGGGGCACCTGGGTGGTGCAGTCTTTAAGCATCCAACTCCTGGTTTTGGCTCAGGTCGTGATCTCAGGGTGGTGAGATCGAGCCCCAGGTCAGACTCCGCTGAGTGCAGAGTCTGCTTAAAGACTCTCTCTCCCTCTCCTTCTGCCCCTCCCCCCGTTCTCTCTCTCTCTCACAAAAAAATTAATAAATCTTTTAAAAAAATGGACAAAGACCTTGAATAGACATTTCTCCAAAGGATATACACAAATGGGCAACAAGAACATGACAAGATGCTCAACATCATTAGTCATTAGGGAAATGTGAATCAAAATCAAAATGAGATATTACTTCACATTCACTGGGGTGATCAGTAAACAACAACAACAGCAAATTAAAAAGGAGGTGGCACCTGGACTGGCTCAGTAGGAAGAGTGTGCAACTCTTGATCTTGGGGTCATGAGTTTGAGCCCCATGTTGGGTATAGAGATTACTTAAATGAATAAAAAAAGAATTTAAAACAACAGTAACAGAAAATAACAAGTGTTAATGAAGATGTGAAGAAATTGGAACTCTCCTACATTGCTGATGGGAATGTAAGTGGGTGAAGCTTACTGTGGAAAACAGTTTGGCATATCCTGAAGAAGTTAAATATAGAATTACATATGATCTGGTAATTCTACTCCTGGATATATATCCAAAAGAACAGAAAACAGATGTTCAAACAAAGAATTGTACATGAATGTTCAAAGCAGCCAAAAGGTAGAAACAACCCAAATGTCCACCAACAGATGAACTGATAAACAAAATATAACCATATGAAATATTACTCAGTCATAAAAAGGAATAAAATACTAATATATGCTACAACGTGGATGAAGCTTAATAACACTATGCTAAGTGAAAGAAGCTAAGCACAAAAGGCCAAATATTGTAAGATTCTATGTATATGAACTATCTAAAATAGGCAAATCTGGATACTGAGGCAAGTCAGTCTCTATGGCCCAATAGAGACAGAAAGCAGATTAGTGGTTGCCAGGGACTAAGGGAAGGAGGGAATAGGAAATGACTGCTTGGGACCCCTGGGTGGCTCAGTCGGTTGAGGGTCTAACTGTTGGCTTTGGCTTGGTCGTGATTACGGGGTCGTGGGATTGAGCCCCATGTTGGGCTCTGCTCTCAGTGTGGAGTCTGCTCATGCTCTCTCTCTCTCTCAAGTAAATAAATAAAATATTATTTTAAAAAAGGAAATGAGGGGCGCCTGGGTGGCTCAGTCAGTTAAGCATCTGCCTTCAGCTCAGGTCGTGATCCCAGGGTGCCGGGATCGAGTCCCGCATCGGGCTCCCTGCTCGGCGGGAAGCCTGTTTCTCTCTCTCCCTCTAACCCCCACTCGTGCTTGCTTTCTCTCTAGTGCTCTCTCTCTCTCTCTCTAATAAATAAATAAAATATATTTAAAAAAAGGAAATGACTGCTTAATGGGTGCAAGATTTTTGTTAGTGATGATGAAAAAGTTCTGAAATTGGATGATGTTGATTGTTGCAGAACATCATAAATGTACTTAATATCATTGAATTGTATACTTTTTTTAAAAAAAAGATTTTATTTATTTGTTTGTCAGAGAAAGAGAGAGAGAGAGAGCACAAGCTGGGGGAGCGGCAGGCAGAGGGAGAAGCAAGCTCCCCGCTGAGCAGGGAGCCCCATGCAAGTCTCGATCCCAGGACGCTGGGATTAAGACCTGAGCTGAAGGCAGAGGCTTAACTGACTAAGCCACCCAGGCATCCCTGAGTTGTATACTTTGAAAGGTTAAGTGGTAAATTGTATGTTATATATATTTTACCGCAATAAGAAAAAGTAACACCTTACCCTTTGACCCAGGAATTTCAATTTTAGGAATCCACCCAGAGGAAATAATGGGGTAGATATAAAGATATAGTAAAAAAAATGCCCAGTCGGGACAGTCCAGAAGTAGAGAGTTGACCTAGTAAATTATGATATCTCCATAAAATGGAATACTGTGAAGTTATCAAAAATAATATTGGATAATACTTTATGTACCTAGGGGAATGTTCTGGATAATAGGTCTAACAAACAGAAACACAAATCACAGAACAGATATAATAACCATCTTTTTTTTTTTTTTAAGATTTTGTTTATTTGGGAGAGAGAGAGAGTGGGGAGGGGCAGAGGGGCAGGGAGAGGGACAAGCAGACTCCACGCAGAGCCTGGCATGGGGCTGGATATGGGGCTCAATCCCAGGACTCTAAGATCATGACCTGAATTGAAACCAGGAGTTGGACGTTTAACCACCTGAGCCATCCAGGTGCCCCTATAATGATCATCTTTTCAACAAGATAAAAAAACACAGCAAAGGGTCTAGAAGGACATACACAAAAAGGTTAGCCATGGTTATTTTTGGCTGCTGGGGTTACAGGTGAATTTTCATAGTGTTCCTTTAATTCCATGTGTATTTTCTAGGTTTTGTACTTTAAAAACGAGTTACTTTTGTAACTTGAAAAGAATAAACAATGAATATATTTACAGCAAGGAAACTATCCCAGGATCATCATAAAAATCTAGAAAAATAATATTTAAGGAAGCAAATAAAAAGCACCTAGCATCCAACTACTTAATGAGAAATACTGTAATTGTTTGGCATGTTTTCTTTCATATGTATTAGTGCTTACACCTGCACTCACTTTGTGTGTGTGTGTGTGTGTGTGTGTGAATTAGTAAATTGTATATAGAATATATTAATTACTTCAGTTACTATACATTAATCACTATAAATTAATATTCAGTATAAAAGGACTGCATGACCATTGTAAACGTGGATGAAGAGCAACAGTCCTTCTTCCTTTATAAAAGGCCACTGGTCCCACAGTCCTTCCCAAGACCACTTTCAACAAGTAACTACTAATACTGATATCGTTTCAGAAAGTTTTGATCATAAACAAATATCATACACTCACATACATGTATGTGTATATATGTATGTATACTTCGTTTTACTTAAATTGGATCATAATACTTAAACTGTTCTGAAATGTAGATTATTTAATAATACATCTTAGAAACATTTCCATATTGTTACATATAAATCTATCTTACTCTCTTTAGTAGTGTCGGGAGTTTCACATAGTATGAATTTACCATAATATATTTAACCAGTCTCATAATGATGGACATTACGTTATTTCCAAGATTTTTCTAGTGCCTATGAGAACAGTGGTACAAGAGCCCATCTGCTCATCTACCTCTGCATGCTTGTCATAGTATTTCTCTAGAGGTAAATGACATTTTTGAAATTTTTAAAAAAGATTTCATTTATTTATTTGACAGAGAGAGAGAGAGCACAAGCAGGGGGAGCAGCAGAGGGAGAGGGAGAAGCAGGCTCTCTGCTGAGCAGGGAGCCAGATGTGGGGCTCGATCCCAGGGCCCCGGGATCGTGACCTGAGCCAAAGGGAGACGCTTAACCGACTGGGCCACCCAGGCGCCCACATATGACATTTTAAAGGAAGAAATGATAAGGCTTAGTGACAGGTTGGTCAGAAGCTTGATTTGATCAATTCAACCAAGAGTTGAATTGGGCATCAATTCCTACTAACCAAATTTACAAAACTGAATTATAAACCAGGGCCACTACATTAAATTATACAGAGGTGTATCTGTTTGAAAATAGAAGTTCATTGTCCAGAGCACCCCTTTTCTTTGTTACAAATCATCCAATAACCGGAAAATCGCTTCAAGAATTGGATATTTTTAAATAAGGTTAAATGAACTACGGGATTTTTTTTCCAAGCTGTGAAGGATTTGAGTCATGCTTCTTCACTGAACTCTCTACCTGTCACACAGATTGCAAGGCTCACACCCTCTGGTTCTCTTAGTGCTGGAGGCATGTTGGTGTATTCTTACTTATCTGCTCCACTTTTTAAAACAACTCTGTAATGAACTTGCCCTTATTACTTGTGATATCAATTTTCATCATTTTGAGCTCCATCTTATTTTGCACTCGTAGTCCTGGTCCACTGGTTTGTTTCTTTAGATGAAGTTCTGTGCAGTGTTCATACCACACTGCTCTTTTCCTTTCCCAAGTTCTTTCAGCTTCCAGAAGGGCTGAGGGAGGATGAAGAGCAACAGTCCTTCTTCCTTTTCTCCTTTGTAATCGGTTCTTCATCCACTTCACCCCAAATGGAGAAATCAGTTAAGTAGAACCATCAGGCTTCCCACCCTCTAAGTGGTGACTTGGAGAAGGAAAAGTAGTTTTAGCTTCTAGGGGCTCTCGGCCCAAATTTCTAGAAGAATGGTAGTGGTGGGGGTGGCTATTTCAGTCATGGGTGATTTCTCCAAGGCTAATCCCATAAATATTAAACGCCAATTTTGTGGTGGTAAACGCCACCAAATTGGTTTGCTTTTAAAACTACACATAACCCTGGCAAATATAATTTCAGCTCCTTCTCACACTGTGGTATCCTTTTACTTACACCATACTTTGACAGAGAAAGAATGGAACAAGCTTCATTTTGATTCATGAATGTTGTTTTTATTCTAAATGCCCCATGTGAGGGGAATGCAAATGGACACAAGATATATGCAAATTCACTTGCATACCCAGAGAAGGCAAATGAGGCTTCGTTCTTAGATTCCTTGATCAGGCTCCCTGGGTGAGAAGGCTAAGGAAAGAGGTGTCTGTAACTGAATTACAGAGAACGTCATGTTTGAGAAGGGAGAGGAGAGATGTTGGCTGCCATACAGCTCCCAGCATTCCAGAACCTGCATATGAAAGTGAGTGCAGCTGCCAAGCCAAGGGAAGGAGCTCAATGAAAGAACGGCCTTCACTGGCATGAGGGCGCCCAGGGCACAGAACGCACACAGCAGGATAAAATGGACTCTCCCACTTTTCTGCTTTAGGTCTTGACCCCAAATCCCTGCATGAGTTTTTAAACCACTGTCCCTTCCTGCTTCCTCTCTCTCTTTTACAACCCAGGCAGGACTAGGGTGTGGTGAGGAAGGCACAAAATTTAAGGGGAGCCCAAAACCCCCAGCAATCAAAATAAATAATGTTTTAATGTAATGGTCTTTAAAAATTCAAAATCGGTGCAAAAAATCCACGATGAATAAAATGTCGACATTTTAAGTAAAGACAGAATTTTATCTTGCTGAGTTCTGCCTATCCTGCCTCAGTCACTTCACCCTGAACCGGACCCTGGTTCCAATAAAACTTTATTTGCAAAGCTGGTGGCTGGCTGTAGTTTGCCAATTTGATTTTTTAAACCACTGCATTACAATATTATTTATTGGATCGCTGAGTTTTGGGGGACACCTCTTAAATTTGGTGCCCAAGGGGAGTGTGTCACTCAGCTTATCCTAGCTCTGGCTCTGTTTCAGCCCCTCCTTTTTGCTTTTTTAACCTTGTAATGATTCTGTTTGTGAACGAGCTCCCTTCCGAACTTGGCTTAATATGAGAACTATGCAGGAAATATGCAGGAGCTACTGGTTTTTGCAAAAAGCTTTTCCCATCCTGTCTTCTTTTTTGCCTTCTTTCTCTGAGATCAGTTCTCTGGGAGAACATTCTTAATTGTCCTTTCCTGTCCTCTTGCGGCTTTTCTTTTCTTTTCCAGGCAGTGGTTCCTAAATTTCTCGATCCCAGCTACGTTCTGTCATCGTTGTCTCCAAAAGCACCTCAATTCCGGTACTGATTCTAGACAGCTAGAAGAGAGGGTCATTCGCTCTGCTTGCGATAGAGGTTCTTATGCCTGATTCATGTCCATGCACAGGGTGGGCTACGGTGGCTAAGGAAAAATAGACGTGTTTACACCATGACAGAGACACGTCAAAATGCCCCCGAGGTACTTAACTCCTGTGCTGTGTTTCTAAAAAAGAATTTATTAGTATTCTTTACTCTGGGTTACCTTAGCATTTACGTTCTGTTCTAGGTTTGCATTACAGTGGAGTAATACCACATGTTTTTTTAAACTATGTACATTCAACTCTCCAGAACCACAGAGAGGGAGGAAAGGAGAGAAAGGGAGGAGAGAGATTCGAAGTTTTGAAGGGAACATTCCCTTGACTGAGGATACATCCCAGAGTAAGCATGAGAAGGGAGACGTGAACCTGTTGTGTCTTTATAAAACTATGTCTGTAGAACCATCCTTTAGGAGCAGGTTTCAGGAATTTTGGAGTAATCTGTCTAGTGTAGTTTTTCCCTCACGTGCTGTTTTAGGAACCACCCCCCATTAGATGCTATTCCACGGTGTGATAATGATCGTTTGCTATGGTGTCTTGTAAGGGTGTTTTCCAATTGTTTCATGCATTTGAATTCTCTTCCTTCAACCAAACTGACCTTCTTTGAAAGCAAATGTGAGCTCACAGCTATCACACAGTGTTGCACTTAACCTTTTCTCCTCAGGGCTGGCAAAGAGCGATAGTTAGGACCACGGGCGCCAGAAGTAAACTGCCAAGGTTCAAACTCTAGCTCTGCCACTTAGTAGCTGAGTGACCTTGGATGAGCTACTGAGCATCAGCTTTTTTCTCATCCATAAATTGGGGATAACAACACGGACCACACAGGGTTATTAGGGGGATTATGAAGGAGTGTCTGTAACGTGCTTACCCCAGCACCTGGTATTTAGTAGATGCTCAGTAAATATGAACTATGATCACAATAGGTCCGCAGTGGCATGGCTGCAGTGTGAGGAGTCGCCACTAAAAATAATGGCTTCTGACTAGGATGGTAAGATCCAGGTAGGCTTCCTTTGAACAGACATCTCGTTAGCGTGTGGTTCCGGTTAGGTATGAGTTTTTTTCATAATAATGTGTTTGGTACAGGCG
Organism: Halichoerus grypus; assembly: GCF_964656455.1. Taxonomy (NCBI): domain Eukaryota; kingdom Metazoa; phylum Chordata; class Mammalia; order Carnivora; family Phocidae; genus Halichoerus; species Halichoerus grypus. The sequence continues at coordinate 119,460,804 of NC_135713.1, forward strand.
CCTGGGTGGCTCAGTTGGTTCAACGTCTGGCTCTTGATCTCAGCTCAGTCTTGATCTTAGGGTCATGAGTTCGGGCTCCGTGTTGGAGCCTACTTAAAATACTACTACTACTGATGATGATGTATTTGGTAAATTTACAGATCTGAACAATTCTTGACTTCTAAGGACCATGAAGAGAATATGATATACTTAGAGCATAATGTTAAGAAATAGATTTAAATAAAGTTTGGGTCCCTTTTTAATTTCCACCAATAGTTATCAGTCCTTTGTTCTTCTTTCTAGGTGTTAATGGGAAATAATCTTCCTCCCACCCTAAATAAGCTTGTTTTGCATGTTTAAAACACCAGTTCTGGTACTGGTGCTCACAGGCTTTAGGAGGTTGACAAAACCCAGAAGAGGAGTTTTTTCCTGTTTTCTGGATGGTGCTCAGTCCTCATTCTATCAGATTTCTTAGGGGAAAAGTCCCATCACCTTGCAATTATTTTATTTCTCTAACCTCTTGGCAAAAACTAGCAGGGAAAGATAAAAGAGAATCGTGATGACATTGTGCACATTGCCTTTCCCAATCATGGGTTTCCCTGGTAGTTGGCTTTGCAACCTGAAGCTGAAAATTCCCCCATCTTCTACCACTCTTTTCTAAACACTACTTAATATCATTAAAATTGCTTTCTCTAAACCAGAGGATGGCAAACTGGCCTATAGGCCTGTCACCTGTTTTTTTGTTTGTTTGTTTGCAGCTTCAATTTATTTATTTGTTAATTACTTATTTTTTATTATTAACATATAATGTATTATTTGTTTCAGGTGTACAGGTCTGTGATTCATCAGTCTTACACAATACACAGTGCTCACCACAACACACACCCTCCCCAATGTCCATCACCCAGCCACCCTGTCCCCCCACCCCTCTCCCACCCCCGCCAGCAACCCTGTTTGTTTCCTGAGATTAAGAGTCTCTTATGGTTTGTCTCCCTCTCTGGTTTCATCTTGTTTCATTTTTTCCTCTCTTCCCCTATGATCCTCTGCCTTGTTTCTTAAATTCCACATATCACTGAGATCATATGATAATTGTCTTTCTCTGATTGACTTATTTCACTTGGCATAATACCCTCTAGTTCCATCCACGTCGTTGCAAATGGCAAGATTTCATTTTTTTGATGGCTGCATAATATTCCATTGTATATATATACCACATCTTCTTTATCCATTCATCTGTTGATGGACATTTGGGCTCTTTCCAGAGTTTCCTGCCACCTGTTTTTGTAAATAAAGTTTTATTGGAACACAATCATGCTCATTTGTGTACCTGTTGTGTGTGGCTGTTTTCCTGCCACAGTGGCAGAGTTGGGTCACTGCAATGAAGATCATATGACCCACAAGCCTGTAACATTCATTGTCTGGCCCTTTAAGAAAAAGGTATGAACCCCCTGCTCTAGAGGATCTAAAGTTTTCAGCTTTGTATTAGTTATCTATTGATGAATCACAAATTACCCTCAAATTTAGTAGCTTAAAACAACATATTTAGTGTTTCACAATTTTTGTGGGTCAAGAATTCAGGAGTGGTTGGGGCTCCTGGGTGGCTCAGTTTGTTAAGCATCTGCCTTTGGCTCAGGTCATGATCTTGGGGTCCTGGGATGGAGCCCCACATTGGGCTCCCTGCTCAGTGGGAAGGCTGCTTCTCCCTCTCTTCCCCACTCGTGCTCTCTCTCGTTATCTCTGTCTCTGTCTCTGTCTCTCTCTCAAACAAATAAAATCTTAAAAAAAAAAAAAAAGAATTCAGGAGTGGCTTAACTGGTTCATTCTGACTCAGGGTCTCTCATGAGGTTGTAGTCAAGACTTGGTTAGGCCTCCAGTTATTTGAAGGCTTGACCAGACCTGAGGGATCCACTTCCAAGATGTTTCCCTCACGTGGCTGTCAGTAGAAGGCATTATTTCCTGGCTAGTTGTTGGCAAGAAGTTTCAGTTCCTTGCCACATGGACCTCTCCACGGGACTACTTGAATGTCCTCACAACATAGCAACTGGCTTCCTCTCACCAGGTGATCTGAACAAGAGCGAAGAGGAGGCTGTAACATCTTTTATGATCTAATCTCAGAAGCCACACACCCTTATTTATGCCATACTCTATTTTTTAGAAGGAAGTCACCAAGTTTTGATCCGCACGCAAAGAAAAGAGAATTAAGCTTTACCTTTTAAAGAAAAAATGTATCAAAAAATTTATGGACAGATTTTAAAACCACCAAGCTTAATTCCAAAGCATTTTTAAGGTTTTTTGTTTTGTTTTTAAGTCCTACGACAGGAGGTGACAAACTTTTTCTGTAAAGGGACAGTTAGTATTTTTGGCTCTGGGCCATATGGTCTCTGTTGCAAGTACTCAACTCTGCATCAGGAAAGGAGCCATAGACAATTGGTAAATGAATGGCCATGGCTGGGTTCCAATAAAATTCTATTTACAAAAATAGGAAGGAGTTTGGATTATGCATCACAAAGTAGAGTTTGCCAACCCCTAACCCAGAAGATTCTTTTTCTTTTTCTTATTTCTTATTTATTTTTAAAAAGTAGGCTCCGCATCCAACATGGGGCTTGAACTCACAACCCTGAGATTAAGAGTTGCATGCTCTACAGGCACCCCGAAGATTATTTTTCAAGAACACAAATCAAAGGGTTGAGTCTCACATAAGACATAAAATTTAAAGCCAGAGACATGTGCGTCTTTGACCTTTCCCAAATAGATCATATGCTCCTCCAGGATAAGACATGCCTTATACTTCTTTTTATTCTCCTTCATCATTTAATAAGGTTCTAGGCATGCAGTTGCTATTTAATTATTAATTGTTATTTATTTATTTATTTGTAAAGATTTATTTATTTATTTTAGAGAGAAAGAGAGAGAGAGTAGGGGGAGGGGCAGAGGGAGAGAGTCTTCAAGCAGACTCCCTGCTGAGCGCAGAGCCGGATGAGGGGCTTAATCTCACAACCCATGAGATCGTGACCTGAGCTGAAACCAAGAGTCAGATACTTAACTGACTGAGACACCCAGGCACCCCAATTGTTTATTTTTTTTTTTAAAGATTTATTTATTTATTTGAGAGAGCGAGAATGAGAGAGAGAGAGAGAGCACATGAGAGGGGGGAGGGTCAGAGGGAGAAGCAGGCTCCTCGATGAGCAGGGAGCCCGATGCGGGACTCGATCCCGGGACTCCAGGATCATGACCTGAGCCGAAGGCAGTCGCTTAACCAACTGAGCCACCCAGGCGCCCCCCAATTGTTTATTATTTAATGAGTTGATAACATTTCATCATATGAGTATGCTATAATATTGAACCAATTGTTTCTAGTCTTTGTTAGTACGAATAAGCTGCAGTAAGCACATATATAAATATATATATACATATACATATATACACACACACGTGAGTATATTCTAGGACAGATTCCTAGAAGTATAATAGTCAAAGATCATGTGTGCTCTGTGACAAAAGAGTTTCAAAATAAAGTTAAATTACTTCACATAGTATATGTAACAAAATTTCGGGATAAAAAAGGATATAAAGTGCCTTGAACCTTCTTTTTTTTAAATATTTTTACATTCTTTTGTTTTTGTTTTTGTTTTTTTTTAAAGATTTTTATTTATTTGACAGAGAGAGAGACAGCGATAGAGGGAACACAAGCAGGGGGAGTAGGAGAGGGAGAAGGAGGCTTCCTGCTGAGCAGGGAGCCTGATGCGGGGCTTGATCCCAGGACCCTGGGATCATGACCTGAGCTGAAGGCAGATGCTTAACAACTGAGCCACCCAGGCGCCCCGAACTTTCTTTACAGACTTGTAGTTGCTGTGTGATTTTTTTTTTTTTAAAGGTTTTATTTATTTATCTGAGAGAGAGAATGGGAGACAGAGAGCATGAGAGGGGGAGGGTCAGAGGGAGAAGCAGACCCCCCGCCGAGCGGGGAGTCCGATGTGGGACTCGATCCCGGGTCTCCAGAATCATGACCTGAGCCGAAGGCAGTCGCTTAACCAACCGAGCCACCCAGGCGCCCCGCTGTGTGATTTTTTAAAAAATTTTATTTATTTATTTAGAAAGAGTGAGTGGGGGAGGGGCAGAGGAAGAGGGAGAGAATCTCAAGCAGACTCTGTGCTGAGATCATGATCTGAACTAAAATCAAGAATTGGATGCTCAACTGACTGAGCCAGCCAGGCACCCCAAAGAGTCATTCTTGATTAAAAGAATTATTGTGTGTGGGGGGCGCCTGGGTGGCTCAGTGGGTTGAGCATCCCACTCTTGATTTCAGCTTGGGTCATGGTCTTGGGGTTGGAGATTGAGCCCCTCATCTGGCTCGGTGCTCAGCAAGGAGTTTGCTTGAGATTCTCTGACTCTCCCTCTGCCTTCACCCTGCTTGTGTGCTCTCTCTCTAAAATAAATAAATAAGTCTTAAAAAAAAAAAAAAAAGAAAAAGAAGAAGAATTATTGTGGGCACAGAGGAAGAAAGGGACAGAAATGTACTAGGTACTTACTAAGTATCAGATTCTTTCCTCATGCTTCCAGTTCAAATAGATGTTATTTTCTCTTTCACAGATGAGGAAATATGCTCAGAGGATATATTGACTTTCTGGTCAAAAAGCTGGTAAGCGGTGATCAGAATTGATCTGAATTGTTTTCCTAACTCCAAAGCTCTTTCTCCTATGTGATGCTGCCTCCCAATGTGCTCGGAATGCATCGATATTCTCAAGATAGAAACATAAAAGATTTCAGGGCACTGATTTCCCTGCATTGGCTTTGTGACACTAAGGAATTTCAGGAAAATTTTAGGCATTGCTCTGTTTTGCTCTGTCCAAGAAGAAAAGAAGTAGGAGCTGTCCATCAGAAAACAGACTTTGCAGCAGGTGAAAGGAAGCTAGCAGAAGAGCTAGATGGGATAACAAAAATAATTACTTTGACCTAGAGTTGAGAGAAATGGAGTGATTTAATTTAGCCACATTCTCTGGTCATTATGCTAAATAGAGGAGATAAAAAGGAAAGAGAAGGCAAAAGAAAGGATAGGGTTGATGATTAGGGGGATAACTGAGAAGAATGAAACTAATTGCTATTTATGGTTCCAACAAGGCAGAAATCAAAACTGAAATTTCTTTGCTGTGCCCTTTTTATGATTTGACTTTAGAAGGGAAAATCTATTTTACTGTATTTCAGTTTCTCCACCCAATAAATAATAGAAGACAACATTGTGATTCCTTTTTTAAAAAAGATTTTATTTATTTATTTGAGAGAGAGTGAGAGAGAGAATGAGAAACAGCATGAGAAGGGAGAGGGTCAGAGGAGGAAGCAGGCTTCCCGCTGAGGTGAGAGCCCGATGTGGGACTCGATCCCAGAACTTCGGGATCATGACCTGAGCAGAAGGCAGTCGCTTAACCAACTGAGCCACCCAGGTGCCCCACAACGTTGTGATTCTAATAATGACTTTTCTTCCTGTCCTAGCAGAAGCCCCTGGATTGTATTTCTTCCTAATCCATGATTAGCAGGTGGATGAACATACATATTATAATGAAAAAACTAGGGTAAAACTTCACTGATTTGGACTCTAATAATTCAAATGTGTAATAAAAATCACTACCATAGGTTGTGCTGCAATTTACATCACTGGAAATATAGATTTAAAAAAAAAGACAATGAAGTCATTGAAAAAAGAAATGGCACTATTCAGCTCATGTAAGGGAATTAGCTACCTCTGAGCAATTTAGCACCTAAAAAGTTCATATTTATTACTTCAGTTTGAATTCAGAAGAACAAAAAAAGTTGATTTTATTCAGTAAATAAACTCTTGTTTACATGACATTAAATAACAACTGAATTAATCCCTAAGGGAATACTATACAACCTTCAATCAGTTTTTTGGGAACGTGGAAAGTAAGAGGTTGAAAAGTAATTTTTGGAAGGAAGGATTATGCCAAAAGGAAGTAGAGAATTAGGGTCTGGAAAATTCTTGGAATTGACACGTAAGAGGTTTTTTGGTGACATCCAGAGGTTAGTTTTGGTAGTGTGGTATGAAAGGATGCAAAATTTCAGAGATCTAGAGATGATGAAGTAGTAAGGAAATGGAGGCTCCCAGAGACTATCCATTCCATATACATCAGAGAAATAAAGAGAAAACAGACGGGAACAATGGGGGAAGGGCAGGAAGGGCAAGTGAAGATTTTTGCGGAAAAGTGGGAGACTTCTGCATGATTGAATGCAGCGAAAGAAGACCATGTTGGAAAGGGGTAGGAAGGAATAGGATTAAAAGGCTGGGTAGAAAAAGAAAAAATTAATAAATCAGGTTTTGCAAGATAAAAACAAAATCTGGTCTTTGAAAGACAGTCTGAGAAAAGGAAAAGACAAGCCACCCACTGGGAGGAACCACTTAAAAAGCACATATCTGAGGGGCACCTGGCTGGCGCCGTCGGTTAAGCGACCGACTCTTCGTTTGGGCTCAGATCATGCTCTCGGAGCTGTGAGATCATGCTCCACCATTGTGCTCTCTGCTCAGTGCAGAGTCTGTTTAAGACCCTCTCCTTCTCCCTGTCCCCCTCCCCTCCCCGCAAACTCTCTCTAAAATAAGTAAATAAATCTTAAAAACAAACAAACACATAACTGATAAAGGACTGGTAACCTGAATATGTAAAAGATTCTCTAAACTCAATAATAAGAAAACAAACAATCCAAGAAAGAAAAATAGGTAAAACATTTGGACAGACACTTTACTAAAGAAGACAGACAGATGGCAAATAAATACATGAAAAGATGTTTGACATTTTTAATCAATAGGAAAATGCAAATTAAAATAACAATGAGCTATCCCTACATACCTGGAAGAGCAGCTTAAATTAATACCGCAGTAATTATAACAACTGATAATGTCAAGTGCTGGTGAGGATGTGGAACAGCTGAACCTCTTACCCATTGCTGGTGGGAATGCAACATGATACAGCCACTTTGGGGAACAGCTTGTTAATTTCCTATAAAGTTGAACTTGCGTTCACTTTATGAATTAACAGTCCCACTCCTAGTTATTTACCCAAGAGAAATGAAGACTTATACCCACACAAAAACCTTGATAGTAATATTTGTAGCAGCTTTGTCTGTATTTTACAAAAACTGGAAACAAAGCATGGTACACCTATACAATGGAATACTGTTCAGCAATAAAAAAAACAAACTACTGATACACAGGACAACATAAATCACTCTGACAAGCATTATGTGCTGTGAAAGGAGCCAGATTGAAAAGTCTACATACTGTATGATTCCATTTATGTGATATTTGGAAAAGGAAAAACTATAGAGACAGAAATCCAATCAGTAGTTGCCAGGTGTCTGAGGCCAGGAGGGGTAGAAGGAGGTATGATGGAACTTTGTAAGGTGGTAGTAATACTGTTTATCTTGATCGTTGTAATGGTTACATGCCTGTATAAGTTTGTCAAAATTCATAGAGCTATACACATTAAAAGGGTAAACTTCACTATATATAAATTATAACTCAATCAACTGAAAAAAAAATTTTTAAAGGGCTGGGTAGAGAATATTTCCTTGACAAAAGTAAGAACACTTGAGCATGTAGGTTGTTTCTTGCTTTAAAGTTTTGCATACATGTTTCCTCTACCAAGGCGTCTCCCTTTACCTTATTTCCTGAAGAACTCCTTATTCTCCTTGAGGTTTCAGGAAAGCATGATCTCCCCCTGGAAAGCTTTCCCTGACTCCACGGGTTAGCTTAATTTTTCCTGCTAGGTGCTCCTAATAGCACTCTTACATCTGATCCCTGCGGCAGGGTGGGTCAGACTCTATTGTAACTGCATATTGAATGTTCTTTCTCCCCCTTTATGCCGCAAGCTTCATGAGGGCACAAATAGCATCCTTCTTACTTAACTATAGTATCCTTGCATTGAGCACAGAGCCAAGAAGACTATTTGTTGAATGAATGGGGACAAAGCAGAAGGTTTGGAATGGCTCAATGAGAAATTGAATATTAAATTGAGAAGGGATGACAAAATGTGTAAGTTATCCCCCCACCTGCATCCGTGGTCCTGACCTCTAATCTATGTTCCACCAGCATCATGCTTACTGTCCTTGTGATGTCTTCACATGGATGTCCTACTGGTACTTTAGCCCTAATATTTCTAAGCAGGAGTCATTTCCCCCCCTTCCTCAATTTCATTCAAATGGAATTATTTTCCCAATTACTCTATTTCTGAAAGTAGTATCTCTATTCTTACAGACTTTCAAAGGAGAACCTTAGAATTGCATTTAAGTTTTCCTTCTATTTGCTCTCTTATCTCATTTGATATAAAAATGTGTAATTCCTTCTTTTAAAATGTTTCTCGTTCTCATTGGCTTTTCATTCCCAGTGATGTTCTTATAGAGCCCAATCTGGGCAAGAAAGGCAGGCACCAAACAAGGAAACACATATTCAAATATTTAATTATGACTTGTGATAAGTACATGGAGGAACAGAGTGCTTTTATAGAATTATGAGATGGGAAGGATCTAATCTCTCTAGGTGGCAAAGGGAAACTTCTTTGAGAATATCATTTAAGATCATTACCATTTAAGATCATTTTGGCTAAGAAGAGGGAGAGAGAAGCCAGCAATAGGAAGAATAGAAAGAACACCATACTGAATTGAAGAAAACAATGTGCCTAGGGTTTGAGGTGGGAAAGAAATTGGTGTTCAGTTATAGCCTGTTCCCAGAGCTGAAAGAAGACGATGGTAGCTGGAAGGCAGTGAGCAATGGGGAAGAGTGGCATAGGGGAGACTTGAGAAGCGCACAGGGACTAGATCATGCTGAGATTTGTAGGCTATGGAGGAGGACTTGGATACTAGTCTTTCTACTGTGAACCTACTGAAGGATTTTAATCAAGGGAATAACATAATTCAAAAAGTAATGCTAAGCAAGAAAATCGTTAAACACGACAGCATCTTTAAGCATTGATTGTAAACAAGATTAACAGTGATATTAAAGCCTGACTTGAGAAGATGTTGAAATGAAAATACTAGATAACAGCAATGAACAAGATGGGAGGGAGGATGATTGGGGATAAAGCTTTCTAAGACTTTTTTTTTTTTTCTTATTTGAGAGCGAGAGAACACGGAAGGAGAAGCAGATTCCCCGCTGAGCAGAGAGCTCCATGTGGGGCTCCACCCCAGGACCCTGAGATCAGGACCTGAGCCGGAGGGCAGGCACTTAACTGAGCCACCCAGGCGCCTCATCTAAGGCTCTTGATTATTCAAGGAAGAGAATAGATAAATTAACTTTAGACTCTCTAATATATATGTTTAAAATGTAAGGATAATTACCAAAAGGATAAAAATGTAATATGAAGACTCTAAAACAATGAGGAGGGACCCCGATGAGGGGCTTGATCCCAGGACCCTCGGATCATGACCTGAGCCGAAGGCAGACACTTAACTGACTGAGCCACCCAGGTACCCCAAGACTAAAGATTTTAAAAAATTAAAGGAATAAAACAATAAAGGAATAATTTACCAAGGAGCTATAGCGATTCTGAATCTGTATGTAACTTACAATATCTTTTCAATAGATATAAAGCAAAAATGTCATTGACAGCATTGCAAGAAATCAACAAATCTCTAACTGCATTGGCAGATTATTTTTTTAACTACATTTCATACAGAAACAGAAAAAATGGACAAAATATTACTAAGAATATAGGAGATACAAACAACACAATTAACAAGCTTGATTTAATGGAGATAGCCAGAATCCTTCACCTAAAAGAGAGTACATATTCTTCTTAAGTACACATAGAGCGCTTACAAAATTGTACTGCAAAGCCAGTCTCACGAAATAACAAAAGAGTTGGTATCATACAGACTACTTTTTTTTTTTTTTACCATAATATAACAGAACTAGAGATCAGCAACACAAAGCTCCATGCCACAGTAGAATGACTTTTAGTTCCTGCCGTCAGCAGTTAGGTGGATGGTAGTGCTGTAGTGTTGTTTACTGAGGTGGGAAGGTCTGAAGGAGGAAAAGGTTTCTAAGCTGGGTGGAAATGAAGTTGGAGCAATGATGAGTAAGTTCAGGGATGTCTGGCCAATCTGATGAGGTATTGGGACAGATGTACCTCAGCTGATTCACCAGCCATAGATGTAATGTGTCTGCTGTGACCACAGTTCTTTTCAAAGAGCCCTCTTTCTATTTCGGGATTTTGTAAATTTGAGTCTGAAAATCACCTGTTCACATTAATACTGCCAATTAATTGGTTATGCTGCCACCTTGTGGTACACTTTAGGATAGCAGGAGATGTCTTTTCATTAGATGAACTCCTGTACACTTTTTTTTAATTGAAGAAAGCAAGGATTGGAAAACCATTGGTGTCATTGTTCAGAATACCACCATTCCTATGTCTACATGATGAATTCTTTCCCATATTCCAAATATTAGCATAGCATTTACATTAAACTGTTAATATTGCAAAAGGTTAGATTCCCCTGAACATAAAACCTTAATGCACAAAAATTATACAAATAGCCAATATTTGTTGCATGCTTACATATGTGGTAGGCACAATCGTAAGTTGTTTACATGCACATCTCATTTAATACAACAACCCTGTGAATACTGTTATGCTTACTTGAAGAAATTGCGGCATAGAAAAATAAATAATTGACTCAGGCCTACATAGATAGTAAATAACAGTTGAGATTTCAAAATATGTAATAAGATTCTGCAACTCTTAAGCTTAAGTACTGTAAACATTGTTTAAATCAGGAAAATTTTAAAATAATCTAAATATTTAACAATAAGGAAATGGCCCGCAAACTCTAGCATGCAATTTGATAGAATGTTCACAGACATTTCTTTTAAAAAAGATTTTACTTATTTGTGAGAGAGAGAGAGAGAGAGAGAGAGAGAGAGAGCATGTATAAGCAGGGTGGGGCAGAGGGAGAGGGAGAAGCAGACTCCCCGCTGAGCAAGGAGCCGGATGTGGGACTTGATCCCAGGACCCTGGGATCATGACCTGAGCCGAAGGCAGACGCTTAACGACTGAGCCACCCAGGTGTCCGGTTCACAGACATTTTAAGTGATATTCAGAGATTATGTAATAACAGGAGAAACTATTTATAATATGAAAAATCCAGCCAATGTTATTCATACCGTATTAGTTATAATCAATATGTGATACTCTAGCATGTTTTTTCATTTTTTAAGTTTTAAAAACTTACCTGGAAATAACTTCAAACTTACAAGAAGTAGCAAAAATAAATGTAGTACAGGAACACATGTATACCCTTCACAAAGATCCACCTATTGTTACCATTAATCCCATTTGCTTTATCATTTATTCTCTCTCTCTCACACCCCCCACACAATGTTTTTTACTGAATCATTGGAGGTAAATTATATACATTATAGTATTTTGGCCCTAAATACTTCATAATGGATTTCCGAAGAACAGGGCTTTGCTGTACAGTTGTTTACTTCATAAATTAGCATGGGTGTAATACTTTTATTCAATTTACTGCCCATATTCCAAATTTTTAAGTTGATCTAGTAATGTTCCTTGTAGGTTTTTCCCCTTCTAGTGTAGGTTCAATTTTAGGGTCAGGTAGAGTATTTAGTTGTCGTGTCTCCTAAATCTGGAAGACTTCCCAGGCTTTCTTTGTCTTTTTTTGACATTGACATTTTTGAAGTACATAATTCCTCCGCACCCCCACCTTTTTAGAAAATAGAACACCTTTTGTTTATATTGACTATTAAGGAAATTATGATTATATTGAGTTTATACACTTCTAGCAGGAATACTGTGTAGATGCTGTTCTAACCTCATGGTATTACATCTGGAGGTGCATGGTGTTCATCTGTCCCTCGTAGGGGATATTAAATTTGATCACCCAGTCAAGGTGGTGCTTGAATTCCCCACTGTATGATTATCTTTTCTTTTTCTTTCTTTCAACTACCAAGAAGTTGGGGGAAGGGCAGGTGAGATGGTTTAAGACCATGCAAATATCCTCTTCTTCATTCTTCACCAAAAATTTCCTCTAGGTTTAGCATCTTTTTTTTTTTTTTAAGGATTTATCCATTCACTCCAGAGAGAGAGAGAGAGAGAGAGAGCACGTGCATGAGTGAGGGGAGGGGCAGAGGGAGAGGGAGAGAAATCCCCAAGCAGATCCCCTGCTGAGCACGGAGCCCAACATGGGGCTCGATCCAGGACCCTGAGATCATGACGTGAGCCCAAATCAAGAGCTGGAGGCTCAACTGACTGAGCCACCCAGGCACCCCTAGATTTAGCATCTTCGATGGCTCTTGCTTCATCCAATCTTTGCCATGAAGGTTGCAAAATGATGATTTTCCAATTTGCACGCTGTCCACATATACCAGTTATCCCCCACAGGGCTTCTTTATGATTTTCACGAGCCCTATGCTCTCCTTTGCCTCATGGGCCCCTTTCTCCATAAAAATTTGGTTAAATTATATTTTATGACTGTGTTCGTATAAAGATGATTATGATCCAGCCTGGATTTATTGGTACTACATTTATTTTTCTTTTGATTTCTTTTGTTTTGTTTTAAGTAGGGTCCACAGCCCAGTGTGGACCCCAACGTGGGGCTTGAACTCATGACTCTGAGATCAAGACCTGAGCTGATATCAAGAGTTGGACGCTTCACCAACTGAGCCACCCAGGTGCCCCAGTCTTCTGATTCCTTTTAAAAGAAATAAAAATTAAAACACTTTTGTGGGCCTTTAAAAAGTATCCCAGGCTTTGGGGTGCCTGGCTGGTTCAGTCCGTAGAACACGCAAGTCTTGATCTCTGGGTTTTGAGTTCAAACCCCACGATGGCCATGGAGCCAACTTAAAAAAATAAGTAACATGGGCTTTAAAAACTGTGTTAAACAGATAAGTTGGCTCTGGGCTCTGAGCATTCTGTTCTAAGTAAGAGACCTCCCTTCTCTCTCATTTATCTATTTATCATCTGTCTATTAGTGATGTAGCCTCCCAGATCGCTATTTTTAAATAGTTTCTCATTCATTACTATTTTTACTTAGTTTGGTGCTTAAATTGTCCCAGATCTGGCCAGTGGGAGCCTCCTCAAATTAGCTCCCAAGTCCTCGCAACACACTCCTATCATCTTTTCTCACTTATTTTCTGGCATAATAAGATGTTCTGGGTTCCAATTCTACCTACTTTGCCCCAGCCCTGGAATCAGCCATTTTGAAGGAGTCCAGGTTCTCTTGAGTGGGGAATGGTATTGGAAACCAAGATCTGGGCACTAGGCATGCTCATTGCTATTGGGTTGTATTGCTTCTTGGAACTTTGAACAGCCAAAGCTGGGAGATACAGGCATGTAAATATACATACACATATACGAGGGCACATACATAAACACATACATACCCATACATGTTCATATTTTAGAAATCATGAATTCACACCAATTGCCTTAATTCCAACCCATCTCCACAGGATCCTTTCTTGCCTTCCCCCATTCCATACTGCCATGTCCCTCCTACAGTGAGAAACTTGGCTCCCAAGAGTAGCAACACATTTACTCATTTGCTCAATCCTAGATTACATCTAAAATAGTTTCAGAATGCTTTGCCCATTCCAGGACAATGAACAGCCCCACTACAAAGAGTTCAGGATTTGTTTCCACTTTTTTCTCTCCACCTCCTTCAAAACTGAAGATATATTGTGTTCATAAATTCCTTGGATTAGTTCATTTTGTTTAATTTTTTCCCCATTCAGTGGGGTCATAGTAGTCATTTGAAATAAATTACGTTCATTTGTTTCATTTGGCTTTGGTTTTAGTTTTGTCTTCCCTTCTTATTGATTTGATTTTTGAATATGTAAGATATTAACATGCTTTCAAAAGTCAAAACTATACAAAAAGTTACACTCGGAGAAGGGTGACTCCCTTCTGTGTCCCTTCCACTCATTCCCCCACCCTTACTCCTTGTGGGAAACACACTTCACTGATTTCTAGTTTATCCCTCCTATGTTTCTTTTTGTAATGGTAACGTGTATTTTCTTATTGATCCTTTTTCCTTATACAAAAGGTAGCATATTATATATGCTCTTTTGCACGTTGCCTTTTTGGGAAAGATTTTGTTTGTTTGTTTGTTTGTTTATTTGAGAGCAAGGGGAGGAGCAGAGGGAGAGGGACAAGCAGGTTCCACACCCAGTGCAAAGCCCAATGCAGGGCTAGCTCTCACAACCCTGAGATCAAGATCTGAGTGGAAATCAAGAGTTGGATGCTTACCTGACTGAGCCCCACAGGTGCCCCTGAATGTTGCTTTTTGCACTTAATATGTCCTGGACATCATTCCAGATCAGTTCATGGAGATTATCCTCATTCTTCTTCATAGCTGCATAGTACTTCGATGTATAGATGTACTATCGTTTTGAAATAACCTCCTTTACTTAGATATTTAGGTCATTTCCAATATTTCGAAATTACAAATAATCCTGCACTGTTCATGTGCATTTTTATGTTCTTGTTCATGGATATTTTTATATTATCAGAGTTGTACTTCAGGATAAATTTCTACAAGTGGGATGGCTATTAAAGGGGAAATTCATACATAGTTTTGCCATACTCCCCCCAGCAATCTATGAGAACATCTGTTTTCCTATATCCTTACCAACATAGTGTCTTGTCAAACTTTTAATTTTTTTGCCAATATAGTGAGAAATGATACCTCAATATGCTTAAATAATTATCTCTTTTTATCCACGAAGTTGAACATCATTTTATATGCTTAAAAACCATCTTTGTGTGTTTCTTTGTGGATTTTCTGTTCATGACTCATGCCTATTTTTCTATAGTATTTTTGGCCATCTTTGTCTCCATTTTTAGGAGGTTTTTAAGAAGTAAATTTAAAATATTAGCCCTTTATCTTGATACATATTGTGAATATTATATCCCATTTTTTCACTTGTCTTTTGACTTTGCTTATAGTGTTTTGTCGTATAAAACATTTTTATGGGGGTGCCTGGGTGGCTCAGTTGATTAAACGTCTGCTTCAGCTCAGGTCATGACCTCAGCATCCTGGGATTGAGCCCGGCATCGGGCTCCCGGCTCAGCAGGAAGGCTGTTTCTCCCTCTCACTCTCCCTCTGTGCTCTCCCCACCCACCTCTCTCTCTCAAATAAATAAAATCTAAAAAAAAAAAATTGTGTTTATGTGGTCAAATTTATCGATCTTTTATTTTTCTTGCTTCTAGGTTTAAAATTACAGGTATAAAGCCTTTCCCTACACAGAAGTTAAAGAGGAATTCACCCAAATTTTCTTCTAGAACTTGTGTAGTATTTATTTATTTATTTACAGTTAAAGCTCTGATCCATTAGGGTTTATTCTTGTGCATGGTGTGAAGAATGGGTATCATTTTACTTTTTTTTTTAAATGAGTCTCATTTTTTTAAAAAAGATTTTATTATTTATTTATTTGAGAGATAGAGAGAGAGAGCGAGCACATGGAGGGAGGGGCAGAGGGAGAGGGAGAGAGAGAATCCCAAGCAGACTCCACGCTGAGCCCCAAGCCTGTCAAAGGGCTCAATCCCATGACCCCGAGATCATGATCCAAGCTGAAATCAAGAGTCAGATGCTTAACTGACTGAACCACCCAGGTGCCCCAACAAAAGGCTCTCATACTTAAAAAACAACAACAACAACAACAACACAACAATTAGAAGATAATTCTTTGAAATATGAACAATTGAATTTGTTTTTCTTTTCTCTTTTTCTCTATTTTCCAAGTTTTCCTTAATAAAACTTTCCCTTTTTCTGACAGAAGAGGAAAAATTTTTAAAAAGAAATATAAAGTTGTAACAAGGACATTGGCATTCTGGAGGGTCATGAATCCCATCAACATTGCTTTCGTCTTCAGAACACGGAGAGTGCCTATAGTTTGTATGGCATAGCTTAGGACTTCATTTACACTTTCTTGTCTTATTTCTATTGTGGATTTTATGAGGTCAAAAGTACTGATTAAAGTTATGGTGGCTGGGTATCTCATAAGTGTGCATATACTTGCTGGGCAAAATTTTCCAATTTTTACTTGACTGCATATGGTAAATATTTTTACACACCCTTGAACATTTCAGGGTATCTAACAGTGCCAGATAAATAGTGGTATACTTATTGGTTGATTCAGATGTTCCAACCTGGACCAGAGAAAGTGGCAGTAGGTTTAATTTTATCTCTTTTTCTCCTTTGCGTAGGCTCCAAACAATATTTGTACATATGTATATCTTACAGCCTTAATAGAAAGATTGCATATTCATTAACACACTTTCACAGATGAGAGAACATAGAGACTTAGAAAGTGGAGGACATAGTTTTTAACGTTTTTTTTTAATTTGAAAGCAGGAAAGAATGTCCAATGGAAAAAAGATAGTCTCTTCAACAAATGGTGTTGGGAAAATTGAGCAGCCACATGCAGAAGAATGAAACTGGACCATTTCTTTACACCACACACAAAAATAGACTCAAAATGGATAAAGGACCTAAATGTGAGACAGGAATCCACCAAAATCCTTGAGGAGAACACAGGCAGCAACCTCTTCGACCTCAGCCACAGCAACTTCTTCCTAGAAACATCGCCAAAGGCAAGGGAAGCAAGGGCAAAATGAACTATTGGGACTTGATCAAGATAAAAAGCTTTTGCACAGCAAAGGAAACGTCGACAAAACCAGAAAACAACCAACAGAATGGGAGGAGATATTTGCAAATGACATATCAGATAAAGGGCTAGTATCCAGAATCTATAAAGCACTTATCAAACTCAACACTCAAAGAACAACTAATCCAATCAAGAAATGGGCAGAAGACATGAACAGACATTTCTGCAAAGAAGCCATCCAAATGGCCAACAGACACATGAAAAAGTGCTCAACATCACTTGTCATCAGGGAAATCCAAATCAAAACCTCAATGAGATACCACCTCACACCAGTCAGAAGGGCTAAAATTAACAAGTCAGGAAATGACAGATGTTGGCGAGGATGCAGAGAAAGGGGAACCCTCCTACACTGTTGGTGGGAATGCAAGCTGGTGCAGCCACTCTGGAAAACAGTATGGAGGTTCCTCAAAAAGTTGAAAATAGAGCTACCCTACAACCCAGCAATTGCACTACTGGGTATTTACCTCAAAGATACAAATGTAGTGATCCGAAGGGGCACTTGTACCCCAATGTTTATAGCAGCAATGTCCACAATAGCCAAACTATGGAAAGAGCCTAGATGTCCATCAACAGAAGAATGGATAAAGAAGATGTGGTATATATATACAATGGAATATTATGTAGTCATCAAAAAATGAAATCTTGCCGTTTGCGAGACGTGGATGGAACTAGAGGGTATTATGTTAAGCAAAATAAGCCAATCAGAGAAAGACAAGTATCATATGATCTCACTGATATGAGGAATTGGAGAAACAAGACAGAGGATCATAGGGGAAGGGAGGGAAAAATGAAACAAGATGAAACCAGAGAGCGAGACAAACCATAAGAGACTTATCTCAGGGGACAAACTGAGGGTTGCTGGAGTGGAGGGGGGTGGGAGGGATGGGGTGGCTGGGTGATGGACACTGGGGAGGGTAGGTACTATGGTGAGCGCTGTGAATTGTGTAAGACTGATGAATCACAGACCTGTACTCCTGAAACAAATAATACATTATATGTTACTAAAAAAATTTTTTAAAAATTTGAGCCCTATCTTGCTCAAAATGAAATTTAAAAGTTTATTTATTATACTTTTTTTTACGCAAGAGGGCATTCTATAAAAGTTTTGTATAGGTAATTTTTTTTTTTAAAGATTTTATTTATTTATTTGAGAGAGAGAATGAGAGAGAGAGAGCATGAGAGGGGGGAGGGTCAGAGGGAGAAGCAGACTCCCTGCCGAGCAGGGAGCCCGATGCGGGACTCGATCCTGGGACTCCAGGATCATGACCTGAGCCGAAGGCAGTCGCTTAACTAACTGAGCCACCCAGGCGCCCTGTATAGGTAATTTTTTAGTTAACTGTATCATAATCTCAATGTTGGTCAATTGGTGACAGAGAAGAATATGCTTGTATATGTTATATAGAAGCTCAAACACATACACACAACCCATCCCCAAGACTAACTGGACGGCAAAAACTAACTTAAATTTTATGTTTTGTTTATACTTTTTCTCCAAGGCTTTTGATGCCATTTCTTCAAAGGTGATAGAATCTGTAAAAAATTTGAGGGAAGATGACACAGAGTGTGATTTATCCAGGGACCTGCGTCCCTTTAGGAATGCCAGTTTGAAGTTGTCTTTGCCTGGTATTCTTTTCTCCTTGTCCTCCTGATAAGATCCTGTTTATCCTTTAGAAACTCTCCTCCTCATCACCTCCTTTGTGTTTCTTGAGGGAATTAATTCATCTTCTGTACTGATGCCTGGGGAATACTAACAATTGGAGTTTGATCAGACGAGGAAGAGCCGGAAAGGAGACTTAAAGTGAAATGGTATGGATAGAAACCCAGCAGGTTACTGGGGCCACAGTAGATGAAAAGGGGAGACAATTGGGCTCAGTCGGTTAAGCATCTGACTCTTGATTTCAGCTCAGGTCATGATCTTGGGGTGATGGGATCAAGCCCTGTGTCAGGCTCTATGCTCAGCAGGGAGTCTGCTTTAGATTCTCTCTCTCTCCCTCTGCCCCTCCCTCTGCTCTCTCTCTCTCAAATAACTAAATAAATCATTAAAAAAAAGAAAAAAAGAAAAGTGGAGACAACTGATTCAAGAAGTTTTGCTATGAATGGAGACAAGAAAAGGGGACAATGGGTGAAGGGAATATGGAGTCAAAGAAGTTTTTTTTTTTTAA
This sequence comes from Halichoerus grypus, assembly GCF_964656455.1. NCBI lineage: Eukaryota > Metazoa > Chordata > Mammalia > Carnivora > Phocidae > Halichoerus > Halichoerus grypus. Next base: position 119,479,632 of record NC_135713.1, read on the forward strand.
ATAGGTGATGTGAAGGCATGTTTGTCTACTGATGGGAATGAGTCAAAAGATGGGGAAAAATTGATGATGTAGCAGAAGAAAAAGATAATTGAGTGAGTCCTTGAAAAGACAAGAAAGGAGGGGATCCGGAACACAACCGGCAGTGTTGGCTTTTGACAGGAACAGGGAAGAGTTGTTCAAGTGTGAGAGAGCAAAGGCAGAGAATGTGAGTCCAGCTATGGAGAGGGTGGTAAGCTTGATAGTGGGAAGAGGGGGGAAGGCCTGTCAGTTTTCTTCTATCACAACATAGCTGAGTTCATCAACACAAAAGATATGCCTACCGTTACCTATACGGTGCATAAAGGAAGTGAGCTACATAGTCTCTAGATAGTCTTGCCTAAGATACCATTTCAATATCTCTTGCCTTTTTAACAAACTGCTTCTGAACTTAGGGGCTTAAAACTATTATTTCTCACCATTCTATGAATTGACTAGGTGGTTCTTCTGCGTCATGTGGCGTTGGCAGAGGTGCCGAGGATGGTGGGATATCCCAAATGGCCTCAATCTCATGCCTGGCAGTTGGTGATGGCTACTAGCTGGAAGCTCAGATGGGGCTGTCGGCCAGGGGCCCTGCTTTTCCTGCCTGTGGGCCTTTCCACACAGATGCTTAGGCTTCTTCACAGCACGATGTTCTTAAGGGAGAAGGACTTCTTACGTGTCGAACCGCTTGGTGGTTTGGAAGGCACTCAGTATTGGGGAAATTTCAGCTTTTGGGGCCACATTTTAAGATTTACCCATAAAATCTATAGCTGGGAAGCCATATCCGTATTTTGTCTTGCTAATTAAAACTGTCTGATAGTAAGTCTTTTTTTAAAAAAAGATTTATTTATTTTAGAGAGAGTGAGGGAGAGAGTAAGGGGAGGGGCAGAGGGAGAGCCTCTCCAAGCAGACGCCCCACTGAGCATGGAGCGCAGGGCTGGATCCCACTACCCGTGAAGAGTTGGACGCTTAACGGACTGAGCCACCCAGGCGCCCCACGAATTCTTAAAAAAAAAGCTATGATTTTTCTTAGACCCAGAAAATAAGCAAAGCTTCATTCCTCCTTTGGTGACTTGCATTTTTTTTTCCAGGTAGAAAACTGCCACCTGTCACCAAGATTCCTCATATTTTTCTGTGCACGTGGCAGATTTATCCTGAATGCAAAATTTTAAAGTCCCATTTTTTCCCACACTAGTTACAGCATTTTTTGGATGACTTGTCATATACAAAAAATAAGGGGAGCATTAAAAGAATGACTGCGCACAGAGGGAATGAAAAGCTCTTGCTTCTGTCTCCATGGATAGAAACACAGTCAATGTGAAATTAGACTCAAAGCTTTGTGTTCCTGAGAGAATGGTGAAAAGGAAAGGTGAAAAAGTTGTATGTTCATGAGTAAGAAACAGTGGAGTCAGGAAAATATGAACGAGAGCTAACTGATAGATATAAGAAAATGTAGCTTCTGGGAAGGGCCACTTGGCCCCTATAGTTTTCCATTTCAAAAAAACCCCTGAATTGTAAGCATTATAATTCATTTTAAAGGGCATTCTGTTTTCCCCTGGATGTATATCACAAAACTGCAAACTAAAAAATACCTGAAACTGAATGTAAAGTTCCACTGAAAACATGTCATTTTGGTGAGGAAGTGATTGGTAGGAGAGATAGTCGATGTGGTACTGTGGACGTTGAATCATACCCTGTACCATGACGTTTACTAGACATTATGGTTCCGACTTGGAAAACTTTCTCTCTGCCACAGTTTCTGTAATGTATAGCACTTCCTCTACTTTTGCCTGCAAAATCCCCTTTCCAGACCATATGAATCTCTTTCACATTTGAGGTGCCCTGAAGGGCATGTCCAATGAAACTTTCTACAATGAAGGAAATCTTTATTTTCACTGTTTAAAATAGTAATCTCTAGTCATATATGGTGATTGAGCACTTGAAATGTGGCAAGTGGAAATGAGGAATAGAATTTAACATTTTATTTAGTTTTAATTGCTTATAGTTAATTTTTAAAGAGCCACATGTGGGGAGTGGCTACCATATTGGACAGGAAAGCCTGGCGTCTCACTTGTCGCTCACAAAATTCTGCTCACCTCCTTTTCCTTAGAATCTGAAAAAACTGAGCTGCAATATCATAATTCAGTAACGGACATTGCTCTATCATAGTTTTTATTTGTAGTAGTCTGATAAATGTTTCTATCCCTCATTGGATCACAAGCTCTTTGGGGCAAAGGCTAAGTTTGTTTTTTCTCACTTTTAAGTTATGCTCAGCACCTAGTCCAGTTGCTGGAACATAAGAGATATTCAATAAATGAATTAGTACATGAATGAATTTAAAAGTATCCATATACCTTTGGTATAAATGATGCCTCCACTATCTACTGTGTGTGTGCATGTATGTGTGTGTGTGTGTGAGAGAGAGAGACAGAGACAGAGACAGAGAGGTTTCTTTTTTTTTTTTTTTAAAGATTTTATTTATTTATTTGACAGAGAGGGAGAGAGAGCAGGAACACAAGCAGGGGGAGTGGGAGAGGGAGAAGCAGGCTTCCCGCGGAGCAGGGAGCCTGATGTGGGGCTCGATCCCAGGATGCTGGGATCATGACCTGAGCCAAAGGCAGACGCTTAACGACTGAGCCACCCAGACGCCCCGAGACAGAGAGGTTTCTAGAGAAGGATCTAAAGCTGTGGACAGGAGACCAAGGCCAGGTTATTACAGAGTTAGATTTGGCTACAAGGGTACTTTGGAATCAGAAAATTGGCTTTATTAATAACAAGACTCTTCTTAAGCATTCACTATATGCCAGACAATATCCAAGTACTTTACATGAAGTACCTTATGTAATCCTCATAAGATGACCCTGCGGAATAAGTACTATTATTATCCCCATTTACAGATGGCACATCGGAAAAGAGGAGTCACTTAACCAAGGTAAGCAGCAGAGCAGCATTCAAATCCAAGCCATTTGACTTCAGAGCCTACCTTCTTAGCCACAATGCTGTATTGCTTTCTGTTTGATTGTGTCCATATGGTGACAGAAGCTTAGTGACCTCAAATGTCTGCATCGAGCTTTTGTCTAAATTTAAGCCTCCGTAAGCCAGTGTCTCCTGGAGGTTTAGGCCTCTTTCCAGTGGTGCAGGTGGAAGGAGGTGGGGGTAGTAGAACCGAGAATAAGAGGATATGAAAATCTGCCCAGGATTTCTTTTCTAAGCAATCAAACAAATATTTTTACTTTCAGGGTTTTTTGCCTCTACATAATCAAGGGGAGATAGACCCTTTTCTTTAATAAAAACAAAACACAAAATAATCAACCCCCACCCCTCCAAATCTCCGTTCTAGTAAGAAAGATCAACGAAAGCTTGAAACCTCAGAGTTACTACAGCCTGATTGTAAATTCTAGTTTTATTTAGCTTTCCCTCCACCCGTCCCCTCAACTCTATCACATACTTAGTGCTCCATACATCGTCCATAGTTGATACTCCTATTTAGTTGTTTAATTTTTTCGTGTAAGGATATCTCCTCTTCCCGTGCTAATTATACTCTGCGTGCCCCCCCAACCATTTCCACATACCACCCCGCCCTCCACCAGATTCACTCTCCCCCCTGCCCAGCCCTGCTCTGAACCCTGGAGCACCAACCTCTGTGGGATATCAACTCTGGCTTCCCGTGGGCTCAGCAGAAGCTTGGCATAGGGTAGGAAGAAGAGGAAGAAAGAGATGGGGGATTTCTTCTCCCCCCTTTCCCCCTACTTTGGTACCAGGTTCTTGTCTGCCAACAACACCTCCCACATTGGTCCAGCCCTCCCTGGGATCCTGTAACCCCTTCCTCACCTAGCCCCTGCATGTCTAGGGAAGGTTTTACCAAACTCTTGCCCATCCCTGGGTGCCTCGACCTACCTGTTGTTTCTCTTAACTCTGCCCACATCCTTGTAAATAGTCCCCTTAGTAAATTATTTTCAGTAAACTGTTTCAAGTAGAATATTATTTCCTGGTTGGGATCCTGCTTGATCTATTTCCCCCTTGGCAGTCTTTCAAATTTCTTAAAGGCATGGAGGAAGCCTGGACTTCCAAATAGGTGTAAGATTAAATAGGCTTCAGGTAGACTGTCCCACAGATTGGATCATGAGATTTTATCACTCTGTTTCCAACCCCATTCAGGGGAGAGAGAGACTCTGAATATGACAAACAGGTGTATCCTATTATAGGTATCAGAGATAGCTCATCTGCCTTTTTGACAGCCTGAAAGAGGGAAGGAAAAAAGAATATAGTTTTCCATCTTTCCCTTTCCACACGCCTACTACCTTTTTACTTTCTGGCTTGCATTTCTCAAATATGTTCTTTTGCTGTTGTTGTTCTGTTTTGCTTACGGCTTGAGCTTTATGTTAAAATGAAGATTTCTGCTACCCAAATCTATAAGCTAATCTGGTTCTCTACTCTGACACTGTATCTACATTCCTGTCTTCATTCTGGTTATAATAGAAGGATCACTTTTCCTGTCAAAGAACAGCCCTCTTTCTGTGCTCTTACACGCATCTTCTCTTGTCTTCTGAAGGAACTCCCTCTTCAGTTATGCCCTTTTTCCCACAGCAATTTCTTCCTTCTTATTGGAACATTCCCATCAGCGTACGAGCATCCTCTAGCATCTCCTGTTTTGGTAAAAATATTCCCTTGACTCCACATCCCCCTCCAACTAGTGCTTCATTTCTCTGCTTGTCTGCCCAGCAAAACTTTTTGAAAAAGTTGTTTTTACTGGCTGTCACCACTTCCTTACCTTTCATTGACTCCATCCTGGCTTCCTTCCAGGAAGCCATCACTCCACTGAAAAAACTTTAGTCAAGGTCACAAGTGAACTCCATGTTGGTGAATTCTATTGCTCTTTCTCATCCTTAGCTTCTGATAAACATTGGACACAGTTGACCAGTCTGTCTTTAAAATACTTTCTTCTCTTGGCTTCCATGGCACCATTCTCCCAGTCTCCTTTCCTGACTCCTCCTCTTCTATTCAATCTCTAAATGTTGGGTTGCTCCAGGGCTAAGTTTTATACTTGCGCCACCCACATGTGGCTAGTGTGAAATAAGATTTGCTGTAAGCATAACATGCACTCTGAATTTCAAAGACTTAATGTGAAAAAAAAGTACATAAAACCTCTCATTAAAATTTATTATATGAGTATCTATTGAAATAATATTTTGCATATATTTGGGGGGTTTTTTTTGAGAGAGAGAGAGAGAGAGCAAGGGGAGGGGCAGGGCGAGAGAGAGAGAGAGAGAGAATATCAAGCATGCTCCATGCCGAACACAGAGCCCCATGAGGGGCTCAATCCCATGACCCCAAGGTCATGACCTGAGCCGAAATCAAAAGTCAGATGCCCAACTGACATAGCCACCCAGGCACCCCTGGATATATTGGGCTATTAAAATTCATGTCATCTGTCTCTTTTTACTTTTTAAATAGGGCTATAAGAAAATCCAAAATTACATAGTGTCTGACATACATTTATATTGGACAGTAGTTCGAGATCATTTTCCCTACCAGGTTTCTCATCTCATCGTTATCCAATTCCATAGCTTTACGTAACATCTGTATGTTGACGCCCCAATTCAGACCTTTAACTCTGACCTCTCATTTGAAGTCCAGACTTACCTGTGCAGCTGGTACTTGAACTTCCATCTGAACGTCTAACAGGTATCTGAGATGTTAGCATGTCAAAACTGGAATTTTCTATTTCCTCCAGCCCCATTATGTTGCTTGCTAAGTTTCCCATCCCGATCTGTCCAGTTACTCAAGCCAAAATTTGAGTCATCCTCAGTCACTTTATTTTCTGTACTCACTTCTATACTCACTCACTTCACCCAATCTTCTAGCAAGTTTTGTTGGTTCTACCTTCAAATTACATTTTGAATTCCACCCATTTTTCAGCTCCTCTGCCACTACCCCATTCTAAGCCACTGTCACCTCCTACCCACAGTACTGTAACAGCTTCTTTACTGCTCTCTTTGCTTCCACTCTTTCAACCATTACAGTCTCTGCCCCATATCTGAGAGTGATCTCTTTTATACATACACCAGACCATGTCATTCCCATTACTTATGCCCCCCCAAGTGACTTCCCATTGTACTTAGAATAAAATCCAAACCTATCCTAGTGTACAAGGCTCAGCCCAAGTCTGATCCCTACCAATCTCCCTAACCTCGTTCCACGCCACGCTTTCCCCTTGCTGTAGCAATTTCCCGCCTCTCTGACCTTCCTTCCATACTTTGGTCATGTTACCTCAGGCCCTTTGTATGGTGTTCTTCCCTCTGCCTCAAACGCTCTGCTCCCAGAGTCTCATATGGCAACTCCTCTTCCTCCTTCCAAATCCCAGCTCAAATACTGCTTCCTTAGAGAGACCATCCCTGCAAGTGGCAGTCTGTCCAAGTCACTTCCAATCTAGTCGTACTCACAAACTCTCTCTTCCTCTTTTCTTTCTCTTCCTAAAATGTTTGATGTCATTGTTTCCTTTTTAGCATCTATCCCTCTTTAAGAGTCTAAGCACTTCAAGACCGGGGATCTCGGTGTTAATCAAATGGATTTTTTAAAAGAAAGAATGAATGAAACCTTTTTGGGAATAAGGAACTTCATTTTGGAATGAATAACGTAGAATGTTTTAGAAACTAAGGCACAACTTAAGGAGATGATGCATTAGGCTTTAATAGATATTAACCCCTTAGTGGAGTTGAGCTTGTCATGTTCAGCAAACATTGAGGGCCTAGCATTTGCACGGCAAACTCTTTCTGCCCTCAGAATTGGGAGAGCTGAAAGCATGGTGGGTCACTGAGCCTGAGAGGCAAAGAAGAGGGTGACATTATAGGAGAAAAGTGTGTGTGTTGGCAGGGGCAGGGAAAGGTCAAGGGCAAGTGCTAGCTCCTGACTTTAATTTTGCCTAGATTTTAGCTCCAGCTAAAAGGAACCATGACAATTATTTCTTTAACATCTAGGTCAGTATGCATAGTAGGTTTTCAACAAATGCTTTCTGGTAGAATGAATAAATGAGCTTATGAATTGGAAAGAAAATTCAGGAGAGAAAAAGTCTTAACATTCCTGACCTGGGAATTATGAGGTAGAGACAAGGTTGAATTGGGCACTCTAAGGTACACTAGCCTGAGGATTTGGGAATAAGAGAATACTTTCTTCTTCTCGTCCCACTTCACGCCCCCAGAGTTGAATCAACCTCAGAGTTCCTGTTGACCTCAGGAGAGGGTTCCAAATACACAAATCAGGAAAACAGAGGGAGGCAAATCTCTGAATGCTAACCAGTAAGAACATCTAGCCTGAGGACATCTCATTTCCCCCCCAATCCCAATTAGATATGCTCAGACATGTAAAAGAAAACCACTGAGGGGGTGAAGTGCGAACGTATTATCCAATCGTGAGAATACAAACCCGATAGTCTGTGTCCAGATGATACCTCTGCTGTGGTCTATTTTAAGGAGCTTCTGGATTTGAATCTAAAAGTGATCTCTGGAAAAGAGATAATAATTTGGGCTCACATAGCACTTTTCATGTAAAGGTCTCCAAGCACTTTACAAAGAAATAATTATTATTATCCCAGATGGAAGAATGCAGACAGAGGGGTTGCTGCCCTTTTCAGCAAATGGGACAGTGGAAACCCTTGGACTCCAGACATAGCCCTAGGTTAGAAATGACTGAATCATGCCCTCTCTTCATTAGCAGCTGGGTCTATCAATGATGTGACTTCTTATAAATGCATACATGCATGCATATATACATACATATGTAAAGTACAACATCAGGCTCTACTCTTAAGAATTTTAGCTTGTATTCAAAACATCTGAAAATGGGTGGTTTTAAAACTGCTGAGTTCGGGGTTAAGTCTAGCTACTTAAAATAAGAAAAATGGTCAGTCTAGGCGGACTAATAATAGCTAACATGAGCCAGGCATTATTTTAAGTAGGCTACATATATTATTATATTTAAGACTCACTATAGTTGTAATGAGGTAGAACCTATGATCACTCTACCCGTTTTACAGTGGAGGCAACTGAGACACAGAGAAGTAAAGTAACTGGGCCAAAATGTCAGTCAAGCAAGTGGCAGAGCTGGAATTCAGACGTAGACAATGTGAGCCCATCGCCCACATGCTTGGCCAGGGACTCTGTGCTGGATACTGTAAAGCGTGTTGCATGAATTGTCTCACTGAATCCTCACAAAACCCCTAAGAGGTAGATACACCGTTGCCCCAGTATCGCTGGGGGGAGGAATCCAAGGCTCAGAAGGGTGAAGCGAACTGCTCGAGCTCCCGTTCTAGAAAGGACGGAGCCAGGATTTTGAACCGTGGACAGAGCAGCACCAAGCAAGGAGTTGGGCTGTTAGAGCTGTTCCTGCCACTAAGGAGGCTGTGTGACCTTGAGCAAATCAAATCATCTCTATGGCCTCTGTCTACCTCTTGAAAGGAGGACTTCAGACGACATTGATGCCAAAGTCCTTCCCAGTGCTAATATTCTCAGAGGCTCAGTATCTGTTTTCTATTTAGTCCCTTGTTTGAAAATCCTTGGAGGAAAAGAAATTAACCACACAGAACCTGAGAGTGACTCTGGAAGCCAAATTTAGAAAACAGATCTCAAAAGGAGAAAAAAAGAAGTTTACAAAAATGTCTTTATTTAGAAAACGAGACTGTCCTGTCGTGTTGGGCTTTGATGGGTGAGACTCGGTGACCACATACAGGCCGTACACATCTCCTTGACGAGCCAGTTCTCCTGGTCATAGCGACTCATGTAATCGGGTCCAGTGGCCATTTCTGGCCAATGAATCGACTAAAGCTGGAAGAAGCCCATCTTATGTAGGAGGAATCTGGAAGAAGAAGCCAAGCTTTTCATGTGGGTGTTCTATCTTGAATTCAGAATGTCTATACCATTCTGTCTACTTCTGTTTTTATTCTCAGTGATTATTATATAGTGACACAGCCTACTGCTACCATGAACCAGTTTTTTTCACAACCTGGTGGGGAGCCATGCTGTAGTCAACAGGTCTGTCTTTCCATTTCCCCGTGTTATTCTGTTCAAAAGTGTGAGCTTGATCCAAAGGAAACACATTTATTATCTTAAAGACATATCTATACTCCCATGTTCGTTGCAGTGTTGTTCACAATAGCTACGGTATAGAAACAACCCAAGTGTCCATCAATGAATGAATAGATAAAGATGGGATATATCTCTCTCTACAAAATCATTATTCAGCCTTAAAAAAGAAGAAAATGCTTCCATTTGCAACACCATGGGTGAACCTGGAGGGCATTACGCTAGGTAAAATGAGCCAAAGACAAATACTGCATGGTGTCCTTTATGTGTGGAGTCTTAAAACAAAACAAAACAAATCAAGACAAAATAAAACAATGAAATAAAATGAAATGCAAGTCAGACTCATAGAAACAGAATAGAATGGTGGTTGCCAGGGGCTGGGGAGTGGGGGAAGGGGGAGAGATTGGTAAACAGGTACAGACTTTCAGTTATAAAATGAATAAGCTCTTAGGATCTAATGTATACATGGCGACTATAGTTGATTACACTGTATTGTATAATTAAAATCTGTTAATAGAATAGAATTTAAATGTTCTTACCAAAAAAAGTAAATATGTGAGGTGATGGATATGTCAATTAACTCGATTATAGGAATTCTTTTACAGTGTATATGTGTATCCAATTACTGCCTTGTACACTTTATTATTTTTTTAATTTTATTTATTTAACACAGAGAGAGATAGCGAGAGCAGGAACACCAGCAGGGAGAGAGGGAGAGGGAGAAGCAGGCTTCCCGCCAAGCAGGGAGCCCGACGCGGGACTCGATCCCAGGACCCTGGGATCACGACCTGAGCTGAAGGCAGACACTTAACGACTGAGCCACCCAGGCGCCCCTGCCTTGTACACTTTAAATATCTTACAGTTTTGTCAATTATACCTCCATAAAGCTGAAAAAATAAAAAGAAATAAAAAAGAAAAGAAATAAAACAAACCAAAAAACCTCCCGAAAGTATGAGCTTGAGTTTGTGATAAACCTTGGCCCTATCCACTGCTTTGTGATCTTGGGAAAGTCACTTAAATTCTCTCAGTGTCTCAATTTTCCTCATCTTTTTGTAAAGTGATGCCTACACCCCTTGCTCTCCAGTGGTATAAATTTCAAATAGTCTGCCCCTGGCAGAAGAGGTTGGGAGAGATTAGAGACCTCTCAGGTGACCATGCGGTGAGGCGGAGGGCTGGCGCGGTGGTGTGCGCAAAGCAGGTGTTTTGGCCATGGACAAGCCTGCATGGCAATCCCAACTCTGCCTGTCATTTGGGCAAATTATTAAATCTCTAGAAGTCTCTTCAATCTGTAAAATGCAACGTTGTTGAGGTACGGATAAACATAAGCTCCTGACAGACAATAGGCCATTAATAAATGGTGACTGTTATTATTTTTATTATCAATTACTGAATTATGATGAATAGTTAGCAGGTTCAGAATATCAAGATTTATTTTCTAAAACATGCGTACTCATTCACTTTGATCCCCAGGAAAGAGCCAATACAGAATTGGGCTGTCCTTCTAGGAAGCTGAATCCCGTGTTTTTCTATACTAAATGCTTGGGGCTAATTCTGGAAGCTTATCCTCATACACATCACACCTTGAGAAAACCTGGACAGGTACTTCTCTTCCCCTTAGAAGCCTCTGCCTAAGTCCCCACTTCTTTGACCACAGGAATTCTGGTAGTCTGTTGGGATCTCAAAACTTACCTTGCGTTCTAAAGAGGGTAAAATTATAATGCACTAATTCCCAATGCTTTTTAGCATGAGAATCTCATTTTAAGGCAAAAATAATTTCAGGGAATCCCATAAAATAACAGCTCTATTTTAAGTAGCTTTTGATTGAGAACATACGTGAAAAAATTTGGCAATGGTGAAAAGTTAGAGGATCCTCTCAAACATTTTTTTCAAGTAGGTAGTATGAACCTGATAGAAAGTAGGTAGTATGAGCCTGATAGAAAATTCACAAGGTACCGCACTCTACTCCTGTAGTACTTGCACTCTACTCCTGTCACTCAGTGTCCTTCCCAGAGCCAATTGTTTTTTCAATTTCTGCTGTGTCTTTCAAAGGTAATCTATATTTTACAAATACTTTCATATTTATCCTCTAAAAAAAGTCAAAATGATAGCACATCTTTCCACTGTTCTTCATACTTAACAATGTCTTGTTATACTTTAAATGGGAAATGTGAAAAAAAAACGAGAAGAATGTGTATTTTTATTCCTCACAGTGGCATCTACTATTGAAAAGTTAGATTGTCTTTATCAATATACAGAAAGTCCAAGAGTACATCAACTACACACCACCTAGGGATTCTCAGCTCTGAGATTGGGAACCACCGGTATAAGTAAGTTATCAATGATATTCAACATTAATTTTGGCCCCTACTCTGTATCAGGCATTGTTCTAAGCACTTTACACTTGTTATCTCACATAATCCTTCAAATCCTTCTCGTCTCAGCTTAAATGTTATCTCCTTAGAGAAGCTCTCTATGATCCAACTATACCTGCCCTTTCCCCTTTCCATTATTCCCTAGCATTTAATCCTGTTTATTTCCTTCAGGAGATGAATCATTCCATGTAATTAGTTACCTATTTGTGTGCTTGTTTACTGTTGTCTTCCCAACAGTACGTGTCTTACGAGCAGGGACAGAATCAGTTCGGCTCCCTGAAGTATACCCAGCGGCCAGTACCGTGTCTCAGTGCTCGGCACAGACGAGCCATTCATTGGGTATTTATTAAGTATATCATGAGCAAAAACCAACTTTATGGGGTAGACCCTATTATTATCTCTGTTATACAAATGAGGAAACCAAGGCCTAGGGAGAAAAACAGGCTCATTCCAAAAGTGGTAAATTACAAAATTGGTTTGAAACCCAGCTCTGCGGGTGCCTGGGTGGCTCAGTCGTTAAGCATCTGCCTTCGACTCAGGTCATGATCCCAGGGTCCTGGGATCGAGCCCCACATCAGGTTCCCTGCTCAGTGGGAAGCCTGCTTCTCCCTCTCCCACTCCCCCTGCTTGTGTTCCCTCTCTCACTGTGTCTCTCTCTGTCAAATAAATAAATAAAATCTTAAAAAAAAAAAAAAAAAAAAAGAAACCCAGCTCTGCTTGACCCCAGAGCACAAGCTCTTTACCACTACTCTGTTGTCAGAAATGGAAGACTGGTGCTCGCTTCGGCAGCACGTATACTAAAATTAGAACGATACAGAGAAGATTAGCATGGCCCCTGTGCAAGGATGACATGCAAATTCGTGAAGCGTTCCATATTTTTGCCCCACATAGGGTTCCCTGCTCAGCGGGAAGCCTGCTTCTCCCCCGCCCCCCACCTCTGCTTGTGTTCTCTCTGCCGCTCTGTCTCTCTCTGTCAAATAAATAAATAAAATCTTTAAAAAAAAAAAAAAGAAATGGAAGACTGAGTACAGTCCTGGCCATGTGTGATCTTGAATAAGTCCCTTTTCTTCCCTAGGACTGTTTTCTCCATGGGAAAATGGGAGGGTGAAGTTAGCAATATTCCTCATAGTGGTGTTCTGTGATGTAGGAGATCGTGATCTATGAAAACGTAAAGGGGGACATTGAAGGGGCCAACAAGGCTGGCCTGATGCCTTTAAGAGAGATGACTTTCGATTCTTTTCTTCCTTCCCTCCTTTCCTCATGGAAGATTTGCTGCTCTTTATTGATATGCCAGGCACTGTGTCAGACATCCCTTTGGATAGGGCTCCAAAGACCGATAGGACATAGTCCCTGCCGTTAAGGTGCCTGGTCCGATGGGTCTAACGCAGACCCACTAACAGCTGCTTTTAGTATAGGTCAGTGCCGTAATAGGAATATGTACGAGGCACGTGGTTACACGGAAAAGGAAGGGATTGATTCCATCATGTTATATGTATGGTGCTCGGGATGGAGGTGGATGTAAGGAAGGGAGGGATGAGGTATAATGCTGAGCTGGGCCTTGGGGAAAGAAGAGCCTTCCAGATGGACAAAGCTGAGGTGAGGCTTCTGGACACCAGAGACGTTGTAGGCAGAAGCACAGCAAGAGACGACACATTGTGCTGGATTCCTAGGGTAGGGGGCTGGCTCCCACAGTACAGGGCTGGTTAGGTAGAGGGAGCCCAGGAGGAGTCAGGCTGAAGAGTTTGGACTTGACTCCTGAGAGCAGTGGCATGGCCAACTGATATTTACATTTTATTTTTCGAAGGATGACTCTGACAGGGGTAGGACTAGAGGAGGCTGATGAGGCAAACAGTGGGGAAACTAGTTAGGAGGCTTTGCAGTAGTCCAGGTGAGAGATGATGAGCACTTGGACCTAAGGCAGGGTTCCTTCACAGCAGGGTTGGAGAGGAGCTGGATACATTGGAGATTTTTTTAAAAGGTAGCGCAGAAGGACTTGGTGATTGACTGGATGAGGGAGAATAAGAAGAGACTAAGGGACTTACTGGAATGGATCAGGAGGCCAAGTATAAAATGCTGCCATTAACAATTATAGGGAATTTGGAGCGGGGTGGGAGAAATAATGCTGTTGGCTTTGGATATGTTAAGTTTGAGGTGGCTCTTAGACAGCCAGCAGGAGAGGTCTAGCTGTGTCCTTCCTTTCCAGAATAGCAGTCCAAGCCTGAGCCAGACATCCCTGGGCCCATTTCCTGCGAGGCCCAGGCAGGGATAAAATTCTCCAAGACCTGAGTGGAATTCCTGAGTTCCACATCCTTCAAGGATATAAGCTGGTAATTGAAAACTCCCTAGATCCTTATCGATAGGAGGCGAACGGATCGTGGATTTGCTTTTTAAACTCAGACGTTGGCTCCAGTGGATCAAACTCTCCTGTCCCTTGCAAGGACCAGACTTTTAAAAGAGAAACCATTTCCTATGGAGCAGCCTCTGGCCCTGACAGGCTCTGGATCTCGAGTTGGCTCCCAAGAAGCCCCCACTTCCCTTAGGGAACAGCTTTTTTAAAGGAAGATGAGGTCGTACAGCGTGTAGCCTGGTCCAGCCTGGCCGCTGCAGAAAGCCCAGAGTCTTGGGGACTGGACCCTCTCCCAGCCACCACCCTTAGTTAGGTGTCCTCAATGCCGAGACAAGACTGCACGTAGCCCTAACTCTTTGCAAAATGACGGGACCGGAACCCTTCCCCACCTCAACTCGAATCCCTAGAGCTCACTAGGCGGTGGCAGGGCCGAACACGTGGGCTCCATTAGGGGCCGGCCTCTAGGGTCCTCCGGGGGAAGGGGACAACCTAGGAGGCGGAAGGCTGGCCCGCCACACCGAGCGTGGTACTCTCCCTGGCGGCTCCAGCCCACGGCCGAAGGCAGGGGCACGCCCTGTGACCCACTCCCACGTTCATAGGACGGTGCCAGAATCCCTTTTCTCTACTCCGCCCTCTCCTCCCGCACCGTCCCACCGTCCTGCCCATAAATCGGACGAGCAAAGGTAGCACGATTCCTCCCGCGCCCCTGCGGGCCGCGAAACCGGGCGCTAAAGCAGTGCAGTCCCGAGCTTCCCCTGCAGAAGCCGCGCTCCTCGCTCGGTCCTGGGGTTGAGGGGGCGCGAGAGAGCAAGTGGGCGGGCGTCCTCTTCTCCGCATCCTCCTCCAGGTCCCGGCGCGCAGGGTGGGAGCGCCGCGCCGCTCCGCGCTGCGCATCGCGGCCCGCTTGCCGCCTGCCCCCTGCCCTCGCTGGGCCGCCTCCCCCGGCTGCGGGTGGAGGGCTCCGAGGCGCTAACGTTACGCTGTTTCCGGTTTTCTAGCGGGCTCTGTTTCCCCTCCCAAGGCGGCGGCGGCGGAGCGGCGGAGCCCCCCAAATGGCCTGGCCAGATGCGGCAGGTTTGCTGCTCAGCGCTGCCGCCGCCGCCACTGGAGAAGGCTCGGTGCAGCAGCTACAGCGACAGCAGCAGCAGCGGCGGCAGCAGCGAGAGGAGCAGCAGCGGCAGCAGCGGCAGCAGGAGCAGCAGCGGCAGCAGCGGCGGCAGCATCTCCCGTCCCGCTGCGCCCCCAGAGCCGCGGCCGCCGCAACAGCCGCAGCCCCGCAGCCCCGCAGCCCGGAGAGCCGCCGCCCGCTCTCGAGCCGCAGCCGCCGGCGGCATGAGGCGCGACCCGGCCCCCGGCTTCTCCATGCTGCTCTTCGGTGTGTCGCTCGCCTGCTACTCGCCTAGCCTCAAGTCGGTGCAGGACCAGGCGTACAAGGCACCGGTGGTGGTGGAGGGCAAGGTACAGGGGCTGGCCCCGGCCGGCGGCTCCGGCTCCAACAGCACCCGCGAGCCGCCCGCCTCGGGTCGGGTGGCGCTGGTGAAGGTGCTGGACAAGTGGCCGCTCCGGAGCGGGGGGCTGCAGCGCGAGCAGGTGATCAGCGTGGGCTCCTGCGCGCCGCTCGAAAGGAACCAGCGCTACATCTTTTTCCTGGAGCCCACGGAGCAGCCCTTAGTCTTTAAGACGGCCTTTGCCCCCATCGACACCAACGGCAAAAACCTCAAGAAAGAGGTGGGCAAGATCCTGTGCACTGACTGCGGTGAGTCGCCCCCTCCCTCTGCTAGAGAAAGGGGGGAGGGGCGAGGTGGTGGAGAATGGGGGTGGGGCGGAGAGGTGCTGCAGGTGCCCAGGCCTGGCAGCGCCCGGCTGCGGGGGAGGGGGGGAGGGGGCTGGGGGGTGGGGCCGCCCCTGGGCAGGGCACCTGGCACGGGTGGGTGAGGGGGTTGGGGTTGGGGAGAAGGAGGATCAGGCTCAAAGTGTGCCAGGGGTGGGGGGCGGGGGAAGGCGCTGGCCTGTGCCAGCAGCGATCTGCGGCTGATGTATGGCATGTGGAGCTGGAAAGCTGCCATCATAGCCCAGGAGCGGCAGGAAAAACGGAGAAGTCCGGGTGGTGCTGGCCCGAGGCTCGGTGAGTCAGGAGGGACACTCGGAGGCCTTGCGCGCTCTGCTCCGAGGGGCCTGCCTCGCGCAGGCTGGCCGGGGTCTGCAGGGGCAGCTGGGCACACTCCCAGGTGGTGAAGGCCTCCGCTGACAAGTTCGCCCAGGGAATGATGGCCCCCCGCCCCCTCCTTCCTCTCCTGGGCTCCGGGTTCTGCTCATCCACACCGCTGGCGCAGGCAGAGTTGGACTTTTTTCTGCTACTGTTTTCTGTCCTCCATGTGGCGCGGGGTGTTTTCTCCATCGTGATTGCCTGTCTCTGCTAAGCGGCTTAGCCCAGCCTTCTCTTACCCTCCAGGAACCGGGGAGCAGACCAGACACCTCCTTTGGCCGTCTCTGGGAGAATTGACTAGGTCTGTTGGTTGTGATGACAATGAAATAGAGTAACTTCCTTCTGCTGAATGCCGTTTAAGTTCAGGCTCTGACATCTTACTGGCAGGATGTGTTGACTGCATCTCTGCTCTTCATGCTGTTGGGCGCTGCACAGGAATGCAGGTGATCAACACTGAAGTCTGTCGATCTCTGTAGCAGGGAGTGGAGGTCTCCCACCGCCGGAGTAAAAGAAATATCAGTCTGAGAGCTATTGTTTCTCCTCCCTGAACCCAGAACTTACTTCTCAGTGAGATATTTCAAACCCAGTCGTCCCCATACTGGAGTATTTGGTGCTGGCTGGTCTTGTGCTTATTCCTGTTGGGGTTTCTTTCCTTTTGTCCCGGCTGAGGCTGAATGTGGTGCTCGCTGTGTGACTCTGGGCTGGGTAATGACTGAATTATGATAGACGTCCTGGACGTCACTGAAGTTGGCATGTTTACCAGTTTACCAATCAGTTCTAGATAGGCTTTGGGAAGCAAAGAATGTGGAACAGCTCATAGGAAGTTTTGCTGCCCTCACCTTTTTAGATCAATGCCTTTGACTTTTGGAAACTTTCCTCCCCCACCCCTGTCTTTCAAGAGACAAATTTTAATTTAGCCGTGGTAGTGTATCCAGGCATTATGTTAAACCGTGGCCACTTTAATCAGAAGAATCTTGAGGTATCTTAATGAGGAGGGAAAAACTTTGGTGGTAACGGTGATTTATCTCTCTGACATTGTTCTGAGGAATATTGTTGACTGCTCTTTAATGTTGGTTTTATGCTCTTCACTGTTTTATGATGACAAGTCGAGACCAGTTGAGAATTTCTAATTTCTTATTCTGTTAAGTATTTTATCTGAGATCCCGTGGGGAGCTGTGGAACTGTATTGTGCTGTGGGAAATAGATAGTAAAAACATTTATTGAACCTTGTCCAAGGACAGCTTCTGTTTTGCTTTTCGGTGAGCTGCTCCTGCATGTGCACAGTGCACATCACCACATAATCCCTAGTCTGGTCCACTGAGACCCAATGGTCTTTGTCAGATAATCCCCTGTCTTCCTCCTTCTACTTTCCCACTTCCCTCCTTCGCAAAACAAACCTTGTTTGTTTTGGTGAGAGTTTAAGAGTTGAATAGTTGAATGTGGAGATCATGGGAGATGTGGAGGTCAGAACTATTGTCTGCTTTCAGGTTACGATCACTTCATTTTATTGAAGTAACATGTGTGGGTCTAGTTCTCAGAGAGTGCCACAATCCCGGCTAAAGAGAAGGCCCTCACACACTGCAAATCGTCAAGAAGCAGGAACAAGTATGGAAGTAAGCACTTCAGAATGCAATTTGGCTTTCAGTTGATAGCATCTAGATCTCTGTCAGTTGGGGGGGGGGGACTTTATATAAGGGGATTCGAAATTAAAGGACATATTTGTGAGAGGAAACTTGTGGAACTGGTCATTATATGCCGGAAGAGCATAAACTGCATTTTCTTATTTTCTACTATGGGGTTAAGGAAAACATGCACTGGTGATGGTATATTAAATAAGGAAACAAAATCATCCTAACTAACCACAACACCTTCCTTGTGCTCAGCAGGAAATAACTAACAAATTCATTTTCTGTTTTCTATCTCTAAAGAAAGCCCTCTGGGCCACGGGGTCATTGGGAACATTTTCTCCTTGGAGCAGATTTACCCATTGCAAAATAGGGAAACTGGCACTCAGAAACTGTCATCATGCCCGTTACATTGAGCAATTGTGGTTCAATTGTTACTTTGTTTAGCCAGTTTCAGCTCCCAATGTGTCTGGATTCAGAGAGTCTGGACATCTAGAAAGGTGTGTTAGCGTGGGTTAGGGTTTTGGGACAATGTATCATATGGAGGGATATTGAGATTAAAAGCTAGCACATGCCTCAGTAGCATCAATGAGGGGTCCTACTGGACCCTTTCTAGAAGGCCCTCATGAATGGCTCATTTCACTGCAACTGTAAAATATTGATTTGAAGCCTGTGAATTCTGGCTGAATATCTGAGGGGTATTTTTATAGATCTCATGTGTATCATTCATCCAAAATTACTACCTCTGGTGGTAAAGAGTTGAGTAAAATCTTTGCATTTCTAAGAAGCTTGCATACAGGGAGGTGTTTTCTGTGCCTTCTGTGGAAAGGAGAGGAAAAAGAGAAAGGAGTCTTAGGGATTAGCAACTCTGTACAATGCTATAAAAGCATCCTGTTCTGCAAATAGTCCTGCACTTTTAATGATGGTTGCATATATTTTGGTATAATCACACCCTATCTTGTTGCTTTCCTATATATATGGTTTTAAGCTGTTTCCTTGTTACATAGAGCAAATAGCGTAAAAAAAAAATCATTCTTCCTTTGGGACTTTCTGATTTGCAGTTTTCTTCCAACATATAGTGGTCTTTGTTGTTAAAGATGGAAAAGGTGTATCCCTGGAGTGGGTTGGGGTGGGGGGAGACTTTACATCCTTTAGGATAGTTTTTAATTAATTTGACAACCAGATTCACATATTAGAGGAAGGTGGTTCACAAAATTCAGCATAGCAAAAGCGACTGCATATTTTTAAAATGCTGTTTATTTAAAGAATCTTTTCTTCCCCAGCCAGCTGGAAACCCAGCTGTGCTGCAGCTTGAAGATGGGAAAGTGAAACTAGTCTAGAAACTGACCATTCCTAGTGATGAGGAAAAGGCTTGGTTATAGAGTTAAGGGACATAATTACCATCATAATGTCATTAGTTCTTTTGGTGGCTGCTTTCCTCAGCAGATTGCAGTTCTTGGGGGCGGGAACCATATCTTATCTTTGAGGTCTTTTTCCTACCTCTCCAGGCCCCCCGATGCTGGTACTGTGCCCGGTGTATGCAGGGACTCTCCGAAGTGTCTTTTAAATGGATGAAGTCAAGTGAAGTTAAAAAAGCAAGCCTCCGGATTAATACTAAAACAATCTTAACTCTCCGATCTGTGACACCAAGTCTTGTTCTGAAAAGCTGAGTTTGATGATAGCCTTTACCTGTAGCTATGGGAACCTTTTTTCCAAAGGAGTCGTTATCAACTAGAGTACTTAACCACAATGTGCTTAATCATTGTGCTGATTAGTGTTAATGGGATTTGAGCAGCGGAGAATAAAGGTCTTGCTGGAGAGGACCGTCTTTTTTTTTTTTTTTTTTTTGAGAGTAGATTACCACTCCCTCACCCTGAAAACAAAAATAAACAAAAATAAAACAATTATCCGTTTGAATTAACAAATATTTTGGGAGCTAGAGAGGGTGGTATATTAACTAACTAGGTGACTAACCTCTTGGTCCCAATCCTCTTTTCCATCTTTTATCATCTGGGACATTTTCATTTTATTTCCTAATAGCAAATGCATCGTTAGGTTTTTTTTTTTCCTTTATAAAATTGTATTTACTTTTTTGAATGTGTAATATATTTATATGCCTCAATCCGGAAAGTGCATATAGAATATATGGTCAAAAGTCTCCCTCTTACCCCTGTCATCAGCTACCTATCCCTAAGGCAATTGAAAAATAACATATTCTTGAAATGTGTATTTCTCTAAGAGCAAAAGGTTTGTCAAAGCAGTCTTATGTTTTTCTCTTTAACAGATGGAGAATGTTAATTTTGCCGTTAAGCCAATTTCATGGTAAACTCTTCCCAAGTAATATATATATATTTGACCTAACCCAAGTTCTTAATCACTACCCTACCTCACAAATATAACCCTAGGGTCAGGAATGAAAATACCAAGTTGTTTTTCAGATACTTTGCCATTAAGAAGTTTTCTGACAGTGAATTTTGTGAGGAGTCTTCATTGGGATGCTCAAAGGAGAGATGCAAGGATCTGTCCCTGAGCTTTAGGGCAGCAGATCTGCCGGTTCCACAATCCCTACTGTTTCACCCTCTCGATAGCCTCACAACAGAATCCATGTGGAAAATCACATGATTCCATATGTGCAAAGAGAAAACCCCACAGTGCGTGATTGCATTGATTTTCATTTAGAACTCGAGCCAAAGACTCCAGTTGCTGATGAAGAGTTTGATTTTGACCGTATTCCTATACAGCTGGTACAATTCTAGGGGGAATTATCCACTTGAATACTACTTTGAAGTACGTTTAAGGTAACCGATTTGAACACAGTGTTAAAATTTCAGAGTGTCAGGGAATTGCCACTTGAATACTGAGGAAAAAAAGCAAATATGGAAATCCAGCAGTGGAAAGTTTTAACCCTCTAAATCCTGGTGGCTTAGTGGCATCTGGCAATTTTGCACATTGATCTGGAAAAGGAATGACAATATCAGTGAAGTTTCCCCTGTGTCGTCTTCAACAACCGGGTCTGGGGTCTTTATTTTGAAGGTCTGAAGTGGTGGTAGTATAAATTGAACCAAAAGTAAAAGAAATTTCCCTCCAGATTTTGAGTTTGGATGGATGCGTATGAAATGTGGATGTTTGTCTTTCTTGTTTCTAGTAATTAACCCTCCTTTCCCACTCACTTACTGGAATTAGCATATAGAAATAAAGTCAGGTGATGAATTTCAAGAGATGATATAGGGAATTTTAGAAAGCTTTAGAAAACTGGGGAAGGTAGGTGAATTGGCTGGTGGAAATGCTGAATTATGACAAGTTTGTGAAATTAGACTCCTTTATTTTTTTAAAGATTTTATTTATTTATTTATTTGACAAAAGTGGGGGAGAAAGAAAGAGAGAGAAAACAAGCAGGGGGAGGGGCAGAGGGAGGGAGAAGCACAAGCAGGTTCCCTGCTGAGCAGGGAGCCCGATGTGGGGCTTGATGTGGGGCTCGATCCCAGGACTCTGGGATCATGACCTGAGCCGAAGGCAGATGCTTAACTGACTGAGCCACCCAGGCACCCCCTAGACAGCTTTAAAAACAACAGTGCACACAGGTGAATCTTGGTGAACTAGAGCTCCATGGAAGGTTATAGGAACCGTAGCAAACCTGGAGGATGATTAAAAGGCGTTAGGATGACCTGCAAGAGGACATCCTGTACTCAAGCAAAGAGCTGGGAAGCTTTTGCCAATCTGGGATCAAAAGACAGAGATTCACATTGACGGAGAGCATTTGCTGTTAATCAGCTGTGATATTTTTTGATAATTATGAAATGAGGTTAAGTTAAGGAGCCTTCTTTCTCTGGCTAGTTGCATCTGGCCAAGTGAGGCGTATGAGCTCCATTCTGCAGCAACATTCCCTTCCCACTCTGTGCTTGGAGTGAGATCCAAGTAGCCTCTCCAGGGACCTTCTCTGGGACAGAGCCAGTTAGCTCCTCCCTGTGCCTCTGCTCAGGACCTGATTGTGCTGCTTGCCTCCTGGGCTGGGCTGGAGGTGGTTAATCCTCCATTTACCCTTGCAGATGTTTCCAGAGTGCCGGAGTATCCTAGAGGTTTCCATCTTTTACTAGCAACACGGACCCCCAAGACGTGATGTTCAGGTTGCTTTTTATTCTGTCTTCAGAAACAACCTTTAATGCTTCTGTTTTGCTCTCATACATTTCCTGCCTTGTGCTGATGACATTGGCTTCCCCCTTCTTTCCCTCCCTGATCTGTTTATTCAGACTGAGGATCTGTCTTTGTCCTTTAGGCTAGGATGCTTTACTTCATCTTGATCTTGATATTGGTCCAACTAACAGAAGCCAAACTGAGCTAACATGCCTCAGAACTGAGTGAAAGGAAAGTCACCACATGGCTAAATACCTGGTCCAGCCCCTGGGAGAGTCAGGACATCATTCATTCGATTATGACAATGATGCCTTTTGGTGTCTTGAAGTTGTATTCATAAAAGAGCTTTGCTTCAATTCCATCTTTCAAATGTTTGCCCCAATAAATATTTAATATAGGTGCTCTGTTTAAAGCACTAGGTATTTCAGGGTAGTTGTATCAGACACAGTCCCTCTCATCAAGCAGTTTACGATCTAGAAGTACAAAGGTAGAGTGGCACTTCAATCCAGAATGCGATAAATGCTGTAAGATACACCAGCATAGTGCTTTGGGGAGCAGGGGAAGCATCTTAGAGGAAAAGAAGATCATATTTAGAGAAAGCTTCTTGGAGAAGTAGTTTGAGATGGAATTCTAATATTCAGAGATAGTTGAGGGTGGTTTAGGGATAGAGAGAGATGAAATGATTGATTAAATTGCTTGCATGCAGAGAGAGCAGTATTCTCTTCAGCAGAGGAGTATACTTAAAGTATGGAAAATAACCAGAATGAAAGGGAGAACTGGATAAGGAGTCTGGAGAGGTAGATAAGGGTAATGTTTTCAACTGTCTCAAATGCTAGGCTGATGACTTTATTTGTAATTATGTAAGTAGTGTTTGAAGGCTTATTTTAAAAGCAATTCAGTAATGTTTTGTAGTTATTGGTGGATGGGTCTTACACTTATTTAGTTAAATTTATCCCTAAGTATTTCATATTTTCTGGATGCTACTGTAAAGGGTATTTTTGTTTAATTTTGTTTTCCGGTTATTAATTGCTAGCATATAGAAAGATAATATATAAAATATTGACTTTGTATCCTGTGACCTTAATAAATTCACTTGTTAGTTCCAGTAACTGTTTTTGGTAGGTTTCTTAGGATTTTTTTCTATGGCTAAGTTGTCAGTGAAAAAAAGACAGTTTTACTTTTTCCTTTCTAATCTGTTTGCCTTTATTTCTTTTTCTTTCCTTATTGCACTGGCTAGGACTGCCAAGGACAGTGTTTAATAGAGTAGTGAGGACAAACATCCTTGTTCTGGTCATGGTGGAAAGCATTCAGACTTTCACTATTAAGTACGACGTTAACTGAAGGTTTTTCATAGATGTCCTTCCTTAAAAAAAAAAAAAGTCTACTAAGTGTGTGTAATGACTAAGAATTTGGGCTCTACGGCCAAATGGACCTGGATTTGGAAACCATCTTCTGCCTTTTCTACCTGGGTGATGTGTAAATTACTTTCTGTATCTTAGTTTCCTGTAAAATGGGGATAATGATAGAGCACTTAACAGGACAGCTGTTCGTATTAAATGAGATAATACATGTAGAATGATTAACACAGCACCCAATAATAAATGTTTAAAAATAGTTAATTATTAACAAACTCTTACTAGACCAATGTGAGCAGGAAGACTAGTAAGTGAAAATTTTAAGTTCTAGAAGTGGACTGCAGTCAGGCAAGGGGAAAATTTTCACCAACCACTCTATTTTTAACTCAGATATTCCTATTTATCTCAACTTGAGAGTCCCTGGGCTGGGCTGGTGGAGGTGGTGATGAGAAAGGAGGGGTTATGTGTGTGGTTTCAGTGTAGGGAAGTTCATGTGAATTCAGGGTCTGAATGCTGGTCCTGTGGAAGTCCCAAGTAGGCTATCAATCTTCCTGTATCCATGGGTCTCTGTTGGTCAATATTGTGAGAGGCCCACAGATAGATACTGCTTTTCTCTGTTTCACAAATGGGATGACTAAGATCCATACTCCAAATGTTCTTAGGAGGAGCTCCTCAAAGTCCTGGAAAATGGCTGAAAGTGTCCGTCCGTTTTTTCCTTTTTCTTTCTTTCTTTCTTCCTTTCTTTCTTTCTTTCTTTCTTTCTTTCTTTCTTTCTTTCTTTCTTTCTTTCTTTCTTTCTTTTCTTTCTTCTTTCTCCCACCCTCTCTTTCCTTCCTTCTTTCTCTCTCTCTTCCTTCCTTCCTTCTTTCTCTCTCTCTTCCTTCCTTCCTTCCTCTTTCTCTTTTTCTTTTCTTTTTTTCCCCAAAGAAAGCAGGTCCCTGATTCATCCTGCTTTGATTTGGGGGTTTCCAGCACTTGGGATAGGTTCACACTGCATCATTCATATTCTCTCTTTCCTTGTTTCTATACTGGGTTGGTGTGGATCTCATGGCTGACCAGGGTCAGAGGGGTAGAGGTGTGGGCATATAACAGGTGGCATTTTTGGAGTCTGTGGGGCTGAATTTTAATTTTACTTAATTGATTGATGTGTGGAACCTGATGAAAAGTATGAATCTTTGCTTCTTAAATGTTTGTAGGACAGAAACTTCTTGCTTTGGCTTCTTCCTCTAAATATTTGTTGGGTCTTATTAACTCTCAGATTCTGGGCTGGCCACACATCCCCAAGCTCAAGTTCTCCCCGTTCTTTTCTTATTCTTAGAGTCTTAGTATTTATGGCCTGTATCACGTATATGACACTTATCATTTAATGCCATGCATTGTTAATTACCTTTTGATGGGTCAGTATCTTATCTCTTTCACCTGATTGTAAGATCTCTGGGGGCAGTAACTTAACATATGTTAAAGTAAATACTTGATTAATGGCCATTGCCAAGAAAGAAGGGAGTGAATGGGTCTTTTTGCTTTCTCTGCTGCCCACTTTTGCCCTAGATAAATTTCAAGGTTCCTCAGATGACAGCCCAGACTAAGGGACTAGAGCAATCATAGAACGTATCCTCAGACCTTTTGATAAAGGGCAGAATTTGGCTTCTCTGTTATGTTTCTGTTCAATTTTTTTCCCTTGATAGTTCATAGCATTTTGCCGGTAATTCTTCTCTTTTCTCGAGTTTTAGAATTAATGACTAGGTGGTTTCCCTCACATGTTAATATTTTGGCTTGTGTTTCCTTCTGTCTTTTGGTTAGTTGGCATTCTGCAAAAAAATTCTCCAGTTTCACTTTGCCATAGGAGCTTTTGGGATGTTCCCCATTAGGGTTTCTCACTGGAGTGTCCAGTTGGACTCGGTTACTTTGACCTGCTCATGCTGCAGGCTGAATACCTTGAGAGGTAAGACGTATGACCAGGTGTCATCTGTAATAAGCGGAGACCACAAATTAGGTGTTGTTGTACCTCTTTGCCTAGTAGGCAGCTTGGGGGATTCTGGAGGCCAGGACTGGTTCTTACATCATCGTTGTTTCCTCAGAGGGTCGGGAGGGGGATCCTAGTGTTTCTTCATGTCTCTCTTTGGCATGTTCATCCTTTCCCATATCCTTGTAATGAGGCATTTTCTTCTGTCTGCTTGGCTAATGTATTGGGTGACGGTTGGGGGTGGCTCTCAAGGGGAGTTTCTCTTCTAGCTCAGAGTGCCTAAGGACGACTCATCGCCACTTTGCACAAGGCTGTGTCACGCAGCTTCCTCGAGTCAGTCCCTTCCCCTGGTGCCTGTGGCCATAAGTATAATCTCAGGACAGTGCCTCACTACAGTTCCTTAGGCCAGTGATGAACTTCACAAACACTGCCCAATTGAGGACTCTCTTTTGGAGGAACTTTGTATGGTTTTAAAGAGGAGAGTTTATTTACCAGTCAGGATGGAACAGGTAGATTAAAGAGATCTGTCATGTCTGACTTCCTGTCTCTGAATGAGAAAAAGAACAGCAGGCCTATATCCAGTGCAACTGTCCCAGTATTGTCATTGGTTGATTGGATTTCAGGGAACGAAATAATGAAAAGAAGAAGAATTTTTTTAAAAGGAAGAAATGAATCTTGGACCACGACACAATCCAACCGTCCCAGAGTGAAGCTAAGGCCTACAAGTGAAGAGTTTCTTTCAAAGGACACTGGGGCTTCCGAAGGCAGCTTGTCTGACTGCTTACTCTTAGTTCGTTTCCTTTTCATAGTCTATTCATTTGGATTTACTTCTGAGAACCTCTGGGGTTCCAACTCTCCTACCTTACCCCTCTGTGCTCCCTACTTAGGTCTGCTGTCATACTTGCTTTTGTCTTCATCGTAATAGCCGGTCCTCAGCCCCTAATCCCAAGAACCAGAGAAGTTTCCAGAAATTTCTAGTGCAAACTTTCCAACACTTCCTTGGACTTTAGGTCTGAGGGACCTAGTGGAAAGATAATGAACAAGGCCGGGAAAGGGACCTATGAGGCCGGAACCGCATATGACAGATCTGGCTGCGTTCCTCTCGGGCTCAGTTCTTTTGGCTAAAACATGGTTTGTTTGTTTTTTTCCCCAAGCAAGCCTCTCCCATACTTCCAGGTGTCATTTGCAAAAGGGAATGCTTTCTCCAAAAAGGTTAGTAACATTCACGGGGCCCCCTGGTGACATGCATGTTAAATTGTCTTGGCCAAGTACTGCTAGTAATCCTTTTGGATGGCACCTCCCAGGGCTTGGCCCAAGTGATTCAGGCCATTACTGAGAAGATCGTAGGATGTGGAAGCCAGTTAGAATCATACTCTGGGCCAAGCAAAACATTACCACCTCTGAGAGAAACTTCTTGCTACTGGGAAAGAATCTAACATGTAAGTTGAAGAGAGGTACATGGATGGCCCCCAGATTCGGAGGGAACTTCCTGTCTTTGTTTCTCATTATGCAAATTACTTGAGTAGGTTTCTGCTGTGCGGGGTGTGCGCTCATCTAACTGGGAGGGCAAATGGGAGCTGGAGCTGAGAAGACAGGTTCCCTTGGGAATATTGTTTTCACCTCTCCCAGTTTCCCCCTCAGCTTCTACTTTGCCCACACTGGATGTGGGCTCCTTGCTTCTTCCGGGTGGTGTCACAGGCTCAGGGCCTCTGGTGAACGAGCCCGAGGCCCAGAGTAAGGATTAAAGGCGTTGACTTTAGATTTGTCCGTGAAGGGATGACATCAAGTAGATAATAGGTCCCAGAGGTTTGATGGTCTTCACTGGGCCAAGCTCGCAAACCATAGTTTTTTAAAGTAAGGACACAAGTTTACTTTTCTCATCTCTGAACTTAAGTAATAGCCTAGCCATTCCAGAGGAGGAGTGCATGTTGTCATTGTTGTTGGGTTTTTTTTTTAAGATTTTATTTATTTATTTGAGAGAGCTCGAGAGCACGAGTGGGGGGAGGGGCAGAAGGAGAGGGAGAAGCAGACTCCACGCTGAGCAGGGACCACACCTTCCCCCGCCCCCAGCTCGGGACTCGATCCCAGGACCCGGAGAGCATGACCTGAGCCGAAGTCAGACGTGGAACCAACTGGGGCCCCCAGGCCCTCTGGTGCATGTTGTCGTCGGAAGAGGAAAGTAGAAATGTGCACTAATGCTGCCCTGGCCCCGTGTCTCAGAGGGTAATCCCTCTGCGGGCGCTACCCTTTATCCTATGGGTCAGAGATTCCTTTCTTCTGGAGGGTTTGTGACTGACAACTGTTGAGTTTGGGGAAGGGGTCATGGCTGGATTGCCGTTGACCCGTTCACCCTTAAAGGTCGAAGCCGCTCTGTGGCTCCTGCCAGGGGTCCCTCCAGTGACGTTGGGCTGGTTGTGTTTGGTTTCTTCCCCTCCCCCTTCCTTCTGTCGTCCCATCACTGGCTCTTCTTTTGACCGCCTTGGAAAGGGTACAGTTCCCACGGGGCTGTCCTTGGTTCTCTTCTCAACGTAAGGAGTCTGTGCTGAAGTTTCAACTGCGGACGGCATCGTGGTTACGGCGCCACGCTCCGGGGCCGACCCTGAAGGGTGGATCTCGGCCCTCTGACTTCCTAGCTATATAACTTTGGGCAAATTAATTAACCTTTTTTTTGCCTCAGGTTCCCCAACCATAAAATGGGGCTAATACTAATACCTACCTCATCACATCGGGGGTGTAAAGTGCTCTGAAAAGTGGCTGCGTGGAGAAAGACATTGCCGGGAGGCTGGCGGCAAAATCACCCTTAGTGATGCGCTGCTGGTGTGGAAAGAAAATGGCTTTGGATTCAGCCTGATACTTATTAAAATCCTGGCTCCGCTCCTCATTAGCTCTGGGAACTTGGGAGAGTCGCTTGATTTTTCTGAGTCCCCATTTCCAGCCACCCGTGGCACATTGTTTCAGGCATCTGTTGCCGCATAACAAACCACCCCAAAATGCAGTGGCTTCAGACTGCAACCATTCTTTGTCATTATCTCTCACAGTCCCGGGGACTGACTGGGCTCAGCTAGGAGGTTAGTCTCCTTCATGTCCTTTGTGATCACAGGGTGGCTGAGCAGTCCGACTGTAGCTGAGACTGGGTCACTTCAAAGTTTCCTCTTGACGTGTCTAGAAGTTGTTGCTGGCTGTTCTCATCTGGGAGCTTAGCTGGGGTTAAGGGCCAGGGACCTCGCCTGGGAGTATCCCGAGAGAGGGCCAGGCAAAAGCTGAGTTGTCTTTTATGATCTAGCCTCAGAAGTCACTTCTAGCACATTCTGCTTGTTAGAAGAGAGTTAGTTACTAAGCCCTGACCGGGTTCAAGGGGAGCAGAATTAGACTACTTCTTGGTGGAGGGATTGTCAAATCTTTGTGGGTATGTTTTGAAACCATTACAGTTGGCTTTCTTTTTTTCTTTTCTTTTTAAAATTTATTTGAGAGAGAGACAGATGGAGTGACAGAGGGAGAGGGAGAGGGAAGAGAGAATCCCAAGCAGATTCTGCCCTGAGCGTGGAGCCCGAAGCAGGGCTCGATCTCATGACCCTGAGGCCCCGACCTGAGCCGAAACCAAGAGTCGGAGGCTTAACTGACTGCACCACCCAGGCGCCCCTACAGTGTGCTTTCTGGTCACAAACTATTGATATGAAAAGTACGTTCAACCTCACCCCAAATCTTCCTCCTTCAAAAAAGTCTCATCTATTAAGGCACCAGGCTCAGGCTCAGGGGCCAGGTCTCACTCTCTAATTCAGGTGTAGGTGCAGATGAGGCTTCTCTAAGTCATTTCCGTGGGTACAGCAACTTGAGCCTTGCTCCTCTTGACTCGAAGAAGTGAACTATAGAAACAAGTGATCTGACTCCCCCCCCGCAACCCTCCACTGCCACACAGTGCTGGAATAGACGTAGGGAAACTGCTATAGAGGCCCCCTTTTAAAAATTGGTAATACATAAACGTTTTGGAGTGACTTAAATTTTGAAATAATTTTAAACTTACAAGAAAGTTGCAAAAATAGTACAAAGATACTCCTTTGCCCAGCTTCCCCAAATTATACAACCTTGTGAACTTATCAAAACCAGGAAATGAATAGTACTATCTATGTAATACTATTAACTAATTTGTAGACCTTATTCAGATTTTGCCACTTGTCTTACTAATGGCCTTTTCCTAGTCTGGGATCCAATCTAGAATCTCCTATCACAATTAGCTGTCATGTCTCCTTGGCCTTCTATCTGAGGTAGATATTCCCACTTAGAAAGGGGGAAAATGCAGCCCCTGGTGCGTTAGCAGTTCTGAAATCCCACTGGGCACGTGAATAGGCTCACGTCTGGGAATGATTCTCCACTATTCTTGGTTCTACACCCTATGGGCTCCTCGTTTTGCCCTCTAAATTATCCTTCCTTTTCCATAAAATACGGCCTGTGTCCGCAGCTAAGGACTTGTCTCAGTGTTCTGTGTTCTTTCAGGTGATGGTCAGTCAGGTGCAGCCCCCAAGAGGAGACACAGGAAAGGCGCAAAAAACCCACAAAGGTTAGTATAGTCACCGGTCCTAGAGAAGGGGTCACTGCATGCCACTCAGGGTCAAGAGGAAGTGCCATGTTTTGGTCAGGTGGCTCAAGACAGAAAAGCGCAGACGGCATTAGGCCAGAGACCTTATTGGGATTTCCTTGGGAATAGAGAGCCAGGGCAGGGTGAGTTGTGTAGGACTGGCTAGTTGGAAGAATTCTAGTGGACTCTAAGCTATAGGGGTGGTTGGTGCCCGCTTGCCTGGTCCCTGGTCCTGGGATGATTAAGGGGCAGATGGAAGAGGTACGGCTCTGAGTTGGTTGGCTTGCATATCAAAGGCTTGCTCCTGATTGAGTGCTTCCCTATCTCCAGGCCGTGGCTAGCCCGATGGTGCAGTCTCTCCAGACAGAAAGGGTTTTTAAGATGTCAAAACATCATATTATATAAAAAACAAAAACTCTGTAGAGTACACTCAGCCGGCTCCCTACTTACAGATGTTTGGGGGCCCAAAGGCTTTTCATTTTGTAGCGCTTGGTCCCTTTGAAACCGTGTTCCTACTAGTACACTTCTTTGTAAAAATGTGCGGTTTGCCTATGAATCTTACCGGGGTTCACTACGTTAGACAAAAGCCACACTCTCAAATCTTACCAAGACAAGCTCTCTACCTTGAGCTCCCGGGGGACTGCTATTAGCCAACACCCTTCAGGTTAGTGGAAGCCCTGTTCTTGAATGGAAAGGACCTGGGAGGCATGTCCTTAAGATCCTTCGAGGGCCTTTTGTCTATCTCAAAGGTTCTTTGAGACGTTTGCTTCTTGATTTTTCTGAGGTCTTAACAAATGATACAATTCAAAGTGCCTCAGACTGAGTTCGTTATCCCTTTACCATATCCTATGCTATATGGGATACCCCCGTCTGAGGTAGTGACATTGATTTAGTCTTCCAAACCATTGGGAACCTCAAAATCCGTCGTCTTTGGATCCTATCTCACCCTCATCCCCTGTGTCCAGTATGTTGTCAAGTTCATGACAGTTTTTACTACTGCAAAGTTTCTTCAATCCAATTCTTCCCATTCGTGTTGCTCTAGTTGGGTACTTCTATGTCGCCTAGACTGTCACAGTAGCTGCTAAATGGAATTCCCCATTTTCAGAGTTTCTGCTCTCTTCTATCACCTTTCCTGGAATTAGCTTTCTAAAACAAAGTAATTATGTCTGCCCAACCCGTAAGTCTTTATTAGCTTCTTATTGCTTATAGACTAAAGTGAAAATGCCTTCACATGACATGCAAGGACTTCCAGTGTGATCCCACCTGCAGCCCACTCTGATACCCTTAGTCTTTGCTGCAGCCAGGATGGACTGTTTTGAAAATTTGGGGAGACATTTTACATTTGTCTTCCTTAACGCTTTTGTGCATTCTGTTTCCTTGGCTTGGTGTGCTTTTCCTTTCTTTCTCAGTCAGTTGCTAGCCTCCCCATCCTTCACAGTTCAACCCAGATCCCACTTCTCCTCAAAGCTTTTTCTGATCCCCTCAGTCTGAATGAATCATGGCATCCTTTATGTTTCTGTAGTGGTTCATAGCTCTTCTGTAATCGTAACGGTCTATTCTATCATTTAGCGTAGTCAAATCGGGAAGCAGGGTATGTGTGTGTGGTCCCTAGACTATGAGCTTCTTGAGTGTGAGATGGAACTGCAGCAAAGGATGTATCTGACTTGTGTTTTTGTGCCTTAGTTAAATTAGATGGCTAACAACTGCCTGATGACTTGAAGAGAGAATGACTTTTACTTTAGGATTAGAACTGGCCATTAGAATAAGCATCTGGTTCATGGAAGGAGATTGGCCTAGGTGTATTATACATTGGCAGAGATACATGAAAGAGGTAAATTGAGGCAGCTACTTTAGATGAAAATAAGGGGTTGGTTTAGTTACAGAGCTCTATGCTGGACTCTTCACTAGTATTGTTGCTGCTGTTTATAACAATAAAAACCAAATCTCTGATGTGTGGCCTAGAGGCTATGTTTTATTAGCCTCTGTGGGAAACACCTTGATTATTGGGGGTGCTAATTCCTAAGGACCTAAGATTATTCAGGGATAGGAGAATATGGCTGTTTTGTATGCCAGTGTACGCCATGGTATTTGGGATGTTATAGGATCTCAACAAATATTAGTTGAAGGGAGAGTGAGTGAAGAAGTAATTTCTCCTCCTCTGTGACTCTAGGGTACCTACATGTGCCATTTGCAAGGATCCTAGCTTGGAGAGCCAGTTCAAAATCAGCCAAATTTAAGAGAAGGCTCATTCCTCACGAGTGATTTATCCAGGGTCCTCTTGATACTCAGAGCTTTCTGCATTGCCACAGATGAGTGGGGGACACTGGCGCGTTCGGATGTAGACATAAGTGATCGGTGGCAAGTGAATGGCAGAATTGCAATCGAAATCAGGCGGTCAGAAGTGACAGGAGGTTCTTTTAGGTGGCCAGGAGGAGAGTTTGGGCTGTGTCCTTAGTCCAGGAAGAGGAGACTATTCAGACATTGTCAGGTGTTTGGTTGTTGTGCTTTTAAATGATGAGAGCCCTTCCTGGAAATCAGTCTTCCCGGGCCCAGTCTCAGCCCACTGCTTTCTGTATGACCTTGTGCAGCCCGTGCTCACACCCTGGGCTTTGTTTTGAGCTGACAAATGCTGGTTTCTCCTTCAGCTGTGAGAACTGGGGAGGAGAGAGTGTTACAAGCCAACTAGGTAAGTGGCATGGCATCAAAATAGAGCCTGCATGGGTTTCTAGCTTTTCTTTGGAAATTTTAGCAAAATCCCAGACTGAGGGACAATCTGGACGTCTAGAGTGCTGAAATTCTCTCTTGAAGCTGGACTTCCCTGTCTTCCATTCTGAGGATCAAATCCGAGCAGCCTCCCTAAGTCTGTGATTGTGATAATTGGGTGGGAGGGATTGGGGCAATTTAGGAAGATGATGGGGGCCTGACCTCTTCCTGCCTTTGAAATCCACAGAGGAAGGAAAATGGGGAAAATGATAAATAGTTGATCAGAAAATGGGGAGTGCCCCTCCTAAATGAGGACAGCTGGCTCGGTGATAAAAATGTTTTGCTGTTAATGGCCCCCAGGACCAGATGCTGTGAAAACAGAAGTTAAACTCTGACTTTGGGCAGCTCTCTCCATGCAGGGAGGGCAGTCTAACCTCTTCTCTGCCCTTGCCCGGCCGTGGGCTCCTCTGAGGAAGTCTCAGGGGTCTTGAGAGAGGGGACTCATTGGGTCCAGGTTACTGGATTCCAGGGGAGGGGTAGTTTCAGTTGACAGGGGCCTCAGGGCATGTGGGTTTTGCATCTGCTTGACCTTCGGCTTGTCCTTGGAGACTCTGCCTGCCTGTTTTCCGTAGGGCTAGCTCAAGGTGACCTCCCTCCTTTCCGTAGATAGGAGAGTTGGCCTGCTTGGTCTCTTCCTATCCCCGAGGAACCGATTTTGCTACAGGTCTGGGTGAACCATATGGCAGCCTAGATTACAGTGATTGTTGGCGTTTGTCACCAGAGAGAGCAGGCTTTTTGGCTCTAGCAGATCCCCCAGGTAGGGTTGCCACACCATCCGTACACAGCATATAGGATCAGCTAGATGGGTACACGGTCCCATTCTCGTTCACTCCCTGCCTCCTAAGCAGAGCGAGAGGTAAGTTTGCCATCAAATATTGGCTGATAGATATATACTTCAGCTCCTTTATTGTTATTTTCTTTGAAGGAAGCTCGAGAGGTCTGGTAGTCATGTATCTTACACTTGAGAGATTTACAGTCTAGTTGAGGATATCAGATTAACATGAATCAATAGCACGTGACATAAAGCAAAAGATATATAATCATCGCAAATAGGGAAAACAGACTATAGAATTCAGAAATGGGGAGGATCCGTTGGGGCTGATATTTTCCAGAACAGGGTTAGGACTGGAGGTTAGTCTTGAAGAATGAATAGGTTTTTGGGATTTAGGAGGATAAGGGAAAGGTTTCTAGGCCCAAAGAACAATATGAACAGAGGTAGAGACAAGCAAGATGTCTTTACAGGACCATCAGGAGATAAGTGTGGTTGGGGTAGAGATACAGGGGAGATAAGATTAGGAAAGCAGGGCAGGACCAGATTAAAGACGGTCTCCAGAGACAGGCTAAGGAGCATGGACTTGGTTCTGGAGGTGATATGGCCCCATTGTAGGTACTGGTGCAGAGATATGATATGAAGGGAGGAATGTTTGCAAACACATTATATACACAATTCAGAGTGGACTGGAGTTGGGGAGAGATATATGTTCCAGAGATCAAGGAGGGAGTTATAAAGTCCTTGAAGCCATGGCAACTGGGGGAAGAGACAGGTAAACTACACTGTTCCTTTCCAGAATCTGTTAAGATTTGATCAGGAGCTGGGTAGCAGCTGGGAAAGGGGTCATGAAGCTGAGAAAGGGGTCAAGGTTTAATCTTGGAAAGCCGGGAAAAATATAGTGCCATTGGCAGAAATGGAGAAGTTGTGAACAAAAGTAATTTTAAGGAGGAAAATGATGAGTTGGCAATGATTTTATTTACTTAACAAACACTTATGTGACACTTACTATGAACTTGACACTGTACTAATCACTTCATAAATGTTAACTCATTTGGCTTTCATCCTAACCATATAAAAGAAATACTTTGCTATTTTCTTTATCACAAAGGTGGAAAACCCAAGCCTGGAAAGGTTAAATAATTTGCCCAGTGTCATGAAGCTATCAATAAATATTCTGAACCCAAGCCATTACTCTAGGCTCCCCCTTGTTAATGGGAGACCCAAGTAGAAACTGTAACAGACAGTAGGACATCAAATTCTTGTGAAATGCATCTTTTGTGCAGAATTCTTTGCAGGAAATGTAAAAATGGGCATGACATGGATATAGCATTAAAGAGCTGGTACAGTTCTAGGGAGGGAAGGGCATTTGCCCAGTGGTTGTCAAAGGGCACTAAGTTTTGTGCTACAAGAAGGTAGCACATCAAGAAGCAGGGGGGCAAATGCATATGTGGTTAGAGATATCAGAAAAGACTTGAACAAGAAGGAGATGGGATTGTAGATATACCTTGAAAGATGGGTCAGGTTGGACTTTGATAGTTTGGAGTAGGGGAAGACCATTCCAGATAGAGAGCAAAGCTTGAATAACATCATGGAAGAAAGAAAGTTCAGAACGTATTCTGGGACTAGCACAGGGCACAGTACCTAGCTCAGTAAATGTTTGCCCTGGGATGGGAAGTTGCGACTGCAACATAGAGTTGGACAGCACGGAGAGAGGGCTGGCTCCCTGGGGAGAGGCCTGGAGCCCAAGGGAGAGGAGCGTTGGAGACATCAAATTGCAAGTCCACAGCATACAAATGAGGAGGTGGGGTGGCTGATGCCCTGAGGGCAGAGGACTCCTGGAGGGAAGCTGAGAGCTGAGGATGGAGCCTTTTTGTTTTATGCATGCAGATAAGTAAGCTATTCTTCCTTTGGGATGAGCCCCAATAGTTCCTAAAATAAGGCTTATTGGCTTGCGGGCTGTGGTTGTTTATCTCCTAGATGGGGAGACCATTTCCCGCTCTCTGCCTCTGCTCTTCAGGGGTCTCCCAGCCACCTGGAGTAAGTGCATTTCTCATTGTCACTGTTTCCGGAGTAGATGTCGACTTGGATCCTAGGCCCCTTCTGCCTGGACCGAGGAAAGAATGAATATATGACACCATAGGCACGTTATGGGTGCAGAGGTGATAGTTCAGGGACTCGTGGGTTCCCTGTGTGATGTGAAACTTACGTGGTGGAGATTGCTTTCTCTGACGTCATGGGCAGTGACTTCTAGTATTCCATAGCCCCTTAGGCCTTGAAGGATCATTCTTTTCTTTTTTTTTTTTTAAGATTTTATTTATTTATTTGACAGAGAGATAGAGAGCACAAGTAGGCAGAGAGGCAGGCAGAGGGAGAGGGAGAAGCAGACTCTCCACTGAGCAGGGAGCCCGACACGGGGCTCGATCCCAGGACCCTGGGATCATGACCTGAGCCGAAGGCAGCCGCTCAACCGACTGAGCCACCCAGGCGCCCCTTGAAGGATCATTCTAAGGAAAACTGTTGAGTAGGGACAGAGCTTGAAAATACAGAGGACAGACAAGCACTGCTTGTGGACTTCTTCAGTGGACATGCTGGGGTGATCGAACCTCACACTTCATCTCATGAAACAGAGAGCACAGTCCTAGGAGCGAGATGTCACTTTAAACTCCCCAATTTGCCACTTACTAGCTCTGTGACCTTGGGACGACTGACCTTTATGAGCCTGTCTCCTTAACTGGAAAATAGGGTTGATGGCATTTGCTTTTCTTTCCTAACAAGGGTATAAATCATGTCTGTGAAAGCGCTTTGAGATTGCAAAGTGCTGTATGAGAATGTGCTGTTATTATTACAACTACTAGCCGTTTACTCAGTCTTGCAGATTAATGTCCTGAGAGTGCCTTTTGCATAACCTCTTCATAGTCCCCCTGCCAAGGACTGAAAGGGCAGGGCCAGAGAGCGGGGGTCTGAGGCACGGCATGCAGTGTCTCCTCGGGCAGACGTATCCCATTCCATTGGCCCCGGGAGGCACTTCCCGTACCCTGAACACGCAACATCTCGGAAACTGGGCGGTGGCCGACAGCTGATGGCATGGTGGATGTGAGGAAATCAGCTAACTCTTGTCTTGGAACCAGGAGAGCCACATACACAAACTCTTCTTTTTTTCCTACATGAAAAGCTATTTTATCTCCACCTTTGCTAGAGGAGATCTCGCTGAAGTGCAGGGGGCATTGTGCCACCTCAGCATTGCAGAGCTCCCGCTGCCCTTGGGGATCTTGCCTGGTGTCATGGTCAGTCCTTTCTCGTGGTCCAGAGCTCTGCAGGCAGAAGTTCGGCTGGAACGTATCTCTCTTGATCTTGGCGCGTCTCCTGCTTCCTGATTGGGGTGGGGTGGGGTGAGGGGGAATCTCTCATGACAATTTTGTCATCACTTCCCGCTTCCTCAAAAAGTGGAAGGCAAGATGCGTTTTGGTTAATGGGACGGTTTATATTCCTCGGGGTTGGACTGTGTTGCGCTCTGGTGTGTTAGAAGGTGAGGAGCTGGGTCTCCTCTCTCTGTCCTTCAGACCCCTAACCTAAACGCTTCCTGCGCCAGGACAACCACTACACCCTCCGTGGAGCTTCTCTTCAGGATGAATTCTGTTCCTGTTTTCTTGTACCATTCAACTGCGAAGTCAGCGCTCCTTTCTTAGTACCGACTCTTGTGGTTTCAGTCTTTGATTGACGGTGTGGGTGCAGACTTTCCACCTTTCCGTCGAATGGCAAGGAGACGCCCGAGCCACCGCCCCTCTGGCGGGCTGCCGCAGGCTCCAGGAACGCGTGGCCAACGTGCGGTTACGAATGCAAACGCTCAGGTAAAGGTGGCTAAGAAAGAGGCGCTGACCTTTGCTGAGCGTGTACTTTCACAGACATGACTTCACTGGATTCTCCCAACAACCTAGGAAGGTGGCCTTCTCTTCCAGATGTTACATCCAGGAACCTGAGGCCCAGAACCATCGGCCACGCTAGTTAGAGGGGATGGAGCTAATCTGAAACCAGGCTCTGCAGGCAGGGCCAGTCTGAAAACAAAGAGCGGTGATAAGGGGATTACTAGCACTTACTGATTACCTAGACATTCTCTCCCCCCCACCCCGGGCCCCCAGCTAACGCGGAGAGGCAAGAGGTGACTGGACAGGGTTCTTTGAAGAGTTCTGGGGGTTTTTTCCCTGCCCGATTCTGGGCACGGGCTGGTGACCATGGCCCCTGGTTGGAGCTGTCCTGGGTCGCTCAGCCTCTGATCGGCCCTCTGGCCTCCACTTCCAGAGCCTCCCGATTCAGGTCAGATGCTGCGTGGTGCCCTAGAAATAACGGGGTTTCTAGCCCAGCGTGCCTCCCTGGAGCCCCTGGGCCTGCTAGGCCGGCGCTTGCAGCTCCTCTCCCCCTGCCCCAAGCTGTGTTTGTTTCTATTATGTCATTTGCTTATTATAGGCAGTCTGCTAAGTGTCAGCTGTCATTTCCCCGTGGTTCCCCTGCCTTTTCTTCTCCCTGTCTTCCCCAGTGTTTTCGGGACTGTGGGCGACAGGGACCTGGGAGGCAGCACTCTAAATAGGTTCCTTGTACAGTTCTTCATTAGGAATTAAGCTTTTCTGTTGATTTTCCCTTGGGGATGAGCTTTTGTTAGAAGCACTGGCGCTCTCAATGAGGATCCTCTCTGTGGTCCAGGGAAGGAGTGCCTCAAAGGACTGAAAAGAGAGCAAACTGCAGGTGGGAGGGGTCTGGAGGGGGAGGGGGAGCGGGTTGGTTTGGATCTGCGGGGGTCAAGTGCTGACCTGGGATTTGGCAGCTTCTGTGTTTTGGTCTTCGGCTTCCCGTGACCTTGGCAAGCACTTGTCCTTTTAAATGTTTGCGTCCTTGTGCTGTTTGCGCACTTTGCACTAAGAGATGCTTACTGCGTTCTGGTCCCGGAGTCATAGGCATAGTTACAAGACAGCAAACTGGAGCAACTGCCCCAGAATCCAGACTTGGAGGAAGCTGGGAGGTCAGGTGCCTGGGCAGTGACAGGGGAGACATCGCACTCCGGACTGTGGTGTGTGAAACAAGAGCTCGGTCTGTTAGGCCTCAGGGCATCCTCCGCCCCCTTCCAAAATTACTGCGGGAAGAAGTGGGGCTCGTTTTCCCTCCGAACATGCCCATCTGAGCCCTCTGTCTGTGTGCTGGGGCTTTATGACTTCTGTTCTACCCCACTACCGTTTTCAGTGGTTTCCCCGGATTGGACCTGGTTACACGGGGGCCATCTCCCAGAGATCCCTTGGCATCTCTGCAGACGGCTTGGCTGGAAGCAGCTCCCGTTTGGCCGTGTTCTGATTCAAGCCCAGGGCAGAGGAGGGCGTGTGCTTTGGACTAGGTATCAAAATGGGGCCTGCAGAGGTGGTTTGCTTCCTGGCGTCTCCGTTGCTCACTAGGCACACAGGGGCCTCTAGCTTTGGGCGTTTTCTTTGGAAAGCGATAGCAGGGCTGCCCTGATGGCTGCATGTTTGGAGGGATGAACAAAAACCGACTTGCATACTCATCCTCACCTCCTCCCCCCTGATGCACAGAGGAGCTGCCCTTGGTGCCCGAGTCCATCTCTCCCGCCTTCTCAGGATCCACACACTGTGCGCTTTTCTTTCTTTCCACACCTCTGCTGAATCCTTTCTATCCACTTTTCAACATATTGACGTCTCTCGCATCTGCAGCTCCTGCCCAGCTCTCTGTTCTCTCTTCTGCCAGACTTGCAGGAAGAACAGTTTCTACACCTTGTCTCTGTTGCACGAGCTCCCCTGTCCCCCTGTTTGGCGTCCTCCCCAATCCCCACTCCATCAGAACTGCTCCAAGTGAACTGCAAGTCCCTGAACCTCATGTCCATGGCCCTTCCCCATCTGATCTCCTCTCTCAAGCACTTTGACCCCACGAACTGACCCTGGCTTCTGCTGCCATCCTGTCACCCGTAGTTGCCCGCCTGCAGCTCTAGCCATCCCTTCACATTCTCTGGTTTTCAGCATTCCTTTCTACCGCATTTTTGAATGTGGGAGTTTTCCAAGTCTCCATCCTAGGTGCTCTTTTTTGCCCCTGCTGTCTCTCTGTATGCAGCTTTCCTGCCTCCAGTAATGTGTCTGCGAGGACCCTCAAATTCATGTGTTTAGCTGGAGCCCTTTGAACTCCAGATTCTCTTCGTCTTCGAACTCATCTTCTCTATTTGACATCTCACAACCATCTCAAACTCCACCTGTCCCAGACCGCACCCATAACGTCACCTCCTTCCCAAACCTCTAAGTGTCTCTTCGCTTAACCACTTGGACTTTCTTCTTTCTTACTGGAACACAGTCCCCCCCCACCGCCCCCAACCTTCTTGTTACTTTTCCCTCCTAAATCTTTCTTGAATCTGTCTCTTCACTGACATCACCCATATCAAATAATGATTGTCTTTCACCTGTTTTACTGGAGTTGCTTCATTACAGGCCTTTTAATTAGCGATTTGTGCTGCTTAGAGTCATTCTTCACATGCTGGGTTTTTTTTTTTTTTTAACTTTTTAAAAATTAAAAAAAAATTTTTTTCCACATAGTGGGCTTTTAAAAACACACGTCCAGTCAGATTTCACTCTGCCACCCCTCCTGTCCTCCAGTCCTCTTCTTTAACCTTCACATATATGACAACCACATTCCTCTCATGCCCTACAGGCCCTGTGTGGTCTTGCCTCTGTCGACATCACCAACGTCATCTCCGCCCCCTTCTCTTCATTCTGCGCTTGGGTCACCCTGGCCTTGACGAGACATGACTCCTGCCTCAGGGCATTTGTATGTGTTCTTTCCTGTCTCGGAAACGCCCTTCCTTCCGTCTTTCTGCACTCTGCTGAGATGTTACTTCCTTCAGGAAGGCTTTCTGAAGCCCCAGGCTAGGCGACAGGTAGGCCACATCTGCTCACAGATGCCACTATCCTTATCCTTCTAGTGCTTACTCCTGAATCACCAAGACATCATTCGACATTGGATACCTGTCTCCCTACTAGGCCATCAGCTCCAGAGAACAGAGACTGTGTGTCACACTAAGACTTCAGCACAGTGCCTGGCACAGGGGTGGCCCCAGGATGGGTTCTTCCTATGAATGAATGACAGTGAGCTGGGAACAAGGGGATTAAGATGAATTTGCAGGGAGGTGTATGCAGACAATGTTGTCCTCCCGAACTCTCAAGCTAGAGAAGTCACTAACAGTTCAGTTTGCTAAGAATCACATAGTTAGTTTACCTAGTTCAGAATTTTGGTTTTAAATATGAGGAGATGAAGGCCCAGAGACTGAAGTCACTTGCTCAAGGTCAGACAATGAGGTAGGAAGAGTTCAAACTCCTCCTGCCCGACTTCCAGTTTGGCCCTCGCTCTCATCTGCACCACCCTCTTCCTCCCTCTCACGCAGGGGACAGCCTGTATGTTCCCCAGTAGCGAGCAGGGCTCTGGAGTCAGGAAGGCCGATTGCTTCCTCCCTGCTGCAAGTGAGGGTGGCAGGTGGGAGCAGCCCCGACACCCCCCTCCGCCCAGGGTTAGTGATGAGTGATGGGCTGCAAGGGCATCTGAGCCAAGGCCAGGCTTACCTGTTGAGATGGGGAGCCCTGAAAGGAGAAACACAAGGGATGTGTTTGTTGAAGTAACTTGATTTTCCAGTTTCTGGGTTGTCAGAATTTGGGGACTGGAAACTGACAGTGGAGCTAAAGCTTCTGGGAGCCTGGTTTGCGTCTGTGACTTGTGGGCTCGCTGTGCGCCTGCCTGAGAACCCCAGCTTTGTGGTCTGAGGCCGAAGCCTTCATGGAGCCATGGGGGGCAGCGCGTCTGCAGTGAGGCGTCCCTTCCTCCATCGTGTTTACCTGACCCTGTCCTGCTAGTCACTGAGAAGTCCATCCTGCAATATCTAAAGATGGAGAGCTCCCGGCTGGGAGCGGCTGTGCAGGAAACAGGATACTTAGAATATAAACCATAGGATGCTGGCCCCTCACATTTCCAGTCTCCCCTCACTCATTTTCAGTTTTTTTTTTTTCTTTTATTTAACCATTCAATCTCCATGACTATCCTGGGTACGGAGGACATGGAGATGAGTAAGTCACATGTCTGCCTATGGGAAGCTCATAGCTTAGTGATGGGCCATTCATTTATTCATTCACTCATTCATAAAATATTTGGTAGGCATTTATCCCGGGCTACGCGTTATGCTGGGCTTATTCACTCATTCAGCAATGTTTGAGTTCTTCCTGTATATCAGGACTCCTTCCAGGTGTTTGGAATATTGAACAAAAAAAATCTCTGCCCTCATGGAATTTACTCTCTAATGGGGAAAGACCTATCATATAGACTATACATAATAAATAAGTAAATTAAATAGTGTTTAGAAGGGGTAAATACTATAAAAAGAAAAAAAAATGAATGGAAAGGGGTAAAGGGAGTGCACAGCGTGGGTTGCAGTTTTAAGTAGGGTGGTTATGATAGACCTAACTTACAAAAGTGATATAGAGCGGAGACTTGAAGGAGGCAAGAGCGTTAGACATACGGCTATCTTGGTGAAAGGAATTTCAGGCAGAGGTTCTTCCATCTAAGGTGGAAACATGCCTGGCATGTTCAGGGAACAGCAAAAAAATCCATATGTCTATGTCTGGAGCGGAATGAGTTGAGGTTAGACAGGCAATTTCGGTGCCAGATCACGTAGGGCCTTATAGGGCCTTGTAGGCCATTATAAAGATTCGGGTTTTTCTTTTAGTGAAATCCAGATCCACTGGAGGGTTACTGAGTAGAGGAGCTATTTGATCTGACGCATATTTGAAAGGGATCACAGAGTCTCCCATATTGAGAATAGACTTTTGGGAGCAAGGGTGAAAACAGAGAAACCAGTTAGGAGGTCACTGCAAACATCTAGGAAAGAGATGGTGGGGGCTCTGTGTATTGTGGTAGCAAAGGAGGGGATGAGATAAGGTTGGAAGCTGATAGAGGAAGTGGAATCAGGAGGGTTTTAATTTTATTATTTTTTTTATTAAGGTAAAATATACGTAAAATTTACTATTTTAACCATTAATAAGCATATAGTTCAGTGGATCTAAGTACATTCACACATTTGGGCAACTATCAGTACCATCCATTTCCAGAACTTCATCTTCCCAAACTGAAACTGTTATTTTTTTTAAGATGAGAGAATTAACGTCATGTTTCTGGGCTGGTGGGAGTGATTCAGTTGAGAGGGGGAAGTTAATGATGTAGGAAGGTGAGGGAGGAGGAGATTGTTGGAATGATTTCCTAGAGTAGGGAAGTGGTGAGATCTGGAGTACAAGCAGAGGGGTTGGCTGGGGGACCACGGATAGTTCATCTTAGTAACAGAAAGGAAAGCAGATGCTGAAAGGTGCATAAATGTTGTCGTGAGAGTCTATAAAAATTCTCCTCTCGTTGTTCCCATTTTCTCAGTGAAGGAGGAAACAGTCATTGGCTGAGAGTTTTGGGGAGGAGTATTAGAGGTTTGAGGAGAAAGAAGGTGTAAAATAGTCATCTAGGTGAGTGAATAAACTAGGGAGTTACAGTAAAATTGTAGGGCCCACTGTAAGTGCCCATCTTTGGATCATGGTCATGAATTTACAGTGAGACCAGCCTACCTGGGTGTGGGCTCGTCTCCAGCTGCATTCAATTGCATGGATGCAAATACTGGGTTGGATTTAACTAGGATTGTGGTTTAACAAAGTGAAGAAAGGGAATTATTATAAAGCTTGATCATGAATGTAAGCTGGGAAAGAAGGGAAGAGGGGGCACCATATCCCTCTGAGGACCAGTGGAAAGATGGTAGCATCAATGGACTGGAGACTCTGTTAGGATAAAAGAATTGTTGGGGTCCCAATCCGAGAGGGACTGAGCTGGAAAGTGGTTGGAGAGCTGGAAAGTGGTTGGAGAGTGGAATGTGTACATTCAAGACCATGGTTGCAATTTCTGGTGATGACAAGGACTACAGTTGCTAGAGAAGAGAGGAGCACAAGATCACTGGAGAAGAAGAACT
This sequence comes from Halichoerus grypus, assembly GCF_964656455.1. Taxonomy (NCBI): domain Eukaryota; kingdom Metazoa; phylum Chordata; class Mammalia; order Carnivora; family Phocidae; genus Halichoerus; species Halichoerus grypus. The sequence goes on from NC_135713.1 coordinate 119,522,858, forward strand.
CAAGGAACCGAGAAGCCAAGATATTGGCAGGACCACTTGGTCAGGGTAATTACGTTTCTAAAAGTTAAGATAGGACTAGTATACATACACATATGACTAATAGACGTGTGTCCTGCCCTCGAAGAGCTTGCAGTCGAGCCCAGGAGATAAGCAAGTCAAATGCATTGACCGCGTAATGTGAAAAATGCTGTGACTGGAAACGTGCAGGGAAGGGCAGCACAACTGGAGGACACATAAGCCCAGCCTTGAGGGCTGGAAAATCTTCCTGGAGGAAAGAGATTGTGTGGGGACTTTGAAGAACAAATGGAAGTTAACTAGGGAAAGGGAGAGGAAGAAGTACTCCAGAAAGGGGGAACAGCATGTGCAAAGGGATAAACAAGAAGCCAGGGCACGCTGGAGTAACGGAAAGAAGATCTTTTACTGCAGGTGCATGTGCAGTGGTGCTAGATGAGGTTAAGAAGGTGAGGTGAGTGGAATCATCATGTCGGGCCTTGGGGGCTATGGTAAGGAGTTTGGCTCTATTCCATGAGCAGTGGAAGAGGTGTAGAGGGACCAGGGGATAGAAGCCGAGGTTGAGGAATGCTTAATAGATGAGTGACATTTGAGCTGGGCCCTCATATGAGCTGTCTATGGCCGCATAACAAATTACCCTGAAACTTAGTGGCTTAAAACAACAAACATCTATTTTCTCGCAGTTTCTGTGGGTCGGGAATCCAGATGTAGCTCAGCTGAGTCCTCAGACCTAGGAATTTTACAAGACTACAGTTAAGGTGGCAGCCAGGGCTACAGTCGCCTCAGGACACAACGGGAGGCTTTCACGCTCACTCGCACAGCCAGCGGCGGGCTTCAGGTCCTCACTGGCTGTTGGCCACAGACATCAGTTCCTTGCCACATGGCTGTCATCACAGGGTGGTTCCCGACATAGCACCTGACTTCCTTTAGAGCAGGCAAGGGAGAGAGCGCGAGAGAGCGGGCAAGTTTCAAGTTGCAGTCTTTTTATAACCCAACCACGGAAGTTCACATATCGTCCCTTTTGCTACATTCCATTTAGTAGAAGTGAGTCACTAGGTGCAGCCCACACTCAAGGGGAGATGTTGGATACGGGCAGCAATATTAGGAGCAGGAGCATTAGGGGCCATCCAGGGGCTGCCGTCACAGGCCTGAAGGAGGGCTAAGGAGTTGCCAGAGAGAGATGAGGAACAACTAGGAGAAGATGGCACAGAAGAATTTTAAGGAAGAGGGAGTGACACGGCCAATGACACGTAGACGCGCAATGCACTAAGTGTCCAAAGTGGTGGAAGATACCCCTGTTAATACCCATTGGAAAGGGTCTTGTGTGCTATGCTGTGAAGTTTGGCCTTTGCTCTTTGTACCAGGAGAAGGTCCCTTGAAGGCATTTATGTAGGAGAGTGACCTAATTAGTTTTTGGTCTCCAGCTGTGTGGGGGACGTTTGGGAGTGGGAGGGACGGATGACAGAGAGCGCCCTCCAGTGGGCGAGGAGGGCCTGAATCAAGGCAATGGCGGGGGGCCTTGAGAAGGGGAGCCCGACTCAAAGGATATTTAGACAATAATGAACAAGGCTTGGAGAATCTCCTGGGAGAGCAAGGACGTATCAGATGCTTTTGAAGTTCTCCACCTGGATCACGGAGTGTCCTGGCCAGAAGTGAAGGTACGTAAGGCAGTGTTCTTTGCGGATGGGACAGGGAGTCAGTCCTGGCATCCCTGCTTTCACCTGTGAACCCAGGCACACATTCCTAGTTCTGTTTGCTGACAGTAAAGAAATATTTAGTTTAAAGTCTTTTTTTTTTTTAAGCGCCTCCTGTGTGTAGGATGTCAGGGTGTTATGGGGAATATAGAGTCCAAGGCTCTACTCCTGAAGAGCCTTCAGCCTTGTTCCGGGAAGAAGAGATCAGGTTGGGATTTAGGACGCCGTCACAGTGAGGCAGGGCAAGTGAGAGCCTCCACGTGCCCCATGCAGCAGCAGCAACACCCTGAGATGCTACTGGTTTCTCCAGGGGTCTTCGATGACGGGTGAACCCCCACAGTACTGGAGGACTACTGAGCTTCCACTTCCATTGGTGTGGTAAGGGCTTTCATCCCTGCCTTACCACCTTCCAGAACAGCCTCCCGGGACTCCTGGGTCAGGGAGTGTCAGCCCAAGAGAGCCCTGGGCTCCAAGTTAGCATTTGGCCCCAACAGGGTTGCTTGTGCCTGAGAGGGTGGAGCAACACAGTGGTGTTAATGCACGTGGCAGTGAACTCTGAAGCGTAGAGAAGTTTGTGTGCCCTTTTGCCAGGTTCTTCTGGGGAAAGAGTAGGAGCCGAAGGGAGAGTGAGCTCTAAGTGGTTCCAAAGTGCCACAGAGAATTGCTACTGCTATGTGCCAGGGCTATGTAATTGTTTGGCACACATTATCTCATTCAGTCCTCACCACAATCCTAGGAAGTTGGTACTATTGTTATTGTCCTATAACCATATCCTCTGTTTCTCCTACATGGGGAAGTGAGACTCAGAGATGTTAAGTGACCTGCTTAAAGCCACACAGCGAGTTAGAAGTACGGGCAGGCTTGTCTGACTGCAGAGCCCATATTCTAACCGTATTACCATACTCCTCCTGTCTTCATGCTTTTATTTTTTTGAGCCCATCAGTCTTGTCTGTGATCCTGTCATTTGCCAGAAGATTATTTTCCCTCTGCTGCTGGGGTAAATAGGCTATTCTTCTTCTTTGTAGGTTTTAATTTGGCATTGAGTGCTGACCCGTCTGGAATTGATTGCAGTATATATAAATTTCATTTGGTTGTGCTCCCTTGGTCACAAGCCAAAGTTAGATTCTCCTAAGCTAGCTCAGGTAAAGATGAGCTTACCAGGGCGCCTGGGTGGCTCAGTCAGTTAAGCGTCTGCCTTCGGCTCAGGTCATGGTCCCGGGGTCCTAGGATCGAGCCCATCAGGCTCCCTGCTCAGCGGGGAGCCTGCTTCTCCCTCTTCTTCTGCCTGCAGCTCCCCCTGCTTGTGCTCTCTCCCCCTCCCCCCACCTCGGTCAAATAAATGAATAAAATCTTAAAAAAAAGATGAGCTTACTGGAGGGAACTGTGGAGTGCTGAGAAGTAAGGGATCTCAAAGCAATCCATGAAAAGGCCGACCTATCACAGGGCTGGACCTTGCAGAGACTAGGTCAGACCCAAATAGCATGTGCCCAGCTCAGTGTCTGGCATAGAATAGCTGCTCAATAAATACTTATTGAGTACGTGCAGCAGACAGTTGAGGGGCCCACTATCCAGTGAAGGGGGCCTGTTGCAACCCCAGGGGGACCGGAGCCCTTTTGTTTCCACTGAAATCAGGTTGCTAGGCTCCTCAAAGGATATCGCAGTAGCAACACTTGAGACTCATACTTGTTGGGGGACACATCTCTGATTTCCGCACACATCTTCTGCCTAGACTCTGAGCTGTGGCCAAGTGGGAGACACAGATGACCATCCGCCCATTGTGTCCACATTCCTGTGTGGGTCCCTCCACACCTGTTCTCATGTGAAATGTCACTAGAGAGTAACAGCGTCTTCTGACAGGGCTGTGGTCCTCCAGCACTGGACTTCCTGGTAACTAGAAAAAAGGAAGGACTAGATGGATGGAGGATCTGGGTTCAGGTACTGGGTCTGTCAGAGCTATGTGACTTGGGCCTGATACATAGTTTCTCTGGGACTTGGTTTCCTGATCTGTAAAGGGCAGAGTCTGGTTGAGGTTCCTCCTGGCTCTTGAGTCCTATGAGTCGCTAGGTTGGGCCCAAGGTCATAGGGAAGGAAATGCTGATATCACATTCGTCTCCCCTGGAAACCCATGGATAAGTCCAAGCAGGTGGCCCCTTCGATGGAGGACAGTTTCCAAGAGGGGGAAGAATCTTTCTCAGGCTTTGGGTGGGACTCGCTCCTTTTCGACTACTCTAAAGATACTTGGAAGCTAGGTCCGGCATGGTCAGCTGGGACTCTCGAGGTGCGGGAAGTGAAGGTGCAGAGGAAGGACATGCAGATGGGCCTCCACTGCTCCATCGGGCAGCCTCGCGCTCTCCAGATGCCACCTCTGCCCCCGCTTTCCCTTGGCTCATCTCGTCTGTTTGAGTTCTTGATCCTGAGCTGTGTCCCATTGGTGTCCGCTATGGCTCTAGAGTAAAATGCAATTTATTTTTCTCCAGCTGGCAGTGGAAGGTTGGTTAATATGAGCAATAACGTCCTTGGTGCTCTGCACTCCTGGGCGCGTTAACTGCCAAGTCAGATCCCGTCTGAAGCAGGAGGCCGTACCCCTCGCGCAGGATGTGCAGCAGCTTGGAGGTTCGCGATGTATTTTTGAGCCACCTGAACTTTTTCAGAGTGCATTGGTGAGGGAATAAATCTGTGGTCCCCTTCTCCCTAGAGCAGGGGTTTTAACCGTGGCACTGGCGTTTTGAGCCGAATGATTCTTCGTTGAGGGGGTGCCGTGTTGTGCATCGTAAGGTGTTGAGCTGCAGTAACGGCCCCCCTCCTGCAGTTAGTGCAACCAAAGATGTCTCTAGACATGCCGACTGGCCCCGGGGGGCAAAATCGCCCCAGTTAAGAACCACTGTCCTCAAGGTACTACAGCTCACACGCTGGGCCCTGTGACACAAGTGAGGCGTTTGAGAGTCCTGGTCTTGTTTTCGGTTTCACTTCTGACTCAGCAAAGATCCTAGGGCGATGAGACTCCAGAACTCTGTTTATTCACCTATAAAATGGGGCCATCCGTTTTCCTCATTAGGATAGTAATAGATGTTTGTTGAAAACAATTTAGAAGCAGCATTAAAGTGTAAAGAAGACAATCTAAAAAGATTTGTCAGCGTCTCAACTACCTACAGATAACTATTATTAAGGTGTTTTCTTCCCACTTTTTTTTTTTTTTTAAGATTTTATTTGTCAGAGAGACAGAGAGCACAAGCGGGGGGAGCGGCAGGGTTAGGGAGAAGCAGGCCTCCCGTGGAGCAGGGAGCCCGATGCAGGACTCGATCCCAGGACCCTGGGATCATGACCTGAGCCGAAGGCAGACGCTTAACCGACTGAGCCACCCAGGCGCCCCTTCCTACTTTTTTAATTTGCATACCTCTCCCCTCCCATGCCACATAGAGACCAAATCAGGATCATATCAGAATATAAGGCAAACCATTCTTGGGAAATGTGATTCTTAACAGACACATAGAAGGCCATCTTATGAATGCCATGTATTTTATTTAATCAATTTTTGGTTTATGGCATTTATCGTATCAATTTCTTATGCCAAGAGCTAATACTGGGATAGCAACCTTGTGCATGAGTCTTTGTGTGCAACTCTGATTTCCTTAGGATAATTCCTAGAAGCGGAATTGCTGGGTCAAAGGGTGGGAACACTTTTAAGGCTTTGGGCGTATGGTATCCTGTTGCCTTCCAGAATGGCTATGCCATTTCATATCAGCAGTGTACGAGAGAGCCGAATTGGGGCAATCTGTACTTAAACAAAGCTTTCTCCAACACCCCAGGCTTCTGCTGAAGCTGAACAATCCCCGTTTGGTTTGTGATATTGCACAAGAGCCCTGAAAGCACAGTGGTGGTCTGCTCGCGGGGTACAGCTGGGCAGAACGTGTACTAACCGGGATGGGTGACAGATGGCATATTTTAGAATTATCGACGGAACTAAGACCCAAGACTAGAGGGCCCACAGCCATATGAGAATCCTGTCTTTTCGGCCTGGCCCCAGGACTGGGGTGTTGTGCTCCGATGAGCCTGTCCTAACCAGTCTTCTGAAGGGGCCGCTGATTTTCAGAGCCTCTGACCTAGACGTGGTTTTCTAGAGTAGGAATCCAGTGGCCTACGTGGAAGGCTTAGAGGGTCACATCTGAGGTGGAGCTGGCTAGAGGGAATTTGACTAGTGTCAGCATTCCCTCCCTGCCCCTCACCTGCACCCTACCCTCTCCCATTCCTCCCCCCAGCCTCCTGGACGCATTCGGGGCCCTCTTAGTAAAAGAACATGCAGAAGGTGTAATTTCTCATCTTGACGTGTGCCTGAGATGCTTGAGGTGCTGGGGATAGACTGGGCAATGGGCTGGGCACGTGGCGCCCGAGATACTGGGTCCATGCAGTTGTGGGCATGACCTTGATGGCCCTTCTGGTCTCGGCGACCCAAAGCACTCCTGCCATGGCTGTCTGTGTCTAAGAATGTAGTCACTGTGGGACTGGAAGGTAAACAGAGGCAGGCATGATGCAGTCAGAGAGAGAGAGACAGGTTTTGAGACCTAGGGCTTGCTCCTTTGTTATAGGGGCAGATGCCTGAAGGAAGGTCAGTGTTGGCTCTGCCACAGCGCTGGGGTGACCGCATCTGGGCGAGCACCAGCTTCTAGTCCCTGACCACCTTTCTCTGGCTCGTGGAAGAGAAGGTGAAGGTCTCTGGTGAACTGCTAACTGGTGCTCATTAACGGTGATTACACCTCCATCATCAGGTCCTTTGATATTCACGGGAGTTCTCTTATGTGGGAAGAGGGATATTTAAAGCTTGGGGATCTTTCCTTTCAAATTCTTACTTCCGCCCCTAGGGAGTTCAAGGTGTAATAGACATTTTTGGGGGGAGACCCACCCAATGCCAGATTTCCTGAGACTACCGGTATCAGATTCACCTTGTTCTGCGGTAAAACCGAGGGAAAGGTGCCTGAAGTTGTGGGGTGGTGTTTAATCAATGGTAAATCTAGAGACATAATCTATCTTTTAAAATTTTGTATTTTGAACTAATTTTACACTCATGGAAAAGTTGCAAAAATAGTACAGAGAGATCCCGTACACCCCTCACCCAACTTCCCCTATTATTCACATCTTACGTAACTGTAGTAAAATGATCAAAACTAGGAAATTAACCTCCGTACGATACTGTACACTGCAAGAGATGCCTTATTTAAATGTCCTCAGTTTTCCACTCATGTCCCTTTCCTGCTCCACCGGCCTCCCTAGGATCCCACCACGGTGCATTTAGTTCTTACCTCTCTGTCTCCTCTAATTTTTTTTTAAACAGTTTTTCAATCTCTCCTGGTTTTTTATGATCTTGACACTTTTGAAGAGTGTTGCTCCGTTATTTTGAAGAATGTACCTCAGTTTGGATCGTCTCGTTTCTCATCGCTGAAGTGACAAGATTACCACAGAGATGAGGTTGTGCCCTCAAGTGTGGATCACTTGGTTGGGTGGTGTCTGCCGAATTTCTCCACTATAAAGTTACTATCTTTCCCTTTAGAGTCAATAAAAATCTTGGAGATATACTTCAAAGCAAAAGATATTCTTTTGCTCTTCCAACTTGTGACTGCTAATTTCGGCATCCATTGGGGGATCCTGTTGGCAAGAGTTGTTTGTGGTGTTTGCCTGATGGTGCTTTTCTATTTCTGCATGTATGAACTGTAGAATACTATCTACTATAAAGTAGAGCTAAAGACATCGTCTTGATGGGATCTATTATTCCTTGATTAAGTCTTCATTCAAGAGCAGGAGCTCTTTCCAAAATGTGATCTATTTATCTTTACACGTCTGTATGTTAGTTGCCTATTGGTAGTCTCGGAAAGTTTGCAAAACCAGTGCGGAGGGTTCCTGTACACCCCTCACTGACTCCCCCTAATGTGAACATGTTACACAGCCATAGTAGAATTAGCACAAGTAGGAAATCACCTACTTTATGGGAAGGCTATGACAACAACTAAGCAAGGGATGCTGGTGGCCTGGACCAAGTGGGTAACTGGGGAGGTGCTGAGAAGTGGCTGGAGTCTGAACATATTTCGAGGTCGAACATACAGGCTTTGTGAAAGGACTGGATGTGGAGTGAGAGGAGAGACGAGGAGTGCACTTTGGCGCCAAGATGTTTGACCTGAATGACTGGTCCTGCCATTTCTTGAATTGGGGAAGGTTACAAGAGCCAGCCAGGCAACTGTGCCCATCAACTGACAAACTCCCCTTTTCTCATCACCTCCCCAATTAGCCACTTGATCCAAGCTGCCATTATTTCTTGCCTTGTTTTAATAGCCTCCAAATTGGTCTCTCTGTTTCTACCCTTACCGCTTCCCCGCCCCCCCCCCCCCAGTCAATTCTGCACACAGCCACAAGATTGACCAAAACATGAAAAATCAGCGAGCTCCTATGTTCTTCTGCTCGGAGCCTCATCTGGCTCTCTTTGTCACTCAGAGCAAGGTGACTAAAGGCCCCCGTGCATGTTCTGGTCCGTTATCTCTGACCCCCCCCCCCCCCCGCCCCGGTCTGCCTTCTCCCTTCATTTCTCCCTCTTCACTACTCACAGTCCTCCTCGTTGTTTTCTGAACCTGCCAGGCTTCTTCCAGCCTCTGCACTTTTGTATTTGGCGTTGGCTCTGCTCTGTGGTTGTATTCGCCCTATGCTTCACCTAGAAATCTGCGGGCCTGTTCCCTTACTTCCTTCACTCTTCAAGTTACCTCCTCAACGAGCACCTCTCAGGCCATCCTATCTGCAGTTGCATCTCCTGTGTCACTTCCTGTCCCTCTTTCTGTTTTATTTTTCACCTTAGCTCCTATCATTATCTAACATTCCTGGATATTTTACTGCTTTACCCTCTAAATGTCTGTCACCTTCCCCCCAAATTACGGACTCCAGGAGGACAAGGATTTTCGTCTTTTTTGTTCTCTGCCACACCTCTCCTGTGTAGAATAGTGCCTGGCAAATAGCAGGTGCTCCATAAATACTCGTGGAATGAATGAACATCTGCTTTTAGAGTTGGGCCGTGTATTTATCAGTTGCTGTCTGAGTATACAAGGCATTACGCTTTATAGTTAAGCGGACAAAAAGAATTTTAAGACATGCTCTTTGTCTTTACGTTGCTTAGAATTTGGTTGGGGTAATAAGATAACCATGTGTGAAAAGATGACTCATGGTATCATCCTCATGAGCTATAAATGTATATTAAATACCATATAAGGCCCAGTGGTAGGTACAAGGGCAAACAAATATGTAAGACAGTTTCTTCTTTCAAGCTCTTCTAGCCTAATGGTGCTGACCCAAAGGAAAACAAGCTCTACCCAACTGGATGAGCCAAGTCCCTGCTATATGGTATGGATGCGCTGGGGGTGGGGGCTTTCATCAGCAAGACCGGCAGCCGCGGGCTGCATGGAGGGTCTCACCATAACACCTTGGCTCTAGAAAAATCCAGGGAATCCAAGAGGTCTCATGTAGCCAGGACACAGGGTGTGAGGGTGGGGAAAAGGCAGAAGATGAGGCTAGCAAAGTAGGTCACGGAGAGGTGGCGAAGGACCCTGTGTGCTGTGTTAGAGTTTGAGCTTCATTCTGTAGGGGGTGAGCAGCCCCTAAAAAGCGCCGGAAGAGGGGATTGGCGTGGTACCCTGTGGTATGGGAGCACATCTGATGACAGAGAGGACTGAAGGTAGGGAGGGCAGTTCAGAAGCGCCTGCAGTAACCCAGGAAAGATGACGAAGCCCAAAGCACAACAGAAGGTGTAAAAAAGAAAGAAGAGAATGGATTGGAGAGCCAGTTTGAAGGGAGAGTCGGTACCTCCAGGTGAAGATTTACATGTGGGGTAAGGGAGGATTTATTGCAGACAATGCTGAGGCTTCTGACTTGAATGACTGCATGGTTCTCAGAACACGGAAGGGTAGGGCTGGAGGTTGGGAGTGCAGGAGTGGGGAGGGTGGAGGCGATGGGAGAGAGAAGGAGGTCCAAGCTGTCATCCTGGGAGGTCTGCTCTGACCTCACTGAGTTCCCTGATGTGCTACAGAATTTGTATGGTTGCTGAACCAGGGGGATGTGAGTCTGTCCCCCAGGCTGACTCCGCGAGCCCTGGGTCAGAGTCGGTGTTCTCCCCACTGCCTCCAGGTTCAGCACGGACAAAGCTAATCCCGGCAGCAGGCAGGAGGAGGTGTGGCGCCTGGGGAGCATCCCTGGGGCCTCCGAAGGGAGCCGACAGGGAGCAGGAAGGAGGCTTGCAGAGGCTGGGAGCCAAGTTCAGCTCAGCTCTATTTTGGGTGACAACATTTACAATGTTCCTTCACCCAGAATCATTCCGCCTGCCTGCCCGCCTTCGGTGTTTCCAGCTGATGGGTTCTCATGCCTCCTTAACAACTGGCTTGGTTCAGGGGCTCCCTGGTTCCCTAACTGCTGCCCTCCAGGCCCCTCACCATTCAGCAGGATGCCCGAGGCCCCGGGGTGACCAGAATACCAAACTTGGTCACCCCAGGCTCTTCAGCAGGGGAACTGAGAGATGCAGAAGCTGGAAGCAAAGACGGATGGGTGGGGAGGGTGAGCGGCAGAGTTCAGGCACAGAGATGTGTAGGCAATTGACTTTTCACTTCCTCTGAGACACCAAGTTACGGAGAGGCGAAATGCTTGATAAACGGGAATATTTTGTGTTTCCACATCTCTTGTCTAAGAGCCTCCTGGCACAAGATCTGGAGTCTGCTGCTGTCCCAGATTATCCCCTTATCAAATCCGTGGACATTTATAGGTCATGTTTAGGGCTTTGCAAATAGAGTGTGCAAGGGACAAGCATCATTCTTTCATAATTAAAAACTTAAGGGTGTTACACGTTCATTATAGAAATAGGTGAGAGTAGTATAAAGAAAAGAGTCAGAGTGACCCATAATCCCATTACTCTGAGGGAACTATGGCTAATGGTTTTGATAACCCGGTTTTTCCTGCACACCCATGTGTGTATTTCCTGGGTGTGTGTGTGGGGGGGGCACACGTACATGTCGTCTTTCCCCAGGCTTCTTTGAATGGGTACAGAACGGGACACAGGCTCTCAGCCCCAAAGTGTTCTCACTCAGAATGTATTTCCCATGTCGTCTGGGAGATTTCCCTCCTACGACTCTCCTTCTTTTTCCAAAATGAAATCATGCTCCTTGTAAAAGACTGTTGGTTCTTCCAGGAAAGGGTGATGTTTGGCAGAGCTCAGCATGGGATGGTGTGCAGTGGGGAAGATGAAATTGAGTTTGTATCATAATCTTGCCTCCTGAATAATGATTCCAAGGAGTCACAGAGCACCAACAAACTTTGGGTCCCTTCCCTCTGTGAGCCTTGCTTGGGAGGGCAGCGGCGAGTTAGATTTGCCATCCAGTTGAGTAACCAGAACTGGTGGTGCTCAGAGAGCCAAGAATTACGAGAAAGCTTTTCAGAGTAATGTGTCATCCCTTGAATAAAAGATGCCAAGTCACCCCAGAACTCTCTAGCCAGCTTGTAAGCACCAGATTCTCTGCTGATGCTTTTGGTGTGGGTTCACCTGAAAGCAGAATCTGAGGTGAGGACTTGGACACAGATAGTTTATTTGAGAGAAAATGCCACAAAGCAGGAATAAGGGGACAGCGTGAGTGGGGGGCGGGGCAGGGGAGCAGGGAAGGCCAACATGAGGGTGTAGTACTTAGGGATCCTACCATGGCCAATGGGATCTCAGTTCTTCCAGCACTTTCCGGACACCACAGAGTGCCTCGTGGAATCGTGTGCTGGCAGGATGCACGGCTGGAGCATTTACCCACTAGCTCCCATTCCCCACTGACTGGGCATTGTCCTTATGTGTCAACAAAGACCCCAAGGGGCTATGGGCTTGAGGTGGGACCCTGTCAGCAGGAGGTAGGTCTGAGCTCACACAGAACAGGAGGGCGGAAATCGGAGGTGGGCCAAGGAGGTGTGGTGTGGAGCTTGAATGCCTTCTGCTACAACCTAGAAATCTAGAATCCTTCTTGGTTTCACTGATTTGAGCAAGTTCCCTCAACTTTCCCCTGTCTTATCTCCTCTTCCTATCTTCCCCATTCCTGCAGGTCTCTGTTCTTACCCCATATTCCAAGTGACAGTATATTTCTTTGACTCTGGATGGCAGATGCTGTTTGTTTTATTTTTTAGTAACTCCCAAATTCTGAAATCCTTAGCCGTAATTCTTATTGAGTCTTGTCAAGAGCAAGGGTTGGGCCTCCTGAGAATTTCCCCCACCTGAGGCGGGGGCTGGGGGCGGAGGGCGGGGGCCCCCTGCGGTTCCCCACAAGTGACTGAGTTCTGCTCTTCTTGCCGCATCACCGCTTGAGACCAGAATTGGAGGAAGACAGGGATGGGGAGAGTAGAAGGAGGAGACAAGTTATCTTGAGCTGCTGTCCTCGGCTTGGGGGATGGGGGCCTCCAGCTTGGCTATGGAGCAGTTCCTGTGGGACTCTGCTGTGGGACTGGTCTGCCGGGAAACCCCACCAATATCTGAGTGTACCTAAGATGGAGGGATGGCTGGCTTTCCAGGGCTTTCTTGGCTTCTGGTTTGGTTTAAATATATAAGTATTGACCACAGTGAGGACATTTCTGCAGCCCTCTGAGGCTTTTTTAGAACCGTGTTCTGACCTTTTGGCTTTTTTGTGGGCAGCACTGGGATTAGTGTGTCAATCTCTGAGTATAGAAACTAGAGGCCCAAAGGAGTTGAGTGATTTACCGGAAGCTGTGTCATTTTTCCCTGGTGGCGGAGCGCTCTAGAACCTGGGCGTCCCGACTTCCTCCTTGAGTTCTTGACTCTCCACTCTCCACCTCCCCCCTGACCCCTGCCCACCAACACAGAAACTCAGCGTTTTATTCCTGGCTCTGTCTCTAACTTCAGACCTCTAGCCAGATTGTAGCTCTGTGGGGACAGGGCCTGTGCTTTATTTCTCGCATAACTCACTGCTCTTAGCCCGGGTCTAGGCAGCGCAGGCGTTTAACAAAAACTCCCTCATGTCCCTGGAGGTAGAATGCTCCGAGTAACTGAGCACCAAAAACGAGGATTAACTTTGGCCCCTCACCAGGTCGGATCTAGCCCACCGCACTCCATAGGCCCATTTATCGGGACCCCTTGCTTGGAAGTTCTGCCTTCTCACTAAATAGGATTCACCTGCTACCTTTTTCTGGGCGTTTGCTTCATTCACGGGCAAAGGGAGGGCATCCTCATGGACCACCGAGCCCTTGCTCCAGGGGGCTGACTTCCATCTATTTCTGCTGTTTGGCACATGATGCCCCACATAGCAGAGTGGCCCTGCTGCATCTGTCCTTTGCCCAGGATTAGGCAGTGCTGTTGTCCCTGAATCTTTGGGGGCAGGTCTGCTTTGTTAACCTCTCTTCTCCTCCCTCCTTCACTAAAGAGCATGGAAAGTGCTGACTGGGGACGGAGGCGACTCGCTGCTTAGACAGACACCCTTAGAGCAGTGCTGGCAAACCAAGTGTCAGATGGTCTTTGTAAGAATATTCCATTTATTCCTGTTGGTCTTTGAGTTGTCAGAGCTTTGAGTGGTTAGGGCCAAGGAGGTGAGGTGGGGTGCTGAGCTCCAGGAGTGCCTTTGGATGGGCAAAGGAAGCGTGGGCTCTTTAGCCTGTTCCTCATTCCCAGGCTCTACCCACAACCCCTGATTAAAATTAAAAGAGATCCACCACGCCCCACACACACCATTTCCCATCAGACTTTTAAATGAAATAATTTAACAAAGATTATTGAGTGCTAATCACAGGTGCCATCATTTGGGGACTACAAAGAAGTATTCAGTGGGTTCTCTGCCTTCGAGCAGCTTCTGGTATAATTGAAGAGACAAGGACACACGATGAAGACCAGGCCAGGCAGGTTTGGAGTGCCAAACGAAGGGCACGACCGCTGAGGAGGAGATCAGAGTACTTGGAAGGGAGAGGAAGCACTTTAGATTGATAGGGACAAGAGAAGCCTTCCTGGCAGAAATGAGATTTCAGTCAGATCCCTGAAGTCACACACTTTTCTTTTTCTTTTTTTTTTTAAGATTTTATTTATTTATTTGACACAGAGAGAGAGATAGTGAGAGCAGGAACACAAGCAAGGGGAGTGGGAGAGGGAGAAGCAGGCTTCCTGCCGAGCAGGGAGCCCGACTCGGGACTCAATCCTAGGACCCTGGGATCATGACCCGAGCTGAAGGCAGACGCTTAACAACTGAGCCACCCAGCCACCCCACACACTTTTCTTAGAGTAAGTGTTAGAGATATATCCTTTTGGAGTAGGACTTTATTGCACATTTTTAACACATTCACCACCAACAACAACGTTAGGATCCTAGGGATGAGGTTATCGAGATCCTGGATATTCACCATAGTATTGTTTATAATAACCAAAGATTGGGACCAACCTAAATATCAAACAAGGGGACATTGGTTAATTAGACTGTGGTCTCTAATAGTCCCCATGTTGTGGAAAACCAGGCAACCATCACGCATCGTTTATGCAGAATTTTACTTATTTACATCAAAAAATGTTCACAGTGAATTGCTCAGTGAAAAAAAAATTAGGTTCTAGAATAGTATGTCCAGTATGAGTCCATTTATATTTGTTAATATAATAATGTGCTAAAACATGACCGTTTCATTCATCTTCTTTTTGCTTATCCCTTTTATGATTTTTGCTACATATGCATTAACTAGTAAATACACTAACTTCTGGGGGCACCTGGGTGGTTCAGTCGGTTAGGCGTCTGCCTTCGGCTCAGGTCATGATCCCAGGGTCCTGGGATCGAGCCCTGCATCGGGCTCCTTGCTCAACGGGGAGCCGGCTTCTCCCTCTCCCTCTGCCTGCCTGCCTGCCTACCTGTGATCTCTCTGTCAGATAAATAAATAAAATCTTTAAAAATAATAATAATAAAATAAAAAATAAAATAAAATAACTTCTGATGTTTTCCCTTTTTCTAGGTACCAGAGTTGGAACGTCCTATAGCCATTGTGGGGGGACAGGTCCAGTGGGGTCACATGTCCCTTATTCTGTGGGGACAGGCCCTTGGCTCACTCTGGTCCTCAGTTCCTGAAAAGACAAGTTAGCCGGCCGGGGATGGGGGGCACTGGGCAGCCGGCTTCCTTCTGGTTCAGAGAGCCATGTCTGGGAGGAAGCACTAAGAGTTCGCTCTAGTTCTGGAAGCCTGCGTACTTCCTAGGCACGCGGCAGCTGAGGCTGAGTTGCCCTGTCGGCGTATGTGGGAGCCATATTTTTTAAGTCCAGCCTTCTTCGTGCTTTGTATTTTAGTCAGGGAATCACTGCTGCCCCCTGTCTAGCTAATTACAGTGCTGGGAAGATTCTGAGCCTCTCTGGGAGAAGGTTACGAGACAAGAGTGACAGAATCCATCTCTTCGCAGTAGCGGTGGTGGACAGGGTCTCTGTTCGCTGAAAAGCTCCTTCAGATGACCTATTTGGTCTAGACTCTGTCTGTCTCAGTAATAGCTGTCATCTGAATGTCACATTAGGAGATTGGGTGCTTCCTTTCCCTTCCCCGTCAGCAGGTTTGAGATTAATGTGTACTATATTCTAATTTGAATGCTAATTAGTGTTTTTAAAATCCCCTTTTTATCACCTCATTTCCCAAAACTAAAACCTTCCCTCTCTTCTCATTGCCTCTAGGCTCAAGTCCAGACTCCTCCGCCTGGCATCCAAAGGCCTTTCACATTCCGACCCAACCCCCCTTCATACGCCTTATTCCAACTAGTGACCTTCTTAAACCCTCTGTGGTTCGTCAGAGCCAAACCATTTATTCACGGGCCCCCAGTACATTTGCATGCTGGGACCCCTATGCCTCCTCTCTAAACCGTCCTTCTTCATTTTGTGCAAGCCAGTTCTCCTCTTCTTTCCCGGTCCAGCTCCAGTCCTCCCTCCCCAAGTCTTCCCAGACCCCTGGAGTGCACAGGGATCCCTCCTCGGCCCAACACTTTCAGCACGAGGGTCTGTACTGCTTTCTTTGGCATATTTTTAAAAAACTGTGGTAAAAACCAAATAACAAAATTTACCCTCATAACCATTTCTAAGTGTGGTTCAGTAGTGTGAAGTCGGCTCGCGTTGTTACGCAACCGATCTCTAGAACTTTGTCGTCTTGCAAAATTAAAAACTCTATACCCATTACGCACCAAGTCCTCATTTCATTTTGCTTGGCATTTTATCAAGGACCGTGTTGCAACTTCATAGATGCCAAACTGTATCTTTCAACCAGCATTCAGTGGGCGCCAGTGTTCCAGGCAAATCCTTAGTAGGTTCGAGGGAAATATGAACTGGAGGAGACACAGCCACCAAACGTGAAGAGTTCACTTTATCATTTGTCTATGTCTCCTCCCTCCCTCAACAGGTGATAAGAGAGGGACCTTCCTATGAGCCACAACAGTTCCTTTTTTGGGAACAAGGCAGAATATTGTGACTAAATACATGCAGGCGTAGTCCTTGGGTTCCTATGACACCCAGGATAGGGCTGGGTGTACGCTTACTACGTGTTATTTGCTAATTGCATATGCTGATGCTGATTCTTGAGGATTCGAGCGGTCTTTATGTGCTTTTAACTAGACTGTGACTTTTTTAAAGAAAGAATTTTGTGTGTTCTTTCATCATAACAAGGTTACTTTTATTGTTTTGTCTTATAATAAACATAATATGCGCTTGTCAAAGCAATTTTAAAAAACCGAAAATACAGAACATCAATACCAGTAATAGAGTCTCACTGTCCCAGAGATGACTGCTACTAATTCTGTGCTTCTGTCCTTCTAAGTATTTGACTCTTCAGATTCAGACACACATACAGATGTATTTTTTAACAAAAATAAAATCCTATCATGGATCCGTGCTCCTTTGATCTGCTTAATATGGCTTGAATATCTTTGCCTGTCAATAAATTCCTTTAATATGCCAGGCACCAGTTGAGACATTAGGAATAAAGCAATGAACAAAACTTGCTTAAAGCTTACATTGTGGGTTGAGATGAAGGGTTGGGGGGGATGACAGTAAAATGAACCAACAAACAGAATAATTCCAGATACTGATAAGGGTTATTAAAACCACGTGAGAGTGACAGGGGAGCTTCCTATGTAGAGATAGGGGGAAGAACATTCCAGAAAGAGAGAACAGCTAATACAAGGACCAAAGCTTGGGAATAAACTTGGCACGTTTGAAGAACCATAAGAAAGCTAGGGTGGCTAAAACAGTGAGGAAGAGGGAAATTTGTGTATTGAGTCACAGAGTTAGATGTAGATGGAACTTTTTATAGGGCCTATGTTGGGCGTTGTAGACTATGGTCAAAAGTTTGGATTTTATTCTAAGGTCAGTGAAAAGCTGTTGTAGGGAAGGGGCATGATCTGATCTGTTTTAGAAATATTGCTCTCCATAAATGTAATTTTTCTCATTAACAGATTAAAAGAGACAAAAACCCCACATAATCATTCCAGTAGATTCAAAGAAAACTTTTGATAAAAATCAACACCCAGCAGAGGAAAACAACACACAACAAGCGATCTGGTATCTTCACGGAGTAGATTGTGAGGAGGTGGAGGGAAAGGATTCAAAAGACACATTTCAACATTAGGTAAATGCATGTTACTAAGTGAAAGAACCCCAATCTGAAAAGGGTACATACTGCATGTTCCAACTATGTGATATTCTGGAAAAGGCAAAACCACGGAGGCAATAAAAAGATCAGTGGTTGCTAGGGGTTGGGTGGGGAAAGGAATGAATATGCAGAGCACGGAGGATTTTTAGGGCAGTGAAAATACTGTGTACGATACCATCATGATGGATACATATTATCAACCATTTGTCCAAACTCATAGGATATACACCACCAAGAGCGAGCCATAATGTAAACTACAGACTGTGAGTGATAACGATATGTCAGTGTAGGTTTATCACTTTCACAAATGTACCGCACTGGTGGAGGATGGTGATCGTGGGGAGGGCTGTGCGTGTGTGGGGGCAGCGGGCAGACAGGTACCGTCTCTACCTTCCCCTCCATTTTGCTATGATTCTAAAAACTGCTCGAAAAAAGTAAAGTCTTAATAAAAAAATAACCGAAAAGATTGAAAAAAAATTAGGCAAAACTAGGGGTGCCTGGGTGGCTCAGTTGGTCGAGCGGCCAGCTTTTGGTTTTGCCCGAGGTCACGATCTCGGGGTCCTGGGATTGAGCCCCACTAATGGGCTCTGTGCTCAGTGGGGCGTTTGCTTGTGGATTCTCTCCCTCTCCCTCCCCCTGTGCCCCCTCCCCCTGCTCGTGCTCCCTCTCTCTCTCAAATAAATAAATCAATCTTAAAAAAAAAATTAGGCAAAACCAAACCGTAGTGTTTAGAGATTCACGTTTTGGTGATAAAACTACCCCTCAGAAAGTAAGGAGGTGATTACCAAAAAGTCAGGAGAACAGTTACTCTTAGGTAGGAAGAGAGAAGGGCCTATAAATTGAGGAGAGACACGTGGCAGGCTTTTGGGGTGGTTGGTTTTGTCTCCTTTCATGAATGGTGGTCACAACGGTGTTAGTCTTATAATAATTAAGCCGTATATTTGTTTTGTGCTGTTTTCTATATTTGTGTTATTTTAGCTATAAAAAAAAGTTTTAAAAAACTCAACAGCCACTCATGATAAAATGGGATGAAAGGGAACTTTTTTCCACCAGATAAGAGTGACTATAAAAATACTAGAGTAAACATTTTCCTAAATGGGGGAAATGTTGCAAGTTTTCACTTTAAGACCAGGATTGAAGCAAATATGCTCGTTGTCGCCAGTGCAAAAATTCAAGAGAAAGAAATGAGAGGCATAAGAATTAGAAGAGAGGAAATAAAAGTCATTATTTGCATTTTGTGTCATTATTTGCATAGAAAACTCTGAACAATATACAGATTATTAGAAATAGAATTTGGCCAGTTAACTTGATATAAGATTAATATGTAAAAGTAATTTGCATTCTGTATACCAACAACAAGCTAGAAAACATCAAGAGAAGATGCATTAAAAATACTGTCAGAGAACATCGAATACTTAAGAATAAATCTAACAAAAAGTGTACAAGTTATCCACAGGGAAAAAAAGTGTGTAATTTCATTAAGAGGTATTAAAAAGAGAACTAAATAAATGGAGGGAGATACTACGCTCCTAGGCTGGAAAACGTAATACACGTAAAGATGGCAGTTCTTCATTTCTCCTCTATTTGACCTACAGATTCCAATGAAAGCCCCAACAGGGTTTTTCCTATTATTTGATAGGGATTCTGAAATTTTGAAGACAAAGTAGAAAGAAAAGACTTGCTCTGCCAGCCACCAGGACTCAGTATGAAACTAAGGTGATCAAGACGGTGTGGTCTTGGCACGAGAATAAACAAAACCACCAATACAGTAGATTATAGGGTTCAGAACCAGATTCACACAGATAGGGAACTTCGGCATATGACAGAAGTGGAATGTTAAATCGGTAGGGAAATAAACTATATAATAAATAGAACTTGAAAAAAATTCATATGCAAAAAGGTGAAATTGGACGCCTGCCTTACACCATATGCAAACATCAACTCCAGATGGTTTAAGTATTGAAATATAAAAAAAAACCCACAACTTTAAACCTTTTAGTAGGTAACGTAGGTGATTATCTTTTAGAATTTGAGTAAGGAAGGATTCTTAAATAAGACACAGGAACGACTGACTACAAAATAAAAATAGACAAGTTTGGCCATAGTAATATTAAGAATTTTTATATACCAAAAGGCACCTTAAAGAAAGTGAAAAAGCAATTTATAGGCTGGGAAAAGATCTTTGCTGCACACATAACCAGCCAAGGATTACTGTCAGGGATGCACACAAACCATATCAAGAAATTAATAAGAAAAGCCCAAAATTGGGGCACCTGGATGGCTCAGTCAGTTAAGTGTCTGACTCTTGATCTCAGCTCAGGTCTTGATCTTAGGGTCATGAGTTCAAGCCCGTGTTGGGCTCCATGCTGGGTGTGAAGCCTACTTTAAAAAAAAAAAAAAAAAAAAAGCCCAAATGACCCAGTTTTTAAAAATGGACAAATGACATTAACAAGCATTTCACAGATCAGGAAACACTTAAGATCAACAGGAAGAGATGTTCAACATCATTAGTGATCAGGGAGGTACAAGTTAAGACGACAACTAGAAAATTTCTAGCACCCATTTAAACGGCAAAAACTGAAAAGTTTTATAATACCAGGTGTCAGAAAGGAATTGCAGCCACGGGATCTTCAAAATTCCTGATGGAAGTGTAAATTGTTGAACAGGTAAAGTTTAACATCCACATACCCTGTAATGCAGACATTCCACTCCTAGGCCTATGTCCAAGAGGGGCTCTTGCACATGTACAATAAAGGACACGGGCCAGACTGCATTATTTACAATAATAAAAACCTAGAAAGTCTCACATGCCTGTCGATGAGAGATTGGATAAACTAGTTCTATAAACACAATGGAATATTAGACAGCAATGTAAATGAATGAACTATAGTGATATGCGACAATAAGCATGAATCTTAGCAGAATACTGTAAGTGCAAAAAATACTGCATACCACATGATGTTCTTTTTTATTAAATTAGAAATAGCTCTAATAAAAACATGCATATTTAGGCATTCTTATAGATGCAACAATACTACATAAAAAGGAAAGCAAAGGAATGAGGATTCAGGATGAGGGCTGCCTGGCATGGGAGGAGGTAAGGAGATAGGGTTGCCCGGGGAGCCCAGTGCCTGGTTAGATGCAGGTGATTGTCAGGTTCCTAGCTTTCACTTCAGGTGGTCAATTTACGAGTGCTTATTGTGTTAAAATAGTTACCTAGGTAGCCAGTCAGCAAGCTAGCCAGCTCTGGCTGCTATGTGGAGAATGGGTTGAAGGGGGTAAAAGTAGAAGCAGGGTGACCAACTGGGAGGCTGGTTAGTAGTCCAGGGGAAGGGTGGTGCTTTGTACCCGGATGGTGGCAGTTGCGATGGAGAGTAATGGACAAAGTCAGAATATATTTGGGAGGTGATAGAAGACTTGCTCTGATGGCTTAGAGATGGGAGGTAAGGAATATTCTATCCTATGAAGCTAACATAATTTATTTAACAATCAGCTCTTGTCATCTCGGTTGTTCACAATATTTTTTGCTCCATAAGAAGGTCTAAAATGAATATCCTTATAGCTTAGTGTTCATATATCTAAATTAATTTCCTAAGTGCAACTTCCAGAAGTGAAATTGTTATACCGAAGGATATGTGCATTTAACAAGGCTTGTGATACATATTCCCAGATTACCTTCCTGAAGGGTTGTAGTGCTTTAGCTACCACTAGCAGTATGAGGCCATACCCATCCTTCCTTTTTTTCTCTGTCCAGAGCTCTGTATTCAGAGTGGTCTCACTGGCAGTCGGAGGGGAATGTGTATCTTTCTAGCAATTTCCCCTGGAATGATTTTTGTGGCCAGGATCCTAACCATCCAGAGAACATTTCTCTGCTTCCTTCAGTGGGCAGCCTTAGGGCTTTGGATTCCTGCATTTGGTCCTTCTACGGAGCATACCGTCTAGGATATGAGATGGCATAATCTCTTCCTTGGGAAAGGCTCCTTACCACGTGGATCAAAGAGAACTCTCCCTTCTTTGATGCCTAGAGTCTTCCACTCAGACTCTGCCTACCCCCAACCCTCAAAGAGCCCTGGGGATTTCTAACAAACCTGGCAGTTTTTCTGAGTCATTTGGGTAAAGGTTAAGCAGGCATATAAAAGAATTAATCAATTAATTACTCAAGTTCATGTCCCCTCAGAGCATCTGGAGCCGCACTATCCAAATATAGTAGCCCCTAGCCACAGGAGGCAATTTAAATTAATTAAAAATAAATAATTTTAATTTCAGTTCCTCAGTTACACTAAACATTTCAAGTGCTCAGTAGCCACACGTGGCTAATGGCTAACATATTGAACAACACGGATCTGGAACATTTCCATCATCATAGAAAGTTCTATTGGACAGCACTGCAGAAGTTGGGTTACTCAGGATATGTTCTTAGGAGTCCTTTTATTTTTTATTTATTTTATTTATTTGTGGGGGGAGAGAGAGAATGATCGTGTTCGTGCACAAGAGTGGGGGGGAGGCGCAGAGGGAGAGGGAGGATCCCAGGACCCGGAGATCATGACCTACGCTGAAGGCAGACACTTAAACAACTGAGCCACCTAGGTGCTCCCGCAGGGGTCCTTTTAGATGTAGGATTGGAATGCTCAGTGAGGGTAGGTGGAAGTTATTGGTATCAGCATGACTTGCTAGATAGATAGTTCCTTGCTGATCTGGAAATCTGTTCTTATTATATCTAGGTTCTTTTCACCGGTTCCTCTCTGTCCTTGAGCAGGGGACTCTAGTTCTGTGACGGTTATGCCTTAAGAACTGTGTGTATGTATATTTTATAAGAGAAATCTGATTTCTAGTTCATGACATTGACCGACCTAGGCCAAAGCCATTTTCCTCTAGCGCAAGGGCCTGGAAAGGAAATCCCAGGGGCAGCGCCTGACGCGCAGGCAGGCTGTGGTTCTGCCTGGGTTTGTTTGGCTGGAGGGGAGAACGTTATAGCGGAGCCAGGGACTCAGAGTTCTTCATTCCTTCCTGTCACCTCAGTTTCTTCTCACACAGCATGAGGATGACACTGCTCCTAAGCATTCTAGAGTTGCAAGAAAGGGGTGCTTAAGGGTAATGAAGCTCCAGATTCTGTCTTCTTTCTACCATCCTGGGGCTGTAGTTCGTTAGCGTCTGCCTATGTCCCTTCCCTGCGTATGTCCAGACCCTGCTGTGAGAAGCCCTCTTCCCATGACCTAAATATAGCCCTGGGAGCCCCAAACTCCATATTCTAGTCTTGACTTGTGCACTGACTCATGGTATGAGTCTATGTAAGTCACTTCCCCTCTCCTCCCAATGGGTCATCAGGGGTGGAGGAAGGATAATGGCCCTGAGTCACCTCCCAGAGAGGAGCTAATTAGGGCTCATTGAGGCAGAGAAGTGGCAAGTTGAAAGAGCAATGGAAGGAGTGGGACTAGAGTGGGGCTCTGAGGAGGGGCCTGGCTTTCTCGCTGCCCAGGCACTCTGCCTGCTTAGGCCCAGAAGCCGGGATCTATGGTTAGCTTCAGAAGGGCTGTAAACCTCCCTGAATTATGTACAAGAGTATGTGGGTACCGGCCTGCAGGCATTTGTCCGCAGGCGGTCCATAACTTCCATCAGATTCTCGGAGAGTTAAGTAACCCCCAAAAGGTTCTGAATCACTGCCTTAGGAGGCCCCACTCCTTGGCCTTCTTGGGTGCTGAAGAGAGCAGATGCATTCTTGCCTGGGGAGGGGCAGTGAAGTCCTGGCGGTCAGATCGCAGCCCCTCTGAGAACAAATGTGCAGAAGGGCCCGCCGGCCAAGTACACACTGAGCCCCTACCGACTGCCTCGCACTAGGGCAGGCCCTTGAGGTGAAATCGAAATGCGTTTTGGCTCCCATCCTCTACCGCTGAGGTCTGATCGTCCCAGATTTTTGGCCCCGGGTGAGGTTGGTGTCTGTGTGGGCACATCCCAGAAGACAAAGGTGGAGTGCTTGTGCCCAAGTAAGGTAAGCTGAGCAGGTCTCCAGGCTGAAGGTAAAAGCCCAAGTTATAGGGAAATGGTCACCTAGGGAGGCTGTGGAGTGCAGCAGAAGGGTCATAAGCTAGGTCTGAGGACACCTGGGTCCGGATCCTGATGTTGACCTTCAACTGCTTTGTGACACTGATTGTTGCTTAGCTTCTCTGCGTTTATTATGCTATCTGTAAAATGGGTTAACTTGCCCTGTCCTAAATACTGACAGTGGCTGTTACGGAAAATAAAAAAGAATTTAACAAAAATTAGCATTTGTTATGTTTTCCTTTTTTTTAAAGTATAAATGCCCATTGTCGGAAATAATTGTAAACCCAGAAACACATCATGAAAAAAAGAAAAACGACTCACAATTTTACCACGCCAAAATACATCCTCTTGTAAGTCTTGGTATTTCCTTCCAAATTATTTTTCCATGCATATATTTTTTTCTCCTTACTAGATCTTAATGTTATAGTTTTATATATAATTTTATATACTACTTTTTCTCACCTATTACTATATGGTGATTATTTACCATATATTGGCCATATATAAATATATGCCATTAATTGTTCTTCAGAAACCTGAATTTTAGGGGTACCTGAGTGGCTCAGTTGGTTAAGCATCTGCCTTCGGCTCAGGTCATGATCTCCAGGTCCTGGGATCAAGCCCCACGTTGGGCTCCCTGAGCAGCAGGGAATCTGCTTCTCCCTCTGCGCACCGCCCCCCTCCCCCCCCCCCACCGTGTGCACACTCTCTCTCTCTCGCTCTTAAATAAATAAAATCTTAAGAAAAAAAACCCTGAATTTTAATGGCTGATGTTCTATCATTTGAAAGAGCCAAACTTTAAGAAATTTACCCAAGTGTAGGCCATTCATAATGTAGGCCATTCCAAATATTTCCTTATTATAAATAAATGCTTTGTTGAACACCTTTGTATATAAATCTTAGTATTCATTTCTTTCTTTATAATAAATTCTTAGAATTGAGGTTTTAGGGCCAAAGTGTAAAGCTGATAAAGTTACACACACACACACACACACACACACACACACACACACCCAGGCAAGGCATTGATGGGAATGATGATGAATTCATGTGGACTTAATATCCTTATATACCTATTGCAATTGAGGAATTTCTGGGTGTCTGAGGTAGATGTCTCCATGACCCTGGTGGGGCTCTAGGAGTGGGCATAGAATTTTACAATAGAATTAGTGCCTACTTCTCTCTCGTAGAATTGTCTAATGCCAGGAAAACAAATCATTTATGGTAAGAAAGTTTTCAGTATGAGGGGGCAGGGAGTATAGGCCACATATCATTAAAAAAAACAACAACAAGCAAACCTAAGTGTTTGAAACTCTGGGGTCCAGTCAATACCCAAATAACTTGTTAATAACATGAGCAAGTCACGTTATTTCTCGGGCTTGGGGAGACGAATCCTTAACCTCTCTGACACGAAGGAATGCTGGGGACATGTAATGAAATTGGGTGCATGTGAACTCATTGAACATAATCACAACGTGGTCAAGGTGGTTCTTTTGCCTTTCTCATCACGAGGTGAGGGCTGGCAGGAGAAACAGAGGTGATGAAGGCAAGTTGTCTGAGGGGCGAGAGGGACGTGAGGCTAGGAGACCTCACGAGGAGTGTCCTAGAGGCTCCGCATGGAAAAACCTTCAAGAGGAGCAGCCCCAGGATGGGCCAGGCCTTTCGGCTGGGCCTTGCGCGGGATCCACTCTGTCCTGGGGACCATTCCTGGACTGAGACACTGATGCCTCCCACGAAGCTGAGACCTTGTCATGTGACGCTGGGTACCTTGGGATTCAGCTCTTTGGAAGGCAGTTTTAGTGGCTTGTCTGGTCAAACTCACAGCCACCTTCTCTTTCAAATCTTAAAGATAGGCTGGCTGCTGCCCTGTGGGAATGGGGGAGAGGAAAGGAGGAGGCCACTCTGACCCATCTGCTTACCTTCAGCACAGAGACTGTGAGAATCATGACAAAACATCTTGCATGAAATGGATCCTCCCTGTCCACAGGAATGTGCAACCCTCCCCAGCCTGCAGCAGCCAGAGACCTAGTGTCATAAACAGAGGCTGTGGTACTGAGCAGTCGGGCCAAGTTAATCCCCCAGACGTCAGAGCTTGGCCTGGTAGAGATGGGAGCGGGGCTGATAACGCCTGATGAAGGGGAGCGTGAGAGCAGAGGCGTGGCAGACAGGGTGGTGCGCACCCCTGGAAAGGCAGTTTCTGACTGAGGCAGACGATAAAAGCCCACCCATGGACAAGACCCCTTCTCAGCCTATTTAGAGTACCACGCCAAGGGGCTGGTCTTCAGAGCCTGTGTCCCAGCTCGCTATACACGGGGAACGCAAGGCACCTCGCAGGGGATAGGGGTAGGATAGTCCCTGAAACCCAAAGAGAAATGATCGTTGGCATTTCCTGAGCCCACCCTGAACCAAGAGACACGCAGAACAATCCCAAGAGGTCCCAACTCCCAGAGAACTTGAACCTGGCCGTGCGGTCCTGATGGGCACTCTGCTGGTCCTCGTGCCCCTCTCCTGTTCTAGTTGACTATGACGAGAAGAAAAGCAACTAATGAGCAATGTGAGATGCTATAAATGGGCTCGGTCATGTGGTGCAGGCTAGGAGCGCTGTAGGAGTTCAGAAAAGGCAGAGATCGGTGTGGGCTGAAGCGATCAGAACAGGCTGCCCAGAGAACGGGGCCAGGAGCCAGGGCTCACAGGTTTGGATCCACTGTGGAGAGGGAGGGAGGAGGCAAGGAGGGCCTTTAGTGTGGATGGGAACAAGCCGGAGAGCAGTGAGGCTGGCGCCCTGGGTACCCAGGACCCAGCAGGGATGCTGGGGGTAGAGGAGTGGTGGGAGGGCGGGGAGGCAGCCAGATTGTAGACTGTTTTGAATTCCAGGCAGAGGAGTTTCGTCTTGATTCTATAGCAAATAGAGAGTAGTAAGAACCCCTAGTGAGAGGAAATGTAGGAAGCCATGCCTTGTTGATTACTCCCACCGAATTAATTCCTTTTTGCCCTCGGTGAGGCCTGCTAAGCCCCTCAGAGGCCTCCTCTGAGAGCTGAGCTGTATAGCTCTGTTATGCTCTGTGGCTGCCACGGCCTTGGGGGTAGCTGCGAACCCCTCCTTCTCCAGCCGCGCCTCCAGATACTGCTCTGGTCCTCATTTTTCTCCGCACTAGTGTCTCCTCCAGGCTGGAGGCCTGGGACTTGTCAGCACTCAGGGCAGGGGAGAGGACAGACATACTGGGGACTTGCCCTGGGCCAGGCTCTGGGCTGGGGCACGGACCTGAGCAGGACCCAGGCTCCGTCGCTGGAGCTCACAGTTTGGTGGCACCAGATGAAGTACCACATGGAGAGCGTGATAGGTGGCTGCCTGCCTCCGACGCCAAACTGAGTCTGCCTCACAGCATGCTGGAACCGTGGAGCCCTCGATGGAGTCCTGGGAGTTCTGAGACCTGTTCCTTGACTAATTCCTTACTTCTGAAGCACCTGGGCTAGAACCAGAGCTTCAGCCTGGCTCTACACAGCCACCTGGGCTCTCTAGATGAGCACCCCTGGGTTGAGGGAAGGGGGAAGGTGGCAGCGGCATGACTGACACGATGAAGCGCGGTAGGTGAAGGTTCTAGAAGAGTCCCACTCGAGGGAGATCCAGAGCGGGGAGGGAAATGGCTGCTGGGAAGACTGGCACTCTCCCCCACAGCCGTGTCGGGTGAGTGAGCTACATTTTCCGGCCTGCGGACTCTAGCGCTGGGGGTTTGGGAAGAATGGTTCGAGCCCCGTCTGGGAGAAGGGGATGTTGGAGGAGCAGGGATGGCCAAGGGGGCATGGCCCAGTCCAAGATAAGCAGGACTGTCAGGCTGGCGCTGGACGTGAGCGGCCGCCACGTGCTCAGCTGCCCCTCTCTCTGCCAGGCCCGGGAGCACGTGCAGCGAGCCCAGCCTGAATCCCGCTGGCTCCCTTCTGGGCCCTCATTTCTGGATCAGTCACACCACAGGGAGCCCTTCCCGGGGAGCTGCCACCACTGTTGATGCTTCTGCCAACTCTTCACAGCCACGGCGGCACCCCAGGAGCTGAAGCTTAGCATCTCCATCCCTCTTCTGCCCCCTCGGAGAAGCATCTACAGAAACCTCTTCTCTGCGCGACCAGCTGCTTGTAGGGGGTAATCAAGTTGAGAGTTGCATTAAGTTCAGCCATTTGGGAAAGGCAAGTAGGAGGGAGATTCCCCAGGGAAAAGGAGCTGCTTGGCGGGCGCAGAAAGTCTGGGGAGAGGAGCGCTAGGGAGAGGAGACAGGGAAAGGAACTGGGAAGAACATTCTGTATTGATGCCAAGGGACTGTGGAGGTTGGTGTTGGCATTACATAGAGTCCTTCTAGTCTGAAGAGATGGTTTTCTCCCCACAGTGACCCCAACCTTTCAAAGCCATTCTTTCCCCACAGAGCTCTTTGGAGTTGGGGGTGCCGAATGGCAGCCAGAGAACTTGGACTTTTGGAAGATGGACGGTCTTTCTGCTCCTCACCCTTCAAGGCTACCTGCCTAGGAATAGTGGCCATGGGAGTAGAGTGGCTGGCCCCAAGGGAACAGACTGCAACCTGCCTTGTGCTGGGAGCAGAGCTTCTTTGCCTGTTCTTTCCTGTGGGTGGAAGGGTCTACTTTCAAGAGGTTCTCTTTATCTTGGAGACAGCCTTGGAAGGAACACAACAAAGTAGAAGGAAGATAGAATAGGGGCACCTGGGTGTCTCAGGTGGTTAAGTGTCCAACTCTTGATCTCGGCTCAGGTCTCAATCTTGGGGATGTGAGTTTGAGCCCCGTGTTGGGCTCCATGCTAGGCATGGAGCCTACTTAATAAAATAAAAAAAAAATTTTTTTTTTAAAGAAGGAAGATTGAGTATTTTGGGGGATACAGTGAACATGCTGTGAATTAGAGAAATCCCCCCAAATTGCTGGGGCTGAATGTCTTTGGGACAATTGGCTCCATCTGAATCCAGGCCCCCGCGTCGAGTCAGGGGAGAGCTAGGCTGCCTCACCTGAGTGTCCCTGGAACCCCCAGTGGCTGAGTTCTTCCCAGTGTGGGGAGAGTTCAGGGGCTGCTGTCACCAAACCCACCTGCCTCCAGATGTTCAGGGAGCGAGAGGAAGGAAGAGACAGTGATAAGCAGAAATGGCCTGGGAGGTGGCTATGTGGAAGGGCCGCCATGGAATACGATGGGCCTTAGGATTTTGTTTTGTTCTGCTTTCCTAAGCTTTGCAGTTTTCCATAAAGTATTCTCAAAGATAATCTCATATTAGTTATATAATATTGCATTAAAAAATTACCTCGAGGGGCGCCTGGGTGGCTCAGTCGTTAAGCGTCTGCCTTTGGCTCAGGTCATGGTCCCAGGGTCCTGGGATCGAGCCCTGAGTTGGGCTCCCTGCTCAGTCGGGAGCCTGCTTCTCCCTCTCCCTCTGCTGCTCCCCCTGCTTGTGCTCTCTCTCTCTCACTCTCTCGCTCACTCTCTCTCAAATAAATCAATAAAATCTAAAAAAAAAGAAAATCACCTCGAAACTTAGTGGCCCCAAATAGCAAAAAACACTTGTTATCTGGCAGTTTCTGTGAGAATCCAGGTACAACTCAGCCAGGTGCTTGTGGCTCAAGGTCTTTGGGGACGGGAAGCACCGCGGACGTCCAGCACCACAGGCCTCTCAAGGTCCAAGTGGGGCCGAAGGGTCGGCTTCGCAGCTCATTCCCATGTTGTCGGGAAGCTTTAGGAGATCTGCTTCCAGGCTCAGCCAGTGAGACTCTCCGCAGCGCTCCCTTACTGCACGGCAGCTAGCTTTCCCCAGGACAAGAACGAAGCTGGTCTGGGGCGCCTGGGTGGCTCAGTCGTTAAGCGTCTGCCTTCGGCTCAGGTCATGATCCCAGGGTCCTGGGATCGAGTCCCACATGGGGCTCCCTGCTCTGCAGGAAGCCTGCTTCTCCCTCTCCCACTCCCCCTGCTTGTGTTCCCTCTCTCGCTGTGTCTCTCTGTCAAAATAAATAAATAAAATCTTAAAAAAAAAAAAAAAAAAAAGAACGAAGCTGGTCTGTTTATACCCTAATCGCAGACCTGACATCCTATGACTTGCCATTTTCTGTTTGTTAGCAGCAAGTCAGTAAGTCCAACCCACACCTATGGGGATTAGGTTACACAGAGTGTGAATGCCAAGAGGCAGGGATTATTGGGGACATTTCATTTTTTAATTTTTTTTTAAGATTTTATTTATTAGAGAGAGAGTGTGTGAGAGTGAGAGAGCCCAAGTGGGGGGAGGAGCAGAAGGAGAGGGAGAGGGAGAGGGAGAGGCAGACTCCCCACTAAGCAGGGAGCCCGACACGGGGTTGGATCCCGGGACTCCGGAATCATGACCTGAGCCGAAGGCTGACGCTTAACCGACTGAGCCACCCAGGCGCCTATCTGGGACATTTTAGAGGCTGCCTGCCACACCTCTCATTTCAGCCCCATGGCACCTCTGCACTAGACAGGGAGAAACGGTCCATAGGTAAGGAGGAAAGGAGCTTGAGAGGGGAGCGCCTCTGCCCAGGACCACAGAGATACTAAATGGTTGATTAGAATTGGAACCTTAACCTTGGTGTCCGTCTGACTTCCGACTTAGTAGACTTACCCTGATGCCTTGCTGTCTGTCAATCCCACTGCCTATTGATATTCGTGCTTGGGAATTGGAGCAGCCTTGAGTTGACTGGGCAACTGTTGGGGGCTTTGATGCTGTGCGACTTGCTGCTTGGTGCTTTCTGGCTGTTTCCAGAGTGTCAGGAACATGGCTCATAATCATTTCCTTCAATAACAAGCACAATTTCTACTATACTCCTTTTAATTTTTTTAAGTAAACCCTTTATTTTAGAAGTTTTAGATTTACAGAAAAATTGTGAAGATAGCCCAGGGGGTCCCCATATATCCCAAACCAGTTTACCCTATTTTTAACATCTTACATTTGTTACAATTAATGAAGCAGTATTGAGACATTATTAACCAAAGTCCATCCTTGATCCATATTTTCTTATTACTCCTTTGTAGTTGAGCCAGGCACTGGGCTAGACATCACTGTGATGAATCCTTAGACCAGTCCTATAAGGTTGGCACTATTATTATCTCTTTGTTGCAGAAGAGGGAAGTGAGGCACAAAGAGATTAAGTCACTCGGCAAGATCACAGAGCTGTGTGCAGAAGCAAAGTGAGCATTTGAACTGTGTTCTCTCTCACTCCCATGTAGTGCTCTTAACCATTTATGCTTTTCTTCCTCCCTCTCATTCTCAGACTCCTGCTTCTACAAAAGGAATTGTACACATAAGCACTAACATCTGGCCGTACCCTTAGGGCCTAAGCTTACGGGAAAGATAAGAAGATGCCAGGAGTCTGACAGTCTTTTCATGACCTTTTTCAGCTTCAGCCTTCTCATCTGTGGGATGATGGGATTAGGTTAATGACCCTGGGTCTCCTCTGCTGCTGACTTTCTGCAACCTTGTCAGTCTGTCCCAGAGCCTTTGTCCAGAGGATCTGGGGGCTGCCGGTGGGAAAACTGGGGAGGCAATGGGCCCAAGCTGCTCCCCAGGCACCCAGCGTCACTGGCATCTGGGGAATGAGCCTGAAGGTTAGTGGGATAGATTTGCCTTCACATAGAATCGATCACTTGGCTGCCCTACAAGGGAAGATCCCAATGCTGTGCCTCTCTACTTTCGAGCTGACTGCCCCTAACTGCTCCAAGAGCCTTCAGGGCTAAGGCCTCTAGGGAAGCCATTCTGAGCAGTGGTTTGTTGTTGTTGTTTTTTTTTCCTGAAACATCAAAGAAACCCACTCTTTGAGGAGCATAAACTCTACACAAAGAATTCACGTATTCATAAAAAGGGTGACTTGTCAGGATCCCAGAGGCCGTGGCCCGGAGTGGCGAAGAACGTGGACTTGAACGTCCTATAGACCCGGCCTGCCTCTCACAAGCTGGTGACCTTGGACACGTTTCTCAACCTCTCTGTGTGTCTCTTTCCACATCTGTAATGCAAGGAAAATATAAGGATAGCTACCTCAGGGAGTAGTTCCTCAGATTACATGTAATTTAGGTAAAATACTTATTACTTAAGCCCATAATAAATACTTAATAAATGGCAGTTATTTTTAGGATTTGTTTGAATAGATCTATTTTACTGGAAGCTCCAAAAATTAGTCTTTTTTGACTCTGAGGTCTGTTTCCCTTTTGGAGTTCTAAGGAATTAGAAAGCGCCAATTGCCGAGAAGCCCTTCAGCCCTGGGATACAGAGGGCTTTACTTGAATGTACTAAGGTGGGGGTGAGGATCTACTGAGCCCCACTGACTGTTTCCTTCTCCACCAGCTGCAAAAGAAGCCTGTGGCCTTGGCAGGACAGTTCCAGCCCAGTCCTGACCGCCCCAGCCAACCTGCCTTGGTGCTGCCTGAAATTCCCCAGATGGCCCTTGGGCTCTGGAGAGCCACCCTCCCCTGGGTATTGAGCTGAACAGCACTGTCCCCAGGGTTCCTCCTGCATTGTACCTCCCAGACCTGGCACCTGGCTCTGTGTCAGCTCCTCTCTGACTCGGCTCGAGTGCTATGTATCGGCCTGGGGCCTTCGACATCATGCTCAGGAGGGGTCGCAGACAGCAGATGCCATGACAGCAGAACCAGGGCCAGGGTGGAAGCCTGGGCCCAGCTGGGCCACACAGCAGGGTCTGCTCCTCTCGCAGGAGGCTCTCATCTGTGCCGCTCAGGCCCCGGGAGCTAGCACAGTAGGGACAGAGGGACCTTACTGTGAGTTCTTGCAGAGCTGGGAAAGGTGTTTAGACCAGCTCTTTTTTGTTTTCCTCCTTCTTCCTTTTTACCAGAAGGCAGAGCATTAGAGAGGCTGGACTTGATTTTGATTCCAAGTTCAAGGCTGCTAGGGTTAGAATTGGCTGAGTGATTCCAAGAGATTTCAGAAGGAAGAGGTACAGGGACGTTCCTATGTTACTGAGGGTGGCCTGTGCATTCATACACACGTAGTGCATATGATAAATAGACATTCGTAACACACACACGAGGCACTTGTGTATCAGCATTTTCAAGAAACCTCTTTTCCAGAGACAGGTTGGCTGCCAGCCCACCTTGGAGGCCCGTGGCCCACATACAGACCAGGAAATGGGTTTTCCACATCCAGGGAACATTTACGGCATCTAAGGAGTCATTCTATGGGTCTGTCCCCCTCTGGGTTTAGGGCGGAAGTGACCTGGACCTGTGACCTGGCAGCAGAGGCCCTCTACCGGCAGGAGCCCCAGGCCCGGTCCCATTTGGAGAGCTGCTGTCCCCAGGCTTAGTGCTGAGAACCGTTGGTCCCGAGGCTGGGGTGGAGGATTAGGCCATTTCTGAGA
The DNA here is from genome assembly GCF_964656455.1 of Halichoerus grypus. Classification (NCBI taxonomy): domain Eukaryota; kingdom Metazoa; phylum Chordata; class Mammalia; order Carnivora; family Phocidae; genus Halichoerus; species Halichoerus grypus. The sequence continues at coordinate 119,555,595 of NC_135713.1, forward strand.
CCTCTGCCCCGTGCGGAGAAGAGATGGGGAATGGCAGCAGCTGAGGCAGAGAAGCAGTATGGAGTTGGAAATTTTTAATAATTTAGACCTCGACTGGCAGAAAAAAAACTACTGGTAAATTATTCTATTAAGAAATACGTAATTTTGACCCTCGTTGAAAGTGTGATTGTCCTGCTTCTGCCCCCAGCCCTCAGGGACGGTGCCCCTTGCTATTTTATGGTCTAGATGGCCGCTCACAACCCTCAGATTCATGTGCTGCCAACTTAACCCAGCTCCCCCTTTGCCAGCCCAGGGCCTTCTCCCCTTCACTCATTTGGTTGAAGCGTTTTGGAGTACCCTGTTGCCTTCCACGGCCGATTTTGTCCCCAGTTTGCCAGGGACAGAGATACCCCCCTTGGGGATGGGGGGAGGAGAAGAGGAAAGAGGGGAAGCTGGAATCCTTTTTACATTATAATCTCTTGTGGCCATTTTCTCAGTGAGGAGGGGAACCCGAGTGAGGAATTGGGATGAAACTTTTTGGGGTGGGGGCATGTATTTCTAAGCCATGGGATCATTTCTCCTTCATGAAACCTTTTTATCCCCCAGACCACACAGGGCCAGGGAGGACTGTGTATCTGGGAAATGCCAGCTCCTAATTTTTCTTTTCCTTTTTTTTATTTTAAAAATTTAATTTAAAAATTACACAAGAGGGGCGCCTGGGTGACTCAGTCGGTTAAGTATCCAACTCTTGATCTCAGCTCAGGTCTTGATCTCATGGCTGAGAGTTCGAGCCCCGTACTGGCCCAGCATGGAGCCTACTGAAAAAAAAAATTAATTAAATTTAAAAAGAAAATAAAAAATAAAAATTACACAAGTGCTTAATTGAGATAAGTTAGAAAGTATGAATGATGAAACAGAAAAAAACCCAGAACATTCATCATCTTACCACCCAGCAGTGAAACTGGAAACATTTTGGAGTAAATTCCTCCAGACCTTTTGCTGTGTCTGTTTTTAAATGTTTTTAAATGTTTTTAAAGACTGTTTTTAAAATGGGGCAATACTATACCTACTGTCTCATAACATGTCCCTTTTTTCATTTAAAAGTATATAGGAACATCTTTTCTTGCCAACAGGCGTATTTTTATGCCATCATTTAAAAAAGTCTCATAGTATTTCATTGTATGGATACAATTATAATTTATTTTCTCAATTATTTATTAGAAATTTAGTTTATTTTTAATTTTTTTGTTATTCCAGTTGTGCTTCTAGATGACCTTTTTTTTTTTTTTTTTTTTTTTGGCATATTCTTACTTCCTCAGGATGAATTCCCTGATGGAATGGTAGGGACTAAAGATATACACCTTTTAAGGCTTGTGATGCTTATAGCTAAATTACAAATCAGAAAAATTGTACCAATTTATGCTTCACCACCCGTGTTGGTCTATTTGTACATACCTTACTAGTGTTCTTTTTTATCTTTAATATCTGATATGCAATATGTTATTTCATTTTAATTTGCTTTACCATTTAGACTGAATATTTTAATATGTTTATTAACATTTTGTGTTTATGTCTTTGTGTATTTTTCTCTTGAGGTATTTATCTTTTCTTACTGTTTTACAAGTTTCTTCTAGCAAGGGTGTTAACCTATTTCATTTGATAAACGTTATATTCAGTAGTTTTTCCAGGTCATCATTTGTGTTTGGTTTTGTGATATTTTTTGACATGAAGATTTACATGTTTTTAAAGTGGGAAACATCTTAATATTTATTTGGGGGCTGCCTTTTGATCTATGCTTAAAAAGACTTCTCTACTTCTGTGTTACATAAACATCCACCTAAATGTTCTAGTGTTTTATTTAACATTTAAATCTTTTAACTACCCACAATTTATTTTTGTGTGTTGGAAGAATGGTATTTTTAAAAATCTTAATTTTTTATCCCAGCACCTTATTGGACAATCCATCTTTTCTCTCTTAATATGAAATTTCATTTACATTCTATATGTATTTATAATATGACACTTTAAAGATTTTATTTGAGAGAGAGAGAGAGAGAGAGCACGCATGGGGGGAGGGACACGGAGAGGGAGAGAGAGAATCTTGAGCATGCTTTGCAATGAGCTTGGAGCCCTACATGGGGTCCAATCTCATGACCCCTAACCATCATGACCTGAGCTGAAACCAAGAGTTGGACGCTTAACCAACTGAGCCACCCAGGCTCCCTTATAATGTTACATTTTATATAAGCAGTGGCACCCTTAATGAAGACACAATTGTTTCTTGCCTTTATAATATAGTCTATTGATCAATCTATTCTGATGCCTCATCCACACTTTTTAAAAAAATTCCCATTGGTTAACGTACAGTGTAACGTTAATTATAGGTGTGTGATACAGCGATTCAACACTTCCACACATCACAATGCCCGTCACCTATTTCACCCATCCCCCTACCCACATCCCTTCTGGTAACCATCAGTGTGTTCTGAGTCTGTTTCTTGGTTTGTCTCTCTGTTTCCCTTTGCTCATTTGTTTTGTTTCTTAAATTCCACATATGAGTGAAATCATATGGTATTTGTCTTTCTCTGACTTATTTCACTTAGCGTTATACTCTGTAGCTTCATCCCTGTCGTTGCAAATGGCAAGATTTCCTTTTTTGTGGCTGAGTAATATTCCATTGCATATATATATACACCACATCTTCTTTATCTATTCATCCATCGATGGACATTTGGGCTGTTTCCATAATTTGGCTATTATAGATAAAGCTGCTATAAACATCGGGGTGCATGTATCCCTTCAAATTAGTATGTTTGTATCCTTTGGGTAAATACCTAGTATTGCAGTTACTGGATCATAGGGTAGTTAAATTTTTAACTTTTTGAGGAAGCTCCATACTGTTTTCCAGAGTGGCGGCAGTCATCTGCATTCCCACCAACAGTGCATGAAGTTTCCCCTTTCTCCACATCCTCGCCAACACTTGTTGTTTCCTGTGTTGTTGATTTTAGCCATTCTGACAGGGGCAAGGTGGTGTCTTGAGGTGGTAGTTTTGATTTGCATTTCCCTGCCTCACCCACACTTTTTACATTCTTGTAGCTTTATAGTACATTTTAATATCTGACAGTGCAAGTGCTCTTTTTAAAATTTTCTTGGCTTTTCTCAAACGTTTATTCTTCCAGATGAGTTTGAGAATCAATTATGCCCTTGGGATTTTGATTGGAATGGTGTTAAATTTAGAGATTAGCTTGGAAGATTTACATTGTAAAGCACTACAGTTTTCTATCAATTCATGTCTTTTTGTTTGTTTCCTTGAGCAGAGTTAGAGCATGGCTTTCTGTTGGTGGATCCTGTACATTCCTTACTGACTTCATTCCTATCATTTTATGTTTTTGTTGACATTGTTCATGGAATGGTTTTTCCATCATATTTTCTAAATGTACATTGCTTATGGACATGAGGATTCTTGATTTTGATACATTGACTTTGTAACTGGAAGGGAAACATGCTGTCTTCTGGTTTTTCCTTTGGTGGGTTTGTGCCAAAGGCGTGTTTGACCTAATTTAAGGCTATTTAATTTCCTTCTGGATCTGGGCTGTAGCTCCTCCCTGTTATTCCCCGCAGTTGCAGCATAGAGTTTGGGGAAGGAATGGCCGGCCCAGTTGGCTCCTTGTCAGCTGCCTTCTGAGGACGGGCGTGTTGGGAAACAGATGCCCACCGCATTCTTTCCCTACTCCGGCCCCAGCCATTTGGATGCCGGGGAAGAAGTGACTTACCATCTAGTGAAAAATGAGGTGCATGCATCCAAGCTGCGGCAGGCGGAGAGACCACGGAGGAGGTAGTATTTAGATTACATTTGGTGCCAACCCTGGGAGCTCTCAGGAAACACTTCAGGGCCTATGAATGCCATATGCTTGGCATCTGGGTTGGCTGAAGGCATCTGAGGTGGTTTTTACTGTGACTCAAAGGCAGGGGCGGATCAACTTCTTTTCTCATCATGTTCGAGAAGCTGGGGTCAGGCTGACTGAATGGACTCCAGGATGGTGCTGGTGCCGCTGTGTGCTCCCTCTAGGAAGGAGGGAGACTCGTTGACGTTCAAGACGCAAGGCAAAAAAGGAAAACTGGTTGTCCTCATTTTTATGTCTGAAGCAAACATATCTGAAAGTGGAGAGCGTTAAGGAGGAATCCCACCAGGTTTTACACATTCTTCTTTGGTTAAATGTAAAGATTGACAATGCCGTTTCTCTCTGATTTACCACTTGGGGTTATTTCCCAGTGGTGAACCCCCTTTCAACCCTCCTGCCTTTGCACCCACACTGCCCCCCCCCCAGCCACACCCTCTCTTCCTTGCTCTCTGGTCTTTCCTGCATAGGCTGATGCCAGAGAAGAAGATGGCCCCAGAGGTGCCCTAGAGAAGGTCAGCCAGCAGAAGGACACAGGGGCTAGAGTGGTTAGGGAAAGATGTGGAGGGATGAGGGGAGGGGAGCATGGACATGGACATGGAGGGCTGGAGTGGGGAGTGAAACTTAGAACGCTGATTTGGGGCAGGGCCCAAGTAAGCTTTGCCTGCATTTTCTGGTGCCTGGCTCTGAGTGTCCCTCTAGTGGGAGGTGGGGACATTGCTCTGGTCCAGGTGATCCTATAAAGGCCATCTCCTTATGATACAGAGTTTTATCAACCTGGCCTTAAAGGTCCGGTCATGTGCCCAGACCTATCCGGTGCCCAAACCTGGTCATTTTCTCTATTCCCTTTCCTTTCACCACCAGAACCCACTGGAAATCCATGTCCTTCTCCCAGTCTTCCACAGACTTGGTTGGTATTTTACTCCAGTGTTTTGAACCATCTTGTTCCTAGAGTATCCCATTTTACAGCTAGCCTAGTCTTCTTACAAAATAAAACCATCATCCTGTGGCATGACTTAGACAATGTGGATAACAGACACTTTTTCTTTTTTCTGTAGAACCCTTTAGGGACTTGAAAGATTAAGTTTGCCTTTGAACTTTTGCCAGCGCAAGGAAGTAAAAATCGTATTTGTAAAGTGATGGGTGTACTGCCTGGTGGAGAGTAAAATCATGTTGGTTGTTTTATTTATTGCCGTTATTTATACTGTTATTCTTAGATCACGATAGCATACCCAGTTTTCCATATTATTTAACGTTATATGTCGACTGGAGGTAGAGAACTGTTCCAATAAGGATAGAAAGGAAACATATTTCCCTCGCCCTTCCTGTTTGAAAGGCAAAGGTAGTCTAAGCCAGAGGCCATCATGTATTATTCGGGGTGGGCCTGGGGGCTCACTACCCTTCTAAAGTCTAAAATCTTTGAGGACAAGTGTTACATCTGACATTGGCAATCTCTGGGACCTAGCGTAAGGCTGATTCAGTAAATGTTTACAAAGAAAGGTAGGGGAGAGGAATAAGCTGTTGTCACATCTCAGCTTTGGAAGGGACAGTACGATCCCTGTGCAGAAAAAGGGCTTCTAGCTTCTCTGCCAACTAGGGATTCTGCCTTGCTTGAATGCACCTGCTGCCTGAAAGCTCACTCTTTTTGAAGGCTGTGGGGGCGAGGGGCCAACTCTAATCAGTAGGAATATTCCTTCTATTGAGATAGAATCTGCTGCCCCTTAACTTTTGCCTGTTCGTCTCATGTCTGTCTGTTGAACCATGGGAATACATTTAGTCCTTCTTCCAGGTAACAGCCCTGCGGATATTTGAAGATAGCTCTCATTCCTTACTTCCTTCTGCCAAATCTAGAACTTGTTCAGGAAAGCTGTAGGAAACTCTGTGTCAGTCGTAATGGGTTATGAAAAGAAGCCGAGCAAGTTGGCCCTAATCTTGGAGGTTTCGATTAGAATGGTCCTTTCTCACCACTGTCTTAGGGCTGGGGTCTACTCCCTGGGTCAGAAGACTACGACAGAGGCTCTGAGCTTCTGTTCCAGCACCTTCCCCTCCTTCCACCCCAGGTCAGTCCAGCAGCACGTGTGACCCATTCACCATAGCCTTAGGGCCATACAGCTTCATGGTCAAGCGTGCAGGCTTTGAAGCCAGATCGCCTGGATGAGTATCTTGGCCCTGCCAGTTAGTTAACCTCTTTCTGGTTTGAGCGCCCTCATTTGCAATGTGGGGTTAATACTCCCTCTCTCCCCGGGGCTTCAGGGTGTTAGTTCACGTAAAGCACCGAGCACAGTGCCTTGCATATGGTAAGCACTCAGTAAACATTAGCTAGTACTATTATTATTAGAACTGTAGCCATCCTGCCATAGAGAGAATTTTGTGTAAACTTCTACATTAGGCTTGCCCAGTATCCTCCGTCACTCACCAGACTAGGAGTATCCCTTGGGGAAAGGACATTTCTCATTCATTTTTGTTGCCACAGAGCCTAGCATGTAGCAGGTAACTGGAGGAATGTTTGACAAATGAAAAGCCCTGGATTTGTATTTAGACTTTACCAGCTGTGAGACTTTGGACAAGTCATTTAACTCCTTGGAGCTTGAAAGTTTCCATGTGCAATGTGGAAATACTACATAACCTCTCTGGGTTTTGGAAAGGTTAAGGGAGATGACAGATGTGAAAGTCTTTGTTAAAGAGGAAAGTCCTAGGGGGAAAAAAGCCTTACTCAGGTTAGGTTAATAGAGCTTAGCTCCCTGAGGGCCGGGATCGAGTCTAGTCATTTCCTCCTGTCACAGTCTCCACAGTGCCTTACAGATAGTAAGCTGTTCTAAGTTCGGGCCTGGCTGCACAGATGAATGGGGGCTTGGATGGGTGAATGAACTGAATTGAATGATTGACTGTCTAACATAGTATTGTTTAAGCTTTCATGTAAATGAGCTGTTTCACCCCAGAGGACTGTGATCATTAAGGACCAGGATCATGCCCTCAGTGGCTACATCCTTCATATTCTAGCCTCGGACAGCAGGGAGCCAAGGGGCTGAGTGAGTCCAGGTGGTCAGCAGTTCGGGCTGAGAGAGCGAGAGAGAGAGAAAGAGAGAGAGAGAGCGAGAGAGCGTGTGTGTGTGTGTGTGTGTGTGTGTGAGAGAGAGAGAGCGAGAGAGAGAGAGAGAGAGAGAGCGTGTGTGTGTGTGTGTGTGTGTGTGTGTGTGTGTGTGTGAGAGAGAGAGGGAGAGAGAGAGAGAGCGCGCTCCAGATCCTCCGCCCCTGCTTTCCACCAGGTGGCGGGGCTCTACCTGTCGGAGCCTAGTCTCCAGCACCTTCCTCCTCTCTCCACCAGGTGGCGGGGCAGCCTTTGTATCCTGTCTTGCACTGTCGTCTGGAAGGGTGTCCCCTCCTCCCGGGCAAAGGCGACAGGGACAGCCTAACCGGGCTGGAGGTGCTCCTGGAGGTCTCCTGCTTCCCTCCCCATCTCGGGCCAGCTGATGCCCCTGTTGCCCCGTGGAGGCAAAGGAGCAGGCTCGTGGTGGCCTTGCAGCCTCTCAGAGACTGACCACGCTGCTCATCAGAGTAGTGTCTAGAGTACAGCCCGATGGGAGCAGGCCCTCACTGCAGGTTAGCTGAACGGAGATCTCCTGGTGTGGATGGGCGACTGCTGCCCCGGCTCAGAAGTCCCCCTCCTCCCTTTCCAGCCTGCCTTGCTCTTTCCAGATCCCTGCAGGTCTTGGAGGGCAAGCTGCTGCTGTCTCTCTGGCCCGCCCTCCTCGGTGCTGATCTACCAGATTCCTGACTTCACTCGACTGGGATAAAGGCCAGTCCTGGGGTAGGCTTGCAGGATTGGACACAAGACAAGTTCTTCTGGGCTCTTCCCTGGGGAGGGTGTTCAAATTCTGGGCTGCCTCTAAACTCTTGGGGCGCCAGGTCCCAGCTGCCCCGCTCATCCAGCCCTCTCAGCTCAGGGCCCAGATGCATGGAGTCCCTTTCTTTCTGTGTCCTGTCAATGGCTTGCTTCTAACCTCTTGCTTCCATGTCCCCCTCCGAACTTCTTCCCGGGCAGTCTGATGGACATAATCCTGGGCCTGACCTTGGCATTCCGTCCAGGCATTCCATCAGAGAGGGAAGCCGTCAGATGAGCTGTCAGTGGCTACTAGGAAGGCAGAGGTATTTCACCCAGTGGCCTTGGGGGTCCACACAGCCTCCTCCCCACTGGATCGAAGCACCGTAAGGACACGAGGGACCATGTAGTCCTGTTCTCCTTTTGTAGTAAGAAAATCAAGGGCAGGGTTGAAACATGGTCCAAAGCTCCATGATAGGCTGGTGGCTGATCTCTGACGGGAGCTCAGGCCTTCCTCATCTCCGATGGGGCCTGGCTTCTGAAGGAACTTAAGTTACCTTTCCTTGGAAGTGTCTGCTTTTCCTCGCACTGGGTCACCAACAGTCTCCTGGGCCCACGTCACGCACAGCGGCATGTTCTCGCCACTTTTGTTCTCTGACCTGGGGGGAGGACGCCTTTGGCCACGGTGGCCTTTGCGGACTGCAGGATATGGAAGGAGGGGAGAGGGTCTTGCTTTTTATCTTCAGTACGGAGGCTCTCCTGACGCAAGGGGAGTGATCTGTGTCCCAAGCCTGCCTGAAGGGGCTTCTCTTTCTCTGTCCAGGAGGAACACTTCTTGGGCCTCTACTTTGTGCCCAGGGCACATGAGGTCAGTGGCAGTGGTTCCTGGAGGTGCTTGGAATTGAGGGAGGAGGCTCACTCTAAATCGCTTCGGTGGCTCCCGCGATCCTGGGCCCAGCACCACTCCGTGCCCCCTCCCCGTGCCCTCCTCTCATTGCCCACGGAACTGACTTGTCAAGTCTCCTGCCAACCTTGGGGCGGTGACCTCTCAAAGCAAAGGGCAACGGAGTATCTATTCACCTGGAGCCACGGGGGCGGCCTGGGCACCCTGCATGACCCCATCTTTCCGAGCAGCTCCCTACTCCCCTGCCCTCCCTTAGGACTGGAGGAAGGGCCACTCACCCTCTGCTGAGCAGCTGTGCTCTGAGTTTCCATTCCTGAGTACTTAGGGAATTTTCTAAATCCCAGCTTACATTCTTTTACTTTTCTGCTTACAGCCCCTCGGTGGCTCTCCACACCATCCTCCAGGGCCTCCTGCTTGCCTTTCCAGCCCTCCCCGCATCTCCTCACCATCACTGGCCACACGGAACCTCCCTTCTCTCCTTGTGGAAGCCCCACGGCCTCTCACTTCTAGACAATTCCGTGTATTCGTCCCTCTTTATAAAATCTCCTCCTCCCCTTTTCCTCCCCCTACCTTTGCTGGCTAATTCACACCACTCCTTAGAGCTCATCTTAGAAATCCCTCCTGCGGGAGACCTTCCCAGCTCCCCAAGCCTGGCCTAGTCCTCTGTTCTTGCCTCCCTGTTGGCACTTGTCAGACTGAGTTGTAACTGTCTCCTGAGATGTTTTCTTACCAAAATGCTATGTTCTTAAGGGAAGGGGCTAAGGTTCTGGTTTTTGTTTTCAAATTTTGTGGAGGTGCCCTCAGCTTTCAGGATCACATAATAGGTGCTCAGGATGGATTTGTGGAATAGGGTATGAGCTGATGGGTGGGTGAGGAACAGGTAGGCCTTCCTTGGAAAACTGCCTTCCATTCCTGACCTGGATTGTCTGGGTCTTTAGGTACTTCATTCCTGTATTTCTGGACAATGGAGCTTCTGTGGGCAGAGACCATTCATTCATTCATTCAGTAAATACTGCAGAGCCCCTCCTATGTGCCAAGCACCATGCTAACACTGGGACATTAACAGTAAAATAAGACATAGTCTTATTTTATAAGCTCCTAAACTCACGGAACTTATATCCTAGTGGAGGAAATAGATAATTAAACAAGCAAATATGAAAACACAATTATATATAGTGATCAGTCCTAGAAAGGACTGCGTAGGCTGGCTTGGGTGCGAGGACAATCACAGGAGGGGCTGTGCCCCCAAAGCTCTCTCCCCCCGGGGGGCTAGCACACCTCTTCCTCTGCAGAGGCCTTGAGCCCCCGCACTCCCACCTCTGCTGGGTTCATGTCGGAGTCATTCTGTCCTCAGCAAGAGCTATGCTGCTGAGCACTCTGAGGAGCTCTTCCTTTTAGCGCTGACCGCCTGTGGGGTGAGGGACTCTCCAGGGTGGGAAGGCCGATGGGTCTGGGCAGCAAGGATAACCCCTTGCTTTGCTGTCGGAGGGCCTGGACTCAGCTGCAGAAGAGGCAGGGTCCTTCCATCTGGAGTCTGGTTGGGTGCAATGTTCAGGCCCAGCTGACCACACTGGAGCATCAGTGGGACTGGTGTGGGGCTGGCACGAGAGCCGTGGCCTCCTGGTGGCAGATGGGGCCACTGCCGCCGGCGCCGTCCAGAAGCCTCGTGTCGCCGCGTGGGCCCAGGCTGGGCTGGGGAACGCCGTCCCTCCAGGTCTGCTTGCGGCTCTGCTGGCTTGGGCTACTTCCTCCTCCGCACAACTGTTTGCCTTCTTGGAAAACCGGTGGCTTGTGCTTGGGTGAACTCATGTGCGAGGGTTGGGGTGTCCCTCTGGGTTGCTCTCCCCTGGCTTGGGAGTTAGTGCTGGATTACTGGGGGTCTTGGGGTCTTAGAGGGGAGCACGTGCTAGCCTGTGTCCGGGGCGAAGGGCACTTTGCTTGGTGCAGGTGGGGAGGCTGGAGCGGCAGCCTGAGCGGTGGGGTTAACGGGGGGGGGGGCAGCGCGGATGCGGTCTCCTGCCACCACCACCCACAGGGCCCTTGCATCAGGGCGCCTTTGTGTCCCCCACCAGCTGCAGGTTAGAGGCTCCTGCTGGCCTGAGGCCGGAAACACTGCTCTCTCCCAGGGAGACACAGTGACGTCTCTTGACGTTCCGACACAAGCCATCCCTCCTGGCATAAGCTTGGCCCCTCCTGGCTCAGGGTGGCTGGGCTGTGCTTTGGGGCAGGGGCCACACGGCAAGTTGGGAAGGGGCCTCCCCACTCCCTGGTCTGGACAGGACCCAGCCAGTCACTAACTTCAGAGACTGAATGGAGTGGAGATTGAGAACTAGAGGTCCCATAAACTTTGGGGACCCCCCCGCCGATTCAAGGGTCTGGGTCCAGCCTCCTTTGTCCTTTGGTCCTGTGCGCAAATGCCTGTGCCCAGAGAGCTGGTAGGCACTCCCGGATCGTGCATGTGATGATGTTTGTGCCTCAGGGAAAGGGCATGTTTCTGGTAGTGTTTGGAAACATGTGATCGTGAGTGCATGTGCTCATGATTATACGTGTCTCAGCCTCAAGGGGATTTGTGTCCCTTGAGGCTCTGGGTGCCTCTGTGAATAAGACCAGGCTGGGATGTGTGTTTATGATGGTCTGGTGTGGGCACCCACATGTGTGCGTGTCTTTGTTTCTGTGTAACTAACCACACATTCTCTCTGGAGCTGCTTCTCTAGGCCAGGAAGGGGCTACATGGCAGAGTCCCGAGAGGGGAGGGTACACAGGGCAGGGCCAGTGTGGGAACTTTGCCTTTCTTTGATCTGCTTTCCTTCCCATCCTTCCTTGCTCTCTCGCCCTAGTCTTGGCCTGAGGTATATGGAGGAAGAGAAGACCCTAAAAAGGTGTTGTGACCAATGGTCCTGCCAAATTTGGGGGCCAGGCGTGGCTGGGCTTGTCTGAGAGTCAGAGAAGTGAGAAACTGGACAGCATAGAGAGAGAGATTACAGTTCCTGGAACAGAGCTCCTTTTTTTTTTTTCCTTATTCTTTTTTCCTGGCTCGGAAATAATAGGTCTTCAATCTGAGATTAGGAGAAAAGGAAACAACCAGAAAAGGAACCAGTTTGAACAAAGACGAGTTGCTGGACGCGGACATCACCCCCTGTTGCGACTGAGTGTTCTTCCCTAGATGCAGTTCTGCATGCCAGGGTGGGGGAGCAGGGGGCGGTGCGGGGGACATTCAACTTCCCCTTCACCACCGGGCTAGGGAGAGGCAGGACAGCAGGCGAGATAAGAGGGCGGGCTCTGGAGTCAGGCAGACCTGTGGTTTAGCAGCCAGACTTCACCTCTTGAGTCTTGGCTTCCTCTTCTGTGACCCATACGGTGGTTGTGAGGACCCAACGAGAACATTCAGTGCCTAGCACCTTGTGAGCATCAGTGATACATGCATGGTTAGGGCTCGGCTCTTTCCATCTATCAGGATCAAAGGCGTGAAGATGAGGACGATTTTCGGCGACGTAGATCTCAACAGTCTGCAGAAGCAACCGTCTATATCAAAAGATGCCAGCAGAGATGCCAACCTGGTTAGGATGGGGGTGGGTTTACTCACAGGGGCCGGCGCCTATCTGTACACACAAGTACACGTGTGTACGAGGCTCTGAAGATGAAAAAGCACTGAGAAAGTTAAGGAGGGAGTATACCCATGGTTTTTGTTGGTTTGGTTGGGGTGTGTTTTTTTTGTTTTTTTTGTTTTTTGATACCTGTGTTTTTAAAGGAAGAATACGGCCCGAGAAGCTCTCGAGACGACCCACGCAGCGGGTATAGGTCTGTCATGTCAGCTTGTTAAGTGAGTTCAGTTGTGCCGGGAGGCGGCTGTCTGGGATCTTTCTCATGGGGGTCCAAGTGTTGTGCTCATCTGGAAACCAGTGTTCGTTTGCTCATTCACTCACTCTCCTTTCGTTGATTTGATGGCTATGCAGCCCTCGTGGATAAGCCACGTCACTCATGGGAGGTGTGGGCCGACAGAGAAGGAAAGTGTTGAGATCGAAACTGGAGAACAGAAATCTGGAGGTGGTGGGGAGCCCCAAAGAACCTTCTAGTCCATAGAGGGCTTTTGGAGGACTCCATCTTGCCTCTGAACCAGAGAAGTTGCATATTAAAACCGCAGCAGGAAGGATTCAGGCTAGATTTGAATTTAACAAATCCTTGGCACTGGAGGTAAAGAATAGCTTCCTGACATGGTCAGGCGGAGTCAGATGCCCCATTTGTTGGGATCCGGCCTTCCTGGGGCAAGCAGTGGAGTAGGTGACCTCTTGAGGACCCCTCCACACCCGGGCGTCTCGAATATTCCACTGGCTTGGTTGCTGACTTACTCTAAGACCTTCGGCAGATGACTTGGGCAGATGGGCAGATGACTAAGCACTAATGAGCCTCAGTTTCCTTCTCTGTTAAATCGTGATGGGAGTGTTTCCTTTCAGTTCCTCCCTGCCTTCCAGGGCTTGGGAAGGTCAAGGACCCCACCTCTGTAAAGTTGCTTACATTTCTGAAGAGGAGGCCCCTATTTCTAACTGCAGGGAGTTTCTGTGAGCTGACTTCTCTGGCTATCCTCACCCCACACCCTGAATCCGTGTGCCCCACTCACTGTCCAGGATTCCCAAAGCGCTCTCCACCTCCCCCAAGCCTGTGTGCCCTATAGGAACGGATCCTTCTGGACATGCCAAGCGACTTCCCTCCATTTCTCACTGCGGCCGTGACCCCTGCCTAGAATGCTCTCCCCAGTCTGCTTTAAACCTGCTGATTTGGGGCCAGCCCTTTTCCCATTGGAGGTTCAGTCCTCCCCCCCCCCCCCCCGCCCCCACATCCTCCATAGCTTGTCTCCAAAACAGCGTTCCTCTTTCCAGGCTTGCTTTAGCTATGCCCAGTCCTGGCACTCAGGGGTGCCACGTGATCTGCTCTTGGGGCTTAGTAGCATCGATGGAAGGAAGGACTGTCAGGACCTGGGCTTGTGCACGGCAGGAGCTTGAGGCGAGTGGAGAGGTGGGACGGGTCCCGGGAGGTCAAAGACTAGTTCTTGGGACCAGAGAGACGGATAGATTGGAAGAGGCCTGCAGGTGACCCTTGCAGCCAGGGCCTCCTTCCATCTGGCCATGTGGCCATCCAGTCACCTGTTGCTCTTGGGGTTGGTTAGAAAAGCCAGAGCTCTGGTAAGGAGGAGACACTTTGGGAGGCTAGCTGGCGTCTGCCTAGGGCCGCCTTGCCCCCAGGTCATCCTGGGAGCCAGGAGGACGAGTTTGCACGTTCCCCAGGCTAGGGCTAAGGTGGGGACAGAGGCTATTGCAGAGGCTTCCTGGAAGTGGACTGAGCTGCCAAGGAAAAAGTGCTTCTTACAGGGGGCTGGGGACATCAGCTGCTGTTTGGCTTCACCAGCCCCCCTTCTACCTCCAGTTCCCAGAGGGACCAAGGGGCCAACCCCAGTCTAGAAACTAAAGTGGTGATACAAAACAGGAGTGGCCCAGCAGGACCTCTGGAGGGGGGCTTATTTATGAAAGCTTCCCTTCCCTGCTCAGCCTCCCATTAGAAGCTCCCCAGGGGGAGGGAGGGACCTGCAGCATCTGACCAGATATGGAGGTCATGGAGGGAGTCCAGCCCATGCTGACTGTCCCTTTCTGGGTCTCTGTCCCTGGGCTGGTGAGAGAGGGAGGACCTGGCCTTGGGGAATGTTTTCTCCTTCTGGCTGCTGCAGCCCAAGACCATGGCTTCCACATGTTTCTAAGCAGGCTTGATTGTCCTCCGGAGCCATGTGTCACAGACGAATCCAAGTCCTGGCAAAAGGGGAGGAGGGGGGCAGCCCTGGGGGTGAAGGGGGCTGGGATTCTCAGGGTGACAGGGCAGTAGGGGTTCAACCGAGAGAGAGGACGCCCTGCGGGAAGCTGGTAATCACGGCAGATGCACTAATATAGTAGGGCAGGTGAGGGCACCAGCCAGGGCTCCCTCTTTTCCCCAAACCACGGACCCACTCAGCAACACCCCCCCCCCCAACTGGCAAGGCCTAGAACCGTAAACCGCCTGAGTCAGAGCTGGGCAGCAGCTTACGAGCGTGTTGCTTCTGTCATTAGCTGTAATAGCAGCATCTCAGCCCGCTGCTGGTGCTTTCATCCAAGCCTGTCAAAGAACTTGACAGAACAGCAAAGGGTTCTATTATCCCCATATTACTAATGGAGAAACCAAGGCCCAGACGAGCCTGGCAACTTTTTGAGGCTTAAATGGAGGAAGTGGCAGGAGGCTACAAATGGGCAGGTTCTGTCCAGTTCGGGAAGCAGGTTCTGGGTTCTTGGGTATCCACTTGTTTGTTCTTTCTTCCCCACGTTGCCGATGTTGAACAGCTAACAGCAGTAATGATGGCCACAACTTGCCTAGCACTTCCTGTGAATCAGAGGCTGGAGGTGCTGGTATTATTCCCATTTACGGATGAGGAAACTGAGTCACAGAGCGGTTAGGTAACTTGCAGGTCAGACAGCTAGTAAGCGATAGCGTCAGGATCCAAGCCCCAGAAGTCTGGTGCCAGAGTTTTAACCTCAGAATTATATTGCCATTCTGGATTGTACCTAGGGCAGGCCAGTCGTGCCAAGGCAGGACTCCAACATCAGCTCTGAGGAGAGGAGAGCCCCTCTCCCCTTCTGCCACCTTGGGGAAATTGGTCTGGGGAGTGACGTCCCAGGAGCCTTGGCCTGAACGGTGGTTATAGGGACATTGTAGTGGAGGTTCCTGATTTGACCCTGTTGCTGGTGAATCAGAGCCTGGGACTGAGGGGATGGGGTGCAGCATCACCAACCCCTCTGCATTTTCCCTCAATGCCAGCTGTCCAGGAGTTGGGGAGGGGGGGTCGGAGCTACCTGGGGGGGTAGGGGAGGTCGGAGCTACCTGGGGAGGGGGTACAATGAGTGTGTTCTTTGATGAGAGCCAGCCACCCTCTCCATCTAAGACAGGGAAGGAGTCTTTGTCCCCGTCTGCAGCCCTCCTGTCTCCGATGCCCACCTTCTCCTCAGGGATGCGCACGGCCAAGCGCAGCCCCAGATGGCTTCTTGTGCTGGCTTCCCAGAGGCCCAGAGACCCTGCTGCAGTTTTCCCTGCAGCATTTCTGGGGCTGGGGGTGACAGCGGGATAAAAGCTAGCCTGGGGATTTGGTTCTGCCAGAGCTTGCCGTGGGATCTAAGGCAAGTCATTTATGTCCTCTGCCGGGCCTCCTTTTCCTTACCTGTGAAATGAGGATGTGAATCCAGTGCTGTGCCTACAGCTTGGTTCTTGGATGTCCAGAAGAGAAAGTCTCTTGAGAGATGCCTGGGTGCCCCGCAGACCTGGGCGGTGGGCGGAGGTGGGGGCAGGAAATACTGGGAAATCGTGCTAGGCAAGGCTGCTGGCCATTTCTAGTGCATGCTTCTATTTCAGCTATTTGCAACTTTCTGAAAAGTTCATGGTTTGGGGAATTTGTATTTTTTTGGTCATTTTTTCCATATTTGGTCATGGCCTGGAGCAATGATTTTTGGAAAGATAGAGTAAAAACCCCTTCAGCTGTTTGTGAGCATTGCAAACATCCACAAAAAAATATCCTTTTTCCATTTAGAAGAAACAACAACATAGTTCTGTTTTCTTTTTCAGCTCAAATAACTCACAAACAACTCCAAAGACTTCAAACTCGGCTAGTAATTAATCCTTAATGAAGGGGACTGTACACTGTGTGCTTTGCGAAGTTGGGAAAAGAGTGGTTTCAAATTCTGAAAGTTATTGATGCTTGAAAAAACTCTGCATTCTTCTCCTGCTTGGTGGCCCTCACCCCTAGACGGCAGCCCCCTCGCAATAAAGCCAGTGTGGACCCCACGTCTAGAACTGTAGCCCATGTGGGAGTGGTTCTAGAAGGAGGTGGCCACACCTTCTGCCTGAAGATGCCAACCATTTCCTTTCCTACACCGTGGGGTCTCTGCCTGTTGCACGGACTCACGGGCTGAGGCTGAGCAAAGTTGGGAGTCCGGCCTTGCCCTGCTTTGCAGGATGAAGCGAGCCAGTCTTTGGAAAGCTTATGTTTGAGGTCCTTACCCCCGGAAGTTTCCAGGAGGCACCTTATAGGCTAAAGTAGTCACTAGTTCCAGAGTCTTGGGACCCACAGGGGGCGGGGGCGGGGGCTGGGGAGGGAGGAATCCAGAAGGGCCGGCCTCTAAGGAGGGAAGTGGTGATGGCTCACGTGCCCAGAGGAAGTGGGGCCTCTCCGTTGAGTGAGCAAGGGAGCCCCCCCACTCCCGGTCAGGCCACAACCCCTGGGCTCCATCCCTCGGAAACTAGTGTTGGGGGCCTCTCTCCTCTCAACTTCCCCCTCGCCCAATCCCTCTTGGCTTCTTTCAAACTCTTCCTAGCCCTGCCTACTCCAGCTCGGAAGAGGACATGGTGTCTTCTGAACGCTCCTGCTCACTCTGGTGTTATCTGCACATTCACACCTGGCCCGGATGGCAGGGAGAGCCTCGACCCCCGGAAACGGGCTCTCTCCCAAGACAGGGATTGGAGCTGGGTGTTCTCGGGCCTGGAGTGGAGGTGGAGTGGAGGTGACAGGAGGTGGCCGTGTGGGAAGAAACTTGGAAGCCTGACGCCTGAGACCCAAGTCCGCTAGATCCACCACCTGCCTCCCCTCCCCCCACCCCTGACAGACCTCTCCTCTCCTCTCCTTCTTGGCTTCCCTACCTGAATAGCGCATGGCGGGTACTGCACCCTCTCCAGAGCCCCCTTCAGGCCCAGGGATCTGACTTGGCCTCATGCTCTCAGGGCTCTCGATGTGAACGTGCTTACACATATATGCATGTGTGCACACACGTGCATACCAGATTTTTTACCTTTGGGGAATGGGGACCCGCGAGTTCCTAACTCCAAGGAGCGAGAGAATAAACTGATTCTGGGGTGGGCCACATCCAGACATGAGGAGCCGCTTGGCCAACCCCGAGAGTCCTGCAGCCAAGGATCAGAGACCAAGGGAGTTAAGCGGGCAGGGGCATGGATAGAAAGAACTTCAGAAGGTTCTGCCAGCTGAGAGGGTGGAGGATGGACCCTGAACTTGTCTACCAGCCAATGCCAGGATGTCATTTTCTCACATCTGGTCCCACATCTGGAACCAGCCAGATGCTCCTTTCAAAGTGCTGATGAGGCCTGCCCTGATTGCCTCAGGGAGAAGGCCATTTGGTGACACTCTCTCTAGAGCTCGTCATCCCCAGATGGTAGCCCATATTTCAGCTGGGATCCTCTGGGCACACCCACTGAGCGCTGCAGTGGGGGAGAGGTTCGAGGCACCTGCCTGAAGCGGGGCTGTGCCTTAGACCCCATGTCAGGCGCTAGAACCCGCAGTACATTTCAGTTTCCTGCCGGGCAGCTGTTGGCCTTGCCTCCTGGGACTTGCACATTCTGTCCGCTGCCACTCCAGCCCTTGGTGCCCCGCTGCGTGAGCCTTTCCGTCTGACGGCCCCATGACCGCGGCCCCCAGCTGCCGACCCTTGACTGTGGAAAGCAGAGTAGGTGTATGTCAGGAGAGGCCACTCTTCTGCCCCCCTCTCCATCCCTCAGACCCAGCTGTGGCCCATCCAGACCCTCCCATCCTCTTCCTCAGCTCCACAGAGGAAGGAGCAGGAAGCAACAACCCGACATCTTTGAGAAGCCTGGTCTATGGACCGTGGAGGAGAGGTAACAGCTGGATCCTGCCCTCACGGAGCTTAGAGTCTTGAGGATGAGAGGGGCCCTCAGAGGACTGAGAGCCCTTAGAGGGAAGTCATAGTCATGTACTTCATGAATGGTGATGCCTGAAGGTCCAGAAAGTCAGAGAAGGGAGAGAACACTATGAGTTGGGGGTCGGGGGGGCGCTTCGTGGAAGAGGTGCTAACTGGTCAGGACAGAACAGCCTGGATCCTCCTAACCTGACTTCTGCAGGTCCCCAGTTACCGCAATATATATTTGGGCAAGGGTGACTGGGCGGTTTCCAGGGTTGACAGTGATTACCACAAGCTGGGGAGAGACAGGTGGACACAGAGGGCGCTGTGGATGGGTGGGCGAGTTGCTGAGATGCACACATTTGTTTCTTGTTCTTCTTGGTTTAGGCTCCCTTCCGCAGCCCCCCAAGCCAGCCCCGAAGTGGGGTCCAGCCCTCCGGTCCCTGTCTCGGCATCTGCTGCCTCCTCTGTGGTAACTTTGCAGGACTTTCATCCGCACTCCCACAGGTAGCCAGTGGGGCGACAGGTGGCATGATTCTCAGATTACAGAGGAAGAAACTGAGTGTCAGGGCATCTGAGCGCTTGTCCCCAGGCTGCCAGCTTCCACCCCCCTCTCTTGAGTGCGGCATGCTCCTGTTACACCACCTGGCCCCAGCACAGCCCGGAGCAGCGCATGGTCTGCCCTGGGAGCCTCTAAGAGATACCTACTTATTTATAGATTGAAAAAGCCACGCGAGGAGGCAGCAGATTATGAATCTGAGACTCAAGTCTGACAGATGTGAAACAGTTAAAATAGTTGCAGGCACATACGTTGATGGCCAAAGTGAGCAGTGCAGCCCCTGCCACGATTCCCCGTTGCGCACAGGACTCAGCCCCAGCGTCCCAGTCCAGTTGCCGCGGCCTCTCCAGATCCCGCTCCTGCCAAATCTCTCTGGCCTCAGCGTTCCCCGGTCTTTCTCCCAATCGTAAGCCTAAGGAACTCGCTGCGGTTTCCAAATCCCTCTTCCTCCCTCCCCTCATGCTGTGCCTACCTTTTGCAGCACCTCTCCTTCCATCCACCTGCAAACTCCTATTCAGCTTTCAGATGGCCGCTTATTTATCACCTCCTCCAAGAGGCCCTCCCTGATCCTCAGTGCTGGTCTTACTTCTTCTCCCATAGCACTGTGTGCGTAGGTACCCTGAGCCCAGCTCCCACACACCCCCTTGTAACTAACTGCTTTTTGCTTGTTTGGTTCTCTCTGGACTGTTAGCTCTTTGAGGGCAGGATGGTTACTGTCCTGCTGCCCAGTATGGTCCCCAGCATCATGTAGGCACCTGACACGTACTGTTTGAACAGAAGTAAGCTGAGCTGGCAAATACACAAAAGAGGGTGATGAGAGTCATGGGTGGGCAGGTGAGGGAGGTGATGCTCTATAAAGAGGGTAGATCCTGGGCTCAGACCGAGAGGAGAATGAAGAGAACAGTGATCACTATACGAAGAGCTCACGTCTGCTCCGTGCCAGGGTCTATGCCAAGCACTTTCTAATTTTATCTTTACAAAAATCCTATGGGGGGGCAGTATTACTCTGGTTTTAGAGATGATTGGGGTATAAAAGGGGAATAATCATGAGTTGGTAGAGACAAAGAGGCATTTTATGTTAAGAAAACAGCGTGAGCAGAGATACAGAGGAACTTGGTAGGACACACGGAGGGACCTTTGGGAAGAGTGGCTGGAGCCGAGGACTGGAGGAAACCATGGGAGTGAGAATTGGTGAGGCCCAGCGGAGCTAAATCACAGAGAATCTTCACATTTGGGCTCTGGAGTTGGTCTTGATTTAGGCCTTGGAAAGCCACTGCCACTTTCTCAGCAGGAGGTTGGCGGGGTCGGGTCTGGCCATGATGTTGATGAATGAATGAAGAGGGAAAGAACAGGCAAGCCGGCCAGAAGGAGGGCGTTGGCATAACTTCCCTCCCTTTCCTGTTCCTCTGACCACTGAAATTCTTCCCTTTCATCACTGCCCACTCTAGGTGCTGATACGGGCGGCCTGGGGACCCCAGGGCTGGACAGCAGCGGCGGGTCTCCCGCGGCCCCAGCCTGCCTCCTCCCTGGCTTGGCTGAGGCTGGCTGCTCAGGGCTGTGACCGTGACCTGGGCTGGGCTGGATTCCTCCTCCACGGTCACTCCTGCTAATGAGAAGCAGTTGTGCTTGCCTCGAGCATGTAGGAGGTAGAGGGAGAGAATGAACAGCCCAGCCCCTTGCTCACTCCTGCGGGTCTCCCCCCCTCCCCCCACCCTCCGGGTCTCCTTCTTTAGCAGCTTCCAGCTGGCCTCTCCTCGTTTCCCCCAGGTCAGCAGCCTGCCTGCCCTCAATGCTGGCCCATTCTTTCAAGGCTCTCTTTGGGGTTCCAGGGCAAAGATGCTGCCTGGGGGTGGGGGTGGGGTTCCCGAGTGGCTGTAAGCCCATTGTCGGGGATCCCTTTCACAACTTCCTCCTGCTGTCTGCCTCTTTCTCCTCTTTCTTCCTGTTGTCAGATAAAGGGCTTGGGCCACATGGGCTCTGAGGTCCTTCTGGTTCTCACGTGATTTTTCTCTTGCATCTTGCTTTCTCTGTTTTCCCCTCTCTACTGCAGCTTCTCAGGGGTCTGGGGCCTGGGGCCTCCTTAGCTGAAGAGGACATGTCTTGTCCTCTTCTCATCATCTAGTCAAATTCTCTTATCTTTTGAGACTCCTCCCCCAGGAAGCCTGCCGTGACCACCCCATCTTGTCAGTGCTCCAGAAAAAGCCCAGGCCCAATGCCCCCAGGTGGGAAGGCGGTCCAGCCTCGATATCCTGGCTTTGCATCTTTGTGGCTCCTCTGGACGGTTCTCTCAGGTTGGGGAGGGTGGGGAGAGGGGTGGAGTGCAGATGGGATGAGTACACAGACATTCCAGTGCTTTCCCTGCTGGAAGCATCCAGAATACCTAGTTTCAGGAAGGCTGAGGAAAGAGGCCCAGAGTTGTTCTCTGGCTCATTTCTAGCTCTTCCCAGACTCAGGCGCCCCCTTCCCTCAGATCCATTAACCCTTAAAGCTCAGTCACAAAGTCTCCTTTGGGCCCTGTCCATTGTTTTGGGCTTTCAGTAGCTCCTCTGCCGGGTGGGAGCCACAGCACCCCGCTCAGCCCCCCAGTCCGCACAAGCATGTGCTCTGCCAGGGCCCAGGGTTAAGTGCTAGCCAGCCCAGCCTCTCTCCGCAGCTCGCCTGTACCCCAGAAAGTATGTCAGGGGCCTGCTGACACCTCTCAGGACCTTGCTCTTTCTTCTGTTCTCTTCACTGAGGCCTTTTTTTATGGCGATGCTGTTGATGGTGCACATATTCCAGAGTAATATGTTTGGGATTAGGCCGCACAATGAGGTTACGACTCCCTCCTGTGCAGCCCCCACCCAGGGGAGCTTGCCCTACATCTGGTCGGTGCACATCTGGCTCAGGCTCACAGCTGGCCAGATGTTGCATCCCTCTGAACCCAGGCCTGCAGCCTCCTCTGCTAGGGGCTGGAGCTGCACACACACACACAAAGCCCCACCCCCTTCTCTTTGGAGCACCGAAGGGCTGAGGTCATCTGGCTCTCCAAGGGGAGCTCGGCCTTGGTGCGGTTGTTCCTCCTGCTCCTGGTGGGGCGGGCAGGCTGCTGGGACACATCTGTGGAGGTATGCAAATATCAGGTTCCCTGTTTCCAGCCCAGACAAGCTAGCGGGAGGGACCTGCTTGAAACCAGGCTCTGAGGCTGGAGCCTACCCCCCCCCCACCCCCTGCAGGGCCAGCCGCTCTCAACCGAGGTTCCCGGGGCACTTATTTTGAGGCACTCCGGGCCCTAAGCCACGCAAGCTCCCCTGGCTCATGCTGAGGCTCCCCTCTGTGCCCTCCGCGGCTCATCCACCTTCTTCCCACCCTTGCATCATTCTCCTCTTTGCCACCTTTTGTAGTCCGCAGCTCGTGCAGTTTAAAGGACCAAAGGTACAGAGAGAGACTAAGCGCCCTAGACCCTCAAAGCACTGAGAGGTGATCTGCCAAGTTCGTTCGCCCACTGGTGTTGGCAGAGGCTGGGCAGGCAGATCCGGGGAGGGAAAGGAGACAGGCATGGGCTGGGGGCCAACTGTGTATCAGACACTGATCTCGGTGCTTTAAATACGTTGTCTTAGTTAATCCTTGCAACCACCTTTCAAGGTAGCTATTATTATCTCTGTTTTACACGTGAGGAAAGCATGGCTCAGAAAGGTTAAGTCTCTTGTCCAAGGTGACATGGCCAGGAAGAGGCAGAACCAGGATCCTAAACCTAGTCTTTCTGACTGCAGATTACATGCCCTTATGCCATGCTGCCTCCTTGGCAGCTCAGCTGGTGAGGGCCTCTACCCATCCGCCGGTCCTCCTTCTTGGCCACTGTAGTCTCTGGATCTTCCATACGTGATTGTTTCTAAATGAGGTTCGGAGGGGTATCTGGCCATGGCTATGTGTTTCTGTTTACCAGCTGTGGCTGAGGCTGTGAGCTTTGGCCTTCCTGCCAGGCCGGGCAGGGCCAGGGTAAGCCGGGGGGTGGGGGGCGGAGCATTAGCAAGGGGTGCTGGGCTGAAGTTGTAGTGTTGTTTGTGACCAGTGCCTTTTCTGCCTGGTTGGTCAACGGCCGGGGGACTGAGGTCTCACAAACACAATTAGGAGTTGAGAAAACCGGGTGGTGTAGGATGAAAGGCAGGCAGATGGGCCGAAGAGGCATCTGTAGGGAACTTGCGAGCTTTCCATGCTGTGGGGCAGAAGGCACCTCATTAGAGGGAAAGAGGGAGCCACAGAGCCCAGGCTGCTATTGTTGCCTTATCATTCCATCAGCCTCCAAAGGGCTCCCAGCAGATGGAACATTCCAGCAGCACCTCCCAGGGGTGCCTCTTCCTGACCGCAGAATGTGGGACCCTAGAGGGACAGCAGTTGGTGGGGGGGTTGTGGACAGGCAGCCTCCAGCCTGACCATGACTGACTAGGTCCCGTGGCAGCTCTAGTACTTGGCTGCCTTGGGCTTGGAGAGCAGGAACAGTGGCCTCACCCCTCCCTCACCTGATCCCAGTACACAGCCACAGACACTTGCATTCCCTCCCCACCCCCAAGTAAAACCACTCTTCTGTATCTCTGCCTGCCTCAACCAGAACTGTCACTGTAGAGATGAAGCTGAAGCACAGAGAAGGCGAGTGACTTGTCCAAGGTCACAGAGCCAGCAAGTTCGCCTGTTACCCTCTCAACGTGCACCCAGGGCCCAGCCCGCCATAGAGAGACACCAAGGGGCAGTGGGAACCGCACAGGCTGGGGAGTCATCCGGACGAGGTTGAAAACCCAGCCCTACCTCTTCTCTGCGCTGTGACTCAACATTTCGGAGCCACGGTTTCCTCTTTGGTGAACTTGCACATTTGCGGGGAGGATTAGGGACAACGGTACAGGTGCTCAGTAAATAGGAGCTGCCGTTTGCAGCAGCGGCCAGATTATTGGCTGGGTTCGTAGCTGGGATACAGCTAAGATGCTGGGCTGGAGCGGCGGCACGGATATTCGAAGGGCTGCTAACAATGCTTTGTGGACTTCTGTTTTGGGGACAAGAGGGGTCCCTTCAGGTGAGGTCTCTTAGGAAGTCCGGAGCTGAATTCTTCCCCACCCCCACGTGTGTTGGTATAGGGCAGCCCCGAGTTTGGGTGCGGCCAGAGGTCAGGTGCAGTGAGATGTTTGGACCCTCATTCATTTCTGGCTGCAGAGAGTAACTTGCCCCCGAAGAGGAAGCAGCTGTGCTTGCAGACATCTGCAGGAGGAATGGTCAGCCCGGGGATGTCCACAACTCCCCCCTTCCCCAGGTCCCCAGCTTTGGAACAGCACGGCACAGCTTTGGGACCAGCACGTTTCTAAAGAGGTGGGAATGGGGAGGTGCTCTTAGGTTTTAGTGAGAGACTTTAGCTCTCTCCACTTTGGGAATTTTCTACTTGGAAAGAAGCTAAGTGTACTGCAGAAGGCATATTATACCCCTTGGTGTGAGGGAAATATTGGTACCTCTAGGGGTGCGTTCTGTCTCCCAGGGGATGGGCAAACTCTCCAGCTCTCCCCCGGGGCTGGTCAAGAAGGTTCAGCCAGTCAGGGACAGGGCCAGCATTGACCATCTGTGTCCCCGGCATTGGGAGTCTGGTCTCTGCTGTGCAGCTCACTCTAGCTGACCTTTTGGGGGACATGTTAGAAGTGTTGAAACAGCCTGGCTCAAAGGCAGCTCTACCCTGGGGAGCCTGAAATTCTTTTTCTACTAATGATCCTTTGAAATAATCCTTTTAATCAGGCTTCCCCTAGGAAGAGTCTGGGACGCCACTTTCTTAACAAATTTTCACTTGTCTCTTTGTCACACATGGGGCAGTCCTAGCAACAATTTGCTATTTAGACAGAGCAGGAGCCATGCAAAGAATGTAGCAATTCTAGCTGCCCTTTGGGAGACCTTCCCCACTTACCAGCCCTAGCTTTGAATGTGTCTGTTTTTTCCTTTTCTTCTACTCTGAAACTGAGGTGGGCAGGGCTTGTGTAGAGGAAGCTGGTAAACAGAAACACATAGCCATGGCCAGATACCCCTCCGAACCTCATTTAGAAACAATCACGTATGCTGGAAACCTGAGAGATGGGACTTTTGAGGGCTTGAGGAAAGCTCTCTGCACCATATATTAGCCATACTGGGTCATTCTTTAGCCCAAGATGCTCTTAAGTAAAATGTAAGTTCCCTAGTTAAAATAAAATAGAAGCATAGAAGAAGGAAATAGCATAGTAGTCTGGCAAGACAGGTTTATGACGATTATCTTCAGGTGGTAGAAGTTCTAGTGATTTTTATGTCTTATTTGTATTTACCTGTAAATTCCTTTTTTTTAAGATCGTATGTATTTATTTGAGAGAGAGCGAGCGAGCGAGAGAGAGGGAGAGCACAAGTGGGGAGAGGGGCAGAGGGAGAGAGAGAAGCAGACTCCCCACTGAGCAGGGACCCCGACTCCGACTCCAGGCTCCATCCCAGGACCCTGGGATTATGACCTGAGCCGAAGGCAGTCGCTTAACCGACTGAGCCACCCAGGCGCCCCTGTGAATTACTTTTGACGTAAGAAAAGAATTTATTTCAAATTTCCCTAAAGGAAGATCACATTATGACATCATTCATTTCTGCTTCAGTAAAAGTTAGCTCTGGGTCTTTTCCTAAGAGCAGGATAAGCTAGAGTGATGAAGATCATTTCTGAATCCTTAAACCCAATATGGTATACCATACCTGGTAGATAACAGGACCATCAAATGTCTGTGGAATTAATTGACGATGGATTTTTTTTTTAAAGATTTTATTTATTTATTTGAGAGAGAGAATGAGATAAAGAGAGAGAGCATGAGAGGGGGGAGGGTCAGAGGGAGAAGCAGACTCCCTGCTGAGCAGGGAGCCCGATGCGGGACTCGATCCCGGGACTCCAGGATCATGACCTG
Organism: Halichoerus grypus; assembly: GCF_964656455.1. Classification (NCBI taxonomy): domain Eukaryota; kingdom Metazoa; phylum Chordata; class Mammalia; order Carnivora; family Phocidae; genus Halichoerus; species Halichoerus grypus. Next base: position 119,581,377 of record NC_135713.1, read on the forward strand.
AGCCGAAGGCAGTCGCTTAACCAACTGAGCCACCCAGGCGCCCTTGATGATGGATTTTTAAGGACTGATAAAGAGGTGGAGAGGATAGAAATTTGGTAGAGGAAAGACTGACCCTCCTGCAGATCCTTTGATATGCAGAGTAGAGACTGGTTTCTCTTAAAGGGAAAAGGGAGACAGGAGACCATTTCTCTGGTGGTCAAATGAGTCCTATCAGTTCCATTCTTCCCTGAAATGCCTGCATTATGGATCTTTGGGGAACCCTATCGATAGACTTGAGTGGTCTGGTCTTGGGAGCCTCAGGGGCAGCAGGACTCACACACTTTGAGAGTTCGTGGGACATGGATGCCCTTGATCATCTAACTTGCCTGTGCTGGGAGAATCTGAAATCAAATTCTATATATTCTGCCTTCTGAACATCCCTCTGTTCAACCAGTTCTCTTCATCCTCACTGTCACCACCTTATCTCACCTGGAATTACGGAAGTAGCCTGCTAACTGGTCTAACTCCAGTATTAACATCTATTCTCCAAGCTACAGTCAGAGTAAGTCTTCATATGCAGCTATGACCTTATCATGATACTGCTTAAAACCGTTCAGTAGCTTCTCATAGCACTGAGGATAAAGTCCAGACTTCTGGGTGTGCAGGTCTACAATGAACATTAGAGACCACATAGCAGGTGCCCAATAAATGGGAGCTGCCATTGGCAGCAGAGGCCAGGATATCGGCTGGACTAGTCATCAGAACGTAGGCTGGGGAGCGCCTGGGTGGCTCAGTCGTTAAACGTCTGCCTTCGGCTCAGGTCATGATCCCAGGGTCCTGGGATTGAGCCCCGCATCGGGCTCCCTGCTCGGGAAGCGGGCAGCCTGCCTCTTCCTCTCCCACTCCCCCTACTTGTGTTCTCTCTGTCGAATAAATAAATAAAATCTTTAAAAGAGAAAAAAAAAGAACGTAGGCTGGGATAGGGGCTGAGATGATACACTGGAATGGTGGCAGTGATAATTAAAGTGATGGTAACAGTGATTTGTGAAGTGAACCTCTGGTTTGGGGTCAAGAGGGGTCCATTCAGGTGAGGTCTTCTTTCGGGTCGTGCACAGGTGAACCTCTTCCCCACCACTAGAAGCATTGATATGTGAGACTCTTGAAGTTGGATGTGACCAGGTGTCAAGTGCAGTGGGATTGTGTGGATCCTGGCTCAATTCTGGCTGTGGAGAGTATTGGCCCCAGGAGAGGGGTCTGCTGCCTGTTTTGGTATGGCCCAGAAAGCTACAGTTTTACATTGGGTAGAGTGGGGAACAACTTTATTGAGATATAATTCACATACCATGCAATTCACCCATTTAAAGAGTAAGATTCAGTGGTTTTTAATATTTTCGCAGAGTTGTGCAACCATCACGACAATCAATCTTAGAGCATTTTCATCACTCCAAAGAGAAACCCATACTTTTTATCTTCCTACCACCCCCACCTCCGGCCCTAGGCAACCACTAATTAGCTTTTTGTTGCTACAGATTTGTCTATTCTGGACATTCCTTATAAATGCAATTAATGCAATATGTGGTCTCTTGTGACTGGTTTCTTTCACTTAGCACCATGTTTTCAAAGTTCGTCCATGTTATAATTTGTATCAGTACCTTGTTCCTTTTTATTGCCAAATAATATTCCATTGTATGTCTGTGTGTGTATATGTACACATTTTGTTTATCCATTCATCAGTAGATGGACATTTGGGTTGTTTCTACATTTTTTTACTATTATGAATAATCCTGACTTGAACATCTTTGTATCAGTTTTTGTAGGAATATATGTTTCCTTTTCTCTTTAGTGTGTACCCATCAGGTAGTGGGATGGCTCAGTCATATGGGAATTCTGTGTTTAACCTTTTGAGGAACTGCCAGGCAGTTTTCCAGAGGAGCTACTCCCAAGCAGCAGTGTGTGAGGGTTCCAGTTTCTCCACATCTGCACCAGTATTTGTTATTACCTGTCTTTTTTATTCTAGCCATCCTAGTGGGTGCGAGGTGGTATCTCATGGTCTTGATTTGCATTTCCCTAATGACTGATGACGTTGAGCATCTTTTCATGTGCTTATTGGCCATCTGTTTATCTTCTTTGGCGAAATGTTTACTCAAGTCCTTTGCTCCTTTTTTAAACCGGTTGTTTGTTTTTGTTGTTGAGTTGCCCTTTGCCCATTTAAAAAATTTCTTAATTTTGACCAATTCAAAATTGAGTTGTTTACCTTTTTATTACTGAGTTGTAAACATTATGTGTACATTTGGGGAGTGTTGCCATCTTAACAGTATTAAGACCTCTGATTTGTGAGCAGAGGATGTGTTTCCATTTAGTATTTAGATCTTTCATTTCTTTCTGCAGTGTACTTTGTAATTTTGAGAGTTTAAGTTCTGCCCTTGATTGGTTACATCTATCCCTAGATATTTTATTCTTTTTGATGCTATTATAAATGAAAGTGTTTTCTTAGTTTCATTTTTGGATTATTCATTGCAAGTATATAGAAATACAACTTATATATGTATATACATATATTATTACAAATACAAGGAATCTATGTCTTGTACCTGTAAAGTTGCTAAACTCATTCATTAGCCCTAATAGTTTTTCTTATTGGATTCCTTAGGATTTTCTCTCCAAGATTGTGTCATGTATAAATAGAGATAGGTTTACTTCTTCCTTTCCAATCTGGGTGACTTTTATCAAATTTTCTTACCTATACATTTTTTGTGGCTGAAAAAAATCTAAGCATACTATTTGTGACATGTGAAAATGTCATGAACTTCAAATTTGAGTACCCATGAATAAAGTTATTTTGGAATGCATAGCCATGCATGCTGCCCATTTGTTCACACATTTTCCATGACCATTTTTGCCTTACAATAGCAGAGTTGAGCCACTACAATACAGACCATATATGATACTGCCATCACTTGGCTCCACTCCATTTCAAACCAGGATGCACTTATAATTTGACAGTGTTTCAAGTGACATGTGTATCACTATTGTGTGGCATTTTATTTACTATTTTTTTAAAGATTTTATTTATTTATCTGAAAGCAGAGAGAGAGAGCACAAGCAGGGGGAGCGGCAGGCAGAGGAAGGGAGAAGCAGACTCCCTACTGAGCAAGGAGCCCCACGTAGGGCTCGATCCCAGGACCCTGGGATCATGGCCCCAGCTGAAGGCAGACACTTAACCGGCTGAGCCACCCAGGCGCCCCCATTTTATTTACTACTAACAGTGCACACTTGTCATGTCAAAACAAGAAAAGAAAAGTGGACTTTGAAAGTCATACTTTTGAGGCCACGGTGGACTGTGGATTATTTTGTTATCGAAGAATATTTATTATGCAGTGACATTATAGCTATGCTAAAAGAATACAATATACATCAACATTACCAAACTACATATTCCTCACAAGATCCCCAAGTCACAGGAAAACAATGGTCAGAAAAATTAGAAAATTTAAAATGGAATATCTCATCACAGCAGAATTCTTCACAAAAATAAAAAATGAAAATCAAGCTGCAACCAAAGTTTCCAAGAGGCTCATTTGTTAGCAAAGCAAGCTGTTTACAAATGGCAAGTTAATTAAATCGTGTTTGATTGTAGCAACCGAAGAGTATGTGCAGAGAAAATAAACACACTTAAAGACTATTAGCCTTTCGGCAATAGTAGTTGTTCAAAGAGCTGAGGACATTGGGAACAACGTAACTAGTAAACTTAAGAGACAAGGCAAATGATTTCAAGTGGTTTTCCTTGGCTCTGGATGAGTTGACAGATGTTAGTGATACTGCCCAGTTATTATTGTTTATTTAAGGAATCAAGGCCAAGTTTGAAGTGACTGGAGAATTGGCCCCAAAGAATAGTCTGCATAGAGCAAATACAGGTGAGAATAGTTGAGAAAACACTAATTCAGTACAACCTGAAGTGGAATCTGCTAAGATGTGTTATAACTAATGATGGCAAAAATATGTGCAGGGAAGAGGCACCTGGGTGGCTCGGTCAGTTAAACGTCCAACTCTTGATCTCAGCTCATGTCTTGATCTCAGGGTCATGAGTTCAAGCTCCGTGTTGGTTAAGTTTTGAGCCTACTTAAAAAAATTTTTTTAAATATATGTGCAGAGCCTAAAGAGGCTTTGTTGGGCAAATTCACAAAACTTGTGAAAATGTAAAAGGTGTTTAAAGCCTAGTTATCCATTGTATTATTCATTGGCAGGTACTTTGAGGAAAAGATTTAATCTATCATATGTTAACCAACCAGTAGTGTCAACAGTGGACTTCATATGTATATTTATCTATATAGATATAAATATAGATATTGATAGATAGATAGATGATAGAATATCTGCTGTCTTGTGAATTTAACCATTGACATCTGTAAATTTTCATCAGAAATAAGAGCCAAATCTATAACCTCTCCTATCATACAGCAGTTTGATGGCTTCACAGTAGTAAGGCTTTATTGTGATATTTTTGAGTTCGGAGCTGAGATAGAAATGTTTCTGCATCAGAAAAACTGTCCCCCAGCACTGCTATCAAACACTGAATGGTTTTGGGATTTGGCTTTTGCAGCAGCCTTGATAATAGTTTTTGGTGAATCGAGCCTAAAATTACAAAGCAAAACAATAGTTATTTGTGAAATTTTTGTTCTGATAAAATAATCTCGACCACAACGAATGGGTGTTTGAATCACAAGTAATGTCAAGCTGCTTTATATACCTCTCATGCTATCAGAAATTCGAAGCAGGATATCTCCATTCCCACACAAATGTGCAGGGAAGTATTTTCTGAGCTCAAATTATAGTCCCATCTGTGTTTCACCTAACATTGATGCAAGCGCAAAGGAAATTTCCATATTTCAAAATTCATTTAACTGTGCAATTGAGGAGCTTCCACCTAACCTTCAATTGGACGTGACTAATCTGCAATATAATGACAGGCTAAGAGGCAAATAGCAAGAGGAGAATCTAATAGAATTCTATAAATACCTTCCAAGTGATGAATATGCTCAAGTAAAATCATATGCTCATGAATTGATATCAATATTTGGCAGCATTTATCTGTGTGAAAAGACGTTTTCAAAGATGAAATACATCAAATCTCATTACAGATCAGCATCACCAGGTGAACATTTGCTATCGGTTTTGATGGTAAAAACACTAACTTTGCATCCTAATTAAGTGAAGTGTTATACCCCTACCCCGCCCCAGGAAAGAATTCTATCATCGTCATTAGTAGACCTGTACTACCAAATATTGTACTCAATTATTATATTTTGAATTGCATCAATAAGAAGTATGGAGGGGCGCCTGCATGGCTCTGTCAGTTAAGTGTCTGACTCTTGATTTTGGCTCAGGTCATGATCTTGGAGCCATGGGATCGAGCCCTGCGTTGGGCTCTGTGCCAGGCTGGGAGTCAGCTTGAGATTCTCTCTCTCCCTCCCCCCCGCCTCCCCCCCCCCCCCCCCCGCCGCTTGTGCGTGTGTGCTCTCTTTTAAATAAATCTTTTTTTTCAAGTATGGAAATTAATTTTTTCTCTTCTTGTATAAATACCTACAATATATCATTGATTTTGCCTCTTGGCCCACAAAGTCTAAAATATCTACTACCTGGCACTTTAGAAAGTTTCCTGACCTTTAGCTTGCAAAATGAAAACTCAGCCCCTGCCTATTTCCCAACCTCATCCTTGTCCTTTAACCTTCTAGCCTTCTACCCTGTAGTTGCCTGATGTCACATTTTTTTTTTTTTTAAGTAGGCTCCATACCCAGTGTGCAGCCCAATGCAGGGCTTGAAGTCATGACCCTGAGATCAAGACCTGAGCTGAAATCAAGAATCGCACACTTAAGTGACTGAGCCACCCAGGTGCCCTGTTACATTTTCTCTCTTGAGATCCTTGCATATGCTGTTCCTTCTGTCTGGAATGCTCTCCCACTTCCCCCCCTCCCCCCTTCTATTGGTTGACTCTTTATTGTCCTTTAGGTCTTAACCTTAGATATGACTTTTTCAAGAAATTTTATTTACTGACCCCTCACACCAAAGTGAGATCGCTATCCCCTCGTATGAATTTCCACAGCATCCTGTACCTCCCCAATCTCAGCAATCTTTTTAAAAATGTACATGGCGGAAAGTACAAGAACGCATGATGGAAAATAAAGTTTTCTGCCTGTTTCAGACTCCAGACACTGAATTCCTCTTTTTAGAGGCTTCCACTATTACATTTTCTTGGGGATCCTTCTAGAGATTCTCAGCCTATGTAAGGCATGCATATGTTTTCTTTTTCTTTTTTTTCTACAAGCAATAGCATACTATACACATAGTTCTGAATCTGGATGTTTTTTCACCCACCTACTATAAACTTAGAAGGTTATTCCATATACAGAACTGCATCATCCTTTTAAAAAAATTTAAGATAGAAAATATTTTGAAATAGAGTTTATATACGATAAACACCAATTGTAAGCGTATGATTCTATTAGTTTTGGCAAGTGTATACAGTCATGTGAAATGCTACCAATCATGTTACAGAACATTTCCATTACCCCAGAAGGGTCCCTCATGCCCCAGGCAATCACTGATTTGCTGTCACCATAGCTTAAATTTTTATTTCTAGAATTTCATTTCAGTGGAATCACCACATATAGATTATTTTCTGTCTGGTATCTTTTGATAAGCATGTTTCTGAGATTCATCCATATTATTATGTGCATTACGTTTCTTCCACTTTATTGCTAAATAATATTTCATTGTATGGATATGCCACAATGTGTTTATCCACTCACCTGTTGATGGACACTTTAATTGTTTCCAGTTTGGGGCAATTAAAACTACTATGAACATGTGTGTACAAGTTTTATTTTTCTTGGGTAAATACAGAGGAGTGACATGCCAGGGTGGCATGGAGGTGTATGTTTAATCTTTTAAGAAACTACCAAACTGCACCATTTTCCTTTCCTAGAAGTTCATGAGAGTTTCAATTGTTCTACATCCTCCCCAACCTTTTCCGTGATCATTCTTTCTAATTGTGGCCATTCTGGTGGATATACAGTGTTATCTCATTGTGTTTTTTTTTTCATTGTGGTTTTTCATTGCAGTTCCCTGATGAATAATGATGTTAAGCATCTTTCCATGTGCTTCTTTGCCATTGGTACATCTTTTTGGGTAAAGTGTTCAAATCTTTTGCCCATTTTTTAAGTGGAGTTGTTTGTCTTTATATTAGTTATAAGAATTTTTTATATTCTAAATATAATCCCTTTGTCAGGTAGGTTTTGTAGATTTTTCCCCAATCTGTGGTTTGTCTGTTCATTTTCATAACACTGTCATTTAAAGAGTGGAAGTTTTTAATTTTAAAGTCCAATTTATTTTTTCTTTTGCATTTTGTATTTTTGAGTCCTGTTTAGGAAATCTTTGCCAGATGCAAAGTTACTAAGAATCTCCCCTGGGTTTAAGTTTTATAGTTTTAGCTCTTATACTTAGGTCTGTGCTCCATTTTGAGTTAATTTCTATATATATAATGTGAGGTGAGAGTCAAGGTTTGTTTTTTTGTGTATGGCTGTCCAATTGTTCCAGCACCATTTGTTGAAAAGGTTATTCTTTCCCCCTAAGAATTCCCTTGAATTGCCTTGGGACCTTTGTCAAAAATCTATTGATCATATATGCGTGGATCTATTTCTGGATACTTTATTACATTTTACTGATCTATGTATCTATTTTTATGCCAATATCACATTGTCTTGATTATTATAGCTTCATAAGAAGTCTATAAGAAATCAAGTAGTGTAAGTTTCCTAATGGTTTTCTTTTTTTTTTTTTTTTTTTTTTCAAACCTTGGCTTTGGCTATCCTGGGTCCATTGCATTTCCACATGCATCTTAGAGTCAGCTTGTCAATTTCTACTGAAAAGTCTCCTCAGAGTTTGGTTAGGATTTCATGGAATTGATAGGTCAATTTAGAGAGGAATTACATTTTAGCAATATTAAGTCTTCTGATCCATGAACACAATTTTTTAAAATTTTAATTCCAGTGTAGTTAACATACAGTGTTAATATTAGTTTCAGGTGTGCAATGTAGTGATTCAACAAGTCCATACATCACTCAGTGCTCAGCACAAGTGTACTCCTTAATCCCCATCACCTATTTCCCCCATCCCCCCCTTCACTTCCCCTCTGGTAATAATCAGTTTGTTCTCTATAGTTAAGAGTCTGTTTCTTGTTTGCCTCTCTTTCTCTTTCTTATATTTTTCTTTTTCTTTTTTAAGTAATCTCTACACGCAATGTGGGGCTCGAACTTACAACCCCAAGATCAAGAGTCACATGCGCCACCAACTGAGTCAGCCAGGCGCCCCTCCCTCTCTCTCATTTTTTCTCTTTGCTTGTTTGTTTTACTTCTTAAATTCCACATATGATTGAGTCATATGGTATTTGTCTTTCTCTTGACTTATTTTGCTTAGCATTTTATTCTCTAGCTCCATCCATATTGTTGCAAATGGCAAGATTTCATTCTTTTTATGGCTGAATAATATTCCACTGCATATATATACCACATCTTCTTTATCCACCCATCAGTTGATGGACACTTGGGCTGCTTCCATAATTTGCCTATTGTAAATAATGCTGCTATAAACATAGGGGTACATGTATCCCTTTGAATTAGTGTTTCTGTATTTTGGGGGTAAATAGTAGTGCAATTACTGGATTATAGGGCAGCTCTATTTTTAACTTTTTGAGGACCCTCCATGTTGCTTTCCACAGTGACTGCACCAGTTTGCATTCCCACCAACAGTGCAAGAGGGTTCCTTTTTCTTCATATCCTCACCAACACATGTTGTTTATTGTTTTTGATTTTAGCCATTCTGACAGGTGTGAGGTGATATCTCACTGTGGTTTTGATTTGCATTTCCCTGATGATGAGTGATCGGTTGGTCATCTTTTCGTGTCTGTTGGCTGTCTGGATATCTTCTTTGGAGAAATGTCTGTTCATGTCTTCTGCCCATTTTTTAATTAGATTATTTGTTTTTTAGGTGTTGAGTTGTATAAGTTCTTTATATATTTTGGATACTAACCCTTTATTGGATATGTTATTTGCAAGTATCTTCTCCCATTCTGTATGCTGCCTTTTAGTTCTGATTGTTTCCTTTGCTGTGCAGAAGCTTTTTATGTTGAGGTAGTCCCAATAATTTAGTTTTGCTTTATTTCACTTGCCTCAGGAGGCAGATCTAGAAAAATGTTGCTATGGCTGATGTCAGAGACATTACTGCCTGTGGTCTCTTCTAGGATTTTTATGGTTTTGGGTCTCATATTTAGGTCTTCAGTCTACTTTGAGTTTATTTTTGTGTATGATGTAAGAAAGTGGTCCAGTTTCATTCTTCTGCATGAGGCTGACCAGTTTCATGAACACAATCTTTATTATTTCTTTTTTTTTTTTTTTTCGTGTTTACTTTGGATTTAACCTGCTTTTTTCCTAGTTTCTTAAGGTGGGAGCATAGGTCATTGATTGAGACCTTTCTTCTTTTCTCACATAAGGGCTTAATTCCATAATTTTTTCTCTTAAGTACTGCCTAAACTGCATCCCACAAATTTTGACATGTCATATTTTCATTTTCATTTGATTCCAGATATTTTCTAATTTTCCTTATGATTTCTTCTTTGACTCATGGGTTATTTAGAAGTGAATTGTTTAATTTATAAGTATTTGAGGATTTTCCATATAACTTTCTGTTACTGGTTTCTAATTTAATTCTTTTTTGAATTGTATGATTTGAATCTTTGTATGACGTGACTCTTTAAAATGTATTGAGATTTGTATTACGACCCAGAATATGATCTAGCTTGGTAAATATTCTGTATGCACTTGAAATGAGTATGTTCTATTAGTGTTCAGTGGAGTGCTCCATGAGTGTTCATTAGGATTATTGGGGTTTTGTTCTAGTTGATCGCTATGTCCAATCTTTTGCTATTAAAATTATCACTGAACATCATTAGTTCCTGTAAGTGAAAAGTACTTGATCAAAGGGTATGTGCATTTAAAGTTTTTGTAGATATTACCAGATTTCCCTCCTTATTGGTTATACCCATCTCCATCCCACCAGCAAGGTATGAGAGCTGTCACAGCACCCATTTCATGGCTTGCTTTACCCACTAGACTCATATTCATCGCTGTACTCCCAACACCTGGCAACAAGGCCTACAAACCTTGTCTCCCTCTACTTTGTTCTTCGTCAAAATAACTTAGTTGTTCTTGGCCTTTTGGGCTTCACTCTTTAAACTTGGCTCCAGCATTTCCCCTATGGCCTGGGAAGAGGGGGAGGGCCTGCTCTCTACTTTTTGCCTTTATACTCTGCATTCAAGGACCTATTTACTCTCATCCCACTTTGGCCAGATTGGCTTTCTTGATGACTGCGACCCCCAGAGATCTTATCTTTGAACTGCTACATTTAAAGTTGTGCCCCGCAGTCTAGTGCTTGATCATATACTGTTTTGCTTGCTAATGTTCATGTAATTTGTATTTCCAGCGAGATTATAATAAACTCCTTGAGGATTTGTGATTATATATATATTTTCTCTAGAATATCAGCAAATTGAGCTACTTCTGTGTGACTGACCTTGTCCTAGGCACTTTATACTATTGTTTCATTTCATCTCTCAACAGCCTTGTAAAGTATCCTTTTCCTCGTTTTACGTATGAGGAACCTGAGGCTCAGCAAGGTTAGATGGTCACTCTTAAGTTATCAGCTAGTGAGAATGAATGACAAGGTTGGCATTCAAACTCAGGTCCTTCTGACTCAAAGCCTGTGTGCCCTTGGCTTTTTATTCTCGTTGGATTTTTAACCTCTTGCTCTTGCTGCCCACCAGTCTATCTGTCGTCACCATGTGGAACAGACCAGACAAATTGGTTCTTTGGGGGGTGTCTGGTGGCCCAGCATTCTCTGCAAACCTCTTGTCACTGCAGATAGAAGCCCATGGCCTACAGGTCTGCTTTAGTCCAGACTACCCTTTCCATCAGGATCCGTCTGTGGGCTGCCCCTCCCTGAACCCCTACTTGGTAGCCCAGATGGCCTTTGTTGTCCCCTGGTGGGTTTCCCCAGTCATTTTTGGCAAGTGGGGCCTCGAGCAGGGCCAGCAGCAGACAGTGAGTATCTGGAAGTCAGTGAGGCATGCACTTTATCATCAGAAGCACAAGTGTGATCTACAGAGATGGAAAGCAGACTCCCTGCTAGGAGAAGAAACACAAACCAAAGGGAACCTGTCTAAAAGTTTGAACTGAACTCTGCTACTTTTCTGTCTTTGAGACCTGGAGGACTTTTGTTCTCTTGTTGAATCCTTTTCCAAACATACCCTACACGTGGCTAAAACAGATAAAACATTAACGATCTCTTCTCAGATAGCTTCCTAAAGAATAGGAAACATCTTGCTTTCAGTGCCATGTACATGTGATCACCTCTTCACTGCTTAGCCAAGTCCTTTGGTTTACACCAGCAAACTGGAGAAGAAAACCTCCTTTTTACCTCACTCACCTTGCTTCCCCCAGGGAAAGCATGAAACAGCACATTTCTAGCAACAGGCCAGGCATACTTTAGGCTTTGGTTTGAGGGGGAATAAAGCCAATCCTGAGTAGGAGTGGGAGAGATTTAGGAAAGGGGAAAGGTGCTATGGGAAAACACTCTAATCCTGGTTTGTCCCACAAACAACCTTATTAAATTGTCAGCACAGTAGCCCTCTCTGAAGCTAATGGGATATCTAGGGTTAAGAATTATGTTGAAATGGCTCAACCTAAGTGCCATCATGTATTCAACAAGTGAGCAGTGAATGTCCCGGTTGATGATTCTCTCCCTTTGTCCCCAAGGTAGAGTAATAATTGACTAGAATATGGAGACGACTCTTCTCACTGACAGAGTGACCCAGCAGCTGATGGGAGACCTGACCTATGAGGGGCTCATGAGGTACCAAGCCCCATCCAGAGGAAGGAGGCTGAGTGTTAGAGAGATCCTCGAGAAGCTATGGTACCCAATCTTTTGACAAGGAGGAGAAGCAATTCTGTGCTTAAAAACATTTAGAGAAAAACTTACAAGTAGCCTCCTGTGGGTACCATTTCCTCAGTACTCAGATGGAAGCGTGGCTTCTCTGCTTGGCAGACATTTTCGTACAACTGTGATGACTGCTCACACCTTCCTTCTGAAGAGCTCCTAGCCCACACCCAATCTCATGTATTCCCTTGCGTTCCCCAGGAAACAGAAATTATAAATTCATTCATTTGACAAGCACTGTGAACACCACCACCACCACCCCACCGTGTAAGGTGCTAGTAGTACAATGAAGAATGAGGAAAAGTTCTTGTAAGTTTAAGATTATAGTCTCCTTAGAGCAATGAGGCCACAGGAATCATTGTAGTTGAAGGCAAGACCTGCTTCACTGGAGGGAAGAAGAGCTGATCCTGTTCTTCAGGGTTGGGTAGGTTTAGAAAGAGCCAAGAGGGCATAAAGAGTCTAGGGACCAGAATAAGCAATGTTGGGAAGGCATAGGGTGTGTTTGGGAACCATGTGGCCAGAACAATGAGAGAAGACACAGCATGGGTGCCTTGAATGGCAAGCCAGGGTATGGACCTAGGAGGGCTGATGGAGCGTTCAAAAATGCTATTGAGCAGAGGAGTGACAAGATGAAAGTTTTTTGGGGGAAGATTAATCCAGCTACTTTGTATGGGATTTTTTTGGACTGTAGTGGACTAGAGAGCCTGGATGAAGAGGGGAAGTTGGGAGACTGGAAGGCTTGATTGTGGTGGTTGTGATGAGAATAAGGAGAGAGGCAGGGGCAGATGTGTTAGAGGAATATCATGCTGGCAGGATTCGCCAGACACAGCCAGTGACTAGGTGTGATGCCAAGCTGTCAGTCAGAGACAGCTCCTGATTTCCAGCTCCAGTGGCCAAGAAAATGCTGAGGCAGGTAACAGAAGTCAGAGAGTCAAGAATCAGAAGGAGCAAGCCTCCAGGAGAAAATGATAAGTTCCATTTGTAGTGTCTGAGCTTCATCTTCCAGGTCAGGTACTCAGCTGGAGTTAAGAACACAGGGTTGACCATTAGGAAAGGCCAGAGTGGGAGACACACTTGGGTTGTCCTAGGAGAAGTGGTGGTTATTGCTGTGGGGCTTGAAGAAGTCCTGGAGAGGTGGGGTGAGAAGTAAGTGGCCAATGCCCAGCCCAGCACCTGGCCCAGCGCCAGGCTGAAACACTTATGGAAAGGAGGAAGAAGTGAATGGGTGAATGAGCCAAGGGCAGAATCCTGAGAAGCACTTGCATGGACAGAATGAGAGGAAAAGGAATTGTCTATTAGTGAAGAAGAGAGAGAATAAGCTTTCAGAAAACTAGTAGAACCAGGGGAGTAGCCTGGGAGAAGAGGACGTGGGAGGGGAAATTTCAGGAAGGAGGTGGCCCACGGTGTTCATTGTTGCAGAAGATTGGAGATCCTGGGAAGGCTGTCAGGGTGGCTGGCTTCATTTCTATGAATAGGGCAAGTCTCATAGCTTGCCTCAGTGATGGGACTCAGGGCCTAGACATTCACGGTCATCTTGTTACCTTTCCTGCTTTCTCAGGATGGCTGCCCCAGGCATGAGAGTATTGGCCATGGGGCGTGGACTGATGGCCAGAGGGCTCTTCTATGCCTCTTGCCTCTGCCAGTGATGGGGGACTGTAGGGCAAGCAGGGGGTGATAGTGTGAGGACGGGGATGGTTCCATTTTCGAACACGGTGAAGCTTTTCCTAGGGCAAGGGGCAGAGTAGAGACATAGCCCCTAGCTCTCAAAGTCCATGTCCTGGCATCCCAGAGAGAGGGTAGACAAAGCTGTGAGCTGGTAGCCATCCCATCCAAGGCCAGTGAAATCATTTTGGGGATGGTTTTCTTTGGACATGCGAGAAGGGGAAAGTGGGGCTAGAGAGTATTCAAGACTTGTCCTATCGTCTTTGCCAGTTTTCTTTTTTTATAATTTTCATTTTCCTGTCTGGTGTGTTCTTTGAGGAGCAAGCCCACAGCCTCTAAGCAGGGAGCGGAGGGCTTCAGGTACAAGAGGGAGATTGAAGGAGGGGTGAGGGGAGGGGGGTGGGGAGACTCGTTGCCTGGAACTCAATGCAGCAAAGGTTCCAAATAGGATGGGGTAATAGGACAGGGGTGAGGCATCTGGGCCCAGAGTGAGCCAAGAATAACCACAGCAGGGAGCAGGGCAGGGAGGAGAGACTGCTGCTCCCACTCGCCAGCTCTCCACTATGGTCTCCCAGAGACGCAGCTGTGACCCTTGCCAGGTACCACATCCTTTTATTAGGTTCTTCTTGGCCTCTCGGAAGAGCCCCTAGAAAAACTTGACTCTGCAGAAGAAATGAAGGTCAGGCGGCAGGAGGGACATCCCAGCAGTGGAGTCTGGTAGTGGGTAGCTGGCATGAGGCCCTCGGCCCCATCCCCTCAGGAGCCAAGCAGCTTTTCTTCCTGCCACGGTCACAGAGGGTGCTGTGTGCAACTGCCTGGCGGAAGGCCTGGATGGAATGTGCTTGGCAGGTGAGCGCAGGTCATACACCTGACGGAGGGGGCCCGTTGCATTCACTTTGGCACGGAAGTATTTCTAAGTAGTGACTTCAGACCTCCGGGAGGAGAGGGAGCAGAGGGAGCAGAGGGAGCAGGGGTTTCATCCCTGGAGGGGTTTACTGAGCATCCACAGGTCACCTTTGGGCTAGAGGCCGCCTTGCCTGAGCGCGGCATCTGACCGCTTCTAGCAGAATGACGTAAGAACGTAGAACAGCACGGTTAGATGGCTCTCCTGCCCAGAGGTGTCCCTGCACAGGAGCCCCGCTCATCCCGGCTCGCCGTGCAGCCAGGGCAGGCCATGCCTGGGTCCTCTGTCGAGAGCAGACAGGGGCCACGCTCCCGAGGTCGCCAGCATAGCGCCATGGCTCACTGCGGCCAGCCCGGGCTCCAAGCAGCCGGGAGAATGGGCAGAGGTGGCCACCGTGGAGGGCCAGTGAGAGGCAGGCTCTGTGATCACACGTGACTGGGCAGAACCACGCCTGCCCTGGGTGCACGGCTCCCTGCAGAGGGCTCAGGCGCCTGGCCTTCCTCCCCGGCTGCCTCTGTAGTGTCCTCTTTCCTGGGTGACACCCTCTTTCACGGAGGGCAATGTTGAAGGCAGAGTGAGATGCCCACCCCCCTGCAGGCGGACCCGCCAAAGCACGTGGGACCCGGCACATCATCTCCTGGGGACTTGAAGAAGTCAATCCAGTGTGGGTGGTGAAGGCGGTTACACTCTCCTCCTGTGTCAGAGGAAGGCCTGGCCCCCCCCACCCCCTGCGGCCATGGTAGGGGTGATGGGATGACTCAGAGGCTGCAGTAGCCACATTTGCTGTACCTGCTGGGTGCGTGTGGGGGGGCCGGGGCTGGGGTGGGGTGACTGAGGTGCAAGGAAACAGGGTGCAGATGTCCTGGGCAGCGAGAATGGGCTCTGCCAGCCAGGGGCGGGGGGTGGAGGGGGCGGCGGGGGAGCAGCCTCCCTGCATCCATGGATGGTGGTTTGGAAGACCCGGTGTAGGGGGTGGAGTGGTGGGGCCTGCTGGGCTGGGCTGGCAGAAGAGTGCGCTGCCATCTCCCTCGAGCGCTCCACCCCTGCAGAGCCCTCAAGGGGCCCTCCGCCTGAAACCTCTGCCCGCTCACCTCTTCCCTCAGCTGGCTTTGGAAGCAGGGCCCTTGCTATTTCTCCTCAACTGGTTGGCTCGAGGGCTGGAACTGCTCTATTCTCAGGGGCCCCCCGACACATTCCAGGGGTCTACAGCATGGACAGAATAGAAGGACCTCTGGAGAGGCTTCTAGTTCTGGATGGTAGTAGAAACCAAAGAAAATATTCACCAGGAGAGAGAGGAAGCCGTTCCTGGCCCCTCAGCCACAGGTCTCCCTCCCCATGACCGTCAGGGTCGGCACATTCACTGGGGCCCAGACCTCGGGATCTGGGGTTGTTAGCGCTTGGGGAGCATTTTCCCACCCATGTAGGAACTCCTTGAAGGCAGAAGTGGGGGTCCCCCCACACACAGTGGCAAGAGCTATGCTGAGTGCATGTGGAGCAGACAGGTACCCAGTAGATCCGTTGGTGCAGCATCATTTTGAACACAGGGCTTCCACTCTGTAGGAATTCTTCTATCTTGACACTGATTTATAGTCAGGATTTAGCTCCTGACAAAGAAAACAAGAAAGAAGACAACCAGACCCTGGAAGTTACTGATGAACCGACGGACTGACTGCACCATCCCTACTTGCTCTGGATACCTTGGTTGGCCTCACTCTTCCTTGGCCTCTGGGCCATCCCCTTGTTCCTGCCTCCCAGGGCCTTCCTGTGGGCTCCTCCTGGCCTTCCCAGATCCTACGGTCACCGCATCTTCTCAGGATCCCCACACCAGTGTCATTTTCACTCTTCTACCTGACCCCGCACCAAAAAGGTGTGAGCAACTCAGTGCCCTTGCCTTCCTCTGAGGGATGGACTCCAACTGAGCCACAGTCTTTGTCCCAGAAACAGCAGTGAGGAGACATCAGTGAGGCCCCGGGAAGGGAGGTAGCCGGTGGAAACCGTGCCAAGCCCCGGCGGCCCGGGGAAGCCTTACAGAAAGATTCTTTCTGGAGGAAAGAGGAGATTAGCTGAGCCTCCCCAAAGAAGACAAGTAAAGAAAACGGAGAAATATTTCCTTTAAAAGGGAGCAAGAGCAGATGGAGAGAGGGTTTATATTAATGAAATCTCCGGATATTAAGGATGAAATGAATGCCAGAGAAGGTTATTATCATTTCATTAGAACACAAAGGAAGAAACAAACACGTTATTATGTGAAACCAAGAAGTTATGAACAAGGGAATCCAGCAGGGAAGTTATTAGCTGGGTTAATTAAAACAGAACAAGCCGGTTGAGTAATTCCGTCTGTAGGACACAACAAGGAAGGCATAATTCATCGCCCTTAAGAAAAATATTCAGGGTTTTTTTTCTTTTTCTCGTTTACCAGAAATTCTGCACTCTTGATATTGTCTCGCAAACCAAAAAGATTTATTCTTGTCAAAACTTAATTGATTTAGCACCAGGATATTTTATTAAAGAGAGTTCAGTTCTGATCAGAAGAGATGGAAATCCACCAGAGGCCCTTGGGCCCAGATGGCCATGGCCCTTCCCCTCTCCAGGGTCACGGGCCCCTCGAAGATCCTTTCAGTGCCAGGCCTGCAGGGTTATGGGAGGTGGTGGCGGCGGGAGGTGCAGGGAGGCCTCCCTCAACCATCCCAGAGATCCCGGGCAGGGCTGGACCAGGCCTGCTTGCGGTCTTTTCTCTGCTTCCTCTTACCATGCTGCAGCTGGGAATCCTTGGCACCACACATGCTCCCTGGAGTTGTCAGAGCCAGTCTTTCCAGCTAACCCTGTTGGCAGCCAGCTCAAAGGGGAAATGACCAACAGGACTGCTGGGGCAGCATGGAGCTCTCTGCTCAGAGGGGCCTGGGATCCGCTTGTTGGGGCAGAGCTTATGTATGTGAGCGGCTGCCCCCTTCAAGGAGCTCAGAGGTCCCAAGTGTGACCGTCCCTAGCAGACCAAAAGGATCCTATCAGCCCTTAGGGTTTTGCTGGTCTCTCGTTGGCCTTATGAATTACAACTGGGGCTCTGGGTTTGGCTGAGCCCTTGGAGGTTGATCTCCAAGGTCTGTTTCTCAAGTTAAGTACTAGAGAGCCAGAGCGCCCAAGATCTTTGGCACAGGCATGGGACGTGAGAGCTGGAAGGGGCCTCGCCAAGGGGATAATCCGTCCAAACTCTTTGCTGGGGAGGAGGCAACTGGGTCCCGGAGAGAGTCTGAGACCTATCTGAGACCACAGAGCTAATTAGTGGCTAAGCAGGACAGGCACCGAGGTTTCTTCGCAAGTCCTGGTCGCTCACTTCTGCCCCGTGCTCATGCTTTGTCCTATTTCAGGAATGTCTACCGCAGACATGCCCAAAAGACCACTGGAAGATACAAGATACATTTTAATGAGAGAGAAGGTGGTATAAACACTGTTTCGTAATTGTCATTTGCTTTAAGTTAACAAATTTTATTTTTCAGAACAGTTTTAAGTGCACAGCACTTGAGCAGGAAGTACAGAGAATTCCCTTATACCCCCTACCCACACATGCAGAGGTTCCTCCACTATTGACACGCCCCCCCCCCCCCGCCGTGGTACCTTTGTTGCAGTTGATGAGCCCACACGGACACAGCATTATCACCCAAAGTCCATAGTTCATATTAGGTTTCACTCTTGGTGTTGGTCATATTTTGGGTTTTAACAAAGGCATAATGACAATTATCCGCCATTGTAGTATCATATAGAATAGTTTCACTGCCCCCAAAATCCTCTGTACTCAGCCTATTCATTCCTTCCTCTTCCCTACCCCCTGGCAACTCTGATCTTTTTACCGTGTCCATAGTTTTATTTTTTCCAGAATGTCATATAGTTGGAATCATGCAGGGTGTAGCCTTTTCAGATTGGCTACTTTGATTCAGCAAAATGCATTTAAGCTTGCTCCAGGTCTTTTCATGGCTTGATAGTTCATTTCTTTTTAGCACTGAAAATGTTCCATTGTCTGGATATACCAGTTTATTTATGCATTCACCTACTGAAGGGCATCTTGGTTGATTCCAAGTTTTGGCAATTATGAATAAAGCTGCTATAAACATCCTTATCCTGGTTTTTGTGTGGACATAAGTTTTTAATTCATTTGGGTAAATAACAAAGACCACGATTGCTGTATTATGTAGTAAGAATGTATTAGGTTTTGTAAGAAACAGCCAAACTGTCTTCCAAAGTGGCTGTACCGTTTTGCATTTCCACCAGCAATGAATGAGAGTTCCTGTTGCTTCACATCCTTACCAACATTTGGTGTTGTCAGTGTTCCAGATTTTGGACATTCTAATAGGTGTGTAGTAGTAGTACAGTGTGTGAATTTGTAATTGCCTAATGACATATGATGTTGAACATCTTTTCATATGCGTACTTGCCATCTGCATATCCTCTATGATAAGAGATCTGTTCAGGTGTTTTGCCCATTTTAAAATCTTTATGAGTTCTTTGTATATTTTGCATAACAGTGCTTTACCACATGTGTCCTTTGCAAATATCTTCTCCCAGTTTGTGGCTTGTCTTCTCATTTTCTTGACATTTTCACAGAACAGAAGTTTTGTTTTGTTTTTTTAATTAAGATATAATTCACATAACATTGTGTAAGTTTAAGGTATTCAACATATTGATTCGATACATTTATATATTGCAATATGCTTACCGCTATAGCATTAGCTAACATATCTATCACTTCACATAATTATCATTTTTTTATAATGAGAACATCTAGAAGTTTTTAATGTTAATGAAGTCCAGCTTATCAATTATTTCTTTCATGGATCAAGCCTTTAGTGGTGTACCTAGAAAGCCATTGCCAAACCCATGGTCATCTAGATTTTCTCCTGTATTGTCTTCTAGGAATTTATAGTTTTGTATTTTACATTTAGATATATCATACATTTTGAGACCATTGTGAAGGGTGTAAGATCTATGCTTAGGTTGATTTTTTTGCATGTGGATATTCCAACACCATTTGTTGAAAAAACTATTGTTTTTCTATTGTATTGCCTATTTTTTTATTTGTCAAAGATTATGTTTATGTGGATTCTGTTCCATTGATCTATTTGTCTATCTTTTACAATTTCACACTGTCTTGATTACTGTAGCTTTATAAATAGTCTTGATTTGAATAATGTCAGTCCTCTGGCTTCATTCTTCTCTTTCAATGTTGAGTTGGCTATCCTGGAACTTTTGCCTCTCCATATAAACTTTAGATTCAGTTTGTCAGTATACACTAAATAACTTACTGGGATTTTTTGATTGGGACTGCATTGAATATGTATAGATAAAGTTGGGAAGAACTGCCATCTTGACAAAACTGAATCTTCCTATCCATGAACATGGAATACCCCTCCATTTATTAGTTCTTTGTTATGTCTCAAAGCTTTGTAGTTTTCCTCACATAGGTATAAATCTAACAAAAATATGGGCAAGATCTAAGTTTTTCATTTTGAAGGGGTGCTAATGTAAATGGTGATGTGTCTTTAATTTCAAATTCCACTTGTTCACTGGTGGTATAGAGAAAAGTGACTGACCTTTGTGTATTAAGAACCCTGTTTTCCTGCACCCTTACTATAACCACTTTGTCATTTGTTTTTTTTTTAAGGTTTTATTTATTTATTTATTTATTTATTTATTTATTTATTAATGAATCAGTCGGTGGCTTAGTTGGTTGAGCATCTGCCTTTGGTTCAGGTCATGATCCTGGGGTCCTGGGATTGAGCCCCACATCGTTGGACTCCCTGCTCAGCGGAGTGTCTGCTTCTCTCTCTGCCCCTCCCCCTGCTCGTGCTCTCTCTCGCACTCACCCTGTCATTTGCTTTGAAACAGAAACCTTCTCAGAGGATGGTAGCTAAACTTTTTTTTTTTAGTTTTATGTACTTTCTCCTCTCTTTGAGCTTTCCTATATGCTGTCTCCTCTGCCTGGAAGCACTCACCCTGTCATTTGCTTTAAAACAGAAACCTCCTCAGAGGATGATAGCTAAACTTTTTTTTTTTAGTTTTATGTACTTTCTCCTCTCTTTGAGCTTTCCTATATGTTGTCTCCTCTGCCTGGAACAATCTCCTTTTCCTCCCTTCAATCTCTACTCCAGATATACCCTTCTTCATACTTGATTAATGTCTTCAAGTCTCAGAGAAGCCGTGTTTTACACTGAGAAGGCTTCCCTTACCCTGGTGAGTCTGGGTTAACTGATCACCCCCTACTTCCTTCCTTCTCTAAAAGATGGAATCCCTGCCCTCAACAGACTTATGGTTTACTTGGGAGACAAGCCACAAAGATGAAAATAATAATAATAAACAAACATTTAGCACTGATCTAAAGACTTTGCCTGGGGCACCTGGGTGGCTCAGTCAGTTAAGCGTCTGCCTTCCGCTCAGGTCGTGGTCCCTGGGTCCTGGGATCAAGCCCCACATCGGGCTTCCTGCTCAGTGGGGAGCCTGCTTCTCCCTCTCCCGCTCCCCCTGCTTGTGCTCTCTCTCTCTCTCTCTCTCTTTAAAATAAATAAATAAATAATAAAGGCTTTGCCTGAATTAGCTCATTTAACCCTTACCAAAGTGAGGATTAATGAGAATTGGAATCCTCCTTAGCCTATAAAATAGAATCCAGACACCTTAGTTTGGCACATAAACCTTCACATCAGGATCCACATCTACTTTTCCAAGCTAAGCTAAGCTGAATTTCTCACTATACCTTGTTATAGTCTGCACGTTCTTATCTCTGAACACTTGTATATGCTATTCTCCCTGTTTGGAATAGTCTCTACCCTCTTTGGTTTGGGTGAAATTTACCCATCCATAAGGACCCAGATGTGGTCTCATTCTTCCATGACCACTCCATCCTCCATAGTTCTATAGCACTCATTTTCTAGACCACTCATTTTTATTATGAACCTTAGCCAGTTTGCAGGAAGAAAACTTATAGAACACCAAACACCAAACATGTAAATCCTTACTGCCCTCCACAGCCCCTCTGATTCTGGCTGAGAGCCTTGAATGGCTGTCTCTGCCAATGGTGTGGTCTCTGCCTTGTTCAATTGCTGTATTTTATTTACAGTCTTTGTACATCGATGTAGCCAACATATTTGCCATTGAAGTGGTTACCTAGTATTCCATGGTGTACATTCATTGCTTCTCTTTTAGAGCCCTGCATTGTGTATTCTAATTCAATTTTGTTTTCACAAATATTTGCATGTCAAGTATGTGCAAGAGACCACAACTCTTGTCTGTGAGTATGGCAGCTGTGAGAGCCTCAAGACTGGGCTTATCTTCAACATCACTGTATCCCCCACTGTGCTTAGCTTGCACATGCTGGGTGCTCAGAGAGCCCTGCTCAATTGAAGTAAATGCTCATAAAGCCAGGCATTTAGCCATGTAACTTGCCCCCCACCTCTACCCTGATACAAACTAAACCCGTAAGGGCTAAGGTGTGGAACAAGAGAATATCCAGTACCCTTTTCCAGATGCTTGATCACTCTAACATTGCATCCTTCATCTTGTCACCTCCCATGCCCCCCGCCCCCAGAGTATCATTTAGCTACAAGGATTCAGGAACCTTGAAGATCATTTTCTCAAGCAGCTAATGCATACAAACTAAACATAAGGACCAGGTCCCTGGCAAGTGCTTCTGCTCTTAGTAACACAGAGCCATATGGGGCCCTGGGGGTCATGGGGAGGGGAGAGTTAGTGAGCCCATACCTACCATCTCCCTGACTTTTTGCCTGCTTCATCTGTACTCAGACTGAAGAAACCTGGCCTGGCCCCTCTGCCCTTGGGAGGGGAAGCATTTTGGAAACACACTGTTGTTCTCTCTTCCACAGGCAGGCATAACTAGCTTTAAGCAAAAGTTTTATGTGAAAACTCATTTTGAGAGAAGGGAAAAGAGATATTAGAGAGCAGTTATTTGCTTTACGGAACAATTCAAGAAGGGTTTCCTTCAAAGTAACACAGTCCCATTGGGCACTGAAGTGTGATCCAGGGCCAACTCTTCAGAGCAACGATTTGTGATCTTCCTTCCCAGCCCCCTCCACCCACCCATCCCCTTTTGCAAGTCTTCACCCTTCTGGCTATTTATTCAATGTTTGCTACTAGTCAACCCACTGTATTCTCAGAGAATTCTTTTAGCTCTTTTCCCACCCACTGTCTTGATCCTTCCTGGCCTCTAAATATGGGCCTGCTTCAGCTTTCCTTTCTCCGTCTGCACTTTCTCCCCGGCAGGCTTGCTTGCCCTGGTCCCTTTAATGATGTTCTTCAGTAGCCACTTCTCAAACCCTATCTTCAACCCTGACCTCTGGAGCCCACTCCAGCGCCGCCTTTTCAGAGGTCTGTTACGCATGTCCGGCTGGCAGCCCAAATCCAACCTTCTAAACAGCTCAGGCAGCTCTGGCCCGCGTTTTCCCAGCTTCCATCAATGTTCCGATCACCAGCGTCTAGAGTCATGGTGCTTGCCTGGGCTGCTGACCTAGCACATTTTGGACCCTCACTCTTCTCATCTGTTGTATGGAGACGGTAATGCCCTCTCTACCTCGGCAAGAGGACTGAGTGAGACAAGGGATATGGAAACATGTCTTAAGCTGTGGAAGGGCATACCAGGAAAAAGTATAATCATGGTTTTATCATCTTTGGATTTTTAGGGGTCACTATAACCACCCCATCACCTTTGTTACCATGTCCTTCATCTTTCTATCATCCATCCTTTTATCTCACTTCTTGATAGGACCACCTAGTTTAAGCCCTTTCATGCACTGCTTAGCCTGGCTCTGTATCCTCGAATGCAGTGGTCCTCAGACTGCAATCCACCTAAGAATCACTGAGAGGAACTGATGACGAATGCAACTGTAGTATCTTTAACAATGGTGCGGGGACAACTGGATATCTGCGTGCAAAAGAATACCTCGCACTATATACAAAAATTAACATGGATCAAAGATAAAAATGTAAGATCTAAAAGTACAAGACTCTTAGAAAGAAAAATAGGCATAAATCTTTATGACCCTGGATTAGGTAATGGTTTCTAAGATGTGACGCCCAAAGCACAAGCAACCGAAGAAAAAATAGAAGGTATATCCATACAGTGGAATATTGTTTGGCCATGAAAAAGAATGGTGTGCTATAGGGTGGATGAACCTTGAAAACAGTAATGCTACGTGAAGGAAGCCAGTCACAAAAGAGGACGTGGGATGTGATTGCATTTCTATCAAATTTCCAGAATAGGCAAATCTAGAGAGACAGAAAGCTGATCTGTGGTTGCCCTAGGGCTACAGGTAATGAGGGAAGAGAGGTACTAAAGAATAGAGCGCTTCTTTTGGGACTGATGAAAAAGGTCCTAAAATTGAATGTGGCATGGTCGTACAACTCTGTGACTATACCGAGAACAGTGAGTTGTACACTTTGTGGGTCACTTGTATGGTACGTACATAATATCTCTATTAACTTTAAAAATACAATCCTAAGTAGGAAAAAAGTTGGTGGGGAGAGGTCACAGAACGCTTTAAATGCCAAGCTGAGCAGCAGGGACTGGATGATCTTCACATACCATCTGCATCAGAATAGCTACAAAGATCAAGTCTGGCCCCACCCGAGAGACACTGTGATTCAGAAGGTATTGTATGGGATCAGTATACCGCATTTGCCGCGAGCGCCCCAGTGAACATTGTGAAAACTGGTGCCGCGGACCAAACTTGCTGCCTCCAGACTCCCCCTGCTGCATTCTGCCCCGCACGTTGCTGCCAGATGAGCTTCCAAGAGAAGAACTCCAGTTGGGTCACCTCTGCTTAAAAACCATCCGTGTCCTCTCCTTTTCTTGGCACGAGCTCTAAGAGCTCCAGGCCATCTGGTCCCCATCCTCTCGGCCCAGGCTTATCTCCCATGACTCCCTACATGAGTCTTTTATGTCAGGCAGGCTGGAACGTTCATCATTCCGTGACCCCACTTTGTGGGCTCCCACTCGTGGGCCTCCGCCTCGGCTCTGCCGTATTCCAGAAAAGCCTTTCCCGGGCTCCCTTCTGGTCTTTTGCAAAACAAATGTTACCACGATCCTTTCACTTTAGCCAGATATCATCTGGAATTTACCACCCAGCCTTTCATAAACATTTAAGCTATGTGATTCTGCTGGTAAGTCGGACAGCAAGACTCGGAGTTGTTGCCAGAGCGCACATGTCGATCAGGCAGCCGGCCAGGCACACGAGAGGAGCGTGGTGCCCGACAGGTGGCACGTGGACAGGGCCACGGAGGTGGGGGCACTGGCATGCCGGGAGCGGCACTGGGGAGGGGCAGGGTCTCCCACGGAGCTCAGTGTCCTCCCCGGGGACCCAGAGATCAGGGGCCCGCCTCAGACACCACTGTCACGTGGGCAGGACCTAGGAGGCCCTGGCCACCACCACGCCTTTCAAGCCATCGTGGTTCAGCTGGCGCCGGGTCCTTACGGTAGCTGGAAACAGCTAAGCAGAATCCTCATTTCAACCGGTGACCCCGAGCACAAAGGCTCCCCACCCCATTGTCCACCAAATCACCCCGTCTCCGTGGCAGGAGAGAAGGCTGGAGAGTGAATTACAGCCAATTTGTTAACGAGCTCTTAAAAATAAAATAATGATTGTCAGATAATTATTTTACAGTGCAGCAAGAGCCCCCTTGCAACCATTTCAGTAATTACATTAAGCCGTTCTATTTGTAAGAAGCTAATAGGAAACAAACCATTAATTAGCATTTTGTCTTTCCTCCCACTGCCCCATCCCCCCTTGAATTAGAGCCAGGGTGCAAACCATGGGGGTAGAGAAGACTAGGAGATACAAGAGCCAAGGCTCCCTGGGAGGGAGGAATGAAGAGCGATGGCAGGTACCAGCATTTTTGTGATTCCAGTGTGACCAGCCCCAGGGCCTCCCGTGGCCTAGGACCCAAGTCGTGGGGCCCTGGTAGGGCTCTGTGTCCATTCCTTTGGTCCTGGAGTGGAACAGCCAGGAGCTGTGGAGTCAGCTGAACCCAACGTGGGCATGTTCCCGGGGCCTCGGAGCCTGTGGGTGGGGCGGGCGGGCACCTGGGCAAACAGAACTAAGCAAGGAGCAGGAATGAATCAAGGACAGCTTAAATATGCAGAAATGCAGCTCATGCCTCTGGGCAAAAATAATCCCGGAGTTATGTAATGGATGGGAGGGATAGGAGAGGAGGGGTGAGGTGTACACCAGTTTGAGTGAATGAGATGGTGAGGAGCGAGGGGAGAGGAGAGGATGGAGTGGGAGGATCCTAGGGGATTTGGCAGAGGAGCTCCTAAAGCTGCTGTCTGTGGGGTGGCTGTGCATGTGTGTATGTGTGCAGATCAGGGAGCGGGTGTCACTCTTCTTTGCGATGCTGAGTTCCATGCCTGGGGTGGCCTTAAGCCTACTCCAAATGTGTGGGCTCCCTGTTCCCGAGGCAGGAGGGACAGGGACATGGCCCAAGGGCACAGGTGGGCGTCTGAGGCACCAGTCTCCCCCATAAGTCAGTTCATCTCCCTCTGGCCTCCCTACTCCCACCCCCAGCTCACATCCCACCGCCAGCCCTTCCTGCTAAATGGAATATTCCCCTTCTTTTTATAGGAAGCCCACTTTGACTGACGACCCCAGGTCACTCTTAGCGCTCTTCCCAAGCAAATTCCAGGGTATTTGGTCTCACCCTTTGGCAGAAAGTTGTCCATCAATTGCTGCCGCTGTGTGCAAGCTCCCAAGGACAGGGCCTTTGTACCCCGCAGTGCCCAGAACCGTGCCCATCACGCAGCAGGTGCTGGGCGGGCAATGTCTGACCCCAAGGAGCAAAGGCAAGGCAGAGGAGAGGGCACAGAGGCTTCGGTGGGGCTCCCCTCAGCCGCTGAGCTGTCGAAGCCAGCGGCTGCTAGGTGAGCCCCAGAGACTAGGGGGCGGGCTGGTGGTGTTGGAGCTGCCCACTGATTTAAAGGGGAGGATTGTGTATAAAATCACATAAAGGAAGCACTTGGCTGGACATCAGTCGGAACCCCAGAACAATATGCATAATTAGACAAAGGCTTGTGGGAGACACTTCACTGACCACGGTTTCCAGAACCCACCGCTCTGGAGTGGCTGTGAGAGGGAGTCAGAATCACCAGAAGGCTGGGTGTGACTGGGGGAGGGTGTAGGAAACAGATGCAGGGCTGAATATGGGTCCAAGAGGGCCATGAAGGTCATCATCGTTGTCATCATCTCCTCCTCCTCCTCATCGCTGGAGCCTGGAGCCCTATAGAGACTACAGGAATTCTGCAATGTCCAACGGTCAAGTGCGGTGCTCAGAGCTCCTGAGGCCACGTGTGGGCATGCCGGTTCCCATGGGCATCCCCACATGCATCCATCCACAGGCTGGGCTTAGAAGAGTAGAGGTTTCTGGAAACCAGTGGTTGACCTTCCAAAACTAGGAGGGAGCCTTCTAGACGGCCAGCTACAAGGGCCGCAGCTCATGGCAAGGGATGAGGTTCCCAGAGTTGGGAACAGATTTGGAGACTCAGAGCTCTTCTCGGAAGGCTTATTGCTAGAACAGCCCCTTGGAGAGTACTTCAGTTTCCCTTGGTTCACAGGTAAACGACACTGAGGTCAAGGGGAGACTGTTACTTCCCAGGAACCACCAGCAAAATCTGGCTGAGCTGAAAAGAGAACTCAGGTTTCCTGGCCCTATCTTGACAGCATAACTACTTGGAATTTGTACATCCTGCTCTTGGGTGAATTACGCTAGTCACAGCTCTGGGGTGCTCCAAGAGCCAATGACCTGGGCGTTCTGGTGGTTCTTGCCTTGTAGTTAGTGCTGGAACTTTCGTAAGCTGTGAGCAGGGGCTCTAAGGAAAAACAGAGGGCTGATTTGGGGTAGTAAGAAGAAAAAGGACAGAGCCAGAGTTGGGTTTTTGGGCTCCTTGAGGCCAGCCATAGCCACCTGGAATTTAGCATCTGTGAAGCTGGCCATTGGGAATTCCCAAGAGATCTACATAGGAACCAGTATCCAGGCCAGGCCAGGCCAGGCAAGCTGGGCTGTGGTCCCAGGACCAGCCAAGCCTAGGGTGTCAGGGCTGAGCTGGGTAGGGCTAGGCTGGGCAGGGCTGAGAGAGAAGAGAATTTTTTGCCTCCGGGCTCATAAATGCCTATATTGGGCAAGGCCTCTTGTTTCCTTGGGCGGTGACCAGGAGTCTCTCCAAATTTGCCAGCCTGGCATGAATGTTCTCCCTCTGCCCAGAAAGGGACTGCAGCCTTCTGGAGGAGCCCCCTCAGTCCTCAAGGTGATGGGTGTGGGCGTTGGTGCCCCCAGCCTTACCTCCTAGAGTGGATGGAGAGATGGAAGCAAACTGCGAGCAAGAGGGCTGGCTCTACATTACCCCTGCTGTGCTGGCACAGGACCCCCAGGGATAGGACAGCTGCTTCTGGGAAATACGGCTCCCAGGGGGTGCTGATCCACGGAGTCACTGCGTCCCCCAGGGGGTACAGACAAGCAGCTAAGCCCTTGCACACGGTCCCCACAGCCCCCAGGCCAGCACACAGTCATTATGTCGTTACATAAATAAATTACGTACTTAGGACTTGGTGTGTAAGTGCCATTATTATTATTGCTGTGTAATTATGAGGTTAACTTGAAGAGGGAGGCAGGCAGGAGGACTGAATCACCCCCGACCCTGGGAAAGCTGCACAGGCTCCCACCTCTCACCCCAGGGGGAATGTGGCTCTGGGTCACAGAAGATGAAGTGCTGTCGTGTCCCAGGTATTTCAGTGCAGATGGGGTGACTTACCCCAAGGCCTTATCCTGGAAGAAGCTGGCAGCGGGAACCCGGGATGGCTTACTCACCTGCCGCCGGGCCCCATACCCAGCCTTGGGCTTTCTCCCAGCACAGTCCATCCCCACAGCCTAACAGAGGGGCTCACAGACAACTCAGGGCTTCTGCCAGGCCCAGAGGCCAGACAGGAAAGGGCTGAGGGAGAGCATGGGGCTGGGAGAAGGGTCAGTGAACCCAGAATCTCTCTTCTCCATCTGTGGGCCTGGGGACCACTCCCTCACCTACTCCCAGCCGTCTCCCCTCTTGCTGGCAAGCTTGGAACCCTCAGGTACCTCAGGTGGGGGAGCTCTGGAGATCATCTAGTCCAACCTCGAATTTTCCAGATGAGGAGGCAGGCCAGAGAGGGAAAGAGACTTGCCCAAGAGCACCCAGCAGGTCCCTGGGGACACTGGCTGTAATACCTGGCCTGCCTCCCTCCTGCCTCTCTTCAGCTTTCCTCCTTTGTCTTCTCCATCAATCGCACTTCCACCTCCTACCCCTCCCTCATCATTGGGCTGCTCTATTTTCTCACTTCCTCTCCCTCTCCTGCTTCCAGCCCTGCCCAGGCCTGCCTGTCGCCTCACCTCTCCCCTCCTTTGCTCTCCCATTGCTGCCTGGGCTTTCTTCTCCCGGCCCCTGGAGCCAGGGGAGGCTCCCCACCCTCTCTTTGGCCAATGCTTTCTTCTCTTTCCTGGTCCCTCCCAGGGCTCATCCTGGGTTGGGCTAGCCCCTTCCTTCTACCTCCTTCTCTCTCCTAAGAGGGTCCAAAATGAAGGAAAGACACTAAACTCTCAAGCAGGGAGTGTGAAGTCCCTTCTGGGCTTGGGGTTGGGGTTGGGTGGGCTGAAGCATGAGGAGCCTCCTAAGTGGTGAGAATGAAGACAGAGGTACCCACCCACAGCAGCTCCGCCCCCCACTCCCCTCAGCCTGGGCCCAGCTCAGGCTCCGGACCAGCTCATCTGTGTCCCCTGGGAGCAAAAGGAAAGGGGATGGGGTCAAAAGGGCATGGCAGGAAGGTACGGCTCGTCACCTTAGCACTATTGGCATGGCCTCTGAGCTTAGTTTGCTGCCCAAGGGCCAGCCTTGGCATTTCTGGAAGACCAGAAATGACTTCCTTATCCACTTAGTGAGATTGCTATGGGAAAGTCCTATGGAGCACCCCCCACCCCTTTTCTTTTTTGGATGGAGAAATCAAGTCTTGTTCAGAATGTCACAGTCTAGGGAGGTCTGTTCTGGAGCCTGAGTGGGTTGACTGATTTCAAGCTCTCTGTTGGACCAAGGCTCATTGAAGTTCATGCACCAAGGTGTGAGCATAAGTGTATGTGCTGAGCAGGTAGGCCCAATTCTGAGGGGAATATCCAAGGTGTACAGGTCTATGTTTTGGCTCCAGAAGCATTCACACCCAGCAATCAAGGGCTTTTCTCCAAGGATCTCAAGCCCCTTACTCCTTCAATCACCTAGATTCTTGCAGCCTTCCCGGGCTGGTGGACGGAGGGATCTAGGAGCACTTCTCATTGTGCAGTTTGAGTCCCTGGTATAGAAAGTGATCTGTTCAGGTTAACCTAATTTCAGGGGCAAAACTGGGGCCAAGCCCGGATGTCCTAGCATCTAACCCAGCCCTTCTTGTCCAGACCTTGCAGCCCCCTTCTTTTTGGTTGCTCTGTTCTCTGCAGGCTGTGTGAGGGAGAGGGAGGCATGAGTGAACTTGTGGGAAGGAGAAGAAATCCATCAGGGATTGCTGAAGCAAGGGCCAGGGCGCAGCTTCTGCAAGAGGCGCTCTCCAGGCCTGGTGAGCAGGGCCTGGCCCTCGCTTGCTCCCTGGGGCATAATCCCCCAGGGAGCAGGGATTTCTCTGGTCCTGCAGGGAGTGGCATATTGATCTATTTCCTCTTCTGGCAGCCTGGGGGGGGGGGGGGAGTGACAGAGAGGAGACTCAGGAGCCTCGTGACTTTGAGACACTGAGGTGGCGTGGCTGGGGGTGAGGGTAGCCTCATCTTCAAGGGTTTTTAACCCCCGGGCAAACATACTGTGGCTCTGGGATAGCTCAGGGATGACTTTTCCTGGGGCAGGAGCTGGTCTTTAAAGGACTGCTTCGAGGTCTCCCTAGCCTGAGGTCACCGACTTACTTCTGGAGGATTCCCACTGAGCAATGGGTCCAAAGGGAGGGGGCAAAGCCCAGCTTGGTTCCAAGACCCCTTTTCAGGAAAACTTATAGGTAGTCCTCTTGGAGCCCCAAAGTCTCAGGTGGGGGTAAGCGTAGTGTGGTTTTCTTGGTTTTTTTTTTTTTTCCCTCTTTTCACTCAAAGGCATTTTTGCACATGACTCAAACAAGTCTAAACTTTCCTAAACTTCAAAGTTTGCCCATGGCACAGCCTCAAAGTGGAGGGGAAAACATTAGAAAGGAAAAAAGAAGTTTGTAAGCCAGTTAAACATTGTGTTTTTGCTCCTTAAAGGCATTGAATTAACTTGTTATGTTACTATTAGTGTGTCATTGTGAAACCAGGGTCGGGGGGAAGCTTCTTCTCTGGGCCATGTGGTCTCTAGGCCCATCCAGGGCTCAGCTCCCGCCCCTGGAAGATTGTGCGGGGCATTGCACAACCTGTGGGAGGAGGAAGGGGTTCTCCCGGGGTCATTTTCAGGCTTGTGGCAGGAGCCCTGGTCCAGGCTGGGGGCGCTCCAAGTGCCTGCCATCCTTCTTCAGCCGGGCAGCCTCTGCCGCAGGGGCAGGCCTGCCTCACGGTACCATGTGGCCCTCTCCACCTGCCTGGGACCTTGGCACTGAGCCTTCACAGGGCTGTGGGGACTGTGCAGGTCCTGAGGCCAGTGGCCGGCCTTGAAGAGGCCCTTTCTCTACCCTCTGCCCCTCTCCACATCTTGTTGAGCGAAACCATGGACCTGTGCTTAGGGGTACGGGCTCTGGATGCCTAAGTGCATAGGCTCCTAATTCTGCTCTGCCACTTACTAGTTGTTCAACCTGGACAAATAAAAATTACTTCAATGATCTGTGCGTGTTTCGTCATCTGCAAAACGGGGTTACCAGTGGACTTCCATCACAGTGCTGTTGCTAAGAAGTGTACACTAAGCACGTAACGTTAGCTGCTCTCACTGCTAGTGTTTTCACTCCCTTAGCGCCCGCTCCGGGCCCTCCTGACCGGACTGACCCTTGCGATGCTCGTGGCCTGGCAGGTAGTAGGCTCTCCAGAAAGATTTTATGGTTGATCTGCTTAACTGGCGCCCTTTGCCTCCACTCTCTTCCCCTTTCCATCCATCCTGCACACTCCAGTCAGATTAATTTTTCTCATGCACACGTCCCTCCCTTGCTCAAGAAATCATCAGTGAATTCCCATGATTTCCTAAGAGTCCAAAAGCACCAGCCTGGCAGGCAGAGCGTGTCTCTGGCTTGCACGCAAGCAGCACAGTGTAACGATGAAGGGCGCGGGCCCCCGTGAGGCGGCTGCAGTGGGACGGGTCCTTGCTCGGCACCCTCCCGGTCACATGACTCTGAATGAATAATCTCTTCAGCCCTAGTCTTGGTCTCCTCTTCGTGCAACTGGGAGATGAACCTGCCTCACAGGAGTGTTGTGGGGGTTTACAGAAGAGAAGACGTATAGCATGCTTAGCACTCTGCTCTGGGCTCTGGTGGACACTAAGCGTCCAGAACGTGTTTGCTGTGTTCATTATTAGTGGCTCCCATAGTTTCCTAACATAAACCTGCTCTGCACATGGTCTCCTGAGCCAGCATTGCCCAGGGAATGCATCCCCAGAGTCTTTGCCACCTGTCACCCGCTGGCAATCCCTCGCCTGCCCCCATCACAATCCTCCCCCTGCTTCAAGACCTTCTTCAAGCCCCACCCCCTCCCCTCGGCACTGCATCTGGGTACCCCAGCCCATAGACAGTGCTTGTGCCCCCTTTGAACTACCATGGCTTTGCTTTTCTTTTTTTTTAAGATTTATTTATTTTAGAGAGAGAGAGAGAGACAGAACAAGGGCAGGAGGGGCAGAGGGAGAGGGAGAATCTCAACCAGACTTCATGCTGAGCATGGAGCCGTCACAGGTCTGGATCTCACAACCCTGAGATCACGACCCGAGCCAAAACCAAGAAACGGATGCTTAACCGACTGTGCCACCCAGGCGCCCCAAATTACCATGGCTTTTCTGACTCTTAGAACACACTGACACAAAGCCATGAGCTGTCTTGGACTGCCGGCAGAGTTCTACCCAGGAGAAGTGATCTCCAGCTGGCCTGCGCCTTCCACGTGGGGCCATTTTGTCTTGCTGCCGCCCTTGGCCATTCTTCACTAGCAGGATGTGTCACTCATCTGTCCTGCAGGGAGGTATTGACCACCTACCATGTGCCGGGCAATGGGCTCCCAGCCCTAAAGGGGCCTGACTCCAGTGGGAGACAGAGGTCATGAAAACCAACACAAAGTGATGCGTTCTTATAAAGATATATGAACATTACTAAGGAAGCAGAGGAACTGATCATAGACCTCTCCCACCCTGCTCAAAATCTTGTGGTAGCAGACCATTCCTCTTAGGATAAAGCCCATTGTATGCCCAGGGTTCTGGTTTGTTTTTTTTAATGAGCCTACAATGTCCCGTTTGATCTGACCACTGCTTGCCTGCTCTCCATGTTCCTTTCGCTCTGTGTGTGCTACACCCCCCCCCACACACACACTCTCCTCAGCACACTAGCCATCTTTTTGTTTTACAAAGGCAAGAGTGCTCCTTCCTGCCCCACAGCCCTGGATGTGGTG
Source organism: Halichoerus grypus (assembly GCF_964656455.1). Taxonomy (NCBI): domain Eukaryota; kingdom Metazoa; phylum Chordata; class Mammalia; order Carnivora; family Phocidae; genus Halichoerus; species Halichoerus grypus. The sequence continues at coordinate 119,614,543 of NC_135713.1, forward strand.
TTGCTTCTGCCAGGAAGGCTCTTCCCCTGAGTCCAGCCAACTCCTCGTCATTCTTCGATTTCCAATTTAAATGCTTCCTAAGGAAAGCCTTCCCTCACTGCACCGTTTCCTCTGTAGACCCATATGTCAAGATAAAGAAATGTTTGTTGAATGAATATGCCCTTAATATTTAACACAAAGTTTAATTAATTTGCTGTTTGTGTAATTGTTTGTCTTTCCCCACCAAGACTGTAACCTGCGTGTAAGTAGGCCCGTGTCTGTCTTGCTCACCGCCAATCCCCAGCACTGTGCCTGAAACATAGTAAGCCTTACTATGTTTGCTAAATAAATGAATAGAGAGGTTGGCCAGGCCAAGAAGGGGGAAGGCCATTCTGGGCAGAGAGATTAGTATGTGCAAAGATAAGGGAGAAGACAGTGTAGTGTGTGTGGCTTGTAGGTAAATGTGGCTGAGGCATAGGATTTGGGGCTAGAGGACTGTGAGCTGGGGCCCAGTGCAGTAGGGCTCCGAATACTAGTGAGGAGCTTAGGTTGAACCTGCAGGTAATAGTGAGTGATCTGGCTTGTGTTTTGGAGAGTTCTGTCTGATGGCCTTGAGCAGGTCAGAACTGAAAGGGCAAGACTTCAAGCAAGGAGATCAAAGTGTGTCGGACAGGAGGAGGCAGTGAACTGAGGCAGTGGTGGTTGGCTGGGGAGGGGTGGGTGGAGGGCCATTTTAGAATGGCCGAATAAACAGGAGATCGGAGCAGGAGTGAGACCTGGGTTTGGACACTGCCCACCTCACAGGGAGCCGTGCTACGTGAATCAAGGTGAGTGCTCACCTTGGGATGTGGGAGGGGAGATAGCTCTTTTGCTTGGTCTCTCCAGAACTGGCCCCTGTGGGACAGGCTTGAGGGCCCAAGAGCATCAGAGATCAACCCTCTGCAGGGGCATTGCCTCCACCTTCTCCCTTTCTGCGTCCACTCGCTCATCCTCAGCTTGGCCTCAAGGGCTGGCCAGCCCCCCCCCCCGCCGCCCGCAGCCCTGGAGCCCCCCCAGTCCCTGGCCTTGACCCTGAGCCCTAGCTTGCCCCAGTCTCTCCTAAGGAGGACACTGCCGAGAAGCCTTGGGACCCTGTCCTGATGAAGCAGAGGAGTGGCTGAGATGATCTTTGACTCGGATTCCAGTTGGGATGGCTGTAAGGGGACACCTCAGGCAGAGAGAGGCAGGCAAACCGCAGGCTCAGGCTTTCTGGGAGCCAGAAGAGGGAGAGCCTTTGCTGTGTAACCCTTTCAGCACCACACCCAGGCTGGAGCCAGGACACGGTCCTTTCTGGCAGTTCTTGCCCAGTGGCTTGTGAGAGGTGGAGGGTGAGCGGTGGAGGGGTGCAGTGTCTGAACTCACCTCCACAGGCCTTGAAGAGAGGAGCCAGCTGGTGCCGGCCGCTAGGGCTCTCAGAGTGTGTGTGTGTGTGTTGGGGGGGGGGGGGCTATGAGCCACCTGGGGCACCCAGGTTGCTTCAGGCTGCAGCCTGCCTTGGCTGGGAGGGGATCCCAGGCTGCAGACTCCCACAGCCCCACATAAAAAGTATTCCCCCAGACGGTGGTATCCCATGGGGTTGAGGTCAGACCTTCAGGGCTGAGGAGGCCCGGGCAAACCGCCTGTAAGACTCCCGGGGCCCACAAGGAGGTGGAGAAAGACTACAAGGATCAAGAGCGGGTCCTACCTTACTGGGGTGGCCAGTGGGCTTCATTTTGGTGCCTTCCTGGCCCCTCCTCTGGCTGTCTTCCCAGCCCCATGCTGTCCTTAGCCTGGCCCTCGCTGGGGGATCTCTACTCCCCCCCCCCAGTCGTGGCTCGCCTCCGGCCCCCGCCCCCCAGCCCAGCTGAGCGCCCTCTCCGGTGATGAGATCTGTGGCGCTCTGTTTGGGCTCCGATCGTGCCTCGCTCGGTGGGCCGAGGAGGGGGTCCAGGGCCCAGACCCGGCTGCCCGCAGCCCCCCGCAGCCCGCACGGGTGGGGAGGGGGGGCGAGGGCGGCGGGCGCGGGAGGGGAAGAGTTAAGGCTGGCTGCTCCCCTCCCCCGGAGGGTGTGACCGCCCTATAAGAAAGGCTCCGCGCTCGGGCACTGGGGCTGCAGGCAGCGGGGGCGCAGCGCGCCAGCCGAGAGCCGAGGCCGTCCCTGCCTCCCGCGCCTCGCGTGCGTCCCACCGCCTGCGACCCCCGGGCAGAATGTCGGAGTCCAGGAGGAGGGGCCGAGGCCGCGGCAAGAAGCACCGAGAGGGGAGGAAACGGGAGCGGGAGCCCGAACCCGGGGAGAAAGGTAGGGCACCTCGGCGCGCCCAGAAAGCCCGTTTCGCTGCGAGAAACCTGCCACCCGCTCACCCGCTCACCCGCCCCCAGCTCCGCGCTGGCGAGTCTGGAGCTGTGCGAGCCGCCGCCCGGGTGACAGGCACCGGAGGAGCCGAGTGCTTGCGGGCGAGCGGGGCTCCGTGGCCGGGTGGGCGTGGGACTGCACGCCCGGAGTCCGCGGGTGGCTGTGCGCGCCTGTCCCCGGGCCGCCGCGTCCCGACAGCGAAGGGGGCGGCCGAGAGGCGCTGCCCCCACCCCACCCCCGGGGACCTGCCTGCAGACGCGGAGCCCTGCGTGAGTGGCAGGATGGAGCTGGGGGGCACGGACAGAAAGCGGACCAGTAGCCGCGGGGCCTGGCCTGGCCCGGAGCGCTGAGGGAGCTGTCACTGCGGCTCCTGCCTCCGAGTGTGCTCTGGGCGCGCTCCCGCCCTCGTGCCACACCTCCATGAGTTCTGCTCAGCCATTGGAGCAAGGGCAGCAGCGTCGGCTAGCTCTGCAGGCTGGGGGGGGGGGGGGGATGCCCTGTCAGCTGGCGAGCTCCAGGGAGTAGGGAGCCACCGCTTTGTGACCGGTATTGCCCCCGGCACCAGGCATTTGTCTCCCTCTGGTCTTCAGGAGTACTCTCTTGGGCCCTTGGGGTCTGTCCCAGGGAAGGAGGGGGAAGGTGCCCTGCGCGAGCAGAGCCCTACGCTGACACCCACTTTGGTGCCCTCCCTGAGCAGCTGCAGGGTAAAGGAGGAAAAATCCCACTGAGGGCACTGGTCTGGGGCTTCTCAGGGTGGGTCTAGGGTGTGCAGGTCCTCCCTTGTACAACGAGGCTTGCGTTATCGGGGCACAATCGGAAAACCCTGGATTCTCACTTTTCTTCAGGGGAGCGTGTTATTAATGACTACAGTGTACTGGTCAGAAGACTTGGCATGCTTCACTCCACTTTCTCGTCATAATAACTCTGGGGGCAGGTGGTCTTCACCCCATTTTACAGAGGGAGCAACTGAGGCTTCCTGAGGTTAGAGGCCCAAAGTTAAGTTCCAGAGATAGGTCTGGAAGCTTCAAATCCAGCATTCTCTGGACAGTGATGTCCATTTTGCTGGATCTCTGTCCCCTCACTAGAGTTCCTGCCAGAGCTGCAACATAAAAATGGTTTCAAAAGAGCACTGGATTGGGAGTTGGGAGGCTTCAATGGTGGTTGAGGATATGGCCAAATCCCTTTCCTTTTCTGAATTTCTATATAATGAGGGAGGAAGAGTGGCAAGGTAGTTTCTGAGGTCTCTGTTGGGGAGACCCCAGGAGTCAAATGTTGCCTTCAACCTAGTAGAAAGTAGGAGCCAGGGAAATTTAAAGGCCAGGGCTATATTGTCTTCTTTATAAAGAACGTCCCTTGGGGCACCCTGGGTGTCTCAGTTAAGGCTCCTACTCTTGATTTTGGCTCAGGTCATGGTCGCGGGGTCGTGGGATCAAGCCCCGCATCACGCTCCGTGTTCAGTGGGGAGTCTGCTTGGGATTCTCTCTCCCTCTACTCCAACTGCACCCCATGCTCACGCTTTCTCTCTCTCTCAAATGAACAAATAAACCTTAAAAGGAAGGAAGGAAGGAAGGAAGGAAGGAAGGAAGGAAGGAAGGAAAAGAATGCCTCTTTGCCCATCTCTGCTAGGCAACTGTGTCTAGGAGTCCACCCTAAGGAAACGGACACTGTTGGTCTGCCCTGAGTAGTGTGTGGGTCAGCTTAAGCTGGGCATGTGTAATGTGGGATTAGCTCCCAATCTGAGACCTGAAGAAATTCAGGGTGCCTATCTTCAGGGTCAAAATTTATGGATTTGGCTCAGTGAGCCACCTGTTTTCTCCCCCTCCCCTCCCCAACCCCGAACACATCTTATCATGGGCACCTTGGAAGGCTGACTAGTTAAGGGTACCTTCCTGATGTCAAGGAAGCCACTTGGTAGGCTTCAATGGGTGAGAATCAGTGCCAGGGAAATGAGAATGCCTACTGCCAAGGGTAGAGTATGCGTTCGGACACAGGTGGGAGTGCACTATGAGGGGGCAGCGCCTCTCGGCCCGTTCCACAGACCTCTCAATGATCTCTTCCAGAATCTTCTGCCCCTGTGAGAAAGTCCTTCTTGATATCTAACTATAATCTTTCCTGCTTTTTTCTTCTCTGCTTCATCTTATTCCCTGCTTCCCAGTGGGAAGCCAGCTCTTCAGAATGCCTTCCTTCAGGGAGCTAGCTGGTGAGCAGATACCAAACAGACCCAAGGCCTGGGCTAGAGGAACTCTGGAGACCTGGGACACTCTGGAATGGGGAAGTCAGGGGGAGGGTCATGCTCCAAAACCAGATATCAAGAGAAAGTACCATGTCGGTGAGAAGCAACCGTCTTAAGTCCATGATGTGACTAGGGGGTCTATTTCAAACCCAGTAGAATCAGTGCTTAAGTCAACAGTGGCCTATAGAGGTGGAGGCCTCCCCACAGTTCCCCTCCAGGCCCACCTGAGGCGGCAGGGCCCTCTTATTGCATGCTCAGAGCACCCCAATGGCAGAGAACATGGGCGCTGGGCAGCTGGAAGGGGGGTCTTAGCCAGGGTGGGGCCACATTTGGTTGAAAGACTAGGAGGTGCAGACATGGAGAGTGTAAGCACGTTATCCACAAAAATCTTCACCTTAGATGGCAGGGCAGGGTTGGCGGTGGGACCTGGAAAGTGGGAGGGAGAAAGGAAGAAAGAGAAGAGGATGTTAATTAATTGGCTCCCCACCCACCCAGCACACATCGAGCAGCGTCCATCTCCTCCTTGGCAAACAGCAAGAGGAGTCCCCCAGACACACACACACCCAGGCCAGCATGGGGAAATAGGCTTTTCTCCTGTCTCAGCGCAGGAGTGCCAGGTGGGGCTGAGCTGCAGGGGTGACTCAGTGAGTTAGTGGGGCTGAAACTGGTATCCCTACCTGGGGCCAGTTCTCCCCATTTCCCTTTATCCCCGGGGTTTGGGGAGGGGGCTGGCTGGCATGGCCTTGCCGGCCTTGGCAGAAGTATTGGGGGATGGCTAATAAACCCACTCCTGTACCTGGGGTCTACCCCCTGCTCTGCCTCTGGGTGACCCCAGGCACTGCCCGCTCTCTGTCTGGGCCCCTGGAAGTGGGTTCTGCTCTCAACTCTTACTTTCTTCGTGGCAAGGCCAGAGCCTCAGCCCTTAGGCCCTGTGTCTCTGAGAATCCAAGGGAGGAGAGCTACGAGATTGAGGTGGGTGAGGAGCTGGCCCCAAAGAAACTGATAACCCTTGAAGGTGCTATCTGGTTTTGAAGAAGGACTTTGGAATCAGACTCTAAGTCACCGGCCTTTTCTGGGTGCCCCCTGAAAGACCAGTCAGGGATGGTTGGAAAGGTCCCCTCCGTTGAGCTTCCTGTGAATTGGGAAGTTGTGTCTGCCCACAGGAGGGCAGAAGCCACACTTAGGTCTTCAGCTGGGTGTCCTAGAGTATGAAGGTGGATTAGCATCACCAGCTGAGAACTCTGGACACATCTCATTTGAATGGGCACAAAGAAATCCTTGCAAGGTCTTTCTCTCCCGTCTTTCCCATCTCCTGCCTCTGATTAAAAAAAAAAAAAAATAGCACCCAGACTTCTAGGACAGACTACCCTTTAGGCTGTCGAGGGTCAGGTCAGAGGTGGTCATGTGCCCACAGGCACAGGTCAGAGCCGCATCTGTTGGTTGTTCCGGCCGTCTCCAGCTCTGGCCTTGGCCCCAGGCTTACCCCGCTGAGCCAGGCACCTAGAGTGGTCCTGCTGCCAGTCCGGGGCTCAGCGTGTGCCTCACGCTCTGCTCCGGCTCCCTGGCACCGGGGAGTTCATTAGGATCAATAACAACACGCAGAGAGTGACTTTGTACTTGCCAGCAGTCTTTCATCCTTACAGCTCAAAGCAGTTTACAGACCAGGACTCATCAGCCCTCAGCCCAGGGCTCAGGCACTCAGCAGGGGGGGACGAGGGGACAGGGAGACTGGCATGGCAGTGAGGTTGGAGGAAGGCAGTGAGTCACCTGGGGTGGGGGAATTGGGTGGCCACTAGGTCTGGGATAGAAGGAGAATTGGACCGAGGGCTTCAGGCTGCACACGGAGGGGATGTTCTCCCTTCGAAAAAAAGGAGCTGGTCCCTTCTGACCTGTGCGGACTCCATGGGCTAGCTGCTGGAGGAAGCAGCTGCAGCTTCGTGGGCAGCAGAGGTCCTCGGATGCAGATAGTGGCAGGAATCCCAGGTGACCCCTATTACTGCCCCCTGCCCCTGGTGCAGGAGCCCCAGGGCCAAGTCAGGACAGCCCTGACCTGGAGTCGTGCCAGAGTGAAGAGTGTGTGCAGGAAAAGGTGCTGGCCCCGCATGGGTGAGCCCCAGCCCTGGCTTGAGGTGGGCTTCCCAGTATGGACACCCATGCCTCGTCCGCCCCACTCATCCTTCTGGCTTCCTCTGCTCTCTGGCCAACAAGGCTGGCCTGAAAGGACGTTTGGCACAGAGAAGAGCGGGTTGGTTGGTTGGTTTTTTTAAGGCTGGCAAAGCACTGCCAAAACTTGAGACCTGGAGCCCATCAGAATCATGTTCGCATTGTGTGTTCTCACCATTTCTGAGCCTGTAGCACACCATTTATAACTTAGCAGAGTCAGGGGCGCCTGGGTGGCTCAGTCGGTTAAGCATCCGCCTTCGGCACAGGTCACAATCCCAGGGTCCTGGGTTCAAGTCCCGTATCGGGCTCCCTGCTCAGTGGGGAGCCTGCTTCTCTCCCTCTGCCGCTCCCCTCCACTCATGCTCTCTCTCTCTCTCTGACAAATAAATAAATCTTGAAAAAAAAGATAATGCAGCTTCTTAAATAATAATAATAACTTAGCAGAGTCGAATGCAGTATGTCCTCCCTGTCTTCTAACCCAGCCTTGGCGTAACCATTTACCAGGACTTCCAGGTCCTGGCCACATGGTAACTATACAAACTGCATGTGCTTTCACTCAGTTTTATGAATTCAGTTCTGCAAACTCCCACCGAGCTCCTACTCTGTGAACACATCACAGGCTCTGCCTCCAAGAGCTCAGACAGATCTTGACACAAACACCTGTGATTAGAACCAAGTGTAAAGCCAGAGAAATGTACGGTGTATGGTGAGAAGGGTAATTTGCCCTCTTGGGAGGGTGTAGGGAGGGCTACACCGAAGAGGTGACATTTGAGCAGAGCCTGGATGGTGAGTAGGAATTCAGCAGGGTGAGAAAGGGCCTTCCAAGAGGTAGGATCATGTGCATGCCCAGCCTGCACTGGGGGGCAAGGGGAAGGAGCTGTCATTCACTGAGCACTTGCTACATGCCAGGACTGCTTCTATGAAGTCTAGGTATTATTTTATCGTCCCCACTTTACAGATGAGAAAACTGAGGCAAGAAGAGTTCATGACTTGCCTGGGATATGGCCATGAATTAGTGGCAGGCTCACCAGGTCCAGGTCTGCCCTCTGCCCGGCCTCACAATGCATACGTCACCTGTCTCTGGGCCCTAATAGTTTGTGTCCCTCAAGAAACACCAGCGAGGGGCTTAGGATGCCCTGTTAGTCCACTTATAGGAGCAGGTCCTTCCCGTCACATCAGCCGGTCAGGTATGAGCTTTCTGGGCTCTTGGGCAGGGTTTAGGGGGTACAAAGATGAGCAGGTTTGCGGCCCTGCTCTCAACAGGGGCTCACGGTATGACTGTGGCAGTGAGATGTGAACAGGAACCGTGGAGCGCCGACACGGGAGGGCAGCCCCAAGGCCCTGAGGTTGCACCCCCAGGCCAGTGTTCCTGGGAAGACTGAGGTTATTGGGGTCAAGTGGCCAAGCCAAAAAGCAAGAAAGGGGTCCAGAGAGTCCAGTTAGATCTTGCACAAGTCTGGGTAGTTTTCTGGTTCTACTGAGTCCCTTGTGCAAAAGGTCAATGTTCAAGTCAGCAGGAGCCTGATTTAAGGCATAAACTGGGGACTTGGTAGAAATGCAAATTCTTAGGTCCCACCCCTGGCCTACTGAAACAGAAACTGTGGAGCTGGGGGCCAGTATGTGTGTTTTAGTAAGTCCTCTGGTTGGTCGTGGTGGTGCTGACGTATGGGAACCACGGGTGGAGCTGGGCAGCTAGCGTCCGGGAGCAGAGCCCCGTAGGGAGCCTGTTGGGCCCGCGGGTGTTGAACCAACGGATCGGTGCAAGCCTTGGTGCCTGGGGGCTACAGGCCCTCCTCGGGGGATGGGTCGCCACCTTGTGGGACAAGGTAGGTGTGGACAGACCTAACTACAGTTGCAAGACTGCCCCTGGCCAGGGCTGACACAGAATGGAGAGAAGAGACTCATTCGCATCAGAGGAATCTGGGAGGCTTCCTGGAGGAGATGGGGTTTCAGTAGACTTTGGAGGATAAAAGGACTACGGTGGAGGGCTCTAAAGGGCTGGGCCTTTGGGCTAAGGAAACCACTTGAACAAATGTGAACAGAGGGTGCTGGGAAATAACATGCAGTCCTGAAGACATGCTGCCCTACAGTGTGTGAGAGGGAGAGACCAACCGGGCCCAACCGTGGGTTCGCTAAAGGTCAGGCTAGCGAGCTTAGAGTTATCTGAAACAGCCTTATCTGCAATTTCTGGGGCAGTCAGGTGAGGCTGGATCTGAGCTCATGGTGCAGTCTCTTCGCTGTACAGATGGGGAAACTGAGGCCCTGAGAGAGAAGTCCACACACCAATGAGGCAAAGGGGTTTGGCAGCTCCAGGCCAAGAAGGAGAACAACAGCTTTGGGAGGCGCTGCCGCCTCCCTAGCACCGTAGCCTCCCATCTCCACCCTCACATATGGTGATCCAGTCAGAGAGAATTTCTCACGGCTCCTCGAGTGCACCGTGGTCTCCTGCCCAGTCCCTTGAACCTATCGTTCCCTTTGCTTGGAGTGCTGTTTTCCTTCTTCTGGCTAACTCCCATCATCCTTCAGCTTTGCTTCCTCCACAAAACGCATCCTGCCCCAAGATGAGGAGAGAGGGTGAGGGGCATCCTCTGTGCCCGCCCCCAGCACCTCCCCATCACCGTGCCCATCCCACTGTACAGGGAACACTCTACTCAGTTAGAATCTCCACCAGGGCCAAGACCACGTCAGCTTGACCCTCAGCACCTGACATGTGCCAAGTGTCTTGAGTCTAGGAGCGAAGGAGAACATTTCCAAGCCCTTTCACTCCTGTACACGGAGACCCCTCCAGCCCCTCTCTGATCTGAAGAGGGCAGCCTCCCGCCTGCGGCCAGGGGCCCCTCGGTGGTCGGGCAGCCTGGTGGGCCAGCAAGAGTAGTCCTCGGTGAAGTCCCCACCTTATCACCTGCTCTGCTGTTCTGGGGCAGATACCTGTCTGGACTGAGGGGGAAGGAGAGGGCTAAGTCGGGGCAGTGTCGGGTGGGTAAGGGCTCTGAGCTGAGCCGTGGTGGGGCCCCACACTCCCCTGAGTGCTCGCAGCAGTCTTGTTCTGGGCCCCTGTGAATCACCAGCAGTCACAGTACAGCCCTACATCATTCATTCATTTGTTCAGCCAGCGAGCCGTGAGCGGTGAGCACCTACTCAGTGCCAGATGCCAGGGATAGAGCAATTCTCCAACACATCTTATGCCCAAGGTCCCCACAGGCTAGAAAGTTAGGAACTCGCTTTCCTCCAAGGTAGGAAACCCCACATAGGGCAGGGGAGATGCTCAGGGAGCCTGCGTGAGGCGGAGATTGCTCCCGGCTGGGCGGTTTAGAGAAGGGCAGTGGCCCCGGAGGAGATCCTGAGGCTTCTAGATTAAGAAGAGCGGCCGGTTAGGGAGCTCTCTATTCCCGGTACTGTGCAGCTCTTGACAGACCTTACCCCCACTTAATTCCAGCCACAACCCTAAGAGGTGGGCGAGATTGTCCCTGTTTCATAGACAGGGAAATAAAGGCTCAGAGGGGTTAAGTAACTTGACTAGTTACACAAGACACCGGGCAGAGCCAGGATGCGACCGAGCCCGGTGTGACCCCACGGCTGTGTGTCTGACCCTCTCAGCTATGCTTGTGGGGGGGGGAATGGCATGGTGGGGGGGAGGGCAGCAGAGGGCGCGGAGGCAGGCGGAGTACAGAATAGGCATATTTGGGGAGCGGCCAGTGATTTGGTTTACCTGGAATATACAATTCCTGAAGAGAAGTGATAGGGGGAAAAGCAGACAGGTGTGTATGGGAAGGGGGCCTATTCAGTGACCCAGCAAGCTTCCCCCGAGGGCCCCGGCTGTCAGCCAGGGCAGGCGGGTGGCCTTTCTTCTACAGACATCATGAGCCGAGGGAGGTTTCGGAATGGGAGAGAGGCACATAGAGGTGAATCTGCCCCGTGTTCACTGCTAGTGGATTGGTCCTGGGGCTGGTGGGAGCTGAAGCAGGACCTGGCGGACAAGGGAGGGTTAGGAGGGTAAGAGGCTTGGTGGAAGGTGAATGGTCTGGGTCTGTGGAGAGAGTCAAGAGACACAGTTGTCACAGATGACAAGGTGACTGGAAGAGGGAACCCAGGAGAAAGGGTGGTCTGGAGAGAGATGGGGAAACTGGTTTCCCACATGTTCTGTTTGAGCCACCGACTATCCAGGCAGTCATTCATTTTGGGGTGAGCTCCTTCCAGGCCCCCCCTCTCATTAGCCTGGACCACAAGGCCCGTGTTTCAGCCCTCCAAGACCCCAGAGTGCCTATGCCGGGCCCTCCAGGCTTGTTGATGGACTTGCAGGGGAGGAGGCTGGGCCTCTGGCAACCTGACCCCCCGCCCCGCCACCCTGCACCCACTGTGGTATCTGCATTCGCTGAGCACATGGGCCTGTCTGTACCTTTCTTGTATCGTGCCTACTAAGACCTTCCCGCTGAAAGCCAATGTTTCTTGGAACTCTTTTATTTTTATCTTCAAAATCCCCATCATATGTCTGTTTGCTTTAATACGAAGATGTTGCTTTTTCTTAACTAATGAGCTTGGCGGAGCGTTCAGAAAGCGGCCCTGAGATCATCCTGCGGCTTTGCATGTGTCCCAGGCTGAGAAGCCGGTCTTGTCTGGTCTATGAGGTGCCTCCCCTTTCTCCACCCCCACTCCACTTCCTCGTGACCCAGAGCTTCAGAAACAACTTTCTCCAGCCAGGCTGAGGAGGTGGGAAGTGCAGGCCCATCTTGAAGGGGATCGAGGCTCTGGGATCTCCTCCTTGGCTCTCTCCCTGGGTTCCCCAAGCAAGGGGCGGCCTCGTGCAGCAGCTGCAGGCGCTCCCCACCAAGGCTTCTTCTGGGCTGGGCCCAAGACTTGGGCCCAGAGCCCAGCCTTCCCCAGTGGGGAGATTAAACAGAGTTTGGGCAAATGTAAAAGCCTTCCAGGGATGTCATCTCTGCTCTGTCCCTACTTCCACCCCCAGCCATGGAGCGGGTGATAATGGTAAGAAGCCTTCCATTCCTCCATAGAGAGCTTTCTCTTCCTCCCTTCCTCTAAAGTAGGCAGAAAGTGGTTTACAGATGAGTCAGCGGAGGCCCAGAGAGGCTAAACCACTTACCTAAGGGCAGAAGCTAGAAAATCGGGCGACGGGGACAAAGAGCTGAACTGCGGTGTCTCCAGCCCCCACCCTTTCCTCTGTCGCTGTGCCGCTTCCTCTCCCCCTCATCCGTGCCCACTCTGGGTGTCTGGGGCCCGCGCCCCAAGTACTGGTAAGAACCAGGGAGACTGCGTGTCTGTGCGGAGTACCATAGGCTGCCCTGTGACCCTGTGCGGTGTCCCCCAGACATCGGTGACATCCCTTCACTCCGCCGTCTCTGCTGCTCATGTCCCCGTGTTGCAGCCCTGAGCCCACTCGAGGAACTGCGGCACGTACCTGCCTGACTCCAGGGGCTGAGCATCTCTGCCTTGGTCGGGCCCCAAGGAAGCCAGCGTTTCTGGCCGGGGTGGGGGGTTGGGGTGGCCATGGTGTCGGCCCTGGTGCTCAGGCCAGGCCTGTTGGTGCCCTGCACTCGTGCGGTAGGGTTGGGTGTCAGCGGATGGGTGCTTCGGGTGGGCAGGGGAAACTCCAAGGCAGGAACGGTTTCTGTGGGTGTTGGAGCTCCCGAGTTTTGTCTCCTCCTCCCCCTTCCCTTCCCTTTCCTTTCCTCTGCATCCGCCCTCCCGGAACAGGGTCTGCCTCCCCTCTTAGCTCCCATCCCCAGCTGGCCCCGGGCAAGGCAGGAGGCCCGGCGGGGTGCATACTCCTTTTGGGAGGCCTGACCCATGAGCATGAACGGCTCTTCTGCAGGCCACAGGGAGGATACCTGGCTGCCCGTTTCACAGAGAAGGCCCTCTGTGCCCACTTAAACCAGCTGTGTTTTTAGTTGTTCTTTTCTTTCTCATTTGAACTTGGAGTCTGTAATTAACCTCCAATAGGCTGCAGTCACTTTACGGGTAGGAGGGGGTGGGGAGGGGGCCAGGCCGCGGCCCGCCAGCAGCATGTCAGTGGGAGACTTTGATGCCAGGCAGGCTGGCCGCATTGTCTCCAGGTGTTGCCCTGCAAAGGGGACTGCTCAGCCTTAGTCATGAGGTGAGGATCATTAACCCTTTTAAGAGTCCGCTGCCCCTGCCCCCTGGTTGCTGGGAGGGAGGCCGGGCCAGGTCCTCCCTGGCTGGGCTGCCTGGCTCTGTCCTGGGCGTCTGTCTTGCTCTCAGATCTCAGCAGGCTCCGCACCCACCGCCCACTGCCGGGAGGAATGAGGTCAAGCTATGGCAGCCGCCGGACCTCCTGGCCTCGGGGATGGGATGTGGGAAAGGAGCAGCCCTGGTTGTTGTTGCTGTTGTTATCTTCAGCGTGATGCTGGGTGGGGATTCCCTCTCAAACAGACACCGCCTAGCTGCCCTGGCTTGGCATCAGGGGAGAAGGAAGCCGAAGCCACCAGATGCCCCATGGGTGGCCCAGCTTATGGCGACTGTGGAGGTCTGTCTGAAGGCTTACAGGACCCATCCTCAAGGGAGCTATTTCTGTGGCAGTCTGGGTCATCCTTGAGAGATCGTCCTCATATTGTTATAGAGCTGCCAAAGGAGATGTCCCCTACAGCCCCCCTCCGGAGAGCCCTAGTCCTGCTGCTTGGGTGGGCACTGTGCCAGGACGAAGGGAGCTGGATGGCTGAGGAGCTCTCAGGGAGCAGGGTAGCTCAGCAGAGAGGGCTGGGTCTGAGGAGGAGACCTTAGGGGAGGTAAAGGGAGGGCTGCCCAACAGCCAAGGGCCACCCAGGCCATCAGCTTGCTGCCTGCCCTTCCACCTGTGGGGAAGGGGCAAGCAGGGTATCAGGGACAGTCACGGGACCCCCTTCGTGGGCACACAGATCTTCCTCTGCCTTCTGCCTGACGTCTCTCATCTGGGTACTCTCCTAGGTGCTGGGGGACCTTTGAGAGTCCCTTCTCTGTGTGGGGAAATACAGACCCTCCGGACTGTGGCTCTTCGCTTTGGCTACAAAGCTGAATTTGTAGAGAAGTTTATTGCAGTATTGTTAATATTAGCAGAATGTTGGAGACGACCTAACCGATTCATCAGAACAGCGACACATGATACACGGACATTAAAATGATTTAGATTTGTATTTCTAGATTCGGGAAAATGTTTTTACAATATATTTACTAAAGGGCAGGATATAAAACATTTTAGAAAAGTCTTGCAGGAGGTATTTGTAAACGTTGACAGTGGTTTTTTTCCCCCTGGTGGTAACTGAATGGATTTAAATGTGCTATTCTTTTTCCTGACTTGTATTGTGTAATTTTTCTACAATAAAAATGTATTTCTTATGTAACAAAACAATAACAGAGAGGGACAAACTAAACTCCTTGGTGGGTGGGTGGGAGGGGCTGCGTCCTACATGGCCAGACCATTTCTGTCTGGGACAAAGCACTGAACCCGGCATACAGTAGGCACTCAGTAAATGCATGCCAACTGACTTGCAGTGAGCGCCTGCCCACAAGGGTTGCTGCAGCTCCTGCCCCGACAAATCCCATCCATCCCAGGAAGCCTGTTCCTCTGCTTGTTTTAGCTCTGCCCCAAGACACTCGTGGGACATGGTACAGTGATCTCCATCCCTCACACTAGCACTGCATTCTGGGCCCTGGGCCATAGAATAGACCCAGACAATACTAGACCCAGCTCAGAGAGAGAGCCCAGGCAGGAGTCAGAGCCGACCCGCTCATGTCTTCCGCTCCATAAGCACTACCTCTGGGCCCTCAAAGCGCTCCTGCTGAACAGCCTCTTAGCCTTGTCCCGAACGTCCCCAGGGGCTGGTACTGGATCCAGTGGCTGGGAGCTATAGTGGGAGAAGCCGTGGTGGCTCAGCTTAAGAATGACCTTAAAATGTAGGGCGCTGGGTGGCTCAGTTAGTTAAGCGGCTGCCTTCGGCTCAGGTCATGATCCTGGAGTCCCTGGATCGAGTCCCGCATCGGGCTCCCTGCTCGGCAGGGAGTCTGCTTCTCCCTCTGACCCTCCCCCCTCTCATGTACTCGTTCTCTCTCATTCTCTCTGTCTCAAATAAATAAATAAAATCTTTAAAAAAAAAAAAAAAAAAGAATGACCTTAAAATGTACAGGGTGAGGTCAGGTCATTCCCCGTCCTGTAGGCCTCTGATGTGTTCCCATCACATCCACCAAACAAACCCGGGCCATCTTGGGGAGCTTGTCCATGTTCGTCACACAGAAAGCCTAAGGAGGCTCTGGGCCCGGGAGTGAGGGTGCACAGGTCCCGTGGGTGTTGTCGTGAGTGCCACCTCAAGGGTCTTCTCTTTCCTGCCCCCTGAGCCTCTTCCCCTCGAGGGACTTGCCTGATGCAAAAAAAAACCCAAAAACCGAACAACAACAACAAAAATGCAGCCTGTTCTCAGAGTCCTAGTCCCTTTCAGAAAGCCCATGTTTGGCTTTCAGAGAGCTGTGAACTAAGATTTCTGTGAACAGGGACCAGGACTAGACACTGTTTGAGCAGGAGGCATGGTTTTTAGTATTTTAGATGAGTCTTGTGAGGAACTGTTAATCGATGCGAAAGAAGACTCTTTGTAAAGAACATGGCAAAAAGAAAAAAAAGAACATGGCATGATTCAAATGTATGGTTTTTTTTGTTTTGTCATCCTTTAGACCAGTCCTGTTGACTGAGGAATATAATGCAATCCAAATATGTAATTTGAACTTTTCTAGTAGGCACATGAGTTAAAAAAAAGGGAGGGGGCAGAACAAATCCAGACTTCTCACCCTGGCTCACACAGCCCCACATCAGTCCCTGGGCCTTCCTCTCCAGGCTCCCCTCATACTAGCCCTGCCTTCTAGAATCCTCCAGCCACATGGGCCTCTTTTAGCCCTTGAACTCACCAAGCTCATTCCCACCTCGAGGCCTTTATCCCGCTGCTTATTACTGCCTCATAGTCCCCATTGATCATTTGCTGTTGTCTCTCCTCCTCACTAAAACTCAGGTTCCCTAAAAGCAGGAATCTTATCCGTCTTGTTCACTACTATATACTCGGGGCTCAGAACAGTGCCTGGCATACAGTAGGTTGAATGAATGAACAAATGAGGAAGAAGTGAACTAGGTAGTGTTGTTCTGAAGTGAGGAGACTATCAAGAAATGGCTATCAGGTCACACAGAATTCGCACTAGACAGAGTGGGCTCCTTGTGATCTGGATTTTCCCTTGGTGACAGGGAATGCCTCTGGAGCCACCAGTTCCTCGGGACCCCTAACTTGGGGTCATGCCTGCTGTTTCTGGGGTCAGTCTGTATGTCACCATGCCCTCCCCATCACCACCACCATGAGCAGCGGCCCCAGGCTCTGTGCATAGTATCATATTGGGACTCGTGTCGGGAAACAAGGTAGCAGAGTGACCACCATTTCTTCCCACCAGGTGGGTGGAGGGCAGGAGGCCCCCTTGTCTCAGAACTGCAAGAAAGGTCAACACTCCCCGTGCAGTGGTGGGAGGCACCCTAGAACTTGAGAAGAGCTCTCTGGGTCCCCAGTTCACGAGAAGGAGGAGGAGACTAGTTGGAGGTCACCAATTGACCAAGAGGCTGTTAGATCACTGGGTGTCAACCCAACTTTAGAGGAAAGCCACCCATGAAGATGTTTTTAGTTTGGCACCAGTCATTGAGCTGTATACTTACAATATGTGCGTGTTCCTTTATGTTATATATGTTTTTAAAACCCACACACCCAGACTCGCTCTTACAGGTTCTGCTTCAGAACATCTAGGATATGTTCCAGGCACCTACATACATTTTAAAGCTTCCTTTGTGATTCTCAGTGGCATCTAAGGTTAAGAACTGTTGATAAGGAGGGGCGCCTGGGTGGCTCAGTCGGTTAAGCGTCTGCCTTCGGCTCAGGTCATGATTCCAGGATCCTGGGATCGAGCTCCACATCAGGCTCCTTGCTCAGCGGGGAGCCTGCTTCTCCCTCTGCCTGCCGCTCCCCTTGCTTGTGCTCTCTCTCTCTCTCTCTGATAAGTAAAATCATTTTAAAAAAAGAAATACTAATAAGGAATTACTAGGGACCCCAGAGCAAGAAGATGAAGAAGAGTGTGATGTAGTTAAGGGGCAAGGATGCTGAGACAGGACTTCAGTCACACTTAGAATAATGATGTTCCAGAAAGTCCAACAGACTGATAGGTTAATACACATAAAACCTCTGGGTGTCCAAAAAAATACCCCCAAACCAGCATTCAAAACTGTAAGAAGCAGGTAATTGGGAAAAATATATATAGCAAAAGGTTAATAGCCTTAATATTTATTTAAAAAAAACAACTCTTACAGATCAGTAAGATGAGCACCCAGTAGAAAAACAGAGTACAGACATGAACAGACAGTTCAAAAAGAAGAAATACAATGAGACAATACATTTATGAAAAGTGGTCAGCCTCACCAGGAATCAAATAAATGCAAACTACAACAACAAAGAGACATTATCTTTTGCCCAGCTAATTGGCGAAGATTAAATATGTGATAATACCTCATGTTAGTGAGGATGTGGAAAAAACAGGCACTGTCATTCACTGGTGGGAGTGCAAATTGGTGTAACCTTTCCAGAAGGCAATTTGGCAAGGCTTAAAGCTGAGGAAGATCGCATACCCTTTTGATGCGGCAATTCCCCTTTTAGGAAGATTGCCCTAGGAAATTATTGTGGATAGTAATAAACAATAATAGCTAACCTTTGTTAAATGCTCTGTGCAAGCCAGACTTTGCGTGCATTGTCTCATACAAGGCTTACAGCTACCATCCCATGAGGGAGGAGCTATTATTATCACCCGTATTTCACAGGGGAGGAAACTGAGGCACAAAAGGATTAGGTCAGTGACCTGAGGCCACAAAGCTACTAAGTAGCAAAGCCTGGATTTGAATCCAGGCGGTCTGAGTCAAGAGCCACACTGCCCATCCATCAGGACGCGCTGGATGTGCGCGAAGGGTGAACACAGCATGCGCTGAATGGGCACGATGCGTATATATGCTGGACCAAGCTGGGCCCATTTGTAATGAGGTGGCAACGGGGAGAAAACACGCTGAATACCCCAGGATAGGAACTGGTTACGTCAATTATGATACGCCAATAAAGGAATATTATGCAACCATGAAAAATGAGAAAAGTATGTGTGTGAACACTGGAGGTTTTTGTATATGCATAAAATGTCTCTGAAATGATACAAAAGCAATGGAAATTGGTTGCCCCCTGCGGTCAGAAGTCAGAGGGAGACTTGTTTTTCAAGCCATATACCCTTTTACACTTCTTTAAAAAAAAAAAAAAAGATTTTATTTATTTATTTATTTGAGAGAGCGAGAATGAGAGAGAGAGAGAGAGAGAGCACATGAGAGGGGGAAGGGTCAGAGGGAGAAGCAGACTCCCTGCTGAGCAGGGAGCCCGATGTGGGACTCGATCCCGGGACTCCAGGACCATGACCTGAGCTGAAGGCAGTCGCTTAACCAACTGAGCCACCCAGGCGCCCCCTTTTACACTTCTTAAATTTTGAATTATGTGAAGATATTATTAAAAGGCATATGTATGTGTGCACGCACACGTAAGTTATGTTCTAGAGCTATTCCATGTAACTTTATTTCCTTGAAATGCTGCTAAGGATTCTGAGAAAAAAAGTTCTAAGACCCTTGCTTGGAGAATCATCCCAAAGTCGGTGATGCTACTTCTTTAACTCTGTTACCCACCTGTTCCCCAAACTGGTTTGCTCAGGAAACCCTTTTCTCAAGTAATGTCCATGATCATCTCTCTGGATATTCGTGGCCTATAGAAGTCAGTTTGGGAAATGCTATCATTAATAGTTAATGCCGAGCTCAAAGGCTTACATTTCTTTCATTAAACAAAAGAAACGTGTTACTGACGCCGATCCTATTTATTTACAATGCATGTGTATGTGTGTGTATTTTAATTCTGAGTACTAGGATGGTGGATGATT
Organism: Halichoerus grypus; assembly: GCF_964656455.1. Lineage (NCBI taxonomy): Eukaryota > Metazoa > Chordata > Mammalia > Carnivora > Phocidae > Halichoerus > Halichoerus grypus. Next base: position 119,633,265 of record NC_135713.1, read on the forward strand.
TGGTTTTCTTCTTTTATCCGTCTGTATTTTTAAATTTTCTAAAATGAACAAAATCATTTCACAAGCACTGTTGTTTTTGAGTCTATGCAATATCATTTTGAAGCTTCAGGAGCCCTTTCTCTTTCTGCTCTCTCGGCCCGGGCACCCCACTCCCATCTACTGCCTGCTTACAAGCAGCCGTTCAGGGGTAGGTTCAGGGAGGGAGGCCTAGCTATAGCCAGGCCCTCTTGGCGGCCTTCGTCCAGAGTCAGCCGGGCCGGGACCATTCGGTCCCCAGACAACTCCCTGGCCTAGCAGACCCTGGCTTCTGCTGTTGGAAGAATTTCAGTTATGTTCTCCATTTCCCAAAAAGAGACACAGGCTCTAAAAGCAGACACCAGCCTGCTACGGGCCTGATGTGTTGCAAATGCAGATACCTGGGCTTCAGTCCCAGCTCTGTGGCTGCCTGGCTGTGTGACCTTGGGCAAGTTTCTTAACCTCTCTGAGTCTCATCTTCCCCATCTATGTCAGCAATGACACTTGCCTCACAGAGCTCAGAGACCGAACGAGAGCGTGCACGAAGGCATTGTGTAACCTGTAAAGGGCTGTCCCTGTGGAAATTATTATATGCCCCAGTAGGGAACACGGGCTTGCCCTTACCTTCCTGAGAACAGAGTACTTTTTCCTTTTTTTTTTTTTTTTTTTCGGTTGTTGGGGGGACGGGAGCAAGGAGATGAGGCATGGGAGATCTGGGCATGTGGAAATAGAATTCTGTGTAAGAAAAATGGGAGAAGCCTCTCTGCTTGGCATTTGCAGGACTGCAGCCCTAGTTGGGCCTGTGTCCCCCAGTGGAGCCCCAGGCCTTGTCCCCCGGACAGCTGCTCCACTGGACCCATTCTAGTCAGCCCACCTCTCTGGACCACGTGATTCTCCGAAGCCACCGTGCTAACGCTGCCTGGCTCACCTCCCTTCCTGCCCCTTCTAGCACCTTAGCATCCTTTAGCCCTTAGCTAAGTTAGCTCTTCCCCCAGCCTGGATTGGGGTCGCTCCTCTAGGTTTCAGCGCCTCCAGGCCTCCGCGTACCATGCTGTGATGTTAGGGCCAGATTACAGCTCTCCTGACGCGCTGAACTTTCTGCGGGCAGGAGCTGGGTCTGTCATCTTGGTCCCCTGTGTCCTCTGGGCGCAGCATAGGCCTGGGCGTCTGGGACAGGAGTTAGAGCATGAGCACCAAAGTCAAGGGGACCTGGGCTTGAATCCCAGTGTACCCTGAGAAAGTGCCTTCACCATTCTGAGCCTCAGTTTTCCCCATCTGTAAAGGGGTTTCATCACTTGCAGTGAGTTCCTGGGGTTTTTTTTCGTAAGCTAATGTATGTAAAGCTCGTAGTGTCATTCCAGGCGGGAGGGAAGCTCCATAGGTAGTAGCCACATTGACAGCATTGCAGACCCTCTGTGACCGAGGACTGAAGTGGGAAACGACCCTGGGAGGGGTGGGTCCCCAGGCCACCCTTCCCCCTCCTAAAGACAGTGGCCCTCCCTCCACTGCGCACACTTGGCTCCGCGCCCCCGCCACCATGCTCACCTCGCCGCCTTGTACCCCACAGCCACCCGGCCCAAGCTGAAGAAGATGAAGAGCCAGACGGGACAGGTGGGTGAGAAGCAGTCACTGAAGTGCGAGGCAGCGGCGGGCAACCCTCAGCCCTCCTACCGCTGGTTCAAGGACGGCAAGGAGCTCAACCGCAGCCGGGACATTCGCATCAAGTACGGCAACGGCAGGTGAGAAACGCCCCTCCCTCTGTCCAACCAGCGGCCCTGCCTCCTCCCTGTAAAGGGGGGGCCAGTTCCCGGTCCCCCTTCCTGGCCACACCCCAGCCCTCCTTGCAGCTCTGGGTCCCTCTGGTTATGGCAGCCCAGCATCTTGCCGACTGTAGATGCTTAATGAAGGTCTCTGGATGGTTGAAGGCAGTTTGATTATCAAACTCAGCGTTACCTGTGGAAGTCCCCTGTTGTCCCTAAAACTTCTCGAAGGACCTGCCTCAGGGTCTGAAAGCCCACCATTTGGCAACTTTGGTGGAAGACGGACTCCTGGATGCATCTGGGAAGTCACGAGTGATGACTCCAACCTTCCTCTACCACCAACTCTCTCTTATCACTTCGCTTCTAGAAGCTTTCCCTCCACGTCGCGGTGCCTGTCCCTCCTCCAGCTCTCGTCCGTCCCGCTTCTCCCCTCCACCATCAAGCAGGGTCAGTTGCCTGTCCGCTGACCGCACCCTGTGGTCCTCCACGCCTCCCTGCCCTGCTGGAATCTGCCTTCTAACTACACTCCGCCGCCTACGGCGGGCCCCAGGCCTCCAGGCCTCTGCAGCCGGCTCTGCGGCCTCTGGGGCTGCCCCCTGGGCCCTCTGTGCCTCTAACCACTCTCTCTCTCCGTCACTATCAGTGCTGGAACTTTCCAGGCTTGGGGGCTTCCCTCTTCTCCCTCCCACCCTCCCTCTCCACTTGGGGGTGACTTTACCCTCTCCTAGCTGATAACCTTGTCCCTAGTTGGATGCCTTTATATATATATATATACATATATGTATATATATATATATATATATATATATCTGAGTTCCAGACCCATGCTGCCAACTAAACACTAGATCCCACCCCTGAGATGCCCCCAGACAGCTCTAACCCTGTGTGCCCCAGTCTAGCCTCTCCCCTGCGTCGTCTCGGGCCCTGCCGCACCCTCCTGTCTCCCCTCTCGGCGGCGGCAGAACCAGACGGCCCGCTGCCTGGCACCTGCCCCCATGCCATCCCCACCAGCAGGAGACTCCCTGCTCTCCTGCTTCTAGCTTCTTTTCCTCCGCTGTCCCACTCTTGGCCATCCCCACTCTTCCTGGGCCACAGGCCCCTTTGTGAGTTCGCTGTACATAACACACGCACATGGAACATCAGCTGTGGGCCAGGCACTCTGCCCAAGGCTGGGCCTACACCAGAAACTGAACCACGCATGGTCCCTCCCTACCTTCACAGAGCTTCTAGTCTAGCTTCCAGTCCAGAAGGTGGTAGAGGCCTCCACCCTGTCTTCCGAAAAAAAGGTGCCTTATCCACCTGGTTTTGCTTACAGTTCTAGAGGCCCGCTGGCCCCTGTGACCCTGGCAGGAGATGATCTTTCTAACATGGATGCATATCTGATCATTCACCCACTTACGTGACAGATCTTGAGAGCCTGCTGTATGTCAGCTAGAGCCCAAGCCTCAGGCCCTTGCAACTCCCCTCTTCCTCACCTCTAAGTCACTGCCAGGCTCTTCCCCAACCCCCCAGTGCTCCTGATCCCTGGTCTTTTCCTTTCATGATCCCGGACTTGGGCCCACGCTGTTCCCCGTGCTGGCAGCTACCCCCCCTCCCCAACTTTGTCCCTAGCAAAGTTCTCCAGGCCCAGATTAAATGTCATATCCTCTGGGACACCTTCCTGAACCCTCCAGGCAGCTCTTATGGTCCCCTCTCATGGTGCTTTGGAAATGGTTTCATTGCATTTTGGGGGGTTGTCTCTCCCTGTAGCACGAGAGAGCCTCAGAGGCTGGATGCTGCTCATATACACCCTTCTGCCCTGTAAGGGCCTGGCAGGGACCTGCATTCAGTGTTGAATGAATGAGGATCTTGCAGGACCAGCCCCCCTCTCCTGGGTACAGGGTGACACTAGGACTGGACAGCCTTTGGGTTGACCTAGACTTTGAGCAAGTTCCTGTCCTGGTCAAGCCTCAGTCTCATCTGACAAACAGGTTACCCGGTCCAGAAACAGGGCCTTGTCAGGTCTTTCTGTCCTGGGTATTGGGGACCCCTAAGAGCCTGAAGTGTGCCCCCTGCCCTCTTCCTATTAGGGCCCTGTCTCATTTGCTGCAGTCCCGAAACATCCTCGATCCACCTATCCCGCCCCTGGGCTCCCAAGGGTTGACGGGGTGGGGGAGTGAGCCATGATGGAGAACTTCGGATTCCCTCGCTGTGGCAGAGAGGGCTGCCCCTCCACACGCACACACACTTCACCTGGCATGGGGGCCAGGGACGTGAGGAGGAGTCTCCTTGCTGGCAGAATCTTCTCTTTCCTTCCGCCCACACTACAGCTTGCTCTCTGCCCATCGTAGCACTCCATCTGCCAGGCCACACTCCGTCGTGACCAGGCTCTTGGGCTACACAGGCCGCCTCCCCCAATAGCTGGTGCTGTCTCTGGGGCCGCCACACTGAGGTGTCTCGCCCAGGCCGTCCTGTGCCAGAAGAAAACCAGCCCCCCCAAGCCCTGGGCGCAGGGCCCTCCCCTGCGGAACCACATGTTCCCTTATTTATGAGGGACGAGCTACAACAGGCCCCTGAGGCAGGCAGCGGGAGGTAGGCACGGAGGAAAATGTGCGAGAAGAGGATGCGGCCGCCCAGATCCCGTCCCTGCCAGCATTAAACTGGCTGGGGGGGGTGGGCATCTGTCGCAGGGCCAGGCCTGAGTCAGTGTGGCAGGCGGGCATCGGGCCTACCAGGAAGGTGGGACAGAGTCCCGAATCCTCAGCGTTTCTGACTGGAGCTAGGAGTGACAAGAGAATGTAGCAGCCCCTGCTCCTTCAGGGCTGAGAGACCCAGAGAGCCCCTACCCTGCAGCTTTGACCCCAGGACCTCTTCTGCAAGTCCGGGGCCCCCTCCCCGGCACTGGCCAGATCACCACCCAGCTGAGAACGAAGGTGCCTGCAGCCAGCAAACCGAAGCGCCCTTGTTTCTGTCCACTCGCCTCTTGTCAGCTCCTCAAAGGAGAGGCATCTCCCTGAGCCTTGGACCGACTTTCCACAGGCCTCACAACCTTCTGTGGGAAGGCCTTCCTCCCATTTCCAGCCTTTATCGCTCCAGAGATCTGCGAGCCTAACTCCACCTTTCCTGCTACCTGGGATGTGGTGTAAGGGGAGCTCCTGTGAATTCAGCTGTGGGTGACAAGGAGCTTCTGGCTCTGTGCCCCCTATCCCTTGACCCTGTGACCCTCAGGTGGTCCCCTGCTCTGCTCATCTAGTGTTGGGGAATTGCTGGTGGCCAAGAAGTGAGAGAAGCCTGGTCCTGAGGCCGCTGGGCTTTGTGGCAGCGGATTAGCTGAAGCCAGGAAGGAGATGCTGTTTTAGCCAGAGGGGCCTCCAAGGCTCCATTTAATGAAGAGAACGGACTTGAATTGACAGAAGAGGACTGTAGGCAGACACCAGGCCGAGGAGACAGAGACTGGCTTGAGCTGGGAAGGGTTGGAGGGACGGGGTGGTCAGACAGCTGTGGCCGAAACATCGGTGAGGACATCACCACAGCAACAGGGCCTGTTGACAAGACAACCCCATGGACCCTCCTTTGGAGGATCTTGGAGTGAGGAGGTCTGGGAAGAGGCCCCCCGAGGCAGCAGTGAGCCCAGGAAACAGGTTCCCAAAGCACAGCCCCAGTGGGGATGGGGGTCAATTCTCTGGCTCCTGCACCCGCGGCCCAGCCTCGCCTCCCCTGCCCTTCCCCCGTCAGCGTCACGGCTCTATTTTTCATCCCTGGGCTTAGGACAGTGGCAGCTGGACTACCCTACCTCCTGTTCCACCACCCCTCCAACACGCTACACATATTCTGGGAATCTGGTGTCTTAATTTGGGACTAAAAAGAGGAGGTTACATCATGTAAAGAAATTTTCATGCTACTTCTTGTTTCCCCCTGGGGCCCAGGCTGGGCCACTAGGCTTTATCCAGAGCTCAGAGGGGCCCCAGGCCCCTGAGGAGCACGGGGGCAGAGGGTGGGATGGAAAGGGTGAACAGACCCCGCAGAGCCCAGGCACCCTGGGGCAGGGGCACAGGAACCCTGGAAAGGAAGGAGAGGTTTGGCAGGGTCTTCGGAAAGAAGAGGGGAACCAGGGTCTTCGGAAAGAAGAGGGGAACCAGGGCCTGGTGCCCTGGAGTCACACACAGCCCATGGTCCCTGCCCAGGCCTGGCCCCACAACTCTCGGCATGCAGGGACGGGGTGCAAAGCCCTTCGCAACGGAGGCTAGCCCCCCAGCCTCTGGCTCCGGGAAATAGTCCATGAGCCCCTCACCAGCTCCAGCGCCTCGTCCACCTCTGCCTCTGTCTTGCCAGGCCCCTTCGCACAAGTCCCGAAGCCCCTGTAGGACTCAGTTTCCCCATCTGTACTGCCTATCCATCTCCAGGTTAGCTAGGAGGGTGAGGTCAGGCCATAAGGACCAGGATCTGTCTGTTCCCTTGAGGGATCCAAGCTTCCAGCTCATAGAAGGCACTCAGTAAACAGTTATTAAATGGATGGATGGATGAATGAATGCATGCATGAAGGAAGGAAGGACGCTAAAGCCCCAGGAAGAAGCCACAGAGTACCCCTAGTGGCAGGGCTGAGGTGAAGGCCGGGGAGCCACGGGTTGGGACTGGGCGGCTGGGCACAGGTGCCACGGGAGCCTGTTAGCTCAGGGGCCTGCCCCGGGCCCTGGGGACGGGCCTTCCGTGTCTAGAGCAGCAGGCTGCCACTCCCAAGGGAAGGCTGAGGAACTGGTGAGCAGTGGCTGCCCTGTTTTGAGGGGAACACTGGGACTGGGGGAAGGGACCCTGAACGGAAAGGAGAGAGGTAGCCATGTGACTGCCTTAGGAGATCCCACTTTCCTCCCCCAGAAAAAGGCTACAAAGAAGGTCCAGCCCCGGGAAAGTGGACAGGAGGACTCGCAGATTAAGAACGTACATGCAGCCGCTAGCTCTACCCTGTGCTCTCCTGAGCCCCCAGGTCTCCCTGCAGCTCGGGGAGCTCAGCATTCCACCTGGAGCCCAGAATCTTCTTCCGATCCACCCTGGGCAGCCACTGTGGCTCTGGAGGGAGAGGTGACCGCTGGGTGACCGCTGGGGAACCACAGCCAGCCTGAGCCTTGGCTCACAGCTCTCCCCCTCTCATCCCCTCCCTAACCAGAAAGAACTCACGACTCCAGTTCAACAAGGTGAAGGTGGAGGACGCTGGGGAGTATGTCTGCGAGGCTGAGAACATCCTGGGGAAGGACACGGTCCGGGGCCGGCTCCACGTCAACAGCGGTAGGTGGTCCCCCCACAAAGGGAGGGGTCCTGCAGGGGTTTGGTGGGGGCGGGCCAGTTGCCCCCCAGCCCTCAGGAGGCCCGCACATGATCCATCTTGCACTTGCCTCCCCTCCCTCCTGCCGCTGCCATATCAAGCCCCAGGATCTGGGCCGATTCAGAGAAATGCAGTTGAAGCATAAATGTTTAGCTTTGTTATCTGGGCCTGGAAGAGCCGCCAGCTCTCATTTTAAATATCCTGAAAACTAAATATTTTGAAATCAGGAGGTGGGGGTAGGGGAAGGATATTTTTAGAAGGCAATTATGGGAGGCTGGGCTGCCAAGAGCGGGGCTCCAGGGAGAGGCAGGCCCTGGGCGTGTGGGAGCTGACTGCCTGTTGCTTTGCCGGGCCCCCGGGTTCAGGCAGCCGTCTCCCCCGCGGCCATGGCCAGGAGGCTGGGCTGTGTTGGCCCCTGCGGGCAGCAGACCCTTCTCCCACCGGTGGGCCTTTCCCTTAAACACATGCAAGGTCAGAAGCCCACGGCCGCCACGGCACCCTTAGCTTCCCACCTCCCCCGTGGCAGTCCAGTGTCGGCACCCAGGCAGCCTGCTTTCCCTTGGCTGGAAAGTGGCCAGAGCTGCCTGTCCTCAGGCCGCACACCTCCACTCTAGCCCGGGAACTCCAAATCCCACAGATCGCTCTCCCCCTCCCAACACCCACACACTGAGCATACCATTCAGCTACCTGGTTCTTTGGGTTCACTTCCAGTCCTGCCCCTGTCAGTCTAATCCTGCATCTGCCTTCACCTGCCTGTACCAGGCAGCCCTCCGGGACTCCCGAAATCCAGCATTACCTAAAGAGAATGTGGAACGTTCCCTGCCCCGGGACCCTCAGAGGAAAACCTGGTGCAGACCCGGTCTGTCCTGTACTGTGAGGGGCTCTCTGTGTTCTCCCAGCCCCTCAGGCTCCTCGTCTCCCTCGCCGCTGTATCTTAAAGGTCCAAGCCTCCAAGTCCTGGTCTGTCTTCTTTCTGGATCTTTCTCACATCTGTACCTCCCACTCCAACCCTACCTCAGAGGCAACCCGGCCCAGGTTTCAGCCCTATTCACCTAAACCAGAGCAATGGCCTCTTAAGATGCTTTCATCTTGTCATGCCCCCACCCCGTGGTGCCACAGAACAAGAACTTCGTCCCACAGCCTAGAACCCACCAACCTGGCCCTAACGATCTGTCCAGCCCTAACTGTGTCATCCCTTACAGTCTGTTCTTATTCTTCCTCTCGTGCTCTCTCTCCCAGGCTACCGTCCGCCCCGACCCCTCCCTCCCACCACAGTGTCATTCCCAGCTCAGGTCCTGCTCCCAGGTGGAATTGTGAGCCAGGAGTGGGGAGAGCGGGGATGGTGCCCTCTCCCCAGGAGTTACAAGGAGAGCTACTGTTTACTGAGAGCTTGCTCCGTGCCCCATTCTATACTGTCTCTTGAGCTCTGACAAACCCATGGTGTAGCTCATAATTTATGAGACTGAAGCTCAAAGAGGTTAAATATTCTGCCGCACGTCTAACTGATGGTTAAGGAGAGATCTAGACCATGTAAAAGTAGGTAGCGAACACGGAGACCGTGAGCTCCGTGGGGCTAGGTCTCGCCTGACTGCCGCTCTCGCTCAGGGCCTAACACAGTGTCTGGCTCATAGTCGGCGCCTGGTAAATAATATAGAAAAGGACTTATAACCTGCTCCAAGGCCTTTACCGACTCCCACAGGCCCCAGGGGGGGTACGTGCCCCCCCCCCCACCGCTCCTCCCCACCTGTCCCAAGCCCAGGAAAATGGACCATGCTAGGTGTCCAGCACTGTTACCTCTAGCCATAGTGGGCAGACATTCTTAAATCCATTTTGGACTTGACGTTTCTTGTTTTGTTCAAGATTTTCTTGGTTAGAACGGGCAGGAGGGGCACCTGGCCGGCTCAGTCGGTGGAGCATGCAACTCTTGATCTCAGGGTCGTGAGCTTGTTGGGTGTAGAGATCACTTAAATAAATAAATAATTAAAAAAAAAATACCCGACAAGAACCCAACTTAAAACTACTTAAGGAACGTACTTATCGGTTTATAAAACTGAGAAATCCAGAGGTAGAACCGGGCTCAGACACGACAGAGTCCAAGTACTCAAATAGGGTTCAGGATGCCCTCTCCCACGGTGTGTTGTCCTCGTTCTCTCCTTCTGTAAAATGGGCTTCTCCCATGTTTGGGGAACAGATAGGGAAGAAGAGGCCATGGCCTCAGACAGCTCCAGGTTTCACGTCATCCCGGCCTCCCACCCAGGGAACACAGACAGCTCTCCTCTGCATCCCTCACATGACCCCAAGGATGGGTGCCAGCGGGTCCTGCTTAGTTCATGTGCCCCGCTTGGCCCAGTCACTGGCCTCAGGGGATGGGGTGGTATCCTTGCCAGGCTTGTGAGCGTGCCAAGGGGATAGAGAGGCAGAGTCCAGGGAGGGATGGCCCTGCCCGAACTACACGGGGGGTGGGGGGGCTTTCCTAGAGGGGTGCTGTCAGCAGAGGAAAGGGCAGGGCTGCCGTGCAGAAAACCACAGTAGCAGCCTCGCTGCGGTGCCGGCCTCGGGGTCTGAGGCTGGAGACCATTGGAAGATCCCCGCGCCCCACAGGAGCTCCTGTCTGCACTCAGCGGCCCCTGTTCTGATCGGTTAGGGACCGGGGGGCTGCCCCCAGGGCTCCTTGCCTCTCCGCCCTCCAGCCCAGCATGAGAGCAGCTGGCCTGAGCCACACAGAGTCCCGAGCTTTGGTCTCTTCCGAGCTCTGCGAGCCTGGGAGACTTACTCCATATCACTTGTCTTCCATTTCCCCAGCTGAGGCTGAGCCGGATGATCTCTAGACTCTTTCCCCGTAAAATCTGAAGATTCTGAGTTTGGTATTGAGATGGACATCCTGTGCACCTAGCCCCCACCACACACACACACACACTCTCACACACTCACACACTCACCCCACCTCTTCTGTTGCCCTGTTCAGTCCATGGCAGGCCCCTACCCTTGACATGGGGTGACGAACAGGGCCCCTGTGGGGGCGCCGTTTCCACAGGCAGAGATGCCCAGGCTCCTTGTTTACCCATGGAGCCCAGAAGACCTGCAGCAACCACACCCTGGGGCGGAGGTGGAGGGCGGGTAGTGGGGAGCTGTGCCTGCCCCCTGTGACTCATCCCAAGGTGGGTTGGCTTGGCCCGCCCAGGCCCCAGGGAAGCCAGGGCCACAGCGGTGGGGTGACCAGAAGAGGGCATGGGAGGGCCCAAGGAGCAGTGGCCGTGCCAGGGGCATCGCTGGGACCCTGGCGGCCTGCTTGGGCTCTGTTGCCGCGGAGCTTGAGGCTCCTTCCCCGAATCGGAGCAGACCCTGCTTACAGTCACAGTTCTGCCAGCTCACAAGACACTGCCTCCCTGGTTGCCTGGGAGGAGGAGGAGTCAGCAGGACGTTTGTGGGGCTTTTAATAAAACAATCAGCTTGGTCCAGCCCACCTCGGAGTTCGAGAAACCAGCTGCCTCATCCCCAGCTGAAAGAGAACTTGGGAACGTCCTGAGGTGGCTGTCCCAGTCCCAGGATGTCCAGCTGGGCTTTGCTCCGCCCCAGAGCGGACGCAGATTTGACATGTGGAGTCATAGGACCGCCGAAGCCCTGCAGAGGCTTCTGGGCCTGTCCCTCACCTGGGGGCTTAGAAAGGTTCGCTGTACACACACACACACACACACACACACACACACCTGCTCTCTCGCTCACCTATTCAGCAAGGCCTTACTCAGAAGGACCGGGTTCAGAGCTCTGGGGAGTCATAGCTTTGGCTCCCAGCGAAGTCCCTCAAAGTTCCGGGCAGGACGCCAAAACCCAAACTCAAAGCATCTGCCTGTCCTAACACATGAAAGAGGAAAGGCAACTTTACCCACAGGAAAGGGGGCATCCTGGGCAGGTGGGTGGGAGCTTTGATGAAGGGAGATCACTTGATTGGGGCCCTGAAAGGTAAGTGGAGGTTCCCCCATGAGCATGGAGAGGAATTGCAGCAGTCAGCAGCAGGGAGAGTGTCTCCTGGCCCTTCCCTCAGAGCCTCCGAAAGCTCACGCCCACCAAGACGCTGATGGCTGGGGGAGGCCTCCTGGGTTTACCCTTCCAGGCCTTTTAAATTTTAATTCCAATGTAATTTACATGCATTATATCAGTTTCAGGTGTACAATAGAGGGATTCAGCCATTCTGTACCTTACCCTGTGCTAACCACAAATGTACTTCTTATCCCCATCACCTATTTCACCCATCCCCCCACCCACCTCCCCTCTGGTCACCATCAGTTTGTCTCTAGAGTTAAGAGACTTCTGGGTTTTTTGTCTGTCTTTTTCTTTGTTCCTTTGTTTTGTTCCTTAAATTCCACATAGGAGTGAAATCATATGGCATTTGTCTCTGATTGTATTATTTCACTTAGCTTTGTACCCTCTAGATCCATCTACATTGCAAATAACAAGATTTCGTTCTTTTTTATGGCTGAGTAATATTCCATTCTATATCCCATCTTCTTTATCCATTCATCTATGGATGGATACTTAGGCTGCTTCCAATTTTGGCTATTGTAAATGCTGCTACAATAAACATAGGGGTGCACATATCTTTTTGAATTAGTGTTTTCATATTCTTTGGGTAAATACCCAGTAGTGGAATTACTGGATCATATGGTAATTCTATTTTTAATATTTTCATACTATTTTCCACAGCAGCTGCCCCTGTTTACATTCCCACCGACAGTGCATTAGGGTCCTTTTTTCTCCCCAACCTCACCAACACATGCTGTTGCTTATGTTTTTGATTTTAGCCGTTCTTCCAGGCACTTTTAAGATTTTATTGATTCATTTGAGAGAGACAGAGATAGCGAGAGAGAGCACGAGTGGGGAGAGGGGCAGAGGGAGAGGGAGAAGCAGACTCCCCACTGAGCAGGGAGCCCATCGCTGGACTCGATCCCAGGACCTGGGATCATGACCTGAACCAAAGGCAGACGCTCAACTGACTGAGCCCCCCAGACGCCCCCTGGGCAAAATCAAAAATTTTTGAGGTATAACTTACAGACCATAAAATTCACCCTTTTTTTTTTTTTTAAGATTTCATTTATTTATTTGACAGAGAAAGAGAGCACAAGTAGGCAGAGTGGCAGGCAGAGGGAGAGGGAGAAGCAGGCTCTCTGCTGAGCAGGGAGCCAGACGTGGGGCTCGATCCCAGGACCCCAGGATCATGACCTGAGCCGAAGGCAGCCACTTAACCAACTGAGCCACCCAGGCGCCCCAAAATTCACCCTTTTTAAAGTATATAATTCAGTGGCTCTTAGTATATTCACAAGGTTGAACAACCATCACCACTAATTCCAAAACACTTTCATCACCTCAAAAAGAAACCCCATGTCCGTTAGCATTCACTCCCCATGCCCCCACCCCTCTGCTTCTGGCAACCACAAATCTATTTTCTGCTCCTATGGATTTACCTATTCTGGACTTTTCATATAATTAGAGTCATACAGTATGTGGCCTTTGAGGACTGCTTTCTTCCACTTACCATAATGGTTTTGAGGTTCGTCCATACTGTAGCACATACCAGTACTTCTTTCCTTTTCGTGGCTGCATGATACTCCATTACATGGCTAGTCCACATTTTGTTTATCCCCGTCAATGATTTGGGTTGTTGGGTCATCCAAGTTTTTCCCCATCTGGGCTCTCATGAATAATGCTGCTGTAACATGCAGAACAAGTTTTGGTGTGCACACAGGTGTCCAGTTCTCTTGGGTATATACCTAGAAGTGGAGTTCCCTGGCCATATGGTAACTCAGTTTAATTTTTTGAGGAGCTACCAGACTGTATTCCAAAGTGGCTGCACCATTTTATATGTCCCCCAGCAAGGTATAGGGATTCCAAATTCTCCACATCTTCACCACCACTGGTTCTGGTCCATCTTTTTTATTATAGCCATCCAAGGGGGGTGTGAAGCGGCATCTCACTGTGGTTTTGATTTGCATTTCCCCGATGACCTTCCGGGAAGATCTGCGTGTAATAGGAGACAATGCTTTAGTCTATGGAAAAGTTATCATCAGGCCAAGTTGACCAGACAAGCTCCTGGATGGTAGAAGGCACCTTACTCCGAAAACTCAGATGTTCATTTGCTCCTGACAGAGATCTGTAAATCCTTGTTAGGCACCTGTTACGGGTCACGCGCTACTCTAAACACTGGAGTGCATTGGTGAACGAGACAGACATGGACCCCGCCTAGATGGAGCTTACATGCTGGTGGAGGAGCTTGGCATTTAATCATGTTAGAATAAGTACTTTAAGTACAAGTGTATGCAGCTAAGAGAAAGAGAAAGGGAGGAGCCCGGGCAGCCTCTCTGACACACTGGTATTTTGGAAGTCCTGGACAGGAAGACCCCTAGCTTGTTAGAGAAGCTGGACTAAGCCAGTACACTCTGAAGATACTTCAAGAGAGGGACAGGACATGACGTGGGAGAGCAGTTGGGGGCCTTTATGCTGAGGGAAAGTGGAAGCCATTGGAGGATTTTGAGAATGGAAGTGATTGATCACTTTTACCTATTTTAAAGACCACTTTGACAGCAGGGAGGCAAAAAGGTGAGAAATGAAGGCAAGAGTGAGGGCAGAAAGACCAGTGAGGAGGCTGTTGCGGTCATCCAAGAAAGAGACGGTGGAGGCCTGGGCTGGGAAGTGGTGGAGACATGTGGCCGGAGCCTTGTGAACAGGTAGAAAGACAGCCTCGGAGATGGATGGATGGGGAAAACAAAGGAGGAGAAGAAATGAAAGATGCTTTGGTCCCAGCATCTTTGGTCTTTGGTCTATGCTGCTCAGTCAGTGGGATGAGTAAGCCTGGGGAAGCAAGTGGCCTGGCAGATGATCAGGAGCCCTATTTGGGGAGACTAGGGGCCATCCCAGCTGGGGGGTCAAGGGAGCAGCCAGACTCTCCAACTTGGAGTGTAGATGTCACCTTTATTTCCCCAAACGTGGGTGGACACAGTGAAGAAAGACGGATATGCTGACAAGGGAGCATAGACCATGCTGCCTTGGGGGGAGTCCAGCGCAGGCCGTGCATCCCAGCTGAGGCCCCATCTTCCTTCAGGAGCCGTCGTCTGCCTCCCAAGGCCTCCATGAGCACAGACATTCATGTGGACAGGCCCAAGTATACGGCTGTGGCCCCGGCCACCATCCTCCCTGCTGTCTACTGCTCACTCAGCGTAGCTGTGGGCAGTCCCTGCCACCCACGGCCACAGAGGTAATCAAGCCTGTGGTCCACAAGCCGAGACTTCTCTGCCTTAGCCAACACCCACGAGAGGACCCAAGCCTGTGGTCCACATCGTATCTGCATTCGCCTGCTCATGTCAAGCCTTGGCGCTGACATGTTCTTCCACGGGGGTCTAGCTGGCTGGTGAGAATGCTCAACCAGGTGTCAGGAGCCCTGCGGCCTTGTCACAACACACACTGACTCTGGCCAGGCATTCCCCTGCCCCTTTCCTTCACTCCTCCTTGGCAACGTAACCGAAGGGCAGGGCAACCTCTGGTGTCCTCCAGAGCAACGGATTTTGCAACTCGCAGGCAGGGTCACCTCAGCTATTTCTCTTCTCTGTCCCTTTCTTGGTTCCCTGGGTCTCCCTGACCCAGAGTGGGCAGCGACCAGCAGAGGCCTCCTGTCCCGGCTGAGTGTGGCGGTGTGTGTGGGAGGAGACCTCCGCAGGGGTGGGGCCCGGGGGGGCCAGAGCGGCCACAGGCACGGTGTGGAGGGGAAGGTGGGAGCTGGCCCTGCCCGCCGGGTTTTATCAGCGAGCTCCTCAGACATATACAGAGGCAGAGCTGTGTATATACTCCCAGTCCCCGCGCTCCATCTGTCTCCCACATGTCTAAACACTGAGGGCGCCAAGTGCCTGCCCTCCTCCTCCTCCTCTCAACCCCATCACCACAGGGAGGGGGCGGGGAGGGACTCGGTACCCCTAAGGAGACAGGAGCAGCCGAGGTAGGGTGGGCCACCTCAGGCAGGAGGCCGCTGCTGGGTGGGAGCAAGAGATGCTAGGAGCCCCAGAGGCTGAGGTGCTACCCAGTCTGGATACGTGGCCTCGGGCATTAGCTCGCAGAGGAAAACCAGCACTGGGGGCAAGACTTTTCCCTTGAAACCAGGTTTCTGGATGCCATCCCCTGGGGGGAGCAGAACTTGAGTTATTTTCATTTAGCAAATGAATCTGAGCCATCAGATGGGCGGTCTGGGTTGGCAGCCTGAAAGCCCCGTCTCACGCTCACCCAGTGTCCACGTCCCAGCCACCCTGCAGGCCTCTCCCCAGCCCACCTCCTCTCCAGCAACCTGACCCCCAGGGTTTATAGCCTGGGCTGTCGAGGCCTAGAGGCTCCCTCCAGACACAGCAGCTGACTGAGTGGGGGAGGATGGGGCTGCCTGATGGGGGCAGAGGCAAAGAAAACCCTGGGTGCTTATGGAGAGGGGCATAATGGCCTTTGTAGCAGTCCTGAGAGGCTTGTCCCCTCTGACAAAGGAGGAGGACGTGGGAGCTAAGATTCTCCTCATGTCTCTTGAGATCTTAGAGAACGAGTCTCCAGAAGGGGCCATTCCCCTCCAAGCCCAGCTCCCTTCCAGCCACCTCCTGGCCACCTTGAGATCCCAAGCAGTGCAGATGGATATAGAGGTCTCCTTCCTGCACCCCACAAAAGACCGGATGTCTCAGCTACCTATGGTGGAGCCCCCAGAAAGGCAGGAATGAAGTGGGCTCTTATTCCAGTCGAAGGAGTATTTTCCGCTAGCTTCTCATCTCCTCCCAAATAGAGAAAATCGTCCTGGCCTTTGGAGGTTTGGGTACTTCGGCCCAGAGTACAGGTGCAGGGTGGTGCTGGGCAAACGGTCAGAGCTCCTGGTGGCCTCCCCTTTGCCTTGTTGGTGACTGGGAGGAACCACCAGACCTTCCCTCTCAAGTTATTCCTGCGGTTCCTGATCTTCCAGCTCTGAGATGGGCCATGAAGGGCCAGCAAAGAGGTGGTTCCTGGGGCCCAGAGGTGGTCTCAGTGGGTCACTGGCACGTGTCTCTCATACCTCCAGTGAGTACCACTCTGTCATCCTGGTCGGGGCACGCCCGGAAGTGCAACGAGACGGCCAAGTCCTATTGTGTCAATGGAGGGGTCTGCTACTACATCGAGGGCATCAACCAGCTCTCCTGCAAGTAAGTGACTGCTGGGGGCGGGCCGAGGGGCGAGAGTAGGGTGAGAGAGGCTGGGGCAGAAGCCGAGGGCTCTAGGAAATGTGCGCTTCAAGCCACGGACACGGGGTCCCCAAGGGGTGTAGACAGGGAGGTTTGCCCCTCTCCCTAGCCCTTTCTGGGCATCGAGGGAGCTGTCGACCCTCAAGAGCTCTGGGCTTCTGCAGTGCCAGTTCCTCAGGCCCCAACCCACCCCACCTCCCAGTGTCCACCCTTTCACTAACACCTATTACGGAGATGGAGATGCCAGTCTATGCCCTAGGCACTGGGCACTGGGTTCTCTCTCTCTCCCCCTCCTGCGCTCTCTCTCTCCCCCTCCCGCTCTCTCTCCCCGCCCTGTCTCCCCCCCATCTCTCAGCAACTCTCCAAACTGTGTTCTGATGAACATTTCCCAGGGTGTGTCTTCCCCAGCAGTGAAGAGCTTGGCAGGGTCAGGCAAAGCACAACTCCCAGTGCCCTTGGTAGTGAAGGGTCTGCTCTCCTAGCCTTGAGGGGAGACAAGGACTCTGCATCCAGTGCTCACCTCAAGACCTGGCCGCTCCCCCTGCCCAGTGTCCAGCTATGCCCTGGGTGCTGCTTGTTCCATTTCCGACCCCAGCCCCCCTCTGTGGAGTGAAAGGACACCCGTGAGGATATGGCTCTGGGTGTGGCCCAATGGGGGAGGTCAGGGTTGAGGAGAAGCTCGAGCTGGGGCCCCTCTACCTCCAGCCAGGTAGGGCTCCCCAGCAGGATCTCCATCCCACTCCCCTTAGCCAACAGGGCAGATGGGAACACAGCAGTCCGGGGCTTGTTCAGGTCCAGCTGGGTCCTATTCACGAAGCCGGGCCCACAGTTGTGAATGAGGAGCCGGAGGGGAGAGCAGCACAGGTTCTGGCCAGATCGAGGCGGGGCGGCGGGGGGGGGGGGGGGGGGCACTAGTTCACAACTTTGGGTTTTCAAAGCACCCCAAGCCTAGGACCCTGGCAAGGTGCCACAGTTGCCCCATTCCCATGGCATCTGGGCAGAGGCCACCAGAGTACGAGTGGAAATCAGAGAGAGGCATTTGCCCTCCCCACAGACAAGGTCAGATTCAGCACTTCTCAGCTCTCCTGCCTCTGGACTCCAGCTCCAAAGCTGCATCTCCCCATTGACTACAGCCTTAGCCCAGGACCCCCCACCTCACAAGGTGATAATGAGGGTGCCTCCTTGACACTCTCCCCTCAGTGCTGTGCTGGGTGGGCTGGACTGCCAAGCAGATCTGGCCTCCTTTGCTGGCTTCCCCCCAGCCCCACCCTTCACCTGCTGCCATCCCCTTACTGGCCTCCCCCATCCTGAATTTCCGGGGACTGTCCCAGCAGCAACAGCAGGTCCCCCAGGGAACTTCTTAGCCTGGACTCGGCCCCTCATCTTTCCCCTTCTTCTGTCTCTAGGAGGCTGCCACATTCATGCAACAGACCCTGGGGAACATTCTAGCTGTGAAAACACTCTGAGCTCTCTGCAGGAGATCTATAGAAACTCATAAGGGTTCTGATATACCTCACAGACATCCCCCAGCCCTGTACGCCCCTCTTCTTTTACTCCCCGACGCGCACACACACACACACACACACACACACACACACACACGGACACACACACCAGGCCTTTCCTCTTCCCTAGCCCCTCGGACCCTGGAACCTTGAAGGAATCTAGCAGCATCACTGAGATCAGCCCTGGCTCCAGGCAGGGAAGGTTCCAGCCACCAGGACAGGTGCCAGGGCCGAGGAAGGCCACGGGGGCCCAGAGCTCCAGTGCTAGTGTGTAGTGTGGAAAGGGGTGTGATGAGCTATATGGGTTCCCACAGGGTCCTGCCAGCAAGGCTGTACCCCTAGGACCCTCTGAGTCACACCCAGCTAAATCTGAGAGAAACAGAGGGCAGGAGCCTCAATCATTGTGAAGATGGTGTCCTGTGGGCAACTGGGGTTCACTACTTAGAACTTGATGTTGGTACCCCAAACCACGACCTCCCCATTTCAACCTGCCCTAGGTCAGCCCCAGCCAGGGCTCCTGGAACCAACTTTCCCTGACTCCCTGAGCCCTCAGGGGAGAGGGGCGTCCCTGGTGAGGATCACTTTCAGGAGGGCAGGTCCTCAGAGCTGTGCTGGAGAAGGACAGGGGGGAGGGGGGCAGGGCAGAACCCAGAGGCCATTCTGGGGGCGGGCGAGCCGGGAGGGAAGTGGGGGGCAGGCCTCTTGGGATTCCTGATGACACCTGAATGGAATAAAAAGGAAAGAATCTAGGAAATGGAACTCACGTCTTACCATTTGTGCTGTTTGTTTACTTTTTATTTTGATTTTTTTGCATTTCCGCTTAGCTTGGATAATGAAACTAGACTGGTCAGTTTCATTCCAGTTTCTATAAAAATCAGTTTTCCTTCCTGGTTTTCTGACACTTGTCGTTGTGTATTGGTTCTGAGCCCTGCAGGGAGTGTTGGGAAGCAGGCACACTCCATCCCTCCTGTTTTTCTGGAATTCAGAGCCAAAATAAACAGTATCACGGATACTGAATTTTGTTTTAAAAAAGAAAACTTAGGGGGATTGGAAAATGGGGGTCCAAATCCAGGCGACTGTCCCCTGTCTGGACCAGACAGGGGCCTCTGCACTTCTCGCTGCTTTCTCCTCTTCTCTCCGTGTTTTTGTGGAGCACGGTTGGTGCGTGACTCTTGGGGACTGGTTCAGGGGATGATGACAGAACAAGACTCTTTCCAGCCCTGTGCACATACCAGCGGCATGCCTCCCTCTCCCATCAAGCTCATCCCCCCACCTGCCCCACCCCATGTCCAGGTGGTTCTCCCATCCCATACCCATCTGCCTGCTCATCCTCTCCACATCTCCACCCCACCCCTCATGAGGCCAGAGACCCTCCACCCCCCTCCAGTGCCTGGGGCACACCCTCATCCTTCATCCTCCCCCTCCCCCGGGTGAGGGCAGCACACATGGCATTATCCCCAGGCTACCAAAAGGAGAAACTGAGGCCCGGGAGGTGGGTGGGAAAACGGGGAGGCAGAGTCCCAACCTCTCTGTCACCCCAGATACAGCCCGTGGGCTCTCCTCTCTGCCCCTGTCTCACCTCTGCTCTTCTCCAGCCCTGGGCACAGACCTTCCCCCAGTCACAGTGGATGACTTGGGGGAGGGCTGAGAAAGCTATGACCTGCCGCTCCTTCTCATCTGTCCCTTGGGCCCCTGAAACTCCCCGTTTCAGTGGGAACCCACCCACTACCAGCCAGCTCCCCACATGGAGTCAGACCCCCCCTCGTGGTTGATAGGTTTATGCAGCCCGTACCCCCTACCTGGTCCTGAGCACAGGGTAGCAAGGCTGTAGGCCCACCCCCAGAATCGTCCCCAGGAAGCCCCAGGCTCCTGGACGTGGCTCATTCTTACCAAGCAGGAGTAAGGAGAGTCCAGGAGCCCGCTGGAAAGATCTAGTACCCAAAGAACAGTATGGGGTGCCCATCCCCCACTGCCCTCTTTTGTTCAGCCAGTGGGGAAGACACTTTCCCAGGGTAGGAAGATTAGGACCATATTACACAACTCCAGGGGGCACGTTCGTGTTAGAGACCGTACCCACGGTGCCACCTGGAGTTGTACAACTCAGTGGCCATGAAAGATAGATTACAGTCCGGTTAGTCCAGGCTGGGTGTGGGATCAGCAACGCAGGGATGTGCTTACTTATTATCATTGGTCTCCAAGAGCCATGGGACAGCATCCCTGACTGTCAGCAGTGGGAATCAATTTCCCCTTTGCCCCCTCCTGCCCTTACACTACCCCACTCTCTCTCTTAAACACACCCAAGAGCCGGGCTAATCTCAGACATTGGACACAGCCAAACCTATCTCTTTCCTATTCCTTTGAGGATTCTGAGAGTCGTTTTGGCAACTTCCTGGGTCTTTATTCTCCATCCCCAAAGGTGCTGCTGCTTTAATAATCACCTCTCCCCTCCAGCCCCCACCCCAAGTGGACATCAGTCTCTGAGAGCTGAGGAAGGAGAGCTGAGCCTGACTGGAGCTGGTTGGGAAGCCTTAGCAATGACCTGCATTTTCCCGGGTGGGATGCTTAGACCAGAGAAGGACGTACTGACAAGGTGGTAGCCTCGTCCTTCTCTGAGCCACCCTGTTCAACAGGATGAGTGTGCGTCAAGTCCACTGCAACCCCCACCTCCCGCCACGTTCTCCAGACACACTTCCCAGCCCTCCACGGCTACGCACTGGCCAGGCATTCCTACACATCTACTACCAGCCCTGCAAGGACCAGCCTCCTGCCTCCCCTGCGGGAGACGCCATTGAGGCCAGAGAAACTCCGGCTGCCTGCCCACCAACCACTCCCAGTCCCTCAGGCTAGACTGGGGGCAACAGGAGTTCTGCGAGGGTCTATCACAGCCGACAGCAACCATCCCCTATAAGCTCAAGGGGTTGCTGATGGTTGGTCTACACAAGAATGCTCAGAGGTCGAGTACACTCACCTCTTGAGGAGGTTTACTGATTCATGGTGAACACCTGACCTATTATTGAGGGAACACTGGCGATGGAGTTACCTAATTTCCCAGTAAGGAAGAGGCAGCCCAAACCCATCTTTGAGTAGGGGAATGGGGGTGGGATGGTCAGTCTGGCCCTGTCTTTAAGCTTCCCTTAGGTATCTGGCCTTGCCGGGGTTCAGAAGATAGTACAGGGCTGGGCATGTGTCCCAGAAATCTGCAGGACAGGGACTCACTTGAGAGTAGAGTGGCAGCCAGAGAGAAGACAGTGTACCGCGGGGGGAGGACAAAGACAGGGAGCAGGGATGGTGCTCAGCAGCTGCACAGGACCCAGCAGGGGAGGACGCACTCCCACCAGAGCCAGACAGTGATGGAGGAGCAGGTCACGGGGAAAGGACAGGCAGCCCAGGCAGCCAGGGGACCCCTGAGTGGAAGAGGTTTCGGGGCCCTCAGGGAGCCTGCTTTGGCCCTCCCCCGCAATTGTGGTTCTTGCCATGTGAGGGCAGGTGCCCACACCTGGCCCTGGCAGGCCGGCTTTGAGACGCTGTGAATTCCTGCTCCTCTCCACATCACCTGTTCCTCACTGAGTTTTTTTTTTTCCATATGTAGTGCTTCAGGGCAGCCTTCCCCAAACCATGTTCACAAGGGTTCCTCAAAAAACATCTTCCATGGTCAAATAAATTTGGGACATACTGGAATATTCAGCTCTTTCCTCCTACAAAACTTTTCCTAGCCTTTCATATGCCAGCGCACATTGCAGCTCTACAAGGAAACCCGGGGATGGATTTCTTAAATTTATTTGGCCACAGAACCCTCTTTGAGAGAACAGATGGAACATCTCCAAGGTCCCTTTTGTCATGGGCACACAGTCTAGAAACAGCATTCCAGAGGTCTCCTTTGAGCTTTCTGGGGGCTGTTTCGTGGATGAGAAAACCTGCCCAGGGCCCTGGAGAGAAGCCGTTGGTAGGGTCTGGAAGGAGGCTTCCCAGAACTTGGTCTTCTGGAAGGCTCCCAGCACCCTGCCTGCCTGCCTGGCTCCAAAGGGCTACCGTTCCAGCTTCACGGGGTCCCAGGCAGGTCAGAAGGGAAGTCTCACCGACCACAGGATAATTAGGCATGAGGTTCCCAATCTCCCCACCCACTTTCCCTAAATCATCCTCCTCTCCACCCCACCCCTGCCCCCCACCACCCACGGAGCAACATCTATGAGAGAGATTTGGAAGATTTCTGAGCCCTCCCCCCAGCCCTGACTCCAGCCCCCTGCAGCGATGAGTGTGCCCCCGCGCCCGACTTGGTTTTCTCATTCATCACTGTGCACTTTGATTTCTAACCTGAGCCTCGCGGATGATGCCAGTTTGTTCTGTGATTTTTCCCCTTTTCCTTCTCCAGATGTCCAAACGGATTCTTCGGACAGAGATGTTTGGAGAAACTGCCTTTGCGATTGTACATGCCAGATCCTAAGCAAAGTATGTTTGAAGATACAAACACAAGTCCCCGCTCCTTAGAAAGCTTCCGGGTGCAGTCCCCCCCAACGTAGGGCCTAGGGCCAGGGGTGTTGGTTGTTTTGATCTTTGGCTGTTTTGTTTTGTTTTTTTCTTTTTTTGTATTTTGGTTTGTTAGTTCTTTTGTTTTGTTTTTGTTTTGCTTTGTTTTTCATTTTTGGCCTAATCCTTGGGTTGCCAGTTCAGGGCTGCAGGTAAGGGGCAGAGTGGCGAGGCCAGTACAAAGCGTTAACGGTGGCAAGGAACCCAGCCGGCGGCGGCAGGAGCCCGTGCCGGGGTGTTGCCGTGTCTGCGGCTCGCTATCCTGGCTCTCTCTTTCTGGTTTTCTTTCTTTTGGTAGGTGTCCTGTGGGATACACCGGGGACAGGTGTCAGCAGTTCGCAATGGTCAACTTCTCCAGTATGTCTCTTTCTTCTATTTCTTTCCTTCCCTGGTGACTGACAATCTGCCCCACGCGGGAGGGCTGGGGCCTTGCTTAGCGAGACTTAGAGGGGGCCGGGGAAGGGGGGGAGTGGTGGTCGTCCTGGGCTCCTCTCGGCCCCCAGGGCTCACTGGAAGCCTGTCCGGAGGAGACGGATATGCCCCCTGCCACCCCCACCCCACCCGCCTCTTCCTCTTTGCGAGGCGCTGGGCGCAATATCAGCGCGTGCTCTGCAGACGGCTGCAGCCGCGCTCCGGGCAGCCGCTCCCAGGTCGGGCAGCCCGGCCAGCAGCGGGGAGGAGCCGGGGCAGGGCCCTCACCTGCCTTTTAAGGCCTGTCTGAGGCGGCCACGTGCTGATGGGGCCAGGCAGCGAGTGTGTGCACGTGTGGGCCGGTGTGTTTGAGAGAGAAACAAGTTCTCGGAGAGCCTGTCTCTGGGTCTGGCCGGAGTTTGTCTGGTTTTGATTTGGGGTGACGGGGGAGAGTGGGGAAGGGGGGTTGATGGAGAACAAGCCCCAGGGCAGTGGTTTCCATGGAGGCCAGAGACCAGAGGCCTTTCTGTGGCTCCAGGATAGGGTGGGAGGGGGGTTGGCTGCCTGCTACAAGATAGAGGGAATGAGGATTCAAGGGATAATGGGTGAGTCTCTCTACGCCCTCTCTGGTCTCAGTCCCCATCCAGAACTTCATTCCCTTCCTTTCTTCTACTTGTGAGGCTGAAGCTTTCTGGTTTGCATAGTGAGCTGGGAAAAAATGTGAGCCCTGCAGCAGAAAGAGGAGAACGTAATTGTGGAATGTTTTGAGTCTGGGAGCAATTTCTTCAAGTGCCACCAGGTGGAGGTGGAGCAGAGCGGAACCAGGCCAGCTGCGGTGGGGGCGGGGGGCGACACGTGGGGCCCACGGTCTGTTGGAGGCCACGCCCAGGCAGCCACCCTCCAGAACACTCCAGGCTCCTGCTCGGCCCACCCCCACCTCCTCCTCTCCAAGGAGGACAGCTGGGTCCTATGAAGAATGAGGAACCAAAGTGGCGGTGCCTGGGCACAGAGAGATGGGGCTCCAGAAGAGCCAAGAGCAGGATGGGGGGGGGGGAGGGGCGCATTTAGGTGGCCCTTGGGAGAAAAGGGGTTTGTGGGTTTGGGTCTCAGGGTGGAGTGAATGAGTCTTCCCAGTCCTCCTTAGGCCACAGCACAAAAGCCTAGAAATCTTCACCTCCTTCTCCCTGCTAGAGCCTGGAAGCCAAGACTTGAAGAGGAAAGTAGAGGCCCCAGGGAGGTGGGGGCTGGGCGGCCCAGATGGTCAACTGTCTTGACGGAGTGTGGGAGGAAGCACTCTGCCCAGGCCCCTCCGGTAGGAGGCCAGGGAGGAAGGCTGTGGGGCTAAGAGCAGAGCTGTGGGCAGGGCATGTGGTCCAACAGAATTCTTTGGAGTCCAGGCTCCAGGAAGAATTGCAGAGTTAGATCCAGCCCCACTGGAGGGCCAGAGGTCAGGAGGGGCCTCAGGAGGGAAGAGAGCAGCCAGGCCGAGGCTAAGGAGCAGGGTAGAGAGGCAGTGGAGGGCCTATTCCTTTGCACCCTCAGTCCCAGAGCCTCCCTGGCTTACGGGACTGTTCTGGACAGGGAGTCCCAGCCCATTGTGAATCAAGGAGCAGAGCCTCCAGAACTCGGCCACTGGCCAAGCTTCTCTGCCAGCTGGGCTGCTTCAACTTCCAGCTCAGAGCTGCTCAGAGGGTCAGCAGGGCCCCGGGAGCCCAGAAAAAGCCTAGAAATGCTTCCACAGGCCTCTTTCTGCCTAGCGTTATCAGGTTCCTTGCTGTTACCTTTTCGGGAGGATTTATATTCTTCACACACTTGGCCCAGAGCACTTCGTGCATTGTTCTATCAGATACTTATTGCAAAGGCAGTAGAAAATGCTAGCTGAAGTGTTCGGGCTTTGGATTCAGACAGATGTGAATGAAGATGCCAGCCAGCTGCTGAGCTTACCAGTTCTGGGGCCTCATTTAACCTGAGTTTGTTTTCTCATCTGCAAAATGGGGACAGTAATATTTATGCCTCGAAGGTTGCCGTGAGGAGAAAGTGCAGTGATGTGTAGGAAGGGCTCGGCAGAGAGCCTGCTGCCGTGGTTGGAGGGCAGCCTAGCACCTCTCCCAGCTACAGCTGGTATGGGGTGGGGGCGGGAGGGCCGGCACCAGTGCCCTGGTGGCTGACTCCCAGTCCTGAGCAGCGTCTGACTTTTCCCCTCCACCTAGACAGCCTGTAAACCAGATTACCTTTTGCAGTGGCCACGGAAATGGCGCCCGTGGCCATGATAGCACTTTGAAGCTTCTCCTCTTCCCCTGACAGCCCCTCCATTTCCCAAGAGTCGAACCTTGTGCATCTCTATACCCCTCAAGTGAAAGAACACACACACACAAGCATATACTCGCACACGTGCAAACACGCATGTACTCACACGGACTCAGACACACAAGCACATGCCTGCACTCATGCAAAACACACATCTGCTCACCCCCGCACACACCTGTGCAAACGCATGAGCACGTGTTCTCATCAGGGGCCCGCATCATGGCCTCCTCGGCCAGGCCCCCGTAACTGCGTGTCATTGGACACGGCCAGGATGATGACTTCGTTTGTTGTCTGGTAAACCTGGCCCTCGTGGGAGTCCAGCACCAGGTTGCCATGGTCACTGGTCAGTACCCGGTAGGACCCGTCTGTGACTCAGTGGCCCCGCTCCATCCTGGCGGAGTGGCAGCCTATGAACATGCTGAGTGGGAAACATCTTTGACAGGAGCGGACTCAGCCACAGGCCCCTCAGACTCTATCCCCGGTGAGAGGGAAGCAGGGCTGCCTTCCTGGAGGCTGGGCAAGCTCTCAGTGACCTCACCAGTCCTGTCGGCCACCACTGGTCCACCCCAAACAGGACTGGCCTTTGACTGAAAGGGGGGGTCCCTTAGGAGGCCCAGACGCTGCTGCTTGGTTCCCAGAGCAGAGAAGCAGAAGAAAACTCTTCAATGGCTTTCGGACCCCACGCGCTTCTCCAGGTGGTCATTTTCCTCACGACTAGCCAGTCGGGCCCAGAGACCCAATCGGCAGGAAGGGCACCGCACTTCCTGCTCATGGCCCCCACGTTCTCCTTCCTCTAGAGGAGAAGAGAATGTCAGAACACAATCTCACCTCCTCCCTGGACCTCACGAACTGACTGTGCCCGCGGGGAGGCGATAAACTGGGCTCCTGTACGTGCACCGAGCCTCCCGCTGTCCAGGCCTCTCGCCTCTTCCTCTCACTATGCGTGGCCCCTTTTGACAGATGAGGAAACCGAGACTAGACTTGCCCATGTGCACACAGCACAGTAGGGACAAAACTGAGACTTGGAGCCTGCAGACAGGTGTTGGCCACATGAGAATGGTAGGTGAGCTTTTCAGAAACACTGTTGACAGGAGCGGACTCAGCCACAGGCCCGAGACCCTGATCCCATTGTCTGGGATGACTGTGAAGCGTAGCCGGGTGGCAGAGCTCCCAGAGATCCAATTTAACAGAGCCTGAGAGGTGGATAGGCCGAGAGCACTTGGAGACGCAGTGGGTCTGGGGCAGGGCTGATCCTTGGGCAGAGCCCTTTGATCTAACCCCCTCTAGGGTATGGGTGCCCACTTCACAGGGCTCTGAAAGCACACATTTACAATAAGATCCCACTTCAGAAAGTGCAGCTGGCCCCGCATTCGACACATGTGTTCTGCAGCTGAACCCACCTGGCTCTTGCTACAAGTTGTAGTTGTCTTTCCTAAGTAATGAAATCAGGCTCAAACCCCAAGGCCTAGGCCCCCATAGGCTTCTAGGGTGTTGGAGGTATCATGTGGAGAAGTGACCTGCTGCCTGGAGCCTCCTCCCCTCCCCATAAACTCAGGAGTCTCCATGCCCGGGCTCCCAGTAGGTGGGCAGACCAACCACGCCTTTGGAAGCAGGACAAGGACAAGGGCCAGTCTGGGCCCCCCCACGCCCTTGTTCTGAACAGAGAAAAGGGCCCCGTGAATGAGCGCAGGGCTAAGCAGGGGTCTCCAGGAGGGGCGTGAGAATGTGGAAGGCCTGGCACTGGAGCTGGGGGGGAAAAGCAGGGACTCCTCGGGCTGCCACCCCCACTCACCTTTCCTCCCTGGGGACATCTGCCAACTGACTTTTGCGCCTCTGCCTCCCCACCAGGTACTAACCCCACAGCTCATCTCTAAAGAACCTGCCCTGCCTGCTGATCCTAACATTTCCTCTCTCCAACCCCCTCAGGGCTCTCGGGGACTGGGTGCCAGGGCAGGGGCTCAGGAGGCCGGGAGGGGACACCACTAACCTGCTTTCACCTCACAGGCTGGCTGCTGGTGTCTGAAGCGTCCTGACCAACGTTTCTCTCTCTCTCTCTCCCCCCCCGCCCTCCCCCACCCTCCCCGCTCCCCCATCTCTCTGTCTCTCCCTCCATCCCTTCCCCTCTCTGACCCTCCTCTCTTCTGCCAGAGCACCTTGGATTTGAACTAAAGGGTACGGAGCTCTATGTATCAGTCAGTGCCACGCACACCGCCCCTCTCCGCAGCCTCTCACACCATGCTCGCTGGACGTTGAGTCTCCTTTCCAAAACATGGAAAAGGGATGAGTCCAAAAATCTCCCCTGGCCCCACCAAGATGTCCTATCATAAACTACATTGATTTGGGGGAGACAAGCAGCTCAGAAGAGCAGAGCACCCCGGGGTTCAGACTGTGTGCCCAGGGTACAGCCGCACCCCCTGGCCTGAGGCCAGTCACTGGGAGGCCTCCCAGGGGAGCAGCCTCCTGAGCTGGTGTCCTGGAGCCACGGCATCCTGGCGTGGAGAGTTGTGCAGAGAGGCATCCTCTTCAGTTCGACTCTAATCCTCCTTCCTGTTCCCACTTCCATTTCCATTGCTTTTCATTCTGCACCTGCACTGGCAGCTGATCTCACCCATTTGTCTCTGCCCCCTGCCCTGTGTCTGTCTGCCGGGCTTTGCCATCCGCTTGGGGCTGTCGCTCCCTCCATGATCTGTCTCCACAATGGCACGCGTGTTCTTCGCCTGTGGGCAAGACAAGCGAGGGTCTAGGGTGGGCTGGCCTCTGGTGCTTGCCCTCCTGCTCCCCGGCTCAGAACCTTACCTCCCTCCCACTACTGCCCCCCGGGCCCCTGGGAGACACCTTGAGTGGGAAGGGACTTGGAGGGGTCGGTCTGTCCTCCCTCTGTGCTGGGAGGCTCCGCCCTGGCCTCAAATGTCCAGACATGTTACAGCAGGAGAGAGGCAGGGGCTCAGAGGAGTGGAGGCTTCGGTGGGGTCAGACCTCAGATGCGGTGCAGAGCCTACAGTATGAAAAGGCTGTTCTCGAGGCAGGACTGGAGAGGCCCTGGTTCCCTCACCGCCTCGCCCCATCAGCTCTTCTCAGGAGATAGGGCTCGAGGTCTGTGAGGAGTGTGTCTACCTGCTGATGCTGACGGGTTGGGAGGAGAGGGGCTGAGTCTGCGTGGCGTGTGTGATCGTGGCAGGATGCGTGCGGTGAACCTGTGGGGGGTGGACGTCACACACCTTGTTAGGTCCCCCGGTGCGGGATGCTGCGTGCATGAAGGCGCGCCGCGGGACATCTTTGTGTGAAGGTTGAGCGTCGTGCAGGTGCAACTGTGAGGGTATGGAGGTGAGCGGCCGCGTGTGCAGGTATGTGTGTCTGTGATGGTGGTCTGGATGTCCGTTCATGCACCAACTCAACAAACATCTACTGAACCCCAGAATTTGCCAGACTATGGCGCTCTGGCGCACAGAGTCCCTGCCGTCCTGGCGCTCAAATTCACAGGATGAGACAGACAACAAACAGGAAAGATATCAGGTGGTGGTAAGTGCCATACCAAAAATAAAAGAAGGTAATGGGAGGGTGCCTAGCTGGGGAGGGAGTGACCTTAGCCGAGTGGCCAGGGAAGGCTTATGTGATGAGCTAACATCTGGGTTAAAACCTGATGGAAAGTAGGCAGGCCTGCCAACAAGTGGAGGGGAGTGTTGGAGGAGGGGGCGCGGCAAGTTAGGGACGGTGGGTGGGGTGGGCTTGCCTGATTCAGTGGACGGAAGGGATGACAGCACCTCTGGACACAGCAGACACGGGGACTAGACCAATGATGAGATGTAAAGGCAAGGCTGGGACCGTAACCCAGGCCTCTGAGGCCATGGTGCGTGTGTGGGCTGGATTCGAATTGCAGGGGGAGGCCATTGTGGGTTTTCAGCAGAGGAATAAATGATCTGCTGGCTTTGGGGCAGAGAACAGACGGGGTTGGGAGACGGGCTGGGGAGGAGTGGAAGCAGAGAAGCCAGTCAGAAGGTGCCCACCTGTCCAGGTGAGAGGGGACACCATCCTGGACTGAGCTAGAAGTGGTGGAAGTGGTCAAATCCGGAATCTACTGGGGAGGCGGAGCTGAGAAGACTGGCTGAAGCGTCAGGTGTCAGAGCAGGTGTGGAGGAAGGAGTCATCGGCAGTGACTCCAAGGTCTGGGGCCTGAGCAACAGGAGAGGGGGTGCTGCCCCTGACGACATGGGACGGGCAGGGAGCAGATTTGGAAAGAGGCTGGGGAATCAGCGCTTCTGCTTGGCCGTGGCCTTTGGGTAGAGGAGTCTGGAGCTCAGGGAGAAATCAGGGCAGGAGATACAAATCTGAGAAGTCACCTGCGTACAGATGGTTTTAAACTCTGAGCTGCGTGAGATCATGAGAGGAGAGAGGGCAGGTGGAGGAAAGAAAGAAGCCTGAGAGCCCCTTCTACTACCTTGCGGCCCACATGGAAGAGTAGGAAGCAGCAACTGAACAGGTCAGCCAGTGAGGGAGGAGGACACGCAGGAGAGAGAGGGGAGTGGACCCAACAGGGGGAGTCAGCTGAGAGGGAAGCAAATGACCGGGGGACCTGGCAGTAGGAGGTTGTCAGTGACCAGGACCAGAGTGGTCTCGGAGCAGACAGAAGACAGATGCCCCATTGGAGAGGACTGGGGGGTGGGCAGGGATGAGAACTGGAGGCAGGACATGGACCACAGAGCCCAGAGATGGGGGTCCAGGGTGGAGGGCTGTTCAAGACCGCATGATCGTGTGTGTGCGTGTGCTTCTCCGGACACGTGCAAGTGTACCTTTGTGAAGGCGTCTGTCTGCGTACAGATAGGCATAGTCCTGAAGGTATGTGTGTCTGGAGGGTTTGTACTCCCAGTGTTTGCTGGTGGGTGTACGCAGCAGGTGCCACAAGCCCGAGGACTTAGGGACATGTCCCGGGGCTCCACCTGGGTGTTGGGGTCTAGCCTCGGCGTGCCCCTGTGGAGGGGCCAGCAGGCAGGTGCAGGGAGTGGCAGGGGGTGTCCAGGCTGCTGCTGTCACCTCTTTCCTTTTCTTCCTCCTGGTCTTCTCTGCTCTAGAAGGGCAGGAGTTGCCCCACCAAGAAGTGGGAGGTGGAGGGGATAGCTGGTTCTTTTTTGAGGGCTTTGAAGCCCAGCCTAGCTCAGCTCCTCAGAAAGGGGCTGCTCCTCGAGCGCAAGAACCGTCCTAGGCACCAGGGGCTCTGCTGCCTCTTGGCTTCTCGAAAGCAAAAGGAAAGGCTGAAGCGGGCCAGGGCCACGTGCTGTCCAGGCCCAGGGACAAACCAAGGCCTTTCTCTCCATGCCGCACTCCATGGGCCTGGGCCACTCTGTCCCTGTTCCTGGCATCCCTCCTGGGTCCAACCTCTGGGTCTGATGTCCTGTCACCAGCCCAGAACAAGCCACTCTCCAACTTCTTGGAAAAGCTGAAATGGCAAGCCAGGCCTTTGCCCGGGGTCTACCTGTTCACTGCCATGAAGAACAGCTCTCCCCCACCCATCCAGGCTCTTTGAAGCCACCAGGCCATTGTGGAGTAGGGCAAGGTTGCTGGTCAAGCTGGGTTGCCCTCTCCTATGGCCTTTGGAATTTCACCTCCATCCCACCCCACCCCCATCCCCCTGCATTTGCCATTCACACGCTCTGGGCAGGGTGTAAGGTTTGGGAAGGTGAATCCAGGGGGTAGTCACTTGGGACCAGATCCATGCGTGGGTAGATTTCGGGGCAACAGAAGGCAATCCAGGAGGGAGGGGCTAGCTGGGGAAGGAGGAGATGCAAAGGAGCTGGGAGGCCCTGAGCTGGAGGGAGCCCGAAGCTTTGGGGGCGGAGGGGAGGGCGTCTTTGCATCACTGTCCCCACAGGTCTGCCTCCTGCCCTGCCCCCTCACATCCTCTTCCTCTGCCTCTGCAGAAGCCGAGGAGCTGTACCAGAAGAGGGTCCTGACTATCACCGGCATCTGCGTGGCTCTGCTCGTGGTGGGCATCGTCTGCGTGGTCGCCTACTGCAAGACCAAGTGAGTGGCAGATACCCGGGCCTGCGGCAGGCCAGCCAGCGATGCGCCTCCAGGGGGGCTTTCGTGAGGACAGTCTCTCTTCGCCCCCCACACACCCCCTCCCCACCCTCCTATGCCCTAACAGCCCCTTCAGGGGCCTCTGCAGCTGGTGCGGGGCCAAAGGGCTGGGCCAAGAAGCAGGAGCAGAGGGTAGAGGAGGCAGGCCCCAGAGGAGTGAACAAGAATCAGCAAGAGCACAGGTGTCGGAAGAAGACAGATCTGGGTTCGAATTCAGCTCTCCCATGTACCATGACCCCGAGCAAACTGATGGGCCTCTCTGAGTCCTCATCTATAGAGTAGGGATGATCCTGGTAGGTACCTCGGAGGGCACTGTGAAGGAGCATCTGCCCTGTCAAGTAGGCAGGCGCGGGGGCAGTGTTGGTGGTGAGGAAGCACAGAAAGGAAGGCTACATTCCCAGGTGACAAAGAGACCTCAGGAGGCACTGTCTAGTCCCACCTGGGAGAGGTCTAGGCTAGAACACAGAGAAGATGGGGCCAGGTCACCTCTGGGCAGAGGAAAAGTGAGGGCAGAACCTCGGGGCAAGGGAAGAAAGGTGCAGAAAGGGGGCTGGGCAGTTCCTAGAGAATAGTGCAAGCTGACAGACAAATGCCAGAAAGGATCAGTTGTGTTCCTAGAGCATGAGCAGCCCAGACCAGTTGGAGCAAAGGCCTGGGGTCAAAAAAAGAGAGGCATGAGTCTAAGGAGACAGCTGGAACCCAGATGGTATCACGGGGCATTGAATCCCAAGCTAGGCAGCCTGGGTTTATCCTGTAAATGACAGGGAGCTCATGAAGACTATAGAGTGATGTAATACAGAAAAAAAAATGATAGCTCTGTCCCATCCATTCTTATCTAGAAAGCAAGGGTCTGGGCATAACCACCATTTAGGGTACTGAGTCCCTCAGTCTTGACTCCTGCTACGCCCATCTCTAGGATCTAAGGCCTTGCCAGCCTTGGGAGTTAAGGCCCAAGGAGCCCAGAGGAGACTGGGCCCAAGAAGGAAAACTGAGGTCAAGAACTGGGGGGAAAGCAAACCCCTACTCTAACCTCCAGCGCATTTATTCATTCTTGAACAAACTTGCATTCGATGCCTGCTGGACACCAGGCCCTCTGCCAGGCGCAGGGCCAGGGCTCTAAGCAAGATGTCCGGTGTAACGGGATACGTCGCAGGGGGGGCCGAACCTCAGGTGAAGGGCAAGAAGGGTTTCCCTGAGGGGGGACCTTTTAGGCTGAGCCTGGGGGGAGAGCGGGCATTGGCAGGTGAAGCGGCTGAGTGGGTCCCAGGGGGTGTGCAGAGCTGCCGAGACCAGAGAAGGCCGGCACAGGGGCGGATCAGAAGCAAGCCCCCCAAGGATACGGCAAGCTGGGGTGCGGAGAGGGCCGTGAGAGAGGGCCCGTGAAGGCCATTCAGCAGGGGACTGACGTGACTAAACTTGATCATTACAGAACAAACGTATTAGGCACTTAATATGGCCAAAGTAAAGTGGTCCCACGAGCCCCTGACCACAGCTCCGCGTTTGATGGTCCTCGTTGCACTTTCCTGAAAGTACCTTGCTCATTAATTTGTTTATGTGTTTATTAATCTGCCTCCCCTACTGGCCTTCGAGCTCCATGAGGGTAGGGATTGTGTCCGTCCCCTTCTCTGTTCCAAAACAGCATCGGGCACATAGTAAAAACCCAAGAAATAGTGAGTGAATGAGTGAATGGACCAGTGCTTGAGTATTTTATCAGCTCTTAATTCTCAGTGGACTTTGCAGTGGGTAAGTGGTCACCCTCTTTAAGATGAGCAAAGCACAGCATGGCGAGTGTAAGTAACTGGCCCAGGATTACACAGCTAGGAAGTAGTGGAGGTCTAGTCTCTCAGCAGAGCCAAAGCGCAGAAGCGCTCTGCTCCGGTCCTGCCGAATTCAAGCTGGTGGTGACAGTGGAGGTGGAAGGTGGGCGGGGTCGGGGGGGGGGGGCGGCATCATGGCCAGAGGTTAGAAGAGTTCCCCTGGAGGGACAGCGCGGGAATTTCATACACGGCGTGGGGGACACGCCAGGCTAACACACCCTTCTCCCGGGCAGAAAACAGCGGAAGCAGATGCACAACCACCTCCGGCAGAACATGTGCCCAGCCCACCAGAACCGGAGCCTGGCCAATGGGCCCAGCCACCCCCGGCTGGACCCCGAGGAGATCCAGATGGCAGATGTGAGTGGCCTTCCCAGAACCCCCCTGGAGCCCTCACTGGATAGCCGGCCTTGTCGTGCCCCCTGCCGGGCCGGGCCAGGGCGGCAGCCGGCCCACACCATGCCCAGCCTTGCCTGCTAGCCTAGCCTCACCAGGACGGCTGGCCTCGCTCTGCCCACTTCCTGAAGGGCTTGATTTGCTGGGGCCATCGCTGCCCTAACGCCCTAACACCGAGTCACTTATCCAGGGGACCGCTCCCCAGCCTGAAGCCTAGCGCGTGGCTCCCCCATCCCCACCAGGAAGGAGGGCCGACTCGGGGACCCGTCACTAACTCCTGCCACACTGTGTCTCCCGCAGTACATCTCCAAGAACGTGCCAGCCACGGACCATGTCATCCGGAGGGAAACCGAGACCACCTTCTCTGGGAGCCACTCCTGCTCTCCTTCTCACCACTGCTCCACAGCCACACCCACCTCCAGCCACAGGTGGGCACCAGCCAGGCGCGTGTCTGCCTGGAGACACACAGAGAACCCCCCAGCCAGGCTCGCCTCTGTATTGAGGGTCCCCCTGAGTCAGAGGAGGGAGGTGGAGAGCTTTAGACCGGAACCCACCACTAGACGTTCATCCAGATCCTCAGCAGCCCGGATTCCCTTTTCCAGTCTAAACCGACCCCAGAGGGACACCAGCATCCCTGTGCTCTCATCTGACATTTAGTTTCGGCACCACGTTATCTGGCATAAAGTGCCTCCTCGTTCAAACACCCACACCTATTTGATGCCCTTTCCTGAGTTTGCCCATATGAACCTAGTCCACCTTAGCTTCCTTTTCTTTAGAGTGGGGAGGTCTGTCTGGCCAAGGACGAAGGTTCATAGAGCTCAAGAAATAACATGGTTGGCCCCCTTCTTCCCTGGGGAGCGGTATGGACTAGGCAGGGCCCCCAGGTATTGGCCCGTGGGGCTGCGCTCCTGACATAGATGGCTAAGGACCATGGGAGTGGAAGGGTCCCAGACAGGGGGCCCCGGGCTGAGGCTGGGGGGGGGGGGAAGATGGTTGCACGGAGGAAAAGAAGAGGCTCGTGCACATGGCAGCTCACCCATCCACAGGACACTCAGCCCTCCTTCTCCCTAGATCATGATATGACACGTTGGCTCAGAGTGGAGAAGGGCAGTACTCTGAGGGTGCCTGAAATGAAATGAAGAACCAGGGACCACACCTGCTGGGCTGTCCTGCCCCTTCCTGATCCCTCACCTCTCCCCCACCCACTTTCTGCAGGCATGAGAGCCACACGTGGAGCATGGAACGTTCTGAAAGCCTGACCTCCGACTCGCAGTCGGGCATCATGCTGTCATCAGTGGGTACCAGCAAGTGCAACAGCCCGGCGTGCGTGGAGGCCCGGGCGCGGCGGGCAGCAGCCTACAGCCTGGAGGAGCGGCGCAGGGCTGCCGTGCCATCTTACCACGACTCCGTAGACTCCCTGCGTGACTCCCCACACAGCGAGAGGTCAGTTCCTGCCTCGTGCCCTCTGCCCCACCTTGGCCAGAGAACGGGCACCACTGACCCAGGGCTGACCCTTAGGGCACCTCAGAGACACCCCAAAGATTCTCCTGTCCATATTTCCGATTGGCCAGCAAGGCCCCCGAGAGGTTCAATGATCTGCTCAGGGTCACCAGCATGTTCACGACAGACTGGGATTGCAGCTGAGCCAATGGACACTGGTGTGGAGTGACCATCTAATTTAATTGTCCCACTAGGACACTTTCCAAAATAGAAGGGGATGTTAATAATTGCACTAGAACATCAGGAACAAATGGGGGCTCTTCCAGACAAACCAGACCATATGGTAGGCCTACCCTGGTGTCACCCAGAGGCCCCATGGCCCAGCGGGAACAGAAAGACACCAAGATCGAGCAGATTGGAGGGTGGGAGGGGAGGCTGTCTGCAAGGAGACTGACCAGTGCAGGCTGGGCACGAGCCAAGAATGACTGCGGGCCCTGGCAGTATCAGCAACAAGGCCCAGGGATCAAGACATCACTGAGTTTCCGAGCAATGGGTGGAATGAGAACCAGGAAACTCCCCTTCTCCCCACCAGGAGTCACAGGAGGCCAGTCCATCACCTTGCTCAGCCTCCAGTGGCCCTTAGCAAGTGGGGTCTGTGGGAGGAGAGCAGAGGAAGGTGCATAGTACTGGGAACTCCAGGCTGGAGTAGAGGGAGAGGAAATGTTCTCCTGCTCTAACTTAGCCTACTCCATGCCAGCCCTCGCTGAGCGGGCCTGCCTGGTTCTTGCTCCCGAGGAGCTCCGAGCCACAGACACAAACCACTGAAGCTCACAGCCGCCGAAGGAACGTGCTAAGGACAGGCCATCTTACCAGGGCAGAGACCCAGTCTGACTCCAGGCTCTAGGAAGCAACCAGGTTTTCCCAGACCAACCTTTCAAAGCCCAACTCCACCACCTGTGTGATTTAGAGCAGACTGATCACCCCTGTGCCTTGTTTCCTCAGCTGTAAATCATGAAAAACCACCTGTCATGCATGGTTCTCGTGAAGGCCATCAGAGATCATATGCACGAAGCTCTCTGCCTCCTACCCAGCTATGCTAGGTTTAGCTGTTGTTTTCAGTAGCAATAGGACTCCTTAATGATTGGGAGGTAGAGAGACAGGGAGAGCACTCCAAACAAGGGGAGCATCCTGCTCCAACAGAGGCATTTCAGAATGGCTAGTGAGTGAGGTGCCCGGAGCAGGGTGAGCTGTAGGGAGAGTGGAGCTGGGTCTGAACAGGTAGGCTGGGGCCAGGGAGATGGCTGATGGCCCTGGGTTCTGCTTAGAATGTGGGCCCTGGATGGGTAAGCAGAAGGGCCTCCTTAAGCAAAACAGTGACATTAAAAGATTGCTCTGGAAAGTGCATACAGGAGAGGAGAGGCCCTGGACCAGAGCAAACAACTAGGCCCAGGATGGGGTAGAGCAGGGCACAGGATGTGTTCCAGGAGATGGGGAATGGTAGCTAATTGGATGTGCATGTGGGAGAGGGCAAAGAGGGAAGGCAGGAGATTCAGAAAGAGAGTAATGGGGACTCTGGAGAGCACTGCAGTATAAGTCCTGGTTCCTGCCTGACATCGGTTCAAATCCCAACTCTACCACTTCCTGGTAGTGTGAACCCTGAACAAGCCACTTAAATGTTCTGAGTCCCAGTTTCCTCATGTGTAGTATGGGACTAACATAAAGGTCTTAGAGAATCATTGTTATTAGATGAGATAGTACATGTAAAATGCCCCATTCTGAGCCTGACCCAAAGTAACCATTCAGAAACCTGGTGGCTGTGAGCATCCCCCACACCAAAGGATCATTCATGGAGGATCGTCAGGCAGGCAACTTGCATTCCATCTGATACATTTATGCAATCATCCCAACGACGCCATGGAAAGAGCACTGTGGTTATCCCCACTTAACAGATAAGGCAACTGAGCCTGGGAGAGGTTAAGGAAATTGTTTAAGGTCAGTGGGGAGTGCCACCACGATTCCTGCACGCGGGATCCCAAGCATGACCACTGCTTTCCGTCGGGATCCCCTCCTTCACCCCACCCCGTAGCCCCCCCACCCACGCCTCTGCCTCTCCCCGCAGGTACGTGTCGGCACTGACCACGCCCGCGCGCCTCTCTCCCGTGGACTTCCACTACTCGCTGGCCACGCAGGTGCCGACTTTTGAGATCACGTCCCCCAACTCGGCTCACGCAGTGTCGCTGCCGCCGGCCGCGCCCATCAACTACCGCCTGGCGGAGCAGCAGCCGCTACTGCGGCAGCCGGCGCCCCCCGGCCCGGGGCCCGGGCCCGGCGCGGACATGCAGCGCAGCTACGACAGCTACTACTACCCCGCGGCGGGCCCGGGACCGCGGCGCGGGGCCTGCGCGCTGGGCGGCAGCCTGGGCAGCCTGCCCGCCAGCCCCTTCCGCATCCCGGAGGACGACGAGTACGAGACCACGCAGGAGTGCGCGCCCCCGCCCCCGCCGCGGCCGCGCGCCCGCGGCGCGTCCCGCAGGACGTCGGCGGGGCCCCGGCGCTGGCGCCGCTCGCGCCTCAACGGGCTGGCGGCGCAGCGCGCACGCGCGGCGCGGGACTCGCTGTCGCTGAGCAGCGGCTCGGGTGGCGGCTCGGCCTCTGCCTCGGACGACGACGCGGACGGGGCGCTGGCGGCCGAGAGCACGCCTTTCCTCGGCCTGCGCGCGGCGCACGATGCGCTGCGCTCGGACTCGCCGCCGCTGTGCCCGGCGGCCGACAGCAGGACTTACTACTCCCTGGACAGCCACAGCACGCGGGCCAGCAGCAGACACAGCCGCGGGCCGCCCCCGCGGGGCAAGCAGGACTCGGCGCCCCTCTAGGGGCCCCCGCCGCCCGCCGCCCCCTCCGCCTCGCCTGCCCCACTGTCTTTAAGGAGAACAGAGACCACCGCCTGGAGAGAGAAAGGAGGAAAAAAAGAAATAAAAATATTTTTATTTTCTATAAAAGGAAAAAGGTATAACAAAATGTTTTATTTTCATTTTAGCAAAAATTGTCTTATAATACTAGCTAACGGCAAAGACGTTTTTATAGGGAAACTATTTATATGTAACATCCTGATTTACAGCTTCGGAAAAAAAAAGAAACAACAAAAAAAAGAGATGGGCCAATTTTTTGACTCTTTAATAGAAACCTATATTGTGGTGCCTTTTGCTGTACGCTAATCTGGAGCTCCTGGAGAGAAGTCGGGTTGTGGGGTGGGGTGGGGGTGAGGGGAATGTAGGATCCCAAGCTGGCAGGGGTGAGAGGGAGCCGGCAAAGAAGAGGCTGCTGGGTGCTGGTGGGGGCAGGGAGGGGATTGGCCCTGAGGAAGGAAATGAGGACAGGAGTAACTTTGCCCCCAGGCAGGATCTTGAGTCCCTGACCCCCCTGAAGAGAAGGCAGGGATCCTAGGCTTGGAGCTAGAGTCGGTGTCAGGTAACATTCAGGGGGAGACTTAAGGCCCAGCGACAGCAACCAGAACGGGGAGGGGGCCTCCCCACTCCTTACAGCTGCTAAGGGAGGGGGCACTGAGAAAGAGGTCTTCCCAACAGTCCCGGCCCCAGGGAGGGGGCAGCTCTACCAGGGCCCCAAAGTTCCGGCTCCTCCTCCCCTGTGGCCTCCAGGATGCCCTTCCGTCCTCTGCAGCACCTTCGTTTACAGGTTGTCTTTTCTATTTTATGCCTGCATGTCCTTTGCATTTCAGATTCTTTAGATTGGATGCATGGTCACGCTGGGACCGAGAAGAGCCACTCCACAGTGTATTTGATTCCCCTTTTAGCAATAAAGTAACACCATTTCTCCCAGACCCCAAGCCACCTATGACTTCCACTCCCTCTCCAGCCCTGTCCTCCCCACCCCCCAAAACTGGGTCCACTGCTAAGTTGTCAAAAAGGTAATTGTTTAAAAAAAAAAAAAAACACCGAACAAACAAATGGGAACCCTGCCCTGAAATGTCCAAACACCTGACTGTTGACACTTGAACATTTTTATATTATAAATAAAATCAGAAATAACTCCTGTTTGATTGTGTGTGCCTAGCCCCCAGGTGAGGAGAGAAGACAGAGAATTGAGGACCTGGGTGGAGATGGATGGATGCTGGGGTGGAGATTGGAGAGGGCCAGGGGAGTCCCAGGGAGGAAGAGACCGTCCCTCTAATCTCCCTGACTTCAGCTGCTAGGACAGGCTGCAACCTTCCTCCCTTTTCCAAGAATATTCACAAGGTATCCCCCCAGCTGCTGGGGAACCTGGCCAAGGGGCTGATGCATATTACTCTGCTTGGAGCTCAGCCTCAGAACCCTGGCCCAGTTCCTGCCCTGGAGCTACTGGGGCTGCACTGAGACAGCAATTTCCCACATACGTGGGTGAGGAGGGAAGGCTTGTGGGGTTGGCACTGGGGCAGCTGAGGCAAGATGACCCTTGGGGCCTCAGGCATTTCACAGGCAAAGCCCGGACATGCAAGATGGCATAATGGGTACCCTTGGCTGCCAGGAAGACCACAGCTGCTGCAGCTTGTAAGCCCACAGGGTGTTGTGCTTTTCCCAGCTTTATAGCCCCTCAGAGCCAGGGCCTGTCTAAACCTGCAGCCCTGATGAAGGCATGGAGAAGGCAGATGGAGGTCCAGGGTTAAGAAGCCTTTTCACTCATTGATTTATTTTTTAAACCAGTGCCCGGGGCCAGGAACCCTTACGTTCCAGCCAGACACAAGGGAGTCTTCTATCCAGAGGGCTCAGGTAGTTGACTTGAGCGCGCACATGCGCAAATGCCCCCCAGAATGTGTGTGGTCAGTTTAGAGACCTACCAATGGGAGGGCCGGAGAGGCTTAAGGTTGAGAGGGGCTGAGTTCAGTTCCAGCTCTGCCCCTCTCTGGCAGTGTGATTTTTCCTCAGCTATTAAGTGGTGATCCTGATACCTACCTCAAAGGGTTGCTGTGGAGATTATATATAAAGCACCCAGGACTGCTTCTGGCACATGATGCCTATTAATGGCTAATTTGATGATGATGATGATGGCATCCTGTGCCTTGCATTCTTGAATCACAGAGTGGCAAAAACTAGATGAAAGGGAGGCGATAGGAAAAAGTAAAGAACTAAAGTCATTGTGTTCACTGTGGGGGTGCTGGAAAAAAAAGCACCTGTTACAAAGAAACAAAGGAAAATAGTGAACTAAATGGTATCTAAACCTGCAAATCACTGATCTGTCCCAGGCCCCATCTGGTGATCTCATCCAAATCCCTTCCTGGCTCTGAGTTAGTTTGCTGTTGGCTTTAAAATTTTCTGACAGCCAATAATTCCTCTATGTGACTTCTGACCTCTATGTGAACCCCAATAATTGTGAACGACCTCTTGGTGAACCCCCTGGCCTTTTCATGACCCCAGGTAATTGTATCAAATAATTTGATAGCTTGCTTATCTGCTCTGGATTCTAAAACACCTACCAAGAGTCTATACGGTGTGAATGGGACCTGGGAGAGGTGTGTCCGGAGAGACTCATTTTCCACTCTGCCTCTCAAATTTCTGCCTTGGGGTGTCTTTAGTCTGGCCCATCAGGAAGAGGTGTAGCCCTGTTAAGTGACTTCCCTACTACCACCCTGTCCCCCAGGAGTACTTAGGACATTCAGGTGGCTTCCTGAGTCAGAGTCTTCTTCCCCACTCCAGTTCTGTCTTCTTCTCTCTGCCAGGTCAGTTTTGGCTTTCTCCCCAGTGCTCCCAGGGTCCCCAGTGGTAATGGTGACTGCCTGTCCCCTCCCCACTAGACTGTGAGCCCCATGTGGGACAGGGAGCTGCTCGGTCCTTTTCTCACCACACTGTCCTCAGCACCTAGCACAGGGTGCAGCACTGGTGAGCTTCACTGAATGAGAACAGAAACACTGTGGTCAAGGGTCAGCCCCCCAGAAGCCACTTCCCAGGACCACCAGGTGGCGCAAACCACTTATTGCATCTCACCTGTGGTCCTCCAGCCCCTGGATTTGGACAGTCCTGGAAAATGGGCATATTAGGGGCAGAAGTTGGGGGGGGGGAAATATGATGGTCCATTAGAATGCAGGAAAAAAAATATTAGAACTTTGATTTAGATTTATTTTCATCTCATCTTTTTAAATTTCTATTTTTGTGTATGTTTTATAATGTACATAATATTTTAGTACAGTAGTACATGTATATAATTTACAATAAATAATTATACAATTAAGAAAGTGAACTAAAGATTTTTTTACTGATGGGAGACATCACTAGTGCTCAGGGAAGCCTGTCTGCAGCAGACAGAAGCTTGCTCCTCTGCTTTCACTCACCCACCCTCATGAGGTGGAGGGTGGGAAGCTGACCCCAAAAATCCAAGACCTTAGAGCCAGCATGGAGAAAGTACAAAGAGCTCTTTTATGTTACATTGCTCTTCCAACTTCATTTAAATGAACATTTACTTCCGCTCAGCAAAACGAAGAGGCCAGATGGTTTGGGTGTAAAATACACTTCAGCTGATCCAAATTAAATCATCTGGATTTAAATCACTACATATTTCCACAGACTCATACATCCCTTGCATCAAATGTGAGCGTGCTTGAACTGTTAGGTACTTAATAAGATAAGCCAACCTTGCCACTAACTAAATATATTACCACTGAGGTCAAATTGCTGCCCAAACTAACCTATTTTAAAAATATAAAGGATCTGCTCTTCATAGCTCATTGAAGGCCCATCACCTCCACCGCTGGTCCGTCTGAGGAATTCGGGGTTTACAAGATACTAGTCTGTGATCATCACGTGGCAAATTTTTCTATCCTTCCCAGGCATGTCCTTAGCTAGCATTTCTGAGTCACTAGAAGAGTGAAGGAAATATCAGCTTAAAAACCAATCAGCAACTTCTTACTCCACCTTTTCCCAAGATCAGGAATTAATGGCTTCCATAACCTTCCTCCACCAAACATCTTTGGGCTTGTTGACAAGTGGCTGTTTGCAAGGCAGAGTGTCTTTTATTCCCGGAGCAGTAGGTCTGTACAAGAGGCCACCTCTGGAGCTCAGAGACCTGGCAGCACCAACATAAAGACCAAAATATAAACAGGGCCATGGTCCCATCCCACTCACACCCCAGAATGCCTGTGGGACAGGTGGGGTGGCATACACACACACTGTCTATTTATTCCAAACATCAACTGTAAGAGCAGTGTAAGTCACAGGTCAGCCGGAAGAGGGGAAAGGGGGGTAAGAGGAGGTCAGCACTATCTCCACCTTCTCTCCCAGAGTGTCTGGGCCACCAAGGGGCCAGAGAGCAGCCCTCCTTGCTAACAGGTGGAGTTCCGAAATAGGCTTTTCCTTTATCTTATTTCATCTTGATATCAATTCCAAAATCATCTTTCAAGGGGTCCCTTATTTATATATACAATTCTTGTATATATACATTTTTGTCCATATAAAAGAAAGCAGTAGTGGCCTCCATAAATGGAAGGTGAGATGGCCGCACACGTGAGTAGACAGCTTGACATCGAGGGAGCAGGCCCGGGTCTGGGATTGTTGCAAAGGGAGGCAGGAGAACAGGGCATGGTTCCAGAAGCTACTGGGTGGAGGGAGGAGAGGATGGTGCTGGTGGTCCGCAGACCTGCGGCTGGTCAAGTCTGAGGAAGGAGGAGGAGGAGAGGTGGGGATCCAAGCTGACAGCTGGAGTCCAGACCCACCCTTGGGAACAAGGGAGATGTGGGAAGGAACTTGTGAGAAGGGGAGGAGGGCCTGGGAAGCCAGCTGCCCTTCCTCCTCCTCCAGTGAGATTGTGTCTAGAGCATGCACGCAACTGGCCTACAAAATGAGGCTCCGTGGTGGAGAGGAATGTGAGGGCTGGGGAGAAGGTCTGAGGCCCAGATAAACCCCAGGATGCAAGAAGATCAACGCCACGAATAGCGTCTCCATCTCCTTGGCCCACGGCGCTCTCCGCACCCCTCTAGCTGCCTGTCAACTGCCTGGAGCTGGCGCCAAGTGGCCCTTGGCTGGAATTGTGCTCACTGACCCCTCTGGGGACATTTGCCTGCCTCTGGGGCCTGCCCATCCATGCCAGCTAAGTATCAGGCCCGGTGGTATCCTTCGTAGCTTTGCTGCCAGTCACAGTTCCGTGGCCCTGACTGAGGGCGGGGCTTGAGTGTGTCTTGCGGAGAGAAGGATCCTCCCCTTCCAGAGTGGCCAGCCGGGCCTCAATCCGCTCCAGGTCATCTGAGCCCACTTTGATTTTCACAGCCAGGAGGTGGATATAGGTCTCATATCGGCTTTTCTAGAAAAAAGGCAGAGAAAGGCCAAAAACAAAGTCAAAGGACAAACAAGAAAATGCAAAAAAAAAAAAAAAAGTATTTGGACCTTATGTGACAAAAGACTAATTTCCTTAATACTCAGAGAGCTCTCACAAATCAATAAAAAGGAGATAAACAATCCAATTAAAAAATAGGCAAGAGACATACACAGAACTTTTACTCATAATTTTTAAAAATTCAAATTAAGTGGCAATGATTTCTTGAGTATGACAGCAAAAGTACAACCAAAATAAAAACTGACAAATGGGATTACAAAATTTAAAACTCGTGTGTATCAGGGGCACCTGGGTGGCTCAGTCAGTTAAGGGTCTGCCTTCAGCTCAGGTCATGATCCCAGGATCCTGGGACTGACCTACTCCCTTTGGGCTCCCTGCTTCAGTGGGGAGTCTGCTTCTCCCTCTCCCTCTGCTCCTCCTCCTGCTTGTGCTCTCTCTCTCTCTCTCTCTCTCTCTCTCTCATAAATAAATAAAAATAATCTTTAAATGAAATAAATGTGCCCTTAAATAAAATCTTAAAAAAAAAAAAAAACTCATGTGTATCAAACGACAATCAATAGAGTGAAAAGGCAATCCACAGAATGGAAAAAAATATTTGCAAATCCTATATCTGATAAGGATCTAATATCCAGAATATATAAAAAAACTCCTACAATTCAACAACAAAAATATAAACAACCCAATTTAAAAAGAGCAAATGTCTTAAATAGACGTTTCTCCAAAGAAGACATACTAACAGTCAATAAGCTCACAAAACGATATTCAACATCAGTCATCATCAGGGAAATGCACATCAAAACCACAATGAGCTACCACCTCACACCTTTCGGAACATCTACTGTCAAAGAAAAATCAGAGAGTAAGTGTTGGTGACAATGTAGGGAGACTAGAACCCTCATGCACTGCTGGTGAGAACCATGGCACACCGCCATAGAAAACAGTCTGGGGGCACCTGGTGGTTCAGTTCGTTG
Source organism: Halichoerus grypus (assembly GCF_964656455.1). Classification (NCBI taxonomy): domain Eukaryota; kingdom Metazoa; phylum Chordata; class Mammalia; order Carnivora; family Phocidae; genus Halichoerus; species Halichoerus grypus. The sequence continues at coordinate 119,677,316 of NC_135713.1, forward strand.
AGCATCCGACTCTTGGTTTTGGCTCAGGTCATGATCTCAGGGTCATGAGATGGAGCCCCACATAGGGCTGTGTGCTCAGCGGAAAGTCTGCTTGAGATTCTCTCCCTCTCCCTCTCTCTCTGCCACACTCTCTCTAATAAATAAATAAATCTTTACACACACACAAAAAGGAAACAGTATGGCTGGTCTTCAGCAAGTTAAAAATAATATTGCCTTGTGCTCCAGCAATACCACTTCTGAGTATATACCCAAAAGAATTTAAGGCAGGGTCTCAGAAATATTTGCATACCCATGTTCATAACAGCACTACTTACAAAAGCCAAAGATGAAAGCAACCCAAATGTCCAGTAGCAGATGAAAAGATAAAGAAATGTGATATCTACATACAATGGAATAGTATTCAGCCTTAAAAAGGAAGGAAATTCTAATACATGCCACATCATGGATAAACTTGAGCATAAGCCAGTCACAAAAACACAAATTCTGTATTATTCCACTAATATGCAGTAACTAGAGGAGTCAAATTCACAGGGATAGGAAATAAAATGGTGGTTGCCAGGGGTGGGGGCTGGGGGAGGTGGGGAGGAGTTGCTGTTTGATGGGTATAGAGTTTCAGTTTGGGAAGATGAAAAAGTTCTGGAAATTGGTTGCACAATAGTGCGAGTAGACTTAATACTACTGAACTATACACTTAAAATGGTTAAGATGATAAATTTTATGCTATGTGTATTTACCACAATTTTAAAAAAAAATTTTTAAGATTTTCTTTATTTATTTGAGAGAGAGAGACAGAGATAGAGAGCACAAGCAGGGATGAGAGGGAGAAGCAGGCTCCCTACTGAGCAGGGAACCTGACACAGGGCTTGGTCCTGGGGCCCTGGGATCATGACCTGAACCCAAGGCAGACACTCAACCAACTGAGCCAGCCAGGTGCCCCACACAATTAAAGAATTTTTAATCCAAATTAAAATAGCAATGAGATACCCCTTATTAAACCTATCAGATTGATGATGATTAAGACATTCAGGAGTGTCCAGTGTTGGTGAGGGCATGAACAGACAAGTACATTCATAAGCTATTTAAAGTATTATAAATTGGGGGGGCACCTGGGTGGCTTAGTCGTGAACCATCAGACTCTTGATTTCGGCTCAGGTCATGATCTCAGGGTTGTGAGATCAAGCCCTGTGTCAGGCTCCATGCTGAGTGTGAAGCCTGCTTAAGATTCTCTCTCTCCCGGGGAGGTGGGTGGGGGGATGGGGTAACTGGGCGACTGGCATTAGGAGGGCACGTGACGTGATGAGCACTGGGTATTATACGCAACTGATGAATTTCTGAACTCTACATCTGAAACTAATAATGTACTATATGTTGGCTAATTGAATTTAAATTAAAAAAAAAAAAAAGATTCTCTCTCTCCCTCTGTCCCTTCCCCACCCTTTAAAAAAAATGTGTTATAAATTGGTAAACATTTAGGAGGGAAATTTGGCCGGCCATGTCTGAGAGCCTGACTCTGAGCTTCCAGACCTCACCACAGTCAGGAGAGGCTGAGGTCCTAGAAGAAGCGAAGACTAAAGGTGAGGAGACACTGTTCTCATGCAACTCTGCCACATGAGCAGAAAGACCCTTCATTGCTGGGCTTCACCTCCCCTACACACCCCCTTCCCCCAGTTAAGCCAGGGGGAAGTGAGAAAGACCTGAGTGCTGGAGTTGGAATCCATCACCTGGGTTAGGATCCTAGTTCCTACACTTCTTAACTGTCACCTCAGGCAAGTGATCTGCCCTCTCCAAGCCTCAATTTTCCCATCTGTAAAATGGGGATAACAGAACCCATTTCAACAGAGTTGACATGAGGATTAAATCCATCAGTACAAGGGAGTGAAGGTGATTATGCTTGACAACTGGCAAGTGATCAGTCCACTGTAGCTTTTGCCAACCCTTTTTTTCTTACACTGCAGAAAGAGTGGGTCTGAGAAGACTTTGAAAGCAGTACAGTTTTGTTTTTCAAAAGGTCAGGATATCTCTTGGGAACTCTCCTCTCTTCCTCACACCTCAATAGAAAAGCAATGTAGAAATCCAGAGACTGAGATGGGTGACTTCCTGCCTTTCCTGCCCCAAAGGCTCAATCTCAGCCTTTATATTGTCCACCCCCGCCTGCAGGTCAATACAAAGACCAGTCCAAAGGGGACAAGTGGTTCCTGCCTCCCTCCTCCAAGCTGACCCCCTCTCCTTCACCCAATGAAGGCGATGCTCCGTCAGCCCCATTTACAGAGCATCAGGAGGCAGAATCAGGGTAGGGGGGCAGGGAGAGACAAGATGGAGAGAAGGGAGAACTTAGTTGCTGTGCTCGATAAACATCTGTGGAAGAGGAAAAGGAGACGAACGCGGGATAGGTCACGCAGGTGGGCTTGAGCTGTTTACGGTTCAGCTGTAACAGCTCCCCAAGAGGCTGGGTCATGGGGGGAGTGGAGGTGAGGAGTGGCTTGGGGAAGGGTGAGGCCCACCTGGTGCTCTTTGAGAGACACAGGTGAGGGCACAACGGTTTGATTAACAATTGGCAGCCGGACTGTGCGGAGACTGGCCCACAGGAGTCCATGCGTGGCTCACGACCGCCTCAGGGGGGCCCCCAAAGTGGAGAACCCCCAAAGCAGGAGCCCCTGGCTGCAGAATGATGTTGGTGACAGGAGGGAGAAGAGCTGGCTTCCTCCTTCTGCCCCAGCCCTGTCCTTCGCAACCAGCCCCAAGGAGAACCCACCTCAAAAGTGAGATAGTGCTCCTTCAGCCGGTTCTCCTCAGCCTCCTTGGACTTGACGCCCTTCTCGAAGGGATGACACCTGTGCTCAGCCAGCTCCGCAGTCACCTGCCTCAGCTTATTCTCATGAGAACGCAGCTGATCCTCCTGCACAGACAAGTCCCAGACTATGAGGTTCCGCTTTCAAGATGTCAAGGGAGTGGGTCTAAACCTGTCATGCTGGGTCTGCTTCGACAAAGGGAAACTGAAGCCTGGCCAGGGTCATCAAGTATGTGGGGGACCTGCGGGAGCGCCCCTCCACCCTCCTCCTTCCTGCCTTGCTTTCACTGGCATCAGGCCTCCGAGAGAAACCCACGGCAGGCTCAGGAGATGAGAGGCCCTCACACTAGAATGTGCACACAGACATTCCCTGACATAGACGCACAATCCCACCAGAAACCCCCCCACACCGGTTCATATGGACTCTCACATGCACACACAAACACAATGGACCAAGGAAGGGTCTGGCCTCAGCTACCCCGGCTCCATACGATGCACACATTCTCTTGGATTCTGCCCAGGCTCATACGATGGTCACAGACCCAGGATCATACCCGGAGAGTCAGAGACACTGTTACTCACAGACAAGTGCGCACACACGGCCCACCCACCGAAGTACAGCCAGACCGCTTGACGCTGTGTGGGCGACGAGCTGCGTGTGTGTGCGTGTGTGTGATGCACGTGTGTAGTGGGGGTGGGGGTGCACAGCAGGTGTGTATGCACATACGCGTGTGCCTGTATGGTATATGTGTGCCCGGGGGGTGGGGGTGTGTGTGTGTGTGTGCGCGCGCACTGCCTGTGCACGCGCAGGGGCTCTGGGCGGAAGCTGCAGCCTAGGAGCTCAGCGGAGAGACCCAGGCCAAGGGCCCAGTATGAAAAGGGCCCTGACAAAGACAGGAAGTACGGAGCTCCTCCTGCCCTCCACCTCCCAAGTGGTGGTCCACCATTTATCCTGTCCTCCCCCCAAAAAAAACCCTGAAAAACCCAAGTATTGATGAGTAAGAGTTTTTTTTAGGATTACAAATAAAATACTTAAGGGTAGGTAAGGACAGCAAAAGAGCACTTGATGAAGGGCCAGCCAAATCTCACCCGTCCCTGGCTCCCTGTGACACACACATTCTCTCGCATTCATGCTCAGACACGCACCATGCCCACAGACCCAAAATGACATCCACAGGATACCATGCCATTGGCAGAGAAGAACGCAGGCCTCTGTGTGGTGTGTGGCCTCAGTCTTCCCATCTGTAAATGGGGATGAGGTGCAATGGGGATGAAGGAGAAGATCTGTCTCTTCACCTTGTCTCTTAGCCCAAGGCCAGGCACCATATAGGAGCTGAGGTAGAGGCTGTTGAATGGAGGGGGCCTGGCTGGATGCAGCCTGAGGAGGTGGTGTTGGGGTCCCAGGAGCTCATACCTGGCAGAGGCGAGTGGTGCAGGAGGGCAGCAGGGGCCGACAGAACTTCTTCATGGAGCTGACAGCAGCAGGGAAGGAGGGGGCTGAGAAGATGGCGGCCACCAGGTTGATCCTAAGGATCCATGACAGCATTTCTTCCTTGCTCCTGGGGACAGGAGGAGAGGGGAGAGGGCACCAGCTCCTCACAATAGGACTCCCTGTCCCCTACCCAGCACCCAGGACCCACCGCTAGCCTGGTACAGGGAGGGAGCCACTTCCTTCACAAAGGGGGACAAAGGAGTGAAGGAGGATGGCAGGATGGGGGCTCAATGGACCCGGTCAAGTCTGTGTAGGGAGCTCGCCTTTGTCCCAGCTTCTAGGCAAGACCTGGATTTTACCATGAAAGAAAAGCTGTCCAGGTCCAGAGTTAATAGCCATGGAGTAACAGGCCCCAGAGCCAGTGGGCCCAGGCTGATCCCTGGATCTCTGGATCCTAGAGGCAACAGGCAAGTGGTATCCCCACTCGGGCTTCCTGTCCGCGCCCCACTACCTTGCCCACAATGCACATTCCCATCCTGAGAGGTCACCTACCAGCCTCCCTCCTTTTAAGCTTGTCTGACACATGAAACTCCAATCTCAAGTCACAGGATAGGGTGTAGAGGAGTGGACAGAAGGCCTTCCAGGGAAACTATGAGACGAGTCTTTCCCATCCATTTCCCCACCCCGATTTACAGTGAAGGATGATTCATTAAGGCTCCATCTGCCCCCAATTTAGGGACTTCAGTGTGCAACAGAATCGCCTGGAGGGCTTGTTAGAATACAACTGCTGGCCCAGCCCCAGAGTTTGATTCCGTAGGTCTAAGGTGGGGTCAGAGAAATTGCATTTCTAATGCGTTTCCTGGAGATGCTGAGAGGACCACACTTGAGAACCTGTATTTCAGGGGACCCCAGCAGTTGGTCTGTGCCAAGCAGATACACTCACTCTTATGGCCGACGTGCAGGGCAAGCTGACAGCACCTCGCCTAAGGCGGATGAGGAGTAGGGTGCGGTCCAAGCTCGGAGCTGCAGGCCCTGAGCCCAAGGTGGGAGGGAGGGGACTCCCACTCCTACTTACGGTGCCTGGAAGAGGAAGACCCTCCAGTCAGCCGTCTTCAGCTTGAGCACGTTGGACTTCTTGCTGTAGTCAGAGGCCCTGGTGGCCAGAGCATGGTGCACGCGAATAGCATTCTTCAAGTCGCCCTCAGACAGAGCTTTGTCGGGCCTATACTCATCCTGGACAGGTGGAGCAGGGGCAGACAAGCCCCTGTCATCACCAGGCTCAGGTTCACTAACCCACACTTCCTCGTGCTGTCCCTCCTATCCCTCCACTCCCTCCATTCTTCAGCTCTTGCCCCCATAGTGCCATGCCCACCCAACAAAGCCTGCCGGCCACTCTGCTCCACACCCTGGTTTGTCCCAAGGCCCAGAAAGAGCTTCCACTGCATATCTTCTGAGCCCCTGGGCATTTGCAAGACCCCTCCCTGAAAACCCAAAGCTCTATGAGCCCGAGTCAGGCTTTAATGAGGGAAGGACCCAGCATCTGCCTAAGCCCCAGGTCCTGCCAGGGACTCTCTGGGCACCACAAGACAGGGGCCGGTTGGTGGACTGCACTGGCCCTTCCTGGGTAAGGACTCTGGGGCAGTCTCTCACCTTCTGTAGGTACAAGATGGTCCCTTTGAGCACCGCGTAGAATTTCTTCCAGCCACGCCTCCCACGGGGTGCTAGGGATGGGGGTATGGGTAGTGTGGCCACAACCACCCACCCCGATATCTCCTCCCTTGCATGCCCCTACATGTCTATCTGGATGTGCAACCCCAGAGGAGTGACCACGGGGGCCAGGCCCTCTCCCCCGAACTAGCATCCCTCCCCGTGCCCCTTCCCCCGCCTGACACCCACTCCTCTTGCCATCCATGTCGGCGTGAGTCTTCCGAGTCAGCACACCATGCTTGTAGGTGGTGGCGCTGAGAGCCTGCGGGACATCCAGGAAGGGGTTGCCACCATCCAGGATCCGTGTCACTTTCTTGGTGCCTGTCCCAAACTTGTCATCCACCAGCTCAGAGAGTGATTTCCTCAGCTCGTCCTCATCACTAGGAAAATGCTAGGCCTGAGCACCACCTCCATGGAAGCCTTAGCCCCACATGAACATGTTCTCTCCCCACCAGCCCCTCTCTGGGAAACAGTCAGAGGTGAAGAGCAGAGATAAGGAGGTTCCAATTCCAGATCACAGATCCAGATCTTTGACCCCTGCCCTCAGTCTTCAATTCTAACCCCTGTCATCTGAGCTGTGATTTTTGGCCTCCAAACTCTAATCCTCACCACTGACCACAAAGTTGGAGACCTTTACTAGTTTTATTCCTGGTCTTTCTTCTCCTCTCTCCAACCCTGAAAGCCCAGTCCCAGGGAGCAGTGACTCACGGCCAGACTGAAGCGGCTGCCCAAGCCCTACAGACACACCCTGGGCCAGTAGATGAGGGCCCTAAAGTCTAGGATCCCCAGTAGAGCCCTGGGAGAAGAATGCCAGCTCTTCCCAAGGTTTGTGGGGTTCTTAACAATTGTTACCTGTGATTTCTACAAGGATCCAAAGACCAAGGCTGCCCGGGGGTGCACAGGAGGGTGGGGCAGCCACTTTCCCCAGGAGCCTCCCAGTCTCCCCACCCAGCAAGGTCACCACACCTCTTTCCAGATGGCTGGGCATTTCCAAGTCTCTCTGCCTTTGCAGGGGAAGAAGTTAGGGGGCAGTCACCTCTCTCCACTGCCAAGAGCAGTCACTACCTAAACATAGTCATATTCTTGGTGTTATAGGGGGATTCGTGCCTCCTGTCTACCTACCTCCCAAAAGGGAAAGAGCTATCGTCATTGGTAATAGTGGCAATATCCCCAGTACAGAAAATAAGTTGTAGACATCATGAAACTAAAGTCACAGTTTAATCAATTCCATACCAATTTAACATTTTTATCAAGACAGAAAATGTACCCAAAGGGGAACTCAACACCTGGTGCGGCCAGCTGGACAGGGGTCACCAGAGCTGTGGGTTGGGAGAAATCAGCACCATGGAGAGTGACAGGAGTGCCTTCCCTGCACCGTCAGCCACTCCCCCTTTTGCTTCCCAGTAATTCACCTTCCCCATACCTGTGCCCATGGGCACTACTCACATGGCCCATTCCAGCTTTTCATTCTTGATGGAGTTGTAAAGGGTCTGGGGCAGGGGAAAAGAGAAAGAGAGGAGTTCAGATGAAGAGTCAAAGAAATCTCCATCTACCTCTAGTAATGTGGATGCAGTGAGGAAGCATCTTTTCAGCCAGTGGGGCAAAATGGGTGTTTGATTCACAGCTGTTTGTTGAATGAATGAATGAATGAGGGATGGGTGGGTAGATGATTGTTTAGATGAATGGGTGCATAGATTTGAGGAAGAGTTGGGTAGATAGGTTGGTGGGTAGGTGGATGGGTGGGGTAATTAGTGGGTGGGTGAGGGTGCAAGGATGTAGGAGCTGTATGTGTGGATGATGGGTGAATGGGTAGGGTAGGGGCAGGCGAATGAGTTTCTGGGTAGGTGAATGGATAAAAGGATGGGGGCATGGGAGGTTGGGTAAATGGGTAGATGGGGAGAAGTGGATAGGTGGCTGTTGGGACTGGGATTATTTTATCTCACTTACAAATACATTCTTAACAAGCCCTTCTTGATGAAGAAGAAGATAATTGTGATAAGAAGAGTGATGGAGACAATGTTTTATTTTTTGGCCTCCAGACTCACTATCTAACTACCTACCTGGTATCACCATATCCTTCAAACTCACTATCTAAAACTGAACTCATTGGGACACCTGGGTGGCTCAGTCGATTAAGTATCCAACTCTTGATTTCAGCTCAGGTCATGATCTCAGGGTGGTAAGATCGAGCCCTGCATCAGGCTCTGAGCTGGGCATGGAGCCTGCTTAAGATTCTCTCTCTCCCTCTGCCCCTGGCCCTCCCCCTACTCACTCTCGCACTCTCTCTCTCTCAAATAAATAAATCTTTAAAGAATAAAAATAAAAAATAAAACTGAACTCCTCATTTACCCTCCAAAAAACCTGCTCCTCTTCCTCCAAGGCAGAGAACTGACCAGGCTTGAAAGGCCAGAGTTCCACCCTGGGTTTCAGCCTCAGGAGTAAACTAGTATCCCTTAATTCCTGGTGATGTTGGAAAAATGGGTGGGTTTCTCCCTGTGATGATGACAATGACAGTTGTGGTGACGGTGGTGGAAATAGAGGTAGTCAGTGATGGCTGCGGCAGCTATGACAACTGTTGGTAGCTTTGAGGCTTATCGTGACAGCAATGAAGAGAATGCAGTGCTAAAAACAAATCTCATAAAGCCTACCCCTCTGCCTAACTCAGGGAACATGCAACAGTCAAATGTTGAACTGGATGGTCACTAACTCTATCCCAAAGTCATGGTAACCGTGACCCCAGTGTTAAAAATGTAGACTGTCAGAGGAGCCTGGCTGGCTCAGTCAGTAGAGCATGTGACTCTTGATCTTGGGGTCATGAGTTCAAGCCCCATGTTCAGTGTAGAGCTTGCTTTTTTTTAAAAGATTTATGTATTTATTTGAGGAGGGGAAGGGCAGAAGGAGAGGGAGAGAGAGAATCTTAAGCAGACTCCCTGCTGAGCGTGGAGCCCAAAGCGTGGCTCGATCTCACAACCCTGAGATCATGACCTGAGCCGAAATCAAGAGTCAGACACCCAGGTGCAACCTGGTGTAGAGATTTTTTTTTTTTAAATCTACACTGTCAGGATTTAGTGGAGCAGAGACCTCTCTCCTCCCCACCCACTCCAGGTACAGTTGGGGGAATGGGAACCCTTAACAGATTTTACCTTCAGCAGGTCTTTGGCAAAGTCTTGGCCATCATTCAGCTGGTCCAAGTTGGCAATGAATTGCTGGCAGGACATCTTTTTGCCAATGTTCTGTAATGGAGAAATGGTTCTGCCTGAGTGTAGGGATGGAGGCTGGTATGATCCCCACACCCTGCCCTGCCCAGCCAGAAGGGATGAAGCAGCATCAAGGGTAGTAATGAAAAATACTGCCTAGCGTTCCCTTTGTGTCCAAGAATTTACAAAACTCTTTTTTACTTTCAAGATTCTACATGATCCTCAATGAGGAGTTAGAGTTTTCCTCAAGCCCAGATGGAGTCAGGTTGGATTAAATAACATAACAGATGACATTTACCAGGTGCCTAGTATGTTTCAGGTATTGTACTTGACATGCATTATTATATTTCCTTCTCATAACAAGGAGAAAGTGAGGTGGGTATTACTATTATCCCCATTTGACAGGTAAGGAAACTGAGGTGTAGGAAGGTGAAGTGACGTGCCCATGATCACACAGCAAGGAAGTGGAAGGGCTGAGTGTGTCTGACACCAAAGCCCATGCTCTCACCCGCTACTCCATGGTTAACTCTCCCAAGGTCACACAGCACCAGGACTTGAACCCAGGCCTCTTGGCTGCTGAGCAGAAGCTCTGTGTATTCCGTCACAACTGTCTCACCCTCTCACCTGTACAGAGGGGCGGCAAGACCTCCAAGAGGTAGGTGAAGTGAGGGAGAGGTTGGTCTTAAGAGAATCAAAAATCAATTTCCACCAATACACATGGGTACCCCATGCTGAGCTGGGCTAGGACCAAGGGAACCCGAGCAGATGGTCTCATGCCAGAAGGCACAAAAAGACAAAGAGCTGGAAATGACTGTACCCCAAGTTCTGCCTTTTTTAAACCACTGAATAGCAGAGGGGCTCCAGCCCTCCAAACCCAACACCTGATGTGCATACTTTCAGACTCTTCTTGCAATATCCATGTTTGAGGACACACTGGGTGGCACTTCACCTTTGTGAAGACAAAGACCCTTGAACACCAGATACTTATTGCTGTAGGATTTTGTGGATTTAGGTTGGCTATAAGACAGTGTTTTCCAAGACTTACCTACAGATGGGAATAGGTATTCCCCCACAAAAAGACTTCAGAATCAAGTAAGTTTATTTACATGTTTCAGAGTCTTTAATATGCTTTGTGTGTTGAGAGTCTCCAAAGGAAGGATTCCATGTACAGGCTCCCAAATTCATTGACCTTGTCAGCATTTTAAGAAAGAGAATCTATTAACATCATGTGGAACATTCATATACCACAGAAAATAATCCAGGAAACAAGGATATAAGGCTTTATAAGTAGCTGAGAAACAAGAATTTTCTACACCTTTCCAAAAGGTTAAGGAGACAAAATCCTACATATACCTTGATATAGTATGTTTCATATGTTTATGTGTATATTTTACATGTACATATATGTATTTTCATATGTAGCCACTTACGTGTGCATTCATAATAGAGGGATATGAGGCAATAATGTCTGGGTTTCACACACTGAGCATTCCCCAGCCACCAGTCAGGAGTTCAAAATCAAAAAATAACCAGGCAAGATTTTCAATCCCAGAAATGACAGGCTATCTTGTTGCAAATGAATCTTCCTAACAGAAACAAGTGCTGGTCAAAATATTAAAACATCTGTGTGAAGGCACAAGAGAAATGTAAGAGCAGTGAGAACTTCAAGGGTAAAGATCCTGCAAGAAGGGAAGCATGGAGATGTGAGCCCCATAAGGAGCAGGTTTCCTACCTGAAGCATTTGCCAGTTCACAAGCAGTGACCAAAAGGCTGAGCAACTGAGCAGTCAGTAGGACTGGAGAACAAAAATTAGAATTCAAGGCCCACCAAGGAAACACCTCTGGGGAAACACCCCACTCACACTTCAACACAAGTGTTGAAATTAAGAAAGGAAATACTAAAGGGACTTTTTCTGGCAGAAGGAAAATTATCCCAGATGGAAGCATGAAGAAGCAGAAAGGAATGAAGAGCAACAAAAACGGTGGCTAAATCTAAATGAATATTGATTATATAAAACAATGATAAGAAAGTTTTCTGGGGAAGGGCACCTGGGTAGCTCAATCGATTGAGTGTCTGACTCTGGGTCTCAGCTCGGGTCTTGATCTCAGGGTTGTGAGTTCAAGGTCTCAAGGTTGTGTTGGGCTCCACGCTGAGTCTACAGAAGACTAAGACTAAGACTAAGACTAAGAAGAAAGAGAAAGAAAGAAAGAAAGAAAGAAAGAAAGAAAGAAAGAAAGAAAGAAAGAAAGAAAGAAAGAAAGGAAGGAAGGAAGGAAGGAAGGAAGGAAGGAAGGAAGGAAGGAAGGAAGGAAGGAAGAAAGGGAAAGAAAGTTTTCTGGGAAATAAAGTATAGAGAAAGATCTAATAGTTTAAGATGACAACTAATATATAAGCTGAGAGGGCAATAAATGGAGAAATAGATTAAGGTGTTTTAAGATGATGTCATTGCCTAGGAACTGGAAAAAGTACATTAATAATTTAGGATGCACACTGCAAACAACAAAAAGAATTCTCAAAGAATGAACAATTAACAGGCTAATGGAATAAAAGGGAATTCTAAAAAATGCTTAAATAATCCAAAAGTAGGCAAGAAAGGAGAAAAAAAAGGAACATAGAACTGATAAGTCAGAGAAAACAAATTGTATCCTGGTATGTTTAAATTTAATTATATTAGTAATTCATTAAGTGGTCAGATTAAGAGGTAAAGATTATCAGACTTAATTTTTTTAAAAAGCATATCATAAAAGACATATCTCTTAAATATAAGGGGACAGAAAACTTAAAAACAAAGGATGGCAATAGACACATGCAAACACTAACAAAAGAACTCTAGCATAACCACACTATATCTGAGAAAATAGACTTGAAGACAAGAAACCTTACTAGAGATAAAAAGAGACATTTCATAGTGATAAAGGGGCCAATCTACCAGATGATATAAGCATCCTAAATGTATATGCACCTAATAACATAGTCTCAAAAAATAAAAGACAAAAATTGTCAGAACCAAAAAGAGAAAGACACATTCACAATCTTGGTTGGAAATTTTAACACTGCTCTCTCAGTAACAAAAGAACAAAAATACTAAACAATTCATTAACAACAATTAGATAAAATGGACAAATTCTGGAAACATACTATTAAAAATGCTCAAGCAGAAATAGGAAATCTGAATAGATCTATAAAAAGTAAAAAGATTGAGGGACACCTGGGTGGCTGAGTCAGTTAAGCATCTGCCTTCGGCTCAGGTCATTATTCCAGAGTCCGAGGATCAAGCCCCTCATCAGGCTCCCTGCTCAGCAGGGAGTCTGCTTCTCTCTCTGCCTCTCACCCTGCTCATGCTCTCTCTCTCTCACTGTCTCTCACTCTCAAATAAATGAATAAGACCTTTAAAAAAAAGAAGTAAAAAGATTGAACCAATAATCAGAAACCTCACAAAAGAAAAGCCCAAAACCACATGGCTTCAGTAGTAAACTTCACCAAACATTTAAAGAAAAATTAACACCAATACTCCTCAAGCTCTTCCAAAAAATTGACGAAGAAGGAAAACTTCCTAACTCATTCTATAATGCCAACATTACCTTGATAACAAAACCAGAAAAAGACATCACAAGAAAACTATGTAACAATATCCTTTGGGAATATAAATGCAAAAACCCTCAACAAAATACTAGCAAACAGAATCCAGCAGCATTTTGAAAGGATTATATACCATGATCAAATGGAATGTATCCCAGTAATGCAAGTGTGGCTCAACATACAGAAATCTAACAAGGTAATACACTACATAAATATTAAGAATGAAGGGAGGGGGAAACCACATGTTCATCTCAATTGATGCAGAAAAAACATTTCACAAAATTCAACACTCCTTTCATGATAAAAAAAAAAAACTGAACAAACTAGGAATAGAACTTCCTCAATATGATAAAAGGCATTTATGAAAACTCACAGCTAACATCATACTCAATGGTGAAAGACTGAAAGTTTTCCCCCTGAGATTAGGAAAAGGCAAGAGTGCCGTTTCCCCAATTCTCTTCAACATGTACTAGGAGTTCTAGTCAGAGCAATTATGCAAACAAAAGAAGTAAAAGGCATCCAAATTAGAAAGGAAGAAGTAAAACTATCTCTATTCATAGATGACATGATCTTGTATATAGAAAATCCTAAAGGATACACCAAAAAATGAACACATTCAGCAAAGTTGCAGAATACAAGATCAGCACATAAAAATCAATGTTAGTAAAGAATGATCATAAACTGAAATTAAGAAAACAATTTCATTTACAATAACATCAAAAAAAATTAAAAACTTAGAAATAAATTTAACCGAGGATATAAAAGACTTGTATACTGATAACTATAAAAGACTGCTAAAAGAAATTAAAGACCTAGGGGTGCCTGGGTGGCTCAGTCGTTAAGCGTCTGCCTTCGGCTCAGGTCATGATCCTAGGGTCCTGGGATAGAGCCCCGCGTCGGGCTCCCTGCTCAGCGGGAAGCCTGTTTCTCCCTCTCCCACTCCCCCTGCTTGTGTTCCCTCTCTCGCTGTGTCTCTCTCTATCAAATAAATAAATAAAATCTTAAATAAAAAAAAAAAGAAATTAAAGACCTAAATAAACAGAAAGACCTGTGGTGTTCATGGATTGGAAGACTTAATATAGCTACAATGGTAATACTATTACCGTACTCCTCAAACTGATCTATTGATTCAATACAATCCCTATCAAAATCCCAAAGGCCTTTTTTATAGAACTGTAAAACCTTATACTCAAATTCATATGTAATTGTAAGGGTTCGCAATACCCAAAACAATCTTGGAAAAGAACAAAGTTAGAAGACTCACACTTCCTGATATCAAAACTTACTAAAGACCTACATAATCAAGACAGTGTGGCACTGGCATAAATATAGACATATAGATCTCTAAATTAAGCCATACATCTATGGACAATCGACTGTTTTTTATTGAATAAATTTGACATAAAGCACTGCATCCGTTTAAGGTATACAGTGTGTTACTTTGATACATTTACATATTGTAATATTATGGTCAATTAATATGGCCAAGACCATCTAATGAGGAAAGAATAGTCTCTCTAACAAATGGTGCTGGGACAACTGGATATCCACAGCAAAAGAATGAAACTGGACCCTTACCTTACTCCATATATAAAAATTAACTCAAAATGAGTCAAAGATCTAAACATAAGAGCCAACACCATAAAACTCTTAGAAGAAAACATAGGAGTAAATCTTCATAACCTTGGATTTGGCAATGGTTTCTTAAATGACACCAAAAGCACAAGCACAAAGAAAAAAAAAAACCAGATAAATTGGACCTCATCAAAATTAAAAACTTCTGTGCATCAAAAGATGTATCAAGAGAATAAAAAGACAACCCACAGAATGGGTAAAATTTCTGTTAACCATATATCTGATAAGGGTATCGTATCCAGAATATATAAACTCAACAACAAAAACACAAACAATGCAATTAAAAATGAGCAAATCCTTTGGGGAACCTGGCTAGCTCAGTTGGTGGAATCTGCGACTCTGGATCTTGGGGTTGTGAGTTCAAGCCCCACGAAGGGTGTGGAGATTACTTAAAATCTTTAAGGGGGACCTGGGTGGCTCAGTTGGTTAAGTGTAGGACTCTTGATTTCGGCTCAGGTCATGATCTCAGGGTTATGAGATTGAGCCCTGTATCAGGCTCTGGGCTGGGTGTGGAGCCTGCTTAGGATTCTCTTTCTCTCTCTCTCTCCCGCTCTGCCCTCCCCCAACCTCCACCCCCAGCTGTCCCCCCACATGTGTGTGCTCTCTAAAAAAAATTTTTTTAAATAAAAAAAAATTTTTAAATCAAATCTTTGAAAAATAAAAAATAAAAGTGAGCAAAGGATTTAAGATTTTACCTATTTATTTGAGAGAGAGAGCGTGCGCGTGGAGGGGGAAGGGCAGAGGGAGAGGAAGAGAATCTCAAGCAGACTCCCCACAGAGCACAGAGCCCGACACAGGGCTTGATCTCACAACTCTAAGATCATGACCTGAGCCAAAACCAAAAGTCAGAGGCTTAACCAACTGAGGCACCCAGGTGCCCCAAAGGATTTAAATAGACATTTCCCCAAAGAAGATATACAAATGATCAATAAGCACATGAAAAGACATTCAACATCACTAATCATTTGGGAAGTGTAAATCAAAATCACAATGAGATATAACTCCACACTCATTAAGATGGCTACTATCAAAACACAGAAAACAAGTGCTGGCAAGGATGTGGAGAAATTGAAAAATGTGTGTACTGCTGGTGGGAGCATAAAAAGGTTCAGTCACTATGGAAAACAGTATGGCTGTTTTTCAGAAAGTGAAAAATAATATTAGCATATGATCCAGCAATAGCACTCCTGGGCATATACCCAAACAGAATTTTTTTTTTTTAGATTTTATTTATTTATTTGACAGAGAGAGACACAGCGAGAGAGGGAACACAAGCAGGGGGCGTGGGAGAGGGAGAATCAGACTCCCCGCAGAACAAGGAGTCTGATGCAGGACTCAATCCCAGGACCCTGGGATCATGACCTGAGCCGAAGGCAGACGCTTAAGGACTGAGCCACCCAGGCGCCCCCCGCCCAAACAGAATTTAAAGCAGGGTTCAAAGAAATATCTGCACATCCATATGTCCATAGCAGTATTATTCACAGAACCCAAAAGGTAGAAGTGATCCAAGTGTCCATAAGCAGATGAAAGGACAAACAAAATGTGATACATGCAGACAATGGAATATTATTCAGCCTTAAAAAGGAAAGAAATTCTGTCACAGGCTACAACATGGATGAACCACGAGGACATTATGCTAAGTGGCATAAATCAGTCACAAAAATATAAACTCTCTTTGACTCCTCTTGTCTGAGGAACCTCGAGTAGTCAAATTCGCAGAAGCATCAAGTGGAACGGTAGATGCCAGGGGCAAGGTAGAGCGGGGTGTTGAGGAGTAGTCGTTTACTAGGTAGAGAGCTTCAGGGAAGATTTAAGTTCTGGAGATTAGTTGCACAGCAACGTGATACACTTAACACTACGGAACTAAACGACGTAAGATGGTAACTTTTATGCTGTGTGTATTTTACCACAATTTAAAATATTTTTTACTACAACTGTTAAATAAATTTTTTTAAATCCAAAAAAAATTGGGCAAAGTACTCAAATAGATCCTTCTCCAAGGAAGATGTACAGATGGCCACTCAGTCGTTAAGTGTCTGCCTTTGGTTCGGGTCGTGATCCCAGGGTCCTGGGATCGAGCCCCGCGTCCGGCTCCCTGCTTTGCAGGAAGCCTGCTTCTCGCTCCCCCACTCCCCCTGCTTGTGTTCCTGCTCTCGCTGTGTCTCTCTCTGTCAAATAAATAAATAAAATCTTTAAAAAAAAAAAAGGGTGGGGAAAGGAGTGTTAATGAGGATGTGGAAAAACAGAAAGCCTCGTGCACTGGCCACAGGAATTTAAAACGTCTCAGCCACTATGGAAAACATTTTCACAGTTCCTCAAAAAGTTAAGCACAGAATTCGCATGTGAGGGAGCTAGTCTATTCCTAGGAATTGAAAACAGGTGTTCAAACAAACAAAAAATTGTACACAAATGTTCACAGCAACACGATTCACAATACCCAGAAGGCAGACCAACCCAAATATCCATCAGCAGGTAAATGCATAAACAGACTGTGGTCTATCCGTGCAGTGCAATGTTATCTGGTCCTAAAAAGGAATGAAGTATTGACGCATGCTAGAACATGGACGAACCTTGAAAACGTACGCTAAGTCAGAGAAGCCAGGCACAAAAGGCCACATATTGTATGACTGAATTCACATGAAATACATGGAAGAGGCAAATCCATAGAAATAGAAAGCAAATCAGTGGTTGCCAGGGGCTGGAGGGAGGAGAGAATGGGGTGTGACTGCTAATGGGCACAGGGTTCCTTTTGGAGTGATGAAAAAGTTCTGGAAGTACAGAGTGGCGATGATTGCACACCACGTGAATGTACTTAATTCCACTGAATTGCACACTCCAAAATGGCTAAAACGGAATATTATGTGTCCTTTACCACAATAAAAAGTTATTAAGGATGTACAAGACTTGCACGACACAATTAAAAGACTTGACCTTATCTACACATACAGAACATGACAACCACCAGCTGCAGAACGGACTTTTTTTTCAAGCCCACATGAAACATCTACTAAAATTGTGCATCTGAAGAACATGCACCCAGCCCTCCGTCAGCGGCCTTACTGCCTCCCTCTCTGACCGGAGCTGTTTCTGGGGCCCTCGCAGGCCCCACGTTCCTGAGATGCCGAAGAGCCGCCGAGAGCAGAGGGGAGAGCTCTGCTCCCGCGGGGGGCCTCTGGAGAGCTCACAGAACTGCAACAAGCCCTGGGCTACCTGCGGTCTCCTGAAGCCACAGGAAGTGTGTGAGGGGCAATCTGAGATTTAGTGAGGTAAGTAACTTGCCCCAGGCCACACAGCTGTTGTGTGGGGAAATACAGGGGACTCTGACCCAGAACCCTTTCTCTTGATCCTTTTGCAATACTGCCCCAAGAGAGAATGTGGGGATCCTCAAGGTCTATTGGCTGCAGATACCACCATCCTGTCCCACCCACTTCTGCTCTGGGAAGGGGCTGATGTTTCTTTTCAGCCACAGGCAATGATGTGGGGCAGGGGGGTGGGAGGAGGGGGGTGGTACAGCTAAGGCCCACCCAGCTTAGGGGTATCCGTGGCCTGAGGGGCCACTGGATAGTGGCTACTGCCGTTCTTAACCATGGAGCAGGCTTTCCAGAACTTAGCACGGCTGTAACTGGGTCTTGAGGTTGCCCTCAAGCTCGGCCAAAGATGGGGCTGGGGGGCAGGGGGCATGTTTAGGGCTCCTTTTGAGGTATGCTAGCAACAGCTGCTCTCCATAAACAGAGTGAGCCCTCTTGGGAGAACGTTAGCTGGTTGATGGGCAGTAGCTCCGGTGACATTCCCATGGAGTATACACATTTCCTCTCCTGTTCCACGCTCAGGCTGCCAGCCCAGGCAGACGCATGGAAGTCGTCACAGGATGACTATGCCGAGGTCACCAAGGCTGTCACCCTTCCCAGGCCAGGTGTCCCACTGTACCCAGGCCTGCTGAGGTTGCCATCGGGCTGCAGTCTTCATATTCGTGACCCTCCAGGGATCTGGAGGCTAGGCCTTGGGGCTCTCCATCATTCAAATTTTAATATCAGTAATGGATACCATTGTTATTCTTATGTAATGACATTATTCATGATAAAATCCTCACTAGGTGCCAGACCCTGACACTTGGTGTTGTGCATATTAATTCTCTCCGTTCTGCCCAGGACACTTGTCAGGAAATCATTATTCCCACCTGACACGCAGAGAGGGCCAGTGTCACAGAGCTTCCACATGGAGGCAAGAGTAGGATCTGAAGTTGGGTCTGTCCTAGCTCTTTCTTCCACTCTGTGCCCTGGGCTTTCTTGGTTAACTCCAGAACCAGACTTGCTGGCCTGTTGTCCCCAGGAGTTAATGAAAGATCCCCAACCCAACAGAGGGGCTCTGAGCCCCGCTAGGTGAGCAATGACGGGGCAGTGATTGGTAGGGCCAGATGAGGTGATGGGGAACACAGAAGGGGAACATGGAGATGGGGGGTCTGGGCTCACAGGGCATGCACACCACCAGCTACACTTACCACCTGAAGGAGGGCAAGAGAGCCCAAAGAGGGGGGTCCCCGGAGCAGATGGAGGAAAGAAGAAGGAGTTACTGAGCCACAAGCAAACTGAGGAAGCCCAGGGCTGAGAGAACATAGCCTCATAGCCTGGAGCACCCACCTGTCACATCACTGTTTGCCTGGTGGTGGGAGGTCACGACCTACCATTTGACGGGTAGGGGCTGCCTGGGCCAAGGAGGGCCACATTCGGACTTACAGGACAGGGTAGCCCCGGGAGTGGCTCTTGTAGGTAGGGGTAGAGCATGAGATCTTTTAGCAACGCCTGGAGTTGACACAGCTGTGGGCGGGGGGCACATCTTGTCTAGCAGACCCTAATTCCCCCGTGCCTCAGCTGTTCTCACTGTCCTGCTTGGGGGCAGGGACCCAGGCAGATCTCAGATAGATAAAGAGCCAAGTCTAGAAGCCAAGTTGCCCAACTCCCAGGTCTGCTTAAAGAACCATGGCCAGCAAGCAGGTGTCAGGAAGGGGGCTGGAGAAAGGGCGAGCCCCAGGACAACATGGGGTGGGTCAGTGAGAGGACACGCCCCTTTCCTGCCTCCCCCAACTCACATGTCCGTGCAGGTCCGTGTTGAGCAGCATCAGAGCACAGGTGAGTGTGTGGATCCCATCTAAATCAGAGATGGTGGCATCCTCAGTGTGAGGACCCAGTTCTTCTCCAAACCCAGCCACCCAACTGTCTCCTGACAGAGCCAACCTGGTAGCCTTGGAGACAGGAAGAGGCCAGCCACCAGCCAAATGCACCTCAGGGCCCAGGACCTATGGGATGCTCCCTGCCCCATACCCACCACAGCACCAGAGTCACTTGCCTGCCCCAGGTCAGGGCCAACCCCTCCCCTCAGAGGGGACGTGAGCACCCTGGGCCTGCTATAGGCCAGACTCCTGGCTCCTGTGACCAAACTCATCTTGACACTCAGACCCAGGAGTGGCTCTGGGTCCTGGACTATGTCCCTACCGTGGCCTGTGTCTCCTGCAATAAGTGGCCTCGTCCACCTGGTCCTGGGACTCAGGTCCGTCCACAGGGAAAGTCCTGCTGCTAAGTGGACTAAGAGGGCCCCACCCCAGGCCTCCGCACCAGGACTCCCACCGCACCAAGAATCAGTGTCGCGATGGGGACCAGGGAGAACGAAACACCACAAGACCAAATCTGGGACAGAGGACTTCCAGGCACGGAGAATGACCACAGGCAAGACATTTGGAAGGTCTCTTGTCCAGCAAGCAGACCCCATTCCAGGTGCCGTAGTTCCTGTATTCCATGTATAGTGAGCAGGACAGAAGTGGCAGTTGGCAGGGGTGGGGGGGAAGTCGGGGCCCCGCGGAGCAGCAGCCAGGGCCGGCAGCCATACCTTCCGAGGTGCTGTCCTCCGGGTTGCACTGGCAGTACCGGCGGGAGAAGTGCGTCAGGACCCGCTCACGCTCCTGCGTCTCCCCCATCAGCGGGAAGGCCTTCAGGAAGGTTCTGGAGGGCAATTCAAGGATGCTGACGACCTCCAAAGTCCCTCAGTCAGTATGGCTCCTCACCCAGGGCAGGAATCCCCACCACCACCACCACACACACGCGCACGCACCACATAAACCCGCCGGAGGGAGCCAGGGCTCCCGTGCCCCAGCACCTTCCCCAGGATAGCTTCTGGGGTGTGGAGGCTAGGGGGCTTTAGAATTTCAGCCCTCAGTGTCCTCCAGGAAGTAGGCAGGGGACAGAGTGTGAAGAACAAAGGCAGATGAGCCCGTCAGCGCTGCCGTCAGCCCTTATTCAGGATGAATGCCCACTTCTCTCTCCCTCCTCTCTGGCGAGGTCTGCACAGGCCACACCTGTCCCCCCAGACTGCTGCTCCTCAGTCATTCCTGCTCCTCACCGGATGTGCCACCGGCCAAGCCCCAAGCCCCACCTGGGCCTCCCTCAGCCTTCCCCCACCCCAAGTCTGAACTGCCAGTGACTTGTTCATCCTTGATCTCAAACCCTCCTCCTCCTCTGCCCTCATCATATGCCCAGCACACTCACAGCAGCCTCCAGACCGGGGCACCCCTGCACCTCCCCGATGCGTCCTCCCTGCAGACACTGAGTGGCCTTTCTAAACACACATGCAGTTGAGACTCACCCTTGCTTAAAACCTCTCATTGGCTCCCCAGAGCACTCAGGATAGCACCAAGCTCCTCCTGCTCTGTCCTTCCCAGGACATGTTCCTACCACCCTCCTGTCCCTCCATCCTCCCCCTCACCTGTCTCCCATACCATATTCACACCCTGGACAGGACAGGCACCTTCACGGCTTCATGCCTCTGGGGAGGCTGAAGCTGTCTGCAAGGACCTTCCCTCCTCTCCTGGGCAGCTCTGCCCCCCTCTCCTGGCCCACTTCAAAAGCCACTGGCTCTCAGGGGCCCTAAAAGTTGATCCCAAAACCACAGGGGCTGGGAGATGGGGCCTAGGCACACTTCTTGGAAAGAAAAACTGCAAACTGAGCGAATTTGAGCCTCTATCTATCCAGGGTTCCTGAGACTAGTTCATTCCTAATTTCAGTATGGTTCATTTGGTTTCTGGAAAGTCCACTTTGCTTTATGCTCTCTCCTGCTGCTCCTAAGGCACCCTGGGCCCTGTGAGCCCATCTTGGCCAGCCCTTACCTTCTGAGCCTCCCAAGGCATCCCAAACTACAGACCACGCTCTTCTTCAATCCCAGTCAGTTAACAGCCATACAAAAACACGCTGTCTGCCATCTAGCCCCCCCTTCCCCGCCCTGGTCTCTCCCGTTCCCTGTTCTCTTCCTCCCATCTGGCACCCAGCTCTGCCCCTCCCTCCTCTAACCACACTCCACTAGGACTTTTTAAAATCCATCCCCCGGGCGCCTGGGTGGCTCAGATGGTTAAGCGTCTGTCTTCGGCTCAGGTCATGATCCCAGACTCCTGGGATCGAGTCCCGCATCGGGCTCCCTGCTCAGCGGGGAGCCTACTTCTCCCTCTGCCTCTCTCTCTCTCTGTCTCTTATGAATAAATAAATAAAATCTTTAAAAAAATAAAAAATAAAAAAATAAAATCCATCCCCCATCCCAGCCTTGACCTGTTCTTTCTACAAGCCATCCATCCCAGCTCCCACTCCCCAGTCCAAACATTCCTCCCCCAAGGGTCCTCACCAAGCCCCAGTGTAACACAGCCACCACCAAACTTTGAGGCGGCCCCCAGGGTCAGCCTCACCACTGCCTACCCACTCCCCTGCTCTTTGGCACCACCCATCCCTCTACTCAATCCTCTGGATGACCCCTCACACCAATCTTTTCCTTTGGCCCCACTGCCCACCTCAGGCCTATCCTCTCCCACCTCAAGCCTGTCCCCTCCCACCAGACCTTCTTCAGAAGCCTGCATGCCTCCAGATCAGAGGCCACCAGCACTACCCCCCAAAATACTGCTTTACACCCAGTACCTTCTATGGCTCCCCAGTGCCTTTGCGGTTGAGCCTGTATCTACTGGGCCGGCATACAAGGTTTTCCAGCACAGCACCCAGGCCTCCGATCATGACCTGACCCACTGAACATCTTCTCCCACCGCTCTCCCTCATCCCAAAGCAAACTTCAGACTCAGCCCAGGACAGAGCACCTTGCAGCAGACCAACACCTCCCCTGAGAACCTGAGATAAGCCAGACAGAATGCATCTCGCTTAAGCTCTCTGGAAGCCACTGGTGCCACAAGGACCACAGGGCTAGACTTCTGGAGAGGAGAGAGCTGAGGTGAGGGGTTCACGTATAGCTGCTTTTTCCTTGGGGGCATTGCTGATTATGGGCAAAGGCAAGAGGCAGAAGACTTGGTGGCTTCACAGAGCTGAAGACACAAACCTGGAGACCTAAGGGACCGTGACTATACAGCCGGTTTTCCCTTTGAGACGTCTGCCAAAGTCTGAAGATGTGAGGGGCAGGATGCTAAAAAGCTAAGCAGAAAGCCTCTGAGAAGTAAAGGGACTGGGTTTTGTTTTGTTACACTGAGGAAACACAATTAGGATTCAGGACCCACCAAAGGGAGAGGCCCCAGGGAACACACTAGACTTCTAGTGGAAAGCCGATGGGGGATCCCTGAGTTTACCAAACTTTGGTGCAGCCTTCCCTCAGCTCAGCCGTGGTTGGATTAGGAGTGCAACCCCTGCCCCCCTCTAACTGCCTAGCAAAGGACAAGGTAAGCCCTCACTGGAGGAAGATATAATAACCTAGAGCCTAATTCCATACAAAACACACAGCATCTAATAAAAAAATTACTGGGTTGCAGAGAGACAGGATGTATGACACAAAACTAAGAGAAGAGACAAGAGAAACAGATGTAGATGATTCCAACGATACAGACACTGGGATGAGCAGGCTTTGAAATAAGGACTTGGAAATAACTAGGATTAGTATGTTCAAAAAGAGAGGGAAAGATGGAGCAAATGAGTGAAAAAAATGAGAAATTCCCCCAGAGAATTAGAATCTATTTTGTTTTAATTTTAACAAAATGAAAATTCTAGAACTGAAAAACGTAATAAAAAGTAAAAACTCAGTAAGTGGACTTAACAGCATATTAGACACAGAAAAAAGGGTAAGTGAACTAAAAGCAGGTCAACAGAAAATATCCCAAGTGAAGTAGAGAAACAAGAATGGAAAATACATTTTTTAAAGTGTAAGAGACATGTGTGTGGGACACAGAAGATCTAACATTTGGGGACCACTTAGCTCAGAGATCGCTGTCCCCCCACACCCCAAGGACTGCGGCATGCTGTCTCCCGTGGGCCCTGCCACCAGGGGCTGCTAGACACCGGGCTGCACTTTATTGCACGCACACACACACACCACCACCGCCCCCCCCCCCCCCAGAGCCTGCACCTGACGCTCCTGAAGGCTACCGTCTGTGTCCAAACACCAAGAGGACCTGAGGTCAAATCCCGTTTTTGCCATCTCCTCCCTCAGTGACTGCAGGGAATCACTTCACCTAATGGCTGGTTCTTCATTTGTGAACAGCAATAACACCTACCTTCCAGGGGTGTAGTTAGGCCAAGTCGGAAGGGTGCGGAAAGACCTATTGCCTCTGGCAAACAGGAAGCGCTCCATGCAGGCAAGCCCTTTGCCCTTCGGCTCCCAAAGCCTCACGACGGCATTCCCACCTTCCTGCACTCAGCCCACCGCAGAGCCAGGACTCACTGGGGCCCCGGGCTGCTGCCGTGCTCATGGCCCCTTCTCCACAGCCTTCCCAGGGAGGTCGAGACACTCGCCCAAGGTTGCACAAGCAAGTTTATGACAGAGCTGGCATGAGAATCCAGGTGTGTGGCCTGTACCCCGTGGGGACACCGCCCCATCCCAGCCCCACTGACCTGAGCGCTCGGTCCAGAGTCAGACCCGAGAAGTCGAAGAAGCTGAGATACTCCCCGGCCACCAGCCTGCTGAACTCATTGCTGTCAGGAGAGCATGAGGTGTCCATTAGAAGAGAGCACCGCTGGCCACAGGGGCACATGTGCAGTGAGCCCTGGGGCACCCTGACCCACCCGCCCGACCTGCCTGTCCCTAGGCTGCCTCCCCCTGCCGGCCAGTTGGGCTCTGACAGTCCAGCCTGCCTTGGGTTGGGGGTTCTGGAAGGCTTCCTAAAGGAGATAATGTCTCTGTGAAGACAGCAGACCTATAATATAGGCCAGTAAGAGCCAGGGAGGTGAAGGGAGTAGGGGAAGGGGTGATGCAAAGCGTCCCCAGTAGAGGAAACTGCACATGTCCAAGTAGCTATCAGCAGGGCCATGTGGCCAGAGCCAGAGAGCAGGACCGGTGGCACCAAGAGATGAGGTAGGGAGCAGGGCCCGAGGGCCAAGGGAAGGATCAGTAGTGTTTGGGAAGGGTGTGAAGAAGGGAGGAGTTGAGCGAGCGGGTCAGATCTGTGTGTGCAACACGCCCACTGAGTGGAGACTCCTGGGGGCTGCAGCGGCGGGTTCCCGGAGAGACAGAGAGTTTGGGGAGGAGAGGGATTTCAGAAGCAGAATCCATGGGCGAGGGAATGGTGCAGTGCATGACCCAGGAGGTGGGCCTGGGGGGAGGTGTCCAGAGCTGGACATCAGGTGGGGCCAGATGTACCCACGTGAGAGATGTGAGCTGGTTAATGACTTGGAGAACGGGGATGAGCCCAAGCGAGAGGAGGGTGCAGACCCAGGACGGAGATCAGAGGAAGCCCCTCTTAGGGCGGAGGCCAACTGAGGAGAGAGAGGGAGCCACAGAAGGGGACTGAGGAACAGCAGCTGGAGAGAGCTAGGGATGCAGTGTCCCAGAGGCCGAGAGAGAGAGAGAGAGAGAGAGAGAGAGAGAGTGTTTTGAGAAGATAGGAGTGATGAATTCTTGTCGGAAAAGAGAATGAATTTCTACCTGAACCTACCCAAGCCCGGAGCTCTCCCTCCCATTTACAGGAGACTTGGGACTGGGGAAACAGGGAAAGCATGACGTAACTCCATGGGGACACCAAACCCAAATCGTGGAAAATTCTTCCTGACAAACGGCTCCATTTCTTCAACAGATACATGGCCTTAAGAAAAAGGAGGCAGCCTGGCAGACTATTGATTAAGAGACATAAGAGGAAAAAGAGAGAGAGAGACTCAAGAGACATATTTGCCAAAGGTAAAGCATGTATCTTGTTTGCATCCTGATAGGAAGAAGCATTTCTGACACAGAATATTGAACTAAGACTAAATGTTAGAGATTCTATGGAATTTTCATTAGTTTTGTTAAAAATTATAATGGAATGATGATTATATTTAAAAATCCTTATCAGTTAGAGACACATACTAAAGTATTTATGGATCAAATGATAGAGTGCCTAAAATATGCCTTAAAATATTCCAGCAAAATGGTGGGGGGGGTGGGGAATGTTGTTAACTTTGAAGCTGAGTAATGGGTTATGTGGAGGTTTAATATATTTTCTCTGTTTTTGTGTATGGTTGAAATTTGCATAATAAAAATTTTACTTAAGGAAAAAGAAAGGAGTGGGCTGTGTCTGCAATGTTGAGGAGGGGTAAACTGAGGCCAGGTAGCAGCCACCGGATTCAAAGACAAAGGCTGCTAACTTGGCCCTGGCCTAGACCGGCTGCTGAAGGCAGAGGGTGGGGGAGAAGCCTGCCCCAGGGGCTGAATGTGGAGAGGGGGAGTGGACCGAGGCCACCCAGGGCAGAAAACTCAAGAATTCTGGCTGCCAAGGGGCTAGGGGAGTTGAGGAAGAATTCTTGTTTTCAGATGGGAGAGACTTAGGTGCAGTTAAGTGCTGATGGCTACTCTTGTCGAGGAGAGGCTGAAGGACCGGAGGATGCAGATCGACCATAACCTAGGCTCCTGGAGAATGTCATTTGGTTGGGGGTGGGGGACGCAGCCCAGTGGGAGAGGTAGGGCTTCGAAGTCAGATGTGATGTCTGGGCTGGGGCTGGGAGGCAGGCCGGAGCAACGTGGAGGCTGAGAAGGGTAGAGGAGGAAGGGGGGAGAGAAACTAGGGAAGGGTCCCAAGCAGAGCTGACCTCAGCTTTTTCAGTCAGTTTGGACTTGGGGCCTAGGGGCTAGACTGCCCCTTTGCCTTGAGAGCGGTGACTGCCTCCCCATCCCAGAACCTAAATGTGGGGATGGGAGGCCCCCTGGAGGAAGGGCAAAGGCAGGTGGCCATCCTGATAGAAACACTCGGGGTGTGCCTGCTGACTCCCTGTCTCAGAGGCCCTGTCTGTCCCCCCACCCCACTCCATCCCCTGCACCCTCCCCAGCACTCCCATCTGGCTAGTTCCCTTTCCCCAGTCCCAAGGCCAGGGTTGTGCTTTGCCGGCTTCAGCCCCCTGATCCAGTCCCAACAGACTGAGAATGGGGTCTAATGAGGGCCAGGAACCCAGCCCAGTCCCAGGTTCTCCTCTTCCCGGCCCCGCCCCCCCTCTCTGTCCTCACTACCATCCTCTTGGTCCCATAACCCCAGGCCACATTGCACCCCCCAGCCCCAAGGGACCACCCCGCCGCCACCTCCCCTCCCCGAGAGCTTGGGCCTTCGCCCAGGCAGCCCAGAAAGGAAACAGATTTAGGGCAAGACCAGGAATGAGGACAGTGGCAGGAGGAGGAGCTCTTGGGGACTATTGGGAGCCCCCCCAGGCATCACACCCCCCTGACAGAAGTCACCCACACCTCCTTCAGGCTGAGGAAGACACAGGGTTTGCCCAGGGTGGGGGGTATGGGAGACGACTCACTTCTTGCCTAGCTGCCGGGCGACATCACAGCGCTGAAAGCCCTCGAGGTGGTAGAGGCGGCGGGCCAGCCGGCGAGCGGCCTCACTGACCCCCTGGCACCCGTTGGCCAGTGCGTCTGTGCTGCCAGGCTCCAGCCCCTCCGAGCTGCTCAGCTCCGAGTCTGAGTCTGAAAAGCCATCCTTTAGGCTGGGGTCGCTGCACAAGGAAGGTGGGGGCAGAGAGAAGGGGATCAGAGGCCCAAGGTCAGAGGCCCAGGAAGAGTCTGGGACGTCTCCCCAGGCCTCTGAAAATCCATGCAGGGGCCAGAGCAGGGGGAGAAGCTCCACTGTATCAGGAGGGAATCAAGTCAGACTTTTAGAAGAGTCCCTCAACGAAATCACTACAAGCTACACAACCCACAGAGCACACTGCCCTGGCCCCACCAGGGCTGGAAAGGCCTGGAAGGGCAGAATGGAACCTCAGGACCGGGGTGGGGAGTCTGGGTACAGAGGAAGGACACCACGACCTTGGAGAGGGCTTGTTCCTCTGGGCACTGGGTTGCCCTGACCTGCTGTGCCTCCTCTCAGTCTCAGTTTCCCCATCTGCTCAAAGGTTCTCCCAGTTCCCAGCCTAGGCTCTGCCTCACCTGGCTGAGTTCAGCAACTTGTCTGTGTCCTCCTCCTCCTCCTCCTCCTCCTCCTCCTCCTCCTCCTCATCCCCACCTGGACCCCGGGGTCCATCTTCATGGAAGCCATTGGGCACGGCTGTGAGAGACAGGCGGCTCAGGACGTTCTCTGATCGGCTGCTGGAGATGGAGCACCGCAGGGGGCTGCCCAGCCCCCCATCACCACCAGCTGCTCCCATGTCCCCCTCAGACCCCATGTCCCCAGTGCCCAAGCCAGCCCCCGGCTCAGGGCTATCACGGGCCCGCTGCTGGATGAGGGGTGTCAGGGGGGCCTCAAAGCTGACGCAGCTGTCACTCTCGTCCGTGAGGCTCAGCACGTCCAGGGAGTCAAGGCTGCTGTACTGGGTGCCCCGCAGCAGCTCGGACTCCACGATCTTCTCAAACGTGGCACTGAAGCCATCCCGCACATCTGGCTCTCCAGGGCCGCCCAGCCTGTGGGAGGCAAGGACCAGTCACCATCCTGCTGTGGGGCCCCCCGTTACAGGGGCTGGGACTGCACCAGTCTGTGTCTGGGAGCTCCTCGGGGGCAGGAGCGGGCATGGATTGTGTCCTGTTTATTCTTTCAGCCAATATTTATTGGGCACTGGGTGCCAGATGCTGGGCTGGGTACTAAGGTACAGCAATGAAAAAAGACAGGGGTGGTCCTCCCCAGTGCCCGCCCTGTGCCTGGCCCAGAATAGGCATCATTTATTTGTCTAGATGAATGAATGGGAGGCCTCTTCCTCCACTGTGGCCCGGGGGCTCTGCCTCCAGGCTTCCCTGGAGGGGATATCCCCCAGCACAACTAGGGTCATGCTGGCTCAAAATTTTGCTGTCCAGACAACCTGGGAGGCTCTCGGCATGGCCGACCACCCTGCAGCTCTCAGGCTTGGCCTCAACATCACCTCCCCAGAGAGACTGAGGAGGGCAGGAGCATGTCACCCGCCCCAGTGGCCCCTCTCCTTATTCTCCATCCTCAGGGTATCTCCTGACTTCCTCCCAGCCCCTGTCAGCATGTCGCATGGTGTGTTCCCTGTTTCCCATCTGTTCCCCAGTCCCACCCCCCACAAGGCCAGGGAACACCGGCACACAGCACATGCTCAGTAAACCCTGCTGAATGGTGCGCTGGTTGAATGCACAGATGTTTGTCACCCCCCTGGCCTACCACACCACCAAAGCCACTGCAGGGCCCTGGCCTGTCCCTGCAAGAGGCCTTTGGGCTGGCAGTTCTTCTGCCACAGTGCCCTTCCCTCATGCTGAAGCCCTCCTTCCTCATCCCTTTCTCCATGAGGTCGGCCCTGAGCACCCTATTTATAACCAGGACCCGCCTCCAAACACCTCAGCTCCTTTTTCCTACTTCATTTTTTCCAAAGCACTTACCCCCCTTCCTACATACTACATAATTATTACTTTTATGAATTATTATCTACCCCCCCAGACCATAAGCTCTGTGATAGTAGGAATTTTTGTATGTTCTTGTTCACTGATGTATCCCCAGCACCTAGAATAGAGCATCACACAGAGATAAACTGAGGCATCCAGGGAGGATTCTTATCCACGGGGGAGATGCACCGGGAAGACAGGTAAGGAAGAGGAGACACTGAAAAAGAGCGAGATCAAGAGATACATATCTCTGCCCTTGGGGGAGCTCTCATCTCGCTATCAGAGCCATGAATGGTCTCCCTCACCCCACTATCTCCCACCCTCTCATGCACCTGAGCAGACCTGAGAGGTGGTTCTGATAGAGGCTTGAAGACCATTAGCCCAATCTCCAAACTTCCATCTGCCCGCACCGTCAGCCATCTCCAATAAATATGCCACCTAAACACCAACAGTACACTCCAAGAAGTCCCAGACCCTTGTCTGCACCCCACTGCCAGCCAGGTGGCTTCCCTAGGACCTGTCTGGATGGAAACACTCACGGCCACGGGATGCCTGGTACACACAGGCACCCAACCTCATGTACTCACATTCCTATCCGCAGAGCTAGGCACACTCAGCCCCAGACCTGGACATGCAGACCCAAGTGTGTACCCACAGCTGCACATGCCAGGCACACACAACCCCCCACACACACAAAACCACATAGACCCATGCACATCCACCTGTTCACACACTCCTATATCCACAACAATGCACAGGCCAGACATACATGTGCATGCCACCTGTGCACTCTTGCTTGTCCAGGCCAGGACCCACAGCTGTGCACACTAAGACTTCTATACACTTTCTTTCTCAGCCCACCCTGAGGTCTTCTAGACATTCCCCTGTCCCATCCCCTCCTCCTCATCCAACTAGCACCTCCAAGTCATGCAGGTCTCTCCATCTCCTGCTGACGATAATAGAAATGGGGCTGTAACTCCAGTAAGTAGGACTGAAGTGAGATTCCTGGTAGAACCTCCAGAGGGTACTCAAGTGAGAGGTAGCTGGCAGGGATTAATCCACAAACCCTACTCTTCTGAGGTCAGTTACAGAATTGGGAGATCTTCATCTCCGGGAAACAGAGGGATGGACCAGATGACCTTCCACATCAAAGCATTTTGGAACTCTACTGCCCAGCCTGGGTTGGAGGGTGTGTGGTCCTCTAAACCCACACGGATACAGCCCATGATGGTTTGGAGGGCTTTGGGGGTGGGAGGCACAACAGGCCTGCTGGCCTTTGAAATCTAATGGCTCTATCCTTCCAAAACACCCAGAAGCTGGACAAAACAGGAATATGAAATTCCCATTTTATGGAGGAGAAAAACAAGAACCAGAGAGACTAAGTATCTAGACCCAGGCCACATAACACTGGAGCAGCCAATGTAGTGAGCCCCCAACCCAAGGCACCCACTTACCCCAGCTGAGGTTCCTCAGTGTCCAGACAGAGATTCCTGGAAGCGTTGTCCCCCTCTGCCAGCCCACCAGCCCTCCAGGGCCTGGACTCTGCAGAATCTTCTAGAATATTTGAGTCTAGCCCCAGGACTAGGCCATTGGTGAAGGAAAGGCCAAGGCTGAGGCCATGGAGGGCCATGTCTGGGCCCTGTGTGGACTCCTCAGTGTCCACCAGAGTGCCCCTCATCTCGTGCCCTGGGCTGTTGTCGCTAATGTTCAGGTCCTGACTGTGTGCCATTCCATTCTGGACCCCAGGTTCTTCCTCAGGCTCCAAGCTGGGGTCCCAGGCAGCACCACCTTCCCCAGGTAGTACAGATGGAAGCTTATCCTCATCCATGGTAGCCGCTACTTCCTCCCTGTGCTGACTGCTCCTGGGACTCGCCTAGATCTGGAAGCGAATGAAGAGATGAAGAGGTGAGTCAGACAGGGCAGGTGCTGAGGGGTCTAAAGCCCAGCAGAACCAGCACCAGGCAGCCTGCCTGGGGACAGGAGGATGGCGGAGATGATCTCAGGACCTCCTGGCTGGAATATGGGTTTGGGCTGTGGTGTCCTCAGGCAGTAGCCCCGCTCAGGCCAGCCCCACTCACCTCTCCCTGACCCGCATTCACCCTGTGTGCCCCAGTCCTGCCTTCCCTGTTACCTCTTACGTGTCTCTGTTGTGCCCTGCAGAATCCACCAAAGCCCTGTGAGAAAGATCCAGGTTGGGAGGAGCTAGGGAAGGGTCCAGGACTTCTCCAAACCCCATCCCTTTCCTGCTGCTGTGTGAGGCAGACAAAACTCCAGGCTGACAGCAGCCAGTCCCCTTGTTTCTTTCCATGTTCTCACCCTAACTCCAGAAGCCAGAAAAGAGTGTATCTGTGGGTGAATGGAGGGAACTGAGCTGGGGCTGCCTTTATAGGGAGATTTAAGAGAGGAGGCAAAGAAGTCAACAGAAATACAGCTTCGTCAGAACCAGACACCAACCCAGAGAAACCAACCTGAGGCCCTGCGGCGGCCATCCCCAGGCACAGCGTGAGGCGCTGTCCAGGGTGCTGGGCGGGTGAGGCGCCACCCAGGACCCTCGCCTATAGCCAGCCTGACTTCCCCGCCAGGAGCCCAGCGCCCTGGCTGTGCAAGGAGAAAGGAGGAGTGGGCCCGGGGTTCCCCTCCACACCGGGGCCCCCAGAGCTTACCCAGCCTTGAGGAGGGATGCCATGGGGCATTCTGGGGAGAGCACCGGAAGGGGAGCTGGGCCCTGCTCTGCTCGACTCACTGTGTGACCGCCTGTGGGTCCAGGTTGGGCCTCCTTACTGCCCCAGCCATGCCAGCCCCACTCCCCTCCACCCTGCTTTGGGTCTGTACCTCCTCTTAAAATGAGGAGACGCATTTCACCTGCCATCTCCAACCCTTCCCCCCTTTTAAAGCTGATCAAAACCGGCCATTTCCCAGAGGTTTCCTGCCCAGATGAGAGGGCAGATGCAATGGGATGCGTTCTGGCTCCCCCTCAACCCTGTCTCTGCCCCTGGCCCCACCTAGTGTAAGCTATTTCTGCATCACCCCACCCTACCCATGACCTTTGTTATCAGGGATACAGACCAGCCCCTCCAAACAACTTCCTTCCTTCCTTCTTCGGGCCTCAGCTTCCTCCAATACCCCCAGGCTCTTCTGGAGAAAGGGTCCTGAGGGTTCAGGAGAGTCTGGAGGAGAGGGACCAGTCAGCCTTCTGGGCTGCAGCAGAATAAGTTGCAAGTACAGCAATAAGAATTTAAGTGAGGACCATCCTTCTTTTACTTGCCTGGTCTGAAGTGTCACCTGAGGGACTTGTTAAAATACAGATTATGAGGCCTTCCCCCAAACCTCCTAAACTAGAATCTATAGGGGTCAGATACAGCACTCTGTTATTGTTTTTAAAGAGTTTAGAACAATGAGTTAGACTCCAAGAGGAACTTTCCCCTTAAAGAAGATGAGCCTGGATAGGAAGGTCAGTCTACTTCTCTGGGGACTTCCAGGCCCTGGAGGGGAGATCTGCCACTACAGGACCACTTAAGATTCATTTAACCCTCGGTTTTCACACATGGAGAAAAGAGGGCAGGGTAGACAGGGATCTGGGGCCTCAGCCCACCCACCCTGAGCATTTCTCCTAGAGTTTTGAAGAGTGCATGAGTGTAAGATTTTACTTCAAACAAAACAAAACAAACAAAAGAAAAGAAAATGAAACAACAACAAAAAAAGAACATCTACAGATTCAAAAAAACTCTGAAGAATCCAGGCAGTAGACTATCTGGGCCCTGATCCTAGGACACCGGGGACCCCAAGGGGCTCGGCCCTAAGTGAGGGTTTCTTTCTGGTCTGCCCTAAATCCCTGATGCTGCAGTTGCTATTTCAATCTGTTCCCTCCGGTTGTGTACTCAGAGCGGGGAGAACAGGAGGTCATCTCCTCAACTGAGACTTTGTGGGGGGGAGGATTTCTAAAGGAAAGAGGAGGGAGAGTGGGGACTTTTGGCTTGCTGCCTGCATTCTAGCCCTCTGGCCTGCTTTCTAGTCCAGGGGCCTGGATGCCCATTGGATCTGGGGCACAGGGCTTCAACCCAATTCCACCAGGGTGCCTCAAGCTCCCACACCACACATGGAGGTTGAGCCCAGCAGGACCAAGTGCCTCCCCGTTGGCAAGGGCTCTGTCTGAGGTCTCAGTGAAACCTGAGACTTGAAAGCATAAGTGATTTCCCCTTATGCTCATGCTACACCAACCCCAAAGCCAAGGTTATGAACAAATCAAGGACATCTTGGGAGGCCCCTACCTCACCCCCACAATGTCCAGCAGCTGCCTTGGGCTGGCTCCAGCCCTACCTGCCCTGCCTTGTCCTCCTGCAGCTGGGAGTGGGATAGAGGTTCTGCCAACACCGGGCACTGGGCCGTTTCCTCAGTTTCTGGGGGTGGGCAGACAAGGGGCAGCATTGAGCTCCACTCTGGGCGGGGGGCCCAGAGTCCCTGCCTGGGCTGAGGGCCAGCTGAGCCCAGAAATAGCTGAGCCAGGATACCCCCTCTCTTTCTGAGCCCAAGAGAGGGGTGCATAAAGGGGGGCTTCAGGTCAGAGGTGCGAAACAATACCCCGAGCCTTCACTCTGAACCATCATGTGCCTGAGATGCATCACTGGCCTTTATGAACCCATCTGTAGAATGGGAGCATCACCTCTGCTCTTCTTCCCCAAGGTTGGTAGGAGAGCTTAAGGTCATGAATGCAAAGAAAGCAGAAATCCAAGGAAGAACAAACTCCTATAGAGATCAAGGGAAAAGGCAGCTATGATCCACTCTTTCCACCACATTTGACAAATGGAAAGACTGAGGCACAGAACCAGGAAAGGCTGTGCCCAAGGTCACACAGCTGAGCAGCTGGCTCTAGAACTCAGGAACAACTTCCTTCTGCACCTGGATGAGCTGGAGGTGCAGGATGAGCCCCCAGTTTCCCAGGCCCTCCGTCAGATCCTCCCACAAGATCAAGGGCTCAAATCTTCAACCAGGAGACTCTGCCCGAAGCAGTGACCCTGCCCCCTCCAACCCTGCTGGCAAGAGCAATGGAGGAAGTACAGCTGGGCCACAGGGCACTGATCCCAAGCAGAAGCCTACAAATGACAGGCTGGCAGTGGCTAGATCCCCTGCATTCTCTCTCAGCATAAACCAGGCCCTGCTCCAAGCAGGGGCTCCTGCTACCCATTGCCCTTGAGATGACCCTGGGCTCAGTGACTTCTTTTTCAGCTCCAACTAAGGTGGACCCGGGATGATAATGGAACACTGGCAGGGCCAGGGCTAAATGCCAAACTAGCCACTTTCTGGGTCTCAGCTGTGCCTAAGACAACCCTGTCCCCCTCCTCACTCTCCCCATGGCAGCTGGAATGAACAGTGAAAACACAAATCACATTATATCCTTCTCTCACTCATAACCCTCCAATGTCTCTCACTGCCCTTCGATTAGAATTTATTCTCCTTAGCATGGCCTAAAAAAGCCTGTCTAAGCTGGTTCACTGCCCTCTCCCCAGCCCCCACCCCATCAGCCACACTGGCCTTCTTTCTGCTCCCTGAGCTCATTCCCACCTCAGGGCCTTTGCACCAGCTGTACCCTTGGCCTAGAATGCTCTTTCCCTAGATCTCTAAGTGACTGCCCCTCCTGTCACTTAGGGCTCAACTCCAGTGCTGTCTCCTCAGAGAGGCCCTCTCTCACCACCCTGCACTCTCACACTACTCCATCGAGCATCAGGTCTGCTAAGCATCACTTAGCAGAACCGAAACTCCTTTTTCTATTTGCTTCCTTATTTCCTGCCCATCTCCCTCAGTAGGATGTAAGTTCAGGAGGGTGGGGACTATGTCACATTCACTGTCTCCCCCAGAGCCTAGCACCAAGCCTGGCAAACAGCGGGCACTGTTTTAAATATTTGATGAATGAATAACCTGGAGATTATCATCATCACTGTTGTAAGCAGGGGCTAAGAGACGTTGAGGAACATGCTTAGGGTCACAAAGCTGGAAAGTGGCAAGGCATTCTGCTTGGAATGATGTTGGACTGTCATAGGAATACCTTGTATGGTCACTTCCATGTAGAGATCCAAGTCAGGGACTGTGGGAAGCCCAAGGGAAGGTCTGGAGAAGGGGGCCCAGCAAAGAGGTTCCAGGACCCAACATGCTCTATAAGATAGAGGGGAGAATGCATGGGTACTGAGGCCTGTGTTCATGTCTGTGAGCAAGCATAGGGTGCAGGCATTTTGGGGCACAAACATACATGCACACACACACAAACACACATGAAGGGAGCTGGGCAGCCACTCATGAGGCAGTCCCCCTGGGTGATGGGGTAGAGATGAGGAGCCTACAGGCCTAAGGGCAAGGTTCAGGCCAGCTAGACCAACATTACTGGGCAGCTCGGATTAAAATCATTCTGCTTTGGGAGAAGCCAGGAGCAGAAAAGGGACAACTCATTGCTTCAGGTTAGGGTGGGGGTTGGGGAAGATAGGCACCCACATTGACCACAGCAGCACCCAGTAGCCTCAGGTGGCTGGGTGGGTTTGGGAGGAGATGGGGACACAGGAGGCAGAGCTGAGGTGGGGAACCCATCATGCTGAGTACTACCCAGAACAGGCAAAATCTAAGAGCCCGTGGGATGTCCAAGGGTACTTAGAGGCCAGGCAGGCTATATGTAGAGGGGAGTGGGATCAGAGAAAATCATTCTGGGATAGTGGCAAATCTGAGACGTGGGTTTTGCCTCCAATGTGCTAGTGGAGTTTGGGTAAATGAAACCCCTCTCTGGCCTCATTTTCCCATATACATCAGAGATTCCGAACCATTTTCAAGTCTTGGACTTTGAGCATTTGATGGCACTGCGGATCCCACCCAGACTCTCACATATGTGCGTAACATTTTGAGTATTTTTGAGAGGCTCGAGGACCCCTGAAGCCCATCCATATGCCTTGGGCATGAACTCCACAAATGGGACAGTCTTCAAAGACCTCCCACCTCTGACACTGGACACTCACAGTGAGTTCCATAAGGGCTATTAGCAAGACAAAGAAAATGCTGGAAGTCTTCCATTGTCAGAGCTATTCCCAGCCCCTTGGGAGCCCACTCTGGACACCCCCATTAGTCCCACTGCCCTTCCCCAAACTCCTACTACATGGACTCCCTAGCTCACCTAGATTTTTTTTTTTAAAAGATTTTTTTTATTTATTCATGAGAGACAGAGACAGAGAGAGGCAGAGGGAGAAGCAGGCTCCCAAGGAGCAGAGAGCCCGATGCAGGACTCAATCCCAGGACCCTGGGATCCTGACCTGAGCCGAAGGCAGATGCTTAACCATCTGAGCCACCCAGGCACCCCTCACCTAGATTTTTGCACATGGGCTGGGATTGTCACATACACACATGAAGAGTTAAGTAAGATGATCAGTGAAAAGAGCTGGCATGTGGTAAGTGCTCAGAACAGACTTTGGCCAGTTGTGCCCCATGCCATTCACGGGGTCCAGGTTAAGCTCCAGGACTCCCCCAGGAAAGGGCTGGGCCACTGACAGCAGGAAGTTCACAGGCAGACCCCTCAGTGGAGGCCCTGGTCCCCCATGCTCACCATGCTTCCCCCCAAGCCTCTGTCAGCCAAGGAGTCTGGAGGTCAGAGCTCTAAGCACTATCTCCAGGCACAGACCAGCCTGGTCACATGCCTCTTCAACGTCCCAACTGCTTGGGGCAGGAGGAGTAACCAGGATAATAGGAAGGGGTGAGCCTTGGGAACCTCCCCCTTCCATTCCTCAAGGTGACCCTAATCCCTCCAAACCTACTGGGTCTGCCCAACTTGGAGCACCTCATACAGCGACAAGGGCCTCAGGCTGGGAGTCCAGGACAGTGGGTCAGTGCCCTGACTGTACAGTCAGAAAGACCTGCCTTCGAACCCCAGCTCCACTACCCACGGGCTGTGTGAGCTCAGGAAAGCAGCTCACCTCTCAGAGCTTCAGGGCCATCCTCTGTAAAATGCGGGGTGCTAAGAGCATCGGCCTTGTGGGGCTGCAGGGAGGACTGAAGGAGATGGTGTGGGTGCAGCACTCAGCTCAGAGCCGGGCACAAGCGCTGCTTCCCAGAACCCTCTCTCGGGCCTGCAGAGGAAAGGGCTGGCTGCCCCCACTGGGGATGGAATGCACAGAGAGCAGCACAAGACGTTCAGTGGGCCCTGCAGACATTGGTCCCTGGCAGCCTGTCAAGTGGCTTCTGAGGCAAGGGCTTCAGGGGCCCAGCCTGAGGATGGAGGCAGGAGAATGGCTCCCTCAGGGCCCAGGAAGTGGGCCAGAGAGAGTGCCCCACCCTTTCCTGAGGCAGGTGAGGACCCTACAGTCCAACACTCCCACCCCAGGCCAGGCTCCCTCCTCGTTTCCATCTCAAGGCAAAAGAGCAACCCTAGGTACAGGGCAAGGCCAGGGCCACAGGCTTCCCTGAAAAGGTGCCCCAAGCCCTTCAGGTGGTGCCAGCCAGGGGTTATTAAGGAGCCCAGCATCACCCTGCTTTCTTCCACTCAGTTTGGCCTTTGGGGAACCAGCTTTGCCTTGGGTTGTGGGCATCTGGATGGCCTTCTCTTTCTCATGGTTGGGCAGGCAGTGGTCCCCAGGGCAGGGTGCACATTTGCATCTTATCTGCATGTACCCCTCAGCCTGCTGGGACTTTCAAGCGCCCCTGGGCCCAACTCTGCAAAGGTCATTCCTTAACATCTCCCCATGTGCTTCTCTCCCCACCCCCCAGCCACTTGGCACCCTCCTTTGCTTAGCATCTGCATACATCGGCATGCTGGTTTGGAGGGCCCTCAACCCTGATGAAACTCACGTCTGCTGTCAAATCCCAAGTTAGCTTTGTAGCTGGGGATTCTACCCCAGCTGACTTCCATACAGGGTGAGCCCTCCGTTATCTGGGACCGCGTGGGACTTGGCTGTTCTGGCTAAGTGACTGGCATTGCTCTGTCTTCCTGGAGCTTCATAGGGTACCTGGGACTCACTCTGCTTCTTGAGCCCCATTTGACCCATGAGCCTGCAGACTGAGAGTTCAACACCAAGGGCTATAATGGACTGAGCAAGCACAAGTCCTCCCAGTCAGCCCTGCCTCAGCTGATACGCCTGACTGAGGGCAGATCTCAGGGCCTCCATCTCTGAGCAGCTGCTGTCTCCAAGTCTGGCTCAACAGCCAAGAGAGATGAACCAAGAAACTTCATCGTCCCTTCTCTCTGCCCAAGTTTTACTTATCCCCTACTCCCTAGATCCTCACATTCTGTCTGTCCACCACTCCCCAAAACCTCTCTACTTCTCTGCATCTTCCCCTCTGACTTTTCCCCCACCCCTCCCCAACCTCTTGATGTTGTTGCCCCACTTGACCCCACCCCTGCGGAATACCCCCTCTCCCCCACTTCTCCCGCCTGCTCCTGTCTCTGCTTTAGGATTTCAGCACAGGGTGTGACAAAGGTTGTGGTCTCCTTGAGGCTGGATGAAGGAAGCAGCATGTGCATGAAGCCAGCAGGTGTGAAATGGGCTGTAGTGGGCCATTCCACTATTGCCGCCCATGCCCATCGTTGAGAGAGTCCCTCCTATTCAGCCATAGCCCACTGCCAGAAGATGTGATGCCTGGTAAACAGCCTCACCCCTTGATGGACAGTACATGGGGCAGGAGAGAAAGAGAGGAGTCAGGAATGACAACAGCATTTGGGCAGGGTGGAACTGCCATTCCTGAGATGGGAAAGACTGGGTGGAGCTGGTCTGGGGAGGAAGATCGGGAGCTCCACTTTGGACAAGTTGAGTTTGAAGGGTCTAGTAGACATGGCAGCTGAGATGCTAAAAGAACTACTGGAGCTCAGAAGAGAGCTCAAAAGTGGGGATATAAATGTGGGAACTGGCAGCACGTAGGTAGGTGTACTTAAAGCCACAGGACCTGATGAGATCAGCACAGGAGTGGATGTAGATGAGGAAGACCAGCCATGCAGGGGCTGGGTCCTGTGACACTGCAGTGTTCAGAGGCGGTGGGGGTGGGGGGGGGGTGAGCAGAAGGACACTGTGTAGGATCAACCACGAGGCCAGAGGCAAACAAGAATGGATGTGCTGGAAGTGAAAGAGAATATTTCAAGAATTGGGAGAAACTGAATGTGTCAGATGCTTCAGATGAGGACTGAGGCTTGGCCACTGAGGGTAGCAATATGGAGGTCAGTGGTGACCTTGAAAAGAACAGTTGGTGGAAGGAGGTGAAAGCCCAGTTGGAATGGAGTCGAGAGAGAGAGAGAGAGAGAGAGAGAGTGGGAGGAGAAGACCAGGAGATAATGAGTCCCGACAACCCTTCTGGGGAGCTTTGCTACGAAGGAGAGCAGAGATGCTGTGGCAGCTGGACGGAGAACACAAGAGAGCCATCTTGTAAGACAGGAGAGACAAGAGCAAGTATCTGCTGGTGGAAGGATCCAGTACAGGAGGAACTTATGCAGGAGGGGGCCCTGGCTTCAGCGATGCCCTCGAGCAGGCACAGGGGACAGGATCTAGCACACAAGGGGAGGGGTAGCCTTAACCAGGGACAGGAACGCCTCACCCCCAGCGACAGGAGGAAGGCAGAGCCGGGGGTGCAGGTGCGGTAGATGGGTGAATGCAGCACTGCGAGTCTGAGAAAGTCTTGGTTGCTTCTATTTTCTCAAAGAAGTAGGAAGCAGTATCACCAGCTGAGAGGGAGGATGGGGAAAGAGGGGCAAGGATGGAGGGTAGAAGACAAAGTGTGAAATAGTCGGCAGGTAGGAAGAGAGGAGATGGACTCAGGACCCATGGTGGGAATGTGGGACAGCACTAAGGACTCTCCTGAAGCTCACAGTTTTGTACTTCAAGTGAGACCAGTCAGGGTAGTGGTTTTTCTCAGCCCCGCTCAGCTGCACGGGTGCAGATGTGGGCGGGCTGGACGTTGGATTTAACCAGGGCTGGGGTTTCACCAAGAAAGTATGAAGAAGCAAATGAGGTAAGGGAGTTGGGGGTCTGCACAGGAGGGATTATCCTGAGTTTTATAGTGGCCCCTGGGCCCACGCTGAAACTCCTTCCCCTGCTGGGGCCTGAGAGCCCCCCACCTGTCCCCTGCTGTGAGTCATGAGTGGCCTTCCCTCTGCCCTCATCCCGAAATGAGCTTCTGAGAGGGCGGCCACAGGTGGCCACCAAAATCTGAGAAATGAGCTTCTCACGCACCGTTCCTCTAACCTGGAAAGTAACGTGGACCCCACACATTCAAAACTGCATCCTCCATCACCCTTCCCAGGCCATCCAAGACAGCTCTCCCCACCTCTAGTCAGACGCCAGTGCCTATCCGTTCGGCCTCCTCAATCTCTCCTTATCCTCCTCTCCACCTCCCACCTGCCACATCTGGGTCCTAGCAGGGCCACCACACCACCGACTCTGTTCCCACCGTGCATTCCCTCTGCGTGCCATACGCAGCAGCCCCGAATCCAGTGCCCTACTTCTCATACTGGGCCACATCATGGCAGCCGGACTGGTCCCTGTCCACCACACTGGCCCTGCCAGTCCCCCTCCATCCTCCTCACACACACCTGTCCCATTACTCTCCTCTCTAAAGCCCTTGGTGGCTCCCAGGGTCTTCAGAGAAAGGGCCAGCTCATCATCCCACATTCCAGGCCCCGCCCCCTTCCTTCCTGCCTTGGCCCCCTCCATTCCCTCTCCCTCACTACTTCCTGCCCCCAGTTGTGGCTCACCCCCACACCACCCCTGAGGTTGGGAGTTCCCTGAAGACCTCATCAGGGTCTGCTGAATCACCCTTCTCCAGTATGTGGTCTGAAGTAGGGGTTCAGTCAGTTTTGCTGACCTGGTGCGTGGATGACCAAGTGGATGAAGCTTCTGGAAGCGGAAGGAGAGAGGAATGGAATGAAACAAAGGGATTCCTTAGCCAAGTGGCCTCACTTCACTGACCACCTATTACAGGACAAGCTGAGGACATCTGCCTCCCGATGAGAAGCACTGAGAAGGAGGCAAACATCACCTATGGGATATTCCTGCCAAAAAATGTTTAAGGTGGATCTACTCATGAGCAAACAAGACAAATTCAGAATGTGGGACATTCTACAGGAAGAGTGACTGGGGCTCTTTAAAATTGACAATGTTATAAAAGACTTAAAAAAGGGGGGGGGGCAGGGCGATTGTTCCAGATTAAAGGAGAAGTAACTAAATGCGATGTGTGATTCTTGATCAAAACTTATTTTTACAACAGCTATAAAGGATATTACTGGTACAACGAGAGAAATTTGAATATGGATTACATACTAGGTTAAACTGCGTCATTGTTAAACTTCTTGAGTATGACAATATATAGTCATTACGTAGAAAAACGTCCCTGTCTCAGGAAATTCATGCTGAATTACTCAGAGGTGAAATGTTATGATGTCTACAACTTACTTCCAAAAGGTTCAGGGAGAGAAACACAAATGTGGGTAAAATGTCAACAGTTGGCAAATCTAGGTCTCCAGGTGAAGGGTATATAGGTGGGTGTTCATTGTACTGCCAGGTGTGACGAGACAAAAAGTCAGGCGGGCAGGAAAGGAGTGGAGGGACACACTCCAAAGAGGGGAGCTCAAGGCCCCACTTGCCTGGGCATGAGTCAGAGAGGCAGCCCTGCACTCCAGCAGGCCACGGCTGGATGCTAGAGTCAGTCGGGGCCAGCACAGCCCTGGAGTGGCTCACCACCTAAAAAGGATCAGATCCCTAGGAAGACTTACCTGTGAGCAAACCCACTTAGAAGGACAAGGGCCCTGCAGGAAACAGCTGGGTCCCAGGGAGACCAGCAAGGCAGCCCTGCCCCACCTCTGCCTGAGCTGTGGCAAGAAGCCA
This sequence comes from Halichoerus grypus, assembly GCF_964656455.1. Classification (NCBI taxonomy): domain Eukaryota; kingdom Metazoa; phylum Chordata; class Mammalia; order Carnivora; family Phocidae; genus Halichoerus; species Halichoerus grypus. The sequence continues at coordinate 119,719,235 of NC_135713.1, forward strand.
GGACCGGCCCAGGCTCACCACTCCCCCCAAACACCCCTCAAGGGGCGACAGTCTAAGTGTATCCTCCTGTGTGAGGAGCCAGGCTAAATATGGAGCCCCAGACATAAGATGCCGCTCAAAACAGATTTTCCTGGAAAAGACCATCTGGCAAAGGATGTCTAGAACATCTTCTGTCACGGGCGGCCGTGTCATTTTCCTGCAGGCAAATGTCCTGAATGGGACTTCTTCTCTAGAAGACCCTCGCTTAGTGCCTCAGTTTCCCCCAAGGTCACTCCCATGCTCCACATGGAAATGCACATAGTCACCTCCCTTCTAAATTGCATCTCTGGGAAGAAGAGAATGAGATTGGGGACACAGGTCCAAGCAGCAGACAGTTCTGCCCAGGTACAAATCCTGAGCTTCAGTATCCACCTCCACAAAATGGGAATACTGGTAGTATGTCCCTCTAAAGGTGGCTGTATGAGAGTACTCAGCCAGCGGGAGTGAAGCTCGGCAACGTAATGTCCCCGCCTCGGAGCCCCTCCCTCTCAGTGCTGTCAATATATTTCCCTATACACTGGGGAAAGGGGGCTCTTGGGTGGGCAGGCCTCTCCTCCAGAGATAGGAGGTGAGTAGGGGAGGCCAGCTGGCCCATTTTACTGATTCAGAGATCCCAGGTCACAGAACTTGTAGCTTCCCTGGGAGGTAGGGCTCCTAACCTTCCAGGGAAGAGGGTGGAGAATGACTGTATTTGCCCCGGGATAGGGGGTGGGCTTGGAGGTAGTCGTAATGCCTCGTACCCACTCTCCCTCAAGCTGCCTGAATACCCCCCCATTAAGTAGCTCTTGCTTCCAGGGTCTGGAAGAAGGAGCTAGGGAACCTAAGAAAGTTCAAATGCCTCTTCTTGGACCCAGGCTGCCCATCTGCCCTGGCCAAACCCTGAGCCCTCTCCCTGCTCCCCATTCACCCACCCATCAAGCTCAGCTTGGCTTCTCCTGAGCCTGCCAGGAATTTCAGACCCACTTCCATTGTGGCTAGTGCTTCTGTCCCTAGTTTCCTTCCAGGGTCCCCCCCAAGACGGCCCCAAGACAAAGGGGTAGGCTGGGGCAGTGCCCCCCCCCCCGGGGCCTGTGTGGAGACAATGTCCCCTGTTCTGATTCAGGGAGTCCCCAGATCCTCCAGGGACAGCAACAGTCAGAATACCTCCTCTTAGGAGGGGGCCAGCTGGGCAGGGTGGTCCCCACATCTGGATTCCCTGCCCCACCCCAGCCCCAGCAGCGGGCTCTAAGGACCCCTCCCTCCCTGCGGCTGCCACGGCCATTATGTGCCTTCTCAGCCTTGCCCGCTGCCTGCCACGCCCCCATGCAAGCCCCTGTTCCAGCAGCAGAGTCCAGAGCGCGGAAGGCCTGGCCGCCAAGCCAGGCTGTCAAAGTTAGGAAACTGGAAACAGAAATAAATCCTCAAAGCTGCTCAGGCCCCGGCAACCACCCAACACCCGGGGTCCCCTGCCACCAAGCTGCCACTGGCACCCCATCAATGCACACATGTACCTCAGATTATACAAAAGGGGGGGATCCGGAGGCAGAGCCCAGAAGGCAATCCGGCCGGCTGGCCCTGAATGGCCCTGCAGGCTGGCCTGGGGTTCTCTGGTGGCGCCCCCACTCCCTGGCCCAGACCCGGCCAGCCCCGGGCTTCCTCTCACGGCCCCATCTCCATGACAACCGTATCCTTCGGATGCTCCAGCCGCCACGGAATTGATCTCAAAATGTAGCTTTGTTAGCAGACCCCAGCGGGCATGGAGGGCGGAGGGCGGCGCCCTCCAGCATGCCTTACCTCCCCCACCCCCAGCATCCCCTCCTGGCACCCATCCCGACTTCGGGAGAGGCGGGGTCCCAGGGAACGAGGGCCCTGGGGACGAGGTGGCCCCGCGGCCCCACTCACCGCTCCTGGTCCCAGTCGCTGGGTCCAGCCTCTCATGGCGGGGCCATGCGGAGGCCTCCGCTGGACTGACCGTCCCGCTCCGCCGCCGCCTGTCGGGACTCCCCGCGCCCGCTCCAGTCCCTTCAGGTGTCAGAGCCGAGGCTGTGGAGAAGCTGAGCAGAGATGGGGGGACGGACGGCAGGAGGGAGGGAAGGAAGGAGAGAAGGAGGGAGGGAGGAGCAGGAAGGGCGGGGAAGGGCGGGGGGACTGCAGGCGGGCGGTTAGCGGGAGCGGAGCCGGAGGCGACAGCGGCCACTCTGGCTGGCCCGCCCGCCACGCCTCCGCTCCCAGGTCCCCAATGTGTGCCCTGAGCCGGCCAGGGAGGGTGCGGCCAGCCCCTTCCCGCGCAGCCCTGCGCCCGGCCCTTTAAGAAAGTGGGGGAGGGGAGCGCTGCGAGGTTCCGCACCACCCCCCCCCCTTCCAGCCGGCCCCAGCTGTCCTCTAACCCCGGGTCAGACCCAGCCACCGCTGGGGGTGGGGGGGGGCAGGACCCTCAGCATCAGACCCTGAGCCCTCAGGCTCAGCTCAGCCCTCCTCCAGGTGAAGGAGGGAACTGGTCCTTGCCCTGCTCCAAAGGTCTGTTCCTCCACTAACTCTACTCCCCCCCCACACAAGCCCAGAGAGACCCCACCCAGAATGCGGGACATGGTGGCCCATCTCAGAGATCAGTAAACTGAGCCTGCCCTACATACCTACCTACCTACAGAGACAGAGAGAGGCACAGACAGACCTGGGGTATGGGGTGAGAAGCGGGGCTCAGGATAGAAGATCAGACAAAGGAGAGATACACTGAGGGAGGGAGAGGGGAAAGGTGGATCCAGTCAAGAATGCAGACTCCCGGCGCCAGGTCAGGGGAAGGCTACCCAGGCAGAGAGATACAGATGCTGTGGGCTGTAAAAACCATCTCCCAGGGGACCTGCCCCACAGTTCCCCCCATGCTGGTCACTACCTCGAAGACCTTCCCCACTCAGGACACTAGCTCTGAAGAAGAAGGGTGACAAGAATGCATCTGGACTAAAACTTCCTAGCCATGAGGCTCATACAGGGCAAGATTCCACCTCTCACACAGGTAATAATGGGCCCCCACCCGTAGGGATCTACAGAGACCAGAAGCTGGGGGGAGCAGGGGAGGGGGAGCAGGTCTAGTTCCACTACAGAGGGAGATCAGGGTAGAGTCAGCCCTACCACCGAAGGCCACTTTCCACAACTGTCCTTCCACTCCAGCCCCCAGAGTCTGTTCACTGCCCTGGGCTCCTTCCCATCTCCAGATCTTTGCAGGCGTTCCACCCTCTGCCAGGTCAGGCCTTGATCCTGCTGTGCTCAATGAACTCCTATTCAGTCCTCAAATCCCTGCTTAAACGCCCCTTCCTCCAAGAAGCTTTCTGTGACCTTCTTTCTACCTATACACACATACACACACACACACAGAGTTAGGGGCCCTCTTCTTAGAGAGCAGAGGGTGAGAGAAGGGAGAGAATTTGCTGACCTATTCAGGGTGTCTAAGCTGTCCAGGATGGAGTAATTGGGAGATTCAGGGTGTGAGCTGTGATTAGTCTCCTCCCTCTTCAAGCTGGGCCACAGCTGAAGCTGGGGTTTTATCAACCATGGTAGACACTTCTGTTATTACCTGTACATCCACCATGTGCCAGAGTACACAGTAAATGCCTTCCATGTGTTATATTTAACCCCCAGAACAATCCTGCAACCCATTTTACAGATGAGAAAGCTGAGGCCCCAAAGCACTGGCCACTTGCTTAAGGTCCCAGGAGGTCTGACCCTGTGGACAGAGCTGGGTAGTTGAGAGGGCACTCGGGCCACATCGCTTTCCTGCCCATCAAACCCAAGGAGATTGCCACAGAGCCCAAAAACAAGGGGTCCACTCTACTGCAAGTGCCCAGGATCTTCTTGGAGGGCACAGAGGGAACACGGCTTCCCTGCGGTCCTGCCCTCTAACCTTCTGCCCTCTGCTACCTGTAGGCAGGGATGGGTGGCAACCAACAGGAGCCGTGAGCGAAGGAGAGGTGACAAGGCTTTGCTTCCATATTCCCCATGCTCAGGAACCATGACCTCAAGTCACAGCCAGACAACCTTTCTGAGCCTCCACTTCCTCAACTACCCAGTAAGGATGGTAATAACCCCTCTCTTGTGGGCCTGGGGTGGGATGAAAGGAGCTCTTATGCTCAGTGCCCACCCACCCAAGACCTGACCCCCAGATGCACTCAACAGGCTGTGGTTATTCCAACCGTAATGAGTGACTTACTCATGGGATGGATCATTCACTCTCTGTCCACCTAGATGGACTGTGAGCCCCCTGAAGGCAAGGTCTTTCTTGTTCACCACGTGTGGTCAGTACCTAATGCGATAACTATACACAGGAGGAAAGAATAGAGGCAGGGAGGGAGATACAGCCGTCTCCCTGCTTCATCTGGCGCACAGAACCTAGTCCCTGGCCTGGGTCTGCTCCCCATCGCTGGCAGCTCTGGGAGCCTGTTGCACTGGGCATGGGCTGGCCAGGGCCAGAGGCCTGGGCTCTAATCTAACCCTGCTGCTTCCTGGCTGTGCGACCACGGGAGATCCCCTCCCTGAAACTCACTGCACTGTGCGAAGTGCAACTAGCCCAAAGGGCTCGAAGGGCCGTCGCAAGCCCACGGAAGGCCCCTGTGAGAGAGAGAGCTGTGGTGCACTGGACACAGGAGACAGAGTTATGGTTCTTATTCCGTGTAGCTACTTTTGCCTCCTGAAAGAGTACAGCGTCGGCATCTCCCCACCCAGCAGCCAAAATGCACTATATTCCTCAGCATCCCTCCAGGGGAAAAGAAAATCAGCAGCTTCTCCCCACTCCTCCTCCCCCACCTTTCCCCACCACCTGAAGGTGAGTTTCAGGAAGGCGGGTGCTGGAGGCTGGACAGGGGCATGGGGCCCAGTTCCCAGCCCACTTAGCCCAGCACGGCCCCTGCCTCAGTAAGACCTCTACCTGACCTCCTGCCCCCCACCCCCGACCCAGGCAGGGCCTCCTCCTCTTCCTCAGCCTGAGCAGAGTGGGGCATCCCGGGAGGAGAAGAGGCCAGGACCTGAGACCCACCACCTGGAGGAAAGCATATGGATCCAGAGGAAGCTTGGCCCAGAGAGCATCTGCAACACCCAATGCTCCCATCTTCTAGCTGGTAGACTGAGGCCAGGAGATGAGAGGCTGTGTAGGGATTCCCCAGCCAATCCTGGAGTGCTCGGTGAGCACCTACTATGTGCCCAGCCATGCATCAACCCTGCCCTTGCCCCTTCACCCCCAAGATAAAGGCCCCAGCCCACCTGTCCAGTGTCCTCTCCCAACACCTCACACCTCAAATGTGATGCCCTAGGACCCCACCCACCCTCATACACCCTGACCATTTCTAATAACCTTACTTTGCTTATGCTGGTCCCCTGCCTAGGATGACTTCTCTTCACTCACTTTCTCTCGCTAGTTCCTCTCAACCCTCCAGCCCCCCTCCAGCTATTATGCCATTTCTTTTCCCCCATCACAGCAAAGCTCCTTGAAGAAGTTGTCCATGCTCTCCAATTTCTCTCCCATTCTCTCTTGAACTCACTCCCATCTGACTCTCATCCCTTCACCCACACTTCTTCCACTGACACTGCTCATCAAGGTCACCAACACAGCTAATGAGTACGGATATACAGGTTGGGCACTGCACAAAGGCACCTGGGGTACACAAGGGGTGGGGAAGGAGCTAAAATCCAGCTTGCTGTCCCCTCACCATGCTGTACCTGGAACAAGGCGACATTGGGCTGGGGAGAGACACCTTTTCCTTTATACCAAGGTATCTCCCTTCTGCATGCCCGTACACTGGGTCCACCTAGAGGAGCCGGCTCTTTCTCCTTTTTATACAAAGGGATTAGATAGACTTACTGGGGCCTGGTCCTTAGGGACCACTGTGATGTCAAAACCAAAAGTCAATTCTCACACCTCATCTTAACTTATTGGCAGCATCTGCCACACTTGATCAGCCTTCCTCCTCGAAACAGTTCCTCCCGCTGACTTCCAGGACTCCTACTGCCCTCCTATATCCCTGGCTGTACCTTTTCACCCTCCTTTGCTGATTCTTCCTCCACTCCCTGGCCAACAAGTACCAAAGGCCCCAGGTGTCAGTCCTCTGTCTTCTTTTCCAGCTCCCTCTCCCATGGTGATCCCATCTGGCCTCAAAGCCCATCTAAACCCCAAGGATCTTCCTGTGTGATTCTCCAGCCCGAACCTCGTCCCTCTCAGGTCATACCCAATACCTGACCTAAGGTCTCCACAAGGATATGCAAAGAGCAGCTCCAGTTCATCCCAACCAAAAGTGACCTCTTTGCAGATGCTACCACCTTCCTCCCATCAGCTCAGGCTGAAACTCAGGCACCGTCCTTGCCTCCCACACCCCACATGCAAGCCCTCAACACACCCTATGGGATCTACTTTCAAAACAGGTCTCCAATTGGCCACTGCCCATCAGCTCCACTGCTACCACCTGGCTGCAGCCGCCATCGCCCCCTCACTGGTCCCCCTGCTTGCCCCGAGCCCCGCTACCGACATTCCCAACACGGCAGCCAAAGAGATCCTGTTCAATGTCAGCCACATCATGTCACTCCTCTGCTCAAAATCTTCAAACGGCTCTCATGTCACTGAGAGTTAAAGCAAAGCCTTACAATGGCTGTAAGTTCCTACATGATGTGGGCCCCGCCACCCGTCTGACCTCCCTCCTCTCCAGCCACAGGGACCTCCTCACTGATCCTCTAACACATCAGGCACATTCCCACCTCAGGGCCTTTGCACTCACTATGCCCTCTGCCTGAAAGTCCTCCCCCAGGTGGCTGCATGGCTTAGCCCTCACCCCCTTCAGCTCTCTGCCTAAAATACTACGAGTCTCCCCTTGGCCGGCTTGCTTTTCCTCCAGAAGACATCTTTATATCCTGCATGCCTACTTGCTTATTCTGGTTATTGTCTGTCTTCCTACCACCCCTATCATCACTAGACCATAAGCTCCAGGAGAGCTGGAAATTTGTTCTTTCACTTCTGTCCACCCAGGGCCTAGAACATTGCCTGGCCCATAGCAGGCACTCGGTAAAGTGCTCAGATAATGAACACACCAGCAGATAAAGAAAGGAAATAACTACAAATACTAAAGTGTACTCTAAAAACAAAAACGGGGATGTGACGGCCCCTAGTTAGAAGAGTGGGAGTGCCTTCAGCCAGGTGGCCAGAGGAGGCCTCCCTGAGGATGTGCCCCCAGACTGGGCGCCCCCAGACTGGGCACACCCTGTCCCAGCACACAGAGCACCACTACCTTCCCCGATCACAGCACACATCACACTCTGCCATTCCTGTCTGGATAGTCCATGAGGGCAAGGACCCTTCCCACTCTTCTCTGGATCCCCACTTCCTCCAGAGCCCAGGGCCAGCATACAGTAGGCACTCAAAGGGTGATAAAGCCAAAGAATGGATGGATGAGAGATCAGGGACAAAGCCATGCATGAGCCATAGGACTCTGACAGAGCCCAAGGTAGGGAAGCTGTGTGGCGAGGAGCAGGCAGGAAGCCACAGAGGCCTAGGATGGAATCCCTGGGACCTCAGGGTCTTCTCTGTATAATCCCCCGCATCACCTATGACTCCTCTGTTAGCTGAGAGGGAGTGTGGGGAGGAAAAGCTATTCTCACTGGCCGTCCTGTGGCCATGAGGATGATGGTTCATCCATTTGTTCAACAAACATTTACTGAGCAACCGCTGCATCCCTGTGCCAGGCCATGGGCGGGGGGTGGGCAGGGCCCAGGCAAAGTCCCTCCTTCGACAGCTCACAGCCTATTGGATGATTTCCCAGAGGAAAGAGCCCCTCTTCTATCTATCTATAGGTACGTAGAGCTGCCGGGAACAGGCCACTTCTCTGCTTCACCCCAGTTATCACAAATGGAGATCAAATTTTAAGTATGAGTTTTACTAGTCTCTTACCTACTACCTCCCTGGACTGGGAACTGCAAAGAGGACAAGAACTGGGTCTTTTTACTGCTGGGTCCCCAGCGTCTAGCAAGGGCCTGGAGCATTGTAGGAGCTCAATACATACTTGCTGAACAAATGGATGAATGAAGAAATGAGTGGGAGAATATAAGCAGGACCTAAGGATGGTAAAGATTTGGGCTTGCAGCCAAGAGAAGGACACGTTGGGAAAGGCCACACAGCTGAGCAGGCCTGAGATGCGGGAAGGTCTCCGGGAGGACAGCAAGGCCAGGGGCAGGAGGAAAAGGAGAAGGGAGACTGCTCAACCTCTGAGAGTTGCCTGTCCTACCCCCATCCCCCAGCAAACAGGGCCCTGACAGCACTGGGCCAGGGCTAGTGGACAAAACCCCATAAGGAGTGCCAGGGACTTGGAGTACCTAGAGCCAGTCGGCTGCGGGCCCAGGGCACAGGCAAAGCCTGGCCCAGAACTTTGTCTGAAGGCCTTTGTGGGCCTCTGGGAGCCTGTCCAGGAGGATGCCGGGAACTGGCTAGGGTGCTATGGGGTGAGCACTGTCCTGCTTCCCGAGGTCCATCTGACCCTCCAGGCCTGGGTTATGGGGGTTAGAAGGAGGATCCCCATCTGCCGGCCAAATCCTTATCCCTGGGGAGAGAACACCACCCTATCCCAGGAAGTCCGGCCACTACCTATAGCATTAGGCCAGCAGATCCCATCCTGGTTACTGAGGCCCAGGGAAGATGCAGCTCCGCTAGAGGATGCACAAAGTTCGGCTTGAAGCTGACCCTCCCCTCACCCAGCGTTCCCCTCTCCCCCCCCCCCCCCCCCCCCCCCCCAGGAAGCCCAGCACGAGAGAGGAGGGCGAGCTAAGAGCCGCGGACTCCTGGCCTGGGAGGCGCCTCAAGCGGCAAGTTCCCGGGAGGGCGAGCTCGGGGCTGGGAGCCGAGCTGTGCGCAGCCCAGGAGGCTCTCTGCTTCCCTCTGCTGGCCGGATCCAGAATTACCAGAGCGTCCCGCGTCACCAGGCCAAGCCGGGTCCTGGGCGCTCCGCGGCGGATAGCCCCCCTCCCAATCTCTTATCAAGAAAGGAAGAGACTCGAGGTCGTATGGGTCATCCCCTTGCCTCAGCACCAGGCCCAGCCGTGCCCCGAAGTCCAGCCGCAGGCTCTCTAACCAGCCTCCGTGCTGGGATGCTCGCTCTTTCTGGCAGTCCTTTACCTGGTCCAACCTGAGTATTTTCTCAACTTGACCCAGCTGTCCCCGAAGGCCACGCTCTTCCAAAATACGGATGGAAAACTGAGGCTCCACTGACTATCCCATGGAGACCCAGGCCCCCTCTTCTTTGGAACTGAGGGGAGTGCAGATACCTCTCCCCGCCGCAGCCGGGAAAGCAGGAGTCTAACTCGCCGAGATCGACAGGCCGCCCTGCCCAATCCCTTCCGGAGCCCTTCTAAAAGCGGTCTAGCCGAGAATGAGCTCTTTTGGGGTCAGGGCGTCACCTGCTGGTGGCTACAAGAACTGCACCTGCCCCGCCAGGCACGATCACTGGCCAGGCAGGAAAAACCTCCGATAATAATCACAGCAGCTGATTTTTATTAAGAGTGTTCCGTGGAGCCAGGTTCATACTGAGTTCTTGGCATTATCTCATTTCACACATTATCTCATTTCATCCACGCAGAAACCCGATGAGGTGGACAGCATGCCTTCCATCTTGCCTGTGAGGACCCTGAAGCTGGGAAAGTTTAGTGCCCTACCCCAGAACACACCTCTAGTAAGTGGCAGCGCCCGAGTGTGCACTTGAGCTGGCCTATTTCACGTGCACGGGGGCGGGAGGGAAATGGCAGATCAGGAGTAAGTTCTATGGGGAAGATCTCCACCTTCCTGCTTCCCACCCAATCCCTCTCAGCCTAGCTTGCTGCTGGCAGAATAGGATCCGTCTTGTGTTGCCCCAGTAGGGTCCATGCCCCTCTCCCCCGACAGACTGAGACTCCTCTAGTGCAGGCCGAGGTAAATCTGTTCCCTTGTTCCCTCCACTCAGCACTAATAATAACAGGCCCCCTCACTTGAGACTGCCCCTGGGGCCACCCACCCCCACACGCTGCAGGCCCTACTCAGCCCCTTCCTCGCTTCCCAGTTCATGAGCTTAGGCAAGTGCGGTGTAGGTGGTTGCAAGGGACAGAAACCAGCTTCCATGCAAAGAGGCTCAAGTAAATGAAAAGTCCGGGAGCAGATCCAGCTGCAGGTAGCACTGCATCTAGGCTCCCAAATGTCTCTCTCCAAATCTGTAGCCCAGTATTCCTCTGTGGTGGCTCCATTTCCAGGCAGGCTCTTCCGACAAAGTAGCAAAATGGGTAAGGCAGCTCTGAGCTTACGTCTACCTTTGAGGAAAGCAGCCTTCCCTATCCCAAGAATACAAGCGGAAGTCTCAAAATTCAGTCTCATTGGCCCAGCCAGGGAAATAGGCCCTGAACCAATCACTGTGGCCCCCCTGGGACGGAGGAGTGGAGTCACCCCAGGAGATCCATGTGGACTGCTGGGGGGAGCAGATAGGTCCCAAAGGCCCACAAGGGGAGAATTACCAGGAGCAGGAGGACCGTGGCTACACAGCGAACAGCACTAATGTCTGTGACACCCAGCCATGCCAAAGCCCACCCTCTCTTGGCCCCAACGCCTTTTTAGATTGCAGACCACTTCCCAAATTATCACACTTTCTTTCTTCATTCCTTCTTTCAACAAATTTTTATTGAGGCCCTACATGTACCGAGCACTGTTCCAGGTGAATCATATCAGTAAACAAAAGAGAAGGAAATCCATGACCTCCGGGATCATTTCTTTTTTAAAAAAAAGATTTTATTTATTTGTTTCAGAGAGAGAGTGTGTGTGTTAGAGAGAACACACAAGCATGAGCAGGGAGAGTGGGAGAGGGAGAAGCAGACTCCCCGCTGAGCAGGGAGCCCAATGTGGGGTTCGATCCCAAGACCCTGAGATCATGACCTGAGCCGAAGGCAGACGCTTAACCGACTGAGACACCCAGGGGCCCCCAGGATCATTTCTCGTGGGGGTGAGAGTAGAAAAGAAACAATAAACACAAGAAATAAGTAAAATTTATAATAGAGACAGTGACAAGTACTACAGGGGGAAATAGGGCAGCATAATGGGGATAAGGAGGGTGGACAGAGTGACAGGTATGGCAACTTCAGATAGAACGCCACCAGACTTTAAGAAGGTGGATTTGAGTGAAGACAAGAAAGGGGTAAAGGAATTTGTCATGTAGATATGGGGGGGGGGTGACTTCCTAGGACCAGGAATCACCAGCACAAATGCTCTGAGCTGGCATGTTCTTGGAACAGCAAGGAGCAAAGGGAACAGGCAGAGAGTGTAGGCAGAGACGAGTCACCGAGATGGCGGGGGCCCCGTGATGTAGAGCCTTGTCGGCTCTGTAAGGGCTAGGGCTTTGACTCTTAGTGACATGGAGAACCACCCAAAATCTGGGGCAAAGAACTGTCCTGATGTGACTTGTATTTTTAAGGGATCCCTTTGGCTGCTGTGTTGGGGACAGACTGGAGGGGTCAGGGCTGAGCCTAGAGACCAGTTAGGAGGTTACTGCCAAATCCCAGGACCCGGGTAGTAGCCGCAGAGCTGGGGAGAAGTAAGCAGATTCTAGATGTATTTTGAAGGTAAACCCAATAAGATGAGTTGGGGGATTGGGTGTGAGGTATAAGAGAAAGAGAAGTCAAGAGTGAAGCAAAATTTGAGGGTCTGAACAATGGGAAGGACAGAATTGCCAGGAACTAAGGTGCGGAAGTGGGGAAGACTGTGTCTGAGGAGGAAAAGCAAGTGCTCGGTTTCGGGTAGGTGGAGTTTGAGGTATCAACTGGTCACCCAAGCGGAGACGTCAGGTAGGCAGATAGAGACGTGAGAAAGGTCTGGGCTAGGTGTACATTCGGGAGGAGTCATGAGGCCACCCAGGAGTCGGGGCACGTGTGTCAGAGGGCCAAGAATGGAGCCCTGAGAGCTTCCCATATTCAGAGGTCGGGGAAGAGGAAGGAGAGAAACAATAAGGGAGACTGAGAAGGAGCATCTAGAGGTAGAGGGACGGCAGGAGAATGGGGGGGTCCTATAAGCCAAAGGAAGATGAACCAGGTCAAACAGTCCTGATGGATCGAGTGAGACCACTGGATTTAACAACATGAAGTCACGGGGGCCTCTGCAAGAGCCATCTGAATGGGAAGGGCTGGGGCAACCTGATTAGAAAGAGACTATGAAATAACAATGAACAAGCTTCAGAGCAGCATTATTCACAGCAGCCAAAAGGTGGAAACAGCTTAAGTGTCCACTGACAGATGAATGGAGAAACAAAATGTGGTGTCTAAGGCAGTATTATCCATCCTTAAAAAGGAAGGAAATTCTGGGGCGCCTGGGTGGCTCAGTCGGTTGAGCGTCTGCCTTCAGCTCAGGTCATGATCCCAGGGTCCTGGGATCAAGCCCCACATCGGGCTCTCTGCTCAGCGGGGAGCCTGCTTCTCCCTCTCCCTCTGCCTGCCACTCCCCCTGCTTGTGCTCTCTCTCTCTCTGACAAATAAATAAATAAAATCTTAAAAAAAAAAAAAAAGGAAGGAAATTCTGACACACGCTAAGACAGAGACAAACCTTGAAAACATTATGTGAAGTGAAAGAAGCCAGACACCAAAGGACAAATATTGTATGTTTCTCCTTATAAGAAGTATCTAGAATAGGTAAAGTCACAGAAACAGGAAGTAAAATAGAGGTTACCAGGAGCTGGGAGAGAGGGAATGGAGAGTTATTATCTAGCGGGTACAGAGTTTTTGCTGGGATGAAAACGTTCTAGAAATACTGGTGACGGCTGCACATTTTTAACACACCTAATGCCACTGAATCGCACATTGAAAAATGGTTAAAATGTTAACTTTTATGTTATGTATACTTTACCACAATAAAAAACAAGGTGGCCTTCAAAAAAATAATCAAAAAAAAATTTTAAGCACCTATTGTATGCTAGACACTGGGCCAAGACCTGGGAGCTGTAAAGGGCCACTGGGTGCCCACATGGGCTCAAACAAGTGCTACCCCAGCCCCATCTTTGTTCCCTTTGTTCTTTGGGCCCCTGGGCAAGTATGTGGGGACTGACTTGAAATGCTGGTTGTGTGGGGATTCCAGAGGCTGTTTGGTGAATGCTGTCCTGAGACCATGGTGGAAAACCACAGCTGGATCCAAGTTCCATGGCTTTGCAGCTGGTGGAGTCATCACCATCAAAGATTAGGGGGATATAAACTAGGGCAAGCACAAAAGGAGATCTTTAGAAGCATGCCACCAAGCTCTGTGGACTTACCTGGTCCATAGTTGTTTTGTTTTTACTTTTTTTTTTTTTTTTTTTTAAAGATTTTGTTTATTTATTTGACAGAGAGAGATACACAGCGAGAGAGAGAACACAAGCAGGGGGAGTGGGAGAGGGAGAAGCAGGCTTCCCACAGAGCAGGGAGCCCGATGCGGGGCTCGATCCCAGGACTCTGGGATCATGACCTGAGCCGAAGGCAGACGCTTAACGACTGAGCCACCCAGGCGCCACCTTGTTTTTACTTTTTAAAGATTTTATTTATTTATTTGTCAGAGAGAGAGAGCACAATCAAGAATAGCTGAGTGGCGGGCAGAGCGGGCAGAGGGAGAAGCAGGCTCCCCGCTGAGCAAGGAGCCCGATGCAGGACTCGATCCCAGGACCCTGAGATCATGACCTGAGCCAAAGGCAGACGCTTAACCGACTGAGCCTCCCAGGCGTCCCTTGTTTTTGTTTTTTTAACCAATAACTTGGATGAAGACCTAGAGGCATGCTCAACGTGTTTGCAGAAGCTGGAAGATAGAGGGATATGACATCAGAAGGCAGAAAGAGGCAGCAGAGTGAGTGGTTAAGATCATAATGTCTGGATCCAGACTACCTGGGTTCTAATCCTAGCTCAATTATGACTGGGTCAACTTGGGAAAGTCACTTAACTTCTCTGTGCTTCCATTTCCTCACCTCTAAAATGGGGCTAACAGCAGCCCGCTGGTAGGGTTGTTCTGAAGTCTGAGTGACGTAGCTCCATGAGGTAAGTGTATGGGAGTGTGCTACTCTCATCCTTATCAGGCCTGGCTGGAGGGTTAAGTCAAAACTAACAAGATGGAATTTAATGAGGACAAATAGAAAAGCTGACATTCAGATTCCAACAAAGCAATTGTACAGTTTCAGGGTCAAGAAGACTTGGCTGGGCATCCATCCATTCATCTGTCCATGAGAAACAGCCCAAGGTGTCCAGTGATTTCCAGGGCAATTGCATCCACCCCTGTTATTATGACCTTCAGTGGTATTCACTGAGATACAGCATCCAAAACCAAGGAGGTGACAACCCCATCGTGTTATGAGCTTCGAACTCAGTGGTGGAGATCATCCTTTGTCCGGGGGGGGGGGGCCGCGGGGGACAGGCATTTTGTAGAAAAGTTGAACAGTTTCTTATAAAACTAAACATACAACTACCCTATGACCCAGCAATTCCACTTCTATTTCAAGAGAAATGAAAACATATGTTCACACAGACTTGTACAGGAATGTTCGTAGCAGCTTTATTTACAATGGCCCCAAACTGAAACCAGACCTGTGTCCATCGAGAGGCAAGTGGATTAACAAACTGTTACACATCCATACAATAGAATTCTACTCGACAATAAAAAGGAACAAACTACTGGGGCACCTGGGTGGTTCAATCGGTTAAGCGTCTGCCTTTGGCACAGGTCAAATGATCTCATGATCATTCGGTCCCCTTGTAGGGGCTCCTTGCTCAGCAGGGGGCCTGCTTCTCCCTCTCCCTCTGCCCCCATCCCCCACTCACTCTCTCTCTCTCTCTCTCTCTCAAAGAAATAAATAAAATCTTTAAAAAAGAAAAGAAAAGAAAGAGAGATGTGGGCGAAGATGTAGCTATAAGGATGTTCACTACAAAATCAATTATAATGGCAAAAAGTTGTAAACAACTTCAATGTCCTAAAATAGGGCATTGGTTAAAGAAATCATGGTGTCTTTATGCCCTGGAGTATTATGCAGCAATTAAAATGGTACGTCACACATATTTGCTGAAATGGGAAGACATTCTCTCTACATATGTAGTTGAGAAGGAAAAGCAGATCTCTGGGGTTACTGCCCTTCACTAGAGGCCCCATCCGGTGACATAGGATACTCGTACCACCCCATCCTAATCCCTGGGAGTTCTTGGGGGCTTTAGTTTCTCCTGATCACAGCTGGCTCTGCTGTCCTATTTCCATGGAAATCTCCATTTCCCATCTGCCCCTCACCTTCCCACACACTGTCCCATTTCCCCTTGTGGTTTCCCTGGGGATACACCCCCTTATTCCTTCACACCTCCAATGCCACCAGTTGAGGCTGGAGTAAGGGGAGAGTTTGTGGTGTAGCTGGATCTTTGGGGGTCTTCTCTGGGGGTTCAGGATTGCAGACTTCGCTCCTCCTTTCTGAAGGGGGCAGCTGCCAATTGGAACCTGGGTTTCCCTTGTTCCCACGGCACCTGCCCCAGGAGCTGGGAGGAGGAAGGTGATTGCGGGGCAAATGGCTATTGGGAGCTTGTGGGGTGGGCAGGGCTCCAGGAAAATTTCCCCACCCCTCTAGCATGGCCCTCGGAAACTCAAAATTCTTCTTTATTATCAGAACGATTTCATTCTTGGGGCGCCTGGGTGGCTCAGTCGTTAAGCGGCTGCCTTCGGCTCAGGTCATGATCCCAGCGTCCTGGGATCGAGCCCCGCATCGGGCTCCCTGCTCGGCGGAGAGCCTGCTTCTCCCTCTACCACTCCCCCTGCTTGTGTTCCCTCTTTCGCTGTCTCTCTCTCCATCAAATAAATAAATAAATAAAATCTTTAAAAAAAAAAAAAAAAAAGAACGATTTCATTCTCTTTGTCCCTTCCCTTAGTCTTCCAGAGAAAACCTGTCTTCACAAGCAGATGACCCTGGAAGGTATTAAGTTAAACAAAAACTACCTTCCTCCCCTAAAGGGCCTCCCGTCCCACCAGCTTTTGCCTCCCACTTTATTAGCACACACTGGCAGCAATCTGAAAGGAAAGTCTCCAAGGAGCTAAAGGGGGCTGCCTTTGGGTGGTGGGACTGTGAGTAATTTTTCCTTGTGTGTATTTTCTAATTCCTCTATAACAAACACATGTTCTCTTCTGTACTGAGGAAAAAACAGTCACCACAGAATACCCACCCAGAGTATACCCAGGGGAAAGCTGCTCAGGGGATGCAGGCCTGGAAAAGGTGTTTATGGGGAGCTGGGCCCATTTAAGCTAGAGGGAAGGCTAGCGTGGGGCTGGGAGGGTAGAGACCTCTCTGCAGCCAGCTGGAGCTTACAAGCAGCAGAGGTACGTGCTCTGTGCTCCACAGGGGGCGCTAGTTCCAACAACTGGACAGCACAAGAAGGCCGGGTCTCACTGAAAGGAGCTGTCCTACAGTGGAACAGGCTGCCTTTTAAGGCAGTGAGCTCCCTATCATCTGAGGCATGCAAGCAAGATGGGCAGCTGTCTGCTAGGAGGGCTAGAGAGGGGGTTTCTAGGCTGACCAAGAGAACAGCCTGAAGGTCTCTGAGGTCACTTAAAGCAATTTAGACAAGCTTGTCAGCCACCCTGACAAAGGGTCAAGGGAACTCTGAGGCTATTGTTCATACTGGTTGCAGAGGAGGTGGTCAGGGTGGATTTCCTGGAGGAGAAAGCCAGGTCACTGTCCTTCTGGCCCCTCAATCTCCAACCTGTGGGCATCTATTTTACTGACTCCCTTATCTGGAGTCCTTTCTGGGTAAAAATGAATAGGGTCTCAGTCTCTGCCTTGTTGCATGATCCTGGATGACTCCCTGCCCCTCTCTGGGCCTCAGTCTGCCCGTCTCTTCAATGGTCTCAGCTGAAACCATCCATGTTTTTTTCTCCAGGGATGGCCAAACTGCTAGTCACACACTTATGTGGGAAAAAAGGGGAGTGAGGGTTGGTGTTTTTGTGTTTGTTTGTTTGTTTTAGGGAGATTGAAAGAGAGAGCGCATGTGGATGAGGGGGTGGCAGAGGGAGAGAGAGAGAGCCCCAAGCAGAGCGCAGAGCCCAAGGCGGGGCTGAATATCTTGCTGAGATCATGACCTGAGCCGAGATCAAGAGTCAGACACTTAACTGACTGGGCCACCCAGACGCCCCTGGTTGGTGTATTTTTTTTGAGGTGGACCTCGTTGTACCCAGCTTACAGTCCTTGGGACTTCTTGGGTCTAATGCTCAGAGGAGATTCAGCAGAGATGGCAGGGGCCCCAGAGGCAGGCCAGGGGTTCAGTCAGGTTTTCTAGAACTTCCTCCCCAGCTCAAAGCATAGGGGAAAGGTCAGGAAGAGACCTGATGTTACTATGCCGTTGTTACCTCGGTGATGGGGGCATACAGCTGAGCTCACCCTAGAGCCCCTGAACCCCTCCTCCCCAGGGGCCTCAGGGTGGGGTCTCAAGCCCCAGGCCCCCTCCCCAGCCTGCATGGCCCTGCCCAAAGCGGGAGGATGCTCTGATGAAGCAGGGAGTGGTGACGGCCAGGTGAGGCCAGGAGACAGATGAACAAACCGACACCCCACCTGCGGATGAACTCATTCGGGGGAGGGCGGGGCAGTGGTTAGAGCAGAGAGGTCAGGCAGGCTGGGTCTGAATCCCCCTGGGCTGAGAGACCCTGGGCAAGTGACTCCACTTCTCTGGGCCCGTGAAGATAAAATGCAACGTCTCTGGGACGGCGATGAGCTCCTGGCTTCATTTTATTCTCTCACACCTGGCCACCTGGAAACAAACCGCAGAGCCCCGCCCCTCTGCCCACCCGACCCTTCCTCGCACAGCCCTTACCCACCCGCCTCTTCTCCTCGGCTCGGCGTCCTCGGCTGCCCCCGTGCGGCCCTTATCGGTACTGCAGCAGCCGGCCTGGTTTGCCCAGGCCTTGGCCCGCGCGCCCCTTGGGCCTCGCAAAGGTGGGGCTTGGACGTGTCTCCTGGTCTCAGGCAGGCAAGCCCTCGCCTTCAAAATGTCAAATACTGGTAGCCATTCTCGGAGACGAGCCTCAACCCCTAGGTATGGCTCCGCATCCTTCTTGCTGGTTCCAGGCCGATGGTAGGAGCTTGGGAAGCCGCACTGCGCCCCCCTGGCTGGGACAGCCATTGTGGGCCGAGGGAAGTAGACACAGTATATTCTCGAGACAGATCACACAGTGATCCGAAGCTTCTGGGGCTGCCCCCCCACACACACACACACACACACGCACCCACATACGTCAGGCCTCCGTGTGCATACACGTGCACACAGCCACAAGCACCACGCCCCCGAGCCCACACACCGTCCTCCTACTCACAGCAACACCGCCGCCCAATCAGCCCATTTTTCGTCCATCCATCCCTCTGTCCCCTGTGTCTCCCCTCCTCCCCAGGACCTAAGGAAACTGACCATACTATAAATTGCAAATATAAACTCCTCTCCATGGCCTAAAGCCCTCCCCACCCCTCAGACCACTTCTCCCACCACCATCCCCTTGCCCATTATTTGTTCACTACTTCTCCAGCGAAAATACGCAGCACTCACTCACACTTCGGGTCCCCTGCTCTGACTCGTCCTTCCCCCTGAAATGTTCTTCCTCTCCAGATCCTCCACTGGCTGCCTCCTTAATTCAAATACTACCTCCTTCCAGACCACCAGAGTTAGGAGGCTCCCTCCCCTTCATTCTCTCAAAACATGTTTACTTCAAAATGTGTATCCTAATCATTAGAGAAATGCAAATCAAAGCCACAGATACCACCCCACACTCATTAGGGTGCGACAACGATTAAAAATAAAGAAAGAAAAGAAAAGAACAAGTGTTGGCAAGGATGTGGAAAGAATGGAACCCTTGTGCACCATTGGTAGGAATGTAAGAGTGCACAGCTGCTGTGGAAAACAGTATGGTGGTTCCTCAAAAAGCTAAAAATAAAATTACCATACCATCCCACAGTTCCACTTCTGGGTATAGACACAAAAGAATCGAAAGCAAGGTCTCGAAGAGATTTTGGCACACCCACATTCATAGCAGCATTATTCACCATAGCCAAGAGGTGGAAACGACCCAAGTGTCCATCGATGGATGAATGGATAAACGAAATGGGGCATATACAGAAAATGGATATATTATTCAGTCTTAAAAAGGAAGGGAATTCTGATACAGGCTACAACACGGATGAACCTGAAGACATGATTCTAAGTGAAATAAGCCAGTCACAAATATAAATATTGTATAATTCCACTTATATGAACTCTCTAGAATAGTCAAACTTGGGGTGCCTGGCTGGCTCAGTCTGTGGAGCATGGGACACTTGATCTCAGGGTTGTGGGTTCTAGCCCTGCATTGCATGTAGAGATTACCTAAAAATAAAACATTTTATTTATTTATTTTAAAGATTTTATTTATTTATTTATTTATTTGAGAGAGAGCACGAGCAGGGTGAGGGGTAGAGGGAAAAGCAGACTCCCCGCTGAGCAGGGACCCCGATGCGGGACTTGATCCCAGGACTCCAGGATCATGACCTGAGCCAAAGGCAGATGCCCAACCAAATGAACCACCCAGGTGCCCCAAAAATAAAATATTTTTTAAAAAAACAGAATAGGGGTCCCTGGGTGGCTCAGTCGTTAAGCGTCTGCCTTCGGCTCAGGTCATGATCCGAGAGTCCTGGGATCGGGCCCCGCATTGGGCTCCCTGCTCAGCGGGAAGCCTGCTTCTCCCTCTCCCACTCCCCCTGCTTGTGTTCCCTCTCTCGCTGTGTCTCTCTCTGTCAAATAAATAAATAAAATCTTTTTTAAAAAATAAATAAATAAACAGAATAGTCAAACTCATAGAGACAAAAAGTAGAATGGCGGTTGCCAGGGGCTGGGGAAGTGGAGGGAATGGGGAGTTATTGTTTAAGGGGGACAGAGTTTCAATTTTGCAAAATGAAAAGTTCTGGGGATGGATGGCGGTGATGGCTGCCTAACAATGTGAATGTGCTTAATACAGCTGAACTGTACACTGCAAACCAGCTAAGATAAAAAAAATAATTCTTAAGACGGTAATTTTTTTTTAAGATTTTATTTATTTACTTGAGAGAGAGAGGGAGAGCACACAAGCAGGGGGAGCGGCAGAGGGAGAGGGAGAAGCAGGCCCCCCGCTGAGCAGGGAGCCCGATGCGGGGCTCGATCCCAGGACCCTGGGATCATGACCTGAGCTGAAGGCAGAACGGAATGAGCCACCCAGGCGCCCAAGATGGTAAATATTATGTTATGTTGTATCCTACCACAATTAAAAATAACAAAAATTATGGAGCAAACATGCGTTTGCTTGTTCCATCCCACCTCACTCATTAAACTGGGAACCCCATCAAAGCAGGGCTGTGTCTGTGGGGTACACCTACTTTGTGCTGCCACTCACTGAGGACATGGGGAGCCAGACAGACAAGGTGAAGGCTTAAGGCTCACAGCCTTCGGGGAGGGGAGAAAGACACCGAACAAACAAGTGAACAAAATCACCACCTCTCAAGTACCGTGAGGAAAAACAGAACAGTGAAACGTCAGAGTGGCTTCACCAGAGACAGGTCAGCTGGGCCTGAGGGCACACCGTCCTGGAGGAGGTGACATTTATGCAAAGGCCCAAGAAACAATCAAGTCGGTCATCAAGTATCTGGGAGACCACGGTTGCAGACAAAATGAAAAGCAAAGACCCTGAGGTGAGCTAAAGGAACAACAGCAAGAGGAAGGGGGAGCCAGGGTAGAGAGGAAAGAAGGAAGACCTGGGAGAGGAAGAGGGGATGGAGGGCATCCTGGTGGCAGAGGAGGGAGGCCCCACCAATTCACCAACCTCCTCCTCCTCAACCAGTGAGCTTCTGTGAATGGCAACCTCGAAGTGCACCAAATGCTTTTTGCAGGGGCGCCTGGGTGACTCAGTCGGTTAAGCGTCTGCCTTGGGCTCAGTCGTGATCCCAGGGATCGAGCCCCACATCAGGCTCCCTGCTCTGCGAGGAACCTGCTTCTCCTTCTCCCCAACTTGTGCTCTCTCTCTCTGTCTCTCAAATAAATAAAATCTTTAAAAAAAAAAAATGCTTTCTGCAGATCACCTCAGAGTATATTCACACCAAAAGAGTCTTAACCACACTGTGGGGCCCACTCCTCCCCTGCCTTCCTCAAGGACCCAGTCTGAGGGGTCTCTTTCTTCCCACCTAGCTCCCCGCCCCAGGTGTGATCCCTGCCAAGGGGTTTTCCTTCCTCCCTTCTCTGTCCCTCAAAAGCAAGCCAAGTAGATAGAACCCCCCTTCTCTCCCTCACCCAGTTGGGGACAGAAACCCATCTCTAGCTTATTCACAGCCTTTTTCTGAGGCCCATCTGTAGGCCTTGACCTTGGGTAGCCCATCTTAAGGGGAGGGAACCAGGAACCCATGGGGCTTGCCAGGCTGGAGGTCAGCTTGGTAGTCAGTGAAGATGCCCTCCAAGGCCAGAGACGGCATCACCTTCAGGCTTGGGGGGGCTGGCTTCCCCCAAATGCCTCCACTGCCCCAAAGCCTGGACCACGACACACCAGGAGAGAGCAGGACCCCAGGGAGGGCTTAGGTCTTCACCAGCTGGGAGGTATGTTGTACAAAAGGAGGCGCATCCATTCCAACCTGCAGTCCTGGGCTCCAGGAATGGAGGGCCTGACCCACCACACCGGCTGCACCAGAGAGGGAATGCCCAGGGGTGGGCAGTCCCAGGTGTCACCCTCACAGGTCCACACCCTAAGGTGGACATGAGGTGTCTTTCACCCAGGACTGGTTACATTGCAGGATCCAGCACAAAATGCAAATACGGAGCCCCTTGTCCAAAGAGCAAAGGAATGCACTCAAGGCACTCAAATATTAAAGGCACTCAAATATAAAACTAAATATAGGGGCCTCTGGGTGGCTCAGTCAGTTGAATATCTGCCTTCAGCTCAGGTCATGATCCCAGGGTCCTGGGATGGAGCCCCACAGAGTCTGATCAGTGGAGAGCCTGCTTCTCCCTCTCCCTCTGCCCCTCCCCTGCCCTTCTTCCCCTCCCCCTGCCCTTCCCCCTGCTCCTGTTCTCTCTATCTCAAATAAATAAATCAAATCTTTAAAAAAAAAAAACCCTAAATATATATAAAGCTTTTTCCTTTCCTATGTGGTCTCTCGACTTGCCATGATGTTTATTTGCTATATAATGTCATTCTAAGTAAAGAAAAATTAAAAATTTAAACCACTAGCATGAATTTTACCACTCATCTATATATTGTGAATGCCAGTTTTAAAATGCAAATATAAGAGCATTGCACTCGTATGCAGAATCATCAAAATTACGCAATTTGTATTTTGAAGTTTATGCATACCCACATATTTCATTCTTACCTGAGCAGTGGAAACACTGCACAAACTAACTCAACTGATTTTATTTCACTTGACTCGCGCACATTCTACCAACACTCTCTACCTTTGGCTGACTGATAAGTAAAAAGGACTGAAAGGAAAAGGAACTGTGGGTTGCTTGATCTTTCCCTGTGCTGTGGCTTCGTGATCAGAGTAAGGTGTTGGCTTATCCAGGTAGGGGAGGAGCCTTGGCAAAGAAGCAGGTAGGAAAACCTGAGGAGTTACTAGGGGGCTAGGACGCTCCAGCCTGCCTGCTCCCCATAAAGGAGCCATGAGAGATGAGGGCCCAGAGGTGGCAGGTTACAGCACGGAGGCCCTGAGTGCCCTCCATGGGGCCGTATTCCAACTTTCACCATGCCATGCCTGCCTAGAACCTTCTGTGGCTCCCCAACGCCCTCAGGATGAAATCCCCAGCCCTATCCCTGAGCACCAAGGCCCTGCCTCCCTCCCACCACTGCTCCTTGCCCCACCTTCCACTGCAGCCATAGCCCTGTTCTCCCTGAACCATGGGCTCGGGACCAGCCCTTCCCTCTACCTAGAACCCTCTTCCCCACCACGTCCCTTCTTCTGGCTAATGCATACTCATCCTTTGGGTGCAGACATGAATATCACCTCTTCTAAGAAGCCTTCTCTCACCTCCCAGGCCGGGTCAGCCACCTCCCCTGGCCTGTCACAGGCCCCATGCTCCCCGCATCACTGCCTGGCCTGCCTCCCCCCATCACATCCCTTCCCTCACCACCAATGGGCTCTCTAAGGGCAAGGACTGACTTGTAGTCAGGTTAAGAGCCCCTGCGTTCAGCAGTGGTTGTTGAGTGGATGCATGAGTTCACAGGCTGTGAAAACCCTGCAGTCTGTTTGAGCTATTTATTGTCTCCCAGAGCAGGCGGCCAGGAGGAGCTGAGAGACTTGAGGCACCTGCTCCATTCCAGGCCCCATCTCCTTTATATTCTGACTTTATTATTTACTCCCAGCCAGCCCAGGAAGGCAGTGTTCTTCTACCTGTTACACAGATGAGGAGACTCATCCTCTTTTCTCGCCCCCACCACACACACATCCAAGTCCCAGCCAGGGTGACCAGCCCAACAGCCTCAGCCCAGCCAGTGCAGATGGCCTCTTTCCTTGGCCGGTCTCAGAGAGGACTCACTCCCAGCTGGGGCCTGTCCCATCCTTTCTCCCTCCCCGCCTTCCTCCCCCTCCCCACTTCCTTCCTTCCTGCTCTTGGATATTCCCTCTGCAGGAAAGGCCCCAGGTTCCGGGGCAAGGCCCCTCGGTCCAGCTGCCCAGGCCAGGACACATGCTTCTTCCATCAGCTAGCCCCCTCTGCCCTCCCGGGGGCCGGAAATCTGATCCAGGCCTAGGGAACATGGGAGGACTGCACAGGAGACAGCCCAAGGTCATCTCGTCCCTTGCCCCACCTCCAGCCCAAGCACTAGTAGGGGAGACCTCCTCCTGGGGGCCTGGAGTCTGGCACCAGGCCTGGTAGGGGCTTTGTCATTCTGCCTGTGAGCTGGTCATTCCTGAGAGCCTCTTCAGGAAGGCCCTGAGCCTTTGTCAACCTAGGATAATAATGTCCTGGGTCTCATGTGCTGAGTCAATTGACATGGCACCCGGCACAGAGCACTCAGCCACCAGTGCCTATAACCATTATAATTCTCCCCAGCAGCAGCATTGTCAGATTCCTCACAATGATTCTGGGAAGAAGATAGAGTGGTTATTCTCCGTGTATAAATGAGGAAACTGAGCTTAGAAAGAAGGGGTGGGTCAAGTTCTTTCAGCAAGTATCAGAACTGAGAACAAACTCAGATCAGGCCAGTGCCCTTCATCATTTCACCACCAAACCCTCCGTTCTTGGTGATCCTGGAATAATTCTTTACTTCCTCGGTGCCTCAGTTTCCTCATCCATGCAATGAGGAGGAGGAGGGAGGAGACATCTCTAAGGACTTCACTCACTAATCCATTGAGCAGAGGCTCACTGAGTGCTGTCCTAATGCCAGGCCACATATGGACACGAGATGACAGACCTGACCGTGGATGGTCCTACAGGCCAAGGTCACCCCAATCCAGTACGGACTGCAGGAGTCTAACCTGGGTCCCTCCTGCTGGAGCTCCATCTATTTCCGCACAACACAGAGGAGAGGAAACCTCACATTGTGGGAGGGGGAGAGGATGCCCCCACCCCTCCAGGACTGCGGAAGATTAGGGAACAGGTCCAGACAGGTGGGCAGAGGACTGAGGGCTGGCAGGTGGGCAGAGGCCATAATGGGGTCATTTGGGAGTAGGTCAAAGCAGATGCCAATGCTATGGATTTAGGGCCAGGCAGGATCTGCCAGGCTTGGAATGGAGACGCCTCACCCTACCACCACCCCCATGTGATCCCCCCCACCCTTCTGCAGGCAGCACACGAGGATAAAAGCCCAAACTGCTTGATCCATGAGTAGAGATCCATTTCTTGGCAGACTCAGTGCTCCCCTTCCCCCTCCCCACCATCCTGCTCCCACAGTCCCTTTTCAGGGACCCTCAGTCCCAAGCTCCCTAACCAATATTCTCCCTTCATCCCAAGCTCCAGTCCCTCTGTCTTGCCCCCAGAGAGGGGGCTGGACTGCCAATAACCCCAACGCTCCGCTCCCCCCCGCCCCCGCCCGACCCCTCTGCGTACCAGCTCAAGGACAGGCCCAATAAACTAGGACGCGGAAGAGGGAGGGAAGGAACGCATCTCCCTGTCCCCACGCAGCAACCCAGAGAGCTGCGCTGCTTTGTGGCCACCAGAGGGCGCGCGCCCCCTCCCAGAGCCGAAGCCACGACGGCTGTGGCGATGGACCCGGCGGGGCTAACAGAGGATTGCGGGGGGGGAGGGGGGTGGTGCGTCACTCCTGGCAGGATTCCCCCGAAATGCAGCCCCATCCTGGGTTTGGACTTAGGCTCCGTAAGACAAGAGCCTCGGATGCAGCCCCTCGACCTCCACCCCGGCCGCGCCCCGAGCTTCCGTCTTTGGCTGACCGTTCGTGCGCCCCCTACTGACCTCAGCGAACACTGCGGCCTGGCGGAGCTGGGGCTGGGGGAGTGGGGGGAGCAGGAGGATAAGGGGGATTTACTAGGAAGCAGAGAGTTGGGTAGGTACTGGGCAGACTGAGGTTGTAGTGGCACTGGGTGAACAGGAGTACTGGGAAGGTACTGGGATCCACATTGGATATGCAAGGTACTGGGTGAATAACAAGGGCACTAGGAGCCACTAGGCAGGTACTAGGGGCAGTGGGTCATCTCTGGGGAATATTAAGGGGCACCAAGCCTAAACTGGAAGGAAAGCACCATATGGTTACTGGATAGTAATTGGGGAGGGTGCTAAATGGATATTTGAAAATACTAAGTAAGCATAAGGGGAGAGTGGACAACAATTAGACAGCAAGTGGGTACTTGGAAGTACTGGGAGGCACTGGAAAGATGTTGGGGGAGTACAAGAGGCACTGAATGGGAACTGGGGGTGTCACTGAGCCCACAGTGGAAAGCTCTGAGTGGGTTTCGGGGATATGGCATGACCGAGAGGGTAAAGACCATTAGGACAGTTCTTGGAAGGTACTGGGGACTTGGGCATCATCGGTAAGAAGTGGGGATTCTGGTGGACATCGGGTAGGTACTGGAAGTCACCAGGCTTGCACTCATACCATGGACCAGGATGGCACTTCCCCAGTAGGACCTCAGTGCCCCCTCACAACAGCCCCTCGAGCCTGGATCATTGTGTCATGTTCACAGACAGGACTTAGATCAGAGATGTCCCTTGCCCAGTGAGGGTCTCCTGCCCTGACTAGGACTTGTTCCTGATTTCCTGGCCAGAAGGGGTGGGGGGGCGCTGCACATGGACAGAGGACAGAGCCCTCATGCTGTCTACCTCCCCCAGATGGAGAGGGAAGTAAAGACAGGTCAGCCCCTCATCTCTAGAAAAATAAGGAGCCCCCTCCTCAGTCCCTCCCACCAGGCTTCGGCCTCCTGGCCCAGCTTGCTGGCTGCTGGGCCGGGAGGGGCTGCCAGGCTCGGCCTCCTGCCCACAGCGGGGCGCCGGGGGAGGGCGGCGCGCGGCTCGAGATGCCGCGTTGCCATGGAGACGCTGCCGCATCCTGACTGCTCCTGGCAACGGGGTCCCGCAGCCAGGCAGGCGCTGGGCGGGGACCCCAGGGAGCGGGCGCGCCAGGCTGCCCACGGCGCCGCCAGACCCCCGGGACGGGACACGGATACGGCTCCCCCACCCACAGACACCCCTTGCTCACGCTCCCACCGCACACACAGGCGCCCCAGCTGCAGCAGCCCAGGCGGAACTGCAGCCCAAGCCCTCCCTGCAGCCCCCACTCATTAATTCAGCAAACATTTGCCGACCGTCTCAGTGCCAGGCGCGAGCTGGCCACTGCGGCTTCGGCGACGAGTCACACGGGGACGCAGCGCCACCACCCCCCATCTCACAGCCCACAGAGGAGACAGACACAGAAACAGTGCGATCGATACTGTGACCCCAACAGCCACCCGCCGACTGTGTGCTAAGCCCTCCTCATGTAGGGGCTCACCCGAAGTTTACCACCCCTGGGAGGCCACTGTGAGAACCCCTTTTTACAGATGAGGAAACTGAGGCATAGGAGAGCTCATTTATTCACCAGAGGC
Source organism: Halichoerus grypus (assembly GCF_964656455.1). Lineage (NCBI taxonomy): Eukaryota > Metazoa > Chordata > Mammalia > Carnivora > Phocidae > Halichoerus > Halichoerus grypus. The sequence continues at coordinate 119,746,267 of NC_135713.1, forward strand.
TGCATAGTATGAGGCAGGGCTTGCCTTCCCATTTGGATCTTAACCACTTTCCCACACTCCCCCTGCCAGAAGTGTTTCCAGAGCATAGATGAGGGAGGACCCAACTCAGCCGGGGAGGCAGCTGGGAGAATCAGAACTTGGGGCCTGGGAGCAAACTCAAGTCGACCAGGCAGAGCCAGGGGAGGCACCCTCAACTGAAAGGCCAGTCCGTGCAAAGACCTGTAGGACTGAGAGTGGCGGGCTGGGTGTGAGGGAGAGCAGGTGCAGATGTGGTTAGCAAGCAGCCTGAAGGCGGATCCAGCAGGCTCAACGTGCAAGCCAAGGGGCCTGGACTCCATTCCTAGAGGAGTGGAGAAGGTGTGGGCAAGGGAGGACATGTATGGACTGTTGCTCTGGCAACCAAGGGGAGGGGGGCTGGGGGACTGGAGAGCGGCCATGGTCATCAGCCCAGGGAGGGACAAGTGGACCCAGCCCCAACAGTGGGGTCCAGAGAGGAAGCAGGACACATCCTTCTTGCCTTCCCAAGCAAAGAATCTTCTGCCTGAACCAGGAACCCAGGGAATGACAGAGGTATATGCATGATAAGGCAGGGGCTTCAGGGAGAGCAAGGGCTTCAGGAGGGCAGCAAATGGGAACACGCTTCAGAGGCACATGAAGAAAGACCAAGGCTAGACAGACCCCAGGAAGAACTTCCAAGAGGAATAGGATTGAGTTTGTGAGAGAGGCCAGGGAATCCTTGAGAAGAAAGGAGCCCCTCACACATCTGGGCATGGGGTAGAAAGCTGTCCCTTCCAAACCCCTCCTGCCAAGATTATTCCTTCCTGGACCCTGTCCAACATATGGAGTCCAGGGCACCCCTCTGAGGAGGCCCAGTATCCAGCCCTAACCACCACCCCCCCAAGGTTAGCCTAATTTTTTCCCTTCCGTGGATTCAGGTCATTGCTCCCTGTCCTCTCTCCCAGGCGCTGCGGAATGTGACTAATTCCCTCCCTTCATTTACGGGTCCTGTTACCTGGGAGGTATTTATAGCACGACAGCCTCCCACCCTCCCCAGCGACTCAGCCGCTCTCCCCCCAGGCCAGCTCTCCCCCACTCGGCCAACCTTTGGCTCCCCTCTCCTCTGCCACAGCTCCCCTCCCGCCAGCCCTCCCCTCACTTGTCAGTCCCCAATCCCCAAGCAGTGGCGGGACACCCCCCCCAAGAGAGAGGCAGCCCAGGTGGGAGGGGGCTGACCCAGCGGCTTTCTGAGCTGAGTGCTGTCTGCAGGGGGATGCCCCCCCTCTTGGACACCCCCAAAAGGTGGGACCAGGCCAAGGGAGAGTGCCGTGGCAGTCTGATACTTACACTAACAATAGGTAACAAGTACTGAGTACTTAACGTGTGCCAGGTATTACTACTTCTGGTTTGCAGATAAGGAAACTGAGGCTCAGAAAGGCTAAATGACCCCCCTCAGATCTTTATAGCTGAGGTGGGGTGCTCCTGCCCAGTGTGCGGGAATACCCCAAAAGGCATTTTGGGTAGAGTAAGGCCCACAGGATAGCTAGGGGGTGCCTGATGGAAACACGTCTCAGAAAGCCAGCTGTGTCCCTGTCGGCCACAAGCCATGGCTGATCTGCCCCGGGGTTGTCAGGGGAGAGCATCAGATGGAGGCCAGTAGGTCCAAGACGCTGCCCATCCCACACACATCCCCTCCTCCAGGCAGGGGTCACTGAGGAACTGGAGTGGGAGGGCGCAGAGGTAGCCAAAGACGGAGAAGAAGGGAACCTTGGGACCACAGAGGATTGGTGAAGGGACACTGCAGCAGAAGGGAAGGAAGTCAGACTCCATGAGGGACTTACAGGTATGGAGAGCCAAGGCAGAGACCAGCTGCCCTTCCACATCCCCAGCCTCTCAACTGCCCCAGGCTCCTTTTCACAGCTGGGAAGACAGACTCTGACAAGTGAAGAGACTAGCTCAGCTTCTCCCCGGTCTTCTGACCAGAAATTCTACCATACCGATGAAGTGGCTTTGTCAGGATTTCTAGGAGACAGGAGGAGATGGAACAGGAGACCGAGTTCAAATCCCAGCCTTGTGCTCATAAGCTTGGTGACACAAGGCAAGTGATTCTTCCTCCTTGAGACTCAGTTTCCCCATCCGTAAATTGGGCCGACATCACACCTCACTCACAGGTGGTCACGAGAACTTCGAGCTGTGAAACAGGCAGAGGACAGAGCCTGGGGCCTGACACATGGCAGGAGCTCCATAAACCTAGGCAGGTTTGTATTTTTCCCTGCTGCTTTCCTCTCTCTCTGATCTGAGCAAAGGGGCCACACCTCTTCCCCAAGACTGGGGCATCCTGAGGATAAGGGCTTTGTTTCTACCATCAGCCTTTCATCAACTGTCCTTGGGACCAGAAGGTACCCGGGCAGGCTGCTGTCGGGAATGAACGTTCACCGCCGTTGTCAGTACTTCCATTATCATCAGTATATCACTCCCTACGGCTCTAGGCCCAGCAGCACACACCCAGCTAGGCTCTTGGCTTTTGTTGAAGGAAGTCATCCCCAGCCCCCCGACATTGCCACAAAGGCACACCAAAGTTCCCACGTGAGCCCCAGCTCGGGGGGCCACGCTGGGTCCAACAGCCCCCATAGTATCCTTTTCACCAATACCCCCCATCGAGGGGTGCCAGGGGCTGGCCTGGAAAAAGAAAGTGAGTCACTCTGATTCCTGCTTCAGGGAGCCAAAGCCGGCAGCAGCCCAGCCAGCCCCTCCATGGGGGGACGTCAGGGGCGGAGGCAGGCCCCTGGAACTCTCCAGGCAGCCCAACCCAAGGGGTGAACATGGCAGCCCCAGGAGCCAGATTTGCGAGGGTGGGTAGAGGTAGAAAACCTAGGACGCTAGTGGCTGGGACCTGGCAGAACAGGAAGGGGCCGCAGGAAGCATCTGTGAGAACCCCTATGGATCTGGCATGGGGCCAGGTCTCTATCACCCTGGGAGAGAGAGCGCCCCACCCAATTCCCAGATAAAGGCTACAGAGAGGTCCCATCAACTGCAGTGGCCACATGGTACCTGGTAGATGGGGGCAATCAACGCCTGCTCAGGTGCCCACAACCCCCATCCTCATGTCCTGAGTGGCCCGCCAGGCCCGGGGCTCAGGGAAGGGGAATGGAAGCCCGCAGCACCCCTGTCCACGCTGGCAGATGGAGGGCGGGACCAGGTTTCACAGGAGACTGGGCACAGAGGTCAGGGAGTAGGGCAGTGGAAGGGAGGCACTCTGAGCCATTCTTCAGCAGGGGGGTGGGGATGGGGTGGGGTACAGCCTAGGACTAAACACTGAAGCCTTAGTCTTCAGCCTGGCCCCCCCGAAGCTTGCCGTGGGACCTCGGGCGAGGCCTGGCCTCTCTCTGAGTCTCAGTTTCCCCAGTCGTGCTGTCGTAACTCTGAGCTCCAACATTCTGCCCAGCAGGTCGGAGTCGGGCCTCCCCGGGCATACCAGCAGGGCCAAGAGGCCGAGGGGCCAAAGAGGGGTCTGCGCCCAGGCGGCTGTCCCCACCCCACCCACAGCCACAAGGGGTCCTCACGGAAGAAACACGGTGTATACAAATAATTAAACAGAAGAATTGGAGTGATTAGGGCAGATGATTATTGTCAAATTATGATTTATCTTGTAGTGGAATTAGTATTCCCCCAAAGGGCCCGGCGTGGCGCGGCGCCCGCCACGGCCCGTGATTAATCGCTGTCTCCAGAAGGTCACCTCCAGCCACTGCAGATTAACTCAGTGGGGAAACTTCTTTCCGTAATTCAAGCTGTTGTTCCCACAACCTGTCATCCGCCGCCGTGGAAAAGGACGATTTCGTCAGGGAGCCCAGGGCGGGGGCCTGTCCGCTCCCCCGGCCCCTCCCGGCTGCGGACATGATATATGGTGCGTCCCGACACGGGTGACCGCGAGGGGGGGGGCAGCGTCCGCCGTGGGGTGGGCAGCGGGAGGCAGGAGTAGGGGGAGCGTGGGGGACCAGGCGCCGCCGAGCAGAAGTAGGCTGTGAGGGGAGAGAGCGCGCGGGCGGTGGCAATTAGGAAGAAAATTGGATTTTTCAGCGTCCAGAGGCAGCTGGGATCTGCGGTGTGCGGCACAGCCACCACCCCCTTCCCCAACACACACAGGCACCCAGCTCCAGCCAGGCAGGGCCTCCCCAAGAACGGTGGAGGATGGGGGGCAGTGGACCTCCTTCAGGAAGGTAGGAGATGTGGAACCAAGAGAAGGCAAAAAGAACGTGGTCAGGTCTGAGGCCTGCCCTGCGGAGCCTCCCAGTGAGAGCAGCTTTCCTGACCCAAGAGCGAGAACCAAGCTCCCACATCCTCAGTGGTAGACGCTACCAAAGTCACATGCCCATGTCACCTGGGGCTGCTAATCACGGCCACCTCCGTCTGGCAGTCTACATCAGGTCCGGAAGGGGGCTCTGGATCCCTGGTCTGTCTCCTTGTGCATGGAGAACAGTGGGGACAGAGCCCCCCATCCCTGCCTCCTCCCTCCACCCCCTGACCATGCCTCAGTTCCCTGAATGGGAAGGGGATATGAAAGCACAGGTGCCCACCCTTCCTCTCTTTCATTTACCTTCCATCTAGGCCCCGGGAGGGGGCAGGGCAAGTGTCTTGTACCCACAGCACAGATGAAGAGGCTGAGGTAGGGTGGCTTCCTGCCCTGAAGCTGACCTGGATCCCCAGTACCCTCAGGATTACTGCCAAGTTCCTTCAGGCCCTGCCCTTTCCAGTCCAGCCCCCCTGCTCATCCTCCCCACCTCCAGAAAACCTCACTGTGCACCATTCTTGCAGGCCTCCAGGCTTTCTTTCCCCAGCCCTCACCTGGTAAACTTCTATTCATTCTTCTCAATCCAACTATTTGTCCCTCTGGGAAAAGAGGGTGCTCCCGTGTGCAAGAAGTGTGCTCTCACAGGCCTCCTGCGCCAGAAGGACCACTCGCTGTGGGCCTTCCACCTCCATCTCCCCGGTGCCGGTGCTCACCCAGCCCAAGCAGCTACTCGGGGAAACTATTTAGAAGGCACCAAGGACTCAGGGCCCTGACTCCCCACTCCCCCCAAATCCCAATACCCACTGACCAGAGCCCAGATCTGAGGGTTGAGGAGTAGAGGGCGGAGGTGGAGACCCTTCCTGGCAGGCACCGTTGCAATCCAGAGGCCTGCGTCCTGTTCAGAGCAGAAGCATGGATTATGTACATTGCAGTTTGCTCAGGACATTCTCAGGTCTGATATATACTTAGAGTTGTGAAGACCCAGTACTATTTGGGAGAGAAAAATCTATTTCTCTGTGTCTCAGGTGTGGTGGTAGGGGAACACTCTTTCCAGAACCAAGGACTAAACACTGGCATTTTCTTAGGGGGAGAACGGGGCTTTCCAGACACCCACCCTCCAAGTCTTTGGCTGATGGTGATAATAAAAACTCTGATTTATTCTGCATCTTACTTTCAAAGCACCCTTTGCTGCATTCATTCACTGACTCCTCAGGGACAAAAGAAATCTGTTAGCTCCATTTTACAGATGAAGAAGACTTGGGGGAGGTGGCAAGTGACTTGCCCCAGGCCAAGGGCTGTAAGCAATGGAAGTGGCTGTGAGTCTGCAGAGGATGATTCTGGTCCCACTCCTCCCCCAGCCCACTGTGGAACCATTGTGTCCCCACACAGGTGGCAGGTGGCTGTAAAACCTTTGCCCCCATCCTTCCCCAAGGCCCAGGTGGGATGGGAATAGGGCAGATAGCTGGGGCAGGGACCGTCCCAGGGGAAGACCCTCTTCCTGTGAGCTCTGGATCTATAAGCCTGGTTCAAATCTCAACCATGCCCTTCACCGGCTATAGAATCTTGGGCAGGCCACTTTAGCTCTCTGTGCCTCAATTTGCACTTCTGTAACGTGAATTACAGCCTTGTAGGGCTGGTTATGCAGATGAACCACGAGTGGGGCCTGGCCTGGCAAACCGTAAGTGCTCAAGAAATGTGAGTTGCGTTTGTTTTGTCATGTTCACCTTCTCACTAATCTCTTGCGGAAGAGGTGGGGGGAGTTGATAGCTTCCCCATTTCCCAGAGGAAGAAGCGGAGTGGGCAGAGCTTCCAGCGAGCAGAAGACATCATCAGATAAATTATCCTGAAGGCCACCTGAGATCCTGTGCCTCCCCTCTCAAGAACCTTCCGTGTCCATGGAACACAGCACAAATGCCCAGCCGGAAGAATTCTCCTCTATTCCTAAAACACTGCTGGTTCCTGCCTTCCAGCCTTTGCCCAAGCTGGTCCCTCCGCCTAGAATGCCATTTCTCTACCAGCTCCTCAATTGTTAGCGAACTCTTCCAAGGCTCCGCCTAAAGGCCACGCCCTCCAGGGAGCACCCCCCGAAACCTGCCAGCCCACGAGCCGCCCCGGTGCCCCGCTGGACCCCGCGACCGGTCCAGGGGGGCTCCGGTCCGGCCACCACCCACCACCTCGTCACCCCACGAGGTCTTGTGACACACACACACCCCCCTCACAGGTTGGGCGGGGCCTCGTCCGTCTGACCCTGGGCGCTGGGGCGGGACCCACGGAGGGTGCCGCGGCCTCGGGGGAGCACAGCCTGCCCCCCACCCCGCTCCCTCCAGCGCCGCGGCCCGGTCTTTGATCCGGCTGCCTCCGCGTCCCAAACCTGATTGGCATCGAATTACGCCGCGCGGCGGAGGGAGATAATGGCGGGAGGCGCGGCAGACATGAAAGGGGGGGGGCGCAGCGGCAGTCCGGGCCGTTGTTAATGACCCAATAAAAAGGAAGAGGGGGGAGAAATAACCCTCCCTTCCATCCCCGCCCCCAAGACAGCGGCCAGTGCACACAAAGCCGCCGCCGACTCGGAAATTACCGCGGCTCAGCCCAGCGCAGCGTGACTGGAGGGGGGGTGGGCTCACCTGGCGGGGAGCGGGAGGGAGGACGCACAGTCGCCGCCACACACAGTCACGCAGACGTGCACACATGCCGACCCTGTCTTTAATATTTGTAAATTTTTTCATCATGGATTTTCTGCATTAATTGTGATTTTTTGAAAAATATTGCACTGAAATAATTGTTCTGATTACTGAGAAATTTTGTGCCCACCCTAGTCCCAGCTCTGAAACACAGTCACAGACAGTACTGTTCAGTGACACGCACACACGCTGCCTCATACACACAGATACAGGAAAGACAGTCACACAGAGATATAGACACATGGACACAGTGTCACACCTGAAGTCACTCGCAGAAACCAACACGGAACCACACGGACACACACCCAGCAGGGCCTACAGAGATACTCACCTAGAGATACACCCAAAAGCTGGAACGGAGACAGACATACAAAGACACACACACACACACACACACACACACACTGAACGAACCTGGAGGAAACTCACAGATATACAAACACATGACACAAGCCATGCAGAGAGAGACACACTGATAGACACTGAGATCTACCGACAAATACAAACATGCATAGCTACACAGGCACACAGCAGCCCGAAACACAAATAGACCTGGGTCACATTAAGCACACACAGTGACACATGCATCCAAGCCAAAGTCTCTGAAACACACCCCATGCCCTCAAGGCCACCCATCTCACACCTTCACTAACAACTGTTCAAACGTGTTCAAGTGGGTTCAGGAGGGCCAGGGGCTAGGCGGACCCATAGCAGAGACAGAGATGAAGTGAGGTCACTGGGCCACAGAAGCCAGACAACATGGCAGTGGGGGAAGGGGAGGGGGTGCGGCTGCCTTGAATCCATGAAGCTGGGGCAGATGGTTTAAACTGTCAGAATGTCAGTGTTATTCATCTCTGAAATGAGGTTCATGGGGCACCTGGGTGGCTCAGTCGTTAAGTGTCTGCCTTCGGCTCAGGTCATGGTCCCGGGGTCCTGGGATCGAGCCCCGCATCCGGCTCCCTGCTCGGCAGGAAGCCTGCTTCTCCCTCTCCCTCTCCCCCTGCTTGTGTTCCTGCTCTCGCTATCTCTCTTTCTGTCAAATAAATAAAATCTTTTTTAAAAATTTAAAAAATAAAAAAATAAAATGGGGTTCAACTCCTCTCCAAGGGATTGTGTGAGTCAATAGGCAATAGGAAAGTACGAAATGTTGAATGCCACTACCATGTGGACTCCCTTAGGGGCAGCCCAGGTTCTCCACTGCACATCTCCCCAGCACACGTGTGCGCGCACGTGCAGACACACACACACACACACACACACACACATACATCTCTTGGCTCCCAATCACTTTACTGCCAGGGAGGTCCCTCTTAAGTCTAATCTGAGTCCCTCATGCTGTAAGCTAACTCCAATTCTGAGAATAGAGAGGGCTAGCCCCTCCAAGAAGCCTCTTCTCCAAAAACCAGCACACTGAGCACCAGGAGTCCTCGTGGGGGCCGAATAGGGCTTCATCATAAAGTCAGGCTCTGGGTCAGGCATGCCTTGCTCTATTGTCTGATTTCAAATCACAGTTCCACCATGAACCAGGTGTATAACTTGGGCAAAGACTTGGCCTGGGTCTTGGGGTGCCTTCAATGTCAAATGGGTTAAAAGCATCAGCATCCAACACAGGAGAAATAGCTCTCAGGCTGAGCTGATAGGCCAAGGTAAAGCTGCTAGTCTACGTTGGGGTCAGAGGTGAGGGGTCAGGGTTCATACTCCCCTCCACACACCAGGACAAAGGCCTTCCCTGCAGCCTCTTCTTAGGTGGACATGGGGACTTTATGAGCCAAACCTCAAGGCCTAATTAATGCGATTAATCACAAGCCCAGCCGCACAGGCCATGGGGACAGCTGGGAGGGGGGTGACAGTCAGCTCACTTACCCAAAAGGATGGGGAAGCAGGAAACAAGATTCTCAATGGCTTCTCTCTCCCCCATCACCCTGAATCCAGGCTCCCCCAGCCCCTGCTGACCAAAGCCCACCCCCACCCCCAGCTCACTGGGGAAGTCCCTTCTCATATCTAAATCCAGTTTCTCTTGCTGTAGCTCAGGAAGCACATGGGATCTGCAGTCAAGGTCCTGGCTGTCCCTAAACAGGCAGGTTAGAAAGGCTGTGGTCGGTCTCCCAGTAGCTGGGCTGTGTAATGAGTTTGGCGGGGGGGGGGGGGGGGGGGGAGGGGGGGGAGCGCAAAACCTCTCAGAGCCCAGTGCCTGGCCCAGGAGCAAGGCAAGAATAAAGAAAGGAGCTGGTGGCTAGAAGGGAAGGTCCCCTTCTCCTTCTAAGGGACTAGTGTGTGTGACCCAATGTGATGAGGATTGGGGTGGGGGTGGCCGAAGGCTCTGGTCAAGGCTGCAGCAGGAGGGGGCAACCCACTCGGGCAGGGGCGCTGCCGTGTTATAAATCACCCTCAACTCAATTAGAGCCTGTGAAAGGTTGTGCACACCCAGCAGAAAGCGCTGAGCTTGGCGGACAGCCAGCTCCCTGCAGGGGGTGGGGGCGGGAGAGCCGGTGTGTGCCTATGTGTGTGTACATGTATGTGTGACACACTGTGCAGACATGCTTGTGTGTCCTTGTGTGTGTGTCCTCATGTACCTGTTTGTGTCTGTCTGTTCCACGTATGCACATGCGTGGTGGTGAGCACATACGCCTGTGAATTCTTGTGTGTGCAATATGCTCGCATATCTTTGTGTGTTTGTCACTGAGCGTATCTGTATGGACCTGTTTGTACCTATTTGTGCTGTGTGTACACCTGTGTGTGTGTATGTTGGGGCACGTGCCCTCGTGCCCACGTGCACTCAAGCACGAGGGTGTGCATGGTTGTATCTCTCCACCACTTCACTGCTGTGCACGTCCCCTTGCCTGTGTGCACCCGGGTGTGAGTGCATATGTTTGTGACTGTCATGTGGTTGGCCTGATGAGCTGAGCTGGACATGGGGGTGGGGGCAGAGGGATATTCTTGTGTCGGGGAGAGCTCTATGTTTGGAGGGGGAGACAGGGAGAGATGGAATTAGGGGCAGGCAGAGAGAAAGTGAGAGCCGGGCCAGGCCAGGAGGGAGAAGCTGTGACAGATAGGACAACTAAGCTTTCATGAGAGTGGGGGGTCTGTGCAGTTCAGATGACCTGCCAAGACCAACAACCTCCAACCCTGAACAGAGAGGCTGGATGCCAACCATGCCATGGAGGGGGTGCCCTAGTGTGGCCAAGGGGCGACCTGAAGTTCCCCTCTCCCGCCCTCTCTAGTAAGCTGTCACCATGGGCTGAGTCCTATGCTACGGCCTTCAGCCAGATTATCTCCCTGGACCCTCACAGACACCTAGGAAACATGGGCTTCTAGAATTTCCACTGTGCAGATATGGAAACTGAGGTTCATTGACTTGTTCGTGGCTAACAAGTAGTACAGCCAGACTCTGAACCGAGGTTTGTCTAATTCCAAAGTTCTTACCACATTCATTATTGCCTCTCCCGAGGTTCCCAGTGATCACACTCTGGGGGAAAAGGGGAGGAGAGTGTGTATGTGTGGGTGGGTGAGTATGCCTCCCCATCTACCTAAGTACTCTCTGAACCCCAATTACTGTGTCCCCAGTGCCCAGCACATAGCAAATGCCAAAGAAGTATCTATTTGTTGGGGGAAGCAGGGAGCCAAGACACCCCGTTTTGTTCTGAAGCTAAGAGCAGCTGACCGAGGTGTTGGGGTGGGGCTACCTATGAACCACGGGATGGGCACTGGCCACCTCTGCCTCCCTCCCAGAGAGGAGGGATTGCCCTTTGCTCCAGAGAAGTTGCAGAGGAGGGGCTGAGAGTTTCCCAGAGCCAGGCTGGGCCCTGCCTCATCTTCACCCACACACAGAGGTGGGACTACCTGGATGTCTCTCTAGATAACACTATGTCTCACTTGTCTCTTCTCTACCCAACCCACGGACAAAGATTTTCATCCCCCTCCCCATTCCCCTAGCAACACTTGGGTCCCTGAATCAGGACCCCTATGGGAGAGGTCTGCACAGGCACCCTTAGCCAGGAGCCAGTTTGGGACCCCTGACTCGGAAAAGTTTCCCCCATCTACAATGGCATTGCTCTGAGGAGTGTGGTGGAGGTAAACCATTAAGTCCTGGGCCTCCCCGTACAGCTTGGAGAACCAGCCATGGGTATGGCTCCCAGGCCCCAGATCCAACAGCCTACCCCCCATGGAGGGTAGAATACAAACTCACAATGGGTTCAGCTTCTCTCCTGCCCCAACCTCCTGGGAGACCTCCTCCTTAAACCACGTTCTGCTCCCATTTACTAACCAGGTGCCAGGGGAGGGAGGTAGATGGGCCTCCCTCAGGGCAGCCTCCAGGAAGAAACCTAGCCATGTGCCAAACATCACCCTGCGTCTTCTGCAGGCCCCTGCAGGCCCCACATCTGGAACCATTTCAGGCAGGAGAAGCATAGGACTGAGCTGCCCCTCCTTTGATGTTGGGGCTGTGGGGAAGGGTCGTGCCCTTTGGGAGGTCGGGGGTCACAATTCATGGATGGCATACCTCCTGAGGATAGGAAAATGGGGGCAAGGGGGGAGCAGGAATGGGTAGGATGGGGTTGAGGTATTTATGTCATGGTGCCCCTCCAACATGTAGGATCAGGGGGACTCCAGAAAGGATCCAGAAGATGATAAGCATTTTAATTAATTAATTTATTTTTAAGCAAGCTTTATTCCCAATGTGGGGCTTGAACCCATGACCCTGAGATCAAGAATCACCAACTCTGCTCTACGGACTGAGCCAGCCAGGGGCCCCATGAAGAGAATTTTAATCCTGGAGAAAAGGGCAGGGCCAAGTTTTACTCTAGCTAAGCCTCAGTTACCCCAATGGGAATATTACACACAGGATTCTGGGGAGGATCCATGGTGAAAGGATGTTTTAGCATGGGGCCAGCACATACACAATGCTCGGGACAGGGCAGCAGCTTCTCTTGTTATTAGCATTATTTTGTTTAAAACCTAGCTGCTTCCTACCAAAGCTCTCCATCCAGCTGAGGAGATTGGGTGAACACCCCCAAATCAGTCAGGCTATGTGGAATCAGACACTGGAATGTTAGGAGAGGAGGACGCTGGAGGGCTGGGCAGTCAGGAAGAACCTCCCAGAGGAAGTGGCATAGGGTTCATCCTGCAGAAACGGAGAGTCAGGCAAACTGAAGCGGAAGCGAGAGCGTGTCCCAGGGGGCAGGTGGACTTCAGCCAAGCTCTGGAGACAAGAGGGAGCTCTACAGGGCAAGTGGGCCTGATTTTGTGAGAAGCAGAGACAGGCCAGATGGGATGTGGTGGGCATGGGAGCTGGCCTGAGGAGAAGAATGAAGAGAGGGGACAGTACCCCATGCCACCTCTGTGGAAGGACTCTTGCCTGAGGCCCACCCCATCCACACCTGCTCTGCATCCCAAGGAAGCCCTTAGAGATGATCTGCAGGGAACCAGTGACACCCACCCCAATGTATTCCCCCCCACCCAGGGCTCTGAGAAATCGGGTGGCTGCTCTCTCCTCTGTTTATTTATTCCCGGTTTTTTTTCCCCCTTTTCAGGAGACGATAATTATTCAGATCATCGCGGTGATTTACTTGGCAATCAGAGCCGCTCGATGCAGTGGCCGCGGAGCTGAGACAGACGAGCATCGCCAAGGAGGACGAGGCCGGGGGCTCAGCCCCCCTCCCTCCCACCCGCCCGGCCGGCCTTTGTTCTCTTTGAGGTCTGCACCCGAGCTGCCTGGCAGGCAGTGAAGGCGCCCACCCTGCGGACACAGCAGCAAGCTTGGGGGGTCGTGGGAGCCGGTGTGCACATGTGCGTGTCCTGGGGAGGGGTGTGTGTGGGCTCATATGTCCCCTGGTACTGGCTGAGAATGGTGGAGCTCCTGTGTGCATGTTTGTGTGTGTGTTTGGGAGGGGGGAGGACTGTACCACTGCATGAGTATTGAGGTCAGGTGTGTAATCGGAATGTATGCACCTGTGTGATTACCTGGGGCCTGGGGTACACCTGTCTCTGCAGGCTTGTTCAGAAGTGCAATGGGCAGGTGCCCAGACGTTTGTATTTTAGTCACATAGAGGGGAGGGGACGAGATCTGGGGTTCCTATGCTGAAGCTGTCTGAGGTGATCATGGATGGGACAGGGACCAGGTCCTAGCTTGGTCTCTCTGACAGTGCTAGTGAGGGTAGGGGGGCTAGTGATCAGCTCATATCCAAATGCTGAGTTCTCCTGGGTCAGTGCTGGGGCCTCAGGGGTTATGTGGATACAGGTGTGGCTGTGTTCACAGGCATTTGCACCCGCAGGCGCACCCCCCCCCGCCCCCGCCGCCCCCGCCGCCCTCAGGCTGGCGCGGTGACGGTGACCTCATTACTGCCTCCGCAAAGGCCCCTTGAAATCCCTGCGCCGTCGCATTTGGCTGCTCTAAGTGATGGGAACGGCCTGCGCTTCCTGATCAATCGCTTAAAATTCAGGGTCGGCTTGCTCGCCGGAGAGGGCTGCCTGCCAGCCCCACGCACCGCGCTCTGCCGCCTCCCCCTACACCCCCTCCTTGCTTCGGGGTGGGGGGGGCTGCGATACTGCCGTATTGGAAAACATCCCCGCGCTGGCTGGGGGGCCCGGTGGGGCCAGCGCTGGAAGCCGTTCCACTCGAGCAGATGGCTGTGAAACTTTGGCGGCGAGATAAATTGGGTCTGACGGCGTGAGGCCGGCTCACAGATGGGCGGGATTCTCACGCCGGCCCCCACGTCCGGCCCGGCCCCGGGCAGGGCCGGCGCCGCTCAGAGCCCCCTTTGGGCACCCGCCCGGCCAGCAAAAACCTTCGGGAGGCCACTCATCCGCCAATAGCCTCTCTATGCCGGAGGCGCCCTCCGTCGCACTCCTTCCGGCCCTAGATCTCCCCAGAGACGAGCCCAGAGGGAGGGGCAGCCCCCAGCCCCCGCCTGGTCACCTCCGCCAAGCTGGCAGCTGGGCTTTCCCCCTCCTCTGCCATCCGCAGAGGCCTGAAGCGTGAAGGTTAACAGCTGGGGGGGAGGCTGCGTCTCCCTCCCTCACCCCCTCTCTGCTGCAGCCCCGCCCACCTGCCAACCCTGGGGATGTCGTAAACAGGGATGTGAGGTGTGTGTTGGGGCGGGGGGGGGGGGTGCTGAAGGGAGAGAGAAAAGACAAACAAAGAAAGGGAAAATGAGCAAGATGCGAGAGACCAAAGCTGAGACCGAGGGACAGAGACAGGCAGAGAAAGAGATGGAGACTGAGATGTAGAGATAGACACAGAGACACCCACAGAGAGAGAAGGGAGGGAGAGACCTCAGAGCCAGAGAGGAGACACACAAAGAGAGTGGGAGGAAGGCGAAGGATAGGACGAGGGGACGAGATACAGGCAGGGACCGCCTCTAGCCGTGGGCGATCGTGGGGGTAGGAGAAGAGCGGAGTTGGGGAGCAGGGCGCGGCCCTGGTCTAACCCCGCCCCCACCATGAGGGTTGCGACCCAGAACGACAGTCGCTGCCCCAGGCCACGCCCTCCATCCCAACACGGCTTTCTCGCCTCGGTTTCCCCAGGAGTGCTGGTGAAGAGGATGGCGGAAGGGGGAGGCCTGCACAGCCATCACTCTGCCGCAGAGCCCACCCTGTCGAGCCGACTCCCCGGCGCATCAGTCCAGCGGGCAGATATCGATCTGGTCCAGCCAAGCTCGATACCCGCGGCCTGCAGCCCGCTCTGCAGCGGTCCTACAAAGAGGAGGGGGCTCACTCCCCGTGCCGCCCCGGTGGCGATTCTGTGCCAGAATAAATCCCCGAGAGCCCCCGCCCGAGCGGCGCACTCCTGTCCCTAAGCGGCCCGACTTGGCGGGCCAGGCTGCCTGCTGCAGGGGGATGGCCCCGGTGACCACCCTCAGCCCCACCTCCTGCGGGGCACCAGAGGCCAGAGGAAAAAAATCTTTGCTGAGTTGATGAAGTTGAAGTTTCGTAAAGGGCGTGAAAGAGACAGCCAATCAGCGAGTCTTCATTTACATAGGCTCTCTGATTGGCTCTCACGGTGCCTCTTTAGAATGTTACTTTGAAACCTTAAGAAAACGAAGAGAGAAATCCCACCGAGGAGAGATGGGGGAAGCTCAGACCCCTCAGGTTCATGTAGGGCCCCCCAGGCCAAGCTCTAAGGAGAGGTGGGGAGCTTAGACATGGTGTCGCCCAAGCCTCACGATACATATAACCCACTTGAGCCTGTATGGTCAGAAAGGTGGAGCTTGGCCTGAACCCCGCGCCTGGGCTCCACCCTGCACCCTTCCATGTGCCCACCTCCAGATACCCAGATGTGTGGTCTGAGGTCATTTCAGACTGGAGGGGGTAAGGAGAAAGGCCTGGCTTGGCTTAGGAGTGGGAAGCCTGGGGTGCAGAGAGTCTTGTCTGTGACAGGAACAGTGTAGGTGGTGTCACCAAGCCCTGCAGGTTCTCAAATAATGGAGCTTCAAAGGTAGGCCGAGTTGGTTCCCTGGCTGACCCCCAAGCCAGCCTGACCTTGAATCCTAGACAGGCACACATGAACCCATGGGAGCCCGGTGACAGGCTGAAGCCTGGGAGGCCTAGAGGAGTGGGTTCACTCTGCAGAGAGTGGGACCAGGCCACCCTGGCAGCCTTGCACTGCCCCTAATCCACACTCCTGGGCCCTGCAGGCCTTGAGTCACTCTGGGGGCGGGAGAAGAGGTCTGGACTTTGGCAGCTATGAGTAGAGAACCAGTTTCTGTCCTGAGGCCTCCACTCTGCCCTCCCCCTCCTGCCCATGCTGGGAAAAGAGTCCCCTGGGGTTACCATGTGCAAATCCAGCCCAGCTTCACGGCCCACACCCCTCCCTGGGGCCCAGTACAGATGACTCAGACCTGGGGGGAGGGGAGGGTGTCTAAGGGAGGATGGGATGGGGGGACTGAATCTGTGGCTGAAGCTGAAGAGAAAGCCCCACCACTGTCTGCCTATGACAAACTGGGGGACAGGTGGGCGAATTCACTCTGGTAGGGCCCTAACCCCACCCTAATTCTTTCCCAGTGACATGTCTAGGAGACCCAGCTCTGTCAGTCAACTCCAAATAGCCTTCACCAGAGACTGAAGTGTATGCGAAGGAGAGGCCCCGCTTGAGTCCCCAGTGTAGCCGCTGCTCCTACAACGGGTTATGCACACACCCCTGTTGGACCTTGGGCAGCAGCAAGTGCAGAAGACCCAGGGACCGAAGAGCTGGTGCAGACACCTGCCAAGCTCCAGAGCTCAGCCCGCTGACGTGTCAAACTTACTGTGTGACTTGGGCACAGCTCACACATCTCTGAACCCCAGGCTTCTCTGTAAGTCTGTGCTTTCCTAAACATACCACTCTCAGTGAGGCAGTTGCAGAGAAAACCCTGGAAGCAGGGCAGAGTCCAGGAGGGGCCTGGGAGGGCCTGTTCAGAGGCCCTGCTGGTCCGAGTCAAGTGGGATAGGGACAAAATTGCCAGGTCCCACGGTTCTCACCAATTCTCGGAATCTCATCCCTCCTCCTGTCTCCCTGCCCACCTCATAAATATCAGGAGGCCGGGCTGGGGCGGGGGCAGGAGTGGGGAACTGTATGTGCTTGCATGCATTGGTGAGTGTGCATGTATACACACATGGGGAGAGTGTGAGAGCCTCCCCCCCCAACCCCCCCAACCACTGCCGCCATTGCACTCTGAGAAGCAGAGATAATCCCTCGCCATCTGTCTTGTGTTGCTAACCCGCTCAGCCCAGTGGACAGCTGCCCGGGCCACAGCTCCGCAGAGGAGCGGGTGTGGGGCGCTAGGGGAGCTAGCTAGCTCTCAGGCCCTGGCAGCAGACATATTCGGTCCCCCCACTCCACACACTCCTGCCTTACCTGCCAGAGGGGAGAAAGTGAGGCCAGAAAGGGGGCGGACAGGACTTACTCCATGCCTGCTTCAGACCACAGGAGGAGAGAGGAATAGAAAAGACTCCCTGGTCCGGGGGCTGGGGACTGACCCTCCCAAAATGCAGGGGGATGGACAGGTGACCTGCTGACTTACGCTCCCATGAGCCCTCCAAAAGTACATGCATACATGTCCCTCTGATTAAAAGGGTGCAGTAGGGACAAGTCAGGCCTTCTGGGCCTGGGGAGGGGGAGGAGGAACCATCTCCCCAGCCTTTGGCAGGCCAGTGTCCAGGCCACCAAGTGACCAACCTCCCAGAGCCACAAGAGAGGCTCATAGAATATTTGGTGGGTAATGCTTGGTGTGTGGGCCCTGCACCCCAAGGTCTCGTGACCACCACAATCCCCATTGTTTTCATGAGGAAATTGAGGCTCAGAGAAGGAAGGGACTTGCCCAACTCACTCCAGTGCAGGGTGGAGCTTGGACTAGGACCCAGGCATCAGGCTCCAGCAACCCTCCCTCTGTCCCCAGTTCTATCTGTATCTGTCCCCTGCAGCCATCAAGTCTCTCACTTGCCTCAACTCCCCTACTTGCAGCTCTGCCCCCATGCAGCTCCGAGGTTCTTCCAGCCCAAGCCAGGCAATCACTTTCTAGGGGCATGGTCCCAGCCAGTCCGACAGGATGTCAGGCCACACCAACCAGGGCCCGAGGAAGGATGAAGCTGTGGGGTTGCGTGTGGCCCCCACCTGCCCCTCTCCCTGTCAGTCAGCTCTCACGCCCTCTACACACACGCAGCCACACAAACAGGTACTCACACACAAATGAATAGGTAAACATAAGCACTCACACATACAGTGCTTATACACATATAAACTCTCAGATACAAACACAAACTCAGACAGCCACCCACATCCTCACACCACCACACAGACCTCACCACTCACGGCAAAGCTCACACACAGACCACCCCCAACCTCCACACTGCAGGCTCCTAGTTCCTCAGTCCCACTCCCACCCCCCAGGTGCCCCACCTTGCCACACACCAGAGAGTAACCTTCCAGGAAGGCCAGTGCGGAGGGAGGAGTGGGGGTCGAGCAGATAGAAGTCTGTTCTGTCTTTCCTGCCTCTGGGTGGGGGCCCTCCAGCAAGAGCATCAGTGGACACCTGCCCCCTCCCCAACCCCCCCTAAGACTTGGAGAGCTGCCATCTGGCCACAGATCTAAGAGAACAGTCTCCCACCTCTCACGCCCAGGGGCTCTCAGCTTCCCCTGACTCAGGGGGAGGAAAGGGACAGTGAGACAGAACTGCCTGTCCTCTGAGGGTCTCAAGTCGTCAGGAAATGAGACACACCAGGAATAGTCTGGCCATGGTCTGAGCCCCACAGGGTAGTGGACTCCAGCTCCAGTCCATGATCCAATCTCTCCCAAACCTCTCCCCCCCTGTACCCAACCCTTAAGGGACTCTGGAAGTAGAGGGGAGCTGCCCCCTCCCTCTCTAGGCTGGAATTTGACTCCTAGGTCATTGTGTGCTCTTAGCCAGAGGGACCCCAGCCCTGAGCCTGGCTTCCCTGCACCTGAGGAAGGCCCAGTTCCAGACTCTGCCGGCCTTACCCACACCGGGTGAATCACACACTCCATCACGCGCTCACACCCGCATGCTCGCACGCTGGTGTGCCACCACACGCTCACTATCATTCTCTCATACTCAGCCACACTCACACTCTCGAACCCTGTCACACTCACTGCCACACCTGAACAAGCTGAAGTTCTGGGGCCCTGAGTCAGCAGAGCCCTGGCAGAGGCTCAGAGGCTGGTGCTGACAGCCTGGTGTGCAGGGGGAGGGGAGGGGCTGCCACAGAGGCCTGGAGGGTCCTGAATAATTCAGGGTGGTGGCTGCTGTGGTGGCGGGAGCCTGTCAGCTGCAGGGAAATCTTGGTGGCTGGATTGTTCTGGGAAGATGGCTCCTGGTGTTTTGAGGAGAATCAGTCCTGATTGGAGGCTCACTGAACTCACAGAGGACTTCTCATACCTGCTTTCACTTTTAATCGCCTCCAGGAGCCTGCACAACTGGTACTATAGCCCCATTTCGCAGATGAGGAAACTGAGGCTCAGAGGATAAAGAGGTTTACGAAAGGTTGTAAAGCGGGTGTCTCCAGGCTCCCACCTGCAACCCTCTCCCCCATGTACACACACACTCACACACCCTGGAGAGTTTCCTTTGGTCATTCCGCCCAGAGGGAGATGAGAGACCCCAGCCATCCGAGGACATCCTGGAGTGTGCGACCCGGAAGCACCCTGGCTCAGGGCACGGCAGGTGTTCAGGCGCTGCCCGCTGAACGAGGACACTGTGCAGGGGCGGCACACCGGAACTCGAGGCCATGCCTCCACCACTAGAGAAGAGACATCTCTGAGCCTCAGTGTCCTCATCTGCAAGACGGGCACTAAGCGTACCGACCTCCTGAGATGTTGGTAAGGACTGACTGGGAAAACACATGTAAAGCAGTTAGCATGGGGTCAGACCCGCAGGAAGGGCTCCACGTTGCAGAGAAGACATGCAAAGCCTTGCCACAAAGAGACAGCCACAGAGTGGTGGGGGTCTGTGTATTGGAGGTTCCCTCTGCCTGGGGCACCTTCCCCTCTCCCCCTGCTGTCACCACATTTCTCCTCTTCAAGCCTGAGTACATCTGTCACCTCTCTAGGACAACAACATGGTTTCCTGCCATATCCTGCCCCCCTCAGTGACATCCCCATCCCCCTCCCAGGCACTCAGGTGGCTGGCCTTGTATGCTGAGCGGTCCCAGCCTGTCCGAGCTCACGGCCCGCGCACAGTAGGTAATCGAGGGCTGCCTGCTGAACTGACAGCCCAGCACTGTGTCAGCACACAGCAACCAGCAGTTAGGGTGCTTCCGCAGTTAAAATAAACCTCTGAGGTCATGGGTCTGTTCTCTCTGTAAAAACAAAAATATCCAACTGCTCGTGTCTGGTGAGACCCACAGCAAAAGACCAGACGTGACTGCTTCACCACCCAGAGGCCAAGCATCAGGCTCCCGGCCAGGTCCCAATCTAAAGGGGCACCTGCCCAGGCCCAGGGGCACCAACACCCAGAGGCAGTTGGCACATGATTCCTGTGCCCAGTGGGAAAGGCAGGCACTCAGTCCCCAGAGCCCTGAGCTCTGAGGAGATTATGGAGCATTCTCCATATTTGATTCAAAATAAAAACCACAGTAAACCATAGACCCAAAACTTATACGTCGGCTGAAATTAAAATAGATTCTTGCTACGTTTTCTGGTTTCAATATTCTGGATCAGTTCATGGAAGCTGAATCAGGCGATTTGTCTGTCCCTCCTGTTTTGTTTCTGTTGTTGCCCCTGCTTTACTGGGATCTCAGCACATGCTCCGTCTCCCCTCTGGAGCAGACCCCAGCCTGGTGCCGGGGGTCCCCTGGCCCTACACTCATGAGGCTGATCCCCCCCACCAGGAGCTTGCCAGCACCCCCTGGCCCCTCCCTCTTCCGGGGAACCTTGCGGCTGGGCCCGTGCCTGCGGCGAGTCTCACCCCAGTATTATTTTAGTCGCAGACAGACACGAGGCAGATGGTGACAACATCCCTTCCCCGCTCCCCACTGACGAGCTGTTGCAGCCCTGAAGCCTGAGGGTTCTTCTCCCTCAGGAATATTTCAATCCCGACTCGGTGGCTAAATGTGGCTGCTCTTGTGAGCCGTGGGCACATCTGCTCCTCCTCCTCCCTACCCCCTACCCATTTCCTGGGACTGAGTAGAGAGCCCTGGGGAGGCCCTGCCAACTTCCAGCTCTGCCCAGTCCCCCCAGCTGCCCTACTGTGCACCAGGCAGCGGGCCATGAGCACTGTACCACTGGGAGGGGCAAATATTGTGCCCACTTCACAGATAAGGAAGCTGAGGCTCAGAGTGAAGCAGCCCAGCTCACCCAGCCAGCGACGAGGTGTTCCCTTGGGTCCCATGCATCCTAGAGGCACAAGGTGTACTCTCCACTCCCTTCCCACACCTGAACCTCTACCTGACCACCTCTACGCACAACCTGGAGGGACCACCCCAGGCAAACCGCCTTCACTGCAGAGCAACTAGGAGCCGATTTAGTTGCTATACCCACTCTCCTGCATCAGCCGATACAGCTTGGAGCTCAAGGCTAGCCGAGCATCATCTGCCCAGCCCCTCACCCTGCTGCTCCTAGCTCAGTGGACACATGGACTGTAATTGTGAGAATCAAGGGCAGGGGGAGGGGTGCTCTGGCATGAGACAGGCCTGGGTTCAAATCTCAGCATTGCTGTGACTTTGCGCAAATCACTTAACTTCTCAGGATCTGTTTCTCCATTTGTGAGATACACAGCAGCAGTCTCTCCTTCCCCAGCTAATTCAGTGAGGTGACTGCTATAGTCCCAACCCCTAAAGCCGGGCCCGGAACGGGGCACACGTACAATCAATATCTGTTGAATGAATGACACGCGGAATGAACTTAGCATCAGGCCTGGCTCAGTGGGGCTGGTCCTCCCGGCAGCCCCAGCCCCGGGGCCCAACAACGCCTGGGGCCCGCTTTGCCTCTGTGGTCCATTGTGAGCTGAAGTTGGCCGCAAGGGCCCAGCTGAGTGTGTCTCTGGCCCCTGCCCAACCCCCACACCACAAGGGGCTTGGAGCTGCAGGAGGGCAGGCCCAGGGCACCAGGCCACCCCCACTAGGTTCAAGTGCCAGCAAGGTGTGGGAGGTGGACCGAGGTTGTTTGGGTTCCCTCACACCCCTTTTCCAGCCACCCATCCTGCCTGGCCAGGGGCAGGAAAGCCGGACAGGGGTTCTCTGAGGACTTGCAATGCTCTCTGGGCCAGTGAGGACGTGTCCTTTCCCGGTCAGACCTCCTGGCTGTGGGCTCCCTGTCCGGGCACAGTCCCCACCCCCAGCGCCTCAGCGGGCCTTCTCCTGGGGCGGGGCCGAGATCTGCACTGACAAACCATCGCACGGGAACGTACACCCACCGCAGTGGCCCTCGCGCCCCCAAAACATATACAAGACGGTATACACAGACACGCCACCCAATGAAAGGCACAGAGGCAAACACACGCACGACTCAGTGCACATGGCAGGGTGCACAAGCTCACAAATACGTGTGCTGCGGAGCCCGTCACATGCCACGGTCACAAACACAACACGGCACACGGCATCCCTACACGCCCCCACCGCACAGCCGCGCCCACACGTGTGGCACAGCCAGAGGCCCAGGCCCCCCGCCCAGGAGCACAGATGTGCACGGCAGCCTGGAGAGGCCTGTCTTGCAAGAAACTGAGGTCTGGCTCCTCATGTCAGACCTGGCGAGGACCTGAGTTCCTGCAGCTCAGGGGGACAAGGGAGGACAGGGACACAGGCCTGCTGGAGGAGGAGGAGGGCAGGCCAGGCCTGGAGTGGAGAGAAGAGGCAGTCCCTTGCCCAGGGTCAGTTCTGAAGACCCCACTTTCACGGCCTTGTGGCCAAGGCCCTCATAACACACGGACACACCCCCACTACGGACTTCTGCGGCCACCTCTGCCCAAGTCACCGACACATTCGTGCCTGGCTCAAGAAACTGGGTGAGGCTAGTCACTCTCACCACAAAAGCCAAAACAAAGGAAAAGAGAAGCTGACTGTGGGCGCAGAAACCCATGGAGACACTTTTCAGCAGGAAATTCTGGTCAGGAGCCCACACTCTGCCAGGCATGGGCACGAACGGTAAGTCTATCTGAGTAGCCCTATGTTAACCCTACCCTAAGGACACAACCCCGAGGCCAGCTGGCTTGGGAAGGCCAGCTGGTGAGGACCGGGCCCTCCTTATCTCTGGGGACATCTCGTCTGCTGCTTCGCCTGTCAACATGTTCCATGGTGCCACCGCCTGGGGCTGGCATTTGAAGCCCTTGTTATCCGGACTCATCCTGGGTTCTTTTCCCTAGCCCTTTGCCAATGCTGTTCCCTTCACAGAGAATGCACTCCCAGGCGCCCACCCCCCACGTTCTGGCATCCTGCCCACTCATCAGATCTATGCCACCTCCCTTGAGAAGCCTCCCTAGTGCCTGCCAGAAAAAAAATATATTCTCACTCCAGTGCTGGAATGAGAGATGAGGACCCATGTGGGCTTCCACTGGGCCTCAGTGTCCTAATCAGTGAAATATACATAAGACATGCTCATCGCCACTGAGGAACAAAGTGAGGCCGCGTAGCCTAGTGCAGCAGTTCTCAAAGCCCTGGGAGTCTCCAAGATCTTCTCAGGGGTAGGTGAAGTCAAAATTATTTTACTAATAATACTAAGACATTAGTTGACCTTTTTACCGTGTTGAGATTTGTACCAATGGTGCAAAAGCAATGGTGGGTAAAACTGTTGGTGCCTTAGCACAAATCAAGAGGGTAACACCAAACTATACTAGGAGTCATTATACTTGTCAGTGTTAGAAGCATCCATTAAAAAAACAAAAAATAGCTAGTATCCCTTAAGAATGTCCTTGTTGGGGGTGCCTGGCTGGCTCAGTCGATAGAGCATGCGACTATTGATCTTGGAGTAATGAATTTGAGCCCCACATTGGGCATGGAGCCTACTTAAAAAAAAAAAAAGGAAGAAAGAAAGAAAGAGAGAGAGAGAAAGAATATCCTTGTTGAAGTGAAGCAATAAAATTAGTAATTATATTAAATCTCAACCCTTGTGTACACATCTATTTAATATTGTGTGTGGGAAATTCACACAAAGTACTTCTGTAACATACCAGAGTATGATTGTTGCCTCCAGGAAAAGCAATCATGCGGTTGTTTGAGTTACAAGCTGAACTAGCTGCTTTTTTTATGGAAACCCATAAATAAAGACGGACAAACTTTAGACTTGGGTATTTGGCAGATATTCTCTCAAAAGTAATCAAGTGAGCCTGTCATTTCAAGGAAAATAACTATAGTATTTATTGCCAATGATAAAATTCTATTTTTTTAAGCAAAAATTTGAATTTTGGAATACTTGTATAGGTCACCATAAGCTTGACTGCTTCCTGATACATTTCTGATGAAATTTGTGGCGGTATCAATGGATGTGATTATTAAATATTATATAATGAAATGTGTTAACATTTGAGAGATTTGCATAACCCAGTGAACCAATGTTCTCTAAATGGCCAGTGCATGGTGTTATAAAATCATGCATGGGCAAGAGATCCATTTAAAGTGCAAGATAGACAAATGGAGCTTCATGTAACAGAATATGAGAAGTTCATTGATAAGGTTTCAGATTCTACATGGCAACTAACCTTTAAGAAACTGCTACTTGTCAAGTTTTGGTGTAGTATCAAATTATCTGAAAAGGCTAAGAAAATACTCCTCACTTTTCCAGTCAGAGATGTGTGTGAGGCCAGATTTTCTTCCTATACTTCAACAACAGAAAAACAAACATACCACAATAAATTGAAAGCAAGAGCAGATACTAGAATCCAACCTCAAGGGGCTTGTTTTTTCCATTAAGCCAGATATTAATGAGATTGCAAAAATGTAAAAACAATGTCACTCTTCCTGCTAATTTTGTTTTGTTCTGGAAAATAAAGTTATTTTACTTTTTTTTCTTTTTTTTTAAGATTTTATTTATTTATTTGACAGAGAGAGAGAGAGCGAGAGAGAGAACACAAGCAGGGGGAGTGGGAGAGGGAGAAGCAGTCTCCCCGCCGAGCAGGGAGCCCGATGTGGGGCTCGATGCGGGGCTCGATGCGGGGTTCGATGCGGGGCTCGATCCTAAGACCCTGGGATCATAACCTGAGCCGAAAGCAGACGCTTAACAACTGAGCCACCCAGGCGCCCCAATAAAGTTATTTTTCATGAAAGTGTATTATCTACATTAACATGTAATGAACCATTACTGTTACTTTAAAATAAATGAATAAATACACATTCTTAAATTTTCTCAGTTTTAATTTCTAATATGGTAAATCTTGATGATATAACCCACATAAAGAAAAGCTCTTGGGTGGGGGGGGCGCCTGGGTGGCTAAGTCCATTGAACGTCTGCGTTTGGTTCAGGTCGTGGTCCCAGGGTCCTGGGATCAAGCCCCCCATCGGGCTCCGTGCTCAGCAGGGAGCCTGCTTCCCCCTCTCCCTCTGCTGCTGCTTCCTCTGCTTGAGCTCACTCGCTCTCTCTTTCTCTGT
The DNA here is from genome assembly GCF_964656455.1 of Halichoerus grypus. Taxonomy (NCBI): domain Eukaryota; kingdom Metazoa; phylum Chordata; class Mammalia; order Carnivora; family Phocidae; genus Halichoerus; species Halichoerus grypus. The sequence continues at coordinate 119,771,236 of NC_135713.1, forward strand.
CAAATAAATAAATAAAATCTTTCAAAAAAAAAAAAAAGAGAAAAAAGAAAAGCTCTTTGGGGTCCTCAGTAATTATTAAGCCTGTAAAGGAGTGCTGACAACAAAAAGGTTGACAACTGCTGGCCTAGTGCTTCCACAGCAGGAAAGACTAGGGGTAGACATGAAGAAACATCTGGATCAGCAGACACAGGCAGCGAGTGAAAGGGGCTATCAGAGCCAGTTCCTTTGAAGAGGTCCCGGCCCCAGGCCTTGAAGTCCAGGCAGATGGGCGGGAAGGGTATGACTTCAGGGTGGGGGTTCTGGCAGAGGCTTCTGGGAGTCCGTACTTCCCTCTGCTGCCCCTGTAGGGGTTTGTCAGTTTGTAGGGGGAGGCCTCAAACACACAACAGACCTCCCTACACACAGGCTGAAACCCGCCTAGAAGCTCCAGCCCTCCCCAGACGCCTCCATCCTCCCCCACCCCCCCCACCCCCACGAAAAGGATTTAGGCCTTAAAATTATCGTCACCACTGCACAGCAGACAATACAGAGGGGACATTATGTGCCAAGAGAGAGGCCTCGTTGTTGCCGCGGCTGAGAGACAGCGGGGCTCTGTTCTGAGCAGGCTGGGGGCTGCTCATGCACTGCAGCCCAGACCCTCACACTCAGAAGCACATCCTCACCCCGGTGCGCACTCACAGACTCACCCTCGGGTACCCCTCAGGCACACGCTGTGGCACCCAGGAGCCTTCCCATGCACCCAGCTCCCACCCCCCACCTCTGTGCACAGCTCCTCCGCCCACGCATGACCTGCTCTGGGTCCTCACTGCCAGCGCCCCCCCACACCCATGTACTCCGTGGCACAGGTATCCTCCCCCGGGGAGCCCTGGTGGAGGTGCAGGGGACACAAGGCAGCCCCATCGGGAACCCTGAGGACGCCCGGCCCGCCCCGCTCTGCACCGCCTGGACAGGATCACAGGGCACTGAAACCAGCAGCAGCCTAGGCTGGGCCAGACCTGCCTAGACCCACGGAGGGACACAAAGGCTGCCTTGTTGCTTTGCCAACCCCTCCTGGCTCTGGAGTGGGAGGGAGGAACCCAGGCAACTGGCACCCCTACCCCCAGCTTCTGGGCTGGCCCTGGAACAAGACTGGACTTTAACCTCGGAGGCCACCACCCATGCGGGGGCCACAGGGCAAGGTGAGGACAATCCGAACCTCCTGGTAAAACAGACCCAAAGAGGGCCCCCCAAGCCCAGAGCTTAAACTCGACCCAAAGTCTTTGTTTCTCCTCTGAGGGGAGATCTCTCCCTCCCAACATTTGTTCAGGTTGGCCCCTCGGCCTGGAACTCCCTCCCTCCTCCCCTTGCCTGGGCAAGTTTTCATTTTCCTTCAGGGCACAGTTCAGAGAGCAGCTCCCCCAAGCCCCCCTGCCCCCAGGGCTTCCCTACCAAACAGGGAGCCCCAGAGGCCCACAAGGGAATGCCCAGCACCAGGGCCCAGCCAGAGCGGAGCTCACAGGCCGCAGCTGCAGGACTGGCAGAGGACTGGGTGGGAGGGTGTGGCCGGGCCAAGCCTGACCAGCCCCAAGACCACACCAGGGCGGTGGATGCGATGCGAGAGGAGTTACCAGCCCCAATTTTCAACCAGCCATCAGTCATCCCCACCAGGTGACACAGAGCAGAGTTCCTTGGAGGAGCCTACTTTCTCACATCCAGGCCTTTGTTCTCTTTGCCAAAAACACCCTTTCCCATCTGTTTGCCAAGTCTTACTCATCAAGTGGCAGCAGTTTTTATTTTTTATTTAATACTTACAGAATACTTACTGTGTGGCAGGCACTATTCTAAGGGACATTTACAGGAATTAACTAATTAAATCCTCACAACAGCCTTTTGAGGTAGGTACTATTATGATTTCCATTTTCTTTTCTTTTCTTTTTTTTTTCCTAAGATTTTACTTTTAAGTCATCTCTACACCCAACGTGGGGCCCCATCCCTGAGATCAAGAGCCACATGCTCTACCAACTGAGCCAGCCAGGCACCTATTATTCCCATTTTATTTATTTATTTATTTTTTTTAAGAGTAAGTTGATTTTTCTTTTTTTTTTTTTTAAGATTTTATTTATTTATTTGACAGAGACAGAGATAGCGAGAGCAGAAACAAAAGCAGGGAGAGTGGGACAGGAGAAACAGGCTTCCCGTGGAGCAAGGAGCCCAATGTGGGACTCGATCCCAGGACCCTGGGATCATGACCTGAGCCGAAGGCAGACGCTTAACGACTGAGCCACCCAGGTGCTCCGTTATTCCCATTTTAAAGATGAGGAAAATAAAGCACAGCAAGGTCAAGGAACTCTGTCAAGGTCACACAGCTAGTAAGTGGTGGTGCTAATAACAGGAACCCAGCAAGTCACTTCCAGGCAGTCAACCGTGGCTTCTTACCCAGATCAGGGCCTTTGCTGTGAGCATCTCCAACCTCAGACCCATCTCTCTTGTTGGTGAGCCCCTTGAGGGCTTTCATGAGGACACATTTTGGGGGTTGGGGGGGGCCAAGGGGTCCAGCCCTTAGCACAATACCTGGGCCATGGGGATCTCAAGAAACACTGTTGACTAACCAAATATACAATAAGGATGGCTGGGCTCCCAATGCCCAAGGGCAGAAGAGGTAGAGGCTGCTCATAAAGGCTCAAGGACTCCTCTCTCCTCCTGATACCACACAACATCTGCTTTGTCACTCACTGCAAAGTCTCTGCCGTCCTTGGGTACATGGGGCTCCGGAACACTGGAGAGGGGAGGACGAGGCTGCCAGGCCTACAGGGCCGCCTGGAGGCCCCGCTGCTCCCAGGTCTCCATGTCCCTCCAGGCAAAGGGTCTGTTAAAATTCTCAGGCACCATGAACCAAGAAGATAGAGTCTTCACAGGGTCTGCTGCCCCCTTTCTCTCATCCGAATCTGATTTGCCAAACTATTAGGTAGTTTCCCTGGCTCCTAGCCAATGTTTACAAACTGATGCCCAGACCCCAACCAGTAGAGAGGGACACCTGGGCATCCAGTGGACCAGCCGGTCTGCAGGGACCTCCACACTCAAGGGTTGCCCTCTGGACAGAGCCTCTTCCTCTGAAAAGCTCCATTTCCATGGCTGTGACCCAAAAATGAGACACAGTCAGGCCTCCCATTGGCTGTCTCTGTACTTCTGAAGTAGGATCGATCCCACTCCCTAGAGAAATAGCCCCAGGATGGGGACCACTGGCACTTAGTCTTCCCAGCTCTGAAAGGAAACTGACAGGGGCCCCGAAGAATGGGTAGGACAGGTTGCAGGTCTTTAGAGAAGGAGGCCCCATTGGCCTTCTAAGGAGAGCCCCTTCCCCCACCTCAAAGTAGATTTCCCAGCCTGTCCCTGGGTCAGCCCAGCTTTCTGCTAATGCTATTCCCACCTAGTCTCCCCTGTGAAGGTGGCTAAAGACAAGGCCTCCTTCTGTGAGGAGCTGGGGTCTTCCCTCATTCCCACTCCCAGAGACTAAAAACACAAAGTTTCTGGAGAACTTGCTTCATAACCAAGGGAAGCCAGTGGTAGTGGGATGGCTTGATAGAGGGCACCCCCAAATTGCAACTTAGGAAGGACTTTAGGCAGCTGTTTGGAAGGGACCTGGAGGCTTGGCTTGAAGTGCAGGCACGAACTGTACTTAAATACCAGGTTACAGATCGGTAAGAGCAAAGTTCTCCCAAATGCTTTACATCAAATGAAGAAAATACCAGTTGCCCATATCAAAAAATTAAGGATGATGATGATGATGATGATGATGATGATGGTAGAAGAGATGTTGTGGGCACCAAGTCATTTCCCTCTCTCCCACCACGCTGGGTGGGAGGGCTGCCTGGACTGAGGGAGGCCATATCCCTTGGAAATGTAAGTCTACCTCAACTTCTACTAAAAAAATATTCGCCAAGCCACAGAGCCCTGGGCTGAGCCTGGGTGGGAAAGAGATGTGAAGAGTCACTAGAGTTGCCCTCTCTAGTTGAGCACCAAATGGCTGGGGGGCAGACACTCTGGATGCCCTTTTATGACCACCCTACAAGGGAGCATTGAATTACGGCATTTTCCCTATTTCCCCCACTTTACAGATGAAGAAACTGAGGCTGGGAACGGCTATGTAGCAAAATAGTCACCATTTATTCAGTGCTAACTGAACCCTAAGCTGAGCTTCTAATTCATCATCTATTTGCTCCCCACTATAACCCCACTTTACTAATAAAGAAACTGAGGCTGACAAAGGTTGTTGCCCTCCCAGGATTGCAGAGTCAATATGTGACAGAAATGAGACTAGAATCTAAATCCTGGACTATCATACTCCAATCCCTGGGCACACAAACCACGTGTGATAAGGGCCCAGAGAATAGCCCCAATAGGACTGTGGGACATAAGAGATAAAGGGCAGCCTCCGTGTTTGTGAGAATAAACACGTGACTTCACGGGGGTGGAAGAAGCTGACCTAAACCATGAAGAATGGTTAGGGTTACAACAAAGAGATGGAGAAGGAAGGGACTCCAAACGGAGAGAACAGCACAGGCAAAGGCTCCAAGGTGGGAACCCGTGCAGCATGTTTGGGGAGCAGCCAAGGGGCCGTGTGCTCGGATGGTGGAGCAGAGGATCACGGGAAAGTGGGTCAAGAGTAGGTAAGAGAGGGATGCGGCTATGGAGGAAGCGGAGGAGATTAATGGCTCAGGCTGTGAGTTTGAATCCTGGCTGCCACTGACCAGCTGGGGACCTTGGGAAAGTCTCTTCCCTTCCCTGAGGCTCACTTTCCTTATCTGCAAAATGGAAATAATAAAAGTATCCGCCTAATAGCATTGTTCTGAGAATTCAGACAGGCACTCTGCCCAGGCTAAGAACTGACAACTGCTGTTCTTGGTACTGGGCCCTGGGGAGCCACTGAGGGCTCCTAACAGAGAGAGGGACCCCAGTAAAGCTGGGCGAGGAAAGGTCTGGCACCACGGCTCATAACTTACCACAAGCCAGCCCCGGGGCTGAAGAACAGTGAAACCAGATCGGTGGGCCCGGGCCAGCTGTCCCACCCAATGCTTCTTTGACATCTCCTCTTTCATCTTTAAAGAATCTTATGAATTTCCCTATGAGCAATCCATGCTTGTTTCTAATAAAAATAATGTATTCAATTACTGAACTCTCCTCCTAGTAAGACAGACATTCCAGGAAGCAGAGCCATGTATGGGGCCTGCCCCCCAGCCACCAACACAACCAGGCCCCAGGCTGAGCACACGGCCTCACCAGGGGACGGCTTGGCTGGAAGATCCTGCCCCTACAGGAGGTGGTTCCTTCCTCTGAAACGCACTCTCCTCCTACCCCAGCCCCAGCCCCAAGAGAGCTAGATTTTGAGGAAATTGGCTTAACCACTGGTGGGCTATCTTCGTCCCCAAACTCAAGTATCAGCTTACCTAACTTTTCAGAGAGGTCTTCCCTGACCACTGGATCAGCTAGGGAAGTTGGTCACATCACCTTATTTGAATGCTGGCCTGGCACTCTCCCCTTACGCCGTCCATGTGTCTGTTACCAGTCTGTGTGTCTTGCCTAACCAGAAGGGGGGCTCCAGGAGCGCAGGACGCAGTCCTATGCACTACTCTGTTCCCACTACCTGGTACAGAGGAGGTGCTCGACAAATACAGAAATAGAGAAGGGAGGAGGAGAGAGAGAATTAATAAAGAACAAAACCTGGGTTTTGCTCCCAAGACTAAGAGGCTCCTTTGAAGCCTCAGTCACCCGCTCTGCAGAATGGGCAGGGCCTCTAGCCCAGGGACCGCCGTGGCCACATGAGGATTCCATCCCCTCCCTGCAGCATTTACACAGGCCTGCCTCCGGAGCTGCCCTTCCCTTCCCCGCACCCCATCTCAGAGAAACAGAAATTAATTTGCCTTTGGCATAAACTGATTTTGATGAGCCCAGTCCCCGGCGATTCATCATAGACCTCTCGGGGAGCACTGCAGGGAACGTCGGGTGGCGGCATGACTTATGGGCCTCGCAGCCCCAGACATCCAGCTGCTTCTGATGGCTCCGGACACCTCCAGCCCCCCTAAATCAACAGCAAGGGAGCGGCCTGGAGAGCTGCCCAGCTTGTCCTCAGGCTCGGCTGGTGCCCCTGGCAGGCGCCTCCCAGGTCAGGGGGCGCAGGCTGCGTGGAAGCGGGTGACTTCATCCAGGCTGACTCACCCGCCGCCAGCCACTGGGGATGGACTGCAAGAGGGAGGTGGCGGCAGTCCTCTCCAGCCTGGAACTTCAGGGGGAGGAATCCCCACCCTCCCTCTACAGCCCCAGGGCTTCCCCAAACTGGACCGTGCCCCTACCCCACCCCGCAACCATCATCCCAGAATCCACAATGATGTCCTGCAAATAGTCTAGGCCCTTGGCTCAGTCCCAGACTGAAGATGTCTGAGGCCACGGCCCAGTGCCCCTCTTACCAGCCTTACCAGGTAAAATGGACTGACCCTTAACCCCTAAGATTCAGTTTCTTCATCTATAAAATGGGCATAGTGACCCCTACTCCACCTACTGCTCAGAGTATTAGGCAGATCTGATCGATGTGCCAGGGTCCTGGAGATAGGAACGTACCATGTGGAAGCAGGAACAGAAGCTGGATCAGGGGATCCCACACCACACAGTGGAAACCAGACCTCTTACCCTGGCCGGCGGTACCCTGAACCAACGCCCTGCCCTCCCCGCTACCCTCGCACACTCCCCCCTTGGCCACAGTGAGCCTCCTTAAGTTCATCAGATGGGCTGTTCTCTTGCCACCTTCAGGCTTCTGGTTTTAGGCTGTTTCTCTCAGCCTTGAACTCTCTCCCTCCCCCCAACGGGTTCTTGCCTGGCCAAATCCTATTAACTCTCAGCTCTCAGCTTAAACATCACTTCTTCTGTGAACCCTTTTCTAGCCCCAGTGCCTGTGTCCCCACAGTCTTGCTGTTCCCCTGTATTACCACAATGTCTCACATCTGCCTCCCAGATGTTGCCCTTGATCTCCCCTACATCCCTTGGGCCCAGCCCAGTGCCTGGCTCATGGTAGGTGCTCCCTAATATTGGCTTATTTGAATTGAATTCCTGTGTCTACTCATCTTGGCTGGCAGTGGCCGCCTCAAGAATTCTGTTAAGAAGGATTCTGAGGCTGCAAAAACGCACATAAGCATCACACTTGCCACAAAGTGAGGGTTCATTACATGTCAACTATTAACATTGGAGTTGCTACTGGGAGTTGGCCCCTGGGAACCCGCGAGCTCTCTTTACCTGCCCCTACCTTCAGGCACAGTTCCAGCAACCCAGGGGTAGGAAAGGGAACCGGAAAACACTTTTGTTCTGAAACGACCCAAAGATACTTGCCTGCCTCTCGCAGAAAGAATATCCCCACGGAGTCAGGAGATCTGAGTTTGAGACCTGCACACCCCTTCTGACTTGCTCCGGAGACTGACTCCAACACCGTATCATCATCTGTAATGAAAATTCCCACAGGACTGCTGTGAGGACCAAGGTCAAAGTTGTGGAAACAGGTGCTTGGTTCACCTTGACGCAGGATAGATATCACCATCATTATGAACATACCTCAGCCCTCCCCCCACCAAGGCGAGGAAGGACTCGGAGGGCGGGGACCCCAAAACCAGAACCATTACCAGTCAAGGTCAAGTCTCACCCCCAGGCCTTCCATCTGGGGACCCCCAACTTCATGCAATTGCAAGACCTCCTGTGAAACCGTAAGAGCAGGGTTGAACCTCTGCTCCCTCACTGGGTGACTTTGGGCAAGTCCACCTCACCGAACCTCAGGTTCTTCATCTAGCAAATGGCCATGATGATGGCCGCTGCCTCCTGGTCTTTTCAAAAGGATTAAATGAGATAATTAAGTAAAGAATGCAGTTTGCATTTAGCTTGAGGCCCCGTCAGTGCTCACTAACTATTACCCATTGCTGTATCATCATCATCATCATCACCATCCCCCTGAATGCTGTAGCTATGCAGGGGGTAAGATGCCCATGTTAATCCTGGTCCCTCTGTACCATAGTTACTCCCAGAACCTTCACAGAGAACTGGACTATCATCCTCACTTCCCGAAAGGGCAAACTGAGACTCAGAAAAACTAGGACTTTTCAGACTGAAAAATCCCTGAAGGCAGAGGCCATGCCTCCCAAGTCTGGGGTCCTTGTAAGATTGAGGCTACACCTCCCCCATCAGACTGGCGGCTTTTTCTCCCTCATTTGGCCAGAGGGCCATGTTTCTTATTTAGCACCTCGAGCCAAGCTCAGAGGAACAGGAGGGGGTGAGGTCCAGCCCCTCTGCCTTCTTGCAGCACAAGGAAAGGTTCAGGCTGTGGACAAAGGTCGGCACAGGGCCGGCCTGGTCCTAGCTGCCCCAGCTGACGCAGGAAGGCCTCGTGACTGCCCCCTGCCCCCACACTGGCTCCAGCTTCCCGCCTGACTGGGCTGAGCGCTTCAAAGCCAGCAGCCTCTGAAATGAGGCCGCAGCATCTGAGATGGCAGCTGGTGGGCACGCCAGGCAGCCCCTGGCCCCCCGTGTGCATCTCCGAGCACCCCTTTCAATGGGGACTTGTCGGGCAGCAGCTACAGCCGCCAGGGTCGCTAGCTGCTGCCCAACGGCTTCGGGTGCCCACATCATGGCCAAAGGAGCATTAAAACTCCGGCATGCCCGTGAGGCAGGGCCGCAAGGGGCCAACTCCTTCATGCGAGCAGGCACTAGGTGCCCACATGCTGGTGGGAGACGGGGCACCACGGAGAGTGACCACTAGGACACGCACGCACGCACTCACGCACGACAGAATAGGAGGAAACCATGGGCTCCGGCATTCCAGACCTGGGATCAAATCCTGCTTACCCTATTTCCTAGACATGTGACCTTGGGTAGTGTTATGGGTTGAATTGTGTCCTCCCCAAAATTCATATGCTGATGTCCCTAACCCCCAGTACCTCAGAATGTGACCTTATTTGGAGAAAGAGCCCTTACAGAGATAATCAAGTTAAAATGAGGTCATGGGGTGGGCCCTCATCCAATCCAACTGGTGTCTTTACAAGGGGTAATTCGGAGACAGACACGCATACAGGGAAGACAATATGAAGAGACAGAGAAGACGGCCATCTACGAGTCAAGGACAGAGGCCTGGAACAGTTCCTTCCCTCACAGCCCTTAAAGGAGGCTGCCAATATCTTGATTTGAACTTCTAATCTCCGGAACTGTGAGACAATAAATGTCTGTGGGTGAAGCCACCCAGCATGTGGTACTTTGTCGGGGTGCCCTGGGACCGTTTCTCAGAGCCTCAGTTCCCATAGGCCGACACAGAAATTGTAAGAGTACTTGCTTCCTAGCTTGCCACAAGGCTCAGATGAGAGGGTATCTGTGAAGACAGAACTTAGGCCAGGATTAGACACAGAGCACATGCTCAGTAAATGGGGGGTGCTTTTACTCTCTGGTTGTTACTGACCGTACACACTTATACATTTACTTATCTGTTCCAAATAACACCGTATCGTACACCCTCTGAGCACTAGGCGTAGTCAGACAAATCTCTGTCCTCCGGGGTATCCTCGCTGGAAACAGACAAACCATATACACACAAATTAGCTGATGAGAGAACAAATGCCTAGGCCTACGCGCAGGTGTGCTCACGTGTCTGCACACGGGTGTTAAGGTAGGCAACACAGGTGTTGGTGTGTGCATGGGGACATCAGGATACCCATGTGCACCTGCACGGTATTTTCTGTGCATCTGGGTACCCGAGTGCACACCTGTGTGTGCTCATGCACAGGTGTGCATGCGTGTGTCACACGTGTGTGTGTGTACAGATGTGCCTGTGGGCGCATGAGAACACGTGCGCCCTTGTGAAACTGGACCAGTATGGCTGAGCAGGGGGAGATGTGTGGGCAATCGTGTGTGGGCAAAGCAGCGCCCAAAGCTAGTGCCCTCTGTTGACTACGGCTCAAGAAGGACCTCTGAGAGCTCATCTCAGCCATCCCCCAGCCTCAAGTAAACACACACCCCCTTCCCAAAGTCAGACTTGAATGCTCTTGCGTCCAGGGACCACCTAAGGACCCTCTCCGGAACATAGCCCTGGTTTACAGGAAGTCCTTCCAGTGTTCTGACCACAATCCCTCCTTCAGAAACCAGTAGGCCCAAAGCCCCTGAATGAAGCAGACATTAGCCCCATGTTCCAGGCATATTTTGGTCCAATGTCCTCATTCAGCTCCAAAGGGAGGTGGGATCCTACATCCCCAAAGGCCTCTCCAATTTAGGTACCCTCTTCCCACCCTGTTCCTGCCCCCAAAATGCCCAACATCAACACTCCCGGTCCCACCACCATCCCTTGGGAAGTGGCTCAGCTACCTGGGCTTTTCCCCACCAGCACAGAATCCGACAGAGAAGCATAGCTGGGGGTCGCCTGGCTGGCCCAGTCAGAAGAACGTTCGATCTTGGGGGTGTGAATTCAAGCCCCACGGTGGGTGTAGAGATTACTTAAATAAGGAAGTAAATAAATAAATAAACTTGAAGAAGAAGAAGAAGAAGAGGAGGGGGAAGGGGATGAGGAGGAGGAGGAGAAGGAGTGTAGCTGGACGTGGGTCTAGGAGGGGCATGGCTTCAAGAACTCACCAGGCCAGTGTCGGATGGTCATCTGTAACTGCTAGAGCTGCGTGAGGGAAAGACTTCCTGAGAGTGAAGAAGGATACCCTTGTGCACAGGCACTAGGGCTTCTGGCGGAGACCCACAGATGAGACCACCCCCCAGGGACTGCCTCCTACCCCACACCCACTCTTCCCTGCCCAGCACCAGGTGGAGTCCCCGAAGGACCAGACATGGGGAGCCAGAGACAGCTGGGCCTGGCTCTCTGCCCCCAAAACTACTATCTGAACCACAGACCTGAGTTCCAGTCCTGGTTCTAATAGTGCTAACAATGATAATCAAGGCTCACATTTATCGCGCAATTACTAAATACCTGGATCTCCACTCAGCACTTGCCATGCAGGGCCCCCCTGAAGCCACACATTGTTTTGGTATGTTATAACCAGCAGTGTCATCTGCATTTTACAACTGAGGAAACCAAGGTACAGCTTAGCTCATCTGTCCTCCAGCATGCAGCTGATGAGTGGCAGAGCCAAGAGAGCCCATACTCTTTTTTTCTTTTTTTTGAGATTTTTATGTATTTATTTGAGAGCGAGCAGGAGAGTGAGGGAGAACATGAGCTGGGGGAGCAGCAGAGGGAGAGAGAGAGGCAGACTCCCCGCTGAGCAGGGAGGCAGATGCAGGGCTCAATCCCAGGACCCTGGGATCATGACCTGAGCTGAAGGCAGGTGCTTAACTGAGCCACCCAGTCACCCCAAGAGCCCACACTCTTAACCCTACCTTATGGGGTGACCCTAGACAGTCCCTTCTCCTCTCTCAATCTCCCTGTCTGTGCAGTGAGGGTGCTAATTGCCATGACCTCTGATCTCTGTAGGACTCCCAGCTCTGACTCCTGGTTGAGGTCATAAGGGGTCAAGCCTCAAAGTGAGAGCCAAGGCCTCCCTTGGGGTCTTGTGAAGCATGCAGTGACAGGACCACCCCACACCAGTGAATCAGATTCTCTACATACCCCCCACAACTGCCCTCCCTCCCCATATCTACAAGCTCACAAGGCCAAGTGGTCTGCTGTGCACCAAGGCTTGAGAATCCCTGGGGTGGTGGGATCCCTTGGCTGGAAAGCAGGTAAAGGAAAGTGGAAAGCACCCCTGCTTAGGCCCTGCTGGGGGAACTTCAGGTCACAAGGCTGAGGAAGCTCTGAGGCTTGGCTATCACTTCCTCATCCAATGGGCAAACCTCCTCCAGTGTGGAGATGACTGAATTCCAGAGGAGCTCCCCATCATAGGGATGATGCGGAGGAAGAAGAGAGTTCTGCCCCAATCATCTCTCCCTGCCATCCTTGAGCCAAACAGCCTCAAGGGTCTTAACGGATGCCCCCTCCCCCAAGAAACTTGAGCACAGCTGAGGGAGGGGAAGCCTGGGGTGCCGAGAGGCAGGAAGGTGGGGATCCACACAAAGGCTGACCCCAGCCAGGCCAGTTGGCCAGCCGACCCACCCAAACCCCTGCAGCAGGCAGCTTGGCAGTGCTGAGCGCCAGCTCCTGGAGCCAAACCGAGTTCCCACCGAGTGTGCTTAATGCAGCGGCGGCGGTGACATTTCTGCCGTCAGAAGCAAAAACAGGAACCCGGCCATTTTGATGAAGGGCGACCAGAGTGCGAGCGGGAGATGTAGGAGGGTGGGGTTCCCACTCCTGCGCCCGTTGCCCTAACCGCCCACCCCTGCCTCTGCCCAGTGCCCAACCCAGAGGGTCACAAAACGGGTCGCCAGACAGGGAAACTGCTACAGAAGAACCCCCCACCCTTTGGCATAGGTTGGGAAACTGAGGCCATAGCGCTGCCACTAGCCAGATCTGGAGAAGATAAAAGGAGGGATCGAGAAAAGCCCCGGGGAGGATGCCTTGAGGAATGTTCAGGTGGGGACGCCCGTCTAAGGAGCTAGAATGCTGAACCCAAGAGGCAGCAAGGACCCGTCTCAAAAGAGCCTACACACCTGCCCCCCAACCCCGGCGCGCCCTCATGAGGGCGCTCGCGGCGCCTCTAATCTTCCAAGCAGCGAGAGGGTTAAGCTTCCTCTTCGTACTTGCCGCAGTAAGTGGAAAGGAAAGAAGTGTCAACTCTGTTCTCACCACAGCGGGGCTGTCGGATGGCACCTCCCCCCGCCCCGCGCACCCCGCCCGGCCTGCTCCCCCGCCCTCCCCTCGGAGCGCGCGCGCACACACCTCCCACCGCTTTGCCCAAATTATTTTCGATCCCGGGAGACTCCGGATGCCAGACGCGCTCCGCGGCGGCGGCGGCGGCCGCGCCTGATTCATTGCGCCAAAGCTGCAGATGCGACCTCCCGCCTGCGCCCTGTGCCCCGGCCCGCGCCGGGCTGCGTGCGCGCCTAGAGAGATGGGGGGGGGTGACAATTTGTAGGCGCCCCCCCCAAGAGGCGGGACCCGGCCCCCCGGGGCCAGGTCCCCAGTCCCCAGCTCCCCGGGCAGCGCTAATTAGCTTCCTCGGGGGGCGCCACGCGGCGTGAGGGGCGGCAATTTCCCGGCTGGGCTGCGGGGGAAGCGCTCCCACCGCCTGGGAAGGTGAAATGGGAAACTCGATTCAAAGAGAGCTTTCCTCCCCCCCTCCCGCCAAGCGCCGTAGAAAACGGGTTTGAAATTCCTCCTCTTTTTTTTTTTTTTTTTTTATTTATAGTGCACCGTCTCCATGGAAACCGCGGAGGAGGTCACGGTAGCTGGGCCCCCGCGCGTCACCCCGCGCCTCGCCGGCTGCAGGCGCCCGGATTGCGGCCTCCCAGGCGCCGCGGCCCGCGTGGACTCTACTCGGAGTTCCCCGCCCCCGCTCCAGTCAGCCCGCGGCTCAAGCCATATGACTCTGCCGGGTCCCAACCGGGAACGGCGCACCTGGGCACCAGCGCGCTAGGCTGTTGTGCCTCTGTCCCCGGGCTCTAGCACGCGGGAGTGCGCCAAGAAACACGTGCCTAGCTCCAAGACGGGAACATGTGCGGCAAGACGCCGCCGAGGGGCTCACTGCGCTTGTGAATACCCTGGGGGATCGACCTATATAGGCGCACAACTCCAGGGCTCTTGCTAAAATGAGACCACCCGTGGTCAAGGACTCTGGAGTCAGCCGAGTCCCTCCTGGGTAACTTACTAGCTCTGTGACTTCGGGCAAGTCACAACCTCTCTGCCTCTCAGCTTGCTCATCAGCAAAATGGAATCGTGAGCCTTGAGACAAAGTACGTTAAACGCTTAACACTGTGTTTGGCAAGAGGTTCTGAAAAATGGTTAGCAGTGGTTGGGGTTATTTTTTTTTTTTTTTTTCAGGCTCGGAAAGCCGAGGCCCGGAAGGCTTTGCTCAAGGGCGCGGTCTGCCTGGAGGCCGGGAGTTACACCTTGGAAGCTCCCAGCACCTCAGCTTAGACCCAAAAAGTGGGAGGTGAGGGGACGCGTGCAGGCTGCTCAGGGCCTGGGCCCGCCTAGCGCGCGGCGGGCGGGGTTGGAGTCTCCTAAGCTAGCCACATCCGCACCCGGAACCCTGGAAACGGGGCTCCCCGCGGTGCCCTCCCCCCGTAGCAGCACCATTAGCAACAAGCCTGCCTGCCCTCCCTCCCAGGGCTAAGACCGCACCTGCCCCACCGGATGGCCTCCCCGGGGCCAGGCCGTGCCCCCCACTGCGCACACTTCCTCCCGGACCCCCAGCGCCCCGTCGAGCTCGCAGGGGGAGGGGACCGGGCCGCCCCCGCCCCGCCGGCTTCCCACAGCCTGAGCTGCCCGGAGCCGGGGAGGCAGGAAGTCTCAGAGCCGGGGCGTGGAGGCGGGGTAGGGGCAGGAAGTTGGGGGTGACTCTCCCAGAGACCCCAGACGGGGCCCCGGCGTGGGAGCGGGGTGGGCGGGCGCGTAGGGATTAAGGGCGCCCCCCCCTTCCTCTGTGGCCTTCGGCCATGTGACCCGGCCGGAGCGCCCCGCTGGGTGAGGGTGAAGGCCGCTACCTCTGGGACCCCCAGCAGCGCGCACGAGGAGGGAGGGGCCGCCTTTGTCTCCTTTGCCGCAGAAGCAGCCCCCCATAACCCCTCCCCACCGCGCCCCGCCGGGCCCTGCACAGCCCGGGTTTTCCATCCGGCCCGGCTCGGCTCGGCAGCTGTCAGGGGACCGAGCTGACCTTCGCGAGCAGGGAGTTTCAATTAGCCGCAGATCAGATAAGCGGGCGGGCCCGTCTCTCCGGGCACCGCGGGGGCGCAGCCCCGCCCCCGCCACGCCGCGCCAAACGCGCTCCAGATGGGAACAGAGATGAAGACGCAGCTCCACCTGCCTCCCCGGGGAGGGGGGAAAGAGGAGGCCCCACCGGGAGGAGCTTCCCAACGGAGGAAGGGGTTGCGCGCCCTCCCCTGCCCGTCTAAGGATCCCAGGCCGGGGCAGGGGTCTAGCCAAGAGGATCTTTCCGGCTCTGCTGGCCTCCTGCACAGCGGGGAAGTGCCCGCCGCGCTGACCTCATCCTCAGGCGGGCATCGTGCCCTCCCTCCCCGGGAGGGAGCCTTTTGCCATCTCTGATCTCATCCAGAGCACTCCTGGGGAGGCTGAGCCAAGTGAGGCAGAACCCAACAGAAAAAGGAAACTGAGGTAGAGAGGGGCCGGGACTTCTTGATCCAGATCACACATCCTTTCAGATGTTTTTTGTTGTTGTTGGTGGTGGTTTTTTGTTTGTTTGTTTGTGTTTGCTTTTTTGGCTTTTTTTGCGTGCCTACTAAGTGTCCAGCACTATTTAGGGGAGCCACCAGAAAACAAATAGTCTCATCCCCAGACTCACAGAATTTACATTCTAATTCAAGGAGACGGACCATAATCAAGTAAACAAATAGTTCAACAAGATCATTTCAAAGAGTCTGAAGAGCCATGAAGATATTCAAATAGGCCATGTGAGACTGACTTCAGGGAGGCTACCGTATTAGCTACGGTAGTCAAAAGGGCCTCTCTGAGGGGGTGACATCAGAACTGAGGCCTGAAAGATTGGGAGGAACCAGCCAGGCAAAGGAGAGGGTGCAGAACATAGCCCTCTGGGCGTGACCTTAGGCCAAAGGGGAACCAAAAGGGAACCAAAAGGGAGCAGGATTTGGTAGATCAGGTGAGAGGTCAGGGTTTATGCAAAGTACAATGGGTGCCTTCGGTGGGTTCTAAGCTGGGAGTGACATGGTCTGACTTAAATTTTTAAAAGATCCCTCTGGCTACTGTATAGATCAGAGGAAGGCAAAAGTAGAAGCAGGGAGGAGGAAAAAGGATGGGGTTGGAGGGAGCAAGGGGGTGGAGGACAGGTTACTGGATGTTAGGTTCTCAATAAATTTTGGGTCTTAGTATGGGTGTTGTTACTACTCCACCACGGCTGCCCTGAACACCACACCCCCCCAGGCCGACCTGGCAACACACACACCCACCTACCTCTTTGTACCAGAACCATCCCCTGGCCTTCCACCCAACCTCTGACCTTGTTTTCATTTGCTGAGAGCAGAAGCTCCGCCTCCTCCCATCTCCCCCCAACACCTTTGTTTGGAGGGAAGTTGGGGTGGTTTCATTAGAAAGAGACTCACCTAGTGGTTGTTCACTACAGTGACCCCTGGGATCCCTTTTCATCCCAGGACCCCAACCCTGGGATTATCCTGTGAACCCCTCAGTGGTCTCAATTGTGGCCTGCCCTCCCTGCCTCTGCCAGAGATGTTGAGACCATTCAATTATCATTCAGTCAGTTGAGTGACCCTCCAGACAAGACTGCTCTGTGGACAGAGAAAAGCAAACCCAAGCCCTGCCCCCAGACAGATGCTTGGTTATGACGTTTTGTGCTCTAGGAGTTCAGCAGGGCAGGAGAGGGTGAAGGGGTGGGAGGCTCCCTTGGGGAAGCAGTTCCTATAATCACAACTCCCATTTATGGAGACTTTCCTGGGTAACATGGCCAGGCACCATCCCTGGTCCACACGTGTCACGGAGTCCTCATGATCACCCAATGAGGTCTATACTATTACTGTTCTCAATTTATGAGCAAATAAACAGAAACAGAGGTAAAGTGCCTTGCCTGAGATCACAGAGAAGTTAAACGGTGGAGCGGGGAATCAAACCCAGGACTAGCTGAGGCCAGAACAGGAGAATTTAACCATTCTGCTATCTGGTCTCACATGCTATTAAATGCTAGGATGTCTCGGGGCGCCTGGGTGGCTCAGATGGTTGAGCATCCAAGTCTTAGTTTCAGCTCAGGTCATGATCTCAGGGTTGTGAGATCGAGCCCCGTGTTGGGCTCTGTGTTGGACTCCGTGCTGGGCATGGAACCTGCTTAAGATTCTCTCTCTCCCTCTCCCTCTGCCCCTCCCCCCTCTAAAAAATGTAAATAAATAAATAAATGTTAGGATGTCTCTGAAAGGCCTTCAGTCAAAGTCCCGTGGAGCTGGATTTTCTTCTCACTTCCCTAAACTTGCCTGTATGCCTTAGTCTTCATCTGAATCTTCAGGAGCCCAGTGAACCATATACCGTGCTGCCCGGTACACAGTAGGTGCTCAGGCACTGCTTGAACAGAGCATGCTCTCGACAAAGCAGTGATGATGGCTGCCCTCACTTCCACACCTCCCCCTGGGTTCTGGACCCCCTGTAGCCCATTTCAGAGTCTGTCAGAGCTGTTGACTAGAAAAAGAAAAGTTCTAGTTTGCATAATATTTGCATCTGCTTTGCATGCTGTTCACATTACATTAAAAGGCAGAGAGGCCAGGCCCTGGTACCCTATTCCCCCTCTCGGTGTCCCCCCCACACACATACCCACTGATCCAGAACAGGGGGTGGGGGTTGAGTGTTCCCATTTAGGGTTCACCTAAGCTTGTCTATTTCCAGTGCTGTGGGGACAGGGATGGGAAGATTCCTGCCTGCCCTCATCCCCACCTCCCCTCCATCCCTTCCCGGGGAGGGTAGCGGGTCAGGGCAGGGGAGCCTGGGGCAGACACCAGCGTGCATGCACATGCGCGCGCAAGCCACACAAACACACACACGCATGCGGAGAGCCGTGCAGCAGGAAACATCTGGGGTCGGGTGCCTGCCACGTGGTGACAGAGGTAGAGAAGAAGGGAAAGGAGGAGGTGCCGCTGCAGTGCCGCTGTTGCTGCCCCCCCCCCGCCCCCAGTGGGATCCTCAGGCCCAGCCTCCCCTCACATGGGGCCAGCCTGCGTCTCTGACAGCTCACCTCACACCTATACACTTTCCTGATACGGCTACTGGGGCTGGAGACACGGGCGGCCAGGGACAGGAAGAACTAGATGCCAGGAATGGGGCCGTAGCAAGGACTGGACAGAAGGAAGCTGTGGCCCTGATCATGGGGGAGGAGGGGAGAGTAGGCACAGCCCGGCCTCAGCCTGGACCTCGCACCAGGTCAGGCCCTCCTGAGAGATCCTGACGGGACACGCGGGAGGAGGGAGCAGCTGTGATTGGCTCCGGAGGCATGACCCACATGAGTTAAGAGAGGCCAATAACCTGCCCTCATTGGACCCAGACATCATTGTAAGGAGTGTCTTGGGGTCTGATTGGCTGTGAGGTATCAGCAGTTGAAGACTGATTTGCAGAGACGTCTTGCAGTCCAAACATGTCCCTTCCTCCACTCCAGGTTGAGATTTCAGGCTTGGAGTCACCTAGAAGCTGAAGAGGAACCAGAGACCAGGGAACTTAGAATGGTGGGCTCACCTGGGGTCCACGGATGGATAGGGGGAAAGCAGGATACTTACTGAGTGGCTCCGTGCCAGCCATGGGGTGGGCGCTGAGGATCACAGGGTGCTGACAGCCTGGCAGACATCAGACCGACAGCGACCACTGCACAAACACTCCCCTGGGAGCCCTTCCCCGAGAAGGCAGCACAAGGGGCTGGGCTTCAAAGGATTGGTAGAGAAAGTGACAAGATATGTGCCTAAAGGCAGGTGGGCAGGGGCTGCTTCAAGGTGTCAGGGACAGCAGGGGAAGAGGAGAAGGGAAAGGTAGGCGAGGGCCAGATTGTGCCAGGCCTTGAGTCCCAGGCCCAGGAGCCAGCACTCTGCCAGGCAGCAAGGGGCATACGAGGTAGGATGGGAGAAAGAGACTTTGAGAAGCCTGCCACCCTAACTGCCACCCTAACTCACAGTTCACACCTCACCCCTGCCCCGGGGTAGGGGAGTGTTAGTACTGTGAGAAGGTCCCCCATGCACCACCAACTCCTTGTACCCACCTCACTGCACAGCATGTTGGGTTCTACTTCTGTAATAGACTGAATGTGTGTGTCCCCCAAAACTTTATGTGTTGAAATCCTAACCCCCAGTGTGACGGTATTAGGAAGTAGGGGCTTTGGGAGGTGTTTAGGTCCTGAGGGTGGAGCCTTTATGAATGGGATTTGTGCTCTTATGAAAAGGACCCCAGAGAGCTGCCTAGTCCCTTTCACCATGGGAGGACATAATAAGAAGACAGCCAGCTATGAACTGAGAAGCAGTCTTCACTGGACACCGAATCTGCCAGCGCCTTGATCTTGGACTTCCTGGTCCCCATAACTGTGAGGAATAAAATGTTGTTTCAGCCACCCAATCTGCGGTATTTTTGTTATAGCAGCCTGAATGGACTAAGCCCCCATACCCAGGAGAGGTGCCCAAGGCTGCCCTCAGCACACCAGAACTTTCTGTGCCCGTGTGGCCTCTCCTGGCCCCCAGCCTCTTCTCCTTGTGCATGCCCCCATCACTGGCCTATGGTCAGCTGAGGCCCGGGCTGGCAGAGCCCCTCAAAATTATCCCCACAGCCCTTATACCTCGAGGGTCACAGTCCTGGGGCAACTCCAGTTATCAGAACTTACAGTCACAGGGCGCCTGGGTGGCTCAGTTGGTTAAGCGACTGCCTTCGGCTCAGGTCATGATCCTGGAGTCCCTGGATCGAGTCCCGCATCGGGCTCCCTGCTCGGGAGGGGAGTCTGCTTCTCCCTCTGACCCTCCCCCCTCTCATGTGCTCTCATTCTCTCTCTCTCAGATAAATAAATAAAATCTTTAAAAAAAAAAAAAAAGAACTTACAGTCACAGAATCTCTTTGAGCCTCGGTTTCCTCACCTCAGATGGAAATAATAACCACTGTCTAAGATTCTGGCGAGAAGTTGAATGAAGTCCTTAATAAAATGCCTGAACTTCATTTACTTACTCACTATTCAGTGCCTTCCATGTGCCAGGCATTGTTTTAGGCACTGGGGTTTCAGCAGTAAATCGCAGAGAAAAGGTCCCCTGTTCTCAGGGTTTTCCATTCTAGAGAGGGAGAATGAATATAAACCACAAATATGTAAATGAGAGAATTTCACATCATCACAAATACTGTGAAAGTATAACTAGGATAATGTACTAGGATGACAGTGTAAATGGAGATGGGGAGGGTGGGTTTTGGTTAAGGAACTCAGGAACCTTGTCTCTGAGGTGCCATTTGAGCCAAGACCTGAAGGATGAGGAGGAGTCAGTCATGCTAAGAGGCAGAGGAAGGAGGTTCCATGGAGCAGAAGCAGCAAGTGCAAAGGTCCTGAGGCAGGAAGAGCTTGCCCTGTGGGGAGGCTGTTGTGGCTAGAGAGAGGGAGCAGCAGGGGCAGAGGTTTGGGTATTAGGGGTCCTCAAGGACCTTGGAAGGAGTCTGGCTTTAATTCCAAGGGCCATAGAAAACCATTGGAGGTTTTTTGGCAGGCATGCTGGGAAGTGATTTACACAGTAATTGCTCAATAAAGGCTAGCTGTTGTCATTATGAATAAGAAGAAGAAGCCCAGAGAGGAATAGCAATATGCCCAAGGTCACAGAGTCCCCATCCCACAGCCCCTTCCTCCTTTGATTGGCCTTCCCCTCCCCTAAGGGGCCCTGTGTATCAGCCCCAAGCCTGGCGGAAAGGAGGTGAGGGCAGCCTCCCTTCCCTCATTCCAGCTCCTTCCCTCCGGCCATTTCCCGTGCTCCCGGCGCCTGCGCCCCAATTAGCCAGCAAGGCTGACGGCCTCGGCTCCGAATGACAGACACCTCCTGTCACCCCCTGACGGGCGAGGAGATTAACTCTGAGCGGCACTGGCTCCAAGGGACGACAGGGAGGGGAGAAGAAGGGGGAGGGGATGACCAGGCCTCCCCCTACCCAGGGCCCCCAGTGCCCTGGAAGGAAGAGGGGCTGGGGGTGGGGGGGCCGTGCACAGAAAGAAGTGCCAGCAGACTGGGGAGGGCGGCCCCCACTCTCCTGATTGGCCGCGGCAGCTGGGCCCACTGCCCCAACTTCCACCCCCAGCTGCTCTGAGGGCAAGGCCGCACCCTCAGTCCTGGGCACAGAGTGGGTGTGCGGTAAACATTTCTGAACTGACTGTGCTAAGTAATTTTTTTTTCATTCAGACTCATTCAATCCTCACAACATCCCCATTTTATGGAACAGGAAACTAAGGCTCAGAGGTGGAGGGACTGGCTCAGAGATCATACATGGGCTAAAATTTGAACTGAGGCTGTCTGATTCCAAAGCCAAGGGTCTAACCACTGCACTATATATCACTCTGCTCCCTAGGAATGCCATTTAGGAATTTACAATCCACTTTGGGGCCATGAGATATAAGCCCTGGAAAAGAGAATTAGCATAGCAGTCATTATGAATAAGAAGAAGAAGCATAGACACTGAGTGCCAGGCTAAGGGTCAGAAGTTGCAGGTAACACTCCCAGGAGGGCGCAGACAGGAAAGATGGGTACAGAATGGAAGTGAGTTATCCAGAGAAGAAGAGGTGAGCTGGACCTTGACACAAAGGCATGACTAGTCGGGAGAGGGCAACAGGAAGGCCTTCCAGGCAAAGAAATGTACGGGCAAAGCCATCAAGGCAGAAATGGGCAAGGCATGTGCTAAATGATAAGGACCTCGGGTCACAAGTGACAGAAACCCAACACACACGTGCTGAAGCAAAATTAGAACCTATTGGTTCATTCTGAGGGTCAAGTAGGAGTGTTTGGCTTCAAATACAAGGATCAGTTTCCCTTTGCTGGATTCAATCATGGAGAGCTCTCAAGCGGTGGTGGCCTCAAATTCTCACACTACCAGATCATACACCCCTGCCCCCCACAATAATTCCAACCCAAACCTTGGGATTCAACCTAATTGGCCAAGCGCAGATCATGTGTCCATCTCTGAACTAATCACCGGGTGCAGGGGAGGTGTCTGCTGATTGGCCAGCCCCCCTTACCTCCCGCCCCCAGTACAAGGGTAGGTGGAGTCCCTCTAGAGCCCTAAAGGTGGTGGGGGAAGGGAAAGATGGTCCTTGTTGGAGGGAGGGCACTGGGCCTAGCAACACCACGGCTCCCCAGTTCCAGAGCTGGATCTGGGCCTTGGATGACGCCTCCATGGACAGCCTGAGAAACTCTATTCTCCCCAATTCCACTTCCTGCCTGTGTAGATGACATCCACCAGCTGTGGCCAGGTGAGAGGGGTTCCAAGAATGCTCCGGATCCAGCTCAGGAGAGGCCTTGGGGGTTCCCAGCGCCCCAGCTGGCTCTGGTGCTTTGATGTTTCCAAAGGCCAGCCTGATCTCTCCACCCATCCTTCACCCTTAGCCCGGCTCTACGTTTCCCCCAAAGTTGGTTTCATTATCAGGGTCTTTAACTGTCTTTTACAAGGTCAGCAGCTCTGATTGCCAAAAAGGGCAATCTTGCAACAGTCAAGACTGTGGTCCGGTGCCAGGAAAGACTTCTACTGGGAGAGCGTTGCACCCTGTAACCAGGCATGGGCATGGCGGTCAGTGTGAGGAAGCAAAAGAACCGGCAACAACTGGGCCAGCCCCCAGGTTAGGGTGAAAGCTGCATTAGCTTGTCCTAGAACTAAGGACTCTGGAGGTAGTGAGTTTGCTTCACCAGGAGTGTACTGTACTTTTGGCGGTCATGCTCAGGATCTGGAGCACGGACTTGGAAGTCATACTGACAGAGATTTCAATTCTGGATCAGCTGAGCGACCTTGGGCTTGCCCTCTCCAGCCTTAGTTTTTTCATCTGTAAAATGGAAATAATGCAAGGCCTGACCTCAACAGGTAGCAAAGCTCAAATGAGATATTGTGTCCAGGTGTTGGCTCCCCTCCTGGCACAACGACTCTTCCATAAAGGGCAGCTGTTACTACTAACATTCTTCCAGTTCTGTCCAAGACTGGTCCTTAGCCCGGAGATCCCGGCAGTCTTTCTGGATCTCAATTTCTCCATTTGTACTTTCAGTCCTCTCACTCCTAGGATGGGTGACTTGGATGATCTCACTGAGGGGAAGACCCCTCCCACATCAGTCAACCCAAGGGGGTGGGGGGGTGGGGGGGGTGGGAAGACGGCAGGCAATGCCCAACCAACATTTTCACCAGGCTGGGCGGGCAGCGCCAGGCAGGCGGGAGCTGGTCAGGTTTTTAATTGAACGCGATGCAAATGAAATGTAAATACCATGCAAATAAGCTCTTGCCAGGAGGCGCTGGGCTGGGAGCAGAGGGAGCTGGGAGGGGACTGCTGAGCAGGGGCCCTCCCCTGTCCACATTTCTCTCTCTCCCGTGGCTGCCCACGCCTACGCCCACCCCCTGGTGCTGCCCACCCAGCCAGGCCATTACATTCTGGGAACAGCGGGCACCGCATCTCCCCAGAGCTCCCTTCCAGATCCACTTCTCTAACCCTGTGACTCCTGGCGGTGGTGATGGTGGTGGTGGTGGTGATAGGGTGCTCAAGGAGGAGCCAGGGATCCTGTGGATGGGGCTAGGCTGACACAGACACAGTCACACGGAAAGACCCACATGAGACACAGAGGGGACACACAGATATAGACATGCAGAAACCCACATTCCCTCTCAAGCCACCTGCAACGCTAAGACCCACACAGACAGCCAGTCTCACATAAATACACACAACTGCACATTCGGTCACAAATGCACACAGCAGCACAAATAGACCCAGTCACAGGGGCACATGCATGTACACACATACATACACACGGTCTGCCCTGCCATAAGGACCACAGACCGGAGTCCCTGTGCTGGCCTGAGGTCAGGGCTGGGAAGTGGGGGGGACAGACACCCTGTGTGGTCAGAGCCTGGTGGTCTGAGTGAGGCCAGATGGGCCGTAGCGGGTTGAAGGGCTCCTCCCGGGTGGCCTGGGCCCTTTGCCCACCCCCCCACCCCAAGATACATCACTATACCCCAAGGCTCACAGCCACTAGACAATCCCGGGTGTTGGTCCAACCCCCAAGTCCTGGGGTACTGGACCCCATCCTGGGATTTGGAATTCCCCTGTGGTTCCATAGTTCTTGACACCCACACCCATCCTACTCCTTAAGGCAGCTGTCCTTTTGGGAGAGGTTGACCCTGGTGACAGGGCCTGATCTGCTAGGTCAGGAATCCATGTCCCACCTGCCAAGGAGTAGGGGATAAAGTAGGGGGGGAAGTGAGGGAAACGCTGAATGGTCTGGACAAACCTCCATTCCACCCAGGATCCACATCTGGGGGTGGTTCCAGCCCCCCCCTCCCCCCGAGGTGACTCACGGCCCACATTTAACTCTCATTAGCGCCTGTGAGCCCAGCTGGGAGGGACACCCGCCAACTTTCCCCAGCAGACAGGGAGCTCTGGGTGGGCCCCTCCGCCCTCGCAGCCTCAGTTTCCCCCCAGGGGCCTGGCCCAGCGACAGGGGCTGCGTGGGAGAGCAGTGGCTCACGGTCCCCTTCGTCTGAGCGCGGGCTGTCCGCCCCACAGAATGAGGGCCTGGGTGTGGCCTCTTCCAGGAACCCCCGCCCCAGTCCCCCACCGGATGCACCGCAGCCTCCGATAGGCCCCCACCCCAGCCAGGGCCCAAGGGTCAGGAAGGAGGGGAGGGTGTAGATGGCGTCCAATCGGAGGCGGCCGGAGCTGCGGCCGGTCCCGCCGCCAATCGGCCAGGGCGCCCTGCAGCGACGCTCCCTCTCCGCCAGGGCTCCTCGCAGGGCGGGGGTGAGTGATGGGGGCCAGAGAAGCAGGGATGTGGCCAGGGACCCATGGCCGGTCCGCGCCTCCTTCCGTCCGCCGCCTCCCAGGCCCAGCCCCGCTCTTATTTTGATTAAAACCGCGCTGCTAGTGGCTCGCAGGGCGCAGGGTGCGCTGTGGGCGCAGGCCCCTCGGGAGGCCGAGCCCGGGCCCCCCAGACCCCTAGCCCTCCCGGGAGAGGCCAGTTCCGCCCGCCTGCACCACACTCCCTCCCCCTTCCCCTCTCTGTGGGAAGGAGGCAGCTGGGGCGGGGGTGGCCGCGGGAGCGTCTTGCCCGTGTGATCGTGCCGAGAGCCGGGAATTCGGGGCCATGTGGGAAAGACATTAGTGCCGGCCGCCCTGCCAGCCAGGAATGCGCCCCCCGCTCCGCAGCAGCCGCCTGCCTGGCTCAGAAACGGTGACTCACCCGCTCCGTGTTCCCACCCCCTCATCGTGCACCCTCCGCAGCCCACCACAGGCCTGGCCGCCGGCTTTCCAGCCTCCCAGCCTTTGCTGGGGCTGCTCCTGTTACCTGCTTTGCCCATCCTCCAGTCTCCTCCAAGCTCTTGTGCTACGGAACCAGACGGCACCTCCCCGGGAGTCCTCAGGCCCCCCTTCCCAGGCCTGTGTATTCTCTGGACTCTTGCTCTGGGACTTAGAATACTCCCTTGGGACTTAGCCTCTCCGGCTGCCTTCCTCACTCCAGAGCGACTCCCCTCTGGCGGCACACCCAGCCTGGACCAAGAGCACTGGGCAGGTGCACAAAAAAAGGAAGGAGTCATGTAACCTGTTAAGTTTGGGAAGCAGAGCACTGTATGCGGAGTACTGTTGCTCAGGTTCCTCTCTGACCTGGGAATAATAAACAGTGCCACTTACCTCACAGGGTGTGTGACCCTGGATCCCTTACTCTCCTGAGGGAGCCTGGCTTTCCTCATCAGATGCAGTAGGGATAAACTGTACCCTCCCCATGCGCTAACAGGGGCGGCCTGGGTACACGCTTTTGCCTGCAAACTCCTCAGCTCAGGGCCTGCTGCTGAGAGGGACTCACTCGCAATGCTGGTAGTGATGGTGTGCTCTTCATCACAGCTATTCAGTGAACACCTACTATGTGCCAGGCCCCAGGCTGGGTACTTTCTAGATGTAATCTCACCTCACCCCTGCTTCAGCCCTGGGAGGTAGGTTTTGCTATTAGCCTTCTTTTACAGATGAAAAAACATTGAGGCTTGTCAAGAGGAAGGCACTGACCCGGAGACCCACAATCTTCAGAACATAGGCCCACACCCAGGGTTCTGGTCCCAGCGCTTCCAGAACTCTCCAGAGCCCGTGCAGGACCATCCCCTAGGTCTGACTCTTCCAAAGAGCAAACAGCTCCAGTAGGCAATCCCTTGCAGCCCCCATCCCTTATCAGATGCCTCCCACCGACCTCCCACCTCTCCTAGGTCCGTTTCTCATAACTTTTAATAAGAGGTAATAGTGTCAAGCAGCGGGCATCAGCTTCATTTTTAATTATCTAATTTACATTTAATTTTCCCCACCAATGTGATGCAGTTCATGGATGTTTTACTTAAGAGCATCCATTTATGGGCTGAGAATATGTTCACAAAATGAATGGGTAATGCTTCTCTTTTGGAGGCCCCTAGTTCAGAGTGGGGGACCCCGCCTGGGGCCTTGAGCCCTGAGACCTAGCAATCAACGTAGTTCTTGACACTGGAATAATTAATAAACAAATATCCCAGAACCTCTTCAGAGCATGCATCTCCCCTTCTAGCCTCCAGAAAGGATGACTACTGAGTGCTTTACTCTGCTGGACACTTTATAGAAATATCTCATTTGGGGCGCCTGGGTGGCTCAGTCATTAAGCGTCTGCCTTCGGCTCAGGTCATGATCCCAGGGTCCTGGGATCAAGCCCCGCATTGGGCTCCCTGCTCCGCGGGAAGCCTGCTTCTCCCTCCCCCACTTCCCCTGCTTGTGTTCCCTCTCTCGCTGTGTCTGTCAAATAAATAAATAAAATCTTAAAAAAAAAAAAAAGAAATATCTCATTTAATCCTCGCAGCAACCCTTATGAATAGATACTATAAACACCTGTTCCGGGCACCTGGGCGGCTCAGTCTGTTAAGCGTCTGACTCTTAATTTATGCCAAGCAGACTCCATGCTGAGCATGGAGAGCAACATGGGGCTCAATCTCATGACCCTGAGATCATGACCTGAGCCGAAACCAAGAGTCGGGCACTTAACCTAACTGAGCCACCCAGGTGCCCCTCTCACTCCCTCTCTTGAAGAAAGAAAGAAGAAAGAAAGAAGAAAGAAAGAAAGAAAGAAAGAAAGAAAGAAAGAAAGAAAGAAAAAGAAAAGAAAGAAAAACACCTGTTCTATGGGAGGACAAAGAGACCCAGAAAGAAAGAAAGAAAGAAAGAAAGAAAGAAAGAAAGAAAGAAAAAGAAAGAAAGAAAGAAAGAAAGAAAGAAAGAAAGAAAGAAAGGAAAAGAAAGAAAGAAAGAAAGAAAGAAAGAAAAAGAAAAGAAAGAAAAACACCTGTTCTATGGGAGGACAAAGAGACCCAGAAAGACGAAGTGTCCTGCCCAAGGTCACACAGTAATAGAAGGCAAGCTGGCATCGCAAACCTAGACTGCATGACTCAAAGTCTCCTCTGCACTGCAGGATTGGGTGGCCCCTCCGAAATTCCATGCCCTGCTCCTGCAGGAGACCTTGGATCTGTGGGGAAGTATGCCCTGTGGTTCTCAAGATGTCAGTGGAGTTGGGTGGCAGGGCGAGAGGGAAGGAGAAGGACTCAGTGACTCCGGTTTCACAACAGCGGACCCCCAGTTCCCTGAGAGCTGGGCTTGGTTTTCCAGGCCTTTCAGTACTCAAAGGCTGTGACTTCCATGGTGGATTCCATGGGCTCCAGGAAGGTCCTGGAAATAGCAGGGGCACCCGTGTTTCTTTCCCACATTGGTCCACCGATGACACTGGGCCTCCTCTAAAGCAGAGGAGATGAGCAAAAATTCTGGTTTCCAGGAGAGAAGAGAGAGTGTGAAATCCAAAATGAAGTCTGAGCCCAGGGCTGGTGGAAAGAAGACATAGGCCCACGGCAAATGGTCAGTGCAGATACTCATCTGGAACCCAGCTCCTTGTGGGCACTGTGGACCCTTAGCTCGGCCTTAGCCAAGACTGGGCTGAGAGGTGGCATGGACACTCACCCCAGCCTTGGTCAAGCCCAAGGGGTGAGCACTATGGAGAGTGACACCATACCTCAGCCAGGCTTTGAGCAAATGGACAATGTAGACACTCACCTGAAGTGCAACCACACCCTGGGTGGGCAGTGTGGATCCTCAACTCAAGCCTCAGCCAGACCCTGGGCGGAGGGCAGTGTGAACTCCTCCTCAGTCCAGATCAGGCTCACAGAACTGGGAACTCTTGTGAGATTTGAGGCAGCTAACCCCCACCCTACTGTGGGGACGTAGACCTGTATTCCACCAAATGCCTGTGGGTCCCAAAAGCTCAGCTCACCACTGCAGGATAGGAGAGGGCCACCCTGGAACACAAAGGCCCAATTAGCACCCCTTGAACCCAGCGTCCATGTGCTTGGTAGAAAAGGGAGATTATGACCCACAGCATACTTCAGGGAGCTGCCGGGACTATTATGGTCATTAAATGAGATGGGGCAGACTCTCCTCCATTCCTGAGCATCCCCTCTCCTTGGTAGCTCCTTCATTACACAGAAAGGGAAACCAAGGCCTGGAGAGACCAAAGGACTACGCCAAGATCACCCAGCAAATTGAGGTCAGAGGCGGTAGTGGAACCCGGGTCTGGGTCTCACACGGGGGCAGGATTGCACTTAACTCCATGGACTATTGCACTGTGCCGGTTAAGCTGAACCTTGGCACCTGGTCCAGGTTGTGCGCGTGCGAGCGTGTGTGTGTGTGTGTGTGTGTGTGTGTGTGTTGCTGGTGGGGGGGTGCAGCGGACAGGGTGTCAGGGGAGCTGCCGCTGCCGCCTCCCTGGTATTTTTAGCCTCGAGAATGAGCTGAGCTCAGGGCTCTGAACAACCATCGGCAGTGAGGGAAATGGGAAGGTCCCCGCCACCCCTCCCTACCACCGCCAGCCTGGAGCCAGGTTTGGGTGGGGGGGGGTAGCCTGGAAAGGGGCAGAGACCCCAGGGAGTGAGAGCAGTCAGACCCTGAGACCCTGCACCTCCCCCCCCCCGATCTGAGTTATTTTCCAATGCCCCCTTCCCATGGGGTGCATCAGAACCCAGCCAACCTGACAGGGATAGGCACCCCCACTCTCACCCCCTGCTACCCTCAGCTTCCCCTGCTAGGAGCTCCGGGCCAGCTTTCTCCTGCGCTGCCAGGTCAGAGCTGCAAGGTTCCCATGACAACGGATGACAGCAGCAGAGGCTGCTGGCCACAGGGTCAGGGGTGAGGGGGGTGTGGGTGGCAGAGCAGAAGAAGGGAGGGGGCCTAGCACAACGGTGGGGGAGGGGGCTGGAGTGAAGGACCCCGAAATTACAGCTCCCTCCTGAGGCCTAACACCCCAGGAAAGGCCTAGAACTTTGCCTGATTGATGCCGAAAGGGACTCCATTGCACTGACTGGGGAAGCCAGGCAAAGGAAGGGTTGGCTATGCATTTGGTCATGCGATCACGAAGCCAGCTAGAGGGTATGGCTTGGATGGAAATCCTAGCCCCTTGCCTCCCAGCCCAGCACTCTGCTGCCTCTAGGGTCTTGGCAGTAAGAGTTGGGGTCCAGAGGACCCTATATCCCCATCTCCAGGAAGTGAGCAGGTTCTACAGCCCTCCAACCAGCCTGGCTTGGATTCTTTATCCTCTAATGAGGGGTCAGGGCCCCAAAACTGACAGGTCACTTCTTGTCAAGCCTAGCCCCCATTTTCTAGCACAGGGTATGTTTTAGTTTCCTTGGATGGGGACCTGACAAGGATCACACCCCCTGCTGACTCCCCACCCCTGGTGCAGGGGCTGGGGGATGGTCAGGCATTTGCCCCACATACCCAGGTTGACTGAAGATTTCACTCCAGACCTAAGTCCCTTCAAAGGCTGCCCAGGTTCCAGAACCATCATTGGCTTCCACTGTCCCCAAGACAAAACATATACACTCATCCTGGAGTTTGGGGTTGACTCTGCAGTCCCTGGGGCTCCCTCTGGTATGGTCTCCTCACTGCTCCAAAAGTACCAGTCTCCATGTCTCCTAGGTAAGCAGCATAGTCCTTCGAGGCTCAGCTCCACTCACACTCCTTCAAGAAGCCTTCTCGGCTCTTCCCATCCACGCAGATCTCTTACTCACCAACGGGTACAAGGCTTAAGAGTTCACATGTCCCTTGCACACACGACTTCTCATTCCATCCTCCTAGCATCTCTGGAAAAGTGATGTTATTTGCTGATGAGTAAACTGAGGCCTGGAGAAGAAGCTCCTTAGAGAAGGTCATACGGGGGCACCTGGGTGGCTCAGTCGTTGAGCATCTGCCTTCGGCTCAGGTCATGGTCCCAGGGTCCTGGGATCGAGCCCTGCATCGTGCTCCCTGCTCCGCGGGAGGCCTGCTTCTCCCTCTCCCACTCCCCCTGCTTGTGTTCCCTCTCTCGCTGTGTCTCTCTCTGTCAAATAAATAAATAAAATCTTAAAAAAAAAAGAGAGAGAAGGTCATACAGCCTGTGAACATCAACTTGGGACCTGGCTGCAAGCCCTTTTTTCTCTTGGCGTCCCCTCTTGGCAGTTCCCAGCCTGTGGGACTGCAGTTGGGATCCTCAAGCTCAGACCCAACAGCTTCTTCCTCCCGCTCCTTAAACAAAGGGCCAACCCATGTCCTCCGCCTCCAACTCATCCAGTTCTTCAGCATTACTGAGCACCTAACAGGTGCTAACAAGACAAGCCCTTCCCCCTTGGAGCTCACCTTCTAGCCCGGTAGGCCAGCAAGTGAACAAGTATGGTCCCAGCAGGGTTGTGATGGGGGCACCCGGGGCAGTGGGTGCACAGACGAGGGTTCTCCAGCCAGAATTGCAGAGTCAAGGCAGACTCCAACCAGCTCTGCCTCCCTTAGGTCCCGCCTGCCTTGGGAATTTTACTCCCCTATCTAACCAAAGTCCCACTAGCTGCAGCCCTAGAAGATGTTTAAGTGGGTGATTGGCTGAGAAAGGCCAATACCCAGGTCCCTGACCCCCGTGCTTTATCAACCAGCAACCTTACTCTGTTATCTGCCCGGAATCGATCCCCTCTCTCCACCATCTCCACAGACCCCCGGGATGGGTAGAGGGGCTGGCTGGACAGCAGGCTCGTTAGGCTAAAGCTGGCAGATCCACCGCACTCCTCTTGGAGCCCCCCATCCCCCAGCTCTGCTCTCCGAAGAACAGTAGGGCCAGCAGAACCAGCAGGAGGTAGGAAAGGGTCAAAGCCTCCCCCTCCCTGGGCTGCTGAGCCAAGCTGGGAACAGGAGAGAAAGAAGCCACAGGATTGCTGCTTGGTCCTCAGGGCTCCCGATGGCCACCAGGAAGGCAAGAGAAAATGAGAAGGGGACTCAGTCCCAGCAGCCAAAATCCTCCCACCAGTTGGACTGGGGGCTATGGGGGCTGCAGGAGGCAGGGCAGTCTCCTGACCCAGAGCCCAGTGCCCTTGCCAGTGGTGGGGGGTCAGGGCACTGGGCACCCTCGTGATGAAGCCGGCTGCAGGGCGATTAATCTCATGAGGACTGTGCATCAGCCCCCCACTCCGGAGCCTCCCATGGTCAACCCCGCCTTGCTGCCCCGGGAGTTAATCTCAGCTCGGGGGACTTCTCAGCCGCTGTCATGGCTGCATTAATTCTGAGGCAGAGGGAGGCAGGAAGGAGGGAACACAGATGGGGGGGTGGTGGATAGCCTCCTTGGGAAGGTTTCATGGTCAGCAGCTGGTGAGGAGGGGGTCCCAAAGGATGGGGCCTGGGGCCCCCTTCAAGGCCCTGCCCTGGATGAAGAGTGGGGGGCATCCATATTTTCTCCCGTGGACCATCAGAACCCTTGCACCCCCAGCCTCTAGCCCTCGGCCACCAGCTGAGCCCCAAATGCAGTTTGCAGTTTTGACAGCAGATGTCTCTGCTATTATGATTTATCAAAATGCTTAAGGTAAATAATGCACACAATTTATAGGAAAGGAAGCAGGCAGCAGAAGGTGGGAGGGATGGAATGGGGTCAGGGGACTTTGGGGCAGAGGACTCAGAGCACCCTCACCTCTGTCCTCAGCTCTCCCCTCTCAGACCCGAGGCTTGATCCCAGCCTGGCCCTGGGGAAGGTGGCCAGGGGCAACATCAAGCCTGCCCAGCTGCCGGCCCAAGCCTGGTCCTCAGGAGGTCAGGGAGTGGATGGGCCTGTCTTGCTGGGGCCCAGCCAGGCCCGGGAGGTGGCCACCTGAGGGAAGCGCTGAGCCAGCCTCACACCTCAGCCACGTTTCCATGGCTTCACTGAGTCCTGGCTCCCGAGGGCTCTGTCGCCTTATCAACAGCGGGCACGGCCCTGGCCCTCACCCTCGCAGTCACTCCCCCCGGACCCCAGCGGCTGCCTACGGATCCTGCTGCAGCAGCAGGGCCAAATTTCCGCCACAGGGCAGTGCCCCGTTCTGGGCAGGCCTCAGACCTGGGTGAGGGGCTGGGAGCGTGGTGGCAAGTCGCCACAGAGGCTGAGGCCCTCGTAGATTCAAGCTGCACCCACTCTGGGCCCCCCAAATACCCAAACCCTGTCATTCCAGGGGAGGGGGCAGTGATCCTGGGCTACCCTCTCATCCTCCACCCTCACTCCACACAGTGCTCTTTGTTTCCAAACCTTTCTTGGTTAAAGAATTTTTGGGGGTTTTCTGATTTGAAAAGCAATATGTATTTATTACAACAACAAAAACAAAAAAGAGTGAAAAAAAAAAAGAGTCAGAAAGTGCAGAAAAGTTTAAGGAAGTAATGCTTGACCTTAATCCCACATCTGGGCATGATCACAGGCAGCATGTGGGGTGGGGGTGGGAGGTTCCTTCCAGCCAAAGCCTGAAGCATAACCAGGTGTTTAAGGGCTAGCCTCTGAAACCAGAGGAACCCAGCTGGGTGACCTTGTGTGTCTTTCCACTTCTACCTCTCTGAACCTCAACTTTCTCATTTGAACAATGGGGTAAGTAATCAATGCCCTCCTCACGGGTTACTGGGGGCCTTAGGTGAGCGAGTAAGTGCCGTGGGCCGGCCCAAGGCCTGGCACACGGGGCCACAAGCTCCATGCAGTGTGAGGCCGGAGACTTTAGCACCTCTAACCAAGGGTAGAGATGCGGAGTATGGAGGTTCCAAGGGGCTAAGGAAAGGGGGCTCTTTCTAGTAAGTCTCCCCCACCTGTGAACAGCGCTCCAATTAGGGTTGAAAATGCATGAGAGGAAAAAAAAGCCCCAGAAAGAAGAGATCATGTGTTTATTCAGCCCACAGAGGTTTCCTGGTGCCAATGCCACCCCCACTCAACTGCTGGCCACAGCCCTGAAGCCAGGTGATGCTACCCAGAGTGATCAGGACGGTGATGGGCGTGGCGCAGGGGCACTAAACTTGGCCTGCTGGGGTCCAAAGGGCCCCGGAGGAGGTAGCACCCGAAGAGGAAGGCATCAGTCAGAAGGGAGGAGGCAGCAGGCAGTGGAGCTGCATCTGACCCATCATGGGGCATCAGGAGGCCCGGGTAGCTGGCTGCCAGAGCCCCCTCCCCCCAGTCACTCCGCACCCAGGCCTGGAGCCCTGGAGGACCTCCGCTCCCCTCCCCTGGGCCCGCCCCATCTTCACGCCCTGCTGCCTGGAATCTGAGGCAGCCCTTGTTCTCTGGCAGGAGGGGAATTTAATGCCGCTGAGGGATGGCAGGTCGACAGGCGAAGAGAGATGAAAGTGTCCGCTCTGGCAGCCGGGTCGGGGCCTCGGGGGGACCCTCCTGCAGCCCCCCCCCACCCTCCCCAGCCATTCTCCATTCTGTGTGGCACGAAGAGCCCTCAAGGGGCCCTCAGGGAAGATGTGGACCTCTGGGGACGGGACTCCCTGCAGGGCTGTGTGACCTTGGGGGGCAGCTGGGCCTCTCTGTGCCCATTACTTGCCTGCAGGGTGCCTGGGCCAAGATCTGTATCATTAACATGCTGGTGGCTGCCTGTCCCTCCCTCACCTTGGCTGTTGTCAGCACTGCCTGTCAGCATAGGGCCACGGGTGGGCAGTGGGGGACCCGGGCGGGCTGCACAATGACCTCCATCCATCCATCTCTGGCACCTGGGAGCTGCTGCTGCAATCAGGTCAGGCCTAAGCAGCCTTGACTGCAGCCATGCCAAGTGGCCATCGCCACCTCCTTTGTGACTGCATAGAGCTAAGTCGAGCCTGGGAAGAGAGGCTAAGGCCCCGAGTCGGAATCTGCCCCCTGGGCCAACAGTCCCATGTCCCTGTTGGAGATGCTGTGGGTCCTGGCACGTGAGGTGAACTTGTTGCTCTGCAAAGCACCCCGCCAAGTGCCCCGCCCCGCCCCACAATCCCTTCTTTCCTAGAGACAGAACGGCAAGGGTGGTTGGCCAAGGTCATCCATCAAGGGTGCATGCAGATGCGCGCGCACACACACACACACACACACACACTGACACATGGTGACCAAGAAGTGAAGAGGCCCCATGTGTTCAGACTCCCAGGTCCCCTTTCCCTTCCGTGGAGGCACACAGTCTTCCCACAGCTGCCTGGTGCAAGGGGTGGAGGCCAGAAGCCCG
This sequence comes from Halichoerus grypus, assembly GCF_964656455.1. Classification (NCBI taxonomy): domain Eukaryota; kingdom Metazoa; phylum Chordata; class Mammalia; order Carnivora; family Phocidae; genus Halichoerus; species Halichoerus grypus. The sequence continues at coordinate 119,805,500 of NC_135713.1, forward strand.
AGTTCTAATCAGACCCTTGCTACCATCTTGCTGTGTGACTTGGGCGCGTCACATACCCTCTCTGGGCTTCAGCTGCACATCTATAAAATAGGTAGTAACAATCCCAACCTGATGATTTTCTGAAGCCAAAGAAGCAAACTTACTCGACAATTGGAAACCACTCCGGACCGAAGACAGCCCCCAGCCAGCCTTGGGGCAAAGGGACGTGCCCGTGCGGAGAGCCCAGCTCCCGGCCCGCAAACACCTGGCCGCTGCACGGGCCGGGCCACCTCCTCCTGGCCGTACAGCAGGACTGCAGCAAGCTCCTCGCAGAGCCTGGGGCCCAGCCGGGGTGCCGAGTCCGGTCAGGGCATGAGACAGGGGCCCCAGCGCCGGCGGGCGGTGTAAGGGCACCGGGGGACCAGGTCAGGCCGAGCCCCGCGGCTTTGGAGGGGAGGGGGCGCCTGGCAGGCGCTGGGCAGGCTGGGGTGGGGAGAGGCCTTTGGCGGCCACAGAGAACAAAGAGGCTGGGGTTGCCAGGAGATTTTGTGGAGCTGAAGCTGGTGGTAGGGCCGGGAGAGGGGCCGTGGCAGCCGTGGGAACTGCGCCTGCTGCCCCCACGCCAGCTCCCCCCCCCCGGACTGGGCCTCAGGGCCAGGCTGCGGGGAAGAGGGGCGGCCGGGGACACACTCTGTCCTTAGAGTGGCATGCTGTGAGGGCAGAGGCCCAGGCAATGCTGCACGTCCAGCCACACACGGCACGGCGTCAGCATCCCTGAGAGGGTCGCAGGTGCACATTGACACACGATGTCACAAGCACACACCCAGGGTTGTGCGAGTGGTGTCACGGGGTCTCAGCTTGGTCACCGGCCAGCATCAGACCCTCCCATGGAATCCCCGGCGTCAGTCTCAGGGCCACACCCGTGATGGTTACACAGACACAATGTCACAAACCACCGAGACTCACCCAGTGTCTGTCACAGGCCCATGCATGCCGCACAACATCAGTGTCACAGATCCAATGTCACACACATGGAGCTGGCCCGTGTCGCACACATCACACTGGCTCTGCCACAGGACTGCACAATGTCATTGGATCACACGTGCCATGTCACCGAGCACCCCAATGTGTGGCTACTGACATCGTGCATTAACCCACAGCCGTATGAGGTCTCCCAGAGCCTGCCACACAGTCACAGACCTGCTTTCGTGTCACACACGGCCATACTGTTGCACAAGGCCTCACACGGTTGTCAGGGCCTTGAAATCTGTCTCTCACGCACACACACACGCACGCACACACACACTCACGCACATGGCTGCATGGAGGCTGGGTTTGTCTCCAGCCCCGTGCGTACCCCCAACCACCCCTGCCATCCGGGGGGGCGGAAGGAGAGCACGGGCTGAAGGCTCTCAGGTCACCAGGAGGTCAGGCTCCGAACGGTAGCAGAGCGGAGCGGAGGGCACCCCTAGGGAGGGGAATTGGGCATACAGCTCCGCAGGGAGCCTGCCTGAGTACTTCTCCGTCAGCGGGAGAGCAGCAGGGGTGAGCCGGCAACAGAAGACACAGAGGTGCTAGATACAGGGAGAGACAGGCACGGACTCAGAGACGTGGAAGGATGACACGACACAGAGACACAGCGTCAGAAACCAGGAGACCATCAAGAGAGAGATTCAGAGACAGCGAGCCAGACAGAAATGGTTAGAGGTGGACGTGCCGGAGCAGGGCCTGGCCAGGGCTGGAGCCCGCGGGGGGACGGGGCGGCAGCGAGCCCACTGGAGGGGGGCGTGGGAGCGGAAGGTGAGGCGGCCAGGGCTTTAGGGAGGACCCACAGCCTGGGCAGAAGGTGGGGGACATCTTGGTGAGATTTAGGTGAATAGCTTTAAAATAGCAGCACCAGCTGCCATTTGACCGAGTGCTCATGATGAGCCAGGCCCTTCCCTAGAGTGATCTCATTTCATCCTCAGGCGACTTTATGGAGGAGAGACAATTATTGTCCCCGTTTCCCAGATGAGGTAACTGAGGTCTCATCATGTGTTCAGCCCACAGCTATCCCCACCCTTGCCTGGACCTCCTCCAGACCGAGGGGCTGGCCTCCCATTTCCACAAGCGGAGCACAGAGGCCAAACTGGAAGACGTGAGGGGCTTCAAGCTTCGGGCTTCCGTGTCGAGGGGGAGGCCCAGGAGCCATGGCTGGGCTGTGGGTTGGCACACTCAAAAGGTACAGGCTGGCTGAGTCCCAGCAACCCCCTCCGGGCTGGCACTGGAGCCGTCCACCCCACACCTGTAGGCATGCCAACGAGGGCTGGCCGAGGCCATCTGCGGCCTGTGTACTGCCAGCAGTAGGGCGGGGGGCAGGCCGGGGCCTCCTGCCTGGGTGCCCCCTGCTGGCCAGGCTGCCCACCCGGCCGCCCCCGAGGACGACCGCCCCTGCCCACTCGAGGATCCGGAGGTGCTGCAGTGTGCCTTGGGCAGGGGACGAGGGTGTCCCTGGCTGCAACACCTCCCCCTACTCCCCGCTGGACGCCCCCCTCCGGCAGAGCCGCCTGGAGAGATCACAGGCAGCCACATGAAAGGGAATTTTTCCCAGGCAGAGCTGGAGTTGAAAGCTGCCTCCCCCCACCCCCGCCTGCCCCCGCTGTGCCAGGCCAGGCTGCTGAGCTCCTGGTGCTCTAAGGGAGTTTGTGACACCGGGAGGGGGCTGGGGGTCAGAGCCCCCACCCAATACGGGCTGCTTTTCCTCCTGCCAGGAACAATGGCAGAGGCGGGCAGCCCATCTGCCCCAGCTCACTGCCCACTCCCCTTCACAAGTTGCCCCTTCCCTCATCCCAGAAAGCCCTCACCCACCTGAAGCGAGGCCCCTGACATTGTCAGGAAGTCCTTCTTCCAGTCTAGCCTCCATCTCAGCCAGGCTCCAAGCAGCTGGGTGGGAAGAATGTCTGCCCGTCAAGTGGATGATAGGTCTCATCCTGCAGGCCAGCCTCTGTGATGTGCAGGGGTGGGGGCCATGCAGCTGTCACCCCTTCCTGTTCAGGCTGCCTTGGCCTAGACCATGTGGCTATGTGGTGATTTCCCCAGACATCTGGCCTCCGAGGTCGCAGACAACCTTGAGCCAAACTTTCTGGGGGTGGGGAAAGTCGCTCAAGGATACCCCCCTCCCAGCTTCAGTCCAGCCGCCCTCAGGCCCGAAGAGGGATATGGGGGGGGCGGGTAGGGGTTTTTCTGTGTGCATTCTGGGCACAGCCAGGTCCCTACAAATCTGGGTTAAAACTGCTCCCTGGGGATCACCTCAGTGGTTGGGGGAGCAACAGATCCCTGCAGGAAAGAACGAAAGAAAGCAAACAGGCCGCTCGGGCCCCACCTCCTGTCCTGCTGGCTGCTCTGCACTGGCCGGGCCCTGACGACAGTAGAGAAGGTGGCCCCAGGTGAGAGAAGGTCCCTGGAGGTCCGGGTTCTGAGGCAGAGGGTATAATCAGGCAGGCGAGAATGTTCCAGAACCAGCCATTTCCCGATTAACAGCACTTCCACCACGCCAGCCGGGCTGGCTGTTCCTGCTTGACCCCCCCCTTCAGGATCTGCCGGACCTGACTCCCCAAGAGATCCCGACTCTCAGTGTCCCTGGGCCATCCTTCTTCCTTCCCAGGGTGGCTCCACATCACCCCTGCCCAGCAACAGCCCCCAAGCCAGCCCCCCCAAACCGGAGAGCAAGAAGCCAGCGGTGCTTCGTGACACAAACATGCATTCGTTTTATTCACAAAACAGCCTGGTTTCCTAAAACAATACAAACAGCATGTTCATCAGCAGGAAGCTGGCCGTGGGCAAGGGGGCCCAGGCCGCAGGGCGCCCCCCCTCCCCGGGCACCCACACCCACCAGCAGGGGGCCACGCAAAGAAGCCCTTTCTTCTGTGGCCATGAGCAAGGCCAGAAAAAAAGGACTTATTTTCTCTAAGGGAAGTAGCCAGGATCGGAAATATCGAGACATGGGCTCCCCAGATCTCAATGGATAAAGGAACAGAACTTTCATTTTCGCAAAATCATCGTTGTCGGGGTGGGGGATCCCATTCTGGGGACCGCGAGTGCAGCGTGGGCGGCCCGGGCGCAGGGGTGGGGCGGCTGCTCCCTCCCCCTCTGTGAGCTCCTGGCCGCGGCTCGGCCCGCGGGGATGGGTGCAGGGGGGCTTCGCCGCGGCGCCATCAACATTCTCTTTATAAACGTGAGTGGATTCTCCAGGCAAACTATGCACTATTTCATGGTCGGAAAGAATCAAAGGAAGTTTAAATGAGGGTGGAGTTAAACTGTGCTAAATTACAGTAGTGCTTATTAGTAACTAGATTTCAAAAGGTTACAGAAAATTTACATTCTCTACACAAAAACTGCATCTCCCGCACAGACAACATTGACATCGACAACAGGAAGGAAACTGATTGTCCGTTCTTTGCCCAGGAAGTCTCGGTACTTTATAGATTCGTCTCTACCTCTTTTTTTGTTGTTGTTGTTGTTCTTCCGAAAAAGCAGTTAAAATTTTTTTTTCCTTTTTCTTTTTATACTAGGGACGTGGAGATGTTAAAACGACAACAAAAAATATATATATAAAAACAGGAATGAAATCTGTGAGAGAATATTTTTGGTTCTAAAGACGGGTGCATCCGTTTGTCTTCGCCCGAATCCCTTGCCGGAGACCACACGAGCAGTGACATTGCACGGAGAGGGCAAGCTTTGGGTTCCCGCCGCCGTCACTGAAACCACCGGAAGGCGGCTCCCGTCGGAAGCATCACCTTCTGAAGGCGGGGGCGGGAGACAAAAACAAGGAGAGAGTTCAGTCAGGGTCCGGCAGGGCCTGGTGCAAAGACGCTCCCCCGTGGATGGCCTCGTGGCGGAGGGACGGGCCTGGAGTAAAGGCAGCCACCCCGTGGAGTTCCTGCCATCCTGACCGGGCCAGAGAAGAAGCCTTGACCCGCGGGGCCGCTGCAGGGCCCGGAGCACCCCGAGGCCCCCTGAGCCACTGTGTCCGGGAACCCTCCTCCTTCCAAACAGGAAGACCCATTCCCCCGGTCCAGAGGCCACGCGCGCCAGGTGGCTGTGGTGCGTCTGGGGGCTGTGTGCGTGGTTCTGTCGAACGAGCGTGGCAGCGTGCGCACCGGCTGCCCGTGTGGATGTGCACCCCGAGCTGGGCTACGGTGGCTAATGCGTGTGCGGCTGGGGTGGGGACGAAGGAGACCGGCTGTGTTAAGAGGCTACGTCTATAGAAAGACTGTGGACTGGGCAGGGAGGGGTGTGTGCGTGTGTGTGTGTGTGTGTCTACAAGAGATGAGAGCGGGTGCCTTTGTGTGCATATAGGTGTGTTCTCTGGGCAGGAGAGCAGATATGTGAGGTTCGGGCCTTGGGGGTGGGGAGTAGCCATGGCTGGGATGTCATTATTGTTTTCCAACCATTCTGAACATTTGCGTCCAGCCCACTCATAGAGGGGCGGGGCCGGGGCCGGGACAGCAGGCTGAAAAGATGCTTTTGTACCAGGCCTGGCACCACCGCCAGGCTGCCACGGCTGGGGGCACAGGGACAAGCTCTGCCATGAGCGTGGAGAGAAAGCAGCATGGGAACCCTTCTGCCTGCTCTAAGCCCCTTCCTGTGCAGGCTGCCTTGGCCTAGACCATGCGGCTATGTGGTGATTTCCCCGGAAAGCCAATCATCCCAAAGTGGACAGGCCTGGTCTACACCCCAAGATCACAACCACCCCCTCACCCTAGGCCCATAGGACCCCTGGCCATTTACCTACACAGCCAGATTGACCTCGGGGCCCCAAGAAACCCCAAATCCGTCCACGAGATATCTAGACGCAGGGTTCTCCCAGGCCTCGGGGCAGGGCAGTGAGCACCGGGGCGGCCTTAGGGGAAAGGCTGGGCTCTGAAAGGGCGAGTGAGGGGCTTTACCCCTTAAAGCCACATGGTCCACAGGACAGAACCCCTCAGGCGGGACAAGGGAGAGCCCCAGAATCTTAGGGCACAGACTGGAAACTTTAGGATACGTCTGAAAGTCAGAAACTTGGGACCTCAATGGCTGGCCCAAAACTCCAGGAAGGGGTTCAGAATCCCTGGGCCTGGCCGGAAATGCGAGGCCCCCGCCTGGAACTCGATGCTTGCCTTGCGAACTACGACCTAATGAGATCTCAGGATGTGGCGCTGACTTTCTGGGCGGTGAACTGGTGTCTGGGAGCCTGCTCCAGAACCCCAGAGCCCAGGGATTGGCTGAGCAGCCCCCAGACACTGGCCCAGGTAGGAAAAGGAGGGTTGGGGGGGTGGGGGTGGGTTTGGACTGCCAGACAGACACAAGAGCCCACACACCTCCCTCTAAGGCGTCGTTACCTCCAGAGCAGCGGAAGGCTTCTTTTTGAGTTCCTCACATTTTCTGAATTTGCAAATCTGATGGCCAGTCTTTCGGTTCCTACAACTGCTGCACTGCTCGCAGTTGATGCGCCGCCGGCAGGGCGCGCACATGCCGCAGCGTTTCCGCTTCTTCTTGCCCGAGCTGATGGCCGAGGCCAGCTCTCCCTGCATGGGGTACTCGGCCAGGCCGGCCATGTGCAGCGCGCTCTCGGCCAGGAACACGCCCGCCGGGGTCATGATGAAGAGGCCCGGGTTGATGGGGAAGGCGCCCAGGTAGGGGAAGTCGGACTGGCCGTTGAGGGCCTCGGCGCCCGCCACGGCCTCCATGTCGGGCAGGCCGGCGCCCGCCTCGCTCATCAGCGGCAGGTGCTCCTGCACCACGCGCTTCAGCATCTCCGTGGACTGCGCGAACTGCTGCAGCGTCAGCTGTCCCTCGGCTGCCAGCTCCGTGGCCCGTTCCGCCTTGCTCAGCAGGCTGGCCACAGCACCACTTTTGTGCTTTGAGGTAGGGTTGCTTTTGTCCACGGCCATGGCCGCCGCCAGGTCGTGCCCATTGGCCAACAGGGAGGCGGCAGCCGCGGCGGCGGCAGCCTTTTCAGCAGACTCGCCGCCCATCATGCTGCCGCCGCCCCCGCCGCCGCCCCCGAAGGAAGAGTAGTGGGAGAGAGGGCGGGAGCGGCGCAGGCTCTTGTTGAGGGGTTCGCTGATGATGCCGCTCTTGTTCCGACGCTCGGGGGGCGGAGCATCATCCGCCACCGAGGCTGGCGCGGCCGTGGCCACCGCCGCGCTCTTGTCGGCCACTCCCGCCTTGGGGCCGCCGCCGCTGTTGCTGCTGCTACTGCCACCGCTGTCCTGGGGGCTACTGCCGAGGCTCGACATGGTGGGGCCGAGGCCCAGAGCCCACTGCTGGGGGCGGGGGGGGGGGGCTGCCAACCGCGGGGCGTCCACAGACGAGCACCGGCCCGGCTGCCCACAGCACAGATGCCTGGTGGGCCCTGCTGCTCAGGGCAGGCTCATGGTCAGGTGTCCACGGGGAAGGGTCTTCACTCTGCTGGGACAAGAGGGGACAGAGTCAGGGCGGCGGTAGACATCTCCTTCGCCCACATCACCACCACCACCACGACCAACAACGGTATCTCCGAAAGCCCGCTGTGACAACCGCAAGCCCTGCTGGGCACTTATTACGCGCCAGACCCAACACGGTTAGGTATTTTTTGTGTACTATTTTTTTTTTTAAGATTTTATTCATTTATTTGAGAGAGAGGGAAGATAGAAAGAGAGTGAGCAAGCACGAGTGGGGAGAGAGCAGAGGGAGAGGGACAAGCAGACAAGCAGACTGCGCTGAGCGTGGAGCCCGATGCGGGGCTCGATCCCACAACCCTGAGAGCATGACCTGAGCCAAAACCAAGAGTCGGACGCTTAACCGACTGAGCCACCCAGACGCCCCATTTGTACTATCTCAGTGAAGACTCACAAGCGCCCTTTGAAGTAGTGGCTAATAATTCTCTATTTTGTAGACGAGGAACGCAAGGTTTAGAAGACTTGACCATGGGTATACAGTTGCCGAGTGTCACGGTGGAGGCTCAGCCAGGGTCTGTAGAGCCCAGATCTCCGGCCAGTTCTGCCTGGGCTGGGGGGTAGGAAACAACTGAGATGTTTATTAACCTCGGAGGGTTACAGAGTCACATTCTGCTTCCTAATCTTCCTTCCCTGACCCATCTACAAAAGGATTTGGAACAGCCTCTGCAAAGCTTGAAGGTTTAGACCAGAAGTCTGGGAAGTTGGGATGCCTGGGTGGCTGAGCAGGGGCATCCGACTCGATTTCGGCTCAAAACGTGATCTCAGGATCGTGGGCTCCAGCCCTGCGTTGAGCTCTGCGCTCAGCGGGGTATCTGCTTGAGATTCTCTCCCTCTGCCCCTCCCCCTGCTTACACTCCTGTGAGTGCCCTCTCTCTAAATTAAAAAAATCTTAAAAAAAAAAAAAAGTCTGGGAAGCTGCTCCCAGACTCTCATTTGGCAATTCCTAATACATATGGATTATCTCAAGGCTCTGACAAGTCCTGCAGGGAAAGGAAACTGACTTAAAGAGGTTGCCAAATAGAGCACAGAATCCGTATTTCAAGGAGCATGTATCCCCCTGCTAGAGAGCAGGCAGCACTGTGCAGAGGATAAGCCTTCTCCTGTAAGAGTGGGAGAACAAACTGTGCACATATCAGCACACGCTTCCTCCTCACTCTCTCTCTCTTTTTAAAAGATTTTATTTATTTATTTGACAGCACAAGCAGGGGGGAGTGGCAGGCTGAGGGAGAGGGAGAAGCAGGCTCCCTACTGAGCAAGGAGCCCCATGCGGGGCTCGATCCCAGGACCCTGCAATCATGACCTGAGCTGAAGGCAGATGCTTAACCGACTGAGCCACCCAGGCGCCCCCTCTTCACTCTCAAACCACAGTCGTCATTACCTCAGACCCCACTCTTGTCTCTACTCAGGCCTCCCTGCTGTGCTCCGGCCTGGCTCCCAGATGGGTCTGGGATGAGGTCCCAGCGAGAGCCCAGAGCTGGGGTAGGCTGTGGGCAGGAGGGGCCTCTGGCTGGTGCAGGCTGGGACTGAGAGTGGGTGTGACCCTCCAGGGAACAGAGCCTGTTCTTCAGCCACATCCACATTTCTGAGGTGCCCTTCCTAGGACAGAGCCTGCTCCGCTCAAGCCCTAGGATCAAGGCTTATGAGCAGCCAGGCTCCTTGGCCAGGAGCTCTGGAAGGAACTGTCCAGAAGGAGTGGAATGGCAGTTTCCTCATCGGCCCTGGCTCTCTAGCATCCCTTCCTTGCCTGCCTGCCTGGCCCAGCAACCCCTGGGAGAGGGGTGGGAGGGAGGGCCCAGCCTGAGCAGCTGGTGGCTCAAGGGGGGGGCGCACATCTGGCCAGGCCTGTCCCGCCCGAGGCTTGGGGGCGGCACACATACATCTTTGTCCCCAGGCAACCCCACCATCCCCCAGTCACAGGACTCTGCCGGGCCTGGTCCCTGGTCCCAGGAGGTCATCTAGTCCAACCTTCTGCGCTTCCACAGGGGGAAACTGAGGCCCAAGCCGGCAGGGCCCCCTGCTCCGGGACTGCTAAGGAGTGGCCACAAGGAGGAGCGAGTGTAGGAGAGGGAAAAGCTCTGTCTCCTGAGTGAGGCAAAAATGGCAGGCATCAGCAGACAGCCAGACACTCCCTGCCTCTCCCCAGAGGGCAATGGCCCACGTACACTCCTTTCTAGTGAAGGCAGATGGGTGGCAAGGAAGAGCCGGGCAAGCTGGCAGATTCTACCAGGACAAACCCAGGAGGGCCTGGCAGGGTGTCCGGGCTGGGCTGGGGGTACCACAGAGGTCAGAGTTGTACTGAGAGGCAGGGATCGGGTACAACAGCCGTGTTCTGTCCCACCTGCTAAGAGCTAAGCCCAGGGTGGCTCTTCAGGCCCTCCCTCAGAAATTAGCACCCCTCTAGGCGGCAGTGACCCTGGCTCGGTGTCGGAGACTAGGGCCAGCGACCATATCAGCCCATCTGAGCTCAACTACCCTGCTCTGGAGCGCACGGTGCCAGCAGGCCCAGACATGGTGAGGGAAGAAGACAGGAGAAGGCAGGAGCCCTTGGGCTGGAGAGGTGGGGGAGAGGTGGGGAGGGGAGCAGTCCGCGCCCTAGCCCCCCTGTGTGTCCCCGCCTCTGCGGCCTGCTGGCTGGTGGCAGAAATCGATAGCTGCATTAACGCTGTTCTTGCTCTCCTCCCTCCCTCCCTCCTCCCAGCTCCAGGATCTGGCTCTGTGTGCAGGGCGGGCAGGTCAATTAGAAGTCAGCTCCCTCCAACACGGGCGGGCGTTCAGGGCTGGTGCTCTGGCTGAGTCTCTGCTTTTGTCTCCATCCTGAGTCTCGTCATAGGGACCAAACCTCATGTTCTGTTCATCTCTGGCCCCTTCTTTGAATCTCTCTAACCTTTTCTTTCTTTTTTTTTTTTTGTCCTTCCTCAGGGACTTCCCTCTCCGAGCCCCCCAGCTATGGAGCAGAGGACAGGATATGTCATCAAACAGGTGCCGCAGGCAGAAGAACACTGTTTGTCAGCCACAGAAACTGAAGGTGGGGAGTACACAAGGGGGACTGGCACCCAGGTTAACTCTGTCCTCAAACCCCAGAGTGGGCAGATACCAACATCTAGTTAGTCCCCAAGGCCCGGTCTCTAAGCTTGTTCAAAATCTGCCCCTATACCTGGCTCATCTCCTTTAGACCCTGGGAAAAGCTGATGCCCTGGTCCCAGTGGACCACGGACCACAGGGCTTGTCTGCCCTCCTCATGGCAGGGGAGGACGTAAGACCTTCTCCCAGGCCCCAGCCCTCTACTGCAAGGCACACAGCAACCCCCTCGCAGGCCAGGAAGGGCCTGGCAGTGCCCAGGCAGCAGGGGAGGAGCTGGGGCTGCGTTGAAGCGGAGCGGGAATGAGCGGGAGGGAAAGCTGGCGGGCAGGCGGGCGGCGGCGGGCGCATCCATCATCGGCCCTGCCAGGAACGCATCCAGCCCCCAAAAAGAAATACTGCGCCTGAGGAGGGACAACAAAGGGCTCCGTTTCATCAGCAATGCGGAGCCAGCGCCCCGCCGCCCCGCCAGCCGCGGTCAGCCCACAAAGGACCCCTTTGTCCATGCAGGAGCCGGGCCGGCCGGGAGCTGGGACCAGGGGCTGACGGGCGGGGACAGAGCCCAGAGGGAGGGGGGTGGGGGGGAACCAGTCCTGGAGAGCTGGGGGGCAGAGGGGGACACGGGGGGGCAGAAGAACAGAGTACAGGTGGTGCAGATAGAGGATCATGAGACAGAACTCGAGGGGGCGGGTCAGAGAAAGAGGGACTTGGAGAGGACAGGGCAAAGGGTCAAGGTTAGAGAACAGAGCCTCATGGGAAGCAGAAAACAGAGGGACCGGGCTCAGAGAGATCCAAGGCTCCTAGCCCAGCTCGGAGACTTGAGGTTCTGACAGACACGGAAACAGCGCTGAGGAGAATCCTAGACTCAGGGACCTGGGGACCAAGAGAAAGCAGTTGGACATGCAGAGCCCATGGCTCTAAGAGGGAGGCAGGGGGTGGGTGGACCCCAGCCCACTCTGGCCCACGGCAGGGGAAGTAGAGATTGCTAGGGAGGAGCCTGAGGGTCAGCGGGTTCTTGGCCTCAGGGCCTGGCCATGGGACCCAACCTCCTATGGGCTCTAGCTCACAGGCTAAGCTGGGAAGGCAGGAAGTCAAAGCTGGGGCCACTCTCCTGACACTGGGACCATCCCCCTGCCTCTCCTCCCAGGCTCTAGCTAGCCCCAGAAGACACAGACCCACCCCTCTCCAACCAGCTCCCAGCACCAAGTGACGCTCAGGGTCCCTTAACTTACTAACCCTATCAGTCAGCATTTATTGAGCACCGACTGGATCTCAGGTTCTGTGCTCCTAAGCTTTACATGGAAACCAGGGAAATAGAAACTATTAAGCAGTTTCAGGGATGAGGAAATTGATGCTCAAAGAGGATCAAACTGTCAGGTCAAGGTCAAATGACTGGCTAGAATTTGAACCCAGAGCCCAAGTGTGTCACCCTGCTGTGTGACCACCTTTGCTCTACCTACGCAACTGACAAAGTAGCCCAGGGCAAGGTGACCCAGCCGTCCCAAGGCTGCCCCCACCCCCCCAGGGTTGTTACCGTGCCTGTCACCTTTATGTGGATTGGGGGGGGCGAGCTGTCACAGACCCCAGGGAGTGTCTTCACCTGGGGGACTTGGGGATGCCCAGGCAGGAACCCAGAATGCTGGGCCGGTGACATCATAATGCCAGCCGACAATGAGGTCACCAGAGGTGATGGTAATGCCCTCACTCCCACCCTGAGCCCCAGGGGAGCCAAGATTCACCCCCAGACAGAGCCTGAGCCCTTCGGGCCAGACAGCAGTGGGGGCAGGGGCCCCGGTGGGAGTGATGGTGCCCTCTGCACACAGACACACACACAGGTGGCCCACAGTGAGATATTCTAGAAGTTCAGTTGCACACATCCCCCTCCCGTTTCCCCAACAGCTGCCCCATGCCCGGGGGTACCGGGGAGACAGCGCAGGATCCGGACTCGGCACTGCCCTGGAGGAGTACACAGGTGCTGGGCCCATGGTCCCATGAACCAGTATGAAATGAGAGCGGGAAGGTGACCAAGTGGAGCACTGGGGGCCTTTCTGGAGGAGGAACTGCTAGCCTGTGAGTTAAAGATGAGGAGTGGTTACCAAAGGGGACATGAGCCTGAAACGGTTCTTAAGAAAAGGGGAAGAGGGGCGCCCGGCCGGCTCAGTCGGTAGAGCACGCGACTCCTGATCTCGGGGTGGCGGGTTTGAGCCCCACGCTGAGGGCAGAGTTTACTTAAAAAAAAAAAAATGGGGAAGAGGGTGTGAGGTATGGTCGTGAGGCTGGCAGGGTCCCAACTGGGCAGGGCACTGGGGCCAAGGGTAGGATTTTTTTCAAACAGCTTTACTGAGGCATGGTTTACACACTATAAAATTTACCCATTTGTAAGTGTACAATTCAGTGATTTTTAATAAGCTTACAGAGTCGTGCCACACCACCACCGCTGCCAGGCCAGAGTCTGAGCAAGGCGCCGTCCCTCTCTTGCTCCTTTGCTGGCTAGAACAAACTTCCAGCCGTCCTTCCTGCTTGAGGGAAGGCTTCCTGGAGGAGGGTGCATTCTGGCGGGGCCTTGAGGAGCCCGAGCCACTGGCCCAGCAGGGCACACCATTCCGCCATCGTCTGGGCGGGCCAACACTGCCGACTTGCACACTCCAGCTCTTCACACTCTTCCCCACACTCCCCTGTGCACTCCTGACATCCCTGTTACATCCTCTTCACGCCCCTCCACCCACGTTGGTGGCTGGTCTTCCTGGCCTCCAAGGGAGGTGAGATGGACAGACAGACGGATGGTGGGCAAGCCAGTGGTGGCGAAGCGAACAGACCACAGGCTCTGGTGCTGAGCGGAGCTGAGGCTGAGCCAGCGGGGGGCAGGGGGTGGGGGCGTCGTCTCTGATTTCCATGATTCAGCCTAGGGAGTTTCCAGAAGAAAAAAAAGCTCCACTCAGGCCCAAGGCGATGCACACGGAGACACTGGTCTTGGAAGCTGGGAGAAAGGCAGCCCTCGCCCGAGAGCACAGGGCACGTACCAGCCACAGACGAACACACACACACAAGCACACACCCCTGCTGACACCCAGCAGATGGCCCGGGGCAGGGCATGCCCTCAGCACCACTAGACTCTCCGCAAGACAGAACAGGGGGCTGGAGTCCTATTTCCCTGACCCTCTTAGACCCCTCCACCTAAGGCAGGCACAACCCCGTTGCCTGAAGAATGAAATATGCTGAAGAAAACCCTAGGAGTCCATGGGGCTCTATTCTCCCTTACAGAGCTCCCAAAAAACAGTTGGAGGAGGGGGTCAGCCCATTCCATGGAAAGGAACACTGAGGGCCCAGGCAGGAGGCATGCCCTGACCTGGGGTTCTAGGGAGTGATCTCAGACACCTCTGATAAAGACAAAGGCTTCCTCACCAGGCACCTCCTTCAGGCCAGGTTCCCTCCCTACAAGAGTCAAAGGATCAGGAGGGCCCTTTCCTCTGTGTGACCTTGGCATATGGTCTCTGAGTCTATTTCTCTATCTGCAACATGGAGCCAGGAGGATAAGAGTTACTATGTTAAGGAAGGAGGACTTCCTGTGCGCCAGACGCTATATGCTTTGTCTCAATGAGTCTTCCTACATACCTTCTGAAGGAAGATGATTATTGGCCCATTTAGAGCAAGCAATTCGATAAGCAGTTGAGATGCAGGGAAAACGGATGCCCTCTCTATTGGGGACCCTCTGGATCTAGACTAACATTTCCCGAAGTAATGTCTGAGCTGACATCAACCTGGGGTCAGAGCCACACACTGACTTAGGACCTCCCTCCCGGTGGACAGTGCAGGAAGGTTAGCTCAGAGATAATTGGGCCAAGGAACTAGAGGGGGATCTGTCCTTTTAGGGCTTGCGTGTGAGGAGCAAGGGTGTTAACAGGACCATCCAGGGGACTAGAATCCTAACGTCTAGGTTTGTGGCTCCATCCTGTCTCTTCCTGTTGATTTGACCGTGCCCTTCCCCTACAATGAGTCTCAGTTTCCCATCTATAAAATGGAGAATGGTTCTCACTTCTTACCCCAAACTGTAGATCCCTGAGGGGGTCCATGAGGAAAAAAGTAGAGAGACACAGGAAAAAAAGACTCCAGATAGTGACCCCCTCCCACCCTCCAAATCCCAGAGGACCTGAATCTGCCCATGAAGTGATCTGCAGACAGGGAAACTGAAGTCTGGAGAGAAGGTTCTGAACAGGTCCTAGGGTTGAGACCCTGTGAGGCTTACTGGGGAGAGGAGCATCTAGCTCCTTCCCAATGCTACCATCTCCCCAGAAGAAATGATGATAGCAGACCCTCATAACACACACTCACTCTACCAGTATGGCGCTAAGCACTTTACACACATTTTCTCACTGAATTTTTTCTGTAACTCTTTAACTAGTATTGTCACCCATTTACAGATGAGGCCACTGAGACTCAGGGAAGTAAAGTCACCTGCATAAGGTCACAAGGTCAATAAGCAGCAAAGCCAGGATTTGAAACCAGCTCTGTGTGACTCCAAGGCCTGGCTCTCCAACACTGGCCAAGGGCTCTGAGGGACATGGAAAGGAGCGCTTATGGCGGGAGGCTGAGGACCAGTTCAGCCCAGCCTAGGGGTCCTGGGGTGAGGGGGAGTGGCTCTCAGGCTCTGGGCAAAACACGTGAAGGCACTGCTGCAGAAGTGTGCAGCTGTACCCTAAGGCCCAGGAAAAGACAGGGGAAGGGGCTGCGGGTGGGCCGGACGGGCCAGGCTGGGCCAGAGCTCCGGGCATTCCGGCGGCCTCCGCAGGAAGCAGAATGGGACGGAAACCGGCTCCTGCCTCCTCCCCCAGAATCCTGTGGGCAGCCCAGCCGGGCCGCACAGAGGCCCTCTTTGTGCCTGCCCCAACCCGCCACCCGCGGCTGGCCCAGGGTTTTGAGTTTCCTGGGGGGGTGGGGGCCCTGTCACTGCTAAACCTCCAGCTACCTCCCCCTCTCAAGGGTGGCCACAGCAGTCCACAGCTGGTGGAGGAAGTGAGTGGATGGCCAGGGCTACCCCAGAGACTCTGGGGGGCCCGGAGTCTGCCCACGTCTCATACCCCCAACACTTACACACCTTAATTGGGGGCTGGCGGCGGGCAGGGACCCAGGGAGAACCCGAGAGGCCATCCCCCTGAGCCGGCCTCTCTGCCAGAAGCCACGTGTCCACCTGATGTACCTGGAACCCCCCATCTCACTCCATCTTGGTAACTGGGCCCAGGCTGGTGTACATGGAGAGGCTGTCCAGGATGGTAGGGCAGTCTGTCTGTCGTCCACCATTTCCCACTCTCCAGGGGCTCCCTGGACACAGAGAGCACATCGAGGGGGAGGCCTCAGGCTCACTTCAGCATGTCAGGGACAAAAGCCTCTTGGGTGGTATAAATGTGCTCAAGGAACACTGGGCCGCAGGGAGTGAGCTCTGGCTGGAGTGCGTATCGTGAAGAGTAGCACCACAGACCGGGAGGACTGCGTGTGTTCACCTAGAAGGTGCGTCATACCGTACATGCTACACGCATGAGTGTGTGTGCGTGTGTGTGTGTCTGGGGGTGGGGGCTGTGCGTGCGCCCAAGTGTATGTGCACAGACTCAGATGGCACCCTGTGGGTTTGAACACTGATGTCTACACAGGGCTTATATGCCAGTGTCGGTGAAGGTCTTTGTGTGACCCCCTTGTGTGTACACGTGGAGTGTGTGCTATCTACATTCCCGGATGTAAGCACACGCCTGAGTGCGCACGTGTGCGCGCTACAGTGGTTTACACGATGGCTGGATGGCTGTGGGTTCTTCTGGTCCGTGAGCGTCAACACACTGTTGCCACGTGTATACGAGGGGGGTGCGTGTGTGTGCGCGTGCACGCACGTGCGCACACACTGTGAGTTGTATCAGGGCTTCGGGGGGTTCTGAGGTGTGAGTGTGGGGCCCAACCGGGATGCGGACGGTGCAGACAGGAACTGATGCCAGGTGCTGGGGCCCCTAGGGAAACAGGAAGCTGCCCACAGGTGTGCCTGCGCCGTGGTGGGGGCTGGGCTCCACCCACGTTCAGTTTGTCCCCCTGAGAAACCAAGCCGGGGTTCCAGTAGCCGAAAGCCCGTCCCAGCCACGAGGGAGGCACCTTCCTTGCCTGTGTGCTGTTCAAGACGGAACAGCTCTGACCAGCATCTACCCGCCCCGCCTGGCCTGAGCATGGAAAAAACTGGAAAACAAAAGCCCCCAGACCGCAGGCACTCCCTGCAGAGGCGTGGGGGAAGCAGGCAAGAGGCAGGAGGCTGAGGAGGAAGGAGGGAGGTGTCGCCGCAGCCCCGGAACACAAAAATAATGAGGCGAGAGGGGCCATGGGGCCGAGCCGGCTGGTTCCGGAGTCGCTATCTGACCTTGACAGATGCCACAGCTGGGCGCCGGGGAGAGGAGCCACGGTGCAGCACAACACCCCCCACCCCCTGCCACCTCCCCCAGGCCAGGTCGATGGACGTCCAGGCGGGGGCCCCAGCCACAGGCAGCCACCCCACCAGGTGGGAGAAGGGAGGCCTCAGAGTGCGTCCCAGCTGGGGGGGGTGGCGGTGGGAGGGCACAGAGGCGAGGGAGTGGGGGCAGGGCGCGGCGGGGCCCGGGAGGCAGCAGTGCGGTCTCCTGAGGGCACCGTGGCCTTCAGGTGTGGCCGTGTGTGAGACACACAGAGCGTGCTGTTGTGCTTGTGTAGCTGCGAGGCTGAGTGTGCGTGCGGGAGGGAAGCAGAGTGTGACTGTGTGTGTGACAGAGACAAAGATCATACTTGTGTGTCCTTGGGGTCACACGAGGCTGGAGAGTCAGGCTGAGGTCCCTGAAATGGGTGTGGCCACACCACTCAGGGGTGGGCACCGATCCCTCCCCTGCCCCCTTCCAGAGCCACAGCTGTCCTGGAGGGTGCAAGCCATGCTGGGGCCAAAGGGGCCAAAGGAGGGAAGGAGGACAAAGAGAGCCACAGCCCCCCCCCCCCCCGCAACCAAGTTGTCACATGCGGATGGAGCCGAGCCGGCCCTGCGGCCCTCCCTGGCCTACTCTCCCTCCCATGGTGGTGGTGGTCCTGGGCATCAGTGGCGGACACCGGGCTGGGCACCATGACTCCGGGGACCCCCATGAGGGGCTGGGTGTGAGCTGCGGGAGGGGATGCTGGGCTGGAGGCGGATTAACAATTCCGAGCACTGGCTGCATAATTAAAAAATCATTACAGGCGGGCGGGCAGAGCCGAGTGTGAGCTCACGCTCAGAGCAGGCGGGGACACTGCCATGGCGCTCCCCCTCCCACTGCCTCCCCGAGGAAAAAATCCCACCTGCTAATATAATTATGGAAAAACACAAGCACAGAAATTTGGTTTCAGCAAACAACGTGCCTGAGTGCCCGGGGCCTGCCTGGCCCATCAGCACAGTGAGCAGGCCGGCCGCTCGTGCCCAGAGCTCATGGCAGTGAGGCAGGCCCTGCTGGGTCCATACTCCAGACCCTGACCTCCACCCTCTCCCAGCTCACGAGAGACGGGAGTAGGGGCATGGCGAGCCCAGTTCCTCAAATCCCAAATCCAGGAGAAAACTGGTCAGTCCTGATAGTTTACAAGCAGGGAAACTAAGGCTAAGGAATCTGCATAAGGTCACTGTGTTCCTGACAAAGCGGAGGAGGAACCGGATTCCGCCGCCCCGGTGCAACAACCCCTCAGGAGCTCAGTACCCCCCCCCCACCCCTTCCCCTGCATCTCCCAGCTTCCCTCTCTCATCAGCCACCCCCCCCCCCCAACCTCCGGCTCCTTCCATTCGGTGAGTGGCTCTCTCTCCCTGAGACTGAACGGGACTGTCTGACCGTGTGCCCCGGCCCGCCCCAGAGCTGCCCCCCTCCCCTGGACCCCACCGTGGGGGCGTGGGGGCGCCCCAGCCTCCCCGTTCGGGGACAGGGCGTCCTGGGCTCGTCTGGGTTAAGCCAGGCGAGCAGAGCTGGCTCCCGCCCCGAGAAGCGCGGCCAGCTCTGGGGCACAGGCCCCAGGACGGCAGGAACAGCCGCCATCACCTCGGGCCTGGAGCGGGCGGCGGGCGGCGCGGGGAGGGGAGCCGGGCCTAATTAGTCGGCCTGGGACCCGGGCGGGCGCCGGGGCGGCAGACGCCGCAGCCAGAGCCGCGCAGGCACGTCGGCGGCCGGCCGGGAGGCGGCGGGGAGCCGAGAGGACGCGGCGCCCTGAGACGCGGTGGGACAGGCGGCCTGGGAAGGACCGGGCCGAGGAGATTCCGCACCGAGCGGGCCTGCCTCCCCTCGTTCCTCGGGGCCACCAGGCGCAGCAATTAGAGGCTTTCAAAGTTTGTCCTTAATTGGTTTCATTTTTGCCTCATAAATGATTCATGGCCCCGGAGGTCTGCCAGGCGTGGGGGGAGTGGCAGGGGAAATTTGGGGAGGCTTTTGCCTGGAGCCAGGCCCCCTACCTGAGGCTGGGGAGGGGATGAGAGGGGCTGGGGAAGCCTTGGGCAGGTGGGATCCTCCAGCAAAAATAAAAACCCAGGCCCTCTCCTTGGGGCACTAATTAGAAACTGCAACTCCTTCTCTGCAGACCAAGCTCTGTGTCCAGGCCCAGAGCCACTGCAGCTGCTGGGGCCCTGGGAGCATGAATAATAATGTAATGATAACACAGTAACAGTGTCAACAATAATAATAACCATGGCAAACACTTAAGAAGTTCTTACTAAGAAGTTCCAGGCATGGAACTAAGAACAGATGCGTTCTTTGAACCACTCTCCCACCCCCAAGCACCACCTGGGAGAAGTACCAAGACCCCCCATTTTACAGATGGAGAAACTGAGGCTGGGAGAAATTAAGGTCTGCCCTCTGACACTGTGATGCCAGAACTCCTCACTCCCCGCTCTCAGGAGCGCAGGGCTCAAGGCTGGAGAGTGGGAACGCTGCCTGCCAGGTGGATCTGGAGCTGCAGGCCCCCGTGAAGTCGGGGAAGGTGCTGAGGCCTGCAGGAAGACCCCGGGATGCACCAGCAGCCCCCCACCCCCCTGGGCCAGATTACCTCTGCCCCTCAAAGGCTGTGTTGGTCTTGGCTAAGCGATGTCCTCACAGGGCCTTAACTAGTCTATCTGTAAAATAGGAACACAGGAGCCCTATGAGCCCCGTCGAGGGCTAACTGTGCTGGGCATGGGAGACACAGAGATGCCATGGACCCCCCCCCCCTCAGGGAGCTCCCAGTCTAGGGGACAAATGGACAGACACACACGCAGAAGGGTTTAACAGCCTGGACAGGGCCCTGAGCACTCAGCCTATGGCCTAATGTGCTGGAGGGCAGTACCACAGAGCTTCTTGGAGGTGAGGTGGGCAGAAAAAGCTTCTTCCTTCTGACCCTATACCCAGCTTACACGGGAGGCTCCGGGAATGGGTGTGGCCTGCTTAAACCCAAGCCTAGAGTCAGGCCTTGAAGAAATTCAGAACTACAGACCACATCGGAGTGATGTGCGATGCAGAGTGCCCAGCTCATCCTGCCCTATGATGGTCACTTTTATTCTGAAAAACTATCAGAGGTGACGCTTACACAATTAACTGCAGGGCCCACTGGGACCCTGGGGACGTCCTGAGGGAATGTGCTAGACCAATCTGGGAGTGAATGCTGTACGGAATGACTCCCCCTAGAGGGCCCCAGGGCTCTGGGCCGCTAGCTGTTGGCTTTTGGGGGCCTCACAAGTATCACCTCCTCTCAAGTCCTCTAGCTCCTCTGCCCCAACTCTACATGCACCAGACTCCCCTCCAAAAACCTGCTGGCCTTCTCAGGCCCTGGCGCCAGCCCCGTCCCGCGCCAGCCCCGTCCCATTGGCTCCCCGCTCTCCCACTCAGCCTGGTACCAAGGCCAGACACTTCAAGTGATGATACCTCCTTGTGCCTCACCACAGCCCTCTGAGTGGCTTATGTGATCATCCCCATTTCCCAGATGAGGAAAACGTCTCAGAAAAGCTAAGGTACCTGCCTAACGCCGCACAGCTTGAAGGAACCCAGGTCCAAACCTCTTGAAAGCCCATGTTCCTCCCCTTGCTGGCCTCCCGCAGGTCAGTATCCCTGACGTGTCCTATGGGGATCCATAGGGCTTCCATTTTCCCTGTTTTATAGATGGCCACCTCTTGCCCCAGTCCTGACCCTTCCTCAGTCTGGATAAAGCCTGTGCAGAGCCCACACTCCTCCAGACGCTAGAACTTGGTCAGACTCTTGTGGTCAGGGGCCCTGCCGGGAGGTCCTAGCAATGGGGTCCCTATGTGCCAGGGGAGCCCTGGCTCAGCCAGCTGGACGCACAGGGCAACACAAATGTCTGACGGTAGGGCTGGGGGAGGAGGCACAATGGTACCAGGGGCGCCAGGGCTGGGGGGCTGGCCACGTTCTCTGGCCCTCTCCTTTGGGAACAGAGTCCACTTTAAGGCCCCTATCACCCACACCTGGGACGGGGCTGCCTGTGGGAGCGTTCCTCCCCTGGGAAGAAGCCTAAGCTTTATACACCCCCTACAGCACCCTGCTGGAGGACAGAGCTGAAGAGGTGGGCAAGTCATATCCTCTCTGGGCCTCAGTTGCTTTATCTGCACAATGGACCTATACTGTCCCTTGAACCCTTTGGGTAGAAGTTTAGAGGTTTCGAAAAAAGGGATTTGTAAGAAGTGGACACACCATTCAGCTGTCTGCGCTGGCTGCGGGCACTTGAGCCACCGGAGTTGGTATACAGAAGCCTGCCAATGGCTTGTTGAACATGCTAACAAGGGGCTGAGTTCTCAGGATGCCCAAGTGCATCTCGCTGGCCCAGCCAACAAACACTTTCCAGGTGCCTACTCTGAGGCAGGGTACCAGTCCGCCTCTTCGTCCTCGCTGTGCCTCTGCCTGGTCCACCGCGACCGCCCAACCAGGTCACTGGGGTCCCCCCCCCCCAGTCTGCCCAGGAAGCGGCGTCTCAGGCGGGTCAGCACTGACGTCATTAGGACTGGCTGGGCGTGGAGCCTGCCACCTCCGGAACCACCAATTAATTAACTTTTTCAAATTAATTTCCCAAGCAAAATTCCATAATTACATCTATCTCCATCAGGCCGCACTGGGCAGGCAAGAGGACCCCGCAATGAGATCGGATGTGGGGTGAGGGATGACCACACCAGCCCCAGGACCAGGGCAGGGAGGTGCTGGGGGTTGGGTTTCACCCCAGCAAAGCAATTGCCTGATGTCCTTATGAATGCCGTCTGGAAGGGGA
Source organism: Halichoerus grypus (assembly GCF_964656455.1). Taxonomy (NCBI): domain Eukaryota; kingdom Metazoa; phylum Chordata; class Mammalia; order Carnivora; family Phocidae; genus Halichoerus; species Halichoerus grypus. Next base: position 119,827,255 of record NC_135713.1, read on the forward strand.
GAGAGCTGAGAAGTCAGAGCCCACCCGACCCCACCCCCCAGTCAGAAGGTGGGGGGGGCTCAGGGAGACTCATGCCTGCCCAGCTCATCCTGCTGCCCCCATCCCCCACCCCGTGCCCCCAAACCACGGTGGGTCTTGGCAGGGCCCGGCAGCAGCACAGGCACTGCGAGGCTGAGAAGGCCGCGGCTGCAGCGTTCTAATTTCCCAAAGGGGCTGAGATTAATTAGCTCACACACAGGCGCAGAGAGGGAGAGCAGAGTGGGAGCAGGGGCGGGGAGCACCAGGCGAGGAACTGGCTGGCGCCCCTCCCTGCCCGCCCGGCAGGCAGGCGGCCTTGACAGCCTGGGTGCTCTGAAGGTCAGTGGCCAAGCCGGCTGAGCCAGCAGACTGGCGCTGTCTCCTTCCCAGAATCCCCGAGGACCGAGGTACCAAGAGGACAGCTCAGGGTGTATGTGGGGGTTCCACTGTCACCACCATCAGCGGAGTCTGTGCCAAGTGCTCTGTCTACACGATCTTGTTTTATCCCCACAGGAGCCCAAAGAGGTAAGCACCATGGTCCACCCATCTCACAGATGAGGACACTGATTCTCAGAGCGGAGTGGGGCAGTAAGTGTGGATGGTGGAGGGGAGACTAAAAAATCCAGGCTGGCCCAACTCTAGAGGCTGCCCTGCTCCCCCTGGATCCCCTGGCCAGTGTGAGGGCTGCAGGAGCCTTGTGCAGGGGGGACCTGGGAACGCCAGGCGAAGGCATGTGGGTGTGTGTCTGAATAACTTACCCCTCCCCCAGAGATCGTGCATGGCAGACTCTCAGTCATTTCACAAATGCAGAAACAGACCGGAAAGGGGAAGTGACTTACTACACAGCCCAGGACCCTAAACCCAGAGTCTGCCCCTCCATTCGAGAGAACACAAACCTGACTCAGTGACCTCTAGTGAGCCCCGACCTAGCGCCACACTGTGCCTGGTGCTCTCTGGCTAACTGGCACACCGCCGGGGGGAGGGGGAGCTGGGGTCACTGCCGGGGCTGCCCCTGTATATAGAAGATATCTCCAGCTCAAGGACACTTTCTCAACTACCCTGTGCAGGGCTCCCTAGAGGGGAAAGGAGTCCCCAGGAAGATGGGAGGTTGGGGGATGGGGGAGGTATTAGACCCTGACCAGGCCCCCAAGTGGCTCCCACAAGCCTAGTAATTAAGTTTCCCAGAACTTATCTGCAAGGAGATCCCCCAAACCCTAAGGGGTATCAATCTGCTCCCTGGTGCATCCCCTGGCCCCCTACCGCACTCCCAATGCATCAGGCTCACCCTTCCCAGGCCTAAGGAGTCAGCAGTCCCAAGGGCCTTGGGTCCAAACCTGGGGAGTGCCCTGAGACAGCAGAGGTCCCCAGGACAGCCAGAGGCTGGGCATAGGTGGGGAGGAGGCTGGCCCAACTAGGAACATTACTCATCATGTGATTATAGAGGATGGGTAGGACCTGCCGCCCCTGCCCCCAGGCACAGGTTTGGGTCACAAAAGGGTCCAAGTGGGCTTTGGAATCAGGGTTCCTCTGTAGCCCCCAGCCTAGGTGACCTCAGAGAATTTGCTTGACGTTGCTAAGGCCATTCCTTGGCCTGTGAAATGCAGACGATGACAGCCCCACCCTCGTCAGGGTCCTGGAGAGGACACAAGTTCTCAATGCAGGGCAGCACACAGAAGGTGCTCAACAAATGATGGCCGTTATTATTTTTACCGCCATCATAAGCCAGCAAAAGAGTGGCAAGGACACTTCAAGCCAGGGGTGCCAAGTAACCAAGGTTGTGGCCCCAGTTCTGTCACTGTCTGCCTTTGAGTCTGAGCCAATCCCTGTGCTTCGGTTTCCCCAGCCCCGCGGAGAGCACTCCTCCCCCGTCCCCTTACCTGCAGGAACATAGGAAGAGGAGTGGCTGGTAGAGGTCTAAAGTCTGCGAGGAGGGCAGCACTCCACTGTCCAGGCTTGCATGCCTTTTCTGGCCACAGGAAGAACCCACCTATATACATCCTGCCAACCTTTCCTTCCACATCCCAGGCCCTAGCACAGCCCGCTCTATGTCAGCACTCCTTCCATCTCCAATGGTCCCAACTGCCCCTTCACACAGGTGTGTGCCAAGTCCCTCACCACACTGCAAAGAACCCATGTGGCACCTGGAAGTCCCTGCTGAGTCTAACTTGTGGTCTTGCCATGTACTGAGGGGTTGGGGAACTGAGAATGCCTGGGATCTACGGTTGGCTCTGTTTCCTCCCATATCATAAAGCCCCCAGGAATGTCCAGACACCCAAGGACTCCACATTCCTCTCCCTGGATCCAACCCATTCCCATGCTCCCCCCTCTCTGCGACCCCAGGGTCAGCCTCTTCAGTCCCCCACCTGAGCATTCCCATCTGAGAACAGCCCTAAAGAAGACTAAATCCAAGACAGTCTAATTAAGGAGTCAGTATTGTGGGGTCCCACTCCCAGCAAAATGCCAGCTTTGGTGGAGCAGTCAGGTCGGGAGGAGGTCCGGACTCACCTGGAGATCCACGTGTGTGACACGGTGAGAACCACACCCCACCACCTACTTCAGGTCCTGCAGCTTTGAGACACAGAGATAAGGCTCATACCCATTTTATAGGTGGCAAAAGTGAGGTCAGAGCAGCCCGTGACTGCAAAGTAGGCAGTGATCAAGTCAAGTTTGGAGCCTAGGCCTGTCCAACTCCAGAGTCCAAGGCTCAGGGGACATCCAGTCCTCCTGACTGACCATTGCTGTTTGTTTACTTCAGCATGCCTGGGCCCCTCTCCCCTCCCTGACCATTGTCTAGGCCTTTATGAGGGAGATATGTGTGGCCAGGAGGGGGGGAGCCAGCCTGGGCCTGAGTCCTTAACAGCCACCTGCCCCTTGAACCTCCCTCCCTGGGCTCTCTCAATCCTGTAGATCCAGAATGATCTGTAGTCTGGGTGCTGGGTGGCTGTCTAAAGCCCTTCATGGCCATGAGGTCAGACCCATCAGACTCAATTCTCTCACCTGAAAACTGGTGTTTTTTTCAGTGTATGAAAAAGAGGTATGCCCCCAGCTCTGCCCAGTCCAGGGAAGGCAAGCCCCAGACCCACTGCGCAGAAGCCTACAGGCCCCCTGAGGGCATCCTTCCAACCCAGCAGCTCAGCCCCTCCTTGTATTCAGGTCAGCTCTATACCCATTTTGCAGGCCAGTAGACTAAGAACCAGGAAATATGTCTGAATTCTAAGTCTCAGGGTACTGGCTGCAAGGTGGGGGAGATAATGAGAGATGGGGGAGCCAAGGGAACTGAGGAAAGCAGGTGCCAGGGTGAGCAGGCAGGCTCCTGGGGCACAGCCCAGTAGGTCAAGGGGGGCCCTTCCCCAATTTCCAGCACCCCCCAATCTCCCCAGGAACCGGCCCCCTTACTGGGGGCAGCAGCTGGCCACTTGGCACTCCCCAGAAAATTGATTCTCCACGGCTTTTCTTTGCCAGGCCTCTCCTCTCCCTGGCTCCTCTGCACCTCTCCCCCACCTACCCCAACCCGCTCTGCCCAGGTCAGAGTTCCCCATCCTGGAGAGCAGGGTGGGTTTATCACTTCCAAGCCTGACACTTGGGCCTCCGCCCCAAAGAAGGCCAAGCCGGCCCGGGGAATGGCGGAAAGAACAGCTCCCTTCCCGCACCCGCCCGACAGAACCCAGCTGACTCTACATGGCCAAGGATCAGGCCTCTTTTGTGTGACCCTAAAGGGGGGATGTGGGTAAGTGGAGCCCCAACTGCGTCGTGTGTGTGCGCGTGCACACGTGTGCGCGCACACACCAGGCGCTGTGGCGTCGGGGCCTCCGGCCCAATCCCACGGAAGCGAGCGGCCGCGGCCTGAGGATGGAGCAGCCCTACAGCTGCTTTGCCAGAGCGGGGTCTGGGGTCCTCCCGGCAGGGCGGCACGCCCACCCCGACTCTGTGGGGCCATTTGCCTCCGTGCGTGCCGGCGTGCGTGCGCGCTTCCGGGGTGTCCACAGCTGATGCGACCGGGCCGCGCCGTGTGGGTGTCAGCTGCGTGTGCCGGGCTGTGGGGGACTACGTGCGCCGGGTGAACGTGTCTGTCCCAAGCGTGTGCCCCGGGGTGTGCCGTGTGGGGAGTGCGTGAGTGCACTCTGCCTGCCAGGCCGCAGGGCCTCGTGGGGCTGCTAGGGATGGGGTGACTCACGTCTCCTGAGCTCATCCTGCCGCCTGCCCGCCCAGCTCACCCTGCTCTGCTGGGCTCATGGCCGCCAGCGCAAGGCGGGGGGGGGGGGGGGGGGGGGGTAAGGTAGGGGGAGGCGCAGGCAGACTCGGCAGGGAGGCTGGCTTGATAAATAACCTGCTGCTTCCCCAGGCCTTGGAGAATGGGAGGCTGCAACACGGGGAGAAGGCGGGGAGCAGGAGGAGGCGGCCCCGGCCCGCACGGCTCCGGCTGCCCTGGCCCCCACAGCCCAGGCTGCGGCTCCGGTTCCTGTTTCATCGAAACCTGAGCTAGGAAAAGCCTATCGGGTCATCTTGCCTGTCCCGCCGGCCGCCAGGCCCAGGCAAGCTGCCCCTCAGGGGACAAGCCCGCAGCCTGGCCGCCCAGCCAGTGGGTGGGTGGGTGGGGGGAGGATATTTCTGTCCAGACTAAATGCAGCTTCAGGCCTCTGTCTGCCCCCCCGACTAACAGCTGCTCCCAGGGGCCCCCTGGCTCTGCAGGGCTGACTAAATATAGTCCCCCCAACCCCAGCAAACCCCCAAAGTTCACCTCTTCCCACTGGCCCCACCCACATGAGGGCAGGGAGAAGGTGTGATCTTAGGCCAGTGTATCCCCCTCTCTGGGCTCTCAGATCCGAAACCTCAGGCGTTCCTCAGCTCTAGGCCCTAACACGCCTAACTGGTCCTGCTGCGGAGAGCAGACCACAGAGGTGACTAAATTGGGGGTCTCTGTCCAGGGAAATAAGGGGCAAGGTCCCCTCCTCCAAGTGACTCCAACCTGCTTCAGCAAAAGAATGGCTCGGGGGGCCCCTCCCCAGCACCCCAAGTACCTGTAGGCTTATGAACACGGCCCCCTCCACCCAGCCTGTTCCTTGCCCACACTGGGCAATCCCAGGCTCCTCCAATCTGCCCCAGCCGGACCCTGGCCAGGAAACAAGTTGTGCCAGGCTTGGGGGGTGGGGGTGGGGGGGACACACGGGAGCATGACAGCTGCTATTTCCTGGAGGCCACAGTCGGGCACAACCCGGATTCCTGCCTGGCTCCACACTCCACCAGACAGCCTCTCCCGGGCTCCGGTCCTCAGCATGGCAGCCCCTTCCCCGGCGTCAGCACCCTATCAGACCCCAGCCAGGGTCCCGGTCTCGCTGTACCCGGTACAGGCAGGAAGACAGTGCCAGATGTACCTTCTGCTTGGGGCTGGGGAGAATGGTGGTCTCCGCAGGGTTCAACAGGCGGGGGAGACGGCCCCACCTTCCCTCCCTCCTGCCTGCCTGCCCACCCGGCTGCTTCCCCCAGCCCCACACGCACCAAATTCCCCACATGCCTGTCTGTCTCTGACAGCTCGCGCAAATACTTGGCTGCACGGGCACCCGCTGTTCTGAGCCCGCTGCGCCTCCTCCCCTGCCTTCCCCGGGGGGCTCTGCAGACGCAGCCAGGGATGGGAGGGGGCCAGAGCCAAGAAGCTTGGTGGGCAGTGGGGGGGAGGGGGCGTAGGGGGGGAGGGGAGCAAAGGCAGGGAGGACCAGTCTCAATTCCAAAGCACCACCCCCGGCCCCCAAGCCTGGGGCACTGAGGGACCTGGGAGGCCACTGTGAGCCAGCTCTGGCTGGGCGGCAGCTGCCGACACCCCCACTGCCCCCCGGAACCTCCCAGGAGGACCTTCCGGAGGCCTCCCACTCGCCTCAGCCGATGAAACAGCATCTGCCACCCCCGCGGCGGCAGCTCAGGACAGGGCGGAGGGCACCACAAGGCCCCTGGGGAAGGCTTTGAAATCTGGACTATGGCCCGGCCCCTCCTGGCAGTCCTGGCCTCCCACCACAGGCCCAGCCTTAGAGCATGGTGGGGGGTGCGTTCCAGCCCTCCCGCAGTGCGAGGGGCACACCCGCCCAGCTGCCAGGCCTGGGCCATCTCCACTTGGACTGGCTGGGGGACTTTGTTTGCCCCCAACTACCCTCCTTCCGGCTTTGCCTCGCCTCCCTCCCAGGAGACCAGTGGAGGAAACACTTCCTGAGAATGGCTGGGATTTTCCGCTGGACACTGCCTTGCTGGCAGGCTCCTTATCTCCCCCCTACCTCATTCCTTCTCCCAGAGCCACCCCTGCAGCCAAATTACACTCCTACCCCGTGTCTGCAGCCAAAGAGGCCCCCTCCCTGCCCCACGGCTCTGCTACTTGCCCCGGCCTCCCTAGTATCTCCACCACCGGACACCTACCCAGGCAGAGCTGACACTGAATGGGACCTCATGTAATACCACCCTCCATGTTGCAGATGGGTATACTGAGGTCAAGAGAGAGCCCGGTGACCTAGGCCTCCCATCCAGTGCTCTTCCTTTTACCACCACCACACTTTTCTGCCCCAGGAACCCATTCAGCACCCCCAGACTCCTGGAGGCATTAGGGTAACCCCATGCAGAACTGCTCAGTGCTTTGGGTCCAAATGCCAACATTCCCAAAGCTTCCCAACATTCTCAAAGCTTCATGGTGGTCCTGAAAAGAACCCCCAATATACTGTCTTTGTGACGCTAGACTCTGGGGTAGAGCCTCCTGTCCCCATTGCACAGATGGGGCTGCTGAGGCCCCCAGGGGAGGGGGGAGCTGCAGGCGGCCATGAATCAGAGGGGGAGCTGGGAAGCCGCCCGGCCCTGCCGGCTGTCGCTGGAAGCAACAGCCGGCATTTCCTCCTCACACTGGTGCCTCGGGAAGCGTGGGCAGCAGGCGGTGGGCAGCGGGTGGGTGGGCACCGCCGTGAGGACCCCTCCTGTGCCTACGGGCCAGCCGCATCCCCTTGCTCCCTGACTGGGCCCGCACAGCCCACTCCCCACGCCAGCCAAATCTCCAAAGCAGGGCAGACCAGAGGCAGAACTGGGTTTCTGTCTCAGGTATATATACTCATGTCACTTGAGGGCACCACAGGGAAGCCCCTCCTCTCAGATCCTCAATGTCCCCTAGCGTCAAACAAGATTGAAACATGACCATTCACGCTTCCTTTGCAGTAAAACTCATGGTTCTGTGATTCTAGAATCCCAACACGACAAGAATCCTGAAAAGAATCCCTCTGCTCCAAGCATTCTGATTGTAAATTCCTGTGACTAAAAATTCTAGGCCACCAAGATCTTAACACTCACTCCCAGGAAGAAAGGGGGCCAAGCCCACTCTCACCTGGAGCTATGGGCCCAGCTAACCGATTCCCCATCTAGCTTTGGAGAAGGTGGGTCAGGCAGGAGAGGGCCTGGGTCTCTCCCATCAGGGTCAACAGGAACTGGAAATGAGGTTGGGGGGAGCCTCTGGGCCTGGAGACAGAGCTGGTCTAGTCCCGGAGGGCAGGCCACCCCCTCGTGGCACACACACCCACTGACGCTGCACATGTCAGGAAGCCCAGCCCTTGCCAGAACGAGAGCAGGGGTAGCTAGGGGTTTGTGAACCTGCACCTCCACCCTGCAGCTCGGAGGGAGGACGGGTGTCAGGTCGGGGCTGGTCTCCCTGCTTCTCAGGTTCCAAGCCAAGCTCCACGCTTCATCTTCCTGTCTTCACCACCCACTGCTTCCTCTTTCCCACCACGGTCCCTCACCTCTCAGGCTCCCAGGCCAATCCCAGGCCAAGCCAGCTGACAGCCAGCCAGGACAAAGGCTCTCGAGCCCATCTGACAGATGGAAAAACTGAGGTCCTGGGAGATGACATGACGTGCTCAAGGGCTAGGCCCCAGCAGCCTGTTGGTCTCTGGCCGCATCTCTCAGCCCCGCCCCCACCTCACTTATGGGAACCCTCGGCAGGCACAGCGCATCTCCACATACCAGTGGGATCACCAGCACGAGCACATCTCCTACCCCACTGTCTCCTGAGAGCGCTCATTCCCAGGCCATTCGTTCGTTCGTTCATTCTTTCATTCATCCAACTGGCCAATCACCCCCCACCACATGCCAGGCCCCTCCCCAGGGAAATGAGGGGCCTCAAGAAGGAGAGAGCAAGGCTTCTAGTCAGCAAACTCAGGGGAGGGCCCGCTGTGTGCCCGGCAGCGTGGAAGGTGCCCTACCCAAGCAGACCAACCGCGGCTGTGCTCACGGTGCTCACAGCCAGTCAAGGGCTCTACCAGGACCCAATCCCACATGGCAAGTCCTGGGGCGAGTCACGAACTCTCTGGCCTCAGTTTCCTCATCTGTATATGGGGACACTAAGAGCATCCAGCCACGGGGCTACTGTGGGGATTTAAAGGAAGCGAAGGCTCGAAAGCCACGAACATAGTGCCTGCCCCAGTCAGGGTTTAGGATGTTAGCCGTGGCCATCACCATTACGACAACATATTATTATTATTATAGTAATAATTGGAGGACAGCAATTGATTAGCGCAGCAGCTAAAGCTCTTCAAACACTCAGCTGGTGCCAGGCACTGGGGGTACAGGAAGCAGTCACTGCCACGTCCCATCGCAAGCCTGGCAAGGAGCGGGCTCACAAAACCCTCCAAGCATCTGATGGATGAGGGAACCAATGACAGGAGGCATGGCCCTGCTCTAAGGAAGGCAGGCTCCAGCACGTGCTCATGGGTGCTGCACGCCTACGTCCGTGTGAGGAACCTGCGAGGTCCAGCAGGCGGCAAGTTCCATGCGGGGAGCACAGCTGCTCAAGGCTGCCCCAGCCCCCCCACCCCTACCCCCCGGCCAGCAGAGCTGAGCACAGAGCTGAGGGGACTGCGGCAAGAGCAGGGACCGGGCCCGGCGGGGAGAGCCCCGGAAAGATGCTTTGCATAGTTCTGGCCACCAGACTACAGGCCTGGGCTGGGCCCCTGGGTGGGGGCGTGGGGCTGCCAGGTGCTGCCCCACGGGGATCAGGCCCGAGCGTCCACACTTAGGCCTGCACTGGCACGGCATGCGGGTGTCCCTGCCTGCAGGCCGGGAGAGGTCACGGGGGGGGCGGGGCTCCAGGGCTACGTGGGGTCTGCTGCACGGGGGAGGCTGGGTACAGGGCTCCCCCAGGGTCACCGGGCAGGCCTGGCTCTGCCCTGCTGGGGCCGGCAGCTGGAGGGGAGTAAATATAGCGCGGGGCGTCCCGGCCACATTCCTGGGAGGCCAGCACGGCCCGCCTGCCCGCTGCTCTGCCAGGGCCCAGAACTGCCACTGCCCTCTTCCCAAACAAACAGAAAAATAAATAAAACCAGCTCTCACGCCCAGCGCAGCCAGGGGGAGGGGGCAGGAAGGGGTGGACAGGGGAGCAGGCAGACAGACCAGTTGCCACGGTTTCTGTTCCGCTGAGAAGGAGGCGGCCAACAAAAGAGGAAAATGGAGGAAAAGGGCAGGGAGATGGTCAGAGATGTCAGAAAAGGGGAGACGGTGTGTAGGAGAGATGGAAGGTGTGACCAGGAGAGGTGTGGGGGAGGCAGGTCAGGAGGGACAGAGGTGTTAGGGCCGGTTGGGGGAAGGCAGAGGCAGCCTCTTGGGGTCAGTAATTCAGCAATTCAGCGACAGGGATGCCCCAAGGGGGGGGCGGCAGACAGACAAAGGGGGCTAGGGCAGGGGGCTGGCTCCATGGGCCATGAAATATTAAAGAGCCTAGGCCAGTGAGTGACAGAGGTCACAGAAATAAGGAGACTAGCCAGGGAGCTACCGGGACCCAGAAGCAGAGGGCGCCTCACTCCCCACCCCCACCCCCACCCCATCCCTCCCCACCCCCTCCAGCAGAGCCAGTCTCCCCAACTCTCCTGCTGGGGCTCCTTTCTGTCTTTCCATCCAAAAGGAACAGGCTGAGGGTGGGAGGGGCCGTGGGGATTAGGGATGGCAGGGGACCTTTGCGGTTCCCTCTTCCCTCTGGCTGGTCCGTGTGCAGTCGGCCTTCCAGAGCTGCCAGCTACCCTAGCAAGAAGGCCAGGAGGCCTGTCAGCACAGCCACTGGCACGGGTGCCTCCTGGGGAAGGAGGGGTAGACATCCAGCTTCCCCTTTACAGAAAAAAATCAGCCAAGCCACCACTTTCCACAGAGACCAGCGGGGAGGGAAGTCCATGCCTCACAGCTCAGCTGAGCCAGCGAGTAAGCGAGAGAGCAAGCCAGCAGGTCATCCCCTCGCCCTCCCACCCCACCCAGGCCCCATTACCAGCCTCATGACCTTGGCCAGTCCCCTTGTCCCTGAGCCTGTGTCTTTGCCAGCCCCATACCACCCTAGGCTTGGTGTGAGGAAAGGAAAAAGAGGGCAAGCAATATGTTGAAAACCTGCTAGGGCGGGCCCCTGGGGCCAAGCATCTGCACGTGGATAACCCTCCCCTGTGTCCTGTGAGGTCAGGCCTCTTATCAGTCCCATTCTACAGATGGGGAAGAGAAACCCAGAGACGCAGAGTGATGTGCCCAAGATCACACACCTGGTAGTGAGCGGAACGGAGACAGAAATGCTAAGGGTGAGGCACATATTATTTTCTTCCTTTTCACTGGGGGATGTGAAGTCCTCGTCACCAAAGAAGCCAACTTTTATTGCATGCTGTGGGTTAGCTGCTGGCGCTGGGCACTAAGCAACCGTCCCTGTGTCCACCTGAAAACGGCTTTGGGAGGCAGGCACTCTTATTATCCCATTTCAGGGACAAGGAAACTGAGGATCAGTGAGACAACTCAGCCGAAGGTCATATATCCAGCTAGACAGTGGCATGGCCAGAATTTGGAGCCACGTCTGTCTCCAGAGCCGGGGCTCAAACACACTTGTCTGGGTGAGGTCAAGGGAGGGAGTTAAGAGGACCCAGTAGAGAAGAGCTCAGTGGTCCTACTGACCCCCAGAACACACACCATTAAAAGGTTGAAAACAAGGTTATAACTGCTGGGCTAGGTAGGGGGTGACCAGCAACTGCTCTGGAAACAGAACATGAGCGGAGACCGTGGGAACCCGGGCTGAGGGCACTACCTAGGGGCCTGGCATAGAGCGATCTGCCTGGTCTACCTAGAGCCCAGGTACCAGATAACGCAAGCCCCTCCCCCAGCATGGGGATACTGAGGCTCATCCAAAGAGGGCCACTGGAAGCCCGTCCTGTTGGCCCCCAAGGGTTCCAACCTGCACCCCAGGGCCAGTGTGCCAGCAACTAATCACACCCCTGTAAGAGCCCCCAGTGCTGGCGGAAAGGGGGCAGGATCCCCTCCCTCTCTCCCAGGCCCCGCGAGCCCAGAGGGAGGCCAGCATCAGAGGCAGGAAATGAAGAAGAATTTGCGATCTAATTGAGCTGGCGGGGGATTAGGCAGCAGAATGCAATTACAGGGGCTGGAGCGGGTCCAGGGGCACTGACACCCCAAGATGTGGCCTGGCCCAGGTGACTGGGCCTAGCCAGTCTCTGGCAAAAGACACCCTACTGTGGAGGGAAGGTCGGGTAGGCAAGGACTGGGGCCAGACGGCTCTTCAGGACATAGAGGACTGTAGGCTTCCAGCTCCATGTCACACCCAGAAGCAAGAAGTTTTCCTGGGAATTCTCCCCCCAGGGGGCAGCCCTGTGGACTCTCACAGGGGGAGAAGGCAGATAGACACACCAAGAACATACACTCTCACAGGGTCTGCTCATGCATGTACACACGTGTTCACGCTCCCGGAAAAGCACCACATACCCACGTTCACTTGTATGGGGACAGACTCCCAACCTGCAGACACACAGCTCTGGCCCTTTGCTGCCACCGGTTCCACCAAAGCGGGCGGGGGGGGGGGGTTGGGGACAAAACAGAACAAAAAAAATACACCCATGACCTTAAAATCCTTTTATTCCCATAATCACAGGCTGCCATCGCCGTGGATACGCGCTGTCACCCCGGCCCCAGCCTGTCTCCCTCCACAGCTTCCAAAACTCCCAGCAGGCAGGCAGACGGGGAGGCTGCCCAGTTACTGCCAGGGAGGGCAGAGGAGGGGAAGGACGGGGTGGGAGAGGTTCAATGCTACACACACACACTCAGGGCCTCAACCAGAGAGGGAGAGACTCAGAAAGACAGCCAGGCAGACAGATAGAGAAAGAGAAAGGAACACAGACACCAGCCACGAAAGAAAGACACAGACCACTCACAGCCCGCACAGCTCAGATATGCCCACTCCCAGATTCACACACCACTTTCCCAATTCAGACACACTACTCAGGGAGTCAGACTCTCCCAGATTTACAAGAATATACAAATCACACAGATATACACAAATCACGAGTACACACTCCAAAATTCTAAGCACATGCAACTCAGAATATGCACATTCCCAGATTCACAAGGGTAAATCCAACTTTCAGACAGATACTCGGATTCACAAACACACAAGTACAGATGCAATGCAGACCCACACAACTCTGAGACCCACGGATACACATGCCCTGATGCACAAATATACATAGGCGGAGACTCCCACCCCGCAAGACAGACAGACAGACAGACACACATTCAACACACAGATTCACAGATAGGACATGCCCTGAGTCATAAGCACACATACCACCTAGCTTCCCAAATCCCAGACCAACAGACTAGACTCACACAACCTCATCTAGCACTGCCTTGGGTTTTAGGGGGCAGGTGGACTGGTTGGGGGATTCCTGGGTCTTTGAGGGGGCCAGCCCTTTCTCGTTGCCTGTAGCCTGGGAGGTGGGCTCAGAGTTGGGGGGAATGAAGGGGAAAGTAAGAGAAAGAAAAAAAAAAAACTTGAGTGGGATATTCTTGTTGGGCAGTAGCGCGTGAGTAACTGGGGAGGCTTTTTGTGGTCTGGTGAGTTCCAGCTATGAGTGAGAGTTTAACTATTAATACACTTAATCAAGGACACTTCACACACACAGGCACACATACACAGGCTAGGACAGCACCAGGTGGTGGGGATCAGGGAGGGAGAGCACCAGAATAAAGGGGGGGAAGCCCCAATTCAGAACCCAGGGGGTGGGGAAAGAGGGAGGAGCTTCTACCCTGGGCCGGCCTCCAGAGCAGGGCCGAGTAAGTGATTCATTTCAGCAGCCCCAGAAAGGTGGGGCTTGACACACAGTAGGTGCTCAAAAAATACACACTGGGGCAGTGAATGACTAAGTTATTTACATATAAAAAATAGACAGTAATGATAACAGTAACAACAATAAGTGAGCCCTGCCCCATCCTTGGTCAATAAGGCCATGCTCCAGAGCACCATGACTGGGGAGTTAGTTCTGCCTTAATGGTCACCCCACCAGACAGCAGGCCTGGGCCTGGCTCATCGGTACACCCCCTCATTCCTCCACCCTATTCTGCATCCTAGAAAGTCAGCTGACCTCAGCCCAGCCCACACCCCTACCCCCCAGAGAGACCCCCATTCCCTTCCACTCTCCCATAAATAACTAGGTGGGGCTCTAAAGAAGGTGGAGGTATTTAATTCCCAGAGACTTGGTTCTTTATCCAGATACAACCCTGCTTGCCACACTCCTATAAGCCTCAGTTTCATACTTGCCAAATGGGTAGAAGGCAGGCAAAAAGCTGAAAGAGGGATCAAGAGTGGGGGCTCACAGTGGGAGCCCATGGAACAGAGGCCTGGACTGGCCTGGGCCCTGGATGCAGAATCCTCCCCTCCTTCTCCCTTCCCCCACCCGGCCCAGCCCAGCCGGGTGGACATTCCAGGCCTCACGTGATAAAGACGAGGCCGCTGGCCCACGGGTAAGTCAACAGGCTCTGTCGGGGGAGAGATAGGAGGCCCAGGCCAGGGTCACCTGCTGAGCCGGGAAAACAGCGGGGCCCAAATACACACATAAATAAGGCGCCAACGGACAGCCAGTCAACCAAGGGTCTGTCTTCTGCAGAGGAACCTCTGCCCCCACCTCGGAAAGGGAGGCGGCTTGGGAAAGGGAGCCACAAGGCTGGCTAGGCGCTTCCCTGGGAGAGCCCCAGCTCATACCAAGACGAGGTGGGGGTGCTTCTACCAAGCTCCCCAGGGCTGACTGAGAACTCAGAGGCCAACCTTTCCTCAGCTGTTCCCACTCCTTCCCAGGACAAAAATCACCCCCTCTCCCTCCTCTCCAAGGAGAGAACGATTTCCGTTCTGGGAGGGGGGTGACAGCTGCAGAGCGGGCCACTACCCCCCGCCCCCCCCACCAGCTCTTGCTTGAGTCTCATCCAGGGAAACTGCTAAATCAACACTACGCAGTAGTAGGTAGCACCGACCTCAGTCTCCCCCTCATCGCTCTCAAAAAGGGGTTTGGGAAAAGATTTGGGGTACCAGTTCCTAGGTTTCCTGCGGCAGTTGGGACCCAGGATACGGGGTCTTTCGGGAGGGGGGGCTCACGTCAAGCTTAGGCCAGCACGACCCGTAAAAACCTCTAATTTAAATGCTCTTAGTTGCACGGAAGGACACCCCCGCCCCCGCGGGCCGGGGCAGCTGAGGTGGCGCCGGGCGTTCAAATAGCGCTCCAAACAAGTCCGCAGCGACCGCGCACGCAGCCCCCGCCAGGCGGCCCCAGCGGAAAACTTGAAAGGGACTCTGTTTGCCAGCCGCCCGGGGCGGCTCCGGCGGGGGCGAGGGCCGAACGATCACACAAGCCCCCCTCCCCAGCGCTTCCTGAGCAAGCGCGGGGGGTGGGGGGGGGCCCACCACAAAACCGAGGACTCCGAACAGCGCCCGCCGCTCGGGGAAAGGCGGAGGTCAGGAGGCTGGCTCGCCGGATCCCGGTTCAGCTCTCCCCCAACGCGAAGATGCGACTCGAAGACCACCCAGGATCCAGGGGGCAAAGTAGGGCGCGGCTGCCAGCCCTTCAGACCCCCCGTCTCAGTTGAAGGAGGAAGGTGTGGGTCTTTCCGGATGAGTTCCTACAGAACCCCCCAAATCTGCTGCTGCCTCCTTGCAGCCTATGGCACCAGCCCAACTCCGCGCACCCCTTACGAGCCGGGGGAAAAAAAAAAAGCTATCTTGCTCCCTCACTGGGCGCTTCAGCTTTTCTGACAGGTCCCGGGGGCAGCCCCCCATTTATAAACTGGGGTCACTCACTTTCTGTCGATCCTACAAATAAACAAAGCCAGGCGCACCCCGCGCTCCCCGCCGGAAAGCAGCCCATTCCGGGAGAGGACAACTTGCCCCAGCAAGAAAATTAACACATTCTTCTCGCGGCGGTTCAGCCCCTCGCTCTAGGGAAGCAAAGGGGAGGGGGGCTTGGGGCCGAACTTCATGGGTAAATTTGGGGCCAGTGCAGCGAGGCAGGCGCCTGGGACACCCGCCTCCCACACTCCGCAGCTAGAGGAACACCCCCATTCTCCCTCCCTGGCTTTGCACGCTGCTTGGCCACGCGGGGCTCGGGAGACAGCCTGAAAGACTCCCCAAGGCTAGTGAGGACGGCAAAGAGAGGCCGCGGGGAGCGGAGGTGGTGGTGGTGGGGGGTGATAGTTTGACGGAAAAAAAAAAAAAAAAAAGGTCAAACTTGATCAGCCCGCCAGGCACCCCGCGGGCAGCGGGGGCGAGGAACCGGAGGGAAAATGTAGAAGTGGCCGCCGCCCCCTCCAAGTGGGGGGGGGGGGAGACTCAGCCACGCGTGGTCCAGGGCAGCAGTTACCGTAGCCCCCAAAACACAGGGCTGCGAGGGGTCCGACGGGGGGAGTGTGCGCCGCAGATCTCCAATCAGCCGCCCCCGCAGGCGGAGCGCCCGCCCAACACCGAGAGGTGAGGACCCGAGCTCCCGCCGCCCCAGAGCCCTCAAGCTCGGGTACTTGGGGAGCGGACAGAACCCCGCAGGGAGAGCCTCGGCCCCAACGCACGGCGCCCAACCCGCAGTCCCCGACCCTAAAACCCCTCTTTTTGTCTGTACTCAGTGATCTGCGACCGAGCCGACTGCGGCTTGGGGAGGCTTGGGTATAGCAACGGCCACCGAGCGATCACCGGCGCTAGGGCTCCCGGGCTCCAGGGCTCCGTGGCTCAGGCTGCGGGCGCCCCCCGCCCCTCCCAAACACGGACCCCTCCTTCCCCGTCCCTGGCTCTCCGCACCTGAACTTCGGGGGAGCCCGCGCCGCCAAACTTTCCGCCGACTTGCAGCGAACTCCGGCCCCGGCCGCGCACCGGGCCCCGGGGGAGGAGAGGGAGGTAGGCGGGGAAGGGGAGGGGGCCGGCCTCCGGGGGGGTCGGGGGAGGGCCGTGGCCCGACACCTACCGGCTCTCAGAGTCGTCCAAGCCGCCACGGCCGCCGCCGCCGCCGCGAGGCCGAGGGGGAGGGGTGGGGCGGGGAGCTGCGCTCCGCTCTGGGCACCGCCGCCGCGGTGCGCTCCGCTCCAGCCGCGCCGCCCGCCGTGTCCGGGTCCGGAGCCGGAGTCACGCCGCCGCGGCTGGCCCGAGGCGGGGAGGGGGGGGAGCCTGCAGCACCTGCCCCTCCTCCCCCTCCCCGCGGCCCAAATTAAAAAACAACAAAAAGCAACTAATCACCCCCGAGCGAAGCGCGGCGCGGCGGGCGGAGGGCGCAGCGTGAGGCGTCCGGACTCAGCAGGCGGCGCGCATGGCTGGGCGCGGGCTGGGCAGGGCTGGGACGCGGGGCCCGGCTTCGGGGGGCAAGGTTTGGCCGATCTACTCGCTCGGCTCGGGCGCCTGCTCTCGCCGCCGCCGCCGCCGCCTCTGCTGCCGCCAGTGCCGCCGCCTCTACATCCCCGCTCAGGCTCCGCCGCCTCTGCCGCCGCCGCCGCCGCGCGCCCGCCCGGGCAGGAGCTCTGAACGCTGCCCGGGGGCTGCCGGCAAAACCCGGACCGGACTCGACGCTCCCTCCTCCCCCCCCTCCACCTCAGCTCCCCTCCCTCCTCCCTCCGCCTCCCTCCCAGCGCAGCTCTGGCCACTTGGACGCCGCAGGCTCTGAGGCCGGAGCCGCAGCCACTGCGCCTCGAGCTCCCCGCGCTCTGACGAGGTCGGCCCAGGCTCAGCTCCCCCAGCGCGCCCCGTCTTCATCTCTTTTCTCCGCAACTTTACAAAAAATAAGAGGACCTTCCCTATTTTGTGAGGGCTGCATGGCTTGGCAACCTACCTTACGGGGAAACCCGCCGTCCCTCTGGCCCCTCTCTTCGGCGGGCCGGAAGCGACAGGGACCAGTAGGGAGGGTTTGGCCGCGCCCCTCAGCTCAGGTGCGCGATGGGCCTGGAACTCCTAGCCTAGGGCACTTGGAGCGACACTGGGTTCAAAGACCCCACCCTTCCCCTAGCGCTTTCTGGGACTCAGTGGGCTCTAGTTCCCTGGGAGACAAGGGGCGGAGATTCCTGTCCCCATTTTACAGATGAGAAAACCGACCTGAGAAAGGACAATTTGTCTCCTACGCCAGCCCCAGCCCCAGCCCTGACTCCTGGGGCTAAGGCAACTACATTGTGGTTCCCTGAGACCGTGGCCTACAAACTCAGAGCCTGAAACAGCGCCTGGCACAAAGCAGCACTCAATAGAAACTGGCTGAAAGAGAACAAAAGCCCAGTGGGTACAGATTTGTGCCCGAATATCCTTGCCCTCACTCAGTGCCCCCTGTATCTGCCCAGCTTGGGCTAATCCTCAAGCTGCAGATGTCTTCTCTTCACCTCAGGGACCCACAGAGCAAGCCCCCCCCCCACCCCCCTCCGGGCTCATATAGTCCCAAACTGCAGATAATCCCAAAGTGGGAAGTTTCTCTGAATCTGTGGAATTCCTAGGGTGGGTTTATGTTTCCTCCAGGCAGGAAAAAAAAAAAGACTGGAGACCCTAATGGGGGAGGGGCAGGGCAGTTGGGGAAGTCTGCCTAGGGTTAAATGTACAGCCCCAAATCGATTGCGGCCCAGATAACAGGGAGTTAACTGCCTCTACTGGGTGCCTCCAGCCACAGGCACGGCCTTGGTGGGAGAACCGAAACCAGCTCCTACCTCACTGCTTCCTCTCCTGCTCTATGTGGCCAGCCTGTCTCCAAGCCTGGAGAGGGCCTTGGGGCCTGGGTCTTCCGGGAGCAGCCACTGGTGCCCATTCTCCAAGCATTCCAAATTTGGCCTTGGGACCTTGACCCAGCCAGGCATAGGGGAGTTAGGGAGGTGTCCAAGGGCAGAGTTCATCTGAAATGTGTTGCTTCTCTACGCATCCTGGCCTCCCAAGCCACAGGCAGAGACCCCTCTCCACGCATCATGGACACTACCTCCCTTCCACAAATGCTGAGAAGTGTCCTACTACCCTTAACCAAGTGCCAAGAATGGCACCAAAGGAAGGTGTTTAACCCCTCCTCTCTTCTCCTCTCCACTCCTCTCCCCTCTTCTCTCCAGCACCCTTCCTCAAAGCCACCCCAAGCAAACATACCATGTGAGTAAAAAGCAAGGTACTTGCTATGGGAACACAGATTTAAGACAACTGAACACCTCCAGATTATCACCCCTAAACTGCTTAAAGAGTTTAAGCACTCTGAATGTCAGGTACGGTATTAGGCAATGACCATATAAGGAAAAAGGAGGCAGGGTCCCCTGTCTGGATGCTCCAGGATCTCCAAGTACTTAGCCCACCTCTACCTACCTTTCTGGGGAAGCTGAGCACTGACTGTGAGGGGAGACCTATTCCCCAGGAGTTAGCAGCAGGTCTCAGAGGAGTAGGAGCAAAGAAATGAAACTCAACCCTGCAGGGCTCTTCCAGTCGAGGGTCAGTGCAGAATCAGGTTCTGCACACCCCAAAAAAGCTTCATGCTGGGATTCATGGGGGAGAGTGGGTAGTAGCCCCAACTAAGGGAATTACTATTAATTATCCCCCCCCCCTTTTTTTAAAGACCTCTGCAACCCTCTCCCTCCCCCCACCCTCCCAAGTCAGGAGGGCAGAGGCCAAGGGGCTGCAGGCTGCAATGAAGATGAGCCAAATGATCCCGATGGTGACTTTCTCAGGCAAGGGGTATTGGCATATGCCAGGCCCAGTTTAGAGGTTGGATCTTGGAGCCTTCCCCTTCTCCTGGAATTTAAGAACTGCAGGGAGACTCGGTCAGACCCTCACCAATTCAACCCAGGTAGGACCAGAAAGGAGAGGGGCAGAATCATCTGTATGGAGAATACAACATGAAGAGGAAACATCACAAGCCATCCACATAGAACTCTCCCCATAACAAATGAGACAAGTGGGGGCACCCAGGAAGGACTGCTGGGAGCTCTCTGGCCTTGGGGGATATCATCCCTACCCCAGACCCTTTCCACAAGAACTGAAGCTACCCTGGTTCACTATTCTCTCTCATTGCCTCCAAAGAGGAATATTTAGGTTTCACAGTGTTACTCAACCAATCAGCTTAGCTTCAGCTATCAAATTTCTTAAGTCTCCAGCACCTTGAGGGGAGAGAGGAGCCCTGTACCCTTCCCTATCAGTCCAGGACCCTGGATACTGCTCCCCTGGATCCTGGTTATAATATCCCTACCTGGTGTTTATGAAGCCCTACCCTGAGCAGGGCATCAGGCTAAACAGCTAAGGTACATTAGCTCATTTAATCCTTGCCTCAGTCTCAGCAGTAGTAGCTGATGAGGAAACGTACATGAGACTGGCCCCAAAGTTGCTCCTAGTGAAGCTTCTTGCATACATCTGCCCTGGGATTCACCTGCATCGCTTCCTGTAGTGAATCCTCAGAACCCATAAGGTTCCGCCCAAGCCTCTACCCCCCCTACCCCCCACCCCTCACCCCTCACCCCCAACCCCGGCACAGCTTGGCTTCCCTAATCAGCCCCGCTGACCAACACCACCCAACGCTGGTGGTTCCCCTCAGAGTCCCCAAAAGTCCCACTCAAGTTTCTGTGGCTGCATGTACTGTTCCCTCCGGCCAGGAGGGTCTTTTTTTTTTTTTTTTTTTTTTTTAAAGATTTTATTTATTTATTTGAGAGAGAGAATGAGAGAGAGAGAGAGCACATGAGAGTGGGTAGGGTCAGAGGGAGAAACAGACTCCCTGCTGAGCAGGGAGCCCAATGCGGGACTCGATCCTGGATCTCCAGGATCATGACCTGAGCCGAAGGCAGTCGCTTAACCAACTGAGCCACCCAGGCGCCCCAGGCCAGGAGGGTCTTAATCAAGCATATCTCAGGAACTCCTCATGGAAGACTAAGAGCATGTGTCACCTCCCGCTTCTTTGACTTCCATTCCCAGCCTCAGTTTGGCCCCGTATTCACAGGGCTACCACAAGCCCTAGCACACACACACACAAAAATAAGTACCCTCCTTTGGCAGATGTAGGTACACATCTATTATTTATTTATTTTTTATCTCTTATTTATTTATTTATTTATTTTTATAATCTCTACACCCAGCATGGGGCTTGAACTCACAACCCGGCAATCAAGAGTCGCATGCTCTTTCCACTGAGCCAGCCAGCTGCCCCACTGAGGTACACCCTTTTGAAAGCAGATCATGGACTGTCTTTCAGTGTCCCTACTCTCTTTACCAGGTGCCTTCTTGCAGTGCATGTGCAGAACTGTAGTTTATGGCCTGGCTTTGGGGCCCCTCATCTGTCCCCTCCTGCAGCCACAGTGACCACATTGCACATAGTTTTTATTTGTTCCTTTGTCTCCTTGTCCCCTCACTACCAGCACCCATGAGAGCTCTGAGTGAAAAGGAGAATCTTCTATCTGCCCTGCACTTAAAGCCTGGCACTAAGTTGGTACCAGTAGTAACAATCGTAGCCCACATCGTTCTGAGCACCTTCTATGTGTGTGGCCCCACACTAATTGCTTTCTGGGCATATGCTTATTTAATCCTCAGGCTAAGACACCTGCTTAAGGTTACAAAGTAGCAAAAGTTGGATTTAAATCCATGCCTTGTCTGAGGGATCTGCCTTTTCCAGGACTGTCATTTATCAACTAATGATGGTCCTTGATTAAACACCCAAAGACTAGGAAGTGGCTGCACAGGGAGGGGTGTAGGCATTAGGGTCTCCAATAAAGATGGCCAATCCTAAGCCTGCTCTAATGTCTATCCCTCTTTGGGCCCTGCTTCCCTCACTTGTATCAAAGAAGATGGGAGCAAGGGCATTTGGAGCCCTATCTCAGGGCAGGGTACAGGATAATCTTCAGTGGGGTCACACTGGATTGTGACCTCAACCAAAATCCCAGGGCAGGACTGGGGGTGCAGACATGGGCAGGGGAAGAAAGAGGCTTAACTGCTGAGACACAGGCTCAGGCCTTTGGGGTCTCAGCCCTCATGTAGTGACTATTGGCCCTTAGGTCCTGCCACCATGACCCTTGAAGGAACAAGAGAGGTGTGAAACTAAAAAGAAATTTCAGAAAAGCCAGGTCTATCTCTTAGGGGGCCAAGGCCCACTCATCCCTGAGAAGTCAGTTTGGTGACCCCAGCTGGGACCTAAGCTGTATAAATTCGAGAAGGGAGGGGGGCATTGTGGGGGGCGGGGGGAACTCCAGTCACAGAACAAAGTAACTCTGGGGTGAAGCTGATAGGGAGCAGAGACCAGGCCAACACACACACTCACACTCTGTATTTTCCCTTGTCACAGACTTGCAGACATGCTATGCACATGCCAGACAACCAGACATAGGCCCATTCTCTGCCAGGCACAGGGAACTCCGCCTGTGTATGGAGGGAAGAAAGGGAGTGGAGACAGTTTGGGGAACATCAGGCCTCTGAGAGTCGCCCTTGACTTCTCTAGGCACATTCATGGTTCAACTGTCTCTACTATGGGAGTGTGCCTGCGAGGTCCCTGAGGCCAAAGCTATGGCTCCATGCACCCTCCCCACCCCATCAGGAAGAGGGAGGGGCCAGAAGGTGACTGAATGGGGCCTTGTTGGAGGGGGGAAGGCGGAGAGTCCTAAACCTGGAGGCCCTACACGGAGCCCAAAGGAAGGGGTGCCCTTGGCATCCAGAAGCCAGCCTGGCCTGAAAATGCTTTACCCGAGAGCTGCGGGCTAGGGTGGGGTGGTATGGGGAAGCCCTGCTAGAGGAGGAGGGGTGGGGCTCACAGACCTGGCCCTGAGAGCAAAGCAGGGTCAGAAATGCCCCTTACACTGGGACTTTTGAAGACAGGACCTAGCCTCAGACCAGAGGACCCCACCCACCAACTTCTACTCTGCCTTCGCCTTCAGACTCGAGAATGGGGTGCTCAGGCAAGTGCCTGGGGGTGGGCCTGGGACGAACTCCTCTTTGAACTGGCGGGACTGGTTCTGTGTCTAGCCGCCTGGGCAGTCACGGGTTGCCTGCCGGGCCTGGGAGGAGGGAGGCCTCAGGAAGGGGCCCCTTGTAAATCGTTAACTCCCAGAGCCACAGCCACTGCTCTCCGGTCTCCTCAGTCGTGACTCTGGTTCTCAGAGCGCCTACCTGGGGCCAGAAGTCAGAGGTGAGAGGTCAGAACCAGAGGTCCCAGCACCTGGGGAAGTCCCTCCCCTGACTATCCGGAGGGAGGTGCGGGGGGTGTCAAGGAGGGTGTCCATGGGGAGGCCCTTCTCAAAGTTCAGAGCTGCTCCCTATTGTTTGCCCTCCAGCCTTCCTGCTGCAGCCCTGACCTTTGCCTCTTAGGGAGGAGAGGCAGGAGCTCTGGGTGGGCCTCCTGGGGCAGCCCCTGGGCAAGGCCCAGCCTCGCCAGACCCTTATTCTCCCCAGGGAGGTCATTATGCTAGTCCCACCAACTCCACCTCAAGGAGTGTCCCCAGGACTAGATAATGAATGGGCTGAGGAAGAGCTAGATACTGTTCAGAACTGGGATAGGACCCTCAGCACTGTTCCCATCCTGCTTCCTGGTGCTGGGGTCCCCCAAGGGAAATAAGAAAGGCTGCCTTTCTGGAGGCGCTGTGCTTGGTTATCCGTTTAGTAATCACATTCCCGTTTTGCAAGTAAGGAAACGGAGGCTGTAAGAGAGGACTTACCAAAGCTGAGGCAGCAGTACAGGAACAGGGCCAGGATTTGAACCAGCTCTGTGCTCTCAAGCTGAGCCCTTGAAGGGTTCTCTGCCTCCTCAAATTCCTAAGCTACAGGTGAAGAGACAACCTTAAGGCAGAATGGGCTGGACAATCCTCCCCAGTGAAACAATGGGGGGGGGGCGTGTATGTGTGTGATTTGGGCAGGAGACCGGCAGTGCCCCCCATCACCTCTGTGAGCCCCTCCTGCAGCTGCCTCTTAGGCCACATACCCCCCAGGTGCTACCACAGGGCAGACTTCGCTGTTTGTTATACACACAACCCCCCCCCCCCAAGAATTCTCCTGCCTTAGACAGGCTAATGAGGGAGGATTGATGGTGCTACCACCCCTTTCGCTAGGAGATGGAGACCAAAAAAAAAAAAAAAAAAACCAACTTTTAATCGAGATTGCAGATTCAGAAAAGATTCATAAGTGAAATGATTCCCCAAGGAAATATAAAAAGTTACTTACGGCACGGCTAAATTGGGCATGCTTCAATCAGGGGCTGTTGAGAAATCATTAAGATATACAAGACTTTTTTAGACATACGTGAGCTCCATTAGAGGGGACTGGGCCCTGAGCTAACGGCCTCCTGTGTCACTGCTCCCACTCAAACCCACGGCTGCGGAAGGAAGGGAAAGCTCGGAGAAAGCCTACCTGCCAGGCCCCAGGGGCCCAGAAACTCTAGCAAGGGAGAGTGGGGCAGAAAGGATTCTGGTTAGATAGAACTTTTCATTGTTTGAGGTAGCTTTCCCCCTTTCCAATGGCATTATGGGGTGTGGCAGGGCTAGAACTAACTACTTCTTTTGAAAAACTAAAAAGGGGACTTCCCCCTTCCTATCTCCTGACCCCTTTCCTATTCCCTGGGTCAGCCTGAGGAAGTAGACACCCTACTTGGACCAGAATGCCCTCTCAGACTTGTGTCTGAGGGCTCTCTGCCTTGAGGGAGGGGACAAGTCATTCTCTTTGGTCCCTCTCTCCAGGGAACACTGGGGGAGTAAACTGCCCTGGGAGTTTTCAAGGATAATCATTAGCTTTTGAGAGGACATTTTCCCCTCCCCATCGTATCCGCCTCCATTTCTCCAATGGAAGGCTTATCTGAAGGCTAACCCTCTTCTCTTACAGCCTGTGGGGATCATTGTGCCCCTTGCTTCCCTTGTCCTAGGACTTCCAGGGTGAGGCTAGGACCTCAGTGAAACATGGAGGGTCTCTGCTAAATACTGATCACCCTCCCCCTCTGTGCAGTCCCAGGGGGCCAGGACTCCTGGGGCCTGGGACAGGGTCAGGCTTTACTCATCTCCATGCTCTGTCAAGGGCCTGGGCCCCAACTGGTGATAAATGTTTTTTGAAGAGGAGGGAGGGCATCAGAATTTGGCTGGGCCGATGTGTCCCACGGGGTTGGGTGTGGAGAAGAAAGGAGACAGGCCACAGACTGGTCAGGACTGTTGCGGCAGTGCCTGGACCCCTTTCCTTAGGCCCATCTACCTGTGTAGTCCTGTCCTCCATCAAATCAAGAAAGGCAAGAAACCCGAGCTGGATGGTTGTGGCCACGCTGCCTTGTGGGTGACCCGAACCCGATCCTGGCCAGGCCGAGGCGCTATTTTAAACCCCAGCCCCAAGCTGCCACCTCAGCCCGCCTGGGTCATCTCTGGTTACAAAGGCACTGCCCCTCTCCCAGCCACTTCCTCCTCCCCACTCCGGGACCCCCTAGGCTGGTGTTGGGTTCAGTGTGCCTTGGGGAAGCCTTGCTCTCTGTGGGCCTTGGTATGTCAACTGGCACCAATGCCTCTCTCCATCCCCTCTGCCGTGCCCACTTAGGCACCCTCTTCTACCCACACAAGGACCCACTGACTTGTATTCTGAATGAAATTTTCCCCACAGGTAAGGGTTCTCTTCCCTGGGAATAAGGACACATGCCGGCCAGAGAACCCAAAATGTTGGACTCTTATTCTGCCGGGCCCAGAGCACACACTCCAGGATAGGGCAGATGCTATAGGAGGAAAGGAAGTAGGTTAGACATAAGTAGGGACTTCCCAGCAGTGAGACTGCGCCAGAGAACTTTCCCTCACCTCAAGGCCTGTCTGCCTGTCTGCCTGCCTGCTTGTGCAGGAAGAAGATGACTCCAGAGGGAGCCCCCTCCCCAGTTGTCTGGCTCTAGGGCCTGTGGGTTGGGAGACTCAGGCACCATTTAGCCAGCCCACAGAGCCTTCCTCCCTCCCTTTCCTGGAGGGGCCTGCTCAGCACTCAGGTGGACCAGCTGTCAGCTGGCTGGGCCCGCTGGACTTGTGTCCACAATCCTCCTACTCCAGGCAGTAGCCCCCACGGGCTCTGAGGCCTGCCAGCCCCACCCCCAGCCCAACACCAGCCTACAAGGAGGCAGCAGAGACATTGCCAGGACACCAAGGGAAGGGAAGGGAGGAGGCTGATCATCCAAACTGGCTCCCCCCATCTCAAACTGGCTGGACAGAAGGCTGCCCAGGCAGCCTGAGTACCCCCCATGACCGCACCCGCTCCCCCGCCCCCATGCTGTGTAGTCTCAGCAGTGAGGTGTTGGCATGAAGCCTGGCGCAGCTGAGCAGTGACGCCAACAGCCCTGCCATCTCAAGCGAGCATGGTTCCCTCCAACCTGGCAGTTAGGGCCATGGAGGGGGGTGGTGTCTCCCACCCTCCTGGGCCTGAGACAGCTGGGGACAAAGCCGTTTTGGAAACCTCCCCTTCCACTACTGCAGAGGATCTCTGGCATCCCCGTGGGTCTTGGCCACCCCTTCCAACCTAGGGGGCTGGTCCTGAGGTTAGACCAGTGGTTCTCAGCTGGGGCTGATTCTGCTTCCCAGGGGACATTGGACAATGTCTGGAGACATTTTTGGTTGTCACAACCACTGCTACTAGCATTTAATGGGTAGAGACCAGGGATGCTGCTAAACATCCTACAATGTATGGGACAAAGAATTAAATGGCCCAAAATGTCAATAGTGCTGAGGTTGAAAAAACCCTGGAAAGACCCTCCCCAACTAAACTGGGAGCCTGGTAGGAGGCAGGAGTCAGGAGTCATTCTACACACACACACACACACACACACACACACACACACACACACCTCTCTCTCTCTCTCTGAGGTCAAGGCTTATCACCTCCCCCCCCCCCCCCCCCCCCCCCGGAGAGAAGGTACTTCTGCCATTCTGGCTTTAAAAGCCCCTTGTGGCCTGAGGAATGGTGGTTAGCCTCCTGCCTGTCCACCTACATACCCACCATCCTCTGGGTTTGTTGCCCATGATAGGGGGCCTGGAAAAACTCTTCCCTTGCCCATGAAGGGGGACTCAGACACATCCCACCTACCAGGTAAGCTCCACAGGGCCCTCTCCCCAAGAGGATTCTGGGCCTATGACAAAGCATAGGGGCTGCCCTGCCCCTCCAAGCCTGTTCCCGGAGGCCTGGCCCAGTCTGGAGCTGGTTGGAAGCTCTGGCCTCCTCCTCATCTCCCCGCTCCCTCTCATTTCTATTTAGGAGGCAGCCATGGTGGCTCAGCTCCTATCTCTGGTTTCCTAGGGAGCTCTGCTGAAGCAGCCCAGCCTCCGTGGGTCCATCTGTCAGGGAGGCTGTTCCGCCCCATCGATTGCTGTTCCCAGGGGGCTGTGCTGTTTGAGGGACCCAATGTGGCGGCCAGATAGGAGGGAACCACACCAACAAGAGGGAGTGGGGGCAGCTTGGCAGCAGGCAGAGCTGAGGGGGGCTGACACTTCAGTAAGAAGGAACAAAGCTAGACAGGCATGAGAAATGCAGAGGGCCGGGGGCAGCAAGGCAGGAGGCTGGCTGGAATGACCTCTGAAGCCAGCTGGCACCCTCAGGACTCAGTTTTGCCTTTGGACACACTGAATTCCCACTTGCAAAGACAACAACAACAATAATAGCTGACTTTTATTGAGCAGGAACAGTGTGCCCAGCACTGGATTGGAGGCTTTGCACACCTTTGCTTTCGTATGAGGCTCACACCCGCCCAAAGCAGGTGCTGTTATGCTCTGACAGGAGAGGACGAGGCCCAGAGAGGTTGCAGCACTTGTCAACAGCCACACAGAGGACCTGGAGCTAGACTTGGAGGCGGGTCAGCCAGGCCCATGGCTGTGCCCCAGCCCCAGACAGACAGCCAGGCCTAGGGGGAGGAGGCGTGTCTGGCCAGGCTAGAGGCCCTGCCTGCCCTCCCCCTCCTGGCCCTCCCCGCGGAGCCGCCTCCTCCCCTGGGCTCTGTGACATCTGCCCTGCTTCCCGGCCCCAGACAGCTGCCCAGAGCCACGTCAGCACTTCCACCGGGGAGCCTGGAAACTGGCTCAGCCCCTGGGTGATGAGGGACTGTCGAGTCCCCAACAGGGTGGCTCTAAGAGAGGGTAACCCACTCAGCTGAGCAGCTGCTAGGTCCGTGTGACCTTGGGGAGGGTTTCTCTGAGCCTTACTTTCCCCTGCTTGGAAAAGCGGCTTTGGGAAAGGGTTCATAAGAATGTATAGTAACGTCCTGGGTGGACAGGGAGCAAGCATTACCCCACAGCCAGAGTTCTGGGGGCTCCTCAAAGAGTCTACGACCCCCAGTGTCCAAGCGGTCATTTGGTGGGTCTCTTGGGGGTGAGAGGGAGGGTGGGGAGGTGTCTGTGCCTGGGCAGCGCTGGCCGGCTGGCTGGGGCCAGAGATAACCGGCGCCTCCCGGAAAATCATTAGCATCTGTTTGGGCCCCGGCAAAGTTGGCCCGCCGGCGCCTCCGCCCCTCAGGAAACGGCCGTGCCCCCCCCCCCCCCCCGCCCCGCACCGACTGGGCCCCCCTCCTCCTTTTCCTCGGGCTCAGCTCAAACTCCTGCAGTGACACCATCCACCCACCCGGGGAGTGGGGGGCCTGGGTGCAGGGCCACAGGCTCGGCAGCTGGGGGGGTTGGGCCGCCCCGTCGGGGGCGTCCTGGCAAGGTGTGGGCGGTCCGGTCCGCGCTCCAGGCGATCCAGGCCGGCTCTTGGCGGCGCCCGCGCTGGCGGCAGCCCAGGGAGTGTGTGGAAATGACACCGCCAGGGCGGCGGAGATCCCCCCTCCTGACATTGGCTGGAAAGTGGAGCAGCTCGTCAGGGACAATCAATGGCGATCGATCGCCGAGCGGCGCTGGCGGACGGCGTGGGGGAGGGGCGGCGGGGCCGGCGGAGGTGGGGGCATCCGCACCGAGGTCAAACAACACACAGACCTGCTCAGGGGGACAGCGGCACAGAGGGGTCACACGGACACACAATCCGTACAGGCAACCACCACTAAGGGCCACTGCCACCACAAAGGAGGCACACTCACTACACGGGAGTTACACCACACAACAGTTTGTGCCACAAGTCTCAACACAACGGGGTCAAACAAATGGTTCCTTTGGACACGCACAATAGTGTCACAGATACATAACAACCACAGAGTCAGTCACACCATCGTACCACCAGTTCACCCTGCCACAACAGGCCCTCCCACCACCACAACCTATGACCCTACACTAGACACCCACAATATCACTAGGACACAAAATGAGTCATCCATTCCACTTGCTGGTCTCAAACCAGGCAACAGGAGGGAGTTACATATTCTGGCTGCACAACAAAGTCACACAACAAAGCAAAAAAGTCACACAGCCAAATTATATGTCTTCACCACCACCTCGAAGAACGCTGTCAAACTGGGTGTCATTCTATGCAACAACCCATCCTGGCAACAGAACGGGGTCGAGAGCCCGAGCACGTAACGAGGCCACACAGCACTACAAGTGGCACCTCGGCAAGTAAGACACAGACGCAGCTACGTCACACCCCCAAACGTGAGTATAATGGGGCACAGGCCAAACAGCATGAACTCACAGGGCTCGGACAGGACGAGCGGCACTACTGCCAGGTGAGCGCAAAGCACGGGGCCAGGCACGGCGTGAGCACTCGAAACAAAGAGGGTCCTAGGAGCATTAACAGTGACGAGTATGGCCTATCAATATAATGACTGTAACTATTTAATAGTATCTCACGCTCTCCAGATAGGTCCATTCCTCTCCAGGAACCTGATTCACCCCAGCAACCAAACTTGTTCTGCCATTACACACACCTGGGAAACACCACTCAAGTGTCACAAACACAACTAACACTGCTACACTCAGTCACAACAGGGGCCACACATTATCACTTCCCCTACTAGAGAGCCAGGCCTGCCACACGCTCTGGGGCTTTGGCAGGGAAACCACCCCCAATCTCTCACCAGGTGCAACTCAACTAGTATATAGCTACTGGCCCCATTTCCTGTCACTCTCACAAAGTTGTAGAACACAAAGAACCCCCCACCCAGCAGTGATCCACTCAGTTACACAGGGTCCCAGACCTCTTACATAAGCTCCTTGAGGTCCATCCCTAATCAATCCATTTCTCCATTCCTCCATTTCCCCATACAGAAACTGAGACATCAGTTCCAGAGCCCTCGGAAAAGCCCTCTCTACTCCAAATCCAAAGCAGGAAACAGGGCTGGCCACTGATCTCAGCAATTTCAACCCCCATTCCCAGCAGTGCATGTGTGTGGGAGCAGGGCCAAGATCTGTCATTCCTTCAACACACCCTTATAGGCCACTCCTGTGGTTCCAGTATAGG
Source organism: Halichoerus grypus (assembly GCF_964656455.1). NCBI lineage: Eukaryota > Metazoa > Chordata > Mammalia > Carnivora > Phocidae > Halichoerus > Halichoerus grypus. Next base: position 119,856,839 of record NC_135713.1, read on the forward strand.
GCCAGCTGGGCTGTAGCCCTCACTTCCTCCAGTGAAAGCCTGGGCCCTCCCAGGGGCTTTCAAGAATCCCTTGCAGCCAGGGAGCTCCCCCTAAAGGTTCTACCCAGAAAGACTCCCAACATTCCCTCCCTAGTTTTGCCCAGCTGTGTGGCCTTGGCTAATTCCCTAACCTCTCTGTGCTAGGATCCCAAGTTCTGTCTGCAGACTCCAATAACCTCGTGACCCCCAAATCCCGTGTGTGTACAAGCACATATACATGCATATATCCTCTTGTGTGCGTGCGTGCGTGCGTGCACATACTCTTTAGGGAGAGAGTTGTAGGACTACTAGGTAGCCTCTGACCTAGGATGGGGGAAACTAGGGATCCTGGGCTGTGTGCAAATCTATAATCACCCCTCACCCTCATCCTTCAGGTAGGGCTGCGAAACACCTGGCAGAGATCTGGCCTCCTTCCACAGGACCTCCCACTCCCAGGTGGCTGGGGGCAACACCTCCCACCACCTCTCTAGGCTTTTATTCACCAGACGGGTAGTTGGACTCCCTTTTTGACCCCCAAGAGAAGTAGAGGGACAAACCCTGGGCAGGGACACACAGGCTGGCCAGGCATGTCTATCCAAGTCTACCCATTCTGTTTACTGGTACATTTTTACAGGCCTTGCTAAGTGGTGTGTGAGCTGTGGGCCCCAAAGAGGCCCGCACAGCCCACCCCAAGTCCCTGGGTGTCCCAGGAGCAGACCCTGCTCAAAGAGGGGAAAATGTCTGGCTTGTACAGAAATCCAGGAAAGATGTCCCATTGTCCATGCATACCCCTCCTTGAGAACCCATAAACACCCAAAACCCATAGCCTTCAACTTGGTAAGGCCATTTTCCACCAAGCATTGCCTAAGGGCCAGGTTGGAGGCCAACTGCTCATTTTCTAGATGAGAAAACCAAGCAAAGGAGAGAAAAACTAGTTGCCCAAGAATATACAACTGAAAAGTCATGGCCTGTGATTCAAACACAGATTTGACTCCTGTTTCTCAAAGGCTACACAGCTTAGGCTCACACCCATATGCATAAACACTAAGGAATGTCCCTGCTCACAATTCTCTCACAAGTTCATACACACATGGGCAGCCCCCTCCTGCACATATTCACATACACAAGCAGACCTACACTCTCCCACGCCTGGGGCCTGTCAGCCACATTCTCCATGGCTCCCTCCCTCCAACAGGGACAGGGGCAGGCAGGGAGTCCACATTCCCAGGTTTCCGCCCTGACCCTGAGCCCCCGCCTTCCCCACTCAGAGCACACATTCCTCCTGCTGCAGCCAGATAACCAGCCCCAGGGGGAGGCCTGGGGGAGAGCGAGGCATTCTGGGGGCCAGGCTGCTGGCCCTACTCTGGGTTGCCTAAGTTCAGCTCTATTGCCTGGGTCTGGCCTGGTAGGAAATCAGGAGCTTTCCTTGCAGGTAGCCCCCACCCCTCTGGCCAGTATAGACCCAAGGCTTCAGTCCTTATTCTGGGGACTTTCTTAGGCCCAGAACCTCACTCTCCAGAAAGGGACCCCAGGGGTCTCCCAATTCCTCCTTTGAATGCAAAATTCCTTACATAGTTAGGAACTAGAGCAGGACCTGGGGAGCCATCAAGACTCCTCTCTCTCCCCCACCCTTACAGTGGGTTTCTCAGTAGGTGAAAACCTGGGTTCCAGGCACCAACAACCCCTAGGCAGTTTCCCCCATCTGGGGATAGTGGTGGTTAATTCTCACAACTCTGCCTGGGGTGTAGCCACTTGGAGGTTCAGCAATTCTGGAAATATTTGCATATCCAGATGGCCAAGACTGGAATTTCAAAGAATTCCCCAAGAAGAGGCAGCTGGCTTCCGGGTAGTGGCCCTGGAGGCTCACAGCTGTTGGGATGGAAGACTGGGGAGTCTGGAGCCCCAAAAAACAAGAGAAATTAAAAAGGATAAAAAGGACAAGGTAAGACAAGACAGCCCTGTTTCTCCTGTGTCCAGGCCTCCATCCCTCAGGGTATGAAAAACTATGTCCTAGTTGCCCAGAGTAGGTGAGCAGGTAAATGAGACTGGGCTGCTTGGCCAGGGTGACAGGGACTGCCTGCCTCTGGGGAAAGGCAACAGTGGGCACCAGGCAGAGAGCTGCCAAAAAATATGAGATCTCCTTATTCATATGAAGTGATGGACAGGCCTTTGCCCCCATGCAACCTGTAGCCAGGTGGGCAAAGGGCAAAGGCCATGGCTTAGACCTTACTCATCTGTCCACAACCCAGGGATATGGCTACTATACCAATGGGAAGGATAGAGAGGAGCTGGTAGCTTGACACTTCTGGCAGGCCTTGGGCCCTGTTCCCTCACTGTGATTAAGGCTATGATGGAGCCTGACTGAGCTAGGCACTGGCCCATCCAGTTCTGCATAAACTGTGAACAAAGCCAAGCCCAAAGAGGCCTCCCCACCCCAACAAAAGCCCCTCTCAGGTTCTGTCCAAGCAGATTTACTGACCACCCGCCTCTCAGTTGTCACAGCCGTGGGTCACCGCTGCCCTCTGCTGGCCACTCAGGCACTAGCATCCACTCAGATACCAACTCACTCCTTACCCAAGCAAATGCATTTTAGTCACCTCCTCCATCTGTGGGCACAGAAATTTAAACCCATCCAACTGTCACCTAAAGTTAGAGGGTGGCAGGCGGGCAGGATAAGCAGGGACAGTGTGTCAGAGGAGAAATCACAAAGGAATCCTGCCCCCCACCTCCACAAAATTTATATCCTAAACTTCAAAAGAAGTGCCCTTTCTATCCAACTTAGAGGTTGAACCCACCCTCATGGAAAGAGTACCTGCCCCATAACCTGTTACAATGCACCAGAACCTCTCTTCACCCCTTCTCTTATGCCCTCTTCTTGTTTCCTCCAAAAGAGGACCAAGATGAGATGGCCTGGGGCCGTAATTCTAGAAAAGCTCCATTTATCTGGCAGGTCTGAGAAAGCCTTGGTTCCATCACAGGGGAACAGGTGACTGGAAATCCTGGATGCCCTCTTTAACCAGGCCAGGTTCCCGTAACTCTCAGTGCAACACCCTGCAAGCAGCCACACCTTTCAAAGATGGTAGCAGGTGCTGACTGGGGAAACTGCCCAGAAGGACCTAAACAGTATTGCTCCTTATTTAGCTGGGGGAAGCTCCAGACACCCCCGCAGTCCAGTAGATAGCCTAGCTTTTGCCAACTACCACAAGCATGGCACGTCTCTCTCACCCATGAGATGGTGCTGATTCTGAAGCTCAAATGTCAGATTGTATTTGGGAGCTATTTCTAGAAACCTCCAAGTAAGGGGGCCCAAGGAGCTTTGGAGCTTCCAAAGTTAACTTTACTTCCTATGGAAAATTTAAAAGCTGAGAAAGCACAATTTGGGGGAGCAGTTGATCCTATGGTCAGGAAAACTAAACCTTCCCTACTCACTCTCATTCACTAGAGGCCCTACAATTTAGGTCAGGGGAATACCTTTTAAGAGTCAAGATTTTTAAGTACTTAGGAAGACGTTCAAATAGGAGAACAAGTAGCTCAAAGCAAGGAGAGAGGTGCCTGAGAAAATGGTAGCTACTTCCCCTAATATCCTTAGAAGTCTGGAAAGGAGCAGAGCATATTCATCAAGGCTGGCGCTGCTCTTCCTGGACAGCAGTCACTGGCAGCTTACTCTGGGCACTCAGGATCCCCAGCCCTGGAAAAGGCCGTTCTACGAATAGCAACTTACACAGGAGGTTAAAAACAAATAAATCCCACTCAATTAAAAACTATTAAGCGGCTCTCTTGGTGCTAAGATATTCATACAGTTTTACATGTGTTAAGAGGCAGATTATACTCTGCCTCTAATCAGGTGCCGCTCTCCACAAATAATTCAAAGATGAGAAGTGACCATTTGTCACAAAAATTGTCTAACTCTGACTCAACCAGCCCAGGAGCAGTCACTGAGAAAGGCCAAAGCTGGTTGGTGATCATGTTATACATTGAGCCACTAAGGCCCAAGGCTTTAAGGGTTTCGAGAGTCCAACCTTTGAGTTTTCCACTCATATCAACTAAGGGAAAATATGGCAAAAATGAATATTAAACATGACAAAGTGATCCCACAGCCAGTCCCAGGAACTGGCCCATCCCAGGAATTGGCCTGGAAATATTCAGAGGAGCCTGAATACCAACTATGTAGCAGCTTGGGCTTTTAAGGCTTTTAAGGCAGGTTTTTATGGGGCACAGAGAACTCACAGCCACATTCATCTAAGTGTGTGCACAACATAAGATAAAATTAAATAGGAAAAAGGCTCCAGAAGCACCCCAAAGGAAATTTATTTTCTCTTCTTGGACATATAAGAACATATACTTGGGAAGTTTGCTACCTTCAGTTATTTTCTATTAAAAATCTACTTTCTTGGGGCACCTGGGTGGCTCAGTCGTTAGGTGTCTGCCTTCGGCTCAGGTCATGATCCCAGGGTCCTCGGATCAAGCCCCGCATCGGGCTCCCTGCTCCTCGGGAAGCCTGTTTCTCCCACTCTCCCTGTGTTCCCTCTCTCGCTGTGTCTCTGTCTAATAAATAAAATCTTAAAAAAAAAAAAAATCTTTCTCTTGTATAACCGCACACCCATCAAAATAGCCCATCACTTGAAATAAAGTGTTTCACAAAGAGAATTAAAAGGAGATGGGTCCTTAACACTAGTGACAATTTTCTGCAGGGTAATAAAGATGCTTATTCCTGAGTAGGAAGGAAGGAAAGATATGGTCATGATTCAGAAGACCCAGGAACTAAAGTTCTTCTATTAAAGCTATTCGGTGTTAGGAGGGATCATACAGCAGACTGAGACAAAAGCCAGTTTCACCTTAATTGCAGACAAGGGACGGTTTAAAGGCATTCCAACTGTAATTTGGAAATAACTCATTTCTCTACCTAAGGCTCAAAATAACCTGTTGAGGCAAAGAGGAATGACTCAAAAAGTGGAATATTGTAGACAATGGAAGTGGGAAAGGAATGCCTCCATTGCTAGGTCAGGGCAGAGGACACGGTCCCTTCACTCTGACCACTATCATATCCTTCTCTCTACATACCTCCCTGCCATTCCCTAACCTAAGAACCCTCCTTCCAAGTCTATGTATTATCCAAAGTGTAAAAACCACCAGGACAATGCTAACCTTTAACCACTAGCCAACAGAGCATGCAAGTATCTGAAATCATGTAACCAAAAGGGACTGCTCCAGCTCTAACTTGTCTCAACACTCCATGTTAAGAATTAAGAGGCAAAGCAATATATTCCAATATTGATACCTGGTAACCACTGCCTCACCAAGATTATCAAGGTTACTGCAAATAAGCTTTCACATGTGATAAAGCCAGAAACATTCCCGTAAAAAAGCAATGTGATCCCAGATGAGAACCATCCCGGATTAACACACTTTTCTTCATGAGTGGGAAATGTGGCCTCCCTCACTGAGCCTTTGTTCTGGCCAAGGCATATGCATGCAGACTGGAACAAATATGCTCTATATCCAAATACGCAAAACCAAACTGCATTCAAGAGCCTGATAGTGTTTGTGACCATTCAAACCCTTTCATTTGGCACCTATACCCCACTATGACGGCTTTTATTTAGCACTTAAAAATACTTAAGAGCACTCCTGTGAAAGTATCTACATTATGATCTAATCATTGGTAATGTGCTAGCTACACTCTCTAAGATGACAAAGAGCGGGCTTTCAGGATCTGTGCAACTGACCTCAGTTACCAGTCTAGTTAATAGCAAGTCCAAAACTGATGAATTCCCATCTGCCCATGATACTGACAATACAGGGTAATTCTAGGTTAGAGCTCAATTCTAACTCCTTTCCCCACACCTGTTAACAGTCAAACCTTCTCTGCAAGGTCAAGAATGCTAGAAATGCTAGTAAGTAGCCATCAGCGAAGCAGCAGTTAGAGGTTTCAGGTTATAGCACTCCTTAGTTCCGAGATGGAGGGACAGTGACACTGAGAGATAAGACAAGTTAAACAAGTTTAAAACCAAAAGCAGTGGACATTTATTCCTCAATTTTTGTGCAAGAGTGTAAAGATGCATTTGAAAGAACCTGATGGCTAGAGAGCATCAGCCATGGCCTTCAGGCTGGCCTGGTTTACAATTAGATTAGGAGAAGGAGGGAAAAAAAGGTAACTTGCCTAGTTCACATGAACGATGTTTCTGGCAAACACAGTTGTTTACAAGTTTCAAACTACAATTTACTAGAGTCAAGGGAAGACTTCAAAAGCCACATACAGTACAATTTAAAATAGGATGAATATCCTGCAATGTCAGTGCAAAGTAATTATGTAGACTCTCCAATACAAGACTGTGCTCATGTTTCCCAGGTTTGGTCAATGTTGCTCTTTTACAATCACAATCACAGAAGCTTAACTTACCAAATAGCAATGCCTTTGTTTTATGTCCTATGTACCAAGGGAATGTCACAAGGTTTTGGTGAAATGCAGCTTAGTTTCATTAATAAAGCAGATTTCTTATTTAGTTTAACAGTCATGTTCCTGGAATACTGCACATGTAAGTTTCATGGAAATGCTTTTAAGCTTATGCCCTTATCTTGTTCAGTAAAATTACTTTCAAGATATCCTTTTGACTATGTAAACTGGAATTGTTTCATGATTTTGAAATGCAACCAGTATAAATGAAAACATTTTAGGTACTGGGGGGAAAACCCACCACTAATCTCTGCTAGACAAAGTTCTTAAAATCAAAAAGCCTATTCACACAAAATTATATGTAATGACTGTAGTAATCAGTTTATTACACAGATTAATCATTCTTGAACGTACAAGCTCCAGAGGAGCAATTGGGTCTTTAAATATACACAAGTATTTCCATCAAATGAATTTTCACCCTTACATCCAGATAGACCTAAGCAGTTAAAAACATAAGAAAAATAAGAGCTATTAGCTATGTATTAACTGAGAAACCACATACAAACCAAAGAATGTGGAAGAGAAAAAGGGGCTGAAAGGACAAAGGTTGAAGGGTGGGGAGATGCAAAAGATGTGGGACCAAAGCCCATCACACTTTATGTACTAATAGCTCCAATCCATTTAAATGTTGACCAGTTAAACTTAGACCTTAAAATACAGGATGTGGGTAGAGTTTAATCTGGTTGGTCATAACTTTCACCTAAGACGTAGGTCCTTCGGAAAAAAAATGAATACAGAAACAGCTTCGTGTTCTTCACCTTGCTTTTCATAACTGTTCTGAGTTTAAAAGGATTCCACTTAAAAACAATCTCCTACAGGTCAGTGGAGCTTTTCTTCCCCATCCAAGCACACACCATACCCACCACCCCTCACCTTGCCGTTATCCAAATTTAAGTCAATAAGGAAAACTTTTAGTCTCACACCTAGGTTACGCCTGGAGAACTGGCTTGTCACACACACACTTCTCTGCTAGGAGGCAATGTTGGTACAGAAGTACAGTATTTCTAGTTTGTTGTTCCAAGTATGTACAACACGCAGCACTGCTGTATCAGGTAAACATGTGCACAGGGGAAGATGAGGCGTGGGCTCATAGAAAGCAGTCAAATGGAAATCAAAAGGACTTTCTCTTTCAGAGTTCCCCTATCTTTATTTGTAGAGGTTATCCAATAATTTCTTTAATTACATCGCATACTTCTGAGTCCATTCCCGAGCTATTCTGTTGTACCTGTACACACAAAGAGAAGCTTGGCTTAACACAGGTGAGGAGTCAGTCAGAAAGCAACAGATTTCATTCATTATCCCATCTGAAACTTGAGGGGAATAACTAGTACTATTCAAGCAAAGCCTTCTTATTTATTTATTTGAGTGAGAGAAAAAGAGAGACCGAGAGTGCGAGAGTGTGTGGGGGAAAGCAGAGGAAGAGGGACAAGTAGACTCTGTGCTGAGGGCAGAGTCAGACGCGGGGCTTGATCCCACGACCCTGAGATCATGACCTGAGCCGAAATCAAGAGTGGGACGCTTAACTGACTAAGCCACCCAGGTGCCCCTCTTTCTAAATTTCTAATAAGCAAATGACTTGGGAAATGCCTTTTGGAAGGCATTCATGCTCACCTAGATATTGGACAAAATGGTTCTCTCATCAAAAAATTTGTGTGGGGCATCTGGCTGGCTCAGTTGGCAGAGCATGCGACTCTTAATCTCAGGGTTGTGAGTTCAAGCCCCATGTTGGGTGTAGAGATTACTTTAAAAAATTTTTTTAAGGGGCGCCTGGGTGGATCAGTCAGTTAAGTGTCTGACTTCAGTTCAGGTCATGATCCTGGAGTCCCATGATCTAGCCCCGCATCATGCTTACCGCTCAGTGGGGAGTCTGCTTCTCCCCCTGCCTCTCACCCCGCTCCTGCTCTCTCTCTAATAAATAAAATCTTTAAAAAAATAAAATAAAATAAATTTTTAAATCTTAGAAAAATTTTTTTGTGAATGTATACACAAATAGAAAAAAGTATGATCTAATTTTATTCTGAATGCAGCCAGAAATACAGGACTATAGATACTATTCAGAGCTAAACACAGACAAAACTAAACTAAGAACCAATTGCTGTTCCAATCCCCCACTCTTGGTGTAGCTCCATTTAAAAATATACTATCTAGGGGTGCCTGGCTGGCTCAGTCAGAAGAGCATGTAACTCTTGATCTCGAGGTTGTGAGTTCAAGCCCTACGCTGGGTATAGCAATTACTTAAATAAAAACTTAAAAAAAGTAAAAATAATAAAAAATAAAAACATACCATCTATAAGCCTCTCTAATCCAACAGAATTCAAGTAATTCTTAATCCTTTATATTTTAACTTTAGAAAATTATCCACTCTCTCCCACCTATTTTCTCCTATAGTCTTAACGAATAATACACAAAATTAAAAAATTAGAACACTTTCAGTTACTATCTTTTTCGATATCCTGACCACTCTTCAATAATTCATAGTACAATTCTAAAATATGTAAATTCTACCTTAAGTTTTGTTTTTAAAGGAAATTTGGGGCTTTCATGTCTTGTTGCATTCACTCCCTTTCTTCTTAGATTATGCCAAATGGCAGAAAATCAATTCCCATTAATTTACAAATACCTACACCAAAGACAGATGGGCTCTTGATGCAAAATGCTTTAATGTCAAAAGCCAAGCAAAAGACATAAGGCTCTTAAAAAATACACTATAGAGTTTTTTCGACAGTGGGAGTCATTTGAAAAAATTAGAAATAAGATCAGCATCCTCAACTTATAATGATATCCGATGCAAACACTCTTTCTGTCCCCAGGTGAGTATACCAGAACTTCATTTTAAGTATCTGACCCATACTCAGCCCTGAGTTAAGATCTGAGACACAAACCTCTGCATCCCACCATAGGTACTTTTCTAGTCGTACTTACTTTTCTCTATCTGTTTTGTAGATCCGAGCAATCTCAGGCACTAAAGGATCATCTGGATTGGGATCACACAACAGAGAACAGATGGACAAGAGTACTGTAATGGGGAAAAAAAAAACGTATAAATTAGTAGAGGATAAAAGCAAAAGGTTGAAAGAAACATGAGATGCCAACACATGAGAAAATTCTAAGAACCTATTCATATTGTAGTGCCTAGTAGATTTGTGAGCTCTACCTAACTTGATAGTTACAATAATCAACAAAAACTCATGTAAGATTTATCTATATGTATCTGTATCTATATATATCTCTATATAAAGTAAGTTGTGTTTTTTTTTTTTTTTCATGTAAGATTTCTCTTGAACCCCTAAGGATGCTGGCCCAGGCTGATGAAGTGATTTGCACAATGTTCCTGGTTAGTGAGTAATTAGAGTGGACTTAGGATTCAGGTCTTTCAAATCCTAGACCAACAATACTTTTCACAGGCAGTAAAATTCAATTTTTAGAAGCCCATGTACAAAGATAAATGGTTCTCAAATTTCCAAAGACAACCACACTACTGAATGCTCTTAGAACTGACAACCATGAAATCCAACAATCACTGTTTTCTCAATGACAAGTATTACATTCAGATGCAATAGATTTATTTCATTTTTAGTTGAAAACAATTTAGTCTAAGAACATGAAGGCCAGTATTTGCCCCCAAATGGGGCTGGCCACACTTATTACACAGGATACAACATACCAAGGTCTCAAATTCTTTTCAGTGACACTTTAGAATCTCAACGAAGCCATTTCCTCAGTGACAAGCTCGAACATAGCAGACAAATCTCAACAGTACAACTGCCTCTGTTCAAATTTGTTATCAACTTATATATTCCTTATTGAATGCAAACAGGAGGCCAAGGCCACTAATTACATTAAATCCAGGAGCCTCTGACATACTGAAATAAATTCCAATTCTTCTATTCTGATGCAATACAACTTAGCTGTCTTATTTCTCTCTAATATTCTGCAGCAGGAGACAATGATTCTGAGCGCACTTTATTCCCAAAACATCAAATTCACCAGGAAAATAATTTATTCATTTTCCTACCAAACCTATTCTATAGAGATCAAGGGCTTCTGAGAGGTGAAGAAAAAGTTCACATGCCCTTAATCATTCAGTTTGTTAACAAAAAAGCTATTTCCTTGCCTTAAGAGTATAAGGAAAATAAAAAACATCAGGAAAGATGTTTTCTGACTCTTCATTCCTGTTGCCCACAATTCTGGCAGATGGCATTCCCAAAACATCTTCTCTTCCCATTGTCAGGTGTATCACCTATGCCCTCTTCAAGCACAGAACATTCTAACAGCAATAAGGAAAGATTTCATGTATTTCCTGGAAATGACAACAGGAAGTTACAGATTTTTGAATGTTCATGGAATTATTGATTATAGAAAGAAGAAACTTGTCCAGCCCATCAAATTGGCAAGAGTTCAACTGAATCTTCACCTAAAATCAGACATGCTACTAAATTAGTATTTGTTACAAATTCCCTTATTTACTATTCCAATTATTCCAATAAGGCAATCTTAAAAAAAAAAATTTTTTTTTTAAAGATTTTTTTTATTTTTTAACAGAGTGAGAGACAGCGAGAGAGGGAACACAAGCAGGGAGAGTGGGAGAGGGAGAAGCAGGCCTCCCGCCAAGCAGGGAGCCTGATGTGGGACTCGATCCCAGGACCCTGGGATCATGACCTGAGCCGAAGGCAGAAGCTTAACAACTGAGCCACCCAGGCGCCCCCAAAAAATTTTTTTTGAAGAGATAACTTTTCTAACTTTCTTTCCAGGAAAGAAAGGTGGGGTGGTGGTTATCTGGATATGGTAAAAGGATTCTTACTGTACTACTCAGGGACCTTTAATTCATAAAAAAATGATTTTGTTTTATAAAGTACTATATTTCTGTATAAAGAGAATTACTCCTATTTCTATAACCTGCAGAGACTCTCCACTGAAGTGACTAAATTTTTACCTACATATACATTTTTCATCAGTATACACTCATTTTCATTAGTGTCATAACCCATTGTCACTTACAATTCTAAAAACATATAATCAAGTGGCTTTATGGCACACTTAACTGCTTCTTTTAAGCTTTCTGTATATTTAGATCCCTAACATATATACTCAAAGTGGAAAGAATTTTAGGTCAAAGCTACTGCCCTCAAAAAAGGAGTAATTATCATCACATACAGGATTCAGGCCTTTCACAGACTGGCTTGCCCACACATTCAATTTACAAAAGGGAGTCATTAAAACATTAAACTTAGGTACATTGATATAATCAAATTCAACAAAATGGAACTGCAATTATTTTTAAAGATAGCTATCCAGATAGAACATAAGTCAAATAAACTAAGAGCCCTTATGATTTAGAGTAACTGAAAAATCAACACTAGGCACACAAGGGGGAAGGAAAAAATGTTCGGTAACAATTCCAGTTACTAGAACTTCTCACTCACACACACACACACACGCACACACAATTCTACCTCTCTTGGTCCCTTACTAGATTTCTATCTTTACTGCTACTTGCTGAAGGAAGAATAACCACGCCAGTAAATCGTAAGAACAAGATTTTCACAAGCAGCCCTTGAATTGTAAGGGGGCCTACATAAGAAAAGGACCCACTTATCTGGAAAACTATTTCAGACACAGTTTTTTTTTAAAAAGATTTTATTTTTTGTTTTTTTTAAAGATTTTATTTATTTATTTGAGAGACAGAGAGCATGAGAGGGGGGAGGGTCAGAGGGAAAAGCAGACTCCCTGCTGAGCAGGGAGCCCGATGTGGGGCTCAATGTGGGGCTCGATCCCGGGTCTCCACGATCATGACCTGAGCTGAAGGCAGTCACTTAACCAGCTGAGCCACCCAGGCACCCTAAAGGTTTTATTTTTTAACAATCTCTACACCCAACGTGGGGCTCCAACTCACAACCTCGTGGGGCTCCAACTCACAACCTCAAGATTATGAGTTGCATGCTCTACCGACTGAGCCAGTCAGGGGCCCCTCAGCCACGACTTTTAAAAATGTGTTCTTCTAGTTTTTTGTTTATATTTTTGGCTAGGATCCCATAAATTTTAATTTAATGCCCCCAGAATATTTTGTTTCCTTTAAAAAATTTGCCAAAGCATACAAGTCTTATCACATTTATAACATCAAAGTTAACATGATAAATATCCAACACTTTTTACAACAGTGCCTTTACCCTAGTTATTTCAGTGTTTACAAGAAACCAATTAACTGTGCATTTTGTTTTTTTAGAACTTTACAATAATGATGAATTAGTTAGAATCATCGTCCCTATTTTACAGATGAGCAAAGTGAGGAACAGAGAAGCTGTTTTGTCTCAAGTCTCATCCGATAAGAGATAGAGCTGAGATGCAAATACAGGCAGTTGCATCCAGAATCTATGTTCTTTTTTTTTTAATATAGATTTTATTTATTTATTTGAGAGAGAGAACAGAGGGAGAGTGAGAAGGAGAAGCAGACTCCCCACCAAGCAGAGAGCCCGATGCAGGGCTCAATCCCAGGACCCTGAGACCATGACCTGAGCTGAAGGCAGACGCTTAACTGACTGAGCCACCCAGGCGCCCCCAGAATCTATGTTCTTTACCAGGGAACTATGTTGCCTCTTGTCTAAAGCTATACATTAAAGAAAAGATAAAATATAACTTAGGATAAAAAAGAATTTTCATACAGCAAATTTTTTCTTTCTAGCTACCCAAATTATTTCTTTCTAGCTACTTAACACACTTTTCTATATAACTCAATCTACAATGTATACAAATTTAGCTCTTTTCTGCCTTTTTTAAAAAAGATTTTATTTATTTGAGAGAGAGAATGAGATAGAGAGCATGAGAGGGGGGAGGGTCAGAGGGAGAAGCAGACTCCCTGCTGAGCAGGGAGCCCGATGCGGGACTCGATCCCGGGACTCCAGGATCATGACCTGAGCCGAAGGCAATCGCTTAACCAACTGAGCCACCCAGGTGCCCCTTTTCTGCTTTTTTCAAACATAGTATTTTTCACAACATTTGTAATGATCAATACTCTTTTAAATGTGTGTCCTAGAATTGATTTATTTCTTCCTCTACTGTTGGACCTATAACTTCTAATTTTCAGAAATAACACTGTCACAAATGTATTTCCACACAAAACTTTTTTTTTTTTTAAAGATTTTATTTGTTTGAAAGAGAGAGAGCACAAGCAGGTAGGAGGGGGAGAGGGAGAAGCAGACTCCCCACTGATCAGGGAACCCGATGCGGGCAAGACACAAAACTTTTTTTTTTAGCACTTGAGGCCGTCTTCTTAGTACAAATGAACGAAACTAGAATTACTGAATCAAAGGGAAGTAATGATTAAATCTCTTATCTTGAAATACATACTGACAGACTGGGCTATACAAATCTATACTTCTGTCTGTAGTATGTAAGCACCCATTTCAATGTACTTCACCAGCATTTGCTTTTCTTTTTACAAGATCTTTGTTATTTAAAAAGGTGAAAAATGGGAATTTTTTAAAAAGAAATTTTTTTTTTTAAAGATTTTATTTATTTATTTGACAGAGAGACACACAGTGAGAGAGGGAACACAAGCAGGGGGAGTGGGAGAGGGAGAAGCAGGCTTCCTGCTGAGCAGGGAGCCCAATGCGGGGCTCAATCCCAGGACCCTGGGATCATGACCTGAGCCGAAGACAGAAGCAAAACGACTGAGCCACCCAGGTGCCCCAAAAAAGAAAATTTTCATTTCTTTGATTATTTAGCTCCTTTCTGTCCATTCATCTGTTGGGATCTTTTTCTCTTACTGATTTTTATATATGTTCTTCCTATTTTAAACATATTAGCCCATTTATCTCATTTGCAGCCTACTTCTTACATTTGTATTTTGACAATTTTTATCTCACTTGTGATTTCATTTGGATATAATGTTGAGGGGCTGTACAATTTCAAATCAGCATATAAGAAAATGTTTGTTAACCACTCAGTTCATGGACATAAAAAAATCCCCAACCTACTCAAGTAATTAGGTTTTATTTAGAACTATTGGATATTTTCATCACAAAATTAGTAACTAATTTTTAATACACATTTTCAAACACACAAGACTATATACCACAAAGATTAAGAGGATCAAATAAAATTTTTTTTATTAAACTGGTCATCTTAGAGAATGAATCTGTTTCTGACAGAAACCTCAAGACAAGAGCTGGTAAAACCTTACAGAGTTTGAATATGAATTTACCTATACCTTGTTCTTCAAGAACCTAAAGTCTATATCTATACCACAAGTATTCCTCTAAAAGGGCTATTATTTCCTCTTATGGAACAGTATCTATCCTTATCATTTACGGATCTCAAGGTTGGAAGAGGCATTAATTTTTTCTACTTTAACTTTGCTCTAGAAGAAATTCATACCAAGTGGCCATTTTCCAACCTATGCCTGAACAGCGTAACGGACAGAGCTGTCAAGACACCAGAATACCTATGCCTGAAAATCCAACTCCCTCCAGTGGTCTCTAGGTCTACTCAAAAAAAGTAACAGGGACCACTACCTCCTCTTAAAAGGAATATGAATAATCATTTCAAAAAATAAGTAACCTTTAAAAGACAAAAAACAGGGACGCCTGGATGACTCAGTTGGTTGAGTGTCCGACTGCTAATTTCAGCTCGGGTCATGATCTTAGGGTCGTGAGATCAAGCCTGGCGTAGGACTCCATGCTCATCGCAGAATCTACTTGAGATTCTCTCTCTCTCTCTCTCTCTGCCCCTCCCCCTGATCGTGCACACACTCTCTCTCTAATAAATAAATAAATCTTTAAAAACAAGTAAGTGAAAAATAAAAGACAAAAAACACTACTGCTTTATCTTAATATCAGATACCCATTCCATTACCTTTTGAAATAGTTAGTGCTGGAGACCACTGTGACCGGAGAATATCAAGACAAATGCTGCCATTACTGTTAATATTTGGATGATAAATTCTTGTTGTAAATGCAACCTATAGAAAAAAGGAAAACTTTTTGTAAAATGGTTTATTAATATCATAGAATGTACATTAAGAAAACAAGTGCCATATCCCAATTACCTTAGGTGGCTTGAAGGGGTAATCTGTTGGGAAATGAATTGTCAAGAAAAATACTCCACCCTGATAGGGACTGTCATTCTGTTGACAACAAGAAAAGTGGGATTAAAATGAGTGAATTATATAAGCATTTATTCTAAAATCAATCTGAATACTTACTGGCCCCATTATTGTAGCTTGCCAATGGAACACTGAAAAAGAACAAAAAATCACCATGAAGCAATATCTCCAATGTACCTACACCATAATGACATATTCCCTGTCTAACCCAGTTCATTTATTTTTTTTTAAAGATTTTTTTTTTAAATTTTTTATTTATTTATTTGAGAGAGAGAATGAGAGACAGAGAGCATGAGAGGGAGGAGGGTCAGAGGGAGAAGCAGACTCCCCGCCGAGCAGGGAGCCCGATGCGGGACTCGATCCCGGGACTCCAGGATCATGACCTGAGCCGAAGGCAGTCGCTTAACCAACTGAGCCACCCAGGCGCCCTAACCCAGTTCATTTATAAGCAATATGATAAGTCCTGGGCAAGATGAGGAATATAAATCAAGTTTGAGTCTGAAGAGAGAAAAGAAAATGACTAGTATAGTCTAGAACACTGATAAGGTACTCAATGAGAAAGTATTTTGGCTAGAACATCATGAAAATTTGTTATCAGGGAGACAAAATTCTTGACAAGGCCCAAGGTTTCACTTTTAAACAGCATTTCTTACCTATAAGGGTAAAAAAGAACCAAAAGATTCAACTCTTTAACTTGTTATGTCATTTCCCCAACACATTAGTATATAATATACTCCTTTAATAATACTGGTATAGAGGAGGACTGTAAAGTCAAAGTAGATAATATTCAAATCAGGACTCGTTTTTACAGCAAGAAAAAATTTCTAAGGGCGCCTGGGTGGCTCAGTCGTTAAGCGTCTGCCTTCGGCTCAGGTCATGATCCCAGGGTCCTGGAATCGAGTCCCACATCAGGCTCCCTGCTCGGCAGGAAGCCTGCTTCTCCCTCTCCCACTCCCCTTGCTTGTGTTCCTGCTCTCGCTATCTCTCACTCTGTCAAATAAATAAAATCTTTAAAAAAAAAAAAAAATTTTCTGAGAGCACTCATGTATTGGTCTTTAGAATTACTAGTCCCTCACGAATAGATGAAAGATCAATAATTATGTCTCTTTTTAAAATGATCTAGAATCTACAACATCAACAAAGCAGAGAAAGACAAACTAAACTAAAACCACATTAAGATGGAATTTAATTAACAAAAGCATCTGAAGACCTACCATTAAAATCTTAATTGAGTATTCTGCTACACAGGTCAATTATAAGAATACCTACTGGAATCACTGACTTAGGTCTCTCTCTGGAGCTCTCCTACACTCCTAGATCTCCTTGTGGAAGTATAAAAGAGAAGGGAAGAAGGTAGTGGGAGAATATCTAATCCTGACTCAAATTCTATGGTTTGGTAAATAGTTCCAAGAATCACTACAGATTATGGGGTGCCTGGGTGGCTCAGTCAGTTAAGCATCTGCCTTCAGCTCAGGTTACTATCTCAGGGTCCTGGGATCAAGCCCCACATCGTGCTCTCTGCTTCTTCCTCTCCCTCTGCTGCTCTCCTTGTTCATGATTTCCTGCTTGTACTCCCTCGCTCGTGCTCTCAAATAAAATCTTTTAAATTAAAAAAAAAATCACTACAGGTTCCAAGTAGAAAGAACTCTCCAGAAATAGTTACTAGGCAAAGAATGTGGCCATAAGCATAAAATATTGTTGTATTTTATATGAACAACTACACCTCAAAAACCTTTCATTTAAGGATCAATCTCAGCAGCTGTTAGAAATAAAAAATGGTAATGAATTACAAAGTTTTGTTAGTTCCAAAACCAGCAAACGAAAACTCCACTCTGGTTTGACGATGAAAACCAAATTACAGAAACTAAAAGCTACAACCTCTTTTATGAGAGTTTAAATGTGAAGTTCACAGCTCAATGATTACTCTTTAGGATACTCAAAGATGAAGCTTTAAGGCTAAAAGGGAACAAGAATATTTGTTATAGTTTGAGACTGAATCTCAGGAGAACTACATTTGAATTCAATACAGATCTCCAGGGAGTCAGATTCACCAAAATTTCAAAACAAAAGAAAATGAAGCATATGACCAATAAATCTTTGGCTTACTTTTCCTTTCAGGGCCTATACTTTCTCCTGCTTACCAGATCTTCACAGAAAAATGGGAAAAAATGTAATGGTACACTAAAATCTGGATATTTAAAAATAAAGCACTGTATTACTAAGTTCATTATTCTTCCTTCTTTCTTTATTTTTAAAGTAATCTCTATGCCCAATGTGGGGCTAAAACTCACAACCCTGAGATCAAGAGTTGCATACTCTACCATGTGAGCGAGCCAGGTGCCCCTATATTATTTTAAATATAAAATAAGGACTACCTTCTTACACTAAATATCAATAATGTGCTGAAGGATTTGAGAGCTAGAAGAGTCAAAAGGAGCTCAAAAAGTTTCGTTGTAACCAACAGTTTCTCTTTTCTGAAGATTAAATTCTGCCTCCTTATAATATTTAGCTACCCAATTACACTCTGTTTTATCCTTATACAATTCATCAGGAAGACCTTATCAAGACTTTTTGACAGTAATTTATCTCAACTGTTCTCAAGCACTCCCTGAAGTTTTCAGTATTATATCAGCAAAGACTATCTAGATGACCAAGTGTAAGGAAGTTATTCTGTTCCTAAGGAGATTTTCCTTATTCTCTTAGAAGGTAGGTACTGCTGACAGTTCAGTGGTAGGTGAATCAAGACACTTAAATAGAAAGGCTAGGAGTTAAAGGAGAGCTATTATTTTTTAAATAGCTGTAGAGAGATAATCCATATACCATATAATTCACCCACTGAAAGTGTACAATTCAGTGGTGTTCAGAACATTCACAGAGTTGGGCAACCATCACGACAATTTTAGAAATTTTCATCACCCCCAAAGGAATTCCTACCCCATATCCATATGCAGTTACTCCACATTCCCCCCAAATCTCTAGTTCTATGCAACCATTATCTATTTTCTGTCCTATGAATTTATTCTGAATATTTCATATAATGGAACCATACAATATGTGGCCTTTTATATCTGGCTTCTCTCACTGGGCATGTTTTTAAGGCTCATCAATGTTGTAGTATATATCGGTACTCCCCTTCTTTTTATTGACATGTAATATACCACTGTATGGACATACTGTCTATTTATCCCTTCATCAGATGGTGGGCATCTGGATTATTTCCACATTTTGGCTATTACAGCTGCTGCTTCTATGAACATTAATGCACAAGTTTTTGTGTGGACATGTTTTCATTTTTCTTGGATATATACCTACAAGTGAACTCACTGGGTCATATGATAACTCTGTTTAACTTTTTGAGGAACCACCCATTTTCTGAACTGGTTGTACCATTTTACATTACTATCAGCAATGTATGAAGGTTCCAATTTCTCCACAACCTCATCAACACTTATTATCTGACTTTTTGATTCTAGCCATCCTAGAAGGCATAAAAAGTGCTATTTCATCACAGATGTGATTTGCATTTCCCTGATGACTAATGATACCGAGCATCTTTTCCATGTGCTTATTGGCCAACTGCACATCCTCTTTAGCAGATCCTTTGCTTATTAAAAAACAATAATGGATTGTTTATCTCTATATTGTTGAGTTACAAAGAATTTTAAAATATTTTGAATAAATTTCCTTATCAGAGAGATGACTTGCACAAATTTTCTCTCATCCTGTTGTCTTCACTTTCTTGATGGTATCATTTGCAGCACCTAAATTAGACTTCATTAAAATGTACAATTTACCTATTTTTTCTTTTAATTGCTTATGCTTTGGGGGAGTTTTATTTAACTCTCAAGGATAATAACTTTTCTATCTGAGAAAGGAATGTGATAATAACAACTATGTGAAGCAAAGGCCAATTATTCAGCCCACTGAAGAGAACTTCAAAAATGAATTCTATGCCCCAGACTTCAAACACTTCTTTTTTTTTTTTTTAATATTATTTATTTATTTATTTGACAGAGAGAGACACAGTGAGAGAGGGAACACAAGCAGGGGGAGTGGGAGAGGGAGAAGCAAGCTTCCCGCTGAGCAGGGAGCCCGACATGGGGCTTGATCCCAGGACCCTGGGATCATGACCTGAGCCGAAGGCAGACGCCCAACGACTGAGCCACCCAGGCGCCCCCAGACTTCAAACACTTCTAATGAAAGATCAGCCACTCTCAACTTTGAGGAATGTACCGGAAAGAAAACCACTTTTTCAACTGAAAGACCACAATGATGCAGGTGGACTGTATGATACCATAAACAACAAAACTAAAATCAGAAAACTTGAGAATGAGGGGCACCTGGGTGGCTCAGTTGGTTAAGCATCTGCCTTCAGCTCAGGTCATAATCTCAGGGTCTTGGAATGGAGATGTACATCGGGCTCTCTGCCCAGTGGGGAGTCTGTTTCTCCCTCTCCCTCTGCCCTTCCTGCTCATGTGTTCATGTTCTTTCTCTAATGAATAAATAAAATACTTTTTAAATTTTTTAAAAATTTTATTTATTTGAAAGAGGGAAAGAGAGAGCACAAGCAGGGGGAGCAGGAGAGAGAGAAGCAGGCTCCCTGCTGAGCAGGGAGCCCAACGTGGGGCTCCATCCCAGCACCCTGGGATCATGACACGAGCCAAAGGCAGATGCTTAACTGACTGAGCCACCCAGGTACCCTAAATAAAATCCTAAAAAAAAAGAAAAGAGGGCGCCTGGGTGGCTCAGATGGTTAGGTGTCTGCCTTCGGCTCAGGTCGTGGTCCCAGGGTCCTGGGATTGAGTCCCGCATCGGGCTCCCTGCTCAGTGCAGAGCCTGCTTCCCCCTCTCCCTCTGCCATTCCCTCTGCTTGTGCTCTTCTATCTCTCTGTCAAATAAATAAATAAAATCTTAAAAAAAAAAGAAAAGAAAACTTGAGAATGAGCCCACTTTGGAAACCACCATGAGCCTCTCTCACTAGATTCTTCTCTAAAATAGTTTACAATTTCTACTCCACTCACCTAAATGACCTATTGTGAGGCTTAAATGAGATAATGCATGTTAAATTACTTGGCCTATCCTGTTTGGTATCAAACACTATAGTTACTCATACTGGACAAATATGGATAATGTAAATGGGATTTTTTTATCATATGTACTTAGCTTTATAATTTATACCATCTATCTGTTTATATGTAAAGCAATCCCTGTAAAAGGGCCTTGCTTTGATCTTTTTTTAAAAAAATTTTATTTAAAAAAAATGAAAATTTTACTTAAATTCAATTTAGTTAACATATAGTGTGTTATAATATTTTCAGAGGTAGAATTTAGTGATTCATCAGTTGCATATAACACCGAGTGCTCATTACATCAAGTGCCCTCCTTAATGCCCATCACCCAATTATCCCTTCCCCCCAACGCGTCCTCCCCTCCAGCAATCCTGTTTGTTTCCTATAGTTAAGAGTCTCTTATAGTTTGCCTCCCTCTGTTTTTAATCTTATTTTTCCTTCTTGTCCCCTTGCTTTGATTCTTAAGTTTAGCAAACTAAAACCAACATTCTTAAGCAAAATCAGGAAAAAATGTTAAACACAAGCTAATATAACCTCTTATTTATTGTCTTAATGTATATACTTCTCTTACAAAATTGTTTCCAAGTATCTTCTTTTTTCCTATTTGCTAAATATTACTTTTTTGTGATTCAGTTTTGTGTCATAAAGCACAGTCTGGTTCAAATATCCTCCTTTTAAAAGAGGCTAGAAGAAGGTATAAGAGCAAAAACTGTTGAGACAAAGTTAAATAAACGGATAATTATTATCCAACATGTGTGATAAATTATTTTATATAGGATTAAGCAGATAAACTGGACATTAGAAATAAACTACCTGTCTTCACAAGCATGAACCAGTGGAAGGACAAACACCATATACAAACACACACACACACTACACTACCCCCCATCATCCTGTTATTATTTTACTTAAAGAACAATAGCTAGTTGTAAGTAAAACCTCAAATATTTGACCCCAGGAAAATACCCAGAAGAGTTGAAGGATACGTAGGAAGGGATTAGAACAACTACACAGACAATATCTGGCAAAAAAGGTTCAAAATTAATACTACAGAAGAAGATGGGATACATATATACAGTATTTTTTTTTTAAAGGTTTTATTTATTTGACAGAGAGACACAGCGAGAGAGGGAACACAAGCAGAGGGAGGGGGAGAGGGAGAAGCAGGCTTTCCGCCGAGCAGAGAGCTCGATGCAGGGCTCGATCCCAGGACCCTGGGATCATGACCTGAGCCGAAGGCAGACGCTTAACGACTGAGCCACCCAGGCGCCCCGAAGATGGGATACATATAGAACTGCATCTTTCGTGGATAAGTAAGGGTAAACACTGCCTCTTCCTGCAGCATAATTGTGTTTTCACACAAAAAATAATCTTAAGAGATATATTCATCAGTCCCAAAGTTCCCCAGAGGCAGATGGTTATGCAGTTTTACTCCATCATTCCTTTTAAATACTTACTATCATCTCCAACAGGACCTGCTGAACACTGTGCTGGGGGGTCCCGTGCCAGGTCATTCAATTCCTTAAGAAAATAGAAAGAAAAGAAATATATTCAACATAAATGTAACTTTAACCAATTAATAAAATTTTCACTCATACCAATATTGTCTATCCCACTACTAAAATTTTTTTTAAGGAATACTCCTCCAAAGTCAGAGAGGGATGGATTTGCGAATCTTTAAGTTAAAGTATTTTGGGCAAAGGCGAAAGATTTATATGATCTGAAGAGAAACCAGAGTATTTTGGATTCTTCTTTTTTGGGGGGGGGAAGGGGAGAGAGAGAGAATCTTTTTTTTTTTTTTTTTTAAAGATTTTATTGATTTATTTGACACACAGAGAGAGACAGCTAGAGAGGAAACACAAGCAGGGGGGAGCAGGAGAAGCAGGCTCCCGGCTGAGAAGGGAGCCCGATGCGGGGCTCGATCCCAGGACCCCGGGATCATGACCCAAGCCGAAGGCACACGCTTAATGACTGAGCCACCCAGGTGCCCCGGAGAGACAGAATCTTAAGCAGACTCCACACCCACCAAAGAGCCCAATGTGGGGCTCGATCTCACAACCCTGAGATCATGACCTGAGCCGAAATCAAGAGTCAGACGCTTAAATGACTGAGCCACCCAGGTGCCCCAGTATTTTGGATTCTTGAATGCAAATGTATGTTTAAAAAGTGGGTCATCTTTGCTTTGTTCAGAGTTTAATAAGTAACTATAAGGAAAGTAAACATGTATTATATACTAAAGAGCTATAACAATGGTTTTAAAGTAAAAAAATTACTAGTTTTCAAAAAAGAAGTTGAATTTCAAGGCTAGTTTTTGAACCAGAAAACTATTAGGTTACCCTTAGGATGAGTTCTTGAAGTCATCAATGTTTCAAATGATATGAGACAATCTGACAAGATGTTGGTATCTTTTCAGCTGATATGGACTACCAGGGTTCCAAACGTAGTTGAAAAAATTTAAAAAGGGATATATTGAAAAGGCTGGATATATTAAAAAGGCTGAAGTAATAAAGCCCATCACAAAATTTTGTAGTCAGAGACAGATCTACCTGTAGTAATGCTCTACAACCAGATACCAGCTTCTTCGCCATTTTAACATTAAGAGCCCACAAACTTGAGAATTGTTATTGGGTGGGAATTCCTGAAAAAAACCACAAGACAGGAAATCATATTCTATTCCTTTCCCTCTTGGCTTGGTATTGGAGATTAAAAACAAGGGCTAGTGGGGCACCTGGGTGGCACAGTCGGTTAGGTGTCTGCCTTTGGCTCAGGTCATGATCCCAGGGTCCTGGGATCGAGCCCCGCATCGGGCTCCCTGTTCGGCGGGAGGCCTGCTTCTCCCTCTCCCACTCCCCCTGCTTGTGTTCCCTCTCTCGCTGTCTCTCTCTGTCTCAAATAAAGATAAAATCTTAAAAAAAACCAAAAAAACAAGGGCTAGTTTTAGATTATGATTTTTTTTAAAGATTTTATTTATTTATTTGACAGAGAGAAAGCACAAGCAGGAGAGAAGGGTAGAAGGAGAAGCAGACACCCCGTCAAGCAGGGAGCCCGATGCGGAACTTGATCCCAGGACTCTGGGATCATGACCTGAGCCGAAGGCAGACACTTAACGGACTGAGCCACCCATGTGCCCTGGATTATGTTTTTAATTAAAAAAAATTTTTTAAAAGTAATCTCTATACCCAACGTGGGGCTCAAACTCATGACCTTGAGATCAAGAGTTGCATGTTCAACCAACTGAGCCAGACAGGTACCCCAGATTATATTTTTAAATGACAAAAGTAAAAACAGTAAAATCTAGCATTTTAAAAGTACAATAGAAAGTATTCAGAGCCCGTGGGGCTCCTGGGTGGCTCAGTTAGACGTCCGATTCTTTTTTTTTTTTAATATTTTATTTATTTATTTGACAAAGAGACAGCGAGAGACGGAACACAAGCAGGGGGAGTGGGAGAGGGAGAAGCAGGCCTCCTGCTGAGGGGAGAGCCCGATGTGGGGCTCGATCCAGGACCCTGGGACCATGACCTGAGCCGAAGGCAGATGCTTAACGACTGAGCCACCCAGGCGCCCCATAAACTTCCAACTCTTGATTTCAGCTCATGACCTCAGGGTTGTGATATTGAGCCCCGTATCAAGCTCCGTGCTGGGCGTGGAGCCTGCTTAAGACTCTCTTTCTCCCTCTGCCCCTTCCCGCCCCCCTCTCCCTCTAAAAGAACAGCAACAACAACAAAGCACTATTCAGAGCTCAGAAATAAACTCATGCTTATATGGTCAATTAATCTACAACAAAGGAGGCAAGGATACACAATGAAGAAAAGACAGTCTCTTCAATAAATGGAAAACTGGGCAGCTACGTGCAAAAGAATGAAACTGGACCTCTTTCTTACACCATACACAAAAATAAACTCAAAATGGATTAAAGACTTAAAAGATTAAGACCCGAAACCACAAAACTCCTAAAACGTAGGCAGTATACTCCTGGACATCTGTCTTAGCAGTATGTTTTGGATCTGTATCTTCAGGCAAGTGCAACAAAAACAAAAATAAACAACTGGGACTATATCAAACTTAAAAGTTTTTGCATAGCAAAGGAAACCATCAACAACAACAAAAAAGGCAACCTACTGAATGGGAGAAGATATCTGCAAATGACTGATCTGATAAGGGTTATATCCAAAATATATAAAGAATTCATACAACTCAACACCAAAAAACCCCCAGTGTGATTAAAAAATGGGCAGAGGACCTGAATAGGTATTTTTCCAAAGAAGATATATAAATGGCCAACAGGCACATGAAAAGATGCTCAATATCACTAATCATGATGGAAATGCAAATCAAAACCACAATGAGCTAACACCTCACACTGATCAGAATGGCTAGTATCAAAAAGACAAGACAGGGGCGCCTGGGTGGCTCAGTCCGTTAAGTATCTGCTTTCAGCTCAGGTCATGATCCCAGCATCCTGGGGTCCAGCCCCACACAGAGCTCCCTGTTCAGCGGGGAGTCTGCTTCTCCCTCTCCCTCTGTGTGTTGTACACTCTCTCTCAAATAAATCTAAAACAAACAAACAAAAAAAGACAAGACATAACATGGTGAGGATGCAGAGAAAAGGGAATTGTTGTGCACTGCTGCTAGGAATGTAAACAGATGCAGCCACTTTAAGAAAAACATTATGGAGGTTCCTCAAAAAATTAAAAATAGAAATATCATACGATCCAGCAATTTCACTTCTGGGTATTTACTCAAAGAAAATGAAAACACTAACTGTAAATGATATATGCTCCCCTAATGTTTACTACAGCATTATTCACAATAGCCAAGATACAGAAACGAACAAAGTATCCATCAATAGATGAATGGCTAACGATGATGTGGAATATATATATACAATGGAGTATTATTCAGCCAAAAAAGTAATGGAATCTTGTCATTTGCAACAACATGGACAGACCTAGAGGGTATTAATGCTAAGTGAAATAAGTCAGACAGAGGAAGACAAATACCATATGATTTCACTTATACGTGGAATCTAAAAAACAAAACAGATAAAGAAACAAAACAACACAGAAACAGACTCATAAATACAGGGAATAAACCTGGGCTGTAAGAGGAGGGGTGTGCGGGAGGTGGACAAAAATAGGTGAAGGTGATTAGAAGGTACAAACTTCCAGTTACGAAACAGATAAATCACAAGGATGTGAAGTACAGCATAGGGAATATAGGCAATAATATTGTAATAACTTTGTATGGTGACAAATGGTAACTACATTTATCATGGTGAGCATTTCATAATGCATTTAAATGTCCAATCACTATGCTCTACCCCTGAAACTAATATAATACTGTATGTCGCCTAAACTTCAATCTAAAAAAAAAAAAAAAAAAAAAACTATTTAGAAGCTTATTAATGAGTTCTATGAAGGTATGATTTAACATTCCAAATATTATATAGCTTTTAATGTACAGCACATAGTTATTTCTATAAATCCCTTCCTCTGAGTTAACTTACTCAACCAGTCATTTTGGTACATCAGTTATTCTGTAGTGTCCTACCTGTAAGCTTGGAGGACAAAGCACAGACTACAGAAATAAAGTTCTGGGGGCACCTGGGTGGCTCAGTCGTTAAGCGTCTGCCTTCAGCTCAGGTCATCATCCCAGGGTCCTGGGATCGAGCCCTGCATCGGGCTCCCTGCTCAGCCGGAAGCCTGCTTCTCCCTCTCCCAATCTCCCTGCTTGTGTTCCCTCTCTCGCTGTCTCTCTCTCTCTGTCAAATAAATAAATAAAATCTTTAAAAAAAAAGAAAGAAAGAAAGTTCTGTATTTTTTTTTAAGTTTATTTATTTTTTCCTTGCCCATCTCAAGAAAAGTAACTGGGGCACCCGGCTGGCTCAGTCAGAACAGCATGCAACTCTGAATCTTGGGGTTGTGAGTTTGAGCCCTAAGTAGGGGGGAGAGATTACTTAAAAAAAGAAAAAACCCATTGTACAGTTCCCATTCCCAAATGTTACTTCTAATACAGGTCAGTATAACTAAGAACACTTGCTTGATTTAAAACATAAAGTCACCTATTTTTTAAATTATTTTCTTTAGTAATCTCTATACAAAACATGGGGCTTAAACTCACAACCCCGAGATCAAGAGTTGCATGTTCTTCTGACTGAGCCAGCCCGGTGCCCCGAAAATGATCTATTTTTTTTTAAAGATTTTATTTATTTATTTGACAGAGAGACATAGTGAGAATGGGAACACAAGCAGGGGGAGTGGGAGAAGGAGAAGCAGGACCCTGGGATCATGACGGGAGCCCAAGGCAGAGACGCTTAATGACTGAGCCACCCAGGCGACCCCCCTTTTTTTTTTAAGATTTTATTTATTTATTTATTTGAGAGAGAGAGTGAGCAAGCCAGAGAGCACAAGCAGAGGGAGCGACAGGCAGAGGGAGAAGCAGGCTCCCCACTGAGCAAGAAGCCCAATGCGGGACTCGATCCCAGGACCCTGGGATCATGACCTGAGCCAAAGGTAGATACTTAACCAACTGAGCCACCCAGGTGTCCCAGATATCTATTTTTTTTTAAAGATTTTATTTATTCATTTAACATACAGAGAGAGAGTGCGCACAAGCGGGGGGAGTGGCAGAGGGAGAGGGAGAACAGACTCCCCACTGAGGAGGGAGCCCGACATGGGGCTTGATCCCAGGACCCTCGGATCATGACCTGAGCCGAAGGCAGATGCTTAACCAATTGAGCCACCCAGGTGCCCCTATTTTTTTTAATATAGTAATAAGTTGCTATTAAAATAAAACTTGAACCAAACAAGTTATTCTGACGTCCCACCATGTACATTAAATGGAATTTTATTTGTGCTTTAGTATTTTGCTCTCACATTAAGTCATCTTTTTCCTTGAAGGAACAGCAAGGTTTAACATCAAGAGCTAAGACTTCTCTAAGTTGAATATAAGATCCATCAGTCCGTTTCATGAGCCAGTATGATATAATTAATTTTAAAAACCTCATCCAAACTTATGCTAATAGACACTTAACACTCATTCAACATTTCCTTGGTTCAAGGCACTGATATGGATGAATCTCAAAAGCATAATGCTAAGTGAAAGAAATCAGATATAAAAAGACTACATTTTATATTATTCTACTGATAATGACATTTTAGAAAAGGCAAACTTATAGAGACAGAAAACAGATCAATAGTTCCAGGGGCTGGAGGGAGCTGGAGGGGACTAACTACAAAAGGACATGAGAAAAATTTGGGAGGTGATGGAAATGTTCTATATGATAATTTTGGCAGAGTGCATAACTGTATATATTTATCAAAACTCAAACATACTGTATACTTAAAATTGTTGAATTTTATTGTATGTAATATATATAAATCAAAGGTTTTTTTTTTTAAAGCATCCATCTTTCTTTTTTTGTTTTTTTTTAAAGATTTTATTTTTTTTAAAGTAATCTCTATATCCAACATGGGGCTTGAACTCACAGCCCCAATATCAAGAATCCCATGCTCTACTGACTGAACCAGCCAGGCACTCCTCCATCCATCTTTCTATATGCATAAAATATCTCCTAAGAATACACAAGAAATTAGTTAACAGTACAGCTGACCCCTGAACAGCTTGGGGGTTAGGAGTACCGAACCCCTGCACAGCTGAAAATTTGCACATAAATTTTGTCTCCCCCCAAAAGCTCATTATGTACTTGCCTTCAGGAAGGAAAGCCTGCTTTAGGGGTAAGAATGGGAACTCTCTGTATTTCCTTTATACCTTTTAAATTGTATAATAAGTGTATTTATTGCCTATTTGAAAAAGAAATTACCAGTTTTGACTGTAAATCTGGATTAAAATAAAACAGCTATTAAAAGTTGTAACCATTTAGAGGGTAATCAAATAGTGAAAACCCAGTTACATTGAATAAATATAGAAGCTACACAATTTGATGTCTTTGCATCAAGATGAAACTGAAATTGAATCTTAAAATTTAATAAAGGCACTGATCTAAACAGATAACTTTGGCAGAAGAAATACCCTAATATATCAGAGAGTTTTTTAACATTTGGCTTTATATCTATATATTAATTTCTTTGACTTCTTATTCTAAAAGAAACTGTATTTAGATTCATCTTGTATATCAAACAGCAAATTATACATTACTGGGAATGAGAGTGGGGCTAAGACAAAACCAAAAATCAAGGAATCTGTTTACTGAAAAACTTTTCTGTAGAAAGAACAAGAGAGGAATAAAGCATATATTTAAAAATTTAAGGAAAAGAGGGTGGAGGACACTGACAGTTAAGGTAGAGAATACTCAATTTTTTTTTCTTTCTTCCTTTTTTTTTTTTAAGTAGGCTCCATGCCCAGTGGGCCTGAATTCATGATCCTGAGATTAAGAGTCGCATTCTCCACTGACTGAGCCAACCAGGCGCCCCAAGAATGCTTCATTTCCAAAAAGATTTTATATTTGAACTTTCCTTGAAATCTAAAAAATAGTAAAGATTGATTTATTTATTTCTGAGAGGTGGGGAGAGGCGGGGGAGAGGAAAAGAGAGTCCTAAGCAGACTCCACATAGAGCATGGAGCCTAAGGTGGGGCTCAATCTCACGATCCTGAGACCATGAGCTGAGCCAAAACCAAGAGTTGGATGCTTAACTGACTGTGTCACCCAGGCACCCCTTGAAATCTAAAAAATATTAAAAGAAAGGTCTTATTATGGGAGCTTGGATTCCAGGACTCCTGGATCATGACCCAAGCTGAAGGCAGTCACTTAACTGACTGAGCCACCCAGGTGCCCCAATGTGACACTTTTAAAATAAACGTTTAGGGGCACCTGGGTGGCTCAGATGGTTAAGCATCCGCCTTCGGCTCAGGTCATGATCCCAGGGTCCTGGGATCGAGCCCCACATCCGGCTCCTGGCTCAGCGGGGAGCCTGCTTCTCCCTCTGCCTCTCCCCCTGCTTGTGCTCTCTCTCTCTCTCTCTGTGTCTTGAATGAATAAATAAAATCTTTAAAAAAATAAAATAAAATAAACATTTAAAAACATGATAACAACACTACATTGTTTAAGGACACATGGAAGAATAAAAAGAATGCAAGGAAATGATAAATACTAAATTCAAGGTGATCATTACTTCACGGATACACAGGAAGCTTCTTTTTTTTTTTTTTTTTTTTAATTTTAAAGATTTTATTTATTTATTTGACAGAGACAGAGATAGCGAGAGCAGGAACACAAGCAGCGGGAGTGGGAGAGGGAGAAGCAGGCTTCCCCTCGAGGAGGGAGCCCGATGTGGGACTCGATCCCAGGACCCTGGGATCATGACCTGAGCCGAAGGCAGACGCTTAACGACTGAGCCACCCAGGCACCCCACAGGGAGCTTCTTAAAGATCAGAGTTAATATGGCAGGGTGCCTGGGTGGCTCGGTCGGTTAAGCGGCTCAGGTCATGATCCTGGAGTCCCAGGATCGACTCCCACATTGGGCTCCCTGCTCAGCGGGGAGTCTGCTTCTCCCTCTGACCCTCCCCCTTCTCATGCTCTCTCTCTCTCTCACTCTCATTCTCTCTCAAATAAATAAATAAAATCTTTAAAAAAAAGTTAATATGGCAATATTAATATTGGGCAAAACTGGGTGGTAGGTTCGTGGTGGGTATTTTTCTTTTCTCTCTTTTTATTTTTTAAAAAGATTTATTTATTTATTTATTTATTTATTTATTTATTTATTTAATTGACAGAGAGAGAGAGACAGTGAGAGAGGGAACACAAGCAGGGGGAGTGGGAGAGGAAGAAGCAGGCTTCCCGCTGAGCAAGGAGCCCGATGTGGGGCTCAATCCCAGGACCCTGGGATCATGACCTGAGCCAAAGGCAGATGCCTAACCAACTGAGTCACCACCCAGGTGCCCCATTTTTAAATTTTTTTTTTTTTTTTAATTTTATTTATTTGAGAGAGAGTGAGCAGGGAGGAGCAGAGGGGAAAGGAGAAAAATCTCAGAGTCTCCAATGAGTGCAGAGCCGGATGAGGGCTCGATCTCATGACCCTGATCATGACCTGAGCAGAAATGAATAGTTGGATGCTTAACTGACTGAGCCACCTAGGCACCCCAATAGTTTCTTTCTTTAGATGACTGGCATTTATTTCCTATTTTTCACTATCACAACGCTTTGGTAAATATTCTTATTCTTGCATACACAAATTTTTCTAAATACTGCTTCAATTTAACTAGAAAAAGTACCACATCCCACTTTAAACCATGCAATAATGCTCTTTATAATGTATGGGTGTTTAAAATTATTTCCTCAATCTATACACATATGCAAAAATAAGTGTGCTGTACTCACTGTTCAACAAATTAGAACTTGCAAAGTTGATCAATGTCTAGAGAAGGGAAAATTACCCCTAAAACATGCTTAATTAGGAGACCAATTCATCTGCTCACCTCCAAAAACAGGGGAGATAAACATGACAGACACTGTCCCCCATTTGAACCTTCATTCACCACCATTTGATAACGCTTCTTCAGGTCCAGTTTAGCAGCACATTTCTCGCCCACAATCATTAAATGTGTAAGAACACTTTAATCATCACCTTCTACTACAGATATCTGGGATATATGTTTCTTAGGTATCACCAGAAAATGTGTTGGTGCTTGAGGGAAACTTCTTTTTAATTATAAATGTCTTATCAACTCTATAGTTAACGTTTCAATGACTAAAGTGGAATTTTCTTCTAAATGTCTACATGGATGGCTATTTTCTAAGTTTGTAAAAAATTCTACATGTCCTTCCTTTCAATAATAGGTCTACCAAAAAAATCACATGGATATTTTTATACTACAAATATTGAAAACCAACCATCTCATTTGTAAGCATATTAATGAAAATAAATTTCTGTAAGAATGATAACAGTTATTCCATAACCTGTTTATGTTCTTGCCATTATCAGTAGGGACAAAAGGCAGAATTCAGGTTTTCTAAGTCTTAATTAACATTCTTTGATGCTTTTTCATTATTCTGAACTTAGATAACTTTAAGCAAGTCATTCAACTTCTCCAGACCAGAGTTTTACAACTGTAAAACAAGGAAGTTAAACTGTAACAGAAATTTACACAGGATGGTTTAATTATAAGTGTAGGGGTCAAAAAAGTTTGGGAAATTTTATAATCCACATCCTTATAAGAAAATTCAAGAGTCTGGGGTGCCTGCTGACTCAGTCAGTTGAGCAACCTACTCTTTTTTTTTTATTATTATTAACGTATATTATTTGTTTCAGGGGCATAGGTCTGTGATTCATCAGTCTTATACAATACACAGCGCTAACCACAACACATACCCACCCCACTGTCCATCACCCAGCCACCCCATCTCTCCCACTCCCCTCCACTCCAGCAACTCTCAGTTTGTTTCCTGAGATTAAGAGTCTCTTATGGTTTGTCTCCCTCTCTGGTGTTGTCATGTTTCATTTTTTCCTCTCTTCCCCTATGATCTTCTGCCTTGTTTCTCAAATTCCACATATCAGTGAAACCATATAATTGTCTTTCTCTGATTGACGTATTTCACTTAGCATAATACCCTCTAGTTCCAATCACATAGTTGCAAATGGCAAGATTTCATTTTTTTTTTTGATGGCTGCATAATATTTCATTGTATATATACACCACATCTTCTTTATCCATTCATCTGTTGATGGACATCTAGGCTCTTTCCATAGTTTGGCTATTGTGGACACTGCTGCTCTAAACATTGGGGTGCATGTGCCCCTTTGGATCACTACATTGGTATCTTTGGGGTAAATACCCAGTAGTGCAATTGCTGGGTCACAGAGTAGCTCTATTTTCAAGTTTTTGAGGAACCTTCATACTGTTTTCCAGAGTGGCTGCACCAGTTTGCATTCCCACCAACAGTGTGGGAGGGTTCCCCTTTCTCCACATCCTCGCCAACATCTGTTGTTTCCTGACTTATGGTGTGAGGTGGTATCTCATTGTGGTTGTGATCAAGAGTCACATGCTCCAACAACCGAGCCAGTCAGGTGTCCCTAAAAATTATTTTTAAAAAGGCAAGAACTCAGTTTACTTTAACCTGTCTTCACAATAGCACAGTTATGGTTTTGTTAAAACACAACAACACTAAACACTTCCAATTAAGAAAATTAATGTTCACATACCGGTTTTTTTTTAGGATGAAAAAAATATATATCTTATTTTGTTATTTTATTTTTTTAAATATCTTATTTATTTATTTGAGGAAGAGAGAAAGGGAGAAGCAGATTCCCCGCTGAGCAGGAGCCTGATGTGGGGCTCAATCCCGGGACTCCAGAATCATGACCCAAGCTGAAGGCAGACACTTAACCGACTGAGCCACCGAGGCGCACCATTACACATATTTTAAAGATTTATTTATTTATTTATTTGAGGGGGAGAGGGGAAGAGGGAGAGAGAGTCTTTTTTTTTTTTTTTTTTTGAAGATTTTATTTATTTATTTGACAGAGAGACAGCAAGAGAAGGAACACAAGCAGGGGGAGTGGGAGAGGGAGAAGCAGGCTTCCCGCTGAGCAGGGAGCCCGATACGGGGCTCGATCCTAGGACCCTGGGACCATGACCTGAGCCGAAGGCAGACACTTAACGACTGAGCCACCCAGGCACCCCACGGGAGAGAGAGTCTTAAGGAGACTCCATGCTGAGCTGAGTGTGGAGCCTGATGCAGGGCTAGATCTCAAAGCCCTGAGATCACAACCTGAGCCGAAACCAAGAGTAGGACATTTAACCGACTGCACCATCCAGGCACCCCAGGATGAAAAAATATTTTTTATTTCTCAGGGACAACCGTTTTTCTCCAAGCAGCTATATTATTCATTAACTGTACTATACAAATCTAGTATCATATATAGTACCATACAGTAATATTTCATGTTCAATTTTTCATCTGTAACTTTCAAAAGTTAACTTCCATATACCCCCACATCTACCCCTTGAATCCTTAATTATAAATTCCTCGAGTGAGAGATAAGATGTATCATATTCTTTACTCCATTTTCCAGAGACTAGAATGTAAGAGGCACTCAAATGCTTGAATGAATGGATGAATGCCTAGCACAGTACCAAACAGAATCACTTGCAAATGGGAAGATAAACAAAAGCGCATAAACTTCCAGAGGAAGTCTAGTCTATTTGGCTTAGTCAATGATAATGTCACCAAATAGTCCACAGTGATATACAAAATATATTAATTACTGAACTTGAATGGAACAGGTTTTTTGTTTTTTTTTTAAATTTTACTTATTTATTTGAGAGAGAGAGTCGGGGGGAAGGGTGGGAGAGACAGAGGGAGAGGGAGAAGCAAACTCCCCACCGAGCAGGAAGCCTGACGTGGGGCTTGATTTCAGGACCCTGAGATCATGACTTGAGCTGACACTTAACCAACTGAGCCACCCAAGCATCCCTGGAACAGGTATTTTTGGGTGAGACTGGATGACACCAAAGAACAAGAAGTTTCTTTGAGCACTTTGGCAGCAACCACTTAGATGGAAATGTTCTAAGTAAAGACAATATTCTTTGTTCATTATTGAAGATCAAGAACTTTCCCTAGACTTTATTATTTTTTTTTTTAAGATTTTATTTATTTATTTATTTGAGAGAGAGAAACAGTATGAGAGGGGAGAGGGTCAGAGGGAGAAGCAGGCTCCCTGCTGAGCCGGGAGCCCAATGTGGGACTCGATCCCAGGACTCCGGGATCATGACCTGAGCCGAAGGCAGTCGCTTAACCAACTGAGCCACCCAGGTGCCCCTAGACTTTATATTTTATCTTTATGAACTACCATTTACTTATTTCAAAACTTGGGGAAAAAAATTTCAACCAGTCCAAGATCCTAGGAACAGTCTGTCTGGCATACTCCACACTCTGCATCCCCCACATCATGCATCTTTAGTCTTCACTCAAATGTTGCCTTTGGAGAAGTGCTTCTAGGAAATCCCCCATTTCCACTCAATTTCTTGTTAAATACTATCATGGAGAAGTGCAAGCTGCTTTAGTAACTCATCCTACTTCATTTTTATCTGTGTGATTATTTAATGTCTCTCGACATTAAATGAAAAATAAGGACTTAACCTCTAGCTTTCTGCACAATGCCTGGTCCACTGGAAGCGCCCATTAAGTGTCTGTTGAAGAATAGTTACAATTACACAAAGTAATTATAAGTAGCTGGAGAAACACAAGATCTTTCTTTGTAAGATACTTAAAAATACATATATCTGAAATCCAACTGCATATTACAATCAATGGCATGTCAGCTTAATTGGCAGTATGTTTTCTTTCTTAGTAGTATATACAATAACGATACATCTTTCAATTGATGGCATCAGATTCAATGAAGTTAAAGTACTTGGAAAAGCAATAATATTCTCTGATACTGCAGCCATGGGATCCTATACCTAACAAAGTACAAGTTTAGAATTTTGGCAATCAGGGCCAAAGGAGAAAATGACTTAGTAAATGACAGAGTTAGGACAGGGAAAGCACAACTCTTCTACAAGACTACTTAGGTAACGGGGGACAAAAATATTAAGGAGGCACACATGGTACCAAAAGCAAAACAGTTAACAACTCCTGGAGCTGAGGAGCAGTGGTAGTTAGGTTGTCGGGGCAGGTTAGACTGTATACAGGGTACCTATCAGAGTTTGAAATTTCCTCTCCTTTCAGTTACTAAAGCAGTGGTCAATGCTCTTCAGTACTCTATGTCCAAAATGAGGGTGGCAGATAGCCAGGTAGATGGGAAGGGTCTATGAGCTAAAAGACAATTAGTGGAGCACCTATGCCAAAAGATTCCACCACTCACTAAGCTGCTCCAAAGAAAATACTGAAAGGCCAGGAAAAGCTCCCTTCTTAGCGTTCAGGTAACCAGAATCTTGTATACCCCACCAGCTGATTCCACCTCAATTGACAACTATGTAGCAAACTAGAAACCTAAAGAACTTATTTTGTCAAAGGTCACCACCACGCTTTTCCATAACAATAATCATGTACCATAGTCCCACGCTACAGAAAATAGGGAAATGAACTGATACTAATATAATTAATCTTGGTGTATTTCTGTGCTACTTCCAGTGGCAGAACAATGGGGACCTCAAAAAGAGGTAAAAATGACATCTTATGTCCCATTATACTGTTTTTTTTTTTTTTTTAAGATTTTATTTATTTATTCATGAGAGACAGAGAGAGAGAGAAGCAGAGGAAGAAGCAGGCTCCCAAGGAGCAGGGAGCCTGATGTGGGACTCGATCCCAGGACCCTGGGATCATGACCTGAGCCGAAGGCAGACGCTTAACCATCTGAGACACCCAGGTGCCCTGTCCCATTATACTCTGTAAAACTATGCTCTACCCCCTAAAAAAATACATGTACTATTTTTAGTAAGTAGCATATGATTAAGTTTTGGTTCTCTGATGTTTTGAAATATATAAAAACTGTTAACCTAGAACTGTAAGTCCTTGAAATTTATTTATTTATTTATTTATTTTTAAAGATTTTATTTATTTGACAGAGAGAGACACAGTGAGAGGGGAGTGGGAGAGGGAGAAGCAGGGGGAGTAGGAGAGGGAGAAGCAGGCCTCCATGGAACAGGGAGCCAGATGCGGGGCTTGATCCCAGGGCTCTGGGATCATGACGTGAGCCAAAAGCAGAGGCCTAACCAACTGAGGCATCCAGACACCCCAAATCCTTGAAATTTAAAAGTAATACTCATAGACTTTACTCTTCAATCCCAAAGCATAGTCAGTTTCCATTTCACAAGTCCTCTAACACTAACCCAGGGAGTTCAAAATGGTGAATTTGTCCAGTTAAATCAGCCTTCCTACAGACTGACAATCTCTGATATAAAATGGATGATCAAAGTCAACTAAACTATTAAATTTTACTATGCTAGAAGACTGGCTACATATTTGCAAAGCTGCCTCATGTAATGATCAAGGCACAGAAAATACAATACACTAAAAAAAAAAAAAAAAAAAGCCCAAACCAAGTTATTCAAAATACCAACTGACAGAAAAAGATTTTTGTGTCTCTATGGAATAGTCCAACCTTCAAAACTAGACACTAGACAGTATTAACAAAAGTGTGAATAGGTACATCTGAAGAAATGTCTTTTCAAAATTACATTTTATGTAAGCTTAGAGATAGGAGCTCTTTGTCCACATTGAAATCACTTGAGATGCCATCTAATCAAGTATCTTCTACACAGTAATAGAAGCATTTATTAGTGTCTTGGGGGAAGATATTACAGAACCATCACAAGAAAAATGAACAGTTCCTGTTTTCCAATGATGAAATTCACACTCTAAAAGAATTTCCACTTCATCAGCAGCAGGAGTTGGGAAAAGGCCAGACAAAATTCAAGTCTATAGTTAGGCTGGGGAAAGGTTTGGGACCAATAAATATTACCTGTTTTATTTTTTATTTATTTTTAAAAAGATTTTATTTATTTGAGAGAGCGTGAGTGCATGAGAAAGGGGGAAGGGCAGAGGGGGAGGGAGAAGCAGACTCCCCACTGAGCAGGGAGCCTGACCCGGAACTTGATCCCAGGACTCTGGGATCATGACCTGAACCAAAGGCAAGCGCTTAACCGACTGAGCCACCCAGGCACCCATATTACCTGTTTTAAGAACATTTTATACTTCCTGATATTAAGAACAAAGCATAACTCTCATAGGCAGTTTTTAACATGGCAGATCTGACCAAGCAACCTGCAGGGAATGTTTAACCCATCTAATCATTACAGAGGTGTACTTGAGGATTCTGAGAGCATTTCTGAGATTAACAAAGAGGGGTAGCAAGCAGAGCAGCAGTTCTTTGGTATGACAATAGGAAGAGTATGAAAACATTATGAATCAAGTGAAAAAAAAAAAAGGACAGCTAGTCAGCCTCAAGTTTCTTTCTTTCTGTTTTTTAAGTTTTTACTTAAATTCTAGTTAGTTGGGGGCACCAGGGTGGCTCAGTTGGTTGGGCCTCAGACTCTTGACTCCAGCCCAGGTCATAATCTCAGGGTTGTTAAATCAAGCCCTGCGACAGGCTTTTCGCTCAGTGGGGAGTCTGCTGGAGGTTCTTTCCCTCTCTCCCTCCTCCCGCACTTGCTCTCTCTCTCTCTCTGTAAAATAAATAAATAAATAAATCTTAAAAAAAAAAAAAACCCTAGTTAGGGACACCTGGGTGGCTCAGTCGTTAAGCATCTGCCTTTGGCTCAGGTCATGATCCCAGGGTCCTGGGGTCGAGCCCTGCGTCGGGCTCCCTGCTCAGCGGGAAGCCTGCTTCACCCTCTCCCACTCCCCCCGCTTGTGTTCCCTCTCTCGCTGTGTCTCTCTCTGTCATATAAAAAAATCTTTAAAATAAAAAAAAAAACCCTAGTTAACATACAGTGTAATATTAGTTTCAGGTGCGGCCTCAAGTTTCTTAATACACAGGTGCTATCAAGACCATGAGTTAAGTGACAGTTTTGGTAGGAACAAGTCTGGTAGTATGAAATTCCTTCTCCCTGTAATTCAAATTTTATCCAACAATTTCCAAACAGGCAACCATGAAGAGAGCCACCTCCTTGATCTTTAGGCTTTTAAAGTCTTACAGAAAAAACTTAAAGAATATAAGGTGAAAAAACACAAAAGAGCCTAGTAATTACATTTTAATGCTACAAGAAATAGTTTAATTCCAATACCTATATAGCTTTTTAGAACTTAAATGCTAGTTATCTTTTATCTTTTTAATTCCTTTTCTTAGTCTCCCAGCACTAGGTTACACAAAGCAACTTGGGGGAGGGAGAGGATGGAGGAAATGGGGAGATGTTGGTTAGAGTACTTCCAGTTATAGTATGAACAAGATCTGGGGATCTAATGTACAGCAAGGTGATTATAGTTAGTAAAACTGTATTATATACTTAAAACTTCCTAAAAGAGTATACCTTAAATGTTCTTACCACAAGAAAGAAATGGTAATTATGTGACATGTGGGGATGGTTACCCAACACTATGGTGGTAATTATTTTGCAATATGTAAGTGTATCAAATCAACACTGTATACCTTAAACTTAGACAATGTTAATGTCTAAGTTTATCTATTTGTCTATTTCAATAAAGCTGAGAAAAAAAGAAAAAATAACTAAAGCAATTTAGGAAGTTATTCTGACAGGAAAAAAACAGGCCCCTATAAATAAATGACTATCTTTTTCCTCAAAACAATCACATTTTTAGGTTTTATTCCAACAAGCCTTTCCCTTCTCATCTATTCCTCCTCCCTTCCTTCCTCCTACTACTGATTGGCTAAACAAACCTTTTTTTTTTTTTTAAAGCTTTTATTTTATTTATTTGAGAGAGAGAGAGAGAGAGAGCACAGGCAGGGGGAGTGGCAGGCAGAGGCAGAGGGAGAAGCAGGCTCCCCGGCAGAGCAGGGGGAGCCTGATGTGGGACTCGATCCCAGGACCCTGGGTTCATGACCTGAGCCGAAGGCAGTGGCTTAACCAACTGAGCCACCCAGGCGCCCTGGCTTAACAAATCTTCAGAAAAACTTTTGAATTAACATTTGGGAAAATGTTAATTTAATATTACTCAACCATTAGAATTCTTTTTAATGAATCAAAAAAAATTCTACTAAATTAAATTTATAACACATGACCTTATCCAAGAAGTAAATACATTAAGACAACATTTACTATAATTTCTCCTGCAATAAATAATCTCCAGAGATGGCTATCGACAATCTCTCCATCCCTATAAGAACATACTATTCCTCTAATCAACAAATCATCTAGGGGCGCCTGGATGGCTCAGTTGGTTAAGCAACTGACTCTTGATTTCGGCTCAGGTCATGATCTCAGGATTGTGAGATGAAACCCTGCGTTGAGTACTGTGCTCAGTGGAAAGTCTGCTGGAGATTCTCTCTCTCCTTCTCCATCTGCCCCCCTCCCGTCTCCTGTTCTCTTAAAAAAAAAAAAAAAATCCATTTCCGTTCCCCTAGAATCCAGGCTGGCTGAGCATCCTGGTTGACCAAAAAAGTAGAGCAAATTATGACACTGTGTCAGTTTTAAGTCTAGTGTTTTAGAGGCCTGACAGCTTTTCTTCTTTTGCTCTGAGCCATCACATAGGAAGTCCAGGCCATCTTGCTGGAAAGACCCTTTGAGGGCTGGGAATGTACATTTCAGCTTACAGTGAGCATCAAGTTTCCAGACATGTGGGGGAGGTCTTCTTGAACCTTCTAACTTTGGTGACAGCTGAATACAACCACAGAAATTACCCTAGCTGACAATACATGAGCCAAAACTGCCTGATCAATCCAAAGAATCCTGAGAAATAGTAAGTCGTTGTTTTAAGGCACTAAACTTTGGAATCATTTATTACACAGCAAAGCTAACTGATAAATATCCCTATATAGTCTCTAAAGAGAGTAGGAATGAGGAAGGCATGGTCAAGGCCCCTGAGGCACTCCATGTAGGTAAAGGAGATGCATAAGCAGGGTATGTTAATAAAATATGGTAACTGTACTCATAAAAGTATTCACAAGATGCTACTCAAGCTCAGAGGAAGCCCAGGCTGGATCATCACAGAAATTTTCTGGAAGAGACATGTTTGAGCTGAGCTTTAAAGAAGAGTTAGTCAGCCAGACAGGGAGGAAGGAAACAATATGAGAAACACCAGAAAGGGGGAAAAGCAGGACGTTTGTGTGTGAGGAGTTGGGTGCATACATATGTGTGAATGCATATGTGACTCAATGTTATAAGCAATTTGGTGTTACCAGAAGACTGAGAAGCCAGAGATGCAGTTGGCAGGGGTAAAGAGGTTACGAAGAGCTTTGCTCATCATGCAAAGGAGCTCAAAGCTCTTGTATGAGATAAAGAGCCACTCTGGGGTTTTTAAGAAGGTTAGTAACAAGGTCACAGTAAGGTGATTGTGTTTTAGAAAGCTAGCTTTGGCAGCATGTGGAAAAAGTCTTTACAGGGAACTAGACTGAAAATCAAGAGACTAGAAATGGGGACAATAGATTAGTCCAGGTGAGAGACGATGGCTTGAATTAGGGCACTGAGAAAGGGATGAAGAGAAACAGAGACAAAAATTGGCAAGGCACAGTCACTAATTGGATACAGAGGACTCCATTGGTCAGCATCTAATCAGGAAAGCAGAACCCATGCCAGTGAGTTTCACAGAAGAAATTTAACATGGGGAACTATTTTTGAAGGTGTCAGAAAAATGAAAGGGCTAATAGGAAACAGTTGGAAACCCCGAGATTAGGAAGAGCAGGGCTACTATCCCTGAGACTGGAGGGACCAAAGAGGCAGGTCGTATCATCAGAACCCAGGGGCTGTGACTGCCTAGAGGGAGCTGGACCATGAAAGAGATGCAGTGATCTCAAGCAACAAGAGGGAAGGGAAGAAATGCCCTCCCCTGGTCTTCTTAATCCCACTGGCTAACCCTGACTAGGAGCTGGTTGGCAAGGGAGCTTGAGAAAGGTTGCTTGCCTTCTGCAGGAAGAGCAAAGTGGAGGAAGGTAAGAAAATAGATCTGAGCATAAAGAGCAAATGAGCAAGGCATGAGGATAAAGGAGAAAGAGTAGGTTGATTCCTCCTTGCTATCTGGCTTTGACAGAGGTGGGGTGGTAGTGTCAGAACCTGAGATTAGGAAACCAGGAAGATGGTGGGGGTGAGGGGGATAAGGGAAGGGATACAGAGAAGGACACAAATAATCTAACTTTTAAAAACTCCCTCACTGGGGCACCTGGGTGGCTCAGTTGGTTAAGATTAAGCGTCCGACTCTTGATTTTGGGGTCATGAGATGAAGCCCCATGTTGGGCTCCATGCTCAGCAGGGAGTCTGCTTGGGAATCTCTCTCTCTCTCCCTTTGCCCCTCCCCCATCCTCTCTCTCTCTAAAATAAATGTATCTTAAAAAAAAAAAAAATAGGACTCTGAATAATAGATCCTGCCAATTATTACCACAGCAATTTCTCAGCAAAACAATCACAAATTTCTTTTTTTTTTAAAGATTTTATTTATTTGTCAGAGAGAAAGAGAGAGCGCACACACAAGCAGGGGGAGCGGCAGGCAGAGGAAGAAGCAGGCTCTCTGCTGAGCAGGGAGCCCAATATGGGGCTCCATCCTAGGACCCTGGGATCATGATCTGAGCCGAAGGCAGCTGCTTAACGACTAAGTCACCCATGTGCCCCAAAATAGTCACAAATTTCTAATTCTGCTAAATACTAAAACAATAAAAAAACAAAACCAACCCACAACTGCCTTGTTACCAAAAGCTACTTGCTGAAAAGAAAAATTGTTAATATTTTAAAATATTGTTAAGGGTAGGAAGTTATGATAAAAGTAGTTTATTTCCAGTGATCCACTTCCACTTCCCTCCAGATTTGACATCCTAATAAATTATCCAGGGTCCTTTACAACACCAAACAATATTCTTGGTAGATATAAATATTCATCTAAAACCTCAAATGAAGTAAATAATAGGCTAGCCATCTTAGCTAAATATAGAAGACAGCCATTTTTAAATGTTATATATTGATCTAGAAGGAAATCATGAAATATTTTTAGAATACGGTAAATGTCCAATACTTTCATCTGCTACATGAAAATAATTAGATCTACAGGGTTTCTGTACTTTATGACTTTTGAAGTACCTGTTTAAGTTACAATTCCTAGAAATACAGATTTTGGTCTA
The DNA here is from genome assembly GCF_964656455.1 of Halichoerus grypus. NCBI lineage: Eukaryota > Metazoa > Chordata > Mammalia > Carnivora > Phocidae > Halichoerus > Halichoerus grypus. Next base: position 119,899,163 of record NC_135713.1, read on the forward strand.
ACAATACAGCATGTGTTTAGAAAGATAAGAACCACTGAAAGTATCTCAAACTTTCAGGCAAAATGACAGATTGAACATGTAACTTTTACTCTCTCCAAAATCCTATTAAAAGAGTCAACAAGAGTTTTAAAAAATTTTTAATTTCAGCATAGTAACCATACAGTGTTATATTCCTTTCAGGTGTATAATATAGAGATTCAACAATTCCATATATTACTCAGTGCTCATCAAGATAAGTGTACTCTTAATCCCCTTTTCCTATTTCAACCATTCCCTGACCCACCTCCCCTCTGGTCACCATCTATTTATTTTCTATATTTAAGGAGTCAACACCTTTTTTTAAAAAGCTTAAAGCCACTAGAGGACAAAGAATGGGAGAAGAGTCAATAGCAACAAAATTTTGGGAAAGTAAAAGGCAAGAGTGATGAATGTTGGGGGTAGAGACTACTTAAAATAAAATCTTAAAAAAAAAAGATGTTATAACTATATCATGCACATGATTTTTAAAGAGTTCTTATCTCAGGGTTTTTCAATCTGGGCAATATTGACATTTTGGGCTGGGTAATTCTTTGTTGTTGGAAGCTGTCCTATGTATTGTAGAATGTTTAACAGCTCCCTAGCCTCTACCTACTAGATGCCAGTAGCACCCAGTAGCCTCCCAGTTGTGAGAACCAAAAATGTCTACAAACAATGCCAAATGTCACTTAGTGGGCAAAATCACCCAGAGTTGAAAACCACTGACTTATCTTTTAGTAATGCATCTGAATTATTTACAGATATAATGATGTGATATTTGGGATTGACTTCAAAATAATCCAGTGAGGGTGGAAGAGTTAATTGAGAAATAACACAAAATGATGGGTGATGGGGTGCTTGGAAATTTATTAGACATCTACTTTGTGCATTTTTCTATAGTGTGTTATATTCATAATAAGGTAAATTTTATTTTTTTATTTTTATTCTTTTAAAGATTTTATTTATTTATTTGAGAGAGAGAGAGAGACAGCGAGAGAGAGAACACAAGCAGGGGGAGTGGAAGAGGGAGAAGCAGGCCTCCCACGGAGCAGGGAGCCCGATGCGGGGCTCGATCCCAGGACCCTGGGATCATGACCTGAGCCAAAGGCAGACGCTTAATGACTGAGCCACCCAGGCGCCCCAATAACTTAAATTTTAAAAGAAAGAAAGTTAATTAGAAACTCTTGTACCTTGTTAGTTGGGTGTCTAAAAACGTTGGAAAACAATTCCTCAGTATCTTACCAAAACGAAAAGGCGCACACTCTATAACCGAACAACTCTAATGACTATAAAAAGAAACCTTCATCTATGTACACCAATGTTGATGTTTCAGTGTCTGTAGCAGCAAAAACTTGGAAACAATGCCTATCACAGCGGAATAAATTTTAAAAAAATATATTGTTGGTACATTTGTATGCACTGAAAATGCATGTTATTTAAAATGTATACATTTCCGGGCACCTGGGTGACTCAGTTGGTTAAGCGACTGCCTTCGGCTCAGGTCATGATCCCGGAGTCCCGGGATCGAGTCCCGCATCGGGCTCCCTGCTCAGCGAGGAGCCTGCTTCTCCCTCTGACCCTCCCCCCTCTCATGTACTCTCTCTGTCTCTCATTCTCGCTCTCTCAAATAAATAAATCTTTAAAAAATAAAATGAAATAAAATAAAATAAAATGTATACATTTCCATAACATCTATATAAATTTTGACAACTAAACAGTTAATGTTATTTATGGATAAAAATCTTAAGAATAATAAAGATAAAACTTTAAAACTTAAAACTCGTAAGAGTGATGTCTAGATCATTTCCTCGACTCTGGACTCCTCCAGTGAATGCCTCTCCTCTCAAGCCACAGGCTAGAGGTTTGTTCTCTGGAAAGAATAAAACAGAACGCCTCAGGAATGAGAGACTATAAGCACAATCAAGGGGATGGATGATGTACAAAAAACAGGAAGGTTGAGTGAACATTTACATACAAACTTTGTTTCCAGTGGTTCTGAGAAAACTGGAAGCTGGGTCTGTACTGTCTAGGCAGGAGATTACAAGATCCTCAGGAAAATGTGACCAGCACAAGATAAAGAGCTTTACCATTCACTGATATTAATAGTTCATCCAGAGAAATAGCCCAGCCAGCAAACCGTAAACTGAACTCCACAGTTGCCAAACCTCACCTGTATATGCTCAGACTTTTTCATCAATTTTTTAGTACTCCGATCCTAATAAGTATAAATGACAATGAAGAAATCAGCCATCTGATCATTCATCTTCAACATGCAAGATAAACACCAAGGGGCGCCTGGGTGGCTCAGTCGTTAAGGGTCTGCCTTCGGCTCAGGTCATGATCCCAGGGTCCTGGGATCGAGCCCCGCATCGGGCTCCCTGCTCGGCGGGAAGCCTGCTTCTCCCTCTCCCACTCCCCCTGCTTGTGTTCCCTCTCTCGCTATCTCTCTCTCTCTCTCTGTCAAATAAATAAATAAAATCTTAAAAAAAAAAAAAAAGAATAGAAAGAAAGATAAACACCAAAACAATGTATAGAAAAAAGCAAAGGAAAACAAAGACCATGCAAGGAGAAAAAGTCAAAACAAAAGAAAAACTATCATGAATATCCTAAAAGGTAAGAGAAGTTATTGCTTCTATGAAAGAAGAGCAAAATCCTTAAAACATACTAAGAATGAGAAAGTCTTCTACGAAATAGATAAAAAACAAAGATGGAAAATAGAAAATATAGGAGGACTAATCCAAATACTCCCCCAACTTGATCTACAGATTCCATGTAATTTCTATCAACATTCCAAATGCCCCCCCCCCCTTTTTTTTTACAGAAATGACAAGGTGATCCTTAAATTCATACAGTAATGCAGGGGACCCAAAGACCAAAACAATCGTGGACAATAATAAATTTAGAAGACTCACACTTAAGGATTTTATTTATTTTTTTAAGATTTTATTTACTTATTTGACAGAGAGACACAGTGAGAGAGGGAACACAAGCAGGGGGAGTGGGAGAGGGAGAAGCAGGCTTCCCCCGGAGTAGGGAGCCCAATGCAGGGCTCAATCCCAGGACCCTAGGATCATGACCTGAGCCGAAGGCAGATGCTTAATGACTGAGCCACCTAGGCGCCCCAAGGATTTTAAAACAATACAAAACCATAGTATTCAAGACAGCATGACATAAGAACAGTCTCGCATAAGAATAGACATATTTATCAATGGAACAGAAAGTTCAGAAATAAACCCATACATCTATGGCCAACTGGTTTTTTACACAGTTGTCAAACTCACTTGGGGGAAAGAATAGTCTTTTCCACAAATGGTTCTGTGACAACTGGATATTCACATGCAAAAGATGAACCTAGACCCCTACTTCACATCATATACAAAAATTAACTAAAAATGGACCAGACACCACAATCTCACACCCATCAGGAAGGCTATTATTAAAAAAAACAAAAAACAAAACCCAAACAAACAAAAAAAAACAGAAAGTAACAAGTATTGGCTGGATGTACAGAAATTAGAACCCTTGTATTGGTGGGAGTGTAAAATGGTACAGTCACTGTGGAAGACAGTATGGCAGTTTCTCCGAAAATTAAAAATAGAATTACCATATGATCTAGCAATTCCAGTTCTAGGTATAAACCTACATAACTGAAAGCAGAGTCTTGAAGAGATATTTGTACACCCATGTTCCTAAGAACATTACTCAGAATAGCTAAAACATGTAAACAACCCAAGTGTCCATCACCAGATGAATGGATAGGTAAAATGTGGCATGGAGTATTACTTAACCTTAAGGAAGGATATTCTGATAACATGGATGAACTTTAAGAATACTGTGCTAAAGTGAAAGAAGAGAGTCACACAAAAGTAAATACTGTATGATTCCAATTATACAAGGAACCCAGTCAAAAACCATAGAGACAAAAAGTGGAAGGAAGGTTGCCAGGGGATGGAGAGAAAGAGGATAGGGAGTTATTGTTTAATGGGTATAGTTGCAGTTTTGAAAGGTGAAAAGAGTTCTAGAGATGGATGATGGTAACAGCTGTACAACAATATGAGTGTACTTAATACCACTGAAATGTCTATTTAAGAACGGCTAAGAGGGGGGCGCCTGGGTGGCTCAGTCGTTAAGCATCTGCCTTCAGCTCAGGTCATGGTCCCAGGGTCCTGGGATCAAGCGCCGCATCGGACTCTCCCCTCAGCGGGAGGCCTGCTTCTCCCTCTCCCACTCCCCCTGCTTATGTTCCCTCTCTCGCTATTTCTCTCTCTGTCAAATAAATAAATAAAATCTTTAAAAAAATTTTTTGAAAAAATAGATCAAAGATTTAAATGTAAGAGCTAAAACTATAAAACTCTTAAAAGGAAACATAAATGTAAATCTTTGTATCCTTGGATACAACTCCTTAGCTATGACACCAAGAGCACAAGCAACAAAAGAAAAATTAGATAAACTGGACCTCCATCAAAATTTAAAACTTCTGTATATCCATTAAGAAAGTGAAAAGGCAACCCACAAATGGGAGAAAAATTCTGCAAATCAATTATCTGATAATGGTTTAATATATAGAATATACAAAGAATTCTTATAGCTCAACAATAAAGACAATCCAATTTTAATATGGGCAAAGGATATACTTTTCTCCAAAGAGGATATATATATGGCCAATGAACACATGAAGAAATGCTCAGTATCATTCAGTAATTAAGAGAAATGCTAATCACGAAATAAGTCAAACAGAGAAAGACATGTATCATATGACCTCACTGATATGAGGAATTCTTAATCTCAGGAAACAAACTGAGGGTTGCTGGAGTGGGGGGTGGGGTGGGAGGGATGGGGTGACTGGGTGATGGAGACTGGGGAGGGTATATGTTCTGGCAAGCGCTGTGAATTGTGCAAGACTGTTGAATCTCAGCTCCGTACCTCTGAAACAAATAATGCAATATATGTTAAGAAAGAAAAAAAGAAGAAGAAGAATGTAGCAGGAGGGGAAGAATGAAGGGGGGGAAATCGGAGGGGGAGAAGAACCATGAGAGATGATGGACTCTGAAAAACAAACTGAGGGTTCTAGAGGGGAGGGGGGTGGGAGGATGGGTTAGCCTGGTGATGGGTATTGAAGAGGGCACGTTCTGCATGGAGCACTGGGTGTTATGCACAAACAATGAATCATGGAACACTATATATAAAACTAATGATGTAATGTATGGGGATTAACATAACAATAAAAAATTAAAAAAAAAAAGAGAAATGCTAATCATAACCACTATATCACCTGATACCTACTAGGAAAGCTATAATCAAAATAATAAAGTAACAAGTGTTGATGATGATGTATAGAAACTAGAAACCTCATACACTGTTTATTCCTCAAAAAGTTAAACACAGCGGGAGGCGGGGCGCCTGGGTGGCACAGTGGGTTGAGCTTCTGACTCCTGGTTTCGGCTCAGGTCATGATCTCAGGGTTGTGAGATCGAGCCCTGTGAAGGTTTCCACACTCACTGGGGAGTCTGCTTAAGGATTCTCTCTCTCCCTCTCCCTCTGCCCCTCACACTACTCACATGTGCACAAGAGCACACGCTCTCTCTCTCTCAAATAAATCCCCCCCCCAAAAAACCAACAAAAAAACCAAAATGTTAAACACAGAATTACCACTTGATCCAGCAATTCCACTCCTAAGTATATATCCAAGAAGAATGGAAGTATATGTTCAGACAAAAATTGAAAGTATCTGAAAAATACTGTTCGTAGCAGCATCATTCTTAACAGTTAAAAAAAAACCAAAAAACAGAAAAAAGGAAACAACCCAAATGCCCATCATCTGATAAATGGAAAAAAGAAAATGTGGTATACCTATACAAAAGAATATTATTCAGTCATAAAAAGGAATTAAGGGGACGCCTGCGTGGCTCAGTTGGTTAAGTGTCTGACTCTTTATTTCAGCTCAGGTCAGGATCTCAGGGTTGTGAGATCGAGCCCAGCATCCACCTCCAGCTCTCCTGTGGAACCTGCTTAAGATTCTCTTTCTCCCTCACCCTCTCCCTCTGCTCCTCCCTTCCCCCCTACCCTCACACACCCACATTCTCTCTCTCTCTCTTAAAAAAAGAATTAAGTACTGATACATACTGTAACTTGGACATAGTTTCTATAAACTGTAACTTGGATACAGCCGGACACAAAAGGTCACATACTGTATGATTCCATTTATATAAAATGTCCAGAATAGGGAAATCCATGTGAGTAGAAAGGGTGTGGAGGGAGCAGGGGGAGAGCAGTCCAGGAAGTCCAACATCCAGTAAGTTTTAAAAAAGGAAGAAGAGGGGCGCCTGGGTGGCTCAGTTGGTTAAGCATCTGCCTTTGGCTTAGGTCATGATCCCAGGGTCCTGGGATAAAGCCCCACATCGGGCTCCCTGCTCAGCGGGGAGCCTGCTTCTCCTTCTCCCTCTGCCTTCCCCCCCCAACCCCCACTTGTGCTCTCTGGCTCTATCTCTCTGTCAAATAAATAAATAAAATCTTAAAAAAAAAAAAAAAAGGAAGAGGGGTGCCTAAGTGGTGTAGTGGGTTAAGCCTCCGACTCTTGGTTTCGGCTCAGGTCACGATCTCAGGGTCATGAGATCTAGCCCCATGTAGGGCTCCCCACTCAGTGTGGAGTCTGCTTAAGATGGTCTCTCCTTCTCCCTCTGCCCTACCCCAAATACATAAATAAATCTTGTAAAATAAATCTCAAAAAGACCAACCGAATTTTGAGCAAAACAAATGAAAACTGACCTACACCACCACTTATGAAATTTCCCACATGTGGGACAAAGAAAAACTATAAGCTTCCAGAAAGGAAACTGGCCACATATATAGGATCAGGAATCAGAATAGTTTTGGACTTAACAGCAATACTGGAAGCTAAGAGACAATGAAAATACTGACTGTAAAAGTAAAAACAGTGCCACAGTAGTGGCCTTACCCCAGACTCCAAGATTACAGGTCAGGTCATGTCTACAGTCCAGCCTAAGAAACTAACAGCTCCTTTCCAAACACCAATAAACACTGCTGGTTTCAAGTTGTTCCTCAAAGTCTGAACAATTTTTCTTAACCTTATATTAATGCTGCATGTGACCTCATTCAATTTAATTTCCACATCAAGTTGTAGATTCAACAAAAGAGGAACTAAAATAAGACACGTATACTAAAAAATAAATGACTGCATAAGCATGTTTTGGGATTGCCACTATAAATTAAACAGATTTTATTTATTCAAGATTTGTCCTAGTGACGAAAATAAAGAGTATAACTATTTCTGTTTTGAGAAAGAATTCTAATTTTTGTTTTAAACCAATTTAATCAGTATTTTAAACATTTGGAAAATGGTTTCAAATCACCCTTGAAGTAGATATACTAAATATCATGGTAATTCACACTTTTAAAAAGAGCTCACAAATATGTATGATATACTGCTGGTAAGCTCAATAATTTCAAAGTGGATTTTACTATTTATAGTCAACAAAACTGAAGCACAATGCTTAAAGATACAAATAATCTGGGGCGCAAGGGTGGCTCAGTTGGTTAAGTGTCTGTCTTTGGCTCAGGTCATGATCTCAGGGTCCTGGGATCGAGCCCCACATCGGGCTCTCTGCTCAGCGGGGAGTCTGCTTCTCCGTCTCACTCTCCTTCTGTGTGTGTTCTCTCTCTCAAATAAATAAATAAAATCTTTAAAAAAAGACACAAATAATCTGGTCTACTACTGAACTGGCCTACTACTAAACTCAGTGATGATATATTGAAGTAGGGGTGGTTCCACAAGCAATTCCCCATCACCTACAATAACCACCCTTATCAAAACATAAATAATATTTCTAAATATGCAAAGATGCTAAGCTCATAAATTAAAAAGAGAAGCTATCGGGGCACCTGGCTGTCTCAGTCCATGGAGTGTGCAACTCTTGATCTCAGGGTTGTGAGTGTAAGCCCCAAGATGGGCAGAGTTTACTTAAAAAAATATATATACATATACATATATATATATATATATATATATATATATATTTTTTTTTTTTAAGATTTTATTTATTTGAAAGAGAGAGCGAGCACAAGCAGGCGGAGGGGTAGAGGGAGAGGAAGGAGCAGACTCCCTGATGAACAGGGAGCCTGATGTGGGGCTCGTCCCAGGACCCTGAGATCATGACCTGAGCCGAAGGCAGATGCTTAACTGACTGAGCCACCCAGGTGCCCAATAAAAAAAATATTAAAAAAAGAGAGAAGTTATTGCTTTAACGCTAGATTCTAGTTTTAAATAAACTTTAACACTAGAGCTAAATTAGATAGTTCTTCTGAATGTTAAATTGGATAGCAAGTACATAGGTGTCGATCATAAGAGTGTCTAAAATCTTTTATACTTTTGCATAAAGTATTTCATAATAAAAGATAAGTTTCAGGACTTTACAGTTGTTTCCAAATATTTCTAAGAATAGAGATTAGTGTATTTATACAGGATACCAGAGTTATCAAAATTAGCTCAGAATAACACTAAATTAAAATTATGGTCTTGGTTTACTCCAAGAATAGCTGTAGAAAAGGCCACCCCACAATACCTTGCGCTCTCCCTTTCCAACCGGGGCCTGGCAGAATGGCTCCCGTAAAGAAGGGTGGCAAGAAGGGCCATTCTGCCACCAATAAGGTAGTGACCTGAGAATATACCATCAACATTCACAAGCGCATCAATGGAGTGGGTTTCAAAAAGCAAGCCCCTTGGGCATGTAGAGAGATCCGGAAACTGGCCATGATGGAGATGGGAACTCCAGATGTGCACCTTGATACCAGGCTCAACAAAGCTATCTGGGCCAAAGGAATAAGGAATGTTCAATACCGTATCTGTGTGCAGTTGTCCAGAAAACACAGGAGGATGAAGATTCGCCAAACAAGCTCTATACATTGGTTCCCTATGTACCTGTCACCACTTTCAAAAATCTACAAACAGTTAATGTGGATGAGAACTAATGGCTGATTATCAAATAAGGGTATAAAACTGAAGCAAAAAGGAGGGAAGGAGGGAGGGAAAGAAGGAAGGAAGGAAGGAAGGGCCATATTCCCTAACTAGAAAAAGTGCTATGTGGTTACAATTACTGGGTTGAACTTCCTGTATCTATTTTAAGTAATGTTCTACATGACTGGCACTATTACTTTAAATAGTTTTTATCTAAATATTTATGCCAAATAAGAAGCCCTTTATTTTATTATTATTATTTTTTAATTCTGCGAGCATCTACAAGGGGATGGGCATGACCCAGTGCAGGATGTACAAGTCAGGACAATTAAGGGCATCCCCAGGGAAGGGAGAGCAAGAATGGTATCTATGCAGGGGCACTATAGCGGTGGGAGGTTGATTATATACTGGGAAACTGATCAAATGAGTAAATATATAAAGAATAACAGAAGCCAGGTTTCTCACTGTCAGAAAAGAATTAGGAATATCAAAAGGGGGGTGCCCAGATGGCTCAGTCTGTTTAGCGTCTGATTCTTGATTTCAGCTCACATCATGATCTTAGGGTTGTGGGATCGAGCCCACATCAGGCCTCACAGTGGGGATTCCGCTTGACATCCTCTCTCTCCCTCTGCCCCTCCCCACCCCAAATAAATCTTAAAAAAAAAAAAGGAATACTGAAAGGAAGAAATATAGGGTGAACCCTACGATATTAGATGGGAATTAGAAGTACCAGTGTGAACTAATGGGTTTTTTTATATATAAAGAGAAAAGTAAATATACATGGAAATGTGTATACTGTTATGTATGTATCTGTATATACATACACATATTCCCTAACTACATCCACTGATTACACTGAGAAACCCTGAAAGCAGTGAGATTCCAAGAGCAATGAGCACACCTAGCATCCAGATCTTGATTTCTAAATACCATTTTCCAGTAAACAGAACTAGGAATCCTTGGAAAAATAGATAATTACAAGGCTAGAGCAGGGTAAAAAGAAAAAGCCAGAGATATCTTGTGGTACCAAAACAAAGTACTCAAAGAATGATGAGGAAAAAAAAAAAAAAAAGAAAGAAAACTTGAGCATTAAAATAAATAATAAATTATTATAATCTACCTGAATAACATAAGAAATCATGAGTCCATACAAATCTACATTTAAAAATGAGTAAGTTAAAACTTTTGCATAACGGTGTGGTACCCAGAGTCCAAAATAGCTCCCCATGATCCTTGACTCCTCGTACTCATACCCTTTAGTCATCTCTCCCACTTTGTACCAGGAGTGGTCTCTGAAACCAACAGAATATGGCAAAAGTGATAGTATGCCACTTCTGAGATTAGGTTATAAAAGATACTGTGGTTGCTCATTCTTGCACTCTCTCTAAAGGAAGCCATGTCTTAAGCATACTCAGGCAGCTCTATGGAAAGACCCATGTGGGAAGGAAATGAATCCCTTAGTCCAATAACCCACAAGGAACTGAGATCTGCCAACAACCATGGAAGTGAGCTTAGAGGGGATCCTCCAGCCTTCAGAGAACTGCAGCCTCAGGCAACAGCTTGGCTGCAACCTCAAAAATGACCCTGGGCCAGAATCATCTAGCTATAAGCCATTCTCAGATTTCTGATCTTCAGAAACTGTGTGATAGTAAATGTTTAAGTTTTGGGGTACTTTCTTCTATAGCAATATATAAATAATACAAGTAGGATAAGTACATATTTTCAAAGTACCACCCAACAAATTACTTATTCATTACAAAGAGAAAAAGAATTAACTCTATAGTAGAGAACCCTGGTAGACACTACCTTAATCAAGTGATGGAAGTGAAAATTCTCAGTAATGGGTCAAATTGAAATTGCATACCACTTGACAGGATGCAACAAAAAGAATCCAACCAAAATCACACACCACTTGATAGGATGGAAAGAGAGCGACACAACATCGCTTCTGTCACATTCCTGCCAAAGACCCATGACCTAAATCTGATCATAAGGAAAAAAACCCAAACTGAGGGACACTGCAAAACAACTGGACTCTAATGTTTGAAAAGTGTCAAAGTCATGAAGCCAAGAAAAGACTAAGGAATTAAAAGAGACCACAGATAGATAACAAAATGGAACAAGTAACTCTGGATTGGATCCCTTCCTATAAAACAACTGGCAAACTCGAATGGGGTCTAAGGACTATATGGCAATAAGATCTAAATGGAAATTTCCTAATTTTGAACGCTATATTGTGATTATGTTGCAGAATGTCCTTGTTTCTAAGAAATATACGTTGAAGTATTTGGGTCGATGAGACGTCATGTTAACAACTAATATTAAAAACTACCTTTTATATAGTCCATATTTCCTTTCTACTCATCCCCCACAGGTTTGCAGGGTGACACTATCCTCATTCTATAGACAAGGAAGCTAGCACATGACTCAATAGGCATGTTACTCCAAAATCCTATTTTTTTTCTACCATATCACTTGCTGTCAGCATTCACTGAATGTTGCTGACAAAAACTGAATGCCTACTATGCATCAGATACTGGGAATATAATGAGTAAGACAAGGACTTTGCCCAGGAGAGCTCAGTCCAGAGAAGGAGAATAATCAATCATGTCTACGTACTAAGAAATAGTTCTATAGTGGAACTCTACTGCCTGCATGCCTGGGGCATGCTACACAGAAAAGCCATTTCTGTTAGGTCTCCAAGGATGAATAAAGAATTCAGAGGAGGGGGTGGGGTGAGAAGACATTCTTTGTATAAGGAAAAGCACAAAGACTACAGGAAAATGATTCTGAAAAGGATCAATTAGAACTGTTTGAATTACAGCAGTATTTCTCATGAAACACTAATATGTATTACAGGAATAAAGGTAGCAATATTTTTTGTCCTAAATTTTATCCACTTTTAATACATGTTTTTAAGAAATACTACATATTTCTACAGATTTAAGGCAATAATTTGCCTCAAGACACTAGAACACAAAACAAACGATGTCCATCTGTGTTGCGATGCACAAACTGCATTTAATCATGGGTATTATCGTCTATTTGACTCCACTAATCTATCTAGTTTCTTGTCCTAATTCAATATATATTTGAGATTTAATCAAAGCTTACTATATACTAAGTATTCCTACTATACTAACCCATTCCTCATATAGTTATAACTAGAATATCAAAGTTCTTTTTTAAAGATTTTATTTATTCCAGAGAGAGAACACAAAAGGGAGGGGGTACGACAGAGGGGGAAGTAGAGAGACACTTAGGCAGACTCTGCTCTGAGCACAGAGCCCGATGGAGGGCTTGATCCCACCACCACTGAGATCATGACCTGAGCCAAGAGTTGGATGCTTAACCGACTGCACCACCCAGGTGCCCCTAAAAAAAAAATGGAAATTATTTTATTTTATTTATTTGTCAGAAAGAAGAGAACAAGCAGGGGGAGCAGCAGGCAGAGGCAGAAGCAGTTCGCTCCCCCCGAGCAAGGAGCCCGATACGGGACTCGATTCCAGGACCCTGGGTTCATGACCTGAGCCGAAGGCAGATGCTTAACGACTGAGCCACCCAGGCGTCCCTAAAATATGGAAGTTTAAAATGAAAAAGTCCTTCGAGGGTGCCTGGGTGGCTCAGTTGGTTAAGCGTCTGCCTTCAGCTCAGGTCATGATCCTGGGAAACCAGGGATCGAGCCCTGAGTCAGGCTCCCTGCTTGGCAGGGAGCCTGCTTCTCCCTCTCCCTCTGCCATCCCCCCAAACCACCCCCCACTTGTGCTCTCTGGCTCTATCTCTCTGTCAAATAAATAAAATCTTAAAAAAAAGAAGTTCTTTATTAAAAAAAGAAAAAGTCTTTAGATTCGTAAGCCTCCCAAATAAAATTACTATTATTATTATTTTTTTTAAAGATTTTATTTATTTATTTGAGAGAGAGAGAATGAGAGAGACAGCAAATGAGAGGGGGGAGGGTCAGAGGGACAAGCAGACTCCCTGCCGAGCAGGGAGCCCGATGCGGGACTCGATCCAGGGACTCCAGGATCATGACCTGAGCCGAAGGCAGTCGCTTAACCAACTGAGCCACTCAGGCGCCCTCCCCAAATAAAATTATTTTGAAATAAACATGAGCAAAGCATATCTTTTTTAATTAGGTGACCCATCTACATCTACCCATGAGACAATTAATATTGATAATAGCCTAACTGCACAAATACTGCCAAATGTATATTTGTATTCTTTTGCTACGGTGCACCTGTTTGAAACAAATTTTCATATTATACTGTAATGAAAACAATATACAATAACGCATTTAATGCAGCCCTTGATGAAGATCTCTTTTATCATTTAAGAAAATTACCATTTTTATGGGGCGCCTGCGTGGCTCAGTCGTTAAGCGTCTGCCTTCAGCTCAGGTCATGATCCCAGGGTCCTGGGATCGAGCCCCACATCGGGCTCCCTGCTCAGCGGGGAGCCTGCTTCTCCCTCTCGCACTCCCCCCTGCTTGTGTTCCCTCTCTCGCTTTGTCTCTCTCTGTCAAATAAATAAAATCCTTAAAAAAAAAAATACCATTTTTAGTTTGCTCCTTCACAACAAAATGACAATGATGTTTCATTTTAATATATTTTTTTAATTTACCAAATTTTGTGCTTCTGATATTATATTTTGATTACATATTTTAATTAATTTACCCAGGACCTGTCAATCTTAATCCAAGTGTACACTGTTTCACAAACTCTTATTTGTATCCATCAACAGTATTAGTTTGAAAAGCATTCTAATAAAGTTGGGAAACACTACATATGAAGGAGACAGCAGTTTATCTTCAGAAGCTAAGGGAAATGAATGATAACAACGTGACTGTTATAAAAATTAAATAAAAACTGAGGTGTCCACTGAATCTGGCAATTAAGTAATTGCCTTACTAAGCGGTCCCAGAACAGTGAATAGACTACTTTTTTTTTTTTTAAGATTTTATTTATTTATTTGACAGAGAGAGACACAGCGAGAGAGGGTACACAAGCAGGGGGAGTGGGAGAGGGAGAAGCAGGCTTCCCGCTGAGCAGGGAGCCCGATGCAGGGCTCGATCCCAGGACCCTGGGATCATGACCTGAGCTGAAGGCAGACGCTTAACGACTGAGCCACCCAGGCGCCCCTGAATAGACTATTCTTTTAAGAATTTTGGCACTGAAATGCCAGAGATGGGAGGGATAAAGAGGAAGGAATCAGCTATAGCGGACTAGGGAAGTTAAAAAGTTTTTTGTTGTTGGTTTTTTTTTTTTTAGGATGCGGTAATCTTGAATAAGCTTGGATGCGGAGGGGACTTAAAAGAGACTGGAACTAGGAGAGCGGAGAAAAATACTCAAGAGCAAGGACCTGGCAGGAAGAATAGGAAAGCATAAGTTAGCTTGACAAAGGGAAAAGTATAGCTTCTGCAGAGACAAGAAGGAAGAAGAGTGATGACTAAGGTAAATTTGGAGTAATGGCTGGCTAGAGTCAAGACTGCATAAATCTGAATCTTGGCTCTTCTTACCATATCATATAATCATAGGCAAATTCATTTACTTCTCCAAGTGTCTGTTTTCCCATCTAACCTGGGGAGAACAGAATTCTCACAGGGTTGTTCAGAAGATTCAGTAATTCTGAAACTGAGTGAGTACTATAAAGATGGTAGCTGTAGAGTTTAGTTTTTGTTCTTAAAGGCCTCAAAGGAAATCTGAAAGAATTCACATAGAAGATTTCTATTTTCTCTGTAGAATAGGTAACTGGGTCACCAACTCACATTAAAACAGAGTGTTTAAGGACATAAGACAGTGATTCTCGGGGCACCTGGGTGGCTCAGTCATTAAGCATCTGCCTTCAGCTCAGGTCATGATCCCAGGGTCCTGGGATCGAGCCCCACATCGGGCTCCCTGCTCCTCAGGAGGCCTGCTTCTCCCTCTCCCACTCTCCCTGCTTGAGTTCCCTCTCACTGTGTCTCTCTCTGTCAAATAATTAAATAAAATCTTTAAAAAAAAAAAAGAAGAAGAGTGATTCTAAATCTTGCAGAGATTAAAAAACCCATTTAACTCTGATGGAAGATATATGGAGGACAGAACATCCAAACTTTGTATGGTTTTAAGGGAGTTCATACACACCTCTTCATTAATAAGAGATGTTGAGGAAAAGATCTTCTGGTTCCAAGGCACAGTTTGAATACCCAGTTGTCTGAACAAAAGAAAAAGACTGCATCCTTGGATTTACGTATCTAACAGCTACATAAAGGTACATTGTCTGCCAGAAAAGACACTGGACATAGTCAAGAAACCCAGGTTCTTGATCCAGCCCTAGAAAGTCACATGGCCTTTTCAGACAGTAGCTCTGAGATGTGTTGCAGTTCTAATATTTTATGATTCTATTAATTGAACTCTCACTTGACTCTGAGACAGAAGAACAAATGGTACTTTATTTTCCTATGTCACAGTTAAATATGATTTTGAAGGTTAGCCTGGGAATCTAACCACCAAAACTTTATTTCTACAGAAAAAACAAGTATGCTCCTGCATTTCTGGGATGAGGCTGCAGAGGTTTCTGGCAGCATCAGGCATGAGTCAGGTATTCCTATCCTGGGAACTGCCTAGGATATTTTAGCAGCCCTCTCTCTGGCTTAAAATATCCAGAATTGGACTTTGTCAAAACTTCCTCCTTTCAGTCAGCAGTACAGTATACACACTGAGAGTTTAAAGCAAACCTAGATTAACAGTTATCCTTCAATGGATGGCTGTAAATAGCAACCTGGAAGAGCCAAAGAAAGTTTCTCAATCCAATGAACTTAGGTAAAGCAAAGAATCATTTCTTAATGGAAAAAAAAAAAAATCTTTCCAGAGATTCTAAGAACCTTATCTTTTGGAGTAAGAAGGTATATCTGCCTTCTAAGATAGATCTAATTCAAACAGCCATTTTCAGTCAACCATTTATTAAAGTTCACAGTACTCTACAGAACAGTTTGATAATTTGTTTTGCCATTTTTACAGGAATTCACTTTATCATTACATCTGATAACACTTACAGTACAGTATTTTAAAATAATACTTTTTTTTTTTTTTAAGATTTTATTTATTTGAGAGAGAAAGTGAGAGCAAGTGAGCACGAGCGGGGTGAGGGGCAGAGGGAGAAGCAGACTCCATGCTGAGCAGGGAGCCCGACGCGGGACTCGATCCCAGGACACCGGGATCATGACCTGAGCCGAAGGCAGCCGCTTAACCGACTGAGCCACCCAGGTGCCCTTAAAATAATACTTTTAAAAAAGATTTTATTTATTTGAGAGAGCGAGCATGAGCGGGGGAAGGGCAGAGGGAGAGGGACAAGGAGACTCCCTGCTGGGTTCAATCCCAGGACCCAGGGATCATGACCTGAGCTAAAAAGACATTTAACCAGCTGAGCCACCATGCACTCCTAAAATAATTATTTTTTATATTTAGTACTATTACAGTGTTACAATGGTAAGAATCATCCTTTTGTAACCTCCTAATCTTAAAACATTTTGAAAGTATGTAGTATATAGAAAGATGAGTCACAACATGAAACAGAGCATAATGAAGAGTAAGATACAAACTTTTACTATGGGATCAATGCATCTACTAAATTGGCTTTCCCTATGACCTCACACATAACCAAGTAAAACCTCAGTAAGGAAGTTAACAGTTTACAAAAAAACTACTTAATCTTACCCATCTACATAAAGCAATAAACTTTTGAAACTTTAAAAAAGATACCAAGTATGGTTTAAATGATTTAATCCTTAAACTCCTTTTTTTTTTAATCCTTATACTCTTGATTGCTTACTGAACCTCCATCTTTTAATTTTAATTCACAAATTAAACTGGTGCCTACCAACCTACCAGAAATGTGTTATTGTTTTTAATTTGAATTGGTTGCCAAAAATCTGGATTTGTGGGTTTCCTTTTAAAGGGGGAAATAGGGAAGATCTGGGAACACTGGGCCCACAGATCCTGGTAATAGCAACACTTGGAGAGAGTAGAGTAGCAGCTGCCCTCTTCTGATAGCGTATGTAATTTCTAGTTCTGCCCAATTCTCTTTGCTCACTTTGGTTACCTGCTTGGCCTTTAGAGCTATTAGAGTTTGAAATCTTTATTCTACTGAGGTGTTGGGGATTTTCCCCCCCTTGGGGGGGTATCTTTTGAGGGGTCTTAGAAGAAGCTAGATATAAGAATCTTTATCACAGAAACAGAATAAATCAAGTGACTATCCCGGCATTAAAGCCATATATATCAAATGTTAATTATACATAACAGGATACCACTAAAATATACAAGGCACTATTACTGTTAAGAAAATAGCTTTTAGTATCCTAACTTTGGTCTGTCTTCAACTCCTCAATGAAGCAAGACATTCAGTCTTTTACCCTTCCACAGAATAAAGAAATTAACCCTGTTTCAATATTATGGCACTCTAAGAGCACCCCAAAGCCTCCTGCATCTGTATAACAAAAGAAGAAAAACAGGAAGTAAAAAAAGGTCTCTGATCAGTCAAAGAGACCACACAGTTCACAGAACACATGAAGCCCTCGTCACTCAGAGCCTACTGGATCTTATTTTAGACATAATTTTAATAAGCTCCGTGATCTGGTTTCCCAGCCCACAACAGATGAGATGCAGCCAACTGGAAAAGGGCTGGGGGTGGTGCTGCAAGAGGCAGACACTCAAAGCATCAAAATCAAAGCTGAAGACCTATAAAGTCAGCAGAAAACCTCAAAACACAGCAGGCTAGGACCATTTGGTGTAGATACAAACAAGCCCAGAGGTCCCAATCCCTGCACAGAACTATACTGGATATTCATAATGACCTTCTCTGGTACACTCTGTTAAAGCATAGGTCAGGAGACTTTAAAGTGTGTATCAAAATAAAGTCCATCAAAAGCTTCTGCCAAAAAGACAATGCATTTAAAGGACTGTCAAATTCACAGAACACTATTTCCCTGTCAAAGAAACAAGATATTGAATTCCTAAAAATGCCACATGTCAAATTTATTTGTTCTCAGCAAAATTTTATTAGAACCAAGATGCAGCAGTTCATGAATCTAAAGTTAACCGAGTATTTAAGTAGAACCATTTTTTCAGACACTGATAACTGGGAAGGTTCAAGACCAACATCAATTATATAAGCCAACTAAGTTTTTTTGGGGATTCCATTGTAGATACATTACTAGGGCAAAGAAGATAGGAAGGACTAGTCTTATCCATACCTAGGTAAGTCTGCATTCAACTTAAAATTGGTATTACACAAAAAATTGGGGGAAAAAATATCCATTTTGTTTTCACAATCTTACTGACAAGTATACTAAAAATAAATTTTATTTTTCTAATCCCTGGCAGTCTCAGAAGTTGAGCCATACTTTGCGGAGGGCTCTAGGTTATAAACCAGGGGGGAAAAGGCTAACACTGAGTTTTAAAAGTTCAAAGTATCATTGCCTAAACTTGATTTTCCCTATTAAAATCTTTATAAGAAGATATTTTAGAGAAGGTCTACAGAATATGTAGTAACTCAAAAGAAACCACATTACTGGAGCAAGTATATTAGAAGATTAAAATACCTGTTTTGAGTTACCTTCTTCTCCGAAAAAATGTAACACATATCAATTAATGTAGAGATTAAAGGGTATACTTCTTGATC
The DNA here is from genome assembly GCF_964656455.1 of Halichoerus grypus. Lineage (NCBI taxonomy): Eukaryota > Metazoa > Chordata > Mammalia > Carnivora > Phocidae > Halichoerus > Halichoerus grypus. The sequence continues at coordinate 119,917,803 of NC_135713.1, forward strand.
TGTACTTACTCTTTTTCAGGTTTTAAAATAAGAACATGGGGAGAGGGGGAGTAAAAAAAAAAAGCACAGTCTTCTACAGTTATAATCTCAAATTGATAACTTCCCAATTAGCCTGTATAAGAACTGAGTTAACTACTAAAAGTCTTAAAAATCCATATATATTTTTATTTGGATGATGATTCCTCACTGTGCTCCTGCCCCTTAAATAGTTAAGAAATCTTAGGTGAAGTTTCAAGCTCCTTTTAACAAATAACCTGCTTCATTTTAATACAAGATTTACTCTGTCTGAAGTCTGCCCTTTTTCATTTGTTAGAAATCAAGTAAGTCCAAACAAGTTGGTAAGGATCTAACCTAATTTACAGTAACCACTGGGATTAATTCCACATTAAAGGTCTCTGATCATGAGTGAAATGAAGATCGACTGCCAACTGAGGTGTTTTAATTGTCCCACAGTCCGCATTTTCCCTGAGTTTAGGGCAAGGTGAGTATTAGTTCTCTTCCCCTTGCATCTCCATCCCATTCCTCCCTATGGATAACCCCAGAATCTACTCGTAAGTGGCTAGAGATTTAATAGAGCTTCTCCAAGTAGTCAAGTAAAACACCAAACAAAAATCACCAGTAGTACTTCCCCACCTTTAAAAAAAGACATGATAGTAAGAGGCACCAGGAGTGTTACAATATTGGGGGGGACCCTAAATTTTAAGCCAAGCCCATAATATAGAAGCAGTATAAGGAAAACCTTCATACAACTAAATAACCCTTCATCTTAAAGGGCAAAGACATCCTTTCAAATGGAAAAATCGAGCAGAATTCCTTCTGAATTAAAACGATCTCCCTGACCATATCACGTAATTTAAGCGTTAAAATCCACTGTATGAAGAGACTGTAAAAGGAAACTTTGTGTAATTCCTTCAGTGGTTTTCAACGTTCAGGTTTCTACCTCTACCCTTGAAAATTTAACAGCTTTTCTATTAGATCCATTTGTAAAAGTGTAGTTTCTGACTACATTTGGCAACCTCAAAGAACAAAACGCTTCTCTTTCCACTTCCCTCCTCCCTCAAAAGAGTCCTGTTAGGGTTTGTTTTCCTTCTGAACTTCCTACTCTGAGTTTCTGGACGAGTAGAGTGGACTGAGGTGTGCGGCCGCCAAGGGGTAAGTGAACTCAAGAAATACTTGTGGATCGGACAAAAAGGCTTCCTCCGTCTGCCTGAGACATGGGCTCCAAGCTCAGGCGGTTCTGTGGAGGGAACCAGGGCAGGTGGGCGGGTGTGGGCGGGAGGGGGCAGGGGGACACGGGCAGACAGGGGGCGAGGAGCCCTTTCGACCTCTGTCAATGGGGCAGCTCAACGCCCCAGCCCCGGCTCCCCCTCCCGGCATGGCCGGACAATGGCCCTCTAGCGCAGCAGTCCCAAGCCGGGCAGAGGCCCTGGGACTCCACACCACGCGGGGCCTAGAAAGGAGGCCAGGGAGGAACGCCGAGCGGGCTAGCGCACCTCCGGCCTAAGCGCGGGCTGCGCGCCGGGGCCTCCACGGGCGCCATCACTGGGAGTGGGGTGTGAAGGGCGCCCGGCAGGACCATCGCCGCCGGCAGCCGGGTCCGAAGAGGCCGCGAGCCAGGCTGAGGCGACGGCGGGAAGTGCAGGCCGCAGCCTGCTCAGCTGGCCCGCCCAGCAACCGGAACCCTCAGCCGACCTCCGGCCGCTTACCTTGTGGATTCTCTTCAGAGCCATCGTGGGAGGCGGGTGGCGGTGGCCCCCGGGGCGGGGACGGGGACAGGGGAGGGACGGGGAAGGGGCGAGGGGGCGCGAGGCCGCCTCGGTGATCGCGGGTCGGCCGGAGAAGATGGGGAGTTCGGGAGCGCGGGTCCGGCAGGACGGACTGAGGGCCGGGGCCCACTTGGCTCCTGAGCCTGCCGCAGCGGTCACCGCATCACCCGGCGGCGGCCCCTTTATGCGCTGCCGTCCGAGCCGCCGCCGCCGCCGCCGCCGCTACCGCCGCCGCGGCCGTAGCTGCCTCTTCCTCCTAATCTCAGCGCCGCCTCCTCAGCCGCCGCGGATCCCTCCGCCGGGGAGCAAGAGCCCAGGCCTCGGGCTCGGCCGGCGCCGCTCAGTCGGACAGCCAGAGGGACTGCCTGCTGCAGGTGGACGGAGGGACGCGCGGGCGGACGGGCGGGCGGCGCCGCCGGGGTGGGGCCGCCGGAGCGCGGGGTGGGCCCAGGCCGAGGGGCAGGTCGGGAGGCGCGGGGATTGGCGGGCTAGGGGAGGGAGGGCCGGACCGCGCCGGCGGCGGAGGGATACGGGCCGCCCCTGTGAGTATCTTACGCGCGGTCGCCTTCGCCGCCACGGCCGCCGAGAGGATGACGACGCGAAGCGCAGGGGAGTGGTCTCGCGAGATTCGGGGAGCGGGCTGTAGATGCTCGCGCGCGGGGACCCTTGAGTCCCTTGCCTCTGGTACCGCACGCGTGTGTCATCGAAGATCCATAAACGTTTAAAGGCGAATGTTTTCCTGATCACTTGATCAGCGCCATAGCATAGACTGACCCGGAAGGAGGTACTTAGATCCACTGCAACGTTCCCGTAGAAGGAAGGGACTTGTCCAAGGTCACACAGCTCCACAGAGGCAAAGCTGGGACTTCCCTGAAGTCCAGGGTCTTGTCAGATCCCTTTCTAGAAGCCTCGTCGTAACAACCTGGGCACCTGCTGGGAATGTGTTTCCTTGAGCATGTCTCGGGGATCCCTGAGATGACCTTTCTAACCAAGGCCCCAGCAGGATGACAACTTGAATGTCTCTTAGCCACAGACGTGTCACTTATAGGAGAGGTACTCAGCCCTTGCTCTGCATGGTGAATTGTTACAAACAAGCACTGCACCAATCACCTCAAAAAACACGCAGGAGTTAAAACAAACCGTTTCAGATCACTGTCAAGGAGCAAGCATAGAAAACCTATTCTGCAGTTGCTTTTTAGGAGGTAGAGGCAAAAATTAATTCACTGAGCAACTAGTGTGTGTTGAGCCACACGTCACGACCTGTGAGATAAAAGACCAGGCCTAGGCCAGGAGGTACTTACCTGGCTGGAGACACACTGGAGAATAAGGATTATTTTCCTGGTGGGTGATGCCCACATTCTCAACATCCCAAGGTTTTCTTTTTTCTTTTTCTTTTTCTTTTTTTAAGATTTATTTGATAGAGCGCACACAAGCAGGGGGAACGGCAGGCAGAGGGAGAGAGAGAAGCAGGCTCCCCACCCAGCGGGGAGCCCCATGCAGGGCTCGATCAGAGGATCCCAGGATCCTGACCTGAGCCGAAGGCAGACACTTAACTGACAGCCACCCTGGCGTCCCCGTCCAAGGGTTTCTGATTCTAAAACTGTGTTCTTTCCTCTATCTGGAAGGGACCTTGGAGGTCATTGATTCTAACCTGAATTTAGACAGATTTTAGAAACTGGAGCTCCTAAGGGAAAAGTCCTGCCAAATGTTGCACAGTATGTCAGTGGCAAAATTCATACTGCCTCACCTACTGAGTAAGGGTTGGAGCAGCAGGGCAGGCCCAGTGGGCACAGCAAATCAAAGGAGGGAAAAACTGCATCCAGTCGTCCAAGGTCGGTATATTTGAGCTTGGAGGTGAAGATGAACATTACACAGTCCCAAAACTTTTCATCCGAAGAATTGTGATGGAATAGGTACAAAAATGCCCATTGGCCAGATTTTTTAAATCTTTTCTTCAACAGTAACATTTTTTTGTATTAGAAAAACTATACATTTTTTGCAAGAAATACAGATAAGCAAAAAGAAGGAAATAAAGCCAACCATACTCTCATCATTTAATGATTAACCATTTTGGACATTTGGTTTATGCCTTCCAGTCTTTTTCCTTACATATAAATACATACTTTTATTTGAAAAAAGTAGAATCATGCCATAATACTATTTGGTAATCTGCCTGTTGTAAAAAAAAAAAAATTGTATGTATTTAAGGTCTACAACATGATGGTTTGAAATACATAAACATAGGGGCGCCTGACTGGCTCAGTTGGTGGAGCATGCAACTCTTGATCTTGGGGTTGTAACTTCGAGCCCAAAGTTGGGTGTAGAGATTACTTTAAAATAAAATATTAGGGGCGCCTGAGTGGCTCAGTCAGTTAGGTGCCCAACTCTTGATTTCAGCTCTGGTCATGATCTCAGAGTTGTGGGATCAACCCCTGTGTTGGGCTCCACACTCAGTGGGGAGTCAGCTTGAAATTCTCTCTCTCCCTCTGCCCCCGCCCCGCTCATGCACACGCGCTCCCTCTCTCTCAAATAAATCTTTAAAAAATAAAAAAAATATTAAAAACAAAATATATATAGTGAGATGACTATTACAGTCAAAATAATGAACATATCCGTTGCCTTGCTTTTTTTTTATAGTGAGATCTTTGATAATCACTTTTATAGATTTTATTTATTTTATTTTAGAGAGAGTGTGAGTGAGAGAGCGGGGGCTGGGGGGAGAGAGGAGCAGAGGGGCAGAGGGAGAGGGAGAGATTATCTCCAGCAGACTCACTACTTAGTGCAGAGCATGATGCGGGGTTTGATCCCACAACCCTGAGATCATGACCTGAGCTGAAACCAAGAGTCAGATGCTTAACCCACTGAGCCACCCAGGTGCCCCTTGATAATCTACTTTTAAAATAAATAATATATAGTGAGTTGTGGGATTTATTGTATGACCAATAAATCTTTGGCTTACTTTTCCTTTCAGGGCCTATACTTTCTCCTGCTTACCAGATCTTCACAGAAAAATGGGAAAAAATGTAATGGTACACTAAAATCTGGATATTTAAAAATAAAGCACTGTATTACTAAGTTCATTATTCTTCCTTCTTTCTTTATTTTTAAAGTAATCTCTATGCCCAATGTGGGGCTAAAACTCACAACCCTGAGATCAAGAGTTGCATACTCTACCATGTGAGCGAGCCAGGTGCCCCTATATTATTTTAAATATAAAATAAGGACTACCTTCTTACACTAAATATCAATAATGTGCTGAAGGATTTGAGAGCTAGAAGAGTCAAAAGGAGCTCAAAAAGTTTTGTTGTAACCAACAGTTTCTCTTTTCTGAAGATTAAATTCTGCCTCCTTATAATATTTAGCTACCCAATTACGCTCTGTTTTATCCTTATACAATTCATCAGGAAGACCTTATCAAGACTTTTTGACAGTAATTTATCTCAGCTGTTCTCAAGCACTCCCTGAAGTTTTCTTGGGGGCTTTCAGCCTGGAAAACCAACAGCCTGGTCATTCAATCTAAAGACAGTTCCCCCAAACTCCATGTCCTGGAGAGGAGGTGGGAAGATAAGGAACACTTGAATGGAAGGCTATGCATATACAGGATGTCCACCAACTCTCTTAGTCATTTACTTTTTTAAAAAAGATTTTACTTATTTGAGAGAGAAAGAGAGAGCACGAGTGGGGGGGCAGCAAATGGAGAGGGAGAAGCAGGGTCCCCGCTGAGCAGGGAGCCAGATCTGAGGCTCAATCCCAGAACCCCGAGATCGTGTCTCCAAGATCATGACCTGAGCCAAAGGCAGATGCTGAACCGACAGAGCCACCCAGGTGCCCCTCTCTTACTCATTATTATTTGGTATTATTCAAAGAGAAAGATTAAACAATTTTAAAATGTGACTCTGTTGGTTTTAAGCCTACTGCATAAATAAAGGATTTACCTATCTGTAAAAGTGGCTTACATAGCAAAGGATGTGCACAGGTCATATATATATCAAGCATGCATGTTGTGGGCGTGGCAGGGGGCGGGGAGATTTGTAAAGATAAGAACAGAAAAGGACTCTGAATTCCAGAGGAGTATGGGATCCTGGGAGAGAAGGAGAGGGGGGCTGTCCTGGAGGGGGAATGTCTAAGGACAGTGAGGCAGAAGAGGTGGCATAGCCAAGTAAAGTCCTGAGTTCTGAGGATTTGGTTCTCACAATCTGTAGCTTAAAAGGGCCCAGCCTTTTCACTGCTGGGAAGTGGGAGAAGACCCAGAATTCAAAACCCAATGGTTTTAGCAGCAAACAAGATGTATAGTACAGCCCTGCTTGTGTTTTCAATAGCGTAGAGCAGTGACACAATATAGATGATATATGTGGTGTACGCAGAGAATAACATCTGTATTTGGTGGTTATCTGAGAGGGAATTATGAAGGACTTCCGCTTTCTAAGCCACACATTTCTGAAACGTCCAGTGTTTTATACTGAGCATGTATTATTCTTACATAAAGTAAAAAAGTAAAAGTTTTAAAATCTAATAATGTGTAAAAGCAAAAACTTGGATACAACCTAACTAGTTGTCAACTGGGAGAGGTTAGAGTACTGATCACAGATTCAGCCTATAGAATACTATGCCAGCCTGAAAAGTATCTTAGATCTGTATGTCCCACTACAGAAGAAATAGCACAGTACTGTTGAGTTTAAAAAAAAAAAAAAAACTGCAGTGAAATGTAGTTGATATAATTCCCTTTGGGTGGATTAAAAAAATGTCTCAATGTTCTATATATATAAAAGTCATGGAGCTGTACACTTGAGATTTGCACAATTTAAGTTATACCTCAATAAAAGGGTTTTTTTTTTATCTTCATGAAATTCTGTTGTGTGTGTCTGTATGTATATATGTTAGAATGTGCATAGAAAAAATCTAGCTAAGCAGAGGCCCCTGGCTGGCTCAGGGGAAAGAACCCGTGACTGTTGACCTACAGGTTGTGGGTTTGAGCCCCATGTTGGGTGCAGAGATTAAAGAAATAAATTTTAGGAAAAAGATCTAGACAGATGAAGACCGAATTTTTAACAGTGATTACTTATTCCTCACTTGCCCCATGCAAATATTTCAAAAATAAAGTTTAAAACAGTGAATGTATAGAACTTTATGTGTAGTATGAGTCCACTTAGGTAAAACATTATTTACATTTTAAAATAATAAGCATGATTTGCTTTTGTTATTAAAAACAACAACAACAAAAGAAATAGAAAAAAAAATTCTTTGTCTTCCATGGGGTTTCCTAAATCACCCCACTGATGCTGCCTTACCTCCCTCTCGGCGGGTAAAGAACACGAAATGAGAACATACCAAAGGCTTCAGGCCAGTTGTGCCCAGTCTAGATGATGGTGTTGCTGATGGCCCTCCAATTTACACTGAGGAAATTGAACTTCTTGGTTGAAGTCCATCTTGTTTAAACAAGAAAGCAGACAAAACTTTAATGCTATGGTCTCACGACCTTGTAACATCCGCACTCCTCTGGGGGAAAGAACTGGGATTCGGCGGTGAAGCTCCGCGTGAACGTTATCACATTTTAAACGTCTATTGTTACCGACGCCCTAGAAGCATTCCTTTGGAAAGATTCTTGGTCCAGTAAAGGTAAGCCATGTGGGACGCCAGGCACGGGGACCCTGGTAGGCGAGGCTGGATTTGAGAAGGATCAGCCGCGCGGGAGAAAGCAGCCTCTACCGCCGGGCCCCTCCCTCCAGCCTCCCGCTCCGACCGGTCCCCGGTCCCCGGTCGCCGGCGCCGGCAACTGCCGCGCTCGGGAGGGGTGGGGCCGGGCCCCCACCCGAACTGCGCCCTCCCCCTGCAGCCCGTCCCCCCTGCAGCCGGTCCCCCGTGCACTCCACGAGCCACGCGGATTTAGACGGATGGTTGGTCCCAAAGGAAGCTGAATAGCCAAAGAGAGGAGCACCGGGGCCGCACCCTGCCAAGATTTATGCTTCAGAATAATGGTGGTGACTAGTGGATAACCCACGTCCATCATTAAGGCGTGAAAGAGGGGGTGCCGCACGGGCTTTACCTTTTCCCCCCAAAGTGAAAATTTCTTTAATAGGTTTTATTATAAAAGTAACATGTGTATTGTAAAGGAGTCAAACGATACAGAAACCTATGAGCTGAAAATTAAAGCCCGCTTCCCCCATTTCTACCTTCCCAGGCGTAACCACCATAACAAATGGTGTGTGTCTGTCTAAACTTTCTTTTTTTTAAAGATTTATTTATTTATTTGAGGTGGGGGGAGTGGCGGGAAGGGGCAGAGGGAGAATCTCAAGCAGCCTCCCTGCTGAGGGCATGTTTGTCCAGACTTTTTTTTTTTTAAGATTTTATCTATTTTTTTGACAGAGAGAGACACAGCGAGAGAGGGAACATAAGCAGGGGGAGTGGGGGAGGGAGAACAGGCTTCCCGCCGAGCAGGGAGCCCCATGCTGGGCTCGATGCGGGGCTCGATGCGGGGCTCGATCCTAAGACCCTGGGATCATAACCTGAGCCGAAAGCAGATGCTTAACGACTGAGCCACCCAGGCGCCCCTGTCCAGACTTTTTAATGTAACAATTGTATGGCTAAATATACACACGGTATGACATAGTGGTTAAGAATACAAGCTGACTTTGACAATCACCCCTTAACCTGGACCTCAGTTTTCTCAAATACAAGATGAGGATAATAATAAATAATAACTGCTACTTAAAATGTTTTTATGTAAGTGGACTCATACTACACATAAGGTTCTATACATTCACTGTTTTAAACTTTATTTTTGAAATATTTATAGATTCACAGAAAGTTCCAACATGCCCTTCTAGTACAATATCAAAACCAGAGATTGATGCTGCTATAATGTGCATATCGTTTAATGTCATTTTATCCCAGGTGCATATTCCTGGAACTACTGTTGCAGTTAAGATGCAGAGCTATTACATTACAACAGCGATTTTTTCAAGGCACCTCTTCATAGTCACATCGACCACCCTCCACCCCAACATCTCTAACCCCTGGCAATTACTAATCTATTTCTATTTTCCAACTCTATAATTTTGTCACTTTAAGAATGTTAAGTAAATGGAATCATACAGTATGTATCTCATACATACCTTTGAGATTGGCTTTTCTCACTCAGCATCATGTCCTTGAGATCTATCCAACGTGTGTAACAACATTTGCTCCTTTTTATTTCTGTGTAGTATTCCATTCTATAATGTACTTAATTTTTCTTTTTTTAGAATATCCACATTTTGCAATCTCTAATGAATTAATTGATTGAGGCATGGAGCATAAGTGGGTGCTAACTTTTTAGAAAGAGACCACCAGACACCATGTGCTTTCTTTTTTCTTTTTTTTTTAAGATTTGTTTATTTGGGAGAGAGAGAGCACGCATGAGCAGGAGGGGCAGCGGGAGAGGGAGAGAGAATCTCAAGCCGACTCCCCGCCGAGCAGGTAGCTGGTTTCGGGATTCGATCCCATGACCCATGAGATCGTGACCTGAGCCAAAACCAAGAGTCAGACGCTTAATTAACTGTACCACCCAGGCGGCCCGACCCTATGTGCTTTCTATTAGAAGTACCCCACATTGGGGCGCCTGGGTGACTCAGTCGTTAAGCGTCTGCCTTCAGCTTGGGTCATGATCCCAGCGTCCTGGGATCGAGCCCCGGCATCGGGCTCCCTGCTCAGCGGGAAGCCTGCTTCTCCCTCTCCCACTCCCCCTGCTTGTGTTCCCTCTCTCTCTGTCAAATAAATAAATAAAATCTTTAAAAAAAAAGAAGTACCCCACACCAATTATGAAGTACTCTTTTTTTTTCTGAAAGATTTTATTTTTAAGTAATCTATGCACCCAATGTGGTGCTCAAACCCACAACTCCGAGATCAAGAGTTGCATGCTCTACCAACTGAGCGAACCAGGCACCCCAATCTTGCCATCAAATCTCTACATTCAACTATAAAGTAGCAAGGAGTAGAAAGGAAAACATGTCAAGACTACCCCTTGCAAACCCAACCAGGAAAATCCAGATTGTGAGAAACTGCATGACAAACATCACAATTTCTTCAGCAAATAAATTGCAAACGAGCACATTCTCTCTCTCTCTCTCTCTCTCACACACACACATAAACACATAGATGGAGGATACTTATAAATCAAGGGAAATTTAAAAATCCCCACCAAAAACTTGTACATACTCATAGAGCATTATTAGTAATAGTCAAAAAATGGAAACAACCCTAACGTTTATCAGCTGATGAATGGGTAAACAAAATGTAGTATATCCATACAATGAAATATTGCTTAGCAAGAAAAAGAAGTGAAGTATTAATACATGCTACAACATAGATGAACCTTGTAAACATGAAAGTGAAAACCTTGTAAACATAACCAGTGAAAGAAGCTGGTCACATGAAATGTAAGAATAGGCAATTCCATAGAGATACAAAGCAGATATGGAGAAATGAGAGAATTGGGGAGTGATGGCCAAGGGGAGGGAGTTACTTATGGGGGGGATGAAAGTGTTCTAAAATTGGTTGTGCTGATGGATGTACAAATCTGCAAATACATTAAAATCTATTAGATTGTACTTTAAATGGATGAATTGTATGGTATGTGATTACATATTAATAAAACTGTGAAAGATATTTGAGAAGCATATCAATCAATCATAATGTATGGACCCTACTTACATTCTGATTCAAACAAACTGTTAAAAAAGGTACTATGATAAAATTGGAAATTTGAACACTGACTAGATATTTGAGGATATTAAAGATTTACTACTATTTTTTAAAGTGTGAGAATACTGTGGTGATTTTTTTTAAAAGACTTTATTTTTTTTTTTAAAGATTTTATTTATTTATTTGACAGAGAGACAGCGAGAAAGGGAACACAAGCAGGGGGAGCGGGAGAGGGAGAAGCAGGCTTCCCGCGGAGCAGGGAGCCTGATGCTGGGCTCGATCCCAGGACGCTGGGATCATGACTGAGCCGAAGGCAGATGCTTAACGACTGAGCCACCCAGGCACCCAAGACTTTATTTTTAAGTGATTTCTATACCCAGTGTGGGGCTCGAACTCACAACCCAGAGATCAAGAGTTGCATGCTCTACCGACTGAGCCAGCCAGGCGCCCCTGGGGTGATTTTTTTTGTTAGAGTCATTTCTTTCAGAGATACATACCGAAATACTGACAGATGAAATGATGTCTGGGATTTGCTGCAAAATAATACAAGAAATAAGCAAGTGGGAGTGCAAATGAGACAAGACTTCCTATAACACAGTAATTGTTGAAAGCTGTTGAACAAGTAATTGTTGAAGGGCTCATTATAATCTGTTTTCTACCTTTGTCAATGTTGAAAATTTTCCATAATAATAAAAATACATATCAATAGACATATTTTTTTTTAAGATTTTATTTATTTATTTGACAGAGAGAGAGAGCACAAGCAGGGGGAGCTGCAGGCAGAGGGAGAAGCAGGCTTCCCACCGAGTAGGGAGCCCGATGCGGGGCTTGATCCCAGGACCCTGGGATCATGACCTGAGCTGAAGGCAGACGCTTAACCGACTGAGCCACCCAGGTGCCCCCAATAAATGTATTTTCATGTCAATACATGAAGACCTACTTCATGCTCTTTAAGAGCTGCATAACCTTCCATATTTATTTAGTCAATTATCTATTAGAGGACGTTTGGATTGTCTCCAAATATTTCATATACTAAACAATACCTCAGGAAATATCCTTGTACAAATGTCTCTGCCCAAGTAACTGACTATTTCCTTAGAATAAATTCCTAGAAGTGAAAGTGCTAGGTGGAAGGATGTGCATGTTTTAGATTTTTGTATATATGGAGAGATTGTTCTCTAGAAAATCCTTGAGGTTATCTGTTTCCTAACACCTGCAATAATATGTTGGTCATTAGCGATCTTTTTCTTTTCTTTTTTTTTTAAGTTTACAGCAATATAAGTTATACACCATCAAATTCACTCATTTCAAGGGTACAAGACTGATTTTTAGTATATTTATAGAATTATGCAAACACCCCAGGCACTAATTTTAGAATTCTTTTATCATCCCATATCTAGTCACTCCTTAATCGTACTCCCAGCCCTAGGTAACCATGAGTCTACTTCCTATCTCCATAGATTTGCCTTTTCTAGACATTTCACATAGATGGAATCATAGAACATATGTTCTTTTGTGTCTGGTTTCTTTCGCTGAGCATAATGTTTTTGAAGTTCATCCATGTTGTAGCATGTATCAGTATTTTGTTCCTGTTTATTGCTAAATAGTATTCCATTATATGGATATGCCACATTTTGTTTATGCATTCATCAGTTGTTTAATAAATTGTTTAATAAACAACATAAATTCTGTTTCCACTTTTTGGCTCTTGTGAGGAACACTGCTATGAACATTCACATGCCAAACCTGTGTGGACTTATGGTTTCATTTCTCCTGGGTAGATTGCTGGAGGTAGAACTGCTGTGTCCTATGAAAATTCTATATTTAACATTTTGAGAAATTGATCAACTGTTTTCCAAAGCAGCTGTACCATTTTACATTCCCACCAGCAGTGTATGAGGATTCTAGTTTCTCCACATTGTCACCAATCCTTATTATCTTTCTTTTTAATTTTTTATTTATTTTTAAAAGATTTTATTTATTTATTTGAGAGAGACAGTGAGGGAGAGAGGGATCACAAGCCGGGGGAGTGGTGGGGCAGAGAGGCAAAAGGAGAAGCAGACTCCCCGCTGAGCAGGGAGCCCAATGTGGGGCTTGATCCCAGGACACGGGATCAAGACCTGAGCCAAAAGCAGATGCTTAACCAACTGAGCCACCCAGGCGCCCCTGTTTTTTCTTTTTTTTTAAAGATTTTATTTATTTATTCATAAGAGACGGAGAGAGAGAGAGGCAGAGGGAGAAGCAGGCTCCCCGCTGAGCAGGGAGCCCGATGCGGGACTCGATCCCAGGACCCTGGGATCATGACCTGAGCTGAAGGCAGACACTTAACCATCTGAGCCACCCAGGCGCCCCCCTGTTTTTTTTTTTTTAATTATTATTATTATGGGGATGCCTGGCTGGCTTAGTCGGTACAGTATGCTACTCTTAATCTCAGGGTCATGATTTCAAGCCCCACATTGGGCATAAAGCCTACTTAAAAAATATATATTTTATATATATATATATATATAATTATAGTCATCCGAGTAGGTGGTATCTCATTGTGGTCTTGATTTACATTTCCCTGATGGTTAATAAGGTTGAACATCTTTTCATGTGCTTATTGGCTATTCGTATATCTTCTTTGGAGAAATATCTATTCAAGTCCTTCACTCATTTTTAAAATTGTAGTGTTTGTCCTTTTATTCTTTACCATGTATGAAGTGAAAAATTGTTTCCATTTACATTTATTTAATTATCATTAAATTGGACACCTTTTCACATATTTATTGGCCAACTGTATTTTTTTATTTGTGAATTTTCAGGGCTTATAAGAGCTCTTTTTACATAAAAAAAGATTACACCTTTTTTATACATGTTAAAAATACTTCCCCAAATTTTTCATCTGACCTCAGCAACTGTGCATGCCATCTTCATACAAATAACCCAAACAGCTCAGGGTAATTGGGTTATAGACAGACACTTGATCCTGCCCAAGAACACCTAGCAATTGGTTCTAAAGCTCAGCTGATCTCCCCTTGACCTTTATCATCCTCTATCGTCAAGCCATACTGAAGCAACCCATTGAAGTCACTCTCCCTTGATTACGGCATCCAATCCTGCTCCTGAATAATCAGTCCCCTGCAAAGAGATACAAAGATAATAAAGCTTTTAGTCCCAACTCACCCTCCTTCTCTTCTAACAAGAACCTGAATAATCTCATTTATTGAACACTGACCAAGAATGCCAGACACTTTGCTTTGGCACCTTATGCAGATCATTATCTCTCTACTGTTATGTTCCTCAAGTAACAGATGAGGAAATGAAGCTGGGGGGGGTTTAGTAAAACGCCCAAGGCCACAGAGCTAGGGAGTCGTGTGGCTGGGATTAGACCCAGGTCTATCTGACTCCAGAGATGGTGCTTTTGCCCACTGAGCTACATTTCTGCAAGTTTTGTAGCCACGGCTTTCTGTTGGCTTCAGGTGTGCTTGAGAAGGAAGGCCAAAGCGCAAAGGCTGGGAAATATCCCCCCAGTGAATATTTGACATTAGGAAATTGAGTGGAGATTCTGAATCCTACCACCCCACCCTGAAATGGAGGATGATTTTTTTCAAGGGTGGCTCAGTTTTCTGTCATTCTTTCAACAAATAGTTCCTGAGCATTTAAGAATGCCTGAACTGTGCCTGGCACATATCAGGTGATGGGTCAATAAATATTCATTCCATGAATGAATAAATGATTGAGTAAATGAACAAATGGGCGTCTCCTGTGTTCCAAGCATTGTACCTGGGCCTTGGGATACAATGAATAAGACTGACCTAAAGATGCTCATGGTTAAGTGGGACCATGATATATAGGGCAATTATAATCCTGAGACAAATACATAAGAGATTTTAATCCTGTGGGATAAACTCTAGAGCATCAGCAGAAACAGCAATCGTTTTTACTGCACCCTGACTCTAAGGTTTGCCTCATTAAAATTCTCTTGACTACCCTATGAAGGGAATACTATTTTTATTTTATGGATGAGTAAACAGTTTCCAGATGAAGAAACTAAGGCTTTGGTAGGGATAGGCACAGGGACCTATGCGGCACAATGCAGGGGTCCTAATCCAGCTTGTGGGTTTCAGAGGCATCTTGGAAGGGAAGACGTCGCATTTGAAACCTAAATTAGAGGTAGGAGGTAACCTGGCCTGGGTGAAGAGAAGCCGCCTTTCCAGGTGGAGGGAAAGCATACACAAAGGCCTGTGAGTCAGGGGGAAATAGCTGTGGCCTCTCCTTCTGCAGCTAGCTTCCATGGTTCAAAAGTCCCAGAACAAGCATCTGCTCTGTTCCAGCTCTTCTTGTGTTCCCCCAAAGGCCTTTTCGTCATCTTGCAGACCACAGCCTGCAACCAGATTGCCCTTTGGGAGTACTAGGTCCCTCCAAATACTGCCAGGCTCCTGGGAATGGGTGGCCAAACCGAGGGCGACCAGAGCAAGATCGGTGTGGCCAGCTGCTGACACTAAAGCCAGACCAGAAGTCAAGCGTGTGTGTGTGCGTGTGTGTGTGCGTGTGTATGTGCGTGTGTGTGTGTGTGCACACGCGCGCACGTGCGGTGTCCCCTCGTGAGCCACACCCTCCCCTAACAGTATCACTTAACATGGATGATGGGAGGGAAACAAAATCCCTCTTGCAGTCTAATCTCAACGGTTTCTACAGCCTGTTCAGCTCACTTGTTTGAGTTCTGTAGTGAGGGGATGTCATTTTTTTTTAAAGATTTTATTTATTTATTTGTCAGAGAGAGAGAGAGAGACAGCACAAGCAGCGGGAGCGGCAGGCAGAGGGAGAAGCAGGCTCCCCATCGGGCAGGGAGTCTGAGGCGGGGCTCGATCCCAGCACCCTGGAATCATGACCTGAGCTGAAGGCAGATGCTTAATGACTGAGCCACCCAGGCACCCCAAGAGGATGTCATTTTTAAGGCCCTCCGTAGCTTTTGCTTTTTCCACCTGGTTCCAGGCACAGTCAGTCAAACTCTGTGGCGGAGAGAAGGCAGCAAAGGGGATGGGAGTGGGGGCACCGGCCACCCTTTCTTGACTCTGCACCTATCTCTGGAGACCCAGGTGCTGTCTGCTGGCATCCAGAGGTAGGGAGTTGGGGGGGGGTGCATTCTCACCTGGCCCAGCTTGAGAGTGTGGTTTTCTCACCTCTTTCCACACAGATCTTTTTTTTTTTTAAGATTTTATTTATTTATTTATTTGAGAGAGAGAGAATGAGTGAGAGAGAGCGCACATGAGAGAGGGGAGGGTCAGAGGGAGAAGCAGACTCCCCGTTGAGCAGGGAGCCTGATGCGGGACTCGATCCCAGGACTCCAGGATCATGACCTGAGCCGAAGGCAGTCGCTTAACCAACTGAGCCACCCAGGCATCCCATCCACCTAGATCTTTATACTTCTCCTGCGAAGGCCCAGGGGGACTATTGACCCCTTCCAGAGAAGGAGACAGTAGGGTGATTGGGCTAAGTTTGGAACTGGGCCTCTGTCTAGGGTTTAATGATCATCATAAAGGTCCTCCTGGCTAGGGTACAGGAGTTTGGAGCCTCCTAAGGGGATTTCACATTTAGGATCCTCAGGCCTCCTTTGAGGGAGTATCCAGGCTGGGCCTTCAGAGATGGCCAAGTAATGCATAACTATGGTTCCTTACCACACACAGTACCAGATCTTCAACACTTGGTAATAAAAATAGCTAGCCTTTATTGCGTGCTTATTAGACACCAAACCCCTCACAACTATCTTGGGCAGAAGATACTGTTACAGGCAAGGGAAAAAAAAGGCTTAGGGTCCTTAACTGCTCCAAGTGACAAGGCTCCCAAAGGGCTGGGCTGGCATCGAAAGCCCAGGCTGGGACTCTGTAACCAGTGCTTTCGGCCTCCAAGCCAGCTGTACTTCCAAACCTTCCTGCTGGTAGTTCATATTCCCCTGACCTCCTTGTATCAGGAGTTTTTCCCAGGCCTCTCTCTCACCTCTGGTCCACCCACTGGGATTTTCAATAGCCCCCATCATCAATCATTGTCTCTCCAGTTATTCAAGACCCTCCTAGGGACACAAAGGGATTAATTCCCCAATCCCTTCTAATCCAGCTACCCCTCCATCCTTTCTAGAGCTAGCCAATCCACCTAAAGGTCAAATGTCACCAGTGCCAGATGGGTAAGCCTCCCTCATCACAGGGTCAGCTCCTGGAGAAGGTTGGGAGGTGGCCTAGGCTGAAGCTTCAAGCCCTCTTTTGCCAAGTTCCTCCTTCCCAGGGTGGCCAAGTCTGGATCCATCCCAGGCAGCCCACCCCACAGGGCTGAGCGTGGGGGAAGCTTCTTATCTTCAGAGCTCTTGCTCACCTCCGGCTAGCTCTATGTCCTTAATCAAATCACTTGGCTCCTCTGTGCCTCAGTGTCCTTATCCATACACTGGGAATAAAGATAATACCTACCTCCTCAGGCTTTGGTGAGAATTGAATCATATAATGCCTGTAAATCATTTAGCACAATGTCTAAAATGAAATCCCGAGGAAAAGCAGAATAGTTTAGGTCATCAGTTTAGCACCACTGGCTCTAATCTCCCATTCCCCAGGGATAGGTTTCCCTCCCCTCCTAAGGATCCCTTGGGAGGCCCTGGTTGGTGGGGAACTGAGACAACATACAGGGAAGTTGGAGTAGGGGAGCTAACTGGTTCCATATTTATATGAAATATTTTCTAGCTTCACATCCCAGGGCTCCCTAGAAATAGCTGCAAAGCCAGGCTGGCTTCCTCTCCTCCTGTCCACCCCTCTCCACCAACCACCAGGTTTATCTCCTAACTTGACTCCTAAAATCTCTTTTTTTTTTTAAGATTTAATTTATTTATTTGAGAGAGAGAGAGAGCATGCACAAACAGGGGGAGGGGCAATGGGAGAGGAAGAAGCAGGCTCCCCGCTGAGCAGGAAGCCCAATGCAGGACTCGATCCCAGGACCCTGATATCGTGACCTGAGCCAAAGGCAGACGCTTAGCCGACTGAGCCACCCAGGTGCCCCTTGACTCCTACAATCTGACACTAAATAGGCCTATCTGTATTTTGGCAATATAGTTAAAAAGGACTCCCTTTGACCCAACAAATCCACACCTAGAAATGTACCTTGAAATAACTAAGGAACCTCGCAAGGATTTTGTTATAAGGATGGTCCTCTCGTGTTCTTTATAAGCAGAAACAAGCTCTGTGTCTAATGATAGGTGATTGGCCACACACACACACATCTATCTCTACCACAACAGTCTATAGCCATTACAATTTGTGCCGCAGAAGAAGGTTTTAGAGATAGGAGCAAATGTTCAGAGTATGTTTTGTTTAACTTTTCATATTTTTGAGGGAAATGATAAAATTTATATGAAATATTTCTTTTTGTTGCTTATTTGTAGTTTCTATTTTATTTGCAACCGAGCGTGTATGTATCCTGTAATGAGAAAGAAAAGCCCACATTTGGCAAAACTTGAGTAGAGATGGGAGTTGAAGGACTGGCTTTATATTTAGCCCCTGGATATAGGGGCCGGATGGATTCCCGGCTCCCTGTGGCCCAATGAACTCCAGAATAAGAAACCCCAGCAGATCTAAAAGTTTGGGTCAAAGGAGAAGCAGTAGCAACAAAGAAGACCCAAGCACTTCTGTGGTTCCTTTTTGATACTCTTTGGCATCAGCAGTTGTGTGTTTGGTGATCTGGAGAGTTGGGGACACCACCAGGCAGGGCCAAGGAGGGCACTTCTCTTTTTTTGATTGGAATAATTGATGCTTTCTCATTCTCATGCAAATGGACCTCCAAGACAAGTCCTCAAGGAGCTGCCTTCCATTCAAAGGGCCCTTTGTTGTTCACTGGCAACCTAAAGGTCTGAGCTACCTCCTCCAGAGGTGCAGCCCCTCCCTCGATCTTTCTCCCATTGTTGTCCCCCCTCCATTGTCCTCTGTTTAGGTGATGAACCCAGGCTATCTGCGAGGGGGAGAGGGGGATGCTCATTTCTACTCAGGGGTGCTGTGAATGATGACTATAGAGATCGAATGCGGGTAGTTCATATTTGTTGGGGAGCCTGCAGAAGGCTTAGAGGATAAGCTGGATGCTAGACTTCTGCATCTTCAACAGCCTCTTGAGTAAGTATTTTCTGATTACTCTCTGCATGTCATGTTTAGCACTAAGCACTTTCATAGTATCATCTGATGCCGGTTTCGGCCTCTAAGCACTGCACCACATTGCCGGTCCCTAGTTCACATAATCCTCTCAGACTTGTCACATCTTGTCCTGATGACTGACTCATCTCTGTCATTAGACTCTGAGTCCCAAGACGGCAAGAAGAACATTGTTCTATCTGTCCCACCTATCGAGCATTGCTCAGCCCAAGGTCTAGAACACATATTTGTAAGTCCTGGGGAAAGACTCAGATGGTTGGGAAGGAGTTTAATACTGCACGTCCTTCACCTCTGTGAGATTGGCCAGTTCAGTGGAGGCTTGGGATGACCTGATTGGTGCAAGAGTGCTGAAGGACATTGGGTGTGAATATGGGCATATCAGGTTATTTAAGGAGTCTGCTGGGGTCCAGATTACTCGCAGAGACTGTCGATTCAGACCTCCATCAGCTCACATGGTCCCAGATCTGGTTGGTCTCCTCACATATGCTTGCCTCTGGTTTTCAGGGGACCAGATGCCAATGGGCAGGTGACTTAGTGGCATCCATTCCCACATCCAGAAAAGTTGCTCAAATAGGTGTGCAGCAATAGCCTCCAAGAACCTGTAAACTGGTTCTGTCTGGAGACCCGATCTGGTTCCTTGGTGGGGGGGGGGGGGAAGGATGGTCTCCTCAGGACCTGGGCACCTGTTTAGCTAAACGGTGAGGGAAACTCTTTTTCTTTGCTCCTCACTCCCTGATCCTCTTCTCTTTTAATATCCCAGCTCAATCATCTCCCCAGCTATTTCTGTCCCTGTAACTAAGCACAGAGTTCTCAAACATATTCATAATTGTGACATATTGTTCCTCAGTCTTTCCATTTTGTTTCTGATAATGCCAGTTCTGGGCATCTTAAAACTTTGGAATCGTTGGGGGGTTTGACAGGTAGGCTTTTGAGATGGGACTCAAAAGTGAAGAGAGAAAATGGGAAAGGGTATTCAGGTCAAGGCACAGAGAAGTCTATGAAAAAACCAACAAAGGATGTGGGGGAGGAAGAGATGGGAAATGACAGGAAGTGAGACTGAAATGTCCTTGCAGGCCAAGCTAAAGGTTTGGACTGGATCCCGAGGGCAGTCAGAAGCCATTGAAAAGTCTGGGTCAGTGACTGTATTCCAGCAACAGAAAGAGAAATGTTCAGATAGCTGATACGTATTGACCACTTGCTTTATAGTGAAAAAGATGATTAATTTAGTCCTCCTAACAATCTTATGAGTGGTATTACCTTTTCCATCTAATCCGAAGGGAAACTGGAGCAAGAGAAGATTGTTTCCTCAAGGTCAGAGTTAGGTGTTGATTCTGGAGTCCGTTCCTTTACTTACGCTGGCGGATCTGAGAGAGCGCAGGGTTCAGGGAAGGGTCTGGAGAGTGCAGAAAGGCCAGCCAGACTCCAGGACTGCCTGGATGTGGGTGTGAGGATGACAGCGCTCTCGGGGATGGAGCCAAGCTTTCGGCCCTGCGCACCCCAGAAGCGTGCAAAAACGCAGACTCTCTGGGCAAAAGCGCGGTGGCGGGGGCCAGAGGCAGCCAGGCTGTGACCCCGGCTCCAAGGCTGACGGCCCCGCCGGGACAGGGCCGGACCTGTTGCCCAAGCGGAGCCGGAGCCGGAGCCGGAGCGGTGGCCGGCAGGCCGGGCGGGTCTTCCCGGTCCTCCCCCGAGAGCCGAGCGCTGCTGGCGGGGCCGAGGACTGTCGGGAGCAGTGCCATCTAGCGGAGGCGCGGGCCTTGGCACCCGAGCATCATGAGGTCACCGCCCTGAGGCCTGCCGGGAATGGCAGAAGCTGGCGGGGGGGACCAAAGGGACAGAGGAAGGGTTTGGAACCAGCTGCAGTCTGGACCTCTGTGACCGCCGTCCAACTGTGGAGTCCGCGCGCCGGAGCGTGGGGCCGTCCGACTCCGGTTCCGGATGTGTCGTTCCTTC
The DNA here is from genome assembly GCF_964656455.1 of Halichoerus grypus. Classification (NCBI taxonomy): domain Eukaryota; kingdom Metazoa; phylum Chordata; class Mammalia; order Carnivora; family Phocidae; genus Halichoerus; species Halichoerus grypus. The sequence continues at coordinate 119,938,360 of NC_135713.1, forward strand.
CCCACCCCTATCCTGTGCGTCCTTGGGCGGCAGGCACGGCCACAGCGGTCTGTTCCTGTCACCCCTCAGATTCCACATTGGATCCCTTCCTCCCTGCTTCACACTCCTCCAACTTCCCGTACCAGATTTTGGTTTCTCCCACACATTCCCCTGCCTTCTGGCTGCTTTCCTTCTCTTGTCTCATCACGGGGTCCTGTGGATGCTCCAGTGGCACCTCCTCTCCCAAGTCCGGCTTCTTCTCTGTCCCCACTGCCTCTTTCTTGACTCAGGCCAACATCCACTCCAGGCTGGAAGGCCACATCAGCCAGCAGTACAGCGCTCTTCCACCCATTTTCCACATTGCAGAGGGGTCTTCCTAAAGATTCTGGTGTTCCCAGGATGAACGTTCTTCAGTGGCTTTCCTGCTCCTTTGGTATAAAGACCAAACTCCGTCTGACCTACCAACCTTTCACAGCGTGGCCCTGTGACCTCCAGCCCATCTTTCATAATGCCTTTCTCACGTGTGCAGCCACAGTCCCACCTGTAACAAAATCACTAGTGGGGCTTGTTACTGTGCTGGTTCGGGGTCCCCACCCCGGGCCCTGGAAGTGGTACCCATGTTTAACAGGTCTCCTGTGGTTGAGACCCACTTCTTGCAGCTCCTGAAAAATGCCAGGGCTCTTTCCCCCCTGGCCTGCACGCACAATCCCCCCACCTAGAGACTATACCCCACCCACTTCCTTCAGATCGAGTTTAAAGGCCACCTCTCTCCTGCCCTCTGCAAGCCCTGGGCTTTCTCCTAAAACAGCACTTACTAAGTGGAGTTTTGTCTGTCTGCTCCTTTGTCTGACCCTCCAATCACAACGTAAGCTCCAATGGCAAGGTGACTGGCAGAGAAGGGGCTCAATAAATACTTGGTGACTATTGAGTGAATGAATGTCTGGGAATATTCTAAGCTCAGGGTAACTCTAGGACCTGGCATGATGGCATGAGAAAGAAGACCAACCCAGAATAAAGGAGCCCTGAGGATGGAGGAGAGGGAATGATTGGGCAGCAGTGGGCCCTTCCAGTTCCCCTCACACTACTACCCACAGGGGTCTGGTGCAGGGACACACGCCTCCCAAGGAAGCCAAAGAGAACCTGTGCCTATATATCAGCTTTCTTCTCTGTGGCCTCATGGACCTATCCCTCCTCCTCTGCTGGGGGTTTTGAGTCCCCTTTTCCCATCCAGGTCATCTGGGGATGGCATCTTTGTACTCCTGGCAGCACCCTGTCTCTCTGTTTTTTGGCCTACTGGAGAGATCCCAAGCCCACTCCATACAAATGATTCACTGCAGCCGCAAGGAATGGAAAGCCAGAGAGCCAGCCTCAGACAGCAGGGCCACCCCCTGTCCAACCTCTAAGGAAGGCACTAAAGGAAACCAGCCAGCAGGTGCCCTGTAGAGTCAACACAGACCACTGCTGTGTCCTGAGGCTTCTCTGGATACAGAGTCAAGGTACTCTAACTGATGCTCCCAGGGGCCTGGGGGGCTCAACTGATTGTCTGCCTTCGACTCAGGTCCTGATTCCAGGGTCCTGGGATCAAGTCCCACATTGGGCTCCCTGCTCAGCAGGGAGTCTGCTTCTCCCTCTGCCCCGCCGCCCCCCCATGCATGCTCTCTCTCGCTCTCTCTCACAAAAATAAATAAGTAAAATCTTAAAAAAAAAATCCTTATACCACTGCCCTCAAAGATGTCTCCATCTAGATGGGGGTTGTGGGAAGGACTTGTATTGGGTCTACAGCAATGGTAATAGCTGCTGGGATTCTTTTTTTTTTTTTTTAGAGAGAGAGAGCAAGTAAGAGGGGAGTGGGGGCAGAAGGAGAGGGAGAAAGAGAATCCCAAGCAGGCTCCAAGCCCAGTGGAGATCCTGATTCGGGGCTCCATCTCATGACCCTGAGATCATGACCTGAGCCGAAATCAAAAGTCGGACAGTCAACCGACTGAGCCATGCAGGCACCCCTGATTCTTTTATTTTTAAGATTTTATTTATTTATTTATTTATTTATTTATTTATTTATTTATTTATGAGAGAGAGCATGCATGAGTTGGGGGAGGAGCAGAGGGAGAGGGACAAGCAGATTCCCCACTGAGGGAGGAGCCCGACACAGGGCTTGATCTCATAAGCCTAGATCACACACTGAGAGGCAATCAAGAGTCGGAGGCTTAACCGACTGAGCCACCCAGGCCCACCCCCCTGATTCTTATTGAATGCCTACCATACGCCGGCACTGCTCTAAGCATTTGACATGCAGCCTGTCTCACACCTTCAACAATCCCTTTGCAGATGAGGAAAATGTGACTCCGGGAATTGAAGCCTGTCCGTACAGTTGAAGCGATGGGTATGAAGCAGAGTGGCTGAGAGGTGGGCTCTGAGTGAGTTGGGAGGGAATACCCCTTCAGTTTGGGGTAGAGACAGTGCCCCAGCTCTTCAGCTGGAAGGGAAGGTGCATGCTGGGGGGGCCACCCATGGCTGGTGAGCCCTGCTGACCAGGCTAAGTTGCTTGTACTTGTTCCTCTAGGCTCCACACCAACAGCTCCCTTCCTGTTTCTATCTTAGGGGGTCAAATGCTATGATTTGACCTAAAGAACCGAAGCTGGGGGTCCTGGCCCTGCTACAATCTGGTTGGGGGCCTTAGGCAGGTTCCTGCTCTCTCTGGGCCTCAAAGTCCTCTCTTTGAAAGGAGCCTTACTCAGGCACTTCTAACCCAGCCCATAGGTCTCTATTCATAGCTCTAGAGCACAATTAAGCTCAGATGCAGGAACAGCTTTTAGTTAACTTTAGCCTTTTCCTAAAATAGCCCTTCCCCCCCCCTTCGCATGTGCCCTTAGGACAGGACAGACACGGAGGAGGGAGGAAGGAGAGAGATGAGAGGCCCTTCTGTCTGTCTATCCCTGAGCGGATGAATTGTCCAGCCCTCTCCCGTAGTTTTGGTTGGTCCTCTTGATTAGTCTCCAGGCCCATAGAGACAGTATCTCTTCTTCCTCCTCTTCTTTACCATCTGTATTCATTCATTCATTCATTCATTCATTCATTCATTCATTCCTCAAAGGTGAGGGCCTCCTGTGTACCAAGCATTGTAGTAGGCCCTGGGATATAGCCACGAACCAAATGGACCAGTAGGTGGTAGGGCTGCTTCTCTGCTAGTCCAAATGGCCACCAGGTGTCGCCAGTGCCAACCATACCTCCTCTCCTGGGCATGAGAAGAGATGGGCTGGGAAGAGGAAGTGTGGGTGGCTGAACTTGACCAGCTGTGCTCAGTCAGTCTGAATCACAAGCAAGTTCCTCAAGTGGAAAAAACAAATTTACCTCCTTGCCCCTCCCCCACCAAAAAGACACCCTCATGACTTCCTCAAAGCCCATCTTGCCTGGGACCTTGGGAACTCACAAATTCTGCAGCCCATCCCTCACAGAGAACCTACCATGCTTATTGTAAACTCCTTTGGTGATCACAGCTCACTACCTCATAGGCAGCCTATATTATTAGAAGATTCTTCCTGATTTAGAACCAAAACCTGACACTTTGATTTGTCTTAGTTCTGCCTTCTGTGGTTACAAGGAGGAAGGCTCTTCTCCCTCATACAGCCCTTCAGACATTTGGAGAGATTGCTCAGGTCTCCTGAGTTTGTTTGTTTATTGTTCATGACTCTATACAGAGCATTTACTGTGTGTCAGGCCTTGGGGCCACAGCAGAGAACAAGCAAGGTTGATGCTGCCCTCCATGGCATATAGTCTTATAGAAACCAGCAACCAACCAGCAGTAACAATAAAGCATGCACAAGGCCAAATAGGAAAGATCTGGACTGACACAGAGCAGGAGGCAAGGCTCTTACCCAGCATGAGGTCTGGGAAGACTTCCTGGGGAGATCTCCTTGTGGTCAGGTGAGCAGCTACAAGGCTGTTCAAACGCCGAAGTTTTAAAGAAAAATTAGGGAGGTGCCTGGATGCTTCAGTTGGCTGGGTGTCCGACTCTTGATTTAGACTCGGGTCGTGATCTGGGGGTCATGGGATTGAGCCCCACGTCCGGATCCATGCTCATCGGGAGTCTGCTTGAGATTCTCTCTGTCTGCCCCTCCCCCGGCTCATGCTCTCTCTCTCAAATGAATAAATAAATCTTTTTTTGTTTAAAGATTTTATTTATTTGTCAGAGAGAGAGAGAGCACAAGCAGGGGGAGCGGCAGGCAGAGGGAAAGGGAGAAGCGGGCTCCTGAGCAAGGAGCCCGATGTAAGACTCGATCCCAGGACCCTGGGATCATGACCTGAGCCAAAGGAAGACGCTTAACTGACTGAGCCACCCAGGCGTCCCATGAATAAATAAATCTTTTTTAAAAATAAAGAAAAATTGGGAGAGTTTTTGCTCATGTCCTGAGCTTAGTCTGCTCGCCGGGAAATATAGCATCATGGGGTGGCAGGGGGGAGGGTTGGGGACAGAACAGGGGACAGGAAGAGCCATCTAGGCAGTGAGAGAGAGCATGGAGTTTTTTGGGACACTGACAAGGCCCAGTCTGGTTGGAGTGCACAACTGAGAAAGGAGCTATGAGACAAAGGGCCCCAAAAAGAAGGAAGAGACAACTACTAGGCCTTCAACAGCTTCTAGACACCAGTGTCTAATGCCCAGATCTGGTCTGATGTGGGGTGTGGGGGAACCACAAGGTCACCTTCCATGATGCAGATCTACCTTCCCATGAGCACAGCCCAGGAAGGCAGTGGCCTTTTGATGGCAAGTCAAAGTGCACCTGAAGTCCTCTAAAGCCCTTAAGGATGCTTCACTCAAACTGCTAAAAAGCCAGAGCGTCCCCATCTAAGGATCACACAGCTGAATTAATGAACCTCAGACTGAGCTGTTTTTTTATTGTCCTCTGGCTCATTTCTTCCTCAGTTTTGATTACTCCCACAATATGTGTTCATTTTAATAAACATTTCTAAATATAATAAACAAAATGAAAATCCAAAATTACCTTGTGTTATTATATCTATTGCTGTGTAACAAATTACCCCAAAACTTAGTGGCTTCAAACAACAAACACGAATTATCTCACAGTTTCTCAGATTCAGGAATTTTGGGGTTGCTTAGTTGGGTGGTCCTGGCTCAGAATTTCTCATGAGATTGCCATGAGGCTGTTGGCCAGAGCTTCAGTGATTTGAAGACTTGACCAGGGCTGGCAGTTTCACTTTCAAGGTTGCTAATTTGTACGCCTGGCAAGATGTTGCTGGTGGCTGGTAGGAGACCTTGAAGCTCACAACTCGGACCTTTCCATAGCTGCATGAGTCTCTTACGACAGGGCGGCTGACGGTCCCCAGAACGAGTGATCCAGTTAGTCCTATACTTGGGAGGGGATTAGTCTCCACCTTTTGAAGGGAGGAGTATCAAAGATTTGTTGATCTGGTTTTTTAAAATTTTATTTTATTTAAATTCAATTAAATAACAAACAGTGTATTAGTAGTTTCAGAGGTAGAGTTCAGTGATTCATCAGTTGCATATAACACCCAGTGCTCATTACATCATGTGCCTTCCTTAATGTCCATCACCCAGTTACCCCATCCTCCACCCCCCTCCAGCAACCCTCGGTTCATCTTATTTTATTTTTTCCTCCCTTCTCCTATGATCTTCTGTTTGGTTTCTTAAATTCCACATATGAGTGAAATCATATGATAATTGTCTTTCTCTGATTGACTTATTTTGCTTAGCATAATACCTTCTAGTTCCATCCACATCATTGCAAATGGTAAGATTTCATTTTTTGATGGTTGAGTAATATTCCATTGTACATAAATACCACATCTTCTTTATCCATTCATTTGCTGATGGACATCTGGGTTCTTTTGGTAATTTGGCTATTGTGGACATTGCTGCTATAAACATTGGGGTGCAGGTGCCCCTTCGGATCACTACATTTGTATCCTTTGGGTAAATACCTGGTAGTGCGATTGCTGGATCATAGCGTAGCTCTATTTTTAACTTTTTGAGGAATCTCCATACTGTTTTCCAGAGTGGCTGTACCAGCTTGCATTCCCACCGGCAGCATAAGAGGGTTTGCAGATATGTTTTTAAACCTCCAGTTACCCCAAATCTCTTTCCAAAATAACCATTATGAACATTTTGTTGTATTTACAACCAGAATATCTCTCACTCAAAGATATACATCTACTTTAAACAATAAAAATGGGATCATAATATAAGTACTGTGGTTTACTGCTATTTTATTTAATGTTGGAATAGGTAATAATGCACACAAAATAAAATTTAAAAGGTACAAAAGCACAAAATGATATGCAGCTGCAAGTGAGTCTCCCTCGTTCCCTTGCTCCCAGCCACTCAGCTGCCCTCCCTGATGCTCACCACCTTCACCATCTTCTTGCATATTACAAATATATAAGCAGAGCTACTCTTTGGTTTCCACACTCACTGTTCTGCAGTGTGCTCTTTCACCTCACTATATTATTGCTCAGATATTTCCATATCAGCATATAGGAAGCTGCCTCAATTCTTAAAGAGCTATAGAGTATTTCCTTGAATGGAGGCACCAGTGCTTACTTAATATGAACTATTTTGTAACAAGTTCTGTGACTTCAAAACATACTCTAAGTGTCCTTCAGTGTCAGCAAGTGTACCTGCCCACCCTGCCACTCTATGGATGTACCATCATGATTTGAACTGATCCCGTGGTGTTGAAAGTTCGGGTTGTTTCCTATTTTCTCATTTTTCTCTATCTTGCTTCTAAAGCAAACAGCATACATCTAGTGAGCCTTTTGGGACTACTCATCAGAAGCTTGAAATATGCACATAATCTTTAACCCAGCAACCCTACTTCTGAGAATTGCTCCTAATAACCAGAAAAGTGAGTGTGCAAAGATGCACCTCCTTAAGTTTATTGCAAAGTTTCTTAGAGTAGAGAAAAATTTAAAAGAACCTAAATGCCCAATAATAGGTGACTGCTTCAATCATGATTCATAATTCTATGCTATAGAATACTGGGAATACACCAAAAATTATGATTTTATTTTTATTGCCCTACAAATATGCCTAATAATATGTTCCTTAGTTAAAAAGCAGGATACAAAACAACAGATCTAGTGAAATTAAGAAAACAATTCCATTTATGATAGCATTAAAAAGAACAGAATAGAAAACAGTTTGGTGTTTCCTCAAAAGGTTAAACATAGAATTAGTATATGACCCAACATTTCCACTTCTATGTATATGCCCCAAAGAATTGAAATCAGGGATTCAAACAGATACTTGCATATGTTCATAGAATGTTCATAGCAGCATTACTCACAATAGTTAAAGGGTGGAAACAAGCCAAGCACCCATCAACAGATGAATGAATAAACAAAATGTAGTGTGTGTGTGTATGTATGAATATATTATTGATCCATAGAAAAGAATCAAGGTCTGATATATGCTTGTATATGGATGAACCTTGAAAACATTATGCTAAGTGAAATAAACCAGACACAAAAGGACAAATATTGTATGATTTCACTTACATAAAATATCTAAAATGGGCAAATTCATAGAGACAAAAAGTAGATTAGAGGTTACCAGGGGCTGAGGCGTAGAGAAAATAGGGAGTTATTGCTTAATGGGTAGAGAGCTTATTTGGGATGATGAAAAATGTTAGAAATATGTAGTGGTGGGGTGATTGTACAACAATGTGAATGTAATTAATGTCACTGAATTTTACACTTAAAATGGTTAAAGTGACAATTTTTATGTTATATTTATTTTACCACAATAAAAAAAATCCAAAAAATACTTGTGAATAAATTAACAAAAGAAGTGTAAAACTTATACTCTATACACTATAAAACATTGCTAAAAAGAAATAAAGAAGATCTCAGTAAATGGAAAGACACCTCATGTTTATGGACTTGACTTATGTTAGGATGGTGATACTCTATCAGATTCATTGCAATCCCTGTCAAAATTTTAGCTGGCATCCTTGCAGAAGTTGATAAGCTGATCCCGAAATTCATATGGAAATTTATGGGACCCAGAATAGCCAAAACAATCTTGAAAAAGAAGAGCCAAGTTGGAGGACTCATACTTCCCGATTTCAAAACTTACTACAAAACTATAGGAATCAATATGGTATGGACTGGCATAAAGATAGACATACAGATCAATGGAAAAGAACTGAGAATTCACAAATAAACTCTCACATTCTCAGTTGGTTGATTTTTAAAAAAGATTTATTTATTTATTTGAGAGAGAACGAGAGAATGAACAGGAGGGGCAGAGGGAGAGGGAAAGAGAATCCCAAGCAGATTCTGTGACAAGCGCAGAGCCCAATGTGGTGCTGCATTTCAATATCGTGACCGGAGTCAAAACCAAGAACTGGCCATCCAACCAACTGTGCCACGCAGGCGCCCCCCAGTTGGTTGACTTTTGACAATAGTGCTAAAACGATTCAACAGAGAAAGATAGTCTTTTCAACAAATGATGCTGGGACAACTGGATGTCTACATGCAAAAGAATGAATGTGAACCCCTAAGTCATACCACATACGAAAAACTCAAAATGGACCAAAGACCTAAATGTAACAGTCAAAACTATTAAATTCTAGATGGAAACATAGGTTTGAATCTTTGTGACCTTGATGAGGTGATAGCTTCTTAGATATAGTACCAAAAGGACAAGAGACAAAAGAAAAGATAGATATTTAGATCTCATCAAAGTTCATAAATTTTGTTGTTGTTGTTGTTAAAGATTTTACTTATTTGACAGAAAGAGAGATAGCGAGAGCAGGAACACAAGCAGGGGGAGTGGGAGAGGGAGAAGCAGGCTTCCTGCTGAGCAGGGAGCCCGATGTGGGACTCCATCTCAGGACCCCGGGATCACGACCCGAGCTGAAGGCAGACGCTTAACAGCTGAGCCACCCAGGCACCCCAAAGTTAGTAACTTTTGTGCTTTAAAGGACACCACAAAGAAAGTGAAAAGACAATTCACAGAATGGGGGAAATTTTTGCAAAGCACATATCTGATAAGGGACTTGTATCTAGAATATAAAAAGAACTCTTATGATAATTACAATAATAAATTATTATTATAATAAGAAAAAGACAAATAACCCAATTTTAAGAATGGGCACAGGATACAAATAGACAATTCTTGCAAAAGATATATGATGGCAATAAGCACATAAAAGGATGCTCAACATCATTTGCCATCAGGGAAATGTAAATCAAAACTGAGATACTACTTCACACCTACTAGGATGGCTACAATCAAAAAAGATAGATAAGAAACAAGTATAGGCTAGAATGTAGAGAAATTAGAACCCTCTTACAATGCTGGTGGGATGCAAAATAGTGCAGACACTTTGGAAAATAGGTTCTTCAAAAAATTAAACATAGAGTTACCATATGACCCAGCAACCACACTCCTAGGTATATACCCAAAAGAAATGAGAATGTATGTCCACAAAACATTTGCACATAAAGTTCATAGCAGCATCATTCATAATAGCCAAAAAATGGAAACAACTCAAATGTCCTCAATTAATGAATGAATAAATAAATGTGATGTAGTTACACAATAGAATATTATTTAGCAATAAAACGGAATGAAGTACGGATGTATGCTACAACATGGATGAACCTTTAAAACATAAGAAGACAGACGCAATAACATATTGTTTGATTTCACTTACAGGAAATGTCCAGAATAGACACATCTGTAGAGACAGAAGGTAAATTAGTGATTACCCGGGGTGAGGTTGGGGTGAGGGTGGTTGGGCGGTGATGGCTACAGGGTTTTTTTTGGGGGGGGGTGATGAAAATGTTCTAAAATTGATTGTGGTGATGGTTGCGCAATTCTGTGAATGTATTAAAAAGTAATGAATTATGCATTTTATTTTTTATTTTTTAAAAGATTTTATTCATTTATTTGAGAAAGAGAGAGAGCGAGAAGGAGCAGGGAGAGGGGCAGAGGGAGAAGGAGAAACAGACTCCCTGCTGAGCAAGGAGCCCAACTTTGTGGGGCTCCATCCCCAGACTCCAGGATTATGACCTGAGCCAAAGGCAGACGCTTAACCAACTGAGCCACCCAGGTGCCCCTAATTTTACTTTTTTTAAGATTGAATTATTTATTTTATTATTATTATTTTTTTAAAGATTTTATTTATTTATTTGACAGAGAGAGAGATAGCAAGAGCAGGAACACAAGCAGGGGGAATGGGAGAGGGAGAAGCAGGCTTCTTGCCGAGCAGGGAGCCCGATGTGGGACTCGATCCCAGGACCCTGGGATCATGACCTGAGCCGAAGGCAGACGCTTAACGACTGAGCCACCCAGGCGCCCGAATTATTTATTTTAGAGAGAAAGAGCATGAGTGGGAGGGGCAGAGGGAGAGGGAAAGAGAATCAGAAGTACACTCCTCACCGAGCACAGAGCCCGCCGACTTGGGCCTGATCTCACGACCCCAAGATCACTACCAGAGCCCAAACGAAGACTGGGATGCTCAAAGGATTGTGCCACCCAGGCGCCCCTGAATTGTGCATTTTAAATATATGAGTTGTATGTTATGTAAATTATATCTCAATAAAGCTGTTAGCATAAACGAACAAACAAAAAAGCAACTAGATCTCTTTGCCCTGCTGGATACCTCCTTCTGGGAGGACATGGGTCCATTATTCACTCCCTATGCTCCCCCACCCCTAATCATGCATCTTCCAGCCTCTCCTTCTCTATCACATCTACTTGGATATTGTCCTGTCCAAGAAAGATCATGACACACTATTGGGCTCCGTGATTGGGCAATGGAAGGAAGTGGCTGGGGTCAGGCTCAGAGCCACCCATGGATGAGACATCAAATCTGTGTCTTGAGCCCATTTTGGAGGCCAAGGTGATTGAAGCTGGCAACTCCAAGAGTGTGACTCTCAGTGTTGCCTTTGCTGCTGCTGGCGGTGGTTAGAATGAGTAATTACTGAGCATCTAGAGCAAGTCATGTCTACAAGTGCAATGCTTCTTTTTATCCTCCTGACAGTCTGATATGATAAAAGTTATTACTTACCATCCCCATTGTAACTAAGGCTCAAAGAATTTAAATAACTGGGCCAGGGTCACATAGCTAGGAGAGGCAGAGGCGAGATTGGATCCCAGGTATACCATAGTTAACTGATCTTAAATCCCCCCCAAAATCCTGTCCTAGCAGGATTCAGGGACCTTGACACATGAATATCAGGGACCTGTAAACATGGAAGGGGTTGTGTGGGCAAAAGGGCAGCTCCTCAGAGGCCAGAGGTCTCCCAACCCCATTCACACTCTGTCTCAGGCCCAAAGTCCCCTAAATGAGTGTGTAGGGGTTTATTTCTCTCTCAGGAGCACTGATGACGCATTTCAGGGGAGACCCGTGGGAGCTGTGACTGGGCTGGAAATGGAAATGTGTAGCGCCGGCCGACAAGCACTCGTGGGGTGTCTGGAGGGAAGAAGCAACTACCAGCAAGTGAGGAGGAGGCCCCGACAGCAAGCTGACCCATGGAGCAGAGCCATCACGCGCCCCTGGCCTGAGGGAAGCAGCCTGTGAGCCGGGGGCGGAAACTTGGGCCTCAACTCCCCCTGGGGCCCTTAGGTTCCTCCTTGGACACCGAGGCGTTTGGTCTGGAAGAGCTTCGAGTTCCTTGCCTGTCAGTCCAGCTGTCCGTCTGAGCGCTGACGAAGAGCCCAGGCACGCAGCTGTTGTGATGCCCCTCGGCTCTGAGGCCCTGGTCACAGACCCACTCCCTCATCCCCTTCCTACACCACAGACCCTCTTAGGGGTTGAATTGCGTCCCTTAAAAAGATACGTTGAAGTCTTAACCTCCCAGCACCTGTGAATGTGACCTTATTTGAAGATAGCGATTTTGCAGGTGTAATCAAGATGAAGTCATTAGGGTGCGCCCCGATCCAGTACGACGGGTGTCCTCATAAGAAGAGGAAAAGCCATGTGGAGACAGAGACGCAAAGTTGAGGAACGCTGTGTGACAGAGGCCGAGACTGCAGAGCCGTAGCTGTAAACCAAGGACCACCTCGGGGCACCAGCAGGGGGAAGAGGCCAGGGAAGATCCTTCTCTTGAGACTTCAGAAGAAGCATGGCCCTGCCAATACCTTGACTGCAGACTTCTTGCTTCCAGAGCTGTGAGTCACTTTCTGTTTAATAAATTTCTGTTGTTTTAAGCCACCACATTTCTAGGGCTTCTGTAGAGCAGCCCTAAGAATCTGATACAGAACCCCAACATGCTCACACGCTCCCGCCGCACCAGCCATTTCTCTGTTCCTCCACGGACCCAACTCCTTCCCACCCTTTTACACGTGATGCTCTGTCAGAAGGTTCTACACCTGCCCTTCTCTCCAACACCCTTGCCTTGCTCCTTCCAAACTCAGCTTAAAAGGCATTTCTTCAGGGCGCCTGGGTGGCTCAGTTGGTTAAGCGACTGCCTTCGGCTCAGGTCATGATCCTGGAGTCCCGGGATCGAGTCCCACATCGGGCTCCCTGCTCAGCGGGGGGTCTGCTTCTCCCTCTGACCCTCTTCCCTCTCATGCTCTCTGTCTCTCATTCTCTCTCTCAAATAAATAAATAAAATCTTTAAAAAAAAAAAAAAAGGCATTTCTTCAGGCAAGCCTAGACTTGGGTATTCCAGGCTCGCCTCAGGACAGCAACAGAAGTGCGTTCTCTGAAGCCCTCGCCACATTTGTATGTAGTTAATTCCTGGTGCGGTCGCGTAATGCCCGCTGCCCGTGCCCCCGCTGGGGGTGTCATGACAGTGGGGCCCGGCCTGACATATTCACCAGCAATCCTACCCCTCGGCCCTGAGGCAATGCTGGGATTTTTTTCTTTTCACGACATACTCCAAGCATGAAACAAACAATACGTGTTCAATCTTGGGAAAAGAAACCCAAGAAAACATAATGAGCGAACATGGAAAAATATGCTAAAAATCACCTACATTCCTTTTTTTTTTTTTAAGATTTTATTTATTTATTTATTTGACAGAGAGAGAGAGAGAGCGAGAGAGGGAACACAAGCAGGGGGAGTGGGAGAGGGAGAAGCAGGCCTCCCGCAGAGCAGGGAGCCCGATGTGGAGCTCGATCCCAGGACGCTGGGATCATGACGTGAGCCGAAGGCAGACACTTAACGACTGAGCCACCCAGGTGCCCCAAAATCACCTACATTCCTACTGCATAGAGTAATCATTGTTGGCATTTTGACATATGTGCTTTCAGACCTTTTTTCATGCAAGATATATTTCTTAAAATGCAATTATACTGTATTGTAAGCTGCTTTTTTTCTAGTAAGAAATGTATAAAAGGCATGTTTAAGAGTCAATAAATACAGGGGTCCCTGGGTGGCTCAGTTGGTTGGGCGTCCGACTCTCGGTTTTGGCTTGGGTCACATCTAAGGGTTGTGGGATCGAGCCACGTGTTGGGCTCTGCGCTGGGGCTGGGGCGGGAGTCTGCTGGAGATTCTCTCCCTCCCTCTCCCTCTGCTCCTCCTCCCCTAAAATAAACAAATCTTAAAAAAAAAAAAAGGTCATTAATACAAAATTACCTCATCATTTTTGGTGCCTACGCAACCTTCTACTGTAAGATGAATCACAATTTAGTTAACAAGTCCTCATTGTTGGGCATTTAGATACCTTTCAGTTTTTCTCTGGTGTAAACAATACTGCTACAAACATCTGAAAAATAGGCATTTTTGTGCCCTTGTCTGATTCTTTCTTTCTTTCTTTTTTTTTAAGATTTTATTTATTTATTTGACAGAAAGAGAGAGAGAGAGCATGAGCAAGGGCAGCAGGAGAGGGAGAAGCAGGCTCCCCACCGAGCAGGGAGCCCGATGCGGGGCCCGATCCAAGGACTGTGGGATCATGACCTGAGCCGAAGGCAGATGCTTAACCGACTGAGCCACCCAGTCGCCCCTTGTCTGATTATTTCTTGACGAAGCTTTCCTAGAAGTGGATTGCTAGGTCCGTGATGACAAGTGTGTTTTTTAAAGCTTCTGAGGCATAGTGCCAACCTGCCCTTAAAAATAGAGGAACTTCTATTTTAGGGAGATGGGATGAAGGAAGGGATGGGATGAAGAACACGTTTGGGGGAAACAGTGACCAGTGTAGAGCCGCAGAGCAGGCAACCGTGGAGCCCCCTGGGGGAGTGGGTCCCCCGTAGCCCGGAGGCCCTCGGCTACTTGGCAGAGCTGGCTCTTGGGGCTGGGAGGACTCTGCTCAGGCCTTCCTTTGGGCATCCTTGATTTTCTTTGGTTTTGATGTAGCTGAGCCCTTGCTCACCTCAGGGTGTCCCTTTGTGAGCCACTTGTAGGGAAGAGAAGTTGTAGGGGCCTCCCCCATTTATAGGAAGTGATTTTCACAAACAAGAGTTTTCAGGAAGCCTTGTTCCTGGGAGGCCAGTGTCATCTATGAATGCGTGTGTCACCCACCTTGTTTCTGGCTGTGATGTGGGGAAGGGTCCAGGCGAAGACTCTCTGACCTGGGCCGGAATGAACTGCTGCTGCCCTGTGGGGGCCACCCCAATCCCCCCTCTAGGCCTGCCCCGTCCTCAAATCAAATCAGCTTCTCAGTTTGCCGGAGAGCAGTAGAGACACCCTCAGCCACCCCATGAGAACCTGTAGGCATGAAACTTGGTCCTGGTACCTCCTACCCCTTCCCGAGTAGGGAAGGCACAGAGCAAGCCATTCACCGCACTGAGCCTCAGATGGCTCCCCTGTAAAATGGGCACTAATACTATATCTATCTTCCAGAGTGGCTCAGTGGATTAAGTAACATACTGTGTGTAACACTTAGCATCATATCTGGAACATGGTAAACACTTTATGATGATGATTGATGGTGAGGTTCCCCAAGACTGCTTTTTTGGCTAGAATCACCGGGTTCTCTCCGGCAAGTCAGAGGCATGGCTACTTGCTGGGGCAAGCCAAAGCCCCACTCCCCTGAAGGCTCTCTGCTACTATAAAACCTTTTACCCAAAAGGCTGCTGTTACAGGAAATAACTTTCATTCTCCTTCCGCCTTCCTCATACCACAGTCTTCAGAAAAAGAGGATCTGCGTCTCGAAATCAGAATAAAAATCAGGCAGGTCAGTGTGGTGTGGTGTGTGTTCTGCCTTTGTCTGGGAGCGTGTGGAGTCCTGCCTGGGTGTTGGAGAGTCTGTTTGATCGTGGGGGCTTGAGGCGTTCAGGGTTGTGGCCGCAGGGGACGGTGAGGGGGAGCAAAGGGCAACGGAACGAGGGCCTCCTCAAGCTGCCCTCCCCATACCAAGACTGGGGCATGGCTCATCAGGGCCCTTCCTCCCTTCCCGGGAAGCAGGAAATACCCTCCTCTCCTAAGCTGTAGTCTGGTGAAATGCCAGGGCTGGAATGCTGTGGAGAAAGTTTAGATTGTTTTTTAACGTTTCGTTTTCAGGCCTTACCCAGAGAGGCTGGCCTTGGTCGCTGCAAGCCATTGCACTAGACCTTCTCTCCTTGTCATCTTCCAGAAACAACCTGCAGTCTCAGAGGTAGAAGGTAGGTAGGATTGGGAGAGTGGAGCATAGGCTCCAAGGCTGAGGCCCCCGGAGACCCAGAGATGGGTCTGCCCTGCCCGCACTCGCGGACTGTGGTGGCACCTTTGCTGACTAAGGTCTTCCCTGGGGTGGATTCGGGGGAGAGGGAAGCCCAGGTTCCCAACAGTCCCTAGGTGGGTGGCACCTCACAGGACATTTTCAGGTCTGGGTCTGGGACAGTCACTGCCTTCTTTCTTCTCTACAACCTGTGGTCTTCCTGGGGTTGGGTAGGCTGTAGATGTATGGGCGCATGCACTTCTCTCTCCCCCTGCTCCCTTTTCAACAAATCTCTCCTGGACAGGAGCACTGGGATGCTATATGCCCAGCCTGTCCCCTAGAGGCATCTCCAGCCTCTGACTACGGCTGGGCACCAGGAAGAAAGAGAGCTGTCCCGAAGCAGTAGGAGAGGGAGAGGATAGATAACAGCAATGGGTTTCTTGGTACCCACAGATGCCCCACTCTAGCCTGCACCCATCCATCCCGCGGCCCAGAGGGACCAGGGCCCAGAAGGCAGCCTTGGTCCTGTTGGCCGTCTGCCTGGCAACCCTTTGGGGGCTGGGGGAGCCACCAGAACACATTCTCCGATGGCTGGTGCTCCACCTGGCCTCCCTGCAGCTGGGACTGCTCTTCAAGGGGGTCTGCCATCTGGCTGAGGAGCTGTGCCACCTCCATTCCAGGTGACTCCATTACCCATGGCGACTGGGCACCCCACATGTCTTACTCTCTTGACCCCCAGCCCTGCCCCTCCTTGAATCTCTCGGGCTGAGCTGGGCCGGAGTCTGGAGCTTGACTGTCCCCTGCAGGTACCAGGGCAGCTCCTGGAGGGCTATGTGCTCTTGCCTGGGCTGCCCCATTCGCGGTGGGGCCCTGTTGCTGCTGTCCTGCTATTTCTATGGCTCCCTCCCAAACCCAGCTGGCCGGCCCTTCCTTTGGACGCTTGCGCTCCTAGGCCTCTCGCAGGCACTGAACATCCTCCTGGAGCTCCAGGTAAGACACAGAGGGAGGCGGAGGGTGTAGCCAAGTGGAAGCGGCAGCTAGTGTGTCCTACTCTGAGCTCGGTATCGGGAGTGGGACGAGTTTAGAGGTCGGCCCTTAGAGTAGAGCCTATAATGTCCTGCAATGGGAGGTCAATGGCAGAGAAGGGAGGAAGCTGGTAGCTGGTTGGGAAATCTTCTTGAGGAGGAGGGCTCTGGTTATCCTTCGTGGAGGCTCCCCAGGCCCACCTTGCTGTCTACAGGCCCTAGCCCCAGCTGAGGTCTCTGCAGTCTGTGAAGAAAGGAACTTCAACGTGGCCCATGGGCTGGCATGGTCATATTACATTGGGTACCTGCGGCTGATCCTGCCAGGTGAGCCATTCTCTATGCCCCTATTTCTAGGGCTTCATGACAGACAGTAAGACATAAAACTTGTGTTTCTAGAACCTGCTGTATTTTTCAAAGCATTTTTATTCCTCAGGAATCATTTGATTCGCAAAGCAATCCTGTAGGCATGAAGGATATTATTATGCCTGGTTTTCAGGGAGGAATATGGCACTTAGAGCCACTAAGTGACTTCTTTCAGGTTAACTATGAATTCTTCCAATGAATATTGACTGTATGTTCTGCGCCCTTCGTGCGCATTTTCACTTTTAATTCATACCCTGTGGGCAAGGGATAATCATCATCCCTGTTTTAGAGATATACGAAAATTGTGGTTCTAAGAGGTGAAGTGACTTCTCCAAAGTCACACAGCTTCGTGAGCGGAGGAGACAGGATTTGGACCCAGGTCTGTCCAGAGCCTGGATCCTTGACCACTCTACTGTGAGCCCATGTGTCATGTCTCATTTCTTCTGACTTGCTGGCCAAGGCCGTGGTTCTCCCATATCTCATTGATGTCTGCCCTTGTCACCTAGCTTCTGCTAGGAAACAGGTCTGGAGCTAGAGGCCAGACCCCGTGCACCTGGGATTGCTGGGAATGTCACCTTCCAGGGCACTTCCTGCCTCTCAGAGCCGTAAAAGCTGTGGTGGGAAGGAGTGGGGTGAGCAGAGAAATCTGGACAAAGGACAATTGAGGGGAGAGAGAGGTGGTGGGAGTAGAGGGAGGGGTGGGAGTGTTCCTGAATTCTCCGCTCCTCCTGGCTCCTGCACAGTGCAAGTAGACTGGACCCTTGGTTCTCCTGCACCTATACATTGAGGGAACCAATGACCTGGGTCTCTGTCCTGGGTTGGGTGGGAGATAGGGTTGTAGGAATGACTTCTCGGGCCTCTCCACCCCAGAGTTCCCAACCCGGATACGCATGTACAATCGGCTGCAGACCAACATGCTACGGGTCATAGGGAGCCATCGGCTGCACATCCTCTTCCCTTTGGACTGTGGGGTGCCTGATGACCTGAGTGTGGCCGACCCCAACATTCGCTTCCTGTATCAGCTGCCCCAGCAAAGTGCCGACCGTGCTGGCATCAAGGGCCGGGTTTACACCAACAGCGTCTATGAGCTTCTGGAAAACGGGAAACCGGTGAGTGTGCGGGGAGGCGGGTGCTGCTAAGGAGGAGTCAGGCCCAGAGCACCAGAATTCTGCCCCCTGGCCAAGCACTGATAAAAATTCATTGCCCTTCTCTGAGCCTTACTTTCCCCAGCTGGGCATGCTTCAGCTCTGAATGATGATAATGATCAGTAACACTAATTGAGCCCTTACTGCATACCAGATGCTATTCATCTGACCACCTCATCTAACCCTCACCACCACCTGTGGGGTGAGGACTGCTATGACCCCTACTTTACAGATGAGGAAACTGAGTACAGACTCAGAGAACCAGGAAGAAATTGGACGATTTCAACCTGACAAGCCACGCACTTGACCATAAAGCTGTCCTAGACCAAGATGTGAGAACATCTGAAAGATCTCACATAGGTCGGGGGGAAACCCCGGCCAGGGTTGAACCCCAGAGCCCAGCCCCCAGGAGCAGTTGACGGCAGGTGACTCCGTGGGCCTTGCCCTGGGATCCGAGAAGGAGGATCTGTGGAAGATAAATCTAGCACAGTCCTGGTGCTGATTTTAGGAGCAAAGGCCACCAGACACCATAGATCCCAGCAGGGTAGCCACCTCCCAGAACGCCATCTCTACAGGCTGAGGGAGCAGGGCCCTAGCAGTGGCACCAGGGTCCAGAGTCTGTCTGCCCTGGCTCTGGCTGAGTTTTGCGTTCCTCTCGCCTCCTCCAGGTGGGCATCTGTGTCCTGGAGTATGCCACCCCCTTGCAGACGCTTTTTGCCATGTCCCAGGATGGCCGAGCTGGCTTTAGCCAGCAGGATCGGCTGGAGCAGGCCAAACTCTTCTGCCGGATACTGGAAGACATCCTGGCAGATGCCCCTGAGTCGCAGAACAACTGCCGCCTCATTGTCTACTCGGGTGAGGACTGGGTAGGCTACCAGGCAGGAAGAGGCAGATGTCCCGAGGGGTTAGAAGTAGCTAGAGCAACACCATGCCCTGGGCCTTCCCAAGTGGTCAAGGCATTTGAGCCCGGCCTCTTCCTCCCCCGGGAGAGGTCCTACCTCTCCACCTAGGACACTCAGTTGCTTTCTGGGGTACCTGGCTATGGGTCCTGGGTGGAGTGTGAAGAGATGGGCTCTAGGAGCCCCTGACGTCATCTAGGGATTGCCAGAAGAAGCAGAAGAGCCCCAGACTCAGGACAAAGAGACCGGGGCTGCAGCCTCAGCGGCAGGTCTGTGCCCCTCTCTGAGCACCATCTCTAAGACTGAGGAGGTCGAATTCTGTTCTCTCTGAAACCACTTCTAGCTCCAGAATTCCAGGAAACTCTAGCCCCAGGCCAGGGATGGGAAGGGATACAGGGAGGTGAGGGAGAGGGAGGGTTGGAAGATCTGCCCCACCAAGTCTCAGGGCATGTTCAAGTGAGAACCTAAGAGGTCCTCACTGCACTCCTCCCCCACCTTCCCCATCCTTGTGCCAGAACCTGCAGAGGGAAGCAGCTTCTCCCTGTCCCAAGAGATTCTCCGGCACTTGCGGCAGGAGGAAAGGGAGGTCACTATGGGCAGCCTGGACACCTCGGTTGTACCCAGTTCCTCCACGCTGTCCCAGGAGCCCAAGCTCCTCATCAGTGGCTTGGAACAGCCTCTCCCACTCCGCACGGATGTCTTCTGAGGCTCAGGGCTTGCTGGCCTGAACCCCCAGTGCTCCCCAAGACTCTTGATCCACAAGACTGTGCACTGAAGGGCTTTCTTCAGCAGCTGGATGCCCAGCAGAACCACTTCCTCCCACAGGGAGCCTCTCAGAGAAGGTCCTTGAACTTAACATCTCAAGACGACCTTAGGCAAGTTGTTTTACCTCTCTGAACCTCAGTGTCATCATCTATGAAATGGGATTATAATCACTGTCTTACCTACTTCACAGGGTTGTTGTGAGGATTATGACTGTATGGAACATTTTTGTAAACTATAAATGCCAGGTAAACTTAAGGGATGTGTCAGATGTCTTCCATTGGACCCTCCAGACTGACTGTCTACCCCTCCCTGCCTCCTCTGCCCTGGGATGGCATCAACAGGCTCCCTTGCTCTCTGAATTCTGGTCGTGTTCAGTCCACAGAAAGCCCCAGTAGAAGAACAGAGGGAAAGAGGGGGGTGAGGTTGGGGTAGTTATTCCCCCAGATCCTTCCCTGCAGTACCAAGGTCACTGTGGGCTCTCTGCATCTCCGACCTAAAATCATGGTTCTGCCATGTTCTCCGTAACTCTGTCTCTCCCCAGGTTCCATTACCTGTCCCTTCCCCATGCTGCTCAGACCCAGCGATGGTCCTGGTTTTCTGCCAATGTCCCCTCTGGAGCACTCACTCTCACTTGTGGTTTCCTTATACCTGCCCTTTCTAAACAGCCCCCTTTCTTTTTTTTAATTTTTTTTTTCAGAGAGTGCATACATGGGTGTATGTGGGGGAGGCTGACCCTGAGATCATGACCTGAGCTGAAATCAAGAGTCAGACGCTCAACCGACTGAGCCACCCAGGCGCCCCTGAACAGCCCCCTTTTTCAACACTGCTCAGATGACCTATTTGAGCGTGCCATCTTTCTCTAGCTGGACTCTGACTGACACAAGTGATTGGCATTTATTATCTGAAATGTCCAAATCCATTTGCACAGTCATACTTCCTTAGACACCCTCCTTATTCTAGGACAGGGCGGTGTGGTGGTGGGTTTGGTTTCACTGTGGACAGAGCCCAGGAATCAGGCTGAGGGCATGGAGGGTAGCATGCCCCACGGTGTCTGCATGCCCTTGCAGGGCCCTTGTCTCTAGTGAGAGGCTTGGGGAATATGGAGCAGCCTGAGCAGTCACGCTGATGTCATGAGGGGCACACAGCCGCGTCCAGGGCAAGGGGCTACTCAAAGGAGCAGGGGCCACTGGATGAATGTCCCCGGATGATAGAGCCTGCAAAGGGATAAGAGGTGGGGGGGGGGGCTCGTGTGAGGAGACGGGATATACTCTGGGAGGCCTTGGACAACACAGCCGGGCACTGCTGTGTCTTATGCCATCACTGTTAGACCCGAGCCATTACAACGCTGTAGTGGCCTGTTTGGGAGGGCAGGCGGCCCATTTCTACCAGTTCCTTCTGTTCTACCCACGACTTATTCCCTACCTCCCACCTCTGGTTTGGTTTTGTTTTAATTTTTTCTAAAGTAATCTCTACACCCAACATGTGGCTCAAACTCACAACCCCAAGATCAAGAGTTGGATGCTCTATTGACTGAGCCAGCCAGGGGCCCCTCACCTCTGTTTTTATCACAGAAGCTCAATACGAATTTCTGTGTACAGCATCACTGTGGAGAAAGGCTCAACAGACAGACACATGTTTGACAGAAGGAACAAACTGCTCCCAAGGATGCCAAAGCCTAAGGAGTAAAGGGGGACACAATCTCTTCTTCACAGCTGTCCCAGCCATTCTGCCCCCAAGGCCTGAGGCTCCTCCAACATTACACCAATCATTCCTGTGACTAGAAACCAGGGCAGAATCAAGGGCCTTTCCAAAATGCCCCTCCCCCACCCATCCAGCCCCCAACTTGGTGCTTAGGCTGTGGAGTCTGAGAGCTCAGGTTCAAATCGTGACTTCACCACTTAGTACTCATGTCTGCCTGGGGATCTTGATATCCTCCGCTATAACATGGGGGCAAGAGTGGCGCCTCCTCCCAAGCTTGTTATGGGGAGTGAACGGTCTGATAGCCACAGGTCGGCGGATGAGCTGGGTGGCCGGCACAGGGCTGGGCCCAAGGAGCAGCCACGAACATTATAGTTGCCTCTCACGAAGGAGGCAGGCCAGTCCTCTGTACACATTACAATCTCCACCTCTGTTCCTCTTCATCGTCTGCTATCCTCGCCTTCCTGACTGTGCTAGGGTCTCGCCAAGGCCGGTACCAGGGTGCACCGGCTGTCCTCAGGTGTTCCCCAGGGTAAAGAACTCAGAGGCCCCTCCATAAATGCCTATCCTTACGTTCTCGACTGCACATCAGTGAGGTGTGGACGTGTCAGGGAGAGGGTGACTTTCCAGAGAGCCACCCGGAGGCTCAGCTCTGCCTTCCTGCATCTTACCTCCATGCCCTCACCCCCTGCAAAACCTCTCCTCATTCCTTCCTTCCCTTAGACAAGCTGCATGGAGCTCCTCTTCCTTTCTTGTTTTCCCACCAGCTGGAAGGTTCTGGATTTGGGCAATGTCATGGGATAAGTTTTAGGCTGGTTCCAACTGGCCGGTACACACAAAAAAGGGGATGTAATGAGAACCCCCAAATTCCCCATCCCATCTTGGGAAGGCAAGACAAAATCTTGCCCCAACATAGTAGGAGGCATTCAAAAGTGATGTGGGGAGCTATAATTGGTGCTTGGGGCTTTACAAGGGCCTTGGAAGTTGCTGATGAGGCATAAGCTCCAATAGCCAAAGGGATGTCTTCCAATTGGTGAAGGGCAACAGATTTTCCTTCTCTTCCTGAGTACCAGAGAAGGCAGACCCCTGGGTTCTTTGCCGTGGCTCTCCATGACTAGCCCTCACAGGACCTGGGGGCTTTGGGGGCAGGACCTCTACAGGGAGACTCTGAGATCCCTGCACAGGCGTAGGGTGGGTGGGGGAATCTTGCGAGCTGGACTCATGTTGACACCAAAAGCAAAGGAGATTAGGGGTGAGAGGAGGAGGTAAGGACTTGGTAAAGGAGGGTCAGGGATCTGATGGTCCCTGAAAAGCAGGCAGTCGCTTTGTAAGGGCAGCTTTGGGCCCTAGCAATGCTCACAGGAGCGTGTTTCCAGGCAAAGCCCTCAAGCTTCTTTTATTTCTTCTGTCCACATCAGCATTTTCTCTATAAATATTCTGCAGAGAGAGCAGCTCCAGCTGAGTCCATATGTGCATTTCCAAAGCTCTGATGTCCAGGCCCCAATTTGCTTGTGCCCTAATTCTCTGTCCGGTTTCTTGTTCTGAGCCAGGTCAGTCCAACTTTTCAAAGTCTCCCTCCTACAGACATGTGACTTCATCAATGCTGAGCCTAGGCCCATCTGGCACAGGGCAGGAGCCAGGGACAGGAGGCTCCCGCTGGGCATCTTCATGACTGTCCTGGGGGCCCAGCACTCGCCAGTGGATGAGGTAGATGCCGCCTTCTGGCTTTGGGGTTGGTGGCTCTGTGGGGAGAGTGGCACGGCCCTGATGTAGTCTTGGCCCAAAGTGAACTGCCACCACGATACAGACGGCCAGCAGGACAAAGGCAGCGACAATGATGGTGAGCAGGGGCAGCCCATCCCCTCGCGGTGGTTCCCAGGCCCCACCTGGCACCTCTGGGAGTTGCCTCTGGGGCTCTTGACCCCCTGAGCCGTTCACAGCTGGAGAAGGCCAGGGATGGTGGCCAGCCTGGTAGGGGAGTGGCAGAGAGAGAGGGTGACATGGGCATGTGCACACAGAAAAAGAGCCAAATGGAGAGACAGACACCCAAAGGGAACTGAGAGAGAAACAGACAGAGAGACTTAGGGAGAGAGAAACATAGACAAAGAAAGAAAGAGACAGAGTTCAGACATGGAGAGACAGAGAAACATACAGATAAACACATGCGTAGCAACCCTCCCCCCAAAAAAACCCCGCACATAGGAAGAGAGAGAATTAAAGAAAAAGACAGGTGTGTTTGGGGTGGGGGGGATACAGAGAGAAAGAGAAAAACACAAAGCCAAGAAGACAAAGAAAAAGAGAGATAAAGAAAGGACAAGGAATGAAATAGATGCAGAGAGACAAAGAGAAAAAAGAAACAGAGATAGGGAGACAAAGTCATTCAGAAAGGGATGGAGAGGGGCTTCCTTACAGTCTGGCATATAGAGTGTGGCCCCCCAAGTCCGTCCCCTCCCACTGCTCTGTCTTCCCAGGCCTCCAGTAAAATTCCTCAATAGATAATACGTCCTAGGTCAGGAATCTGAGCACACTAGTTGTCTGCTGTCCCACGGCCTGGCCCTCCAGCAGTGAGCAGCTGTTCTTCAAGTCCTGGGAAAAGGGAGTCATTGTGTCTTAGGTTCCCACTACCCTCAACTCACACAGAAGGTGGAGGGGTGGTACCCTGGGGGAGGGAGAAAGGAAAATGAGGCAGGAACCCCCAAAGCTTGGGGTGAAGCAAAGGGGATACCTCATCCCATAATATAGGATCTTCTTACGGGTCTCAGGATCTGGACCTGGAGGGGAGGGGGTGCCCAGTGTGGACTCCTGGCTGGATTGAGGAGAACCCACGCCAGCCTCGGCCTCTTTCAGGGTCCCAGCCAGAACCTGGGGGTACTATCTGTCTGTCTCCGCTCTGCTAACTGTTGAGGAGGGGTGGGATGGATTACCATGAAGGTAGCAAACCTCCCAACGATAAACGTCAGAGCCAGCTGATGAAGTCACCACAGGCTCAAGAAGCCTTCTCTCCCTAGCCTCCCCTTGCCCGCTGGACCATCATGGGTCCGACCCTCCAGGGTGGAGCCTCTCCCCTAAACCTGAGCCATCAGCCTGGCCCTGCCCCAAGAGAAGGTAATTGGGGTCCAGGGAAGGCTATCCAGAACACTCTCTCTTTAGTTTCTCAGTCACACTGTCATCCCCAACACTGTCCCTTTGCAAGTAGAAAGCCCAATACTCACCCCCAGTTAAAAGTCTAAGGCTCTCTGGGGCCCAGGCCACAGAGCTCCCAGGGCAGGGGAGGGAGGGGGGAAGCAGCTCCGGATGTACAGGGGAAAAAGGGAAGTTCAGGCTGGTGAAAGGGTTGGGGTCCCTGCAGGGAGTCAGGCAGCCTAGCAGGAGGGGGTGAGCCAAGAGTCTACCTGGTGCATTGTCCGCCTGGTGCAAGGCTTCCTGGGACTGGCAGCCAGCCCTGCAAAGAAGAACCTGCCACCCCAGCTTGGCCCCTACCCGGAGCTGCCACGTCTATAGGGCTTACCTGGCACACACACCCTCTGCACACACACTCTCAACGTCTCTCCCTCGCTTTCACTTCCGTGAATACTGGGACTCCTCTGGGCCCAGCCCTTCCTCAACTGTGATTGGACCTTGATCTTGGCACCTCCTTTCACGCTCCCTGCTAGCTTCAGCAGCCTGGGTCTGCCTGCCTACCCCTCTTCCAGCAGGTCTCAGACACCTTGCCAGCACCCCCATCCCGCCCCACTCCCCACCACGACATGTCCACTCCCCACCCCAACTGATTTCCTGATGTTACTGTTTCTTCAATTTTTTTTTAATGCAATATCTCAAACACACTGAAAAGTGTAGACTGTAATATACTAAATCTCTTAGGCATAACCACCAGCTCTGTCCATCTTAACAGTTTGTCACATTTATTTCAAAATTTTTTAAGAACCAAAATATTACAAATAAAAAAGAAGCCCCACTTCTTGACCTCTCCCCTCCTTCTTACCCCATGGGTAACCATGTTGTTGAATTTGATGTTTATCATTCCTGTGCAAGGTATTTTTTTTCTCTTTGGATTTTTTCTTCTTTGGTTTTTACAAATATGAATTCTACATGTCTCTTTGCATTTGTCTGAATGTAACTTCATTTTGAGAATGTGAGTGCTTCAATGTGTCCAAGTCACAAAAAGTGCCCACCAGGGGCACCTGGCTGGTTCTGTCCATATAGCATGCGGCTCTTGATTTCAGGGTTGTAGCCCCACGTTGGGTGTAGAGATTAATTAAAAAAAAAAAAATCTTTTAAAAAAAGTGCCCACCAGTTTCTCCTCTATCTGGAGAGTTCATAAAGGATAATTTTTGGTCTCAACTAACTCCATGAAACCAAGCATCCCTCATTCTGTCCCTTGCTGTACATGGACCACCCTCCATCTCAGGCTGGAGACCAGGAGACCCCTGGAATCCCTTCACCCAGTGGTCTGATCTCAGGAGGCAAGATGTAGCCTCTTGATTTCTTGTCCCTCAGCCAAGCTTCTCCACACTCTGACATTCAGGGACCTCACTCAGAGCTCCCAGCTCACTGAAGCCCAGGTCACTGGGCTGCTGACCTGACCTGCCAACTGAGTGAGTCCAATGGCTGGCTGGCCTTGAAGCCAGCTAGGAGGCTGACCCCCTACCAGTGCCATCCAAGGCTCTGGATGTCCCACGTTGGATCACTTAGACTTCAGCCAGAGGGAATATGGGCTCTGCCACAGTCCAGAGCTCCAGCCTCTGCTCTTTGGTTCCTGCCCCCTCAAGGCACATGTCCCATCACTCTTATAGGCCCCGCCACTGAGGCTCCAGTCCCTGAGTCCAACAGCCCAATTCCTGATCCTGCTGAGGGCTCATTTCCCCCTTCCCTCCCTCATCAATCTTGGATCTACCTCCTAAAAGGCCTCAGAAAAGATAAGGGGGTGGAATTTTGGGACTAGACAATTGTTCCAGCCTTCCTTTACTTGTCCATCTCTATGCTCACTGTTGTGAGCTGCCCTTCCCCCATTCCCACTATCTAAACTTTAACCATCTTTTATGGCTTTAGTTCAAGTGTCACCTCTGCCAGGAATATAGTCTTCAGCCCACTCTACTGAGGTAGCTTTCTTTCTTTTCCTTAAACCCTACACCAGTATGTTTTCTCCCTCGCTCCTGACATTTGTCACACTTTGACATACAGGTGTGTGGGCGCTCATTTTTCCTCCCAGCCTCTGAACCGCATCAGGGCATTCCTGTCCGTGTCCCGAGTCCGTCACAGTGCCTGGTACTACACAACGGGTGCTGGACAAAGGTTGCGGAATAGAACTGGAAACCAGAAGCATCCCCCCACCCCCATCCTGAGTCCTGGAGGTTTGTAAGCCATCACCCTTCACCTGTGAGGATGGCACTTCTGAGCTACAAGTGTTCAGTGACTTATTCCCTCTGTCTCTTTTTTGGCTTTGTGTTATAATGGAACCTCTTCGATAGGTTCAGGTTCTAAAATGATCAAGAATCTGCTCTTATTTCAGAGCAGAAAAGTCCTGGCTTTCAATGTTTGAGCCCTGGAACCACAGATGAAAAGGCTCTGGGGTCCTCCCCACTGTCATCCCTCTGGCCTGGAGGCCCCTGACTCAGTTCCGTACACTGGGGTCATTTCTCTTTTCCAACTCCCTGGGGGAGGTAGAAGTGGCCCTGTTGCCTAAGGAAAGCAAGGAGCAGCCCTTCCTCCCTCCTTCTTTCCTCAATGAAGGAAGTCATGGTTAGGAGCCTGCCGAGGAAGCTGAAGGAGAGGGACTTGGGTGGACATTCTGAGCAGGCCAGCAGGAGATTGCCAGGATAGGGGACATCTGGGACCTGGCTCCCTTTTGGGCTTCATCTTAACTTCTGCATCACTGGAAGTAGTCCGAGAGCAAGGGCTACCCATCTCAACCCTATCCTATTTCCAGCCCTCTTATTAAAAGCTATAGGTCTATAAGGGGTATCTGATTTCTCTGCGTGGTAATGAAAATGTCCTAAAATTGATCGTGGTGCTGGTTGCACAAATCTCTGAATAATACTAAAAGCCACTGAATTGTACAGTTTAAATTGGTAAATTATATAGTATGCGTCTAGTGTGGTCAGGTTGCTATACCAAAATACCATAAACTGGGTGGCTTATAAACAACAGAAGTTTATTTCCCACAGTTCCGGAGGCTGGGAAGTTCAAGATCAGGATAACAGCTGATTTAGTGTCTGGCAAGGACCCACTTCCTGATTCATAGATGGTGCCTTCTCACTGTGTCCTCAGAGGGGCAAGCTGGCTCTCTGCCTGCAGTCTCTTTTATAAGGGTACTCATCCTGTTCAGGAAGGCTCCACCCTTATGACATAATCCTCTCCCAAAGGCCCCACCTCCTAATACTATCACCTTGGAAGTTAGGATTTTTTTTTTTTAAAGATTTTATTTATTTATTTGACAGAGAGAGACACAGCGAGAGAGGGAACACAAGCAGGGGGAGCAGGAGAGGGAGAAGCAGGCTCCCCGCTGAGCAGGGAGCCCTATGCGTGGCTCAATCCCAGGACCCTGGGATCATGACCTGAGCTGAAACCAAGAGTCTGACGCT
This sequence comes from Halichoerus grypus, assembly GCF_964656455.1. Taxonomy (NCBI): domain Eukaryota; kingdom Metazoa; phylum Chordata; class Mammalia; order Carnivora; family Phocidae; genus Halichoerus; species Halichoerus grypus. The sequence continues at coordinate 119,966,382 of NC_135713.1, forward strand.
TAACTAACTGAGCCACCCAGGTGCCCCGAAAGTTAGGATTTTAATATGAATTTTGAGGGGACACAAACTTTCAGCCTTTAGCGGTATGTGAATTATATCTCAATAAAGCTCTTAAAAAACCACAATAGGGGCACCTGGGTGGCTCAGTTAGTTAAGCGTCAGACTCTTGGTTTCAGCTCAGGTCATGATCTCAGGGTCCTGGGCCCCGTGTCAGGCTCCCCACTCATTGTGGAGTGCTTGTCCTTCTCCCTCCCCCTCTGTTCCTCCCTTCACTCTCTCTCTCTCTTTCTCTCAAATAAATAGAATCTTAAAAAAATAATAAAAAACGAAAAGGAAAAAACACAATAAAAAACTACATATCTATTAGAATGGCTAAAACGAACTATGTGATAAGCCTATAGCTGTCTACAGCAGTATCAGTCATAAAAAGAAAAACCAGAAGCACCCTAAATGTTTAAAAACAGGGAAGTGGTTACACAGACCATAGAATAGTAAATATGCTGCCATTAAAAATTATCACAATGAGGGGCGCCTGGGTGGCTCATTGGGTTGAGCGTCTGACTCTTGGTTTCGGCTCAGGTCATGATCTTGGAGTCGGGGGATCCAGCTCTGTACTCAGCGTGGAGTGGGCCAGTCTCTCTCCCTACCTCTTCCCACCCCCTGCCCCCGCCATGGGCACACTTTCTCTTGATAAATAAAATCTGAAAAAAAAATATAATCACGATGAAGACTGTGAGCCAGCAGAAAATGCTTATGATTTGAAAATAAAGGGAAAGATCTTCCTTCTCTTGTTTTCCCTTTACTTCTGGAATAATTCAGTCCTAAAGGTGAGGCAGAACAAGTTAGGCAATGTGCCCATGGGGGTGGGAGGGAGTCACAGAGAAGGGTGTCAGAGCCCAGGAGGAGTGAGGAAGGGCCTAGAATGGTGAGAGCCTGCGTAGAAGGTATCCATGAGGGGAGGGTGGCGCTGAGATGGAAGGTTATTTACAAGGGGAGTGATCAAATAAGCATAAGTAAGGCCAGATTTAACAGAAGGGCTTTGGAGGGGCGCCTGGGTGGCTCAGTTGGTTAAGCATCCGACTCTCAATTTTGTCTCAGGTCATGATCTCAGGATCATGGGATCGAGCTCGGCATGGGGCTCTACGCTCAGCACAAAGTCTGCTTGTCCCTCTCCCTCTGCTCCTCTGCCCACCCCTCATTCTGTAAAATAAATAAATTAAAGATTTTTAAAAATCTTTAAAAAAAAAAAGAGGGGAGGGGCGCCTGGGTGGTTCAGCTGGTTAAGCGACTGCCCCGCATCAGGCTCCCTGCTTGCGGGGAGCCTGCTTCTTCCTCTCTTCCCTGCTCATGCTCTCTCTTGCTATCTCTCTCTCTCTCAAATAAATAAATAAAATCTTAAAAAAAAAATTCCTGGTTTATTTAAAAAAAAAAAACAAGCCGGGGAGAGAAGGGCCTTGGAGAAGCTACCCCCTAGTAGCAATGAGCACACCCAGTGCCTGGATCTCAGTTTCTAAATACCATCTGCCACTAAAAGGAACTGGGGCTCCTTGGAGAAACAGCCAATTCCAAGGTTGGGCACAGGATGAACATGAAACACCTTGTTATTCCAGAAAGTAAGAAAGCGCTCAAAGAATGATGGAACCATGTCAACAGGACACGAAAGGCAGCTTGAAGGGACCCCCGGTGACCAAAATGGGGACAATTTGTGCATCAAAATAATAAATGATTGTAATATGTAATATTTACATAATTCAAAGTACTTATTTACAAATAATACTTAATTACAAAGGTGAAAAGAGTAACTTTAAAGTGGATGAAAGCTAGCCATAGTGGCTGAACGGTGGCCCCCACAAAAATACGTCCGTATCTTGGTCCTCAGAACTTGTGAATATTACCTTACATGGAAAAACAGTCTTTGCAGATGTAACTAAATTAAGGATTTAGGGATGAGGAGGTCATCCTGGATTATCCAGATGGTCATGAGATTCAACGACAAGTGTCCTTATAAGAGAAACACAGAGGGCGCCTGGGTGGCTCAGTCATTAAGCGTCTGCCTTCAGCTCAGGTCATGATCCCAGGGTCCTGGGATCGAGCCCCGCATCGGGCTCCCTGCTCAGCGGGAAGCCTGTTTCTCCCTCTCCCACTCCCCCTGCTTGTGTTCCCTCTCTCACTGTCTCTCTCTCTCTGTTGAAAAATAAATAAAATCTTTAAAAAAAAAAAAAAGAGACACACAAAGGAGAAGGTGATGTGAAGACAGAGGCAGAGATTGAAGTGATGTGACCACAAGCCAAGAAATGTCCAACAGTCACTGGAAGCTAGAAGAGGCAAGGAACAGATACTCCCCTAGAGGGGCGCCTGGGTGGCTCAGGCGGGTAAGCGTCTGCCTTCGGCTGGGGTCGTGATCCCAGCTGGGATCGAGCCCCACGTCAGGCTCCCTGCTCAGCAGAGAGCCTGCTTCTCCCTCTCCCTCTGCTTGCCTCTCTGCCTACTTGTGCTCTCTCTCTATCTCTCTGTCAAATAAATAAATACAATCTTAAAAAAAAAAAAAAGATACTGCCCTAGAGCCTTGGGAGGGAATGCAGCCCTGCAACATTAAGAATTGTTAAGAATAACCAGAGGGGTGCCTGGCTGGCTCAGTCAGGGGAGCATGCGACTCTTGATCTCAGGCTTCTAAGTTTGAGCCCCATGTTGGTTGTAGAGATTACCTAAAAATAAAACCTTAAAAAAAGAAAAAAGAACGATGTTTGTAAGGCCTCCCCGAAAGATGCTGGGAGTCCCATCTGCATTGGGAGCCCCGAGGAGGGAGAGGACTGGGAAGCATTCAGCGTCTACAGAGCATGGATGGCTGGTGGGCCGAGCTTTAGGGCTCAATCATGGGAGAGGGGGACCTGGTCTGAAACAGTATGGGGAGGGATTGGAGTTAGTCTCCAGGAAAACCTCCAAAAGCCTCCAGACGGTGTGTGGAGGGACGTGATGGCCCCCTCAGAGGGGAAGAGAGGGGGCATTGAGCCTCGCGGCCATCGCTGATCTTTGTCGAAAGGCCCGGGAGGACAGACACCCCAGTAGCTCTAGCCCAGGACGGGCAGAGCCCCGGACACAGTCACTGCTGCTTCAGCCTTACATCCTCATCTGGGCTGCCGGGCTGAGCAGGGCCCCTGGAGCCAGTCCCAATCTGTTTCCTTCTATTCTTCGACAGGAAGCTTCTGGAGAGCCAGCCCCCACCCCCCACCCCGCGCCAGCACTCCCTCTCTTCTCCACTATGGACAGAGCCACCGCGGAGCGGCTGCCTGTCCGCCACAGACCCGGCTGACATGGGCACCATCGGAGCAACGTCGCTGTGCTGGGCCATCCTTGGCTTCCTCCTACTCCCAGGTAAGAGGCACTTGCCTCTCTGCTTCAGCAGCTCCTCTCCCGCAGCTGGTAGTCCTGGGCGCCTGTCCGTCCTTCACCATGGACGAGGCATATGCTCTCCATTCAGGCCCGTGCCCAAGGGAAATTCCAGAGCCTTCTCATGACGGGACCCAGTTGAATTGGGGGTGAAAGGGGTCATTACTGAGCGAAGGTAAAGTCGAGATGTGGTTAAACCCTTTTGTGGGAAAATTGCCAGGGTGAACCGCGGTCCCCACAGAGGCTGGCCTCCTGAAATGTGGGGAAGTGACTCTCTTGGCATGAGACTGAGGCCAGAAAGCTCCTTCCAGGGTGTTCTAGCACAAAATTGTCTGCACCTTGGGCTTTACAGGTGATCCTTATTCTTCTTTCACATGAGGAGTAACAACTTGGGAATTCCAAATGTTGACTTGAAGCTCAAATCACAGCCAGAGGGACTCAGGTTAGATACAAAGAACTGTTTATCAGAGAGGATGTACACAGCACCCTCGCCCGGTGGGGGGCTGGGTGAGAAGACACCCAGAGGAGATGACTGGAAATAACACCTCTGAGACCGGACTCTGCTAGCTGATGAGGTGTGAAGCCGCTCAGAAGGGGTCCTCTAATTAGGGAGCAGTTGCTGGGAACCATGAGAAATCCAGGAGATTCTGACTCACAGGGCAGCAACTTCCCTTTGGTCATCCCTTCCCCACCCCCACCTCACTTTCCAGCAGTCCTCTGTTGGAGACTTATGAGCCTGCCCTCATGGCAGCAGCAAAGAGTGCAAAATGCTTGGACGGGGAGAGAGGGTGGCTCTCCCCTGGTGTGTGGGGGGGGGGGGGCTAGACTCTTGTAGAAACCACAGGAGTGGCAGAGGAGATTAAAAGGCGAGACTCGTGAGAGGGCACTGTCCAGGCAAGCAGCAGGGCTTGAAATGCCCTGGGTAAACTCTGCATAAGCCATGCTCACCCCTCGCCCTGCGAGTTTCCTCATCTATCATCGCAAAATCTCAGCACACTTACTATCCTCCTTGAGGAACCCTTTTGAGGCTAATCAGGCCCACGAGGAGACTTGACTTGGATACACAGAAACTTGGAGGATTGGAGAGAATGGCGCAAAAATAAAAATGTCTAGCATATATTGAGCGTGGACTGTCTGTCAGGCACGGGGTTAAGCGCTTTATATGAATTTTCTTATCCACACAACCACTTATGAGGTATGAAAGTCATTTGCATTTTAAAGAAGGGGCCCAGGTCAGAGAGAAAGTGGTCGAGTCCAGACTTAAACTCACACCTGTCAGACTCCAAAAGCTGTGATTTTTTTAACTACTAAGTTATGCTACTGAGGAAAATAGGGGACGGGGGTGGTGGTGAGGGAGAAAGGAGAAGCTGGAAGGTCATGAAGCAGGTAGGGATTAGGGAGGAGAGGAAAGAAAATCAGAATCTCTGTGGCCGGGGTTGTGGGGTTCTTGGGCTGTCTGCAGGCCCAGTGGTCAGAGATACCCTGGCCTGCAGAAACAGATGTTCCTGAAGTCTCTCCCCTACTCACAGAGGAATCCACTGGTGACAGAAAGTTCTGGTAGGGGGACAGGGCCAGAAGACAGAGAACAGGGTACTGGCACTTGGAGCCTGTGACTTTGGAACTCCTTCCGAGACCCTAATTTTGTTTCCACATCTGCAGGAAGGCAGTGCAGTGTGGCCACTCGCTAAAAGCTAACGTTACAACCTGATAGAGCGCCGACGGTACCTAGGACACGCTTGATCAGTAACTGCCGGGTGTTTTCAGGCTGTGCCTCGAAAGGTGTTCTTCCAGGGTCATTTACAGCCGGGCAGAGTTCTCTCTAGCCTCGGGCACCTACAAGTGTTAATCCCCCTCTGATGTCCCCACCCAAACCGGGGGTGGGGCTACCAGAGACTGGTGACCTGGAAAACCACAGCCAGGGTTTGGGCAAGCTTGGGTTTGGAAACCATTAAACCCACACCATCCAAAGTGATAGCCCCATGGAGGAAGGCAGTGGCTAAGGAAAATAAACAGAGTGGCAGGCTGCCACAGGCTGGGAAGGCCCTGGCTGCGGCTGCCTCGGCTCACCCTGGCCCAGGCTTGGGACTTCCCTGTGGACGGCGGCCTGGGAGGCCGAAGGCCAGGCCAGAGGCTGCGGTCCCAGCCGTGGCAGAGGGACGGGAACCCAGTTGGGCGGCTCCACTTCCCCACGTTGTTTTCCTTTCACATTGTTCACAGGTTTCAAGAATGATTTCATTGTGGAAAATGAGCAAACACAACCTGACCTTTCAGGTCCCACACACACAGGGGACACACATAGGGGCACACAAGCACACGTACACATCGACCCAGAGGCCCACAGGCGTACACGTGTCCATACAAAAAAGCCAATGAGGGCTTCTGACTGGGGCCTCCTGGTAACTGGCTCCTCCCTGGGTTTGACTAACAACGGGCCATTTCTGAAGTAGCCTCTGCCTATGAAAGTAAAATTGGCCACATGTTCTAGAGCTTTCCTGCCCCCTATATATACCTCAGAACTCGCTTCTTGTGTGCACCCCTCCTTCTAGCTGGGGGGTGGGGCGGGCAGAGAGACAGCCCAGATACCAACCCCAATCCCTAACCTCATTTTATTCACCACATCTTTCCATCCCTTTCCCTTGGGGGCAGGACCAAGATGACAATATTCACAGGGAGAAATGGAGGGCTCAATGGTAGGGTAGCAAGAACCTGAAGTCCTAGGTCCTTACCTAGATGTCACAGGTCACTGGCCCTCTGTCCTTGGACAAATCACTAGTTTGAAATAACCTTCCCCTGACCTCCTATCAGCTTGGCATAAAACCCACGTGGGATTAAAGAGACAGGAAAGGACTCTGGGACACTGAACCATGAGGTGGTGGTGATGGTGCTATTGAGTTGTGGGTGGTTTCAGAGGAAGCTAGCCCAGTGAGCCAGAGCCACGTCCTGCAGCCCTCTGCCAAGTGTGTCTGCCTTCCAGCACGGAGGGCTTGGAAAGCCTGAGCTCTTCTGTGGGCTCTGTGCTGGGCAAGAGACTCACCAAGCGAGTCAAAGTCTTCTGCTCTCTCTTGCAGGCCACCACTCCCAGCCCATGACAATGCAGACATCTCGCCCTCAGGGTAAGACCAAACACACGGGGCCTACTCTGGCATTTAGGCCTGGCAGCTTAGGAAGGGCAAGAGGAGCACAGAGCTCAGGTCACGGGGGTCGGGGCCAGAGGTCTCAGGACATCGAAGGCTGAGTCCAGCTTGACCCAGGCTAATGAGCCTCAGAAGAGGACAGAGATAAATGGCTGGCGGGGGGGGGGGGGGCGCAGGGAGAAAGACTAGAAAACTCAGGCTACAGGGAAGAAGAGAGGGAGACAGAGCCATACGTAGCAGTGACCCTCAGCCTCAGATGATTTATTTCAGGAGCCTTCAGCCATCAAAGTCTAACCACAAAGCTACTTTCTTCCAACATAGGTGAGTGAGTGTGGCTGCGGAGGGGCCGGTCCCTGTCCCCGCCCAGCCCCCTGCCCAGCCCTTCAGATCTGCTTGGAGCCCAAGGGTTCTCAGGTGGGCAAGGGACTGTGGTGTCACCCAGCCTGCCCCCTCCAACCTCCCCTTGCCTCTGTCCTTGCAGGAGACAGCCCTTCCTCAGAGCCCAGCAGCCCAAGCCCTCTGGCCAGCACTGGGACCCCAGGTACTCTGCTGCTCAGATCCAGATGCCCTCCAGGGAGGGCCCAGTGAGGAAGCAGACACAGTTGCTGCCCTACAGGAGAATACAGACTGGTGGGGGAACAGACAAGTAAACAGGACCGTATGTTGCCAACTACAAAGCAGGGGGAAAGGGCTGTGATGAGCATAAGCAGAAAGGGCTGCAAGGGCCAAGACAGACACAGACGTAGGCTGCTTCAGACTCAGGAGCCTGGGAAGACATGCTAGAGTGAGTGACCTCGGAAGCTGAGGCCCAAGAGGGAGTTAACCAGATGAGGAGTGTGGGGTGGAGGGTGGTAGGGTATATTCCAGGCAGAGGCCTTTATAGGTAAAGGCCCAAAGTTAGAAGAGAGGATGGCTCCTTCTGGAATTGAAAGCAGTAAAGGAAAGGAAGATTTTGGACTAAAGAGGCCCCCTTGTACAGGCTGGCTGAGGCCCTGAGCAGGCCTACCCATGCTTCCTAATCCACAGCAGCTCCAGAGAAGGCCTCACAGGTCCTCATGGTAGCCAGGAAACCCGTGACACCGAGCACCAGCACTGTGGATGGTCACTCCCAGTCCCCGCTGGGCCTGACTCAGTCCCAGACACAGAAGTACACAGCAGGACTTGGTGAGTACCTGGGGCTGAGGGTCAAGAGTACGGGGTCATGTCTGGTTGGGGTCCTTCTCCACCTCCTCAGAAGACCCAGGATCTGCCCCACAAGGAGGCCTCACAGGGCCAGGATCCACATCAGTGGCAGCCTGATTTGGGGATGAGAGAGGTTTGGTGGGAGGTAGAGACACAGCCTTGGGCCTGGTCACAATGAAGGCAAAAGGAGCCTGGATGGACTCGGGACTGATAAAGGCATGGAGGGGAAAGGGAGAGGTAGAACCCAAAATGATGGCAAGGGAGGCAAAAGGCATTTGGCCAGGGCTACACACTCTTTGGGGCAGGTTGACCTTCACACGCCAATGTGGGGCAAGAGCTGGGAGGGGGTGGACCTGCTGGTTCATGGCATAGGCCCAGCACAGCACCCTGACCGTCTCTCTCATCCTACCCCTTGGCTCTGGGGATTTTTTATACTCACAGACTTATTTGGCAGTGCAGGGATGGATAAGGAAACGGACAGCGATCAGACCTGCAGTACAATGAGTGGAGGAGGGGGTGCCTGGCTGGCTCAGTCGCTGGAGCTGTGACCCTTGATCTCAGGGTTACAAGTTCAAGCCCCATGTTGGGTGTAAAGATTACTTAAAAATAAAAGCTTAAAAAAAAAAAAAAAAAGAGTTGAAGAGGGGAAGAGATGGGTGATAGTACTACTTTTTAAGAGGGCCAGAAACTTGTGTCCCTTAACTGGCAGCCTGCCTCATTAAATCGGTGCCTGGGGATAAACATCCAGTGAGCTTTTTTCCTCCCACTTCAACCCTTGGCAAAACACAGATTGCTCTACATTGCCCAGCCTGGCTCCCTATCTCTGGAGCATAAATGGGCCCCAAGGGGATGGTGGGAAGAGATTAATGGGGGGGGGGCATCTTGAATATTTGGAGTCCCCTGGAGCTAGTAACATGAGCAACCAGCAATGCCATTCACCTGATCCCACATTACCCAGTTCCGACCTCCATCCTCATGAGATCTGGTCTGAGTGGCAAGGAGGAAGTCTTTTTTGTAGGGCATGAGCTCCTTCTGAGTTCTTTACCTGGGGAAGTAGGAGGGGAGCTAGCTTTCTCTCTCTCTGGTGGGCCATCCCAGTCCCATCACTGATGCACCCATCCCCACTCCATTTTAGACACTTCTCAAAATATTACTCCCATATCAACCACCATGAGTCTGAGGACAAGAGAAGACTCTTCCATCCTGCCCAGCCCCACATCAGAGACGGTGCTCACTGTGGCTGCATTTGGTAAGAGGGAGAAGGTGGGAAGAGTGGCAGAACCAAGAACTAACTTGGACTCTGGATCTGGAAACACAAGTTTAAATCCCACCTATTTGTTCTAGGAGGGCTTGGCTGATGAAGAAGGCCCTGGTAGGAAGGAGCCTCCACTGGCCCTCCAGTCAGCTCTTCTGGGCTCTGCTGGGTTCCATGTTCTTATGGGAGGGTGAGGCAGGGCTGTGGAGCTCGCTCTGGGCAGGGGTAGTGGGCTGAGAGCTCATTCATTCAGCAGAGAAGGGGAATTCACTTTGCTCTCAGAGCCTATCTACACAGCACTTAGCTGGGAGGGGAATTTGGACTCCTGTTGCCCCCTTTTGACCCTCCTTTGCCTCTCCTTTACCCTGTCCTTTTCCCTGTTCAGGTGTTATCAGCTTCATTGTCATCCTGGTGGTTGTGGTGATCGTCCTAGTCAGTGTGGTCAGTCTAAGGTTTAAGTGTCGGAAGAACAAAGAGTCTGAAGGTACATGCCCTGCCACTCAGGGCCCCCCTTTGCCCCTCTTTGCTAAGAGACCAAGAGCTACATTTGGAGTTTAGGAAAAGAATGGCACATAAGCACCACTGATGAGACCGAAGGGTAGTCCACTTGGGTAGGCTTCTGAGTTATAGCATGTGACCCCCAATTTGTGCCTTTGAATATTTTACAGATCCCCAGAAACCTGGGAGTCCGGGGCTATCTGAAAGGTAAGATTGTCAGAGGTGTAAGGGAGGAATCATCTATCTGACCTCTCAGTCCCCCACTCCAGGAGAGAACTGATAACTTCCTGGAGCACCTGTGTGATTCAGTCAGTTGGGCGTCCAGTCTTGGTTTCAGCTCAGGTCATGGTCTCAGGGTCGTGAGATCAAACCCCGTGTCAGGCTCTGCATTCAGTGAGGAGTCTGCTTGAGATTCTCTCCCTCTCCCTCTGCCCCTCCCCCTGCTCTCTCTCTCTCTAACATAAATAAATAGAATCTTAAAAAAAAAAAAAAGAACTGATACTTCCAACCTTCTGCGCATATGCTCCCACAAGCATGCATGGAATCTTGACAGCCACCACTGAGCCCAGGACTAGGGATGGGCAGGACAGGGGCGACCCTAAAATGAAACAATCAGGAGACAGGAGATGAACTGGAACTCTTCAGCCTGTGGGCTAAGCCTCTATAACCCCCTCATGAAAAATGTAGGAATTCAGATTCTAATATACCCCGCTTTTTAAAAAAATGTTATTGATTTATTTTAGAGAAAGAGAGAGAGGAGGGGAGAGGGGCAGAGGAAGAGGGAGAGAGAAACTTAAGCAGACTCCACACTGAGCTCAGAGCCCGACGCAGGGCTGGATCTCATGACCCTGAGATCACAACCTGAGCTGAAACCAAGAGTCGGACGCTTAACCAACTGAGCCACCCAGGCGCCCCTCTAATATACCCTTTAAATAAGAAAATATTTAAGGAACATCTTGTATGTGCCAGGCACTATGGTAGGTATTTTATAATATTATCTCAAATCCTTACAGCAATTCCTCAAGGCAGATACACTGCATTCTGTACACATTTGAACAAATTGAGACTTGGAGAGGTTGTAACTTGGTCAAGATCATGCAAGTAGCAAGCAGAAAAACTAAGATTTAGATACAAGTTTTTTAGGCTTCCAAGCACACTCCCATTTCATTAGGGTCCACCACCAAAATACAGGTTTATCGAAACAAAGGTGGAAGTTCCAACACTTAACCCCACAGCTGCCTGACCACCCCATTGCCCTCCTCCTCCTCCATTTTACAACCCATGTTCCTTTCTTTTTTTTTTTTTTTAAGATTTTATTTATTTATTTGACAGAGAGAGAGAGAGACAGTGAGAGAGGGAACACAAGCAGGGGGGAGTGGGAGAGGGAGAAGCAGACTCGCTGCTGAGCGGGGAGCCTGATATGGGGCTCGATCCCAGGACCCTGGGATCATGACCTGAGCTGAAAGCAGACGCTTAACCACTGAGCCACCCAGGCGACCCCCCATGTTCCTTTCTTACCCCCAGCTGCTCTACAGCCAATGGAGAGAAAGACAGCATCACCCTGATCTCCATGAAGAATATCAACATGAATAACAGCAAAGGATGCCCCACAGCAGAGAAGGTACATTTTTCCTGGTTCCTTCCTCCCTTCTCTCTCCTTTTCTTACCTTCAGGTTCTAGTTCCTTAACCAGAAAGGAGATACTTTCAGAGATGCAGGCTCTGCTCTCCTCTTCCCTAACCCGCCACTCCTGAGAAGTTCACCCTTTTTCATGATGTATTTATTTTGCAGGTTCTTTAGAAGGAATGTTGGGTCCCCATGGGTCAAAGGATGACGCAGCTGCCCTGTGTCTGTAAAGAGGAAGGCGATGGAAGTGGTAGAGGCACGAACCACATATAAATTATTTTATTATTTCACACTTACTCCAAGATCTAAAAGGACACTGGCATTCCTCCAGATCTAGGAGCAAGCTGCCAGTAGGAGAGACTCTTTCCCATATGGGCAGCCACTCTGGAAACACAGCCTGCTCCTCCCACCTGCTCACCGTCACAGGAAGGGGGAGTCTGGAGAGCAAGAGCAAGGAAAATGACAAAGTGGAGTGGCCTTTGCTACTTTGCATTAAAATTATTTTCTGGCCGACGGTCTAATTTCTTTTAAGGTCTGTGCTCTCGTGCGTGTTTGTTAACGGTGCTCTAGCAGCTGCGGGGTCTCCTTTCCTGGGCAAGGTATGGATCTAAGTTTCTGCCCCTGTGGGGAGCTCTCCGAGCAACCTGCAAGGTAGACTGAACATTTTGTCAGGTCTGCCTCAGTTCCCCCGGATTATTAAGGAGGAATGAGGTCCTGAGGGACTAATCGCTTCAAGAGAGGAGAGAGAAAGGGAGCTGGAAACAGTGACCATTCGTCACCAGTAAAGACGTGTTGAACCTGGAGAGTGAGAACATGAGAGGCACAGCGCATTCTGACTAGGGAAGTCCAGCAGGGAGAGCTGAGTAATATGAGGGCAGATGTCCTCTGCCTGCCCCAGGGTAGACATGCCCTGCTTTGGTCCTAGCTATTGGAATAACACCGGGGAGGTCTGGAACAGGGGTAGGTCTGTGACTTCATAAGCCAAAACCCACCCCCTTTACCCCATACAGCTGTAATCTTTGTGTCCTAGAAAGAGAATAAAGGGTGACAAACACTCTTAAGTCTTTTAAAGGGAAGGAGGAAAAGCAGTTACTCATTTTCTTAGAAATCTCCACCATGACACTGGTTTGGAAATGAATCTTGGTTGGGGAAAATTCAGTGGAAGAGTCACCTGTGTGTGTCTGCACAGAGGGGTTAACTTTATAAGTATCTGCTAGTTGGCAGTTCAGATTACAAGGAGCTTACACATTCGGAACAACGTGCAACAATATGCTATTTGCTTCTGGATTTAGACTCTGCGAGGTGATCTGAGAGAGAAAGCCTGGAACAAAAAGCTTCACTCTGTTTCTTTGCAACTATTCAAGCGGACTGAAGAAACCTATTGGATTCTAAAACCTTCTAGGACAAGGCTTGAAATCTAGTCACGTCTGTAGCTCCTATTTGGTACACGGTGCCCAGCGCATCGAAGGTCATAAAAACTGGCTCTTGAGGGCAGGAATTGTCATCACAGGCTGAGCTGTGCAGCTGGGCGAAATCACTCCCCAGCTCCCAGCCTGTTTTCTTACTTTTAAAGCAAGGTGGCTGGACTATTTGGTCTTCACTATCTTTTCTGGTTCTTATATTCTACAGTTCTATAAACTCTAGACGTAAGAAAAAATGAACACAATCTTTTGAGTAGAGATCACCCTGGGTGGAAGCCAGAGACAAGTCTTAGGTGAGTCTGGGCAAGTCTTCTACATTCTCTGGACTTAAGATTTCCCTGTGTCTTGGGGCGCCTGGGTGGCTCAGTCGTTAAGTGTCTGCCTTCGGCTCAGGTCATGATCCCAGTGTCCTGGGATCGAGCCCCGCATCAGACTCCCTGCTCCACAGGAAGCCTGCTTCTCCCTCCCCCACTCCCCCTGCTTGTGTTCCCACTCTTGCTGTCTCTCTCTCTGTCATCTTTTAAAAAAAAAAAAAAAAAAGATTTCCCTGTGTCTTGAGGGAAGAATGATTCCTAACTGGCCTTTGGTAGCTACTTGGTAGGTAAAATGGAATAGTAAATGTGGAGACATGTGGGAAGCAGAAGTACTAGTTGGCAATCGCAGCAGACAATGTGGAGTATCACCACCCAGGTCTCACTTCAAGGTCAATGTGCTGTTTCCCCAGCTGTTAGGAGTGTTGGCTGCTCAAATTAAAAAAAAAAAAAAAGGAGCATTGGCTGCTGAGGGCTCATAGCTGGCTGATGACTGGTTGATGGGGGTGGGATAAAGACCTGGACCTCTTGCCTCAATTTCCCCCTCTGTCCAATCCTGCTTCCCTTACTCCTCACAGCTCTTGTTCCCAAGAGCACTCACCAATAAACCCTCAGCATGCAAATCTCAGAGTCTCAGAGTCTATTTCCAACCTATGACAGCAATACTACAGCATTTTTAAAAATACTACAGCATTTTAAAAAAGAATTTATTTGTGGGGAGAGGGGCAGAGGGAGAGGGAAAAGCAGGCTCCCTGCTCAGGGAGCTCAATCCCAGGACCCTGGGATCATGACCTGAGCCAAAGGCAAATGCTTAACCAACTGAGTCACCCAGGTGCCCCTAAAATATGACAGCATTTTTAAAAATAACTCAGAGATATTTATTTAAGCCACACTGCAAAAAGCACGACTTCCTAGCCAGTTCCAGCACACACAAAAAAAGTCCATCATTGTGATAGAACTCTCCAGGTGACATAACAATGTCTAGAAGTACTACATTCTGTTTGAATTGTTCTTGTTATTCTGGCTGCCATGGGCACTTCATTCAGCTGCTTATCATACTGGACAAATTAGGTCAAGAACATGAGGTTCACTCTAGGTAACTCAGTTGATGTCTCCATTCTAAGACAAACTTCCCCCTGACCCTGGACAATGTCCTGCAGATATGAGCTGTTAGTCATAAGGTATTTATATGCGGGGGAAAGGGTGGGAACTGGTATGAATATGAGATTGGATGGCTTTCACCCAGAAACCGACATTGCAGTTCTTCATTAGCCAGGTTGGTTTTCCTTTTGCTAAATAGCTTTCCTTTGAGAAGGGGGCAAGGATGAATTCACTTAATTCTCCAGCAAACTGCTTTAGAAGGAGTTCTGCTAGAGGATCCTACTATATATGCAAATACAAGAACCCACCTCTGATAGGAAATCCGAGTGCAGCCTTCTGCAGCCCCGGCAACTTCCCTGAGACAGTGTCTCTTCCTTGATGTCTAGACAACAGGATGGTGGCCATTTACAAGACAGCTTCCTCCCTATTCTAACACAGGACTAGATGGCCCCAAAGCAGGAACAGGTGGTGGGGTGGGGTGGTTACTGTAAAGGGTCCTTCTTTTGCTTCTTTCCCCATCTTATAGGAGGGCAACCAACAAACCAGCTCAGGCACACAGGCCCAGTTGGACAGAGGGAACATTTACTCAGTATCTTTCTTCCAGGGATAAATGGGGCAGTATCTCAATCATATAGGGCACAAGGCAAACCTCAGTATCACCAGCAAAAATTCACTACAGTTCAACAAATATTTCTAAAAGTAGAGAAAACTGATAGAAATCAGAGGCCGGCTCTCAATAAAATGGTTTAGCAGATGAAGGATCATTGCAGGCCCCTTGGCCTAGTACATGCATATAATTTCCTAAAGCCAGGCTAGTACTAATCAATTTAATTTGAATCTGTTGGACAACATCGTGTGGCTCTGCTCAGCGGTCTCCTTCTGGATTTGTGGACGTCCTTTATCACCTCTTTGAACTTCTTTCTATACCTACGTCCTTCTCCTTGAGAACCACCTCAGAGTTCCCAAATTCTCTTCCCTTATTTCCTTCCCAGTTGCTTCCTCACTCCTCCTGCTGGTTACTTTCCCCAGGCACCTCCATCCTGAACCTTCTGAGCCCACAGCTTCCTCTTTTAACAAACACAGAGACTGAATTTGATAGTGGGAATTGTTTTGTTGAGTGGTTGGTGTGCTTAAGCCAAAACTGGCACAGAAGTGTTCTAAATGTTGAGGTTTGGAGTTCTAAGTTAGTCCTAGTGCTACAGTCATAGAAACATTCATCTAGTAGTGTTAATTCAGGTGTAAATGAGCTAAAGGGTATGTGTGCTGGCAATATCTGACAAGGTTACCATGCTAAGCCATTTTTTACTGATTTAGGACTAAATGAGTCTTGTAGAAAAAAAGTGGGGAGTGAGGTTTCAGAGGACGATGGAAAAGGTTTGTTGAGGTACCAGACATTTCCAAAAGGCTGCAGCTTCCCAAATCTTGTTGAGCATTCTTGAACCTGGACTCTACTCCTAAGTAGCCCCATAATTCACAGTACCCCTTCTCAATCCAATTACTCCCCACAGTGCTCTAGCACCCCCACTATCAATCAGATACCTCTCACTTCATAGCACTCTGACATTTCTGAGTACCTCCAGACCTTAGCCCTGTGCCCCTAGACTCTAAGGCATACCCCACCTTCCCCTGTCCATATTTTAGAGCAGTCTAGTTTCTCAAAACCAAATAAATTTCCTTCTTAAGTTTAATCACCTAATGTATATCCCTGATCAGGTCCCTTGTCTGCAAAGCACACAGGGCTTATCATACTGATGCTCATATATCCTAGAGCCACCACTAACTGCAGGGAAGGAATAAGAACTGCATACAACTGGAGGAATTTACCCTATCAGTTTGTGTCTCCGGCTGATCATCTCCCAGTCCCACCCCAAATGCCTAAGTAGCTGCTGCTTGGTATCATAGTTGGCATACTGATGTGTTCTTCCTGGGTAAGATCTCAATGAATTCTGTTTTGGAATGAATTGATCATTTTTCACTTTTGAAACCTGATCTTTGGCCATCCCAATTCACCCGCAGGCACGAGTCAGTAAGGCACTATGAGAATTGCTTTTAATCTTTGCTAGGCCCCATGCAGACCTGAGTGGGAAAACGCAGGAATATTTTACTTTCCTTTTACTAATTTCATAGGGCCTTCAGAAAACAAGCAAATGGGCCACGGAAACGAGTGGGGTGGAACAGAAGAGAAAAGTCTCAGAGGTGCCCTGGAGTAGGATGGGATGGATGAAGGATAAGGAACAGCAAAGATAGGGCTTTAATGCTGGCTCCAACACCTGCCCCTTTCTTCTTTCTCTACCCCTAGACCCCAGAGGTCCCTCGAATGATGCTGTGCCAAAGCAAATGCACGAAGAGAGGCATACCCAGACTGCCCTCTACATAAATCCACCTCACTTTTGTGTTTTCTTGGTTCTTAAAATCTCAGGATTGGGTTCACATCCCCAAAACCCGTCTCTCAATCTCCAGGACCAAACATACACTTTGCACAGAACGGGCATTAGCATATATTTTAAAAGGACATCCTTGAGATGAATAGTCATACTGTGATCCTCTAGTTTGCAAAACCTTTCCCAGGCAGGATTTCATCGCGCCTCCCTGAATGCCCCCAGTGTTAGGTGAGGCCGAAGCCACTATTCCCACGCTACAGACGAGGAAAAGTGTGGTCCGCAGTCGCCCAGCAGTCAACCAGCAGCAACAAACCTCCACAGATCTCACTTCCAAGGGTCGAGCCCCACACGCCGCTACAACTCCAACAGCCCCTCCCTCGGAGCCTGCCGGGAGTTGTAGTCCAATGTCCCGCGGCTCCTATGAGTTGGACTACAATGACCAGCATGCCCCGCGCTTCTCGCCCCGTCGCTTTCAGCCTCGGGCGCTGGGGAGGCTCCGCAGACCTGCTGATTGGGAACCGATATGGCTGCGACTCTGGGCAGCGGAGAGCGCTGGACCGAAGGTACCAGGTCCTTGCCGGAGGGTGGGACAGGGCAGAGTTGGGAGAGGGATGGAGCTCCTTGAGATTACTGAGGGCTGAGACCCTGGGCCTGAGGTGAAGGATGGAGGCCTATGAAGAGATGCTGAGCCTGAGTAGGGTTCCGAATTAGGTGGGGGACGGCCCAGGGCAGGGGCCGGGATATGAAAATCAGGAGCTCTGGCTCAAGCTAAGGAACTGGCTAGGAGCCCAGAGTACCCGTGATGACTTTTTTGCCTCCGGCCCCCGGCCCCGCCCCGTCTCGGCCCGTGCCCAGCTTAGGGCCCGCAGTGGTCAGGTCCCGCCTGTGCCAGGGTGGCTGGGAGGTCAGCAGGGTGATGCGGATTCCCACAGCTTGCTTTTCCGGCCCCTATCCTCGCTCCGCCCAAGTAGGCCGCCTGACTCTCAATCTCCGTTTGGTCCTGTTCCTGCAGCCCACATCAGGACCGATAGGCCGGCCTTTTCCATCCTGCAGTCAAGCAAAGAGTATTGATTCAATACCTATTATGTACCCTGCATTATGCTGATCGTGCAGCAGGGATCTGACAGACTTGGGCCCCTGAGATCACAAAACTCACAATCCATTGAGGGAGTTCGACAGGTAGACAGACAATTACGAAACAGAGCCACTAAGTCCTGAGCTACACAGCAAGGTCTTAGGTTTGGGAAGCACACTGACAGCCTGGGTGTCAGAGGAGGCCTCAGGAAGACAGTGTGACATATGATGACATGAAGGATGCTTTGGAGTTAGTCAGGATGACTTAGAGGAAGAATGTTGCAAGCAGAGGGAACAGCATGTGCAAAGGCACAGAGAAAAGAGAAAGCATTGCTGATCTGAAAGGCATTTGGTGTGGCTAGAGCATAGGCTGCAAAAGAGCTTGTGGTGAGGGAGGAGGCTGCAGAGGCAGGCTGAGCCTGTAAGAAATTTGGACAAGGAGCAGTGGGTAGTCACTAAGGGATTTTAGGCAGGAGAGAGACATTTTTAAAGCCTCTTCCAGATCCTCCAGACAGGACCTGAGTCTTCTGCCTTCCTTGACTGGATTGCTATGGCCTTCTTTATATTCTCCAGGTGTTATGATGAATCGAATCTTCTCCCTTTAAACTATAACCCCTTTGTGGTCAGAAGTAGGTCTTACCCATATATCTAGCCAAGTGTGTTGTTCTATAACTGCTAGTTTAAAAGAACTGAACTCACCCCTACTTTAAATTTTAGTGGTGGGAAGCATGGCAACAACAACAACAACAAATTATTTTATGAGCAATGTGACTTCTGACCATGGATCACAGAAAAATAGGCTTCCCCCTCCACTGCACTAAAGGTAGACACCTTTTGAAAGGCAAGGTACTGAGGAGATGCCTCTTAAGCCCCTTCTCTGGCTCTGATTCAAAATTATTTGTTGAATGACCACTGTAGGTATGGAGGACATTATTATGCTTCATATTTCTAGCGTTATAAGTTTTTCATGGTTGCCTCCGTATTTACTATATTGTTTTCTCAAGGAAGATGTTCATTCAATTTTATATGGATGCTTAAAAGTCATAATGATGTCAGTAGTTTGGCCTTCACACTCATGGCCACAAGCAGCCTCCCTGATAGCGAGGGCAGGGAGCAAAGTTAACTGCAGATCAGACTGAGGCCTAACGGAGGGGCTATTGCTTTGCAGCTTACATTGATGCAGTTAGAAGAAACAAATACCCAGAAGATAGACTTCCTGAAAGTCATGATCCCTGTGGGTGCTGTAACTGCGTGAAAGTGCAAAAGGAAAAGAAGTCTGAGCATGAGTGGAATGCAACCCGACAGGGTGAGGGAAGTGCCACTTACACTGAGGAACAGCTGCTCGGCGTACAAAGGTGAGTCTGTGGTGGGATTCAATGAGTGATTTTAATGTAGAGTTCCTGGCAGCATGTGTTACATAAGCATTGACTGTTATTGGTACTTTTATTACTATTATGGAAGCACAACAGCTTCTTGGCTTCAGAGGCAAGACTAGGTGGGAGTGGAGTGTTAGGGTGCAATCTGAGGTAACTTTACTGCTTCTGTGTTGGAGAGGCAGGGAAAACCAACTAGACGAAACAGACATCTATACAACAGTCTAGCCAACAACATCAGAATACACATTCTTCTCAATATACATGAAACATTCTCCAGGATAGATCAGATGTTAGGCCACAAAACAAGTGTCAATAAATTTAAAAGGATTAAAATCATACAATGTATGTTCTCTGATATCGACAACAGAAGCAAATTTAGGAAATTCACAAATATGTGAAAATTAAACAATATATTCCTGAAATAACAAATAGGTCACAGAAGAAAACATACAAAAAATTAGAAAATACTTTGAGATGAATGAAAATGAAAACACAACATACCAAAATATATAGTATGCAACTAAAGCAATACATAGAAGGACATTTATAGCTGTAAATGTTTATATATATATTTAAAAATCTCAGATCAGTAACCTAATCTTCCACCTTAACAAACCAGAAAAAGAAGAGCAAAAAGAGTACACTAAATCCAAGCAAGCAGAATGAAGGAAATAATATAGAGTGGAAATAAATGAAATCGAGGTTAGAAAAGCAACAGAAAATCAACAAAACCAAAAGTTGGCTTTTTGAAAATATCAACAAAATTGACAAACCCTTAGCTAGGCTAACCAAGAAAAAGAGAGAAGACTCAAATAACTAAAATCAGAAATAAAAGAGGGGACATCACTACCAATCTTACAATGATAATAAAGATTTTAAAAGGATACTATGAACAATTGTACACCAACAAATTAGATAACCTAGATGAAACAGACAAATTTGTAGAAATGTACAAACTAGGAAATCATACAGACCTACCAAAAATACAGCGATTGAATTAATAATAAAAAAATTTTACCCTGTGACCCAGCAGTTGCACTACTAGGTATTTACCCGAAGGATACAAACAGTGATCCGAAGGGGCACCTGCACCGCAATGTTTATAGCAGCAATGTCCACAATCACCAAACTATGGAAAGAGTGCAGATGTCCATTGACAGATGAATGGATAAAGAAGATACACACACACACACACACACACACATACATACATAAAATGGAATATTACTCAGACATCAAAAAAATGAAATCTTGCCATTTGCAACGATGCGGATGGAATTAGAGGGTATCATGCTAAGCGAAATAGCCAATCAGAGAAAGACAATTATATGATTTCACTCATATGTGGAATTAAGAAACAAAACAGGATCATAGGGGAAGGGAGGGAAAAATAAAATAAGACAAAATTAGAGAGGGAGACAAACCATAAGAGACTTTTAACTATAGGAAACAAACAGGGTTGCTGGGGGTGGGGGGTGGACGGATGGGGTAACTGGGTGATGGGCATTAAGGATGTAATGAGCACTGGGTGTTATATGCAAATGATAAATCACTGAACTACCTCTGAAACTATCTCTGAAACTGTTAACACACTATATGTTAATTAATTGAATTTAAATAAAATAAAATTTTTTAAAAATTTTCCCACAAAGAAAAACCTAGGCCCAGAAGCCTTCACTGGTAAATTCTACCAAACATTTGAAGAAGAATTAACTAATCCCTCATAAACTATTAGAGAAAATACAAGAGAGGGGAGCACTTCCCAACTCATTCTATGGGGCCAATATTACACTACAAGTAAAACCAGACAAAGACATAAGAAAACTAAACTATCAATCAATATCCCTTATGGATATAGATTCTAGCAACATATAAAAACATATAAAAAGGATTATATACCTTGGGGCATCTGGGTGGCTCAGTTGGTTAAGCTTCTGACTCTTGGTTTTGGCTCAGGTCATGATCTTGTGTCCGTGAGATTGAGCCCTGCATCTGGCTCTGTGCTCAGCGGGGAGTCTGCTCCTCTCCTCCTCCCTCTGCCGCTCCCCCCAATTATGTACCCTCTCTCTCTCTCTCAAATAAAAAAAAAAGAATAAATATTTAAAAAAAAAGATTATATACCTTGACCAAGTGGTATTTATCCCAGGAATGCAAGGTTTTTTAACACATGAAAATTAATCAGTGTGATACACCATATTAATAGAATAAAGGACAAGGCCACATGATCATTTTAATAGGTACAGAAAAAGCATTTGACAAAATCCAACACTATTTCATGATAACAATACTCAACACAATAGGAGTAGAAGAGAACCTCCTCAGCTGATAAAGGCCATCTACCAAAAACCCACAGCTAACATCGTCATACTTAATGGTGAAAAACTGGATGCTTTCCAAGGTCAAGAAAAAGACAAGTATGTTCACTCTAGCCACTAGAGGTTCAAGCCAGGGCATTTAGGCAAGAAAAAGAGATATAGAAGTCATCCAGATTGGGGGCGCCTGGGTGGCTCAGTCAGTTGAGCTTCAGACTCTTGGTTTCGGCTCAGGTTATGATCTCAGGGTTGAGAGGTCCAGCTCCATGTTCGGGCTCCACACTCAGCAGGTCGTCTGCTTGAGATTCTCTCCCTCTCCCTCTGACCCTCCCCCGCCCACTTATGTGTGCTCACGCTCTCTCTAAAATAAATAAGTAATGGGGTTCCTGGGTGGCTCAGTCGGTTAAGCGTCTGCCCTGAGCTCGGGTCATGGTCTCGGGGTCCTAGGATAGAGCCCCATGTCTGGCTCTCCTCTCAGCGGGGAACCTGCTTCTCCCTCTCCCCCTGCCTGCTGCTCCCCCTGCTAATGCTCTCTCTCTGTCAAATAAATAAAATCTTTAAAAAATAAAAAATAAATAAAATAAATAAGTAAATCTTTTAAAAAATTGAAAAAATTAAAAAAAAAAAAGAATTCATCCAGATTGGAAAGAAGTAAAACTGTATTCATAGATGATATGATATAATATAGAAAATCCTAAGGAATAGGGGCGCCTGGGTCGCTCAGTCAGTTAAGCGTCTACCTTCCGCTCGGGTCGTTATCCCGCGGTCCTGGGATCAAGACCCAGGACAGGCTCTCTGCTCAGCGGGAAACCTGCTTCTCCCTCTGCCCGCCGCTCCCCCTGACTTGTGTGCTGTCTCTCTCAAATAAATAAATAAAATCTTTATTTAAAAAAAAGAAAGAAAATCCTAAGGAATACACACACACACACAGTTAGAACTAATAAATTAGGGGCACCTGGGTGGCTCAGTTGGTTGGGATTCTGCCTTCAGCTCAAGTCATGATCCCAGGGTCCTGGAATGGATCCCCGCGTTGGGCTCCCTGCTCAATAGGGGGTCTGCTTCTCCCTCCAACTCCCCCCACTTGAGCTCATTCTCTCTCTCTCTCTCAAATGAATAAATAAAATCTTAAAAAAAAAGAACTAATAATTGAGTTCAACAAAGTTGCAAAATACAAGATCAGTACACAAAAATCACTGTTTTTCTGTACTGTAGCAATGAACAATCCAAAAATGGAAAAGAAAATAATTTCATTTATAACACCATCAAAAAAGTATAAAATGCTTAGGAATAAATTTAACAAGAGAAGTGTAAGATGTACATTGAAAACTACAAACTTCATTTAAGGAAATTAAAGAATGTGTAAATAAATGGGAAGATTGACTGTGTTCATGGAGCTAAATATTGGAAAGGCTCATTTTATTAAGGTTTAATATTGGAAATATGGTAATACTACTCAAATCGAGCCATAGATTCAACATATCCCTATCAAATCCCTCGCTGCCTTTTTTGAAGAAATTGACAATCCAATCCTAAAATTCATATGGTAATACAAGAGACCCAGAATAGCCAGAACAGTCTTGGAAAAGAACAAAGTTGGAGGACTCACATTTCCCAGTTTGAAAACTTATTACAAAGCTACAGTTATGATGTAGACTAGCATAGGATAGACATGTAGATCAATGGAATAGACTTGAGAGTCCAGAAGTAGGCCTTTATATTTATGGTCAATTGATTTTTTTTTTAATGTAGGCTCCACACCCAGCATGAGCTTGAACTCAGGACCCTGAGATCATGACCTGAGCCAAAACTGAGTCAGAAACTTAACAGACTGAGCCACCCATACATCCCAGGGTGTCTGACTCTTGATCTTGGCTCAGGTCTTGATCTCAGGGTCCTGAGATCCAGCCTGGCGTTGGGCTCCGCACTTAGCAGAGTCTGCTTTTCTTCCTCTCTCTCTCTCTCTCTCTCTCCCTCTCTCTGCCCCTCCCCCCAAAATAAACAAAATCTTTAAAAAAAAAGTCAGACATCCACCAACCAAGCCACCCAGACGTCCCCAGTCAACTGATTTTTTTTTTTAAAGATTTTATTTGAGAGAGAGAGAATGAGAGAGAGAGAGAGCATGAGAGGGGGGAGGGCCAGAGGGAGAAGCAGACTCCCCGCTGAGCAGGGAGCCCAATGCGGGACTCAGTCCTAGGACCCTGGGATCATGACCTGAGCTGAAGGCAGTTGCTTAACCAACTGAGCCACCCAGGCACCCTCAACTGATTTTTTTGACAAGAGTGCCAAAGCAGGGGCACCTGGCTGGCTCAGTCAGTGGAGCATGCAACTCTTGATCTCGGGGTCATGAGTTCAATCCCTACATTGGGTGTAGAGCTTACTTTAAAAAAAGAAAAGAAAAGAAAGAGTGCCAAGGCAATTTAATAGGGGAAAGAATTGTCTTTAATACATGTGTTGGGACAACTGGATACCCACATGCAAAACAATGCACTTGGACTCCTTTCTCACACAAACACAAAAGTTAACTCAAAGACCTAAAGTAAGGCCTAAATGTAAGAGCTACAGCTATAAAACTCTTAGAAGAAAACATAAATGTACCTCTTCCATGACATGACACCCAAAGTACAAATGACAAAAGAAAAAAATAGGTAATTGCATTTCATGAAAATTTAAAGCTTTTGTATTCAAAAGATACCAGCAAGAAAGTGAAAAATCAATTCACAGTACAGGAGAAAATGTTTCAAATTATGTTTGAAAGTCCCTGATAATATCAGGGACTTATATCTAGAACATATAAAATACTCTTACAATTCAACAATAAAAAGACAAATAGCCCAATTGAAAAATGGGCAAAGGATCTGATAGGCATTCCTCCAAAGAATATATACAAATGTTTAAAAAATATATTTAAAAAAAATAATCTACAAATGGCCAATAAGCACATGAAAAGTTGCTCAGTATCATGAGTCATTAGGGAAATACAAACCAAAGCCACAGTGAGATAACACACCACCTCACACCCACTAGGATGGCAATAATCAAAAAGATGGACAACAGCAAGTATTGATAAGAATGTGGAGAAATGGGAACACTTATATATTGCTTGTAGGAATGGAAAACAGTGTGGCCAGGTTGGAAAATACAATGCCAGTTCCTCAGAAGGTTAAACATAGCACCTGACCTAGCAATCCGCTCCTAGGTAAATACCAAGAGAAATAAAAACATACTTCCACACAAAAACTTGTACATGAACATTCGTACAGAATTATCCATAATAACCCCCAAATGGAAACAACCTGCATGTCCATTAACTGATGAATCGATAAACAAAATGGGGAATATCCATACAGTGAATACTTCTTGGTAATAAAAGGAATGAAGTACTGATACATACTACAACATGAATGAATCTTGAACATTATGCTAGTCAAAGAAGCCAGACACAAAAGTCCACATTTTGTATAATTCCTTTTATATGAAATGTCCAGAATGGCAAATTTATAGAGACAGAAAGTACATTATTGGTTGCCAGGGGTTGCGAAGTAAAATGAGGAATGACTGCCAATGAGTATGGGATTTCTTTCTGGTGTAATGAAGATGTTCTGGAATTAGATAGTGATGATGGGTGCACAACTCTGTGAATATACTTTGTAAAAGATCAATGAATTGTGCATTTTAAAAGAGTAAACTTTGTGATATGTGAATTGTAGCTCAAGAAAAATGTTATTAAACAAATAACAAATTTATACAAAAGAGAGAAAGAGGCAGAGGAGTATCTGCCATGGAAGCAGAGATTGGAGACTGGGCTGGGGATCCAAAGGATCCCCATGGGCAGCTCTTGGGGAAGGACCATGACTGACATTCCAGACCCTGCTTTACAGTCCAGCCTGTGTTACTGACTTACTTTGAACTCCTGAGCAAGACCCTGGGCCTCTCTCTGCCTAACTGGATTGTGTAGTTGCAAAAGACTGGAGATATTCTGTAAGTGCCTATCAGTAGAGGATATATATAATCCATAAAATGCAATAAATATAATCCATAAAAGCAATGCAGCTTTTGAAAAGAATGACATAGATATATAATAGCCAATATTTATGGGGTGTCACATGCTATCAAGCACTTTGATGAATACTTCATTTAAACGATAACAGCTTGTGAAATATAGTTCAAATTATTAGCCCATTTCAGAAGATAACACTAAGGCACAGAGGTTAATTACACAGCAAGATAAGATCCCAACCAAGGCATTTTGGCCCCAGAGTTCATGCTCTAGTACAACATTTCTCAGAGTGTAGCTTGGGAACCCCAAAACCCTTGGGGGTCTGCAAGTTTAAAACAATTTTCATAATGGTACAAACACATTATTTGCCTTTTTCACTCTCATTCTCTCATGATTAGAGTGGAATTTTTGAGAAGCTACCTGATATGTAGTATATCATCACTCTGTTTTTAAATTTCTTGTTTTCATTTCTAGTATGGTAAATATTGATAGCTATAACTCACATGAACAAAAACTCTTCTGGCACTTAGGTAATTTTTAAGAGTATAAGAAACTTCTGAGATCAAAAAGTTCAGAACTGCCACTCTAGTCTAAACTATTATCCTGTACTCATTTCTATATGTTATCAATCCATCTCTAAAATAAACTTTTGGTTTTAAAAAAAAAAAGGATGTATAAAGGTGATTACAATATGCTCCTAGGTAAAAAAAAAAAAAAATGGAGAGGTGTCTATATGTATACACAGGATTCACAGAACACTAACAGTGGTTGTCCTTAGGGTGGGAGACTGGGGGGCAGGGAATAGGGAAGCAGGAAGTTTTTTCACTGTATATAGTTTAGTACTGTTGGATATTTATCTTCTACCGTGTGTGTATATATTAACTTTTTTTTTTTTAAAGATTTTATTTATTTATTTGACAGAGAAAGACAGCGAGAGAGGGAACACAAGCAGGGGGAGTGGGAGAGGGAGAAGCAGGCTTCCCGCGGAGCAGGGAGCTAGATGTGGGACTCGATCCCAGGACCCCGGGATCATGACCCGAGCTGAAGGCAGACAGTTAAGGACTGAGCCACCCAAGTGCCCCTATATTAACTTTTCAAAACAAAGTTTTGAAAGGCAGCCTTAAGGAAAAAGAGAGAAATCACTAGAGTGATTAGGTGTTTCTTCTGACTTTGCCGTCCTGTGGTTGAACTCTCAGGGGCTTAGCCTGCACCTTGATATAAGGATCAGCATATCTGTTCTACCCACTTGTAGAGATACAGGAAGAATAAAATATTGGATGTAAAAATACTTTGAAAGGCATTAAGCTCTCGGTGGGAGGAGGACCTTGTTAATCAATTTGCAAGTTTCATGAATGTGTTCACCAGTTTTCTTTTAGGTTTGTTTTGGGGCTCACAGATTGGAGGATCAGATGTAAATGTAAAATGTAAACATACTATTTTACAGTTAATCGTACAAAAGGGGCCTTTGTAGACATACATGTTTCTGATGTGTGTTTTTAGGATCAAGAAATGCAGAAATTACTATGAAATTCTAGGAGTTTCTCGAAATGCCAGTGATGAAGAGCTTAAGAAAGCTTACCGAAAACTGGCCCTGAAATTTCACCCTGACAAGAATTGTGCTCCTGGAGCAACTGACGCTTTCAAAGGTCTGATCCTGAATTAATGTTTAATTCTGCCCTTGTCAAGTTGTTTTCAGCCTCCCCTATAATTGTTTTATAAGGCCACAAGCAGGGCCTTTCTTTCCTGCCATACCTCTTAAATAGTGATTATCAGCATAGCTCCCTCTTGTCTTCATTCACTTACCTTAATTTCTTTTGGAAAAAAAAAAATATTTGATTTCTCTGTAATGGTACCTTTTTAGATGTGAGACATAAATAAAAATCTTACTTAAGAGCTTCACCCCGAAGGAAGCCTTTGATTCAGGCAAGAATTATCAATGGATGCTAAAACTGCCGGGTGACAGGTTTTTGCTGAATAGGATATTCACATGATTGTCAGAGGATCATCCCCCAGAATACCTACTGATTTCAAAGGGGAAACATTGCTTTATAATGGAGATATCTAGCTGTCAACACTTTAACCCAGTGATCCAACTTATCGTCACCAATACTGGACCCACCTCACATTATATGATATGGCACCTGTGTGGTATTCTTGCCAAAATGTTCAGCCTGAATCTAATAATGAGGAAACCATCAAAATATGGGACATTCTACAAAGAACACTGACCTGCTCTTCAAAAAAGTCAATATAATGAAAAGCAGAAAAGGCGGGTGACTATTCTAGGGGAAAAGAAACTAAAAGCAAATACAATACATGAACCTCGCATGAATTGCATGGGTTGATGTTAATTTTCTTAGCTATGATAATGGTACTGTGATCATGTAGGAGATTATTCTAGGAGATAGATGCTGAAATATTTAGGGATGATGTGCCGTAATATCTGCAGCCTACTTTCAAATGGTCCAGCAAAAGAAATGTATACATACTACATGTATGCATGTATTTATGTATGTATGGAGAGTTGAGGGAAGCAATGTGGCAAATACTAACAGTTGATGAATCAAATAGAGGGTATACATGTATTTATTTACTATTTTTTCAAATTTTCTGTAGATTTGGAATTTTTCTAAAGAAAAAGTAAAAAAATTTTAAAAGTCAACGTTTACCTCAAAAGATAATCTCCCTTTGTTGATGTGCCATTGTGAATCTTGTTCTCCCCACAGTTTCTACAAGGAAACAACTAGATAACCCACATTCTCTTTACACCTTCACATAAAGTATCTCACAGACTAATGCCATTTCTATGAGAAATTGGCCAGATTTCAAGGGATGTGATGTTGATGCAACTATTTAGCCTTTTTTATTTGTTTTTTCTACTTAGCTGTTATATTGCTGTAAATATTTAATATAATTCCCTCGCTAGAAGAATCATAAAGAAATGCTCTTTCTGACTGTGTTTCTCATAGTGTTGGCTGAATTAGAGGCAGGGAATGGGGATGTCTTAAAGATTTGTTTTCAAGGTTTCTTTGATTAGTGGCACTGATTGCATGGTTAAATGAATTTTAATTGGACAACATTTGCACATTTCTGCATAGGGAGAAGAGGTGATGGTAAACATTTGTAATCTATCCAGTCTTTGATCTGTCATTGAGACACTGGAGATAGGTTTCTTAATTTCTAAAGCCTACTTTCTAAAGTAAGCTGAAACGTGACTGTGATTAGTGAGGACCTTGCTTTTAGCCAAGCAATTGATTTTACTGATTATTTTATTTAGGAGATTGTTTCTGACTTCAAGTTAGAATACCACTGCTTATGTATGAACTGTTTCCAATCATAAACTAATTGCTCTCAAGGGAAATAAGGACACATTTTTGATGAATGAAAGCAGTAGTTCTTAGTTCATCTTGAGTCCAATATTGCTTCTGGCTTATGAAACTAGATCACGGAAAATGTGAAGGGCAAGAACTCTGGTGAACTTTCTAGGTCCAAGCACCTTTTCTTAGGCCCCTGTGAGGTCATCCAGCAGCCAACAGCTCTGGGCTCTTCATTGCTGCTTCCTGCATCACCCTCAGCTACAGCAAAGACTGTGTCCTCAGATACTTTTGGTTTTGGTTGCAGCAATAGGAAATGCCTTTGCAGTCCTGAGCAATCCTGACAAGCGACTCCGCTATGATGAATATGGAGATGAACAGGTGACTTTCACTGCCCCTCGAGGCAGACCTTATAATTATTACAGGGACTTCGAAGCTGACATCACTCCAGAAGAGTTATTCAATGTCTTCTTTGGAGGACATTTTCCTACAGGTGAGTATTTCAAAATTATAGCTGAAAAATTTTTATATATATATATATATATATATATATATATTCTGTATCTCAGCTAGCTCCTCTTTGAGGATCTGAATAGAGGGACCATGGTATGGTGGAAAGAGCAAGAACTTGGAATCAGGGTGCCTGGGTGGTTCAGTCAGTTAAGTGTCTGCCTTTGACTTGTGTCATGATCCCTGGGTCCTGGGATCGAGCCCCGCATCAGGCTCCCTGCTCCGCGGGAAGCCTGTTTCTCCCTCTCCCTTGCCTGCCACTCCCCCTGCTTGTGCTCTCTCTCTCTCTCCGTCAAATAAATAAATAAAATCTTAAAAAAAAAAAAAGAAAGTATTTGGAATCAGATGAGCTGGGGTTTGAGGCAAGTATCCAGCCTCCAACTGTGCATGATTTTAACCAAATCACTTGATCTCTCTGATCCTGTTTCCTCACCTGAGAAATGGGACTGATAATATCAACCTCACAGGGCTGCTGTGAGGATTAGATATTTTTAAGTGCTTTATAAATAAGTAGCAAGATGCCTATTATCATTATTGCAAAATAGCAGCTATATAAAGATAAAAGTTAGAAAAATACCTCCAGAGAGTTCGATGTTGGGGTAATTAAATGCCCAGGAAGTAAACTGAATTTTATGAATTGCTGTTAAAGACACTAGTGTTGGGGCGCCTGGGTGGCTTAGTCAGTTGGGCGTTCAACTCTTGATCTCAGCTCAGGTCTTAATCTCAGGATTCTGAGTTCGGGCCCCATGTTAGACTCCATGCTGGGTGTGGAGGAAAGAAAGAAAGAGAGAGAGAGAGAGAAGGAAGGAAGGAAAGAAGGAAGGAAGGGAGGGAGAGAGAAAGGAAGGAAGAAAGTAAGAAGGAAAGGAAGGGAGGGAGGGAGGGAGGAAGAAAGGAAGAAAGAAGGAAAGAAAGAAAGAGGAAGGGGCACCTGGGTGGCTCAGTCGGTTGGGCGGCTGCCTTCGGCTCAGGTCATGATCCCAGGGTCCTGGGATCGAGCCCCGCATCGGGCTCCCTGCTCAGCGGGAGGCCTGCTTCTCCCTCTCCCACTCCACTTGCTTGTGTTCTCTCTCTCGCTGTGTCTCTCTCTGTCAAATAAATAAAATCTTTAAAAAAAAAAAAAAGAAAGAAAGAAAGAGGAAGGAAGGAAGATAGTGACATAATCTGATACTGGGCAAGGAAGCAGAAAAGAGCGTGTCAGGATTCATGGCCCAAATGCTCTTTCTTTACTAGACTTTTAGGGGTTCTCTCACTCACTAGTTCTAAAGGACTACTTAAATAAAAGCAGGAGAACTAAGCACATTCCATTTACACCTGGTTCACTTGGTTTACCTACTGTTTTATTTTTCTACTGAGTAAAATGGGACAATACTCTGCTGTCAGAGAACCTGGCTGGGAACAAGGAGCTTGGAAAAAGCAAGGAAGGAGTGTTTGCCATATCCCATACTAGGTTTTTCTTTCTTTCCCAGGAAACATTCATATGTTTTCAAATGTGACAGATGACAGCCACTATTACCGCCGGCGGCACCGACATGAGCGGATGCAGACACGGAAGGAAGAAGAAGAAGAAAAGCCTCAGGTACCAAGGGTGGACAGCCGAACTACTGCTCATCCACACTTGTACTGAGCGGACTCTTACGGTGTCTATGATCAGGTTTTAGAAGTTCAACTTGAGTTATGTTGTTAAAACGTGTTTTAGGAAAGCAGAGGTAGTGGTAGGAAGGTGTGGATCACCGGCCCAAATAGGCCAGAATGGTACCTCCTTCCCCACCCGTTCTTCGGTGGTTGTTCCAGGAAATCAGTTCCCCTGTAGGGCTGTCTTGACCAAGGTTTTCTTCCCTGCAGAAAATAGGAACCCCCTTCAAAATATTCAGAACTAAAGGGAGTTTAAGGGATCTAGGGGGTCTCATGAAGCTCAAGGGCAGGAAGCACATGTGGGCCTCAGGACAGATGGGAACCAGAAACTAAGGTATAGTCAGGTACCCATGCGGCTATCTTTCCATGACTCTTTGTGGCCAGATTGTCTCCACCTTTCCCGCCTCTCTGCATCTGCTTTATTCTCTCTAAGCAGCCTAGCTTGTTCTGCTTCCTCTTACAAATAGCCCATCCACACTGCCTAAGAGTACATGTCCTTTCTTCAGGTGACTGCCCAGCAGTGAACAGTATGATGAGTCTCAGTTCCAAACTCCTGGGAGGGAGTAGTGATTACCCCTGCTAGGGTTAGATGTCTCCCAGTCCATTCAGCTGTGGCCAAGGCAACAGAGCTGCATAATACTAACGTGGCCCCGTGAGAGTCACAGTCTGGGCAGACTCACCCAGAAGTGTCTGCTTCATTGGTCTTAGAAAAGGGGGCTGCATGAGAATTACTGGGTGTCAGTACAGGTTGCGGGTGGGTCTCCTTCAGTCTTCTCCACAGAGAGAACAGCCTTCCTAGAAAAGCTTTGGGCTTTGTGCAATATATTGCAGTAATTTGAATTTTCTTTGGGAAAACTATCCTGTTTTCTGTAAGCTTTATATTGATGAAGAACACTTATGCCAGATATTTTTTCTTTTCAGACCACGTATTCTGCATTTATTCAGTTACTTCCAGTTCTTGTGATTGTGATTATATCTGTCATTACTCAGCTGCTAGCTGCTAATCCCCCATACAGTCTATTCTATAAATCGTAAGTCAAATATTTATAAATCTTTCTTAACAATTTGGAGGGCAAAAGACTTGAACATTTTGCTGGTACTGCTAACATTTCATTTCGCCTTTGTAGAAAACACGGATTTTTTGTTTAAAGGAACAGCTGGATAGTAATAGTGCAGAGACTCAAAATTACTGTAGGCGTTTCCTGTGTGCTCGGGCCTTGGATTATTTTGCTCTACAGCGACATCATCCGGTCAGCCGCAGAACAGCAGCAACTGGTTTCTGAAGGATGAATAGACTTACCTCCAGTTTCAGATTAAATCCTTATTATATCATGTTAGCTTTAGAGTGGACCCTATTGAGCTTGTGATCGGATCACTGGACTCCTCCGGGTTGGGAACATAGTATCTGAGATCCAGTGATTATTTTCAATTTAAGTAATTGGAAGAATAGGACATTTATTCATGATGAGGCTACACAGTCAAACCATAGTATCACATTTCTTTGCTATGAGCTATGATAGGAATTTCTTTATTTCTTCAATTAATTATTTCAATTAGTTCAGTTTTCATAGTTCGGTCCCCAGACCAGCATCATCTAGAGCAACTGGTAACATGTTAGAAATGCAAACTCTTAAGCCTCACGCCATACATATTGAATCAGAAACTCTGAGGATGAGAACTAGCAATCTGAGTTTTAATAAGCTCTCCAAATAACTCTGGTTCATAGTCTGAGGATCATTGGATTAATTTTTTTTTTTTTAAGTAGGCTCCACACCCAGCATGGAGCCCAACATGGGGCTTAAACTCACCACCCTGAGATCCAGACCTGAGCTGAAATCAAGAGTCAAACACTTAACCAACTGAGCCACGCAGGCATCCCACTGGATTAATTATTTTAAGTTAGATGAGAAATGAGTCATTACTCATTATGGTTTAGCAGACAAAAACCTTACAAAATGGGGGGACCTGGCTGGCTCAGTCCGTAGAGCATGCAACTCTTAGTCTCAGGGTTATGAGTTCAAGCCCCACATTGGGTGTAGAGATTACTTAAAAATAAAATCTTTAAAAAAATAAAAAAACCTTAGAAAATGTGGAACCCATGGGGCAGTACATAACAGGAAGAGGCTTTGCTAGCAATCACTGTAGACTGAAGACTATATTCTAGATCAATATCTTCCTTTTACAGAGAAGAAAGCGGAGTCTCAGAGAGGGGTTATTACTATCAGGTCACTCTGGCCTGATTCCCTCTATTTCTCGACTTCCTATGTTTCTCCATTTGCTACTTCTTCCTCATTTTTTGCCCAGCCAGTGGGGCAGAGAGGAACCTGCCCTGCTAACACCTTCCCAGATGGAGATGGGAGCAGTCATGGCCTGAACCCTTAGACATCCAGCATGATGCTTAAGTAGGGAGATCAAAGGAGAAAACTGGGAAAATATTAACTCAGTTGAGATGGAATTTGTCTAGTTTGAATAAAACTAGCCTGGATTTTGCACATTGCTGTCACATTGTTTTAACTTGAATTTGAGCTCCCTTCCATACTTCCTTATGGTTAGTATTTAGTTAACCCAGACCTACTGATGTTTCTGAGCACCACATACCATTGGATATATCAGACCCACAGAGAGGTGGTGCAGAAGCATCACTGAAATCTTTTGTCTGAGGTTTTTGCAGTTCTCACTTAGCAGCTGTGTGTGAAGTACTTTCTCTCCTGTCCTAAAAATTGATGCTATGTTGGTGTAAGCTGTCTGGTTATTTGTGAATAGTTTACTGTAACGATCAGTTCATTTGCTCAACGTTTACCAATAGCCTGGTCTGTGCCAGGTACCATGCTAGGTCCTACACAATGTACATTTTTTTAAGCATTCAGCACTCGTGCTCGCTTCGGCAGCACATATACTAAAAAAAGCATTGAGCACTCAACTTTTAGCACAGAAAACAATATAAGAGAGGTAAATACTTGAAAAGAATAAAGTAACTATACTGAGGCTGAATTCACAATATGAATACACTCACATAATGATGACATTACAGTTGCTACGGAAATAATAAATGTTAGGAGTATTAGACAGTGGTACTTGCAGCTGCCCTATGAAGAGGGGATTATGGTCATGATATCTGTGCAGTCAGTGCTAAGAGTGAGATTGTCAAATATAACCAGCTTACCTGAGCCTCCCTCTCTTTGTCTCAGGACCTTGGGCTACACCATCTCTAGAGAAACGCAGAACCTGCAGGTGCCTTACTTTGTGGATAAAAACTTTGAGAAGGCCTACAGAGGAGCATCTCTCCGTGACCTGGAGAAGACGATAGAGAAGGATTACATTGATTACGTCCAGACAAGTTGTTGGAAGGAGAAACAACAAAGTAAGATGTTCTAAAAGGGACTTTAACTGGTGGTCATGCTTCCAACCTGAGGCATGCCCAGCTTCCCAATCCCTCCTCTTTCCTTGTTTGAGTAGCACGTGTTTATGTGATCAGAGACAGGACAGAGGCCCATTTGGGACACCACCAAAAAAGTGAAGTTCATTGTCAGGATACATGTGGCCAGAATTTGGAAACCTTAGGAACTTAGGCAGGCAGCACTAGTTGCCTATCCATCTGTCTGTCTCTGAGTGTCTGCTACTCTCTGCCCATCTGCCCCACTCTCCTCTCTGCCAATTGCCTTCCTTTGCTTCTTCAAGCTTTCCTCCTTCATAACCCTAGGTTATGAAGGAGGTTGGTTTTGGTTGCTACCCTCCCCTGGTTGGTTTTGGTTGGTTGCCCTGGTTGGTTTTGGTTGCTACCCTCCCCATCCCTCTCCCAGCTCCCACAGCCCCACTAGTTATTGGCCCCTTTCTAGCTGGATTGGTCCAGTTTCCTAATTCCACATTCCCTATGGGAAAATCTGATTGATCCAGCCTAATTTTTTGAGCCAGACCAAAAGTCAGCGCTAGCCGGCTGGGGCCACCTAGATCAAAAGTGACCCTACCTCTGGGTCTGCCCCTTCAATAAGGGTGGGTTTGAGCAGGCCTTCCAGTCTGTTCCCTCTCTGGAGACAATGGGGGCGTCAGTGCCCGCCAGTTCGCTTACAGCTCCAGTTGAGTATTAATGGGGAGTACTGGTAGCAAGAGTAGCCCTGCCTCTCAGCCAACAGGTTCACTTTTCATCCCTTTGAATTCTACACATACACACACGTATGCACACCTGTGCGGGGGGTGGGGGGGCACATACACACAACCTTAATAACTGTATCCTATGAAACGTGGCTTTAATTTTTAACAAGCAAACAGACTCATTTTTTAAATGGTATAACTGGATATCATTAAATGTCTACCAGTGCCTGATAAGATTAGCTCTTCAGTCACAGTGCTGCTAAGCCCTTGCTGACCCATCATGCAGCCCAACCCCACCCCCACGTTAATCTGTCCTTCCTATGTGTTCTTAAAACACTTGGTCCATGCTGCTTGGTCCAGTACTGCTCTCAGCGTTCATGCGCTGTAGGTACGTGTCAGTCTCCCTGCGGGACTGTGGGCCTCTGACGATAAGAGCCATGTCTTACCAATCTTGTGTCCCAGGCCCCTGGCACCATCCTTGCTCCAGAACAGGTGCTCAACAAATGTCCTTGGAAGAGAGGATTCTCAGACCTGGAAAATAATGAAAATGTGTGCGGATTAAAAATCACAGAGCAGGGTTAGCGTCCTTACCCTAGCCCCTAGGGACCTTGTCTCTGCCCTCTACTTCTGTAGGGCAGAGCCCACCTCCACTCTCAGGTGCATTAGGAGCTTGATGGGCAATGATTCTGAGACGTAAGGGGAAATTAAGCAGGAGGAAGTTGCTTTTCAAAATTTATTAAAAATAAATACTGAAAAAAACTGAGGAGGTCAGGAAGTACCCTACCTCATGTTAAACTAGTTGTTGCAAGTTTCAAAGATCAGGAAAGAA
Source organism: Halichoerus grypus (assembly GCF_964656455.1). Lineage (NCBI taxonomy): Eukaryota > Metazoa > Chordata > Mammalia > Carnivora > Phocidae > Halichoerus > Halichoerus grypus. Next base: position 120,001,813 of record NC_135713.1, read on the forward strand.
TTTTGGAGCAAGAAAAGGCTTTGGACAGAAAGGCATTTTATACACAGATCTAAATCAGGTGAAGGCCACAGTGTGTGTCCTAAAAGTCCCCATTGTATTCAACCCTGGGAGTGTTTTGAATTTGTTGCTTTCTGCAAGAACTGGATGAAAATCTGCATTTCACATTCTTCAGACACACACCCACCCACATACACTCCCCAGCTGGAACTATGCAAAGAGCTCACGGTAAAGATTACATCTAAAATGGCTTTTAGGCTTCTTCTCCCCATCTCCATGAGGCCTAGTTTCAGGACTTTGGTACTCTCTAGGTATAAATAAAAATCCAATGGGTAGGCAGGATGCATGTACCCACAGTTCCAAAGAGGGGGTTATCCGCACATACCCCTTAAAAATCTATTTCTGGCATTTAAGGGTGGTTGTCCAGACTCTCTCCACAACCCAAATGCCATTTGAGAATGAGCAGCATGTGCCCTCCGGATCCAGCAGCAAGTGCAGCCAAGGTTAAATTTAGCACTTGGAGGTTGTAAAAATAAACCCACTTGAGAACAAAGTTCACTCTTGGCAAAATACCGAATGGAAACTGTTTTTAGCAAAGTTAGCCATTGTCTTTTTTAATCTTTTGTTCATTTCTCTTCTCTGTTTTCCCTTAGAATGCTTAATCTGAGTGAACTTCTGTGAGTAATCCCCTACTATGAACACTGATTGCCCTGTTTACTCCTCCACAGCTGCGTCTAGATAATCAACCCAATGCCAGGGGAAGTGGCCACTGGGCTGGGATGGACAAAAGTAACAGGCAGGATCTGCCACCCAGCCTGGCAGAGCTGAGCTGAGATCCTGGCCCTGCCCGGCCGAGGAGCACTTTTTCCATGCCCTGGACCAGGGCAGCACCGTGGGTAGAAGCTCAGGCTTTGAAATGGGGATAAGACGCACTTCCTCCTAGAGACGCCGTACGGGCTATAGAAGAGGGTATGGGCATAATGCTTAGCCTGGTGTCTGGCACATAGTAAGCGCCCGGTTCCTGCTGGAGTCCAGGCCTTGTGTGACCTGGCTAGACTGGATGTAGTTCTGTCTCATGGAGCTGGATCCTGAGGGTGGCTGGGATCCGCTGCGGTCTTCCAGACCAGAGTGGAGAGGGTTCTTTGGAGGGGCTTTGGGACTTGTTTCTTTAGCAATTTGCCTGAGTCTGTTTGCCTGGAAGTCTCAATGCTCTGTCCATCTATCACAAGGGGCAAGGGAAACATTTGGTAAAGAAGAAAAAAAAAAAAAAAGAAAAGCTGTTGTCTTGATGCCCCCTCCAAGGATTTTTTTTTCTTTTTTTTCACTTAGAAGTCACTGAGTATTAACAGTCAAAATGTGTCAAAAGTAACATATTGAGCTGACCTTTTACTCATGGAAGGGCAAAAGCATTCACTGGCAGTTTGGAGAGAAGTTTCTCCAAGCATGGTGGTGGTCATTGAAACACTGACATTGTTGCAAGTCATTGATCTGGAGCAGGGGTCTCAACCCCTGGAGCTTTGAAACCTGGTTTTAATGAACTTTATGTAAAGCAATGTGATATTTTGAGAAAAGCATCCATCTAATCCTTCATCAGCTTGTTAGAGTGGACTTCAATGTAGAAAATAGTAAGAATCACTAGCCCTTAATTCTTTCTAGAATGAGATGTCAGGCAATGAGGCATTGAGATAAGCTCAGCAAACAAAAAATCTAAGGAAATCGTTGAAGGAAAAGCAAAGCCACAGAATCTGTTCCATATGCGGGCGTCACAGTGACTCCAGAGGACCAAAGGCATAGAGGCCTCCTGAACAGGTTTCCCACACACCAGAGAAGCCAGGGAAATGGAGTTGGTGCGGTGGGCAGGCCCCCCGGGGGGTGGGGGGGGGGGGCTTTCATTTGGGCGTGGCACCCAGTCCTCCAGGAAGCCCCGTCGCCTGCAAGGATGACGGTGCCAAGGCAAGCCCGGGCGAGCAGGCAGTGCGGGCACCCGCACCAGCGGGTGAGAGCACATTGTTCTGGGGCCCAGGAGCCACGCCGCTGGCCAAGCCACTGCTGGGCTACGGCCCGGGCTCTGAGCCTCCATTGTAGAGGGAGGGTTTTCATGCATGGCCACCCCTCACCCTGGAGTCCTGCACTTCATCTGCACTTTGGGCCTTACTTGGTGTAAATAGAATCATTGTGAGCAGAAATGCCAGACAGCGTTTTGTGTTGATAGAAACTTATTCAGAAACCAATGCCCATTGTTCCCCCTGGCTAAGTATTAATTCCTGTTTCCAGTCAGTTTGCTGATTAATCAGACAGGTGCCTCTCGTTCCAGCAAGAAAAACAAAATCTGTTGGCAGGATGATTAAGAATGGATAGACATATTTCAAAATGATTAAAATAGCATTTTCACAAGTATGGTCCTTTAAACACCGAGAAGCTGCCTGCTGTCGGAGGCTTTCAGAAGCCACACGGCCCATCCAAGCGTGCCATCCTGTTAATACACAACACGTCTCTGGGGGGGTGCTTTTCAGGCTTTCCTTCCTAAGAATGTCTCTGAAACTTGACAAAAGAATGAAAACTAGAGGCAGCCAAACCGCCGTTGCGTCGGCAAAGACAGCAGAGATTATATTCTGGTTAAAAATAGAATGACCTTCTCCACCATGAAGAGAAAATGAAATTCATTTAGTCAAGGAGACAAAGGTCACCGGATCCAGATGATTTCACTTTTCAAAGAGCCCAGCTGCCTTTGGCCTTTGAGTTAGGGACCCCACATGTGGTGAAGGAATGAAGAAAGCGGCCAGCAGCCTGGCCTTCTATAGAAGGCATGCCCAGCGGAGGGAGGCTCTGTGTCAGTTAGCATGTCTGAGTTATGATCCAGCAACGCAGGGGACAGAATGGAGCAGCTGTCTTTGTTTCAGATGACAGGAACAGGCGATTGGGCTCCACTCTCTCCCAACTGCCATCTGAAAGCCATCCGTACGAAGACCGTGAAACGGAGTCTCCTCTTACTGCACACGTGCACGTTTCCTAAGTCTGGTGCCAAATGTTCTATTGATAAGAACTAAGCACAGTGCTTTTATAATAGAGCACGGATACTGTAGGACTCTGGGACCACAGGTGGCCTTTAATCCTCGGCACCTGGTGTAGCGTAGCTGCCGGATTCGCGTTTCTTGAATAAATGAGTAAGCGTTTCTTAAATTTAATTAAAAGAAAAAGCATGAAAGTAAAAGGAGCTTTGATTCCAGAAATATTGAAACAAAACAAAGGAGCCCAACTCTCTTGATGAATTGGTTACCTCTTTTATCTTTCAGAGTCGGAATTGACAAATTTGGCAGGATTATACAGAGATGAACGACTGAAACAGAAGGCAGAGTCGCTGAAACTCGAAAACTGTGAAAAACTTTCCAAACTTATTGGCCTGCGCAGAGGTGGCTGAGAGGATGCTAGTCCTACACAGGGTTGGGGTTTTGCTACTTGTTACTATTTATGTTCCTAATTCCATTTTATAATACAAAATTAGGAAATGACGAACATTTTACAAGTTGCTAACTTTGGTGGGCAGAGCTGAAGGCACTTGAGCATGGAGCCAGACTTGTCATCACAGAAGCCTTCCTGGGGATTGGCTCCAGGGGCCACGAACAGTTCATCTGAACTGAATTAAAGGCAAAGCATTTGATGCAGCCCCTCTGCTCCTTGCCTACCCTGCCTCTAGGATTGTAGTTCAGGCATCCCAGGGCAGATGCACATTGTCTTCCTCCTTCCCTTCTTCAGTTAAGTCTCGATACCCACTCATTCCTAGGCATGGCCAAAGCAGCTTCATATTAGTTGTTTACAGTGTACACCAAGAATGATACCTCCCTTCCTGTGAGTCATCGTGGCCCCCGGCATTCAGCCCTTGGAACAGGTGCCTGCCCAACTTCGCATTTTCTAAGGGAAATGTGGAGAGATGTAAACTATTATTACGGTCAGTAGTTTTCCATTTGCCTATCTCTGTTCAGAGTTACTAGCATTAGCAAACTGCCTGATTTGAGTTTCTTTTACTTCCTTAACTCTCTCTCTTGTAGAGGGTCCAGAAAGTAAAAGCCACTGGGTGAAAGAAACAGTTCCATGTACAGCCCAGCAGCAGAAAGCAGGGACCCAGGGATGAAGGTAAAACGCAAGACTGAGTCTCAGCTTCTCGGTGCAGGTTCCCCAGTCCGTCACAGACCCGGAGAATATGGGTGGTTTTTTGCCATTTCTTCTTGCAGCATCACACTTGACCGGAGTCCCTACACCCCACAGAAGGACAGTGGTCAGACCTAAAGCAGGTATTGCTGGCCACCCAGGCTTGTTGCTCAAGCCTAGAGCTGGAGGGGAAAGACCCTCTTTCCATTGCTTTGGAGGTTGGTGTTGGTCCCAGCCGTCCCTGTTTTTACCCCAGGGCCCCATAGCTTGTGACATGAGATGCCTTTTCGTGTAGTCAACATTTATTGAGTGCCTAGTATGAAGCAGGAGCTCTCACATATATTTTCTTATTTTAGCCTCCTCACAACTCTGTGAAGGAGACATGTTATCCCTTAGTTTATGAAAGAGAACATTGGCCCAGAGAGGATGAATGGCTGACCCAGTCATACAGCTGGTAATGGCAGAGCGAGGTGGTAGGCTGACCCTGGGACCCTGTATCCTTTTTACGGCAGTCCTGCGTTCACTCCAGACACCTTCCTCCCTGGCCTTGAGGAAGCAAGACCCTGTCTATAACAATTCTGTATACAAAACAAGAGGTCCCTCAAAAGCAGGCAGCCCTTCCCACTGGTGACAAGGAAGAGGTAAATCACTGCCTAGGCCCCGTGGTTCTGGGCCCTCTCGTCTAGGTGAACTACCAGGGTTGAGCTGCCTAGATCATCATGAGTCAGAACCTGGAAGATCAATAGGTGACTGTAGTCTACACTCCATGTTTTCTTCAGGAGGAAAGGAAAGTTCCTATATCAAAACTGATTTCCAAAGTAGAGTTTGTCCTTTCAGAGGCACAGCCTTGATTTAGGCAGACATGTCTAGCATGGTTCAACATGGGCATTTCACAGGGTCAGGAGATGGGTCCAGAGGTGAAGAGTGGATCTTTGGTGGCTGGTAGGGGACACCTGCTCGGCTGTGGGCAGGGGAGCAGCTCCAGAGATAGCCAGATTTTGCTGCTCAACTAGGTCTATCTTCCTGGTTTGGGGGACTTCCTTGATCCTTTCTGAGTAGCTGAGGGGATTTACACTATAAAATATGCCTGTGAGCCAAACAGGCTTATGGAAAGATTCCCTATACACACACAAATCAAAGCTCTCCCCTCCCCAGCTCCAGTCTCTGCTAGAAAAAAGGGGCCATGATTAAATTGACTTGACATGGATTTCATGGCAGAGATGAGTTACCTGTGATGACACTAAAGAGAGGTAAAACTACATTAAACATCAGGTCTCTTGTCTGTTTTCATAGCACTGATGGTACTGTTGTGTTTATCACCTAAGAGACTACACCACCTCTGGCTTTCCTCAGCAGAAGGGTATTTGCCTTTGTTGAAGAATAGTTTAATCTATTTGGCACAGTCCAGAATATGGCTACACTCTAATTTCCTGGGTTCTATTTTAGATGGGTTGTCTGCATGATGGTAAAATAAGCGTCTTCCTCTTGCCTACATCTTTTGGAAGGGTTCCTGATGATGTATAAACTCCTTAGGTCAGGCTGATTCTTGCTGTGTTGCCATGTCGCTCTCTGCATTAATGCAGAATGGAGAGCTCTGAGGTGGGAGTGGGGCTAAGAAGCAGGGCTAGCGGCTCAAGCAGAAGGTGAAGCTCCCACTCATCAGAATGAAAGGACACTCTGCGCCGCCTGATCAGCAGTGAGCAGGGGAGGGGGAAAACCCTTCTCACACAGAGGACATCACAGCTTCAAGGAATCCGTGTCCCCACATTAGCAACCCTGGGGTTCATCTGTTCAAACCAGAAAACTTCTGAACTTCCTTGATCAGCTCCAGGCCTCCCAGCTTGGGACAACTGACCAGTAAGAAAATGCTGTTGCTGTGCTTTCTGTTGGAAACTCTTAGAAATTACACTGAACTCCAAACCCCACTGGAACATGGGATCCAGCAGCCCGCCAAGCCTTGTGTGGTTCCTCATTTTCATCCTCACGCTCAGGACTGGCTTTGTGAGGAGGCACTGGTGGGATTCCAGAAGTTTTCTGTTACAACTGGCCACACTTGCTAGTTCATTGTCTCTGCATGCTCTGTTCCTCACAGAAGCTAGCTCTTAATTAGTATTTATTTTGGACTCATTTATGGTATAAGCTTAGTGTTCTAATATATTTATTTTTGGAAAGGGCCAAGTTACTCTACATCATATTTTTTGAGCCTGCGTTGTTGATACCTCCTGCAATGACCACTGAGTAACTATATATCCATGTGTTCGATATTGAGTACATCATTTGCATCACACTCAGTATTTGGAATTAAAGATGTGAATGTTCTGTGACCAGAGCCGGGTTTGACACAGATGGAATCAGCTCCTGGGGGAATACGAATCCTGAAAACTCTGGTCACCTGATCCACTGCATCTGGATTGAGTGTAATTTAACAGAGAAAGAAATTAAACGATTTTATATAAAAAGAATCGGTCTATATTTTCCCTTTGTTCTTTTACCCTTGCTCATGTCACCCTTGGGCACGACATACTGTCTCACTCCCTTGGAGCCACTTGGGACTAGAGGAGACCTAGTGTTCCATCACTGGAACTGTTGGTGTTTAGAACAACAGATAACTGGTGGCATCGGCAATCCGTAGTTTTTTTCCATCAGCTAACAACAGCAGCCGCAGCATATTCCAGCCAATGTACAGAGCTAAACTACTTAGCTTCTGAAAACCAGGTGGTATCCCAGTTCCTTAATGGCCTCGTTCCCAGTGACCCATGTTTAGGAAAGTCTTGGTTTAAATATACAGTACATGGGAGACGCCTGGCTGACTCAGAAGAACATGTGACTTTTGATCTCAGGGTCATGAGCTCGAGCCCCAGCTTGGGTGCAGAGATAACTAACAATAAATAAAAGACTTTAAAAATACAATGCGTGGGTCATAATAATACCTTTCATTTGGAAAAAAATGGAGATGAGATTCAATTCATCAAAGATGGAGAACTTACTCTGTGTCAAGTGGGCTGAGTTTGGGGATGGGGTTGGGGAACAAGTGAGACCCAGCACCACGGGCTCCTGGAGCTCACATCTGAGGGGGAAGCTAACTTCAGATAGTGCTCCCCAGCGGGATGAATGTCAGAGGGGAAACCAAGGAAACCTTGGGGAGCTATAACAGAGGAATTCAATCCAGCCCAAGACTTCAGTGAAAGCACCTCTGAAGAAGAGACTTGAAATATAATCACCCTTCTTACAGAATGCATTTTTTTTTTAACAGAAGAGGGAAGCAACACTTGGTGCTCCCAATTCCCTGCATAGCACCACCATCCATCCAAGTGTGAAAGTCAGAAAGCTAGGAAACTCTGTATGGGAGACCTCATTTTGTATCCCCCAAAGGACCACACGTAGTATTTGTGCCCTTGTGTAGTCCCCTTTCTAATCTGAACTGGCCTTTGATCTTTAACCAATAGAACGTAGCAAAACTAGCAGCTTCCATTTTTGCACTTAGGGGAAGCCAGCTGCCACGTAAGTCCAAGCACCCTGTGAGCACTAAGCTAACCACATGGAGAAGCCATGCAGAGGAGAACCAAACAACCGAGTCGGCAGCAAGCACTGAGCACCCAGACATAAAATCCAAGCCGAGCCGTGTCGGCCGCCACCCAAGCCAACGGGCAGGACGGAAATGAGCTGCCCCACCAAGCCCTGTCCAAACTGCAGAATCACGAGCAGATGATAATACGGTTACTGTTTTAAGTCATGACATTTTGTGGCTGTTTGTTTGCAGCAGTAGACAATCAGAACACCTTGGCTCCCTTTTTCTCCCGTATCCCCTCCCTCTTTAAGTCCTATCAGTTTGACCTCCTGAACAGCCTAAATCTAACTACTCCCTTCATCTCCTCTGACACCATCTGACTCCAAAACTACCAGCCACTTTTCCTGATAAAAACTGCAATAGCTCTGGGGCGCCTGGGGGGGCAGAGCTGGTTGAGTATTGGACTCTTGGTTTCGGCTCAGGTCTGATCTCAGGGTTGTGAGATCGAGCCCTGCGTCAGGCTCTGCACTCAGCCCTGAGTCTGCTTGTATTTCTCTCTCCCTCTCCCTCCGCCCCTCCCCACTGCGCGTGTGCTCTCTCTCTCTCAAATAAATAAATCTTTAAAAAATGCAATAGTGGGGCGCCTGGGTGGCTCAGTCGTTAAGCATCTGCCTTCAGTTCAGGTCATGATCCCAGGGTCCTGGGATCGAGCCCCGCATCGGGCTCCCTGCTCGGCGGGAAGCCTGCTTCTCCCTCTCCCACTCCCCCTGCTTGTGCTCTCTCTCTCGCTGTGTCTCTCTGTCAAATAAATAAAATCTTTAAAAAATAAATAAATAAATAAATAAATAAATAATGCAATAGCTTCTTTTTTTTTTTTTAAGTTTATTTAAGCAATCTCTATACCCAACATGGGGCTCGAACTCACAACCCCGAGATCAAGAGCCGCTTGCTTTACTGACTGAGCCAGCCAGGTGCTCCGAAAACTGTAATAGCTTCTTTTTTTTTTTCTTTAAGATTTTATTTATTTGTCAGAGAGAGGGAGGGAGAGAGAGAACGGCAGGCAGAGGGAGAAGCAGACTCCCCGCTGAACAGGGAGCCCGACGTGGGACTCGATCCCAGGATCCTGAGATCATGACCTGAACCAAAGGCAGACGCTTAACCAACTGAGCCACCCAGGTGTCCCTGTAATAGCTTCTTCTTTCTTTTTTTTTAAAAGATTTTTATTTATTTATTTGGCAGAGAGGGACACAGTGAGAGAGGGAACACAAGCAGGGGGAGTGGGAGAAGCAGGCTTCCTGCTGAGCAGGGAGCCCAACGCAGGGCTCCATCCCAGGACCCTGGGATCATGACCTGACCTGAGCTGAAGGCAGACGCTTAACGACTGAGCCACCCAGGCGCCCCCCTGTAATAGCTTCTTTTTTTTTTTTTTTTTTAAAGATTTTATTTATTTATTTGACAGAGAGATAGAAGAGCACAAGCAGAGGGAGTGGCAGAGGGAGAGGGAGAAGCAGGCTCTGCACTGAGCAGGGAACCCGATGCGGGACTCGATCCCAGGACCCTGAGATCATGACCTGAGCCGAAGGCAGATGCTTAACCATCTGAGCCACCCAGGCGCCCTGTAATAGCTTCTTAAGTAGTCTCTATGCATCTATTCAGGGCCACCTCCAATCTGTACACCTCACTGCAACCAGAGAGATCTTTTCAGAGCATAAATTATGTCACCCTATTGCCTAAAGTATTTGAGTAGCTTTCTTTTTTTTTTTTAAGATTTTATTTTATTTACTTGATAGAGAGAACGCGAGAGAGGGAACACAAGCAGGGAGAGTGGGAGAGGTTGAAGCAAGCTTCCCATGGAGCAGGGAGCCAGATGTGGGGCTCGATCCCAGGACCCTGGGATCATGACCTGAGCCGAAGGCAGACGCTTAACCATTAACCACCCAGGCACCCCTGAGTAGTCTTCTTTTGCCCCCAAAATAAAAACCATCAACTTTCTTAACACGGCCTAACGCTTAACAAGGTTCTACCAAGTTTCTGGCCACTGACCCTTCTTGCCCCTACAACCTTTTCTTTTCTGCCATACTAGCCTTTTAATTACTATACTTTGCCAACTCCTTTTGCCCCAGGGACCTTATGAATACTGTTTCCTCTTTCTGGAACCCTTTCCAACTCACCTGCCCTTACCTGTTTTGTTAAGTGCCTCCTGGTAATCTTAATAGGTTTCAGCACAAACATCCCATTTCCTCACAGAAGCCTTCCCTGACACCCCAGACTGGGCAAAAATCTCCCTTTAAAATACTCTCATTCCAGGGCAACTAGCTAGCTCAGTAGGTAGAACATGTGACTCTTAATCGCAGAGTCATCAGTTCAACCGCACGTTGGGCATGAAGACTAGTTAAAACAAAACAAAACAAAACAAAACAAAACAAAATGCATTCCTCTCTTTCTTACCACCTGTCAGAGCTATGATGTTATTTCTTTGGATAATGACTCAATTTGGGATTTAAGTGGCTGTTTATTTGATGCTTGTCTCCCTCACTAGACTGTTTCATTCTGGTTTTATCTGAGGTGAACCTTGGAGAAATGACATAGTCATCCGCCAGGACGTCCACTGGAAGTGCAGCCCAAATTCTTTGAAACTACTCCTATCAATAGGTGGGATGTATTCCCTCTCCTTGAATCTGAACTCTGAGGCTCCCTGGCAAATAGAATATAGCAGAAATTACACTGTGCCAGTTTTTAGGCCCAAGCCTTAAAAAAGTGGCCATCTTCCATTTCCTATCACTTTGGATGCTTTCTCTTAAACCTAATCACCATGCTATAAGAAAGCCCAAACAGCCCATGGAGAGGAACAAGAACCCTGGTCCTCAGCCTCAAATGAGCTCCCAGCTAATAGCTCCAACTTGCCAGTTATGTAAGTGAGCTATCTTGGAAATAGAATTTCTAGCCTCTCTCCCTCTTCCCCCCGCCACGCCCCCCAAAAAATCCCTGCTGATACAACATGGAGCAGAGATGAGTTTCACTATTGAACCCTGCCCAAATTGGAGTTTCCTGAGTGAAATTATTTTTTTTTAAGCTGTAAATTTTGAATGGTTTGTTATACAGCAATAGATAATGGGAACGTCAACCAGAATGATAACCCTGTGCAGAAAGGCAGCACTTCCTGGGTCAGCATCACAGAGCTGTTTGTGATGTTTGTCATCCCGACCCTCACTGAGCCCTGACTGAGGCCAGAAGCCTGTAGTATTTGTTGACACATAGAGTGGGAGTCTGTAGGAGTCCCCGACGAGGGTAACCATCCTTCACGTCCATGCTGGCATGGATGTGGATCCAGGGTTCTCTCTTGCTCATAATCTCCTATCCGCAGGGAACTGGCTGGTGACTACTGCGCTCCAGAGTTTTGCCCTGGAGGGCAGCCTATTCCAGCTTCTGGAGGTGAACGTAAATGGCAAGGGACATCAAAGTAGCACTTCATGAAAGACTCCAGAGAGAGAACACAGGTCAAGGGGGAAATCCAGTGATTTCTGCCCCAGAGGAAGGTGCAACTCGGTCAAGGGTGATTCAGGTGAACACTCACATTTGATAGACAAAGTTCCAAGAAGGTTCTGTGCTGAGGCACACAACCCACATGGCACCTTCTAGGCTCATGCCATCCAACACAGTAGCCACTAGCTACTATGGCTATGTAAATTTAAATTTAAATTTTAACTAATTAAACTTTTTTTTTAATTTAAAATGATTCCTCAAGTCACAGGAGCGACATTTCCAGTGCTGAACCGCTAGCTATCTGTGACTCTAGGCTGCAGTACTGGACAGTGCACATGTAGACTGATTCCATCACAGAAGTTTTATTGCACTGTACCGCTCTAGGCCCTTTAAGATTGGTCAATAGAAATGGCCTTGCTCTCTTGGGGTCCCGGGTGGCACAGTTGGTTGAGTGTCCGACTCTTGGTTTTGGCTGGGGTTGTGATCTCCGGGTCTCAGGATCCAGCCTGCAGTGGGCTCTGTGCCCCACCTGGGGCTCCAAACTCATCATGGAGCCTGATGGAGTTTCTCTCTCCCTCTCCCTCTGCCTCTTACCATACTTGCACCCTCTGTCTCCACCCCCCATCTCTCTCTCTCTCAAATAGATGGATAGATGAAAGAAAGAAAGAAAGAAAAAGAAAGAAAGAAAGAAAGAAAGAAAGAGAAAGAAAGAAAAAGAAAGAAAGAAAGAAAGAAAGAAAGAAAGAAAGAAAGAAAGAAAGAGAAAGAAAGAAAGAAAGAAAAAGAAAGAGAGAAAGAAAGAGGGGCACCTGGGTGGCTCAGCTCAGTCGTTAAGCGTCTGCCTTCGGCTCAGGTCATGATCCCAGGGTCCTGGGATCGAGCCCCACATCGGGCTCCCTGCTCCGCGGGAAGCCTGCTTCTCCCTCTCCCACTCCCCCTGTTTGTGTTCCCTCTCTGACTGTGTCTGTCTGTCAAATAAATAAATAAAATCTTTAAAGAAAGAAAGAAAGAGAGAGAGAGAGGGAGGGAAGGAAGGAGGGAGGGAGAGAGGGAGGGAGGGAGGAAGGAAGGAAGAAAGGAAGGAAGGAAGGAAGGAAGGAAGGAAGGAAGGAAGGAAGGAAGGAAGGAAGGAAGGGCCTTGCTCTCAAGGATGTGAGAATAGACATAAGAAACATGGAAAAAATGAAACAAGAGCTACTACTGGGAGATCCACAGAAATGGCCACATTTATCAAGCCATAAATTTCAACCCCGAAAGAGGCCCCTGGGGAGATTTGGGGAGCAGCCTGAGCTGCTTTCAGCTCCCCTTCCTGGTCACTGATAATACTTTTTTTTTTTTTAAGTTTCTTTTTTTTTTTTAAGATTTTTATTTATTGAGAGAGAGAGAGAATGATAGAGAGAGAGCATGAGAGGGAGGAGGGTCAGAGGGAGAAGCAGACTCCCTGCTGAGCAGGGAGCCCCATGCGGGACTCAATCCTGGGACCCCAGGATCATGACCTGAGCCGAAGGCAGTCGCTTAACCAACTGAGCCACCCAGGCGCCCCCACTGATAATACTTTTTCCAAACTCCTTAATATAGTCATTTCCTGCCTGGGGGTATCAAATTCTACAACTTTAGTATCCATTATGTTCATCAAAAATCTAACACAGCATCATGGTTAAGAACATGGACTCTGGGGGTGCCTGGGTGGCTCAGTTGGTTAAGCGACTGCCTTCAGCTCAGGTCATGATCCCAGGGTCCTGGGATCGAGTCCCGCATCGGGCTCCCTGCTCTGCGGGGAGCCTGCTTCTCCCTCTCCCACTCCCCCTGCTTGTGTTCCCTCTCTCGCTGTGTCTCTCTCTGTCAAATAAATAAATAAAATCTTTAAAAAAAAAAAAAAAAAAAAAAAAAAGAACATGGACTCTGGAATCAAACTTCCCATGTTAAAACCCTGTTCCAAAGCTTCCTAGCTTGGGTGACCGTGGCAAGTTACTCATCCTCATAGAACCTGCATTTCCTCATCTGTAAAAGAATATTATAACCTACTTCCCAAGATTATTGTGATGATTACATTAAATAGTACTAAAAAGGCACAATAGTGCCACAAAACAGTAAATACTCAGTAAATTTTAGCTCTGACTCTTCCTAAGCTTACTTAATCTTATTTGGGTTTCAAAAAAAAGCCCTCAAAGGGGATTCGGTGAGGATGTGTGGTCACTTTAGGAACACTTTATCCTTCTGTACCTCTGTTCCCCATCACTTTCATGCCCCTCTTCAGTTCTCCTGATCTCTTCAGGGCCCTCCCCGGTACCTTGACACGGTCGCACATGGGTCCAGTGTGGCTGCCAAAAGCCTGGTACCAGAGCACGAGGATTCTTATCTTGGGTGAGGCCACTTTCCTTTCCTGTTCCTGGGCTTCCCTTCATTGCTTGGGTTCAGGCCACCTAAGTACTGAGTGTATTCATACGTGGAAGAGTGATCACAGGAGGCTGGAGTCCCATACTCTGGGGGAAATCTAGAAATTAGGGCGCGACAAAGAAGCCTGGTAAGGTAAAGATGCAGGGGTCGCCTTAGCTAGCTTTTGCTTCAGAGCTCTAGCAGTTTAACAGGCCCTGGGAGAAGGCTGAGAGAGCCGTTATCCGAGTAAGGCCTGTTCACTTCCTTAAAGAAGTATAAGCCGGGCCCCGACTGCTCCTCCGGTCTGCGTGACAAACACAAGACAAAACAGGTGTGCAAATAAACTATGAACTTAAATTCCTAAGGGTTGTTAGAGATTCCCCCGCCCCAGTAAGCCCCTTTCAGAGAGCGGCTCCTTTAAGAGGCGGGCCCTATCCCCGCTAACAAAGGAAGTCCCCGCCCCTGGTTGCCAGGGTGCTCTATGGCGTTGCATTCTCATTGGTGGGCGACGGTGAGTGAGGCGCCCAGAGACAGCCATTTCCAACGAGCTGGCGGGGGCGAAAGATGGCGACGCCCCTCGGGTGGTCGCAGGGGGGGTCAGGATCAGTGTGTCTCGCCTTTGATCAACTGCGGGACGTGATCGAATCTCAGGAGGAACTGATCCATCAGCTGAGGAACGTGGTACGCAGCCAGAAAAGCTGGGGTACAGGCCAGACCTGACACCTAAATGGAGGGGGCGGGGCCAAACCCTGTCCCGAAGCCATTGGCGAGCTTAGAGCACCTTGCCAATGGCGTCATCAGGAGGAGGCGGGGCCCAGATGTGTTCCAGGTGATAGGGGTGGAGCCAAAATGGGGCAAGGTCTTCATGAATATTTACCAGGGAATTTAAATCAAAATCAAGTTGTTTTCTACTCTCTGGGTGTGTAAGGCCTGGTAGTTATGTCCCGGTCTGTTCACCGAGCCTCACTTTCCCCATTTCTTTTTTTTTTTAATTTATTTTTTTAAGATTTTATTTATTCATTTGAGACACAGAGATAGAGAGAAAGCATGAGCAGGGAGAGAGGCAGAGTGAGAGGGAAAAGCAGGCTCCTCGCTGAGCCAGGAGCCCGATGTGGGGCTCGATGTGGGGCTCGATCCCAGGACCCTGGGATCATAACCTGAGCCGAAGGCAGACGCTTAACCATCTGAGCCACCCAGGTGTCCCACTTTCCCCATTTCTAATTGGAGATGACTTCGTTGGCTTCCCAGGGCCCTCAGGTGCAGGCATTGAAACTATAACATCTTTTCTATTGTGGACATCCCCTTCCCTGTGTCTAATGCAGCGCCATGCTGAGTAGAGTAAGCACAGGTTTGTCCCTTACACATGTTAACTTAAGGGCTTCTGACCCCTTTATGTCCCTTTGCTTTTGCCTTCTCAAGCAAACCCTCGTTCGCGAGTTCAAAACGTTGGAGCCACAGATTACCTGGCATGGTAAAATCCTGGCCAGTTGGAGTTTTCATGGTTTTTCCCTTTTTTTTTTTTTTTTTTAATATATCTTGATAAGAAGGTCGTGAAATAGCTCCATCTCAGAAACAAAACTGACTTAACTATTTCTCACTCTAATGGGTGTGTGCAGCTCTAGGCACTGAATTACTTGCAATTCCCTGAAGGTACCCACCTCTTTTTCTTCGAAGCTGGCATTTGCATGTGTGTTCTCACCCGAACACTTTTCTATCCCACCCCTTCTTCTGGCCTGCCCCTGTTTAGCAGTCAGATGTCCTGTCTGATGATCCTTCTCTGGAAGCAATTCTGACCTTTCCCCAGGCCAGGGGCCTCCCCTGACCACCACAGCCCTTTGTGGTTCTCCATCATAGCACACACCATGTTAGAAGTGCTGGCCATGAGCTATCTCCTATATCAGACTGGTTGCTCCTTGAGGGTAGGACCTAGAGCTGAGCCTCTGTGAATCTTGTGGAACCAAATTCTCCCTTCTCAGAGCCCAAGTCTCATCCTAGGTGCTGTGGGTATCATCCCGCTGTCTAACCTTGCTCCTGCTCCCTAGAGAGTACCCCTCCCACTCCAGCCCCAGGCCCTCCCTGAGCCTGGCTCTGTTGCAGATGGTTCTCCAGGATGAAAATTTTGTCAGTAAGGAAGAGTTCCAGGCAGTGGAGAAGAAGCTGGTGGTAAGTAATGGACTCTGCAGGCTCCTAATCTTCCCCCATTTCCTGGGATCCCTGTGGATGGGCACAGTTACTGAGAGCCTCCAGCCCTAGTAGTGAGAACAGAATCTTCCTGGGTCCTGGCTTCCATGTGCCTCTTTGAGAAATAGAGCTGGTTAAGGGAACCGAGGAGACCCAGGGTGCTTCGAGTTAATGAGGTCACTGCTGCTGCCCCTGCAGGAAGAGAAAGCTGCCCACGCCAAGACCAAGGTCCTCCTGGCCAAAGAAGAGGAGAAGTTGCAGTTTGCCCTCGGAGAGGTAGAGGTGCTATCTAAACAGCTGGAGCAAGAGAAGCTGGCTTTTGAGAAGGCGTGAGTGGGCCTTGGTAGGGGGGTGACGGGTTAGGGGTCCAGTCTGCCTGTCAGCCTTCCCACCCTTTCTTATCTTCTCCCCCAGGCTCTCCAGTGTCAAGAGCAGAGCCCTGCAGGAATCCAGCAAGAAGGACCAGCTCATCACCAAGTGCAATGGTAGGCGGGAGGCCCGTGCCCCCCCCCACGCTTACATGCATGGGCTCTTCCCTAACAGCCCAGTGCCTGTGTCCAGGGCAGGGTTTCACCCCAGCTTCTGCCCCCGGCTGAGGATACAGGCAGGCCCAGGCGGGCCACACCTTCGCAAAGGCCTTCAGGGACCAGGCAGGCCACGGAAATGAGGGGAGCAGTTGGTGTACAATATTCTTCATGGCCATAAAAGAACGGGCTCGCTCCCATTTTTCTTGAAACATACAACCTTCTTAGTCCACCTTTTGTTTTCCCACGTTTGATGGGTATTAGAAATAGTGTACTTGACTCACAACTGTTATAAGAGGAACAACAGGGCAAGTTCAGTCCTATTTGGGAGCTGACCCCTAGTGGGGACCCAACAGGGAGGAGTGGGGACCGTGGTGATGGGAAGAGCCACGCCACCTCTCAAGGGCTTAGTGCCTCTGCCGTGGGAATGGAGGCCCAGTATTGTCAGATCCTTTTTTTTTGTTTTTTAACAAAAACTTTTCTGACTTTTTAGTGTTGGCAACTGATTTAGAAATTTTAAAACTATTGTATGGGCTGAGTAGAATATGTCTGTAGGCCATTAATTTTCATCTCTGCTCTGTGCCAGATGTCTGTGGCCACTTGTTGGCTCAGTTGGTGCTGTGAGTTTGGGGGCATTTTCTGTCAGCCATCCAGTGTCCCTAGATCTTAGAACCCCCTTTTTAGTTTCCCAGGACACTAAATTCCCTTTACCTATTCATATCTATTAAGAAATAGATATGAATTCCATATGCAACCTGCTTCATGCATTGCAGCCAATTTTGAGTAGGCCAAAGACCAGAGCCCAAGTCCAAAAGAGATTCAGGGTCCCTCCTGATGGGCTGCCACCTGGAGTCTTGGGCACCCCATACCCATCAATCCAGCCCTCTGTCTCCCTTGGTGAGTACTCTCACTGGTAAGATGCCAGCAGGCTGATGTCTTGATCTGACTAGGTGGGCTGACAGGCCCCACGGCCGTTTGATCAAGGGCTCCCATTGGGGCCTCCTGGGGCTCAACCCATAGTCACTGCCTCCATACCCAAGGCCACTGGACCCCAGTCCTTCCTCCCTCTCTACCTATGCCCCCCCGCATTTCCCTAAAAGGAACGTAGACTTCTTTCCTGATGGTGCCAGAGCATTTCCTAGAGATTAGTCAAGGCCAGAGGGCTCTGCTTGTGCAAGGTGCATGTGTGTATGCGATGGGGATGGAACATGGCTGCCTCCCTGCAGAATGTCCCAAACCCCTCTACTGGGACATAAGCCTGAGCAAATGTCATGACCTGAGCCTTCCCTGGCCTGTGCCCTCCCCACCCTCCAACCTCCCTTTATGTGGGTTTAGTTTGGTTTTTACACTTACATAGTTTCTTATTTTTCTCAAAGGGATTTTCTAACCATTCTCTCATTAGGTGCTATTTATTTTAAATTTATCTCTCATTTGTTTTAAAAGATTCATATAAATTTCTGATGCCTTTTCCCAAAAGAACTTCACAATCAATCAATCTGGGTGACCTTGGGAAGAAGGTTCAACAATCCTGGTTCTGTGACCCACAGCTCATTTTCATTCTCTTCCTTCCCCTGTGTCTTTGTTTGTCTCCTCTTTTCTTTGCCGTGCCTTAACTTTTTACCAAATCTTTTCTTCTGAAACCTTCAATGCTTCAGCATTTCTGCATTTTTAGAGTTTGTGTTCTAGTCAATGTTCATCCAGTCTTTAAAGGCAAGGGGATCAGAATTTTCCAGGGCTCCTCAAGGGACAGTTCATATAAATGAAGCACCCTCTAGATCCCTACAGCCTCTTTCAATTTTGATACAAGACACAAAAATCATCCTTGCGTCTAATGAGCACTTAATGTGGGGGTAAGCTTTGCCACCACTATCTCCCTGGGTGCTCCTCACGCCCCTGTGGAACAGGGGCTGTCCCCGTCCCCATTACAGATGAGGAAACGGGTCTAGAAAAGGAGGCAACTTGCCCAAAGTGGTAATACTGTCTCATCAATATTAACGCTGTTGAAACATTGCCTTGTTCTGTGTTCTGGTCAGTTTCGGAGTCTTAACTCTCTTTCAGGAGCTGCCTCCTTGAGGGTAGGGACCCTGTCTTCTCCCCTGAATCCCTAGCACAGGGCTGGGCATCCAACTGGCCCTTAGTAGGTCTGCTGGGATTGAGATGACTGAACTAAGTGATATTTCTAAGTCCTAAACCCCCAGAGGCTATCCTGTTCATTCACTCCACAAATAAATTTGTTGGGCACCTTCTATGTGCCAGGTACTATTTTAGACCTTAGGGTTAAAGCAGTAAATGTAAAAAATCTTTATCCTTATGCATTTATGGATATAAATCCCAGTAGGGAAGAAGACAAGTGAGTAAAATATATGGTATGTTAGCTATAAGGTCTAAGAAAAAGAAAGCAGGGATAGGAACTATTAAGAGGGGATGTACTTTTAGATTGGGAAGGGTCTTGCCAAGGAGGTCATATCTGTACGGATCGGCAGGAATTAAGGGCAGGAGCCATTCATCCTCCTGCCTTTGGGCAGCACTGTCCACCTCTCTGCAAGGGCCTTCGTCTGCCCTCATGTGGGTCACCTGGTCCAGAATAGAATTGTGAAATCACTGACACATCATCAGACATTGCGCCCCTCAGCCACCAGCCTGTCAAAACTCCATAATAAACTCATTCTTACTAAGGTGTTAGCAGCTACTCGTGGAGAACCCCTGGGTGGGGGGAGCCAAGTTCTTAAAGGACCTGTAAGGGAATGAATGCCTTATCTCAGGAAGGAGCCCGTGGGATGGGAACCACCCCTCCTCCCTGCCTCTCTCCCCCACAGAAATTGAGTCTCACATTATAAAGCAAGAAGATATACTTAATGGCAAAGAGAATGAGATTAAGGAGTTGCAGCAAGTTATCAGCCAGCAGAAACAGATCTTCAGGTGAGGGGTCTGGGCCAGGCTGGGGGTTGTTGATGGAAGTGGGGAGCCAGCTCTCTGGCCCCTACCCTACACTGCCCCCAGCCCATGCCCAGCCGGCTCCGTTGCAGGAATCACATGTCTGACTACCGGATCCAGAAGCAGCAGGAGAACTACATGGCCCAAGTGCTGGACCAGAAGCATAAGAAAGCCTCGGGGACGCGTCAGGCCCGGAGCCACCAGCGTCCCAGGGAAAAATAAAATGGTCGTCGTCTTCCTGTTCACTGGCTGTAATGCCCGACCTCTGCCTTCTCTGCTGTGGGGGTCCCCATCCCTATCCTTCCTATCCCTGTGGGTCCCGGCCTCTGCCACCACAGGCCTCACCCGTGACCTGATTCCCAGGGAAGAGGCAGGGGAAGAAGCAGAAGGTGCTCTTTTTTTTTCCTTCCTGCCTGCCTTCTGGAGGGCCTTGGTGACAGAAGGGAGAATCAAGTTACCAAGGACTGGGTCAGGGACAGGCCTTGGACCACCATCTTCCAGGCCACTCCTGAGCTCAGAAAAGGATGATGCTCAAGTCTCCAGCCCCTGCCACTTCCTTCCCTCCCTTGGGTAGTAGGGGGAGGGGAAGCGTGGGGGTGTAGCCTAGGGGAGGACTACTTTGTTGTCTAATAGGCACTGTCCTTCCTACTCTTGGTATTTAATCCCCTCCCTATGTAAACAGCTCTGGTTACCCCTGGTTACCTGTAAACACCCCACCCCACTCCCAGCGCCCTGGTAAATTTAACTCTCCCAACTTGGCTATAGAGCAGGAAGGGCTGTGTGTGGGTGTGGGTGTGGGTGTGGGTGTGAGAGAGAGAGAGAAGCCCTGACCAGAGACATCAAAGTCGGTTCCAGGCCCACAGTGAATTTGGGAAATCCATTTCCATCATATAACAAGAATGTTATACCTGTGAATCACACTTGTACCCTCTTACACTTCCCCCAAACAGAGGCTCGACTGACTCTTCACAAGGGGAAGGAAGGGAAAAGGACAATGCTCTGTCTATTTTTAAGTTGGGAGAACAGTCTCTGAAGGGGCAATGACTTGCTAAGTTTACATATGCAGGGCTAGATGATGGGCAGGTTTGATCCTTTCACAAGGCATCACTGATGGCTAGGTGATCATGGGAACACACCCAGGCAGGAGACCCACTGGGAGGCTGAGTCAGATTTGTGAAGTCTAGCCTAACCTGGGTCAGTGTGAGGGTGAGTGCACGGGAGAGGGGGAGGTGCTGGTGCTTTTGCTCTAAGGCCAGCCAGGGCCTGAATCATAGCAGGAACTTGAAGCCAGAAGTTTAAAGGCAAATGGTGCCCACTGTCATTATCCCAGGACAGTGACAGGTGGTGGCTGCTTCCCCACCAGTGCCTGTCCCCAGGGTGAGTCCTGAGTTGGTGGGGGCTGGAGTGAGGGCCTTGCAAGTGCCTGGGGGAGCACAGAGCTCTTTCTGCCTCAGAGGGGCTTTAGAGAGGGGGCTACAGCTACCCCAAAGGGTCCTAAGAGACCCCACATCAGCATCTAGGGCTTGTTCTAGGTACCAAGGCCGTCTGTAAAAGTTACAGCTATCCACTCCAGCTCCTTCCAGTATGTTCCCACTAAAGGCAATGGGTCCAGCAAGGGACAGCACCTTCCTGAGGCCCTAGCACTTCTGGATTTGGGGGAGCCCTCCAAGCAATGCTCCTCCATCAAAGATTGTGGGGTGATGGGTCAAAGAAAGTGGTGAGTGCACCCTTATGAACTCTAGCTGGGACAAGTGATGAGAGGGCCAGGGAGAAGGGGTGCACTGGGGTTATGGGAAGACACTGGGGGCTAAGGGGAAGATGAAATTGCTCAGAAGACCTGAGTTGCCCGACCCAAAAGTGTGGTCCTGGTCCCCTGGCTCACATTCTGATCCACACGCCATGGTGCTTGACCTCAGGCAGGTGGTCCCTGCTCAGCCTGTTTCCTAGCCTGTGAGGAGCGGAGTTAGGCCTAGCTCCTGGCTTCCAACTGGACACCTGCCCATCCCTCACCTTCCTGTCAGCCCGAGGCTGGAGAGCCCTCCTAGGCCTCTGGCCCGCACCAGAGGAGAAGGTTAGAAAAGCGAAGCCCAGGGCCCAAGGCTGTCCCGTTGGCGACGCCACTGATTCGCGAGCGGACGCGGCCGCTTTAAGGCGCGGTGACCCCACGACATCTGCGGGCGGGGCGGGGACAGTGCGGGCGTCCGCGGCACCGGCGGAGGCGAACGTGAGGGAGGTAGTGCGCGGCGTCCAGCCCCACCATGCTGACCGCGCTCGCCGGGCCAGCCCTGCCCGGCCTCCCAGCGCAGCTGCCTGCGGCCCCCGCCCGGCGTCAGGACTCCTCCGGTTCCTCAGGCTCCTACCACACGGCTCCGGGTTCTCCAGAGCCCCCGGACGCTGGGCCGGACGCGGAGTGCCGGGCGAATTGGCCCGGGGTGGCCCCTGCGCTGGGGGCGGGCGCGCAGCCTCGCCTGTCCGTCAGCGCCCAGAATAGCCGCCAGCAGCTCGGGCCCGGCTCGGGTTTCCCGCGAGGCCCGGGCTCCAGCCCGCGGCCACCCCAGCCCCAGCTGCGCATGCTGCCGTCGGGGGAGATGGAAGTCATCTTCGGCGCCGGGGCTCTGTTCAGCCGCCCGGACGCGGCGGATAGCGAGGTGCAACAACTCACCAAGCGGGCTTTCCGCAGCCTCTCTCCGCCCGGGCCCGCGACTCCGGCTCCCGCCACACCGACGCCCCAGACCCCCGACGGTGGCTCCCGCTGGGCCACTTACCTGGAGCTGCGGCCCCGCGGGCCGAGTCCTGGGACCCCAGCGCAGTTCGAGTGTGTGGAGGTGGCGCTGGAGGAGCGCGACGCGCCCTCCAGGACCCGGACGGTGCCCAAGCGTCAGATCGAGCTGCGCCCCCGGCCCCGGAGTCCGCCGCGGGAGGCGGGAGCACCGCGCCCCCGACTGCTTCTGCGCACTGGCTCCCTGGACGAGTCGCTGGGCCGCCTGCAGGAAGCCGCGGGCCTAGTGCAGACAGCACTGGCCAGAAAACTGAGCCCTGCGGCCCCTGCCCCGGGCAGCGCCACCTTCGGGCCCACGGGGCGGCCAGAGAGTGCGACTCGGGAAACGGCCCGCAGTACCCGAAAGGTCCTGGAGGAGGCCAGGTCTCGGCCACCCCGCGTGCACTATAGTTCAGCCCCCACCAGGGCACCACGGCCGTGGCCCAGCCTCCGAGAGCGCGCGATTCGGCGCGACAAGCCCGCGCCGGGTACCGAACCGTTGGGTCCGGTTAGTTCCAGCATCTTCCTGCAGTCAGGGGAGAAGACTCAGGAGGCTCACAGTCAGGAACTCAAGACTCGGTTCCCGCGAGAGACTCTGGATCGAACTGTCCTGAGGGCACAAAGTCCGCCTTTCGAGTCTACGGCCCCCCGGGAAGTTCCGAGTAAGGCTGGGAGGCCAAGGAGCTCGTCCCCGCTGTGGCAGGCTCCAAATGGGACGATACGAGGTCCACACTGCCCGTCCCCCCAGAATCTGCCCCCGTGGAATCGAGCTATTCAGAGGGTAAGTAGCCCGTCGTTCCCTGAGGCATCATCTGCATGGGGAAATCAGGATGCCGCTGTTGAGGAAACTGTCCGCAGAAGCCCTTCCCCACCGACCCTTCCCCAGTGGAATCACAGTGTTGCCAGGACAAGAAGCCCATCCCCCGAAGCTCCTTCCCTATCGGAGGTTCGGCAACCTGCAGTTAGGAATGCCACAGCGAGCTGTAGGAACCCGTCCCCGCCGGCCCTGTCCTCATGGGAGGCTCCAGATCGTACTAATGGGACGTGGAACCCATCTCCCCAAGAGACGTGGGATCGCACTCTGCAGGGCTCATCGATGGTATCTGCGTCGGAAGCTCTGAATGGGATAGGACAAGAGGAGCTCGAGCTGCCTGGGCCGTCCGCAGCCGGGACTCCCGAGCTCACAGAGGCGCCGAGGCAGTCCACGCGGGAGAGGCGGGATCTTGCCTTCCGAGGCAGTCAGCCGTCGCCAGAAGTGGCTGCACCTGAGCTGCGCCTCAGTCGCCCCGTGGGTACCCTGGAGGCCGATGTGCACCGGGACGCCTTGGGCCCGGGAGAAGCCGCCTCCGGACGGCCGCGCGTGGCCATCCCGCGGCCCCGCGACGTGCGCAAGATGGTGAAGACCACGTACGCGCCAAGCTTCTCCGCGGGAACCCCAGCTTCGGGGCTGCCTGTGCCTCCTGCGGAACCCCGCGGGGAGGAGGGCGGCGCATCCAAGACACAAGAGTTCCAGGCGCTGGGGTCCCCAGCCCCAGCTCACTACACTTCTGTTTATCTCAAGGACTTTCTTCCGGTTGTGACGCACCCCTACGAGCCCCCAGAGCCGCCTCCTGACCCAGTCCCCCGGGACGCTTCGCAGCCCAACGGGGTCCTGAGGCGGAGAGCAGAGAACAGCACGGCAAAACCCTTCGCGCGCACTGAGATCCGCCTGCCTGGTGCACTGGTCTTGGGCCGCCGGCCAGAGGGAGCCGGGCGAGTTCTGGCGCGCGGTGCTGGCAGAGAGAACCGGGACGCTGAGGCCCAGGGCCTGGTCCCCGACGGCGAGGGGCGGAACAGCCCTCTAGGCGGCGCTCGCACCTCACCCCAGCAGTCGCCCATCGGGCCGGCCGGGCCCCAACCACCCCGACCACCCTGCCCCAGCTCCCCTCAGGCGCACCCTAGCTCGAGCCCTGGGATAGCACCCAAATTGGAGGCTCCCCCTGTAGCCCTCGAGCCCGCGACTGAGGTCCGGTCGTCGGTCCCGCGGGAGCCCCAGGCGTCGGCCCGCAGAACAGCCCCGCCCCAGCCCCGTGCCGCCTCGGCGCCTCCGATGGACCGGTCCCCCGAAGGCCCCTTCCAGGGGGCGCGCAGGCCACCTGGGACCGCGTACGCGGGGAAGGTCCTGGTGGACCCCGAGAGCGGCCGCTACTACTTTGTGGAGGCGCCGCGGCAGCCTCGGCTCCGGCTGCTCTTCGACCCCGAAAGCGGGCAATACGTAGAGGTGCTCCTGCCGCCGTCGCCCCCGGGGCCACCCCGCCGCGTCTACACCCCGCTGGCCCTGGGCTCTGGCCTCTACCCGCCCGCCTATGGGCCTATCCCGGGCCTCTCAATGCCGCCGTCCCCCGGCCCACCGGCCTTCAGCGGCGCCCATGTACCCTGGGCCTCCGAGGCGGGGCCCCTGGACGGGATGTACTACCTGCCAGTGAGTGGAACCCCCAGCCCCGCTCCTCCTCTGCTCCTCTGTGCTCCGCCCAACAGTTCAGGTTCAGCCCAGCCCGGCAAGGGGTCCTTGTTCCCCGTGTGAGGCCCCAGGGCCTGATCCGCGAGTGTTGGCGCCTGTTTGATAGCCTTGGAGGTTCTAGCATCCAGTCCCCTGACCTCCTTTCCTTCTATCAGCTCTTTTACCCATCCCGCCCAGTCTTCACACTGGAAGTTACCTTCAGAGAACGTATCAGACTTTGGGATTGATGGAGCTGGGACTCAGAAAGTGGCTGCCTACTTCCTCCCCCAACAAAATTGTATACTCCTTTCCCAGGCATTCCCAGAGTGTGGTGTGTTTGTGTGCGTGTGAAAGTGAGGCGTCTCAGGAGTTGTTCCTAGGAGCTGACTTGAGGGCGTGTTGGGAGTTCACTAGGGGCAACAAGAAAGAGGATCAGCAGCGGTCGGGGCTGCCCCCAGAGGTAGTGAGCTGTCTGTCCCTCCCCGAAGGTGACCCAGCTGAGGAGGAACAGGCTAGGGAGCGCTGGTGGATGGAGCGAGGACTCTGACTAGCAACTCTGGTACTATTTGGAAGAGGCTCTGACCTCGGGCTGGGAGGCTGTGGGAAAGTGGCCAGTGCAGCCCCTCGGCCAGGCTGAATCGGAGAAAGGGAGCTGCAGGGACAGCAGGTGGAGATGGAGCAGGGATGTAATATGGAAGGGGCTATGGAGGGTCAGCCTGGGGATGGGGGTTGGGTGGGGAGGCAGCGGTAGTCTCCAGCTGGGAGCCCCAGTTCCCATCCTCCCCTCAACCTCGGCATCTGACTTGCCTCTCTAAGCCCTCGATGCTGAGCAGGCTCATCCTGGGGCCAGGAGTGGAGCCTTAAGCCATTCCCACCCAGGGTGGGGGGACAGATGAAGTGAATCATCAGGCAGGACTTAACAAGCAGGGAGGATGGTTAAGCCTCTGGGTGTAGTGGAGGGTGGGTTAGGGCTGGCAGTAGAAGGGATGCTGTGGGGGTGAGGAGCAGGGCAGAGAGACTTGGGGCCCTCAGCTTGTTCCCCTCCCTCTGTAACAGATGTGGCAGCCATGCCCAGAGAGGGCCTAGCTCGGCAGGCTGGTCACGGCAAGGAAGGAACAGGACCTGAAGCGTGTGTTCTAATTGAGAACACTGAACCTTGAGATTGCCGGAGCCTCTGAGGAGGGCTGAGAGAGATGCATGTGGTAGGAGGTGCTCTGCGGTGGGGGGGTCTGTGTGTAGTTCTGAGTTTGAAGTGGCAGGGCCTTGCTGAACTGATATGTGATGTGATGAGTTTGGGGAAGAACAGTTCCCACTAGAAGCAGTTGTTAGGGATGGAGATTGATGCCTTACTTAAGTTCCAGGCCTCTGGGGGGCCTGGGTCCCTGGAAGTCCCTGCCTCCCTGCCTTGGGCTGGAAGCTGACTGCGAGAGCTGTGAGGCAGATTCACCTGGACAACTTCTCATGGCCAAAGATGCTGGTTCTGATGGCATGGAGGGCCCGGGGCCCCTCCTGGTCCCCTCACCTCATCCTGGTGTGCAATAAATCACTGACCCAATGAGCCATGATGCTTGGAACAGCTCGTGTAAGTTGTCTGATTTCTGATTTCCTGCTGTGACCTGTGACACCCCTTACAATGTTCTTCCATGCCTGGGTGTGGTCTGGGTGGAGAGGGCCCCAGGGCCCAGGGAGGGAGCCCATGTGTGTCTTTCATGCGCTCTGGCATCCTTGCTTCTGCAAACTTGCCTCCCAGAGAGGAGCCCTAGGCCTGCAACCACGCCCGTGGCCTCATTCTCCCTGGTGGCTGGGTGGCCAGTGGGCTTTGGGGTCAGTCAGGCTTGGGTTCTAACTTGAGTATGGCCCTTCTCAGCTGTATGGTCTTGGATTCATCACTTCTCTCTGAGCCTTCATGTGCTCATAAAAATGACACTAACTAACCACCTCTTCCCCCAAGGTACTCCGTACAGTGCCCACCGAGTGGCCAGATCCCAGGACATGGGAGGGGTCAGCCCCCATGTGTCCCTGCGCAGGCCCAGCCCCCCTCCTTACGTCACTGTTCCCTATTTGTGAAATGGGGCTGAGTTGGCTGCAGCAGGGATCCCAGTAGAGGAGGTGCACACGTGGCATCTCTGGGGGAAGGAAGAGAGTGGGAGGGGTGAGCTGTTGGTTCCCCATTGGTCTGGGTCAGGCTTTCCGGGGTGGCCCCCACAGCACGCAGGCGCACGCACACCTGCGCCCAAACCACAGCCCAGGCTCACTGAGCCAGAGCCACTGACCATGAGGCTGTCACTGCGCCTGTTACTGCTGCTGGGAGCCTGGGCCATCGCAGGGGGCTTCGGGGACTGGGCCCCACTCACAGCCACGGCCCCACAGCTGGACGACGAGGAGAAGTACTCAGCTCATATGCCTGCTCACCTGCGGTGTGACTCCTGCAGGGCAGTGGTCTACCAGGTGAGTACTCCCCCCTGCAGTTCCCCTGCCCCTGTCCAGGTCCCTCCTGAAGCCAGGCCCCTCCATCAGCCTCAGATTCTACCACTGGCCTTTGATTTCCAAGCCCCCACCCCTGGGCCCTGAGCTAGACTCAGCTTTCCATGACATTGCCATCTGCACCTCACCCAAACCTCCATGCCTCAGTTTACCCATCTCTCAGCCCAACAGAGAGCAAATAATCTGGGACACCCCCCAGTATCTTGAGACCCCAGGGAGTCACCCGCTTGTCCTCTCTGACTCCTCCCTTTCCAGGCTTATCCTCCGGCCTGGACTCCTTCTCCAGCTGGCAAGCCCTGGTGTATATGTACGTGTGTGCACATAGGTTGAGGGCATGAATATATGAGTCTGCGTGGTCTCGAGTTCACACAGAAACCTGTCAAGCGTGCCTGAGTACCTCTGTCGGGGGAGGGAAGCCTATGAGTACACGTGTCACTGAAGACTGGGCTCTGTTTTGGTTTTTTTGGTTTTTTTCCTTTCCTTGTTCTTACGGTTTAAAATAGCATGGCTGATGGGCAGGTGTGCCCTGGGGAAGGAGCTCCAGTGTTCAGGCCTACCTTCACACCTCAGCATTTCCTACCCACCCACCCCACCCCAGGGAGGTGGATCCTACGTCAGCAGACCCAGTCCCAACTTTCAGAACCTGGGGGAGGGCTCAAAAGTCTCCCTTGGCACCTCACTCTCTCCCGGAGACCCAGTCTTCTGTCTGACCCTCTGCCGCCATTGAGCAGTCCCGAAGCCTCGGCTCTCAGCCCCTCCTTGTTCTAGATGTGGCAACATTTGGCAAAGGCAGAGGCCAAGCTTCACACCCCAGGCTCAGGGGGACAGCGGCGGGAGCTGAGCGAATCGGTATACACAGACGTCCTGGACCAGAGCTGCACCCAGACCTGGCAGGGGTGAGTCAAGAATCTGGCCCCTAGGACCCTCCTCTAGGGGTAAGGCTGATGGGTAGAGGTTCCCACTCTCCCACTCACACCAGACACACAATCCACTAGGGCTTTGGTCCAAGGGAGGGGGCTGGCTGGGATGAAATCTGAGGTCTGGAGCTGGGGGCAAGTAGAATGCTACATGGCCAGGGGACAAAGTTGCTGTGTGACCTTGGGACAGGGGCTTTCCCTCTCTGGTTCTCAGTTTTCCAACAGGGAGGATCAGAATCTGCATTCTGAATTCAGCAAATGCCCCATGTGCCCAGCTTCATGTGGGGATGTATCCCTTGCTGGCAGGGCTCCCACTAATGCTGTCTCCCTCTCCTTCCTACTGTTTCCAGCTATGGGGTCCGAGAAGTGAACCAGGTGAAACGTCTCACAGGCCCAGGACTCAGCAAGGGGCCAGAGCCAAGCATCAGCGTGATGATCACAGGGGGCCCCTGGCCCACCAGGTGATGACAGGGGTGTGGGAGTAGGATGGAGACCTTGGAGCCGTGATCAGCCCCCTGAAGGGCAGGCAGGGTCTGAGGCTCCTGTTGGGCTCCCCTAGGCTCTCCAAGACATGTTTGCACTACCTGGGGGAGTTTGGAGAAGACCAGATCTACGAAGCCCACCAACAAGGCCGAGGGGCTCTGGAGGCATTGCTGTGTGGAGGACCCCAAGGGGCCTGCTCGGAAGAGGCGACTGTCACAAGGACAGAGCTCTAGTCCAACTCCTTCCCCTTCATGGTCAGCCCCTGAAGAGAGCTGGGGCGTCCTCTGGATCTGCCCCACTCCTTTCCGCAGGCTGCCTGGAGGGCAGGAAGGCCATGCTTTTCTGTGCTGCCGTGGCCCCTCCCTCCTCCAGCTTCAGGACACTGGGGCCATGTGCGTGTCGGGGCTGGGGTGGGGGTAGGCCTTCCCTTCTGGACTAAAATAAAACCCAGTGACCTCGATTTCTTCATTCTCTCTCTCTGCAAAAGGTGGTTGTGGGGCTGGGAGGACAGACATTGGCATTTCTGCTAATGTTGTACCTAGAGAGGGCCAAATACACTTACTTCCCACCGGTCTCCCAGAGGTAGGTGAGATGTGTCATGGGTTGAAATGTGAGCGAGCTGTCAAAGGCATATGGGACTGTGGTGAAACCCCAAATCCACCAAGAGAGAAAAACCAAGGAAAACTCCATGAGCAGACTACCTTGTAGACACGCCTACTCAGCCACTGCATGCTATCTGGGCCCCTCCCTGAACACTAGTCTAACTGGGTCTATTCCCAGCAGCTGCTCAATTTCTGGACTCTACCTCTGACCCCAGCTGACAGGGTTGGGCCCTAGGTGTCTGCCTGGGACTGGGCAGGGCAGGGTTCCTGGAACAGCTGGATTCAGTATCTTGGCTCTCAGTCCTGCTTTCCCCAGAAGTTCTTTTGACCTGGGACCTTTCCTTAGCAATGGAGGAAAGCACCCCACCTGGGCCCCACCTGAGAACGGGAACCTGTGGGCAGGCCACACTCTAACTTGTCGCTTCCTTGGTGAGTATCTCCTTGATCTGCTGAAGGTGGACAGACCTGGCAGGTGGACAGAACAGATACTCGAATCCCCAGCTGACAGACACTGAAACTGAGGCTTAGAAAATAAAAGAGGGGCATCTGGGTGGCTTAGACAGTTAAGCATCCGACTCTTGATCTAGGCTCAGGTCATGATCTCGGGGTTGTGAGCCTGAGCCCCAAGATAGACTCGGCGCTGAGGGCGGAGTCTGCTTAAGATTCTCTCCCTCTCTTTCTGTGCCCCCCCACTTGCGAGCGTGTGTGCTCTCTCTCTCTAAACTGATAAGAACAGATAGTACACTTGATCTTAGCCAAAAGGCCGAGAAGCGATGTGCTCTCTCTCTCTAAAAAAAAAAAGGAAGGAAGAAAGAAAGAAGAAAGAAAGAAAGAAAGAAAGAAAGAAAGAAAGAAAGAAAGAAAGAAAGAGATAGAAAAGAAAAGAGGTGCTCAGGCCAAGTCCCAGGCTGAGTAGTGGCAGGGCTGGGAGGGGACTCAGATTCTGGGGGTGGGGGCAGGTCATTGCTGGAGAAATAGGGGTGCTCCAGGCAGGCCCTGACCCCTCCAATGTCCATGAGCTGTACTGAAGCCTGGCCCCCTACATTCCATTACTTGGTCCCTACCTGCCGGAGGCCCCTCCTCCCTGGCCTTCACCCCAGGAGAGAACCCCTCGTCTTCGGGAAGAGAGCCAGGGCCCAAGGAACCCAGTGAGCTCAGTAGTATTGGGTGTGGAGATGGGAGCGTGTGACACAGACCTGTGTGGCTCTGTGTTTATATGGAGTGATTTAGACACACTCTGCAGCGCAGTCTGGGTGTTGTAGGTCCGTTTGTTTGTGCATCTGAAACCATGTGCAACGTAGCTGCCCCATCTCTATGTGGATGGCACGTGGTTTGGGTTGAATTGAATGTCCATGGGACTGTGCACATAAATGTAAGGGGTGGGGCTCAGCCCCCTGGGGAGTACTGGGGTGGAGAGGGGTGGGGAGGCAAGTGCTAAGGAGCAGTTCCGAAGCTTCGAACTGGTCAGACAACTTTGGGACACCCCGGAGCAGGAGCCAAGGAAGTAGAGCAGGAGATAGGCAGACAGGAGACGAGCTGGAGGTTGGACAGGCGGACGGACCCACGGCTGTAGCATGAAACTCCTGCCCAGCTGGAGAGCCCGGCTGCCTGTGGGCCCTTGGAGCAGGGCCTGGCCGTGGGCCCAACAACCAAGAAGTAGGTGGGCCCTGGGGGGCTGGGCCTGGGGCAGCACAGAGGGGAGCAGAACCAGGAACCTTAGGCCTAATCCTCACCAGCTAAGGAGCCCCAGCTCCTCGGAACCTCCCCAGGCCCCTTCAGCCAGCTCCGGGCCCCATGGCCAGGCCAGAGGGCCTGCCAGGAGGAAAAGACAGGCTGAGTCCAGGGCAGGCTTCAGCGGCCGTGGGACAGGCACTCACACAGGGCCCTGTGCTTAGAAAAGTTTGGTTTGATCTGGTTTAATACTCTGCTGTTGCTGTATCAAAATTCATAATACTAAACAAAAAAAAAAATTCGTAATACTTTTGGAATGGGGGCCCCAAATTTTCATTGTGCACTGGGTCCTGCAGATTATGTAGCCAGTCCTGATGTGGAGGGGGGCGTGGAGGAGATCGTTGTCCTGACACAGGGAACAGGCAAGGCTGGGCCAGCCTGGCAGCTTCTCCTACAGCAGCCCCTCTGTTTTGTGCCCCTGTGACGCTGAGGGTACTTGGCCATGTGGGAAAGGCAGCCCTTTATTGAATCTATTGGCTGTTTATAGCATGCGCTCAGGAGTTCAGGCTAACCTGAGTTTTTGGAATGATGTTCTGAAATCTTGCTACCTATATGGCCTCGGTCAGATCACATCTCCTAGATCTGTTTCCTCAGCAGTAAAAGAGGTTACCACCGCCTAAGGCCTGGGGTTAAGCACGGGAATACATAGCAGTTGCTGGGCATGCAGTCATTCCTCATTAAGGAGAGTGACTTTGATGAGGATATTGATTAACTTGTTATTAAAAAGTGGGGAAGAGTCTCATTCAGAGTGTGATCTATTAAGGGCCACTGCCATTCTCTTCCCTGTCACCCGGGGCTTGGTGTCTATCGTCACCTCCACCCTGGCCCTCTCTTGGAAACAAGACCAGGTCCCATGCCAGGCTCAGGCGCAGGCAGGGAAGGGCGCATGCTCGGGAGGGAAATGTGACCGAGGCTCGGGTGGCCTTTACCACTCGGGCCGGAGTTAATACGTTATCTCTGCCCAGGTCTGCCTTTCGCAATCAGAGCTGTGGATCTGGTTACAGATTTACTTCGAACAATGTCTGATGTGTGGACTAAAGTCCTCCTTGGCCTTCGTAAAGCCATCCCCTCTTTTCCTCAGGAACCGCTCACACCTGTGCCCCAAAGATGAGGGCCCAGGAGAACCTGGAGGGCCAGACTCAGGTGCTGGGGAATGGGTGGGAGCTGGGTGGGGGCAGGGTTGGGTGGGGGCTAGAGGGCCTGCTCATGTCTTCCCCCTGGGAAGGCAGAGACACAAGTTCTGATGAACTTGATTGAAAGTGACTATCCCAGGCTGAAAGTAGCGACTGGGGGATGGGGTGTGGGTGGCAGTGAGGGTGCAGTTGTCAGCTTTGGGACTGGCTGACTCCAGCTTGAGGGTCAGCAGGGACCACCTACCCCACCCCCAGGGCAACCCCAAGGAACCCCAAGTGGCAAGGGTAGGACCAGAGTGTGCCCAAGAGGGCCTGTCCACGGACTTCAGCCCTCTTGGCCCCCTCTCCTGTTGCCCCTTGGGGACTTCTGACTTAGGGGCCCATCCCCTTGGCCAGAATGCCCCAGTCCCAAGGCCTCCAGGAACCAGCACAGAGGACTCATCCCTGCACAAAGGAACGTGAGGAGGGAGCCAGGGGTGGCCAGACCGAGAGACAGCTGGGTGGATGAACCGGGAGGGAGAGTGGGGCTCGGACGCCGTTGTGAGGATCTGACAGGCCACTCAGGCCATTTGATTGATTCTGGGGCAGAATGGACTTGGTTGGTGCCCATCACTCCACCCTGAGTTACTTCTCTCTGCTGCCCTAGCAGGAGTCCCTGGGCTCCGCAGGGAACTCCACGAGGGATCCCACGGTGGCCCTGCCCAGAGAGCCCACGTTTGACATGTTGTACAAGATTGAGGATGTGCCACCCTGGTACCTGTGTATTCTGCTGGGCTTCCAGGTGGGTTTCCCTGCAGGGCCTCCCCACCCCCACTCTGCATGCTCCCCAGGATCCCAGCCCCCTTCCTAGCCAACAAGTTTATCTTGGGTAACAGGAAGAGAAACCTAAGGTCAACAACAGTGACTGTCACAGAGCTGGGGTGGGAGGGGGCATCTGATGGGGCCCGAGAGAAGATTATCCCCGGGAATATGTGTCACCTGCCAGGCAGAATGTCAGTCACAGGGAAAGGACCCACTCCACAGAAGCCACAGGAAGAACTTGGGGGCAGATTAGTACCCCAAAGAGAGAGGTGAACAGTAGCTCTCTGGGACTCCCTTGTGCGAGTATCAGGCCTGGGTGAGCACCCTGCCAGGGGCAGCAGGGGTTCAGGCCCCCTGAGGCAGGCATGAGGATCGTTAGGGTGTCCCTGTTTGCCTGTGAGCCGCCTCACGCCCTCCCCCCCCTCCCCAGCATTACTTGACATGCTTCAGTGGCACCATTGCTGTGCCCTTCCTTCTGGCTGAGGCGCTGTGCGTGGGCCGGGACCAGCACATGGTCAGCCAGCTCATTGGTACCATCTTCACCTGCGTGGGCATCACCACCCTCATCCAGAGCACACTGGGAATCCGGTGAGCTGCCTGCCCCCACCTGTGAGCCACACCACAGGACCAGGTGGTTTCTCTGAGGGCGCTTCTGGGGCGGGGCGGAGCTGCTATCTTCCCCCACCTGCTACTCCTACTCCCAAGCCAGCCTTAGAGCCAGGCAGCTGGGATCCTACCTTGGGCCCCTGAGGCTCCCCAAAGACAAGGAGTCGGTGGGTTTAAGGGAATGTACCCTTAGCTGGGCTCTCCCCCTGTTAGGCCCTACTCTGGGTAATCAGAATCACCCACTCCCGGCTTTTAGGCTGTGTGTGAGCTTCTTCAACAGCCCATCCTCCTGGGGGCCCCCTGCCCCCGAGCGCACAGCTCAAGGCTTGGGTGGCCAAAAAACGGTTGTGTGGTGGGAGGATGGAGGAAGGTTGTGAGTGGAGCTTGGATGCAAGAGCTGAGCTGTCTACTTCCTTGCACGGGGCTCCTCACAGTGCAGGAGCTGGGGCTGAGAAGGAAAGGGGGGAAGGTTGTGAGGCAGGGACTCTATTTGTTTTCTTCCTTGGGCCCCCAAAATTCATGGAGTCCTGCCTGGGGCCGCAGTGACTTCTCTTAGCTCTGCCCTGTCCCTTGTCCCTCTGTTTCTCTGCCTCTGGGTGTGATTCTGTCTCCTTCTCTCGGTGCCCTCTGTCTCCATCTCTCCTGTCTCTGTGTCCCTGCCCACCCCTGACCCCACCCCTGCCGCTCTGTGCCTCTTCTTCCAGGCTGCCGCTGTTCCAGGCCAGCGCCTTTGCATTTCTGGTCCCAGCCAAAGCCATCCTGGCCCTGGAGAGATGGAAATGCCCCCCAGAAGGTGGGCACACTTCTGGGGGCTGTGCTGGAGAGGGGAGGCCCAGGAGCCTGGAAGTCTGGACAACTGTCCCAAGTCCAGACACTGGGATGCATTCATGGCAGCATCTTCTCTTCCTCTCTGTCTCTGTTCCCTGGCCATGTGTGTGTCCCTGTCTCTGCTCCCAGAGGAGATCTACGGTAACTGGAGTCTTCCCCTGAACACCTCTCATATCTGGCACCCACGGATACGAGAGGTGGGCTTGCACCTGGGGTAGAAGAGACCTGGACTTGAGGAGGGGGCTAGATGGGAGGGGAGCCACTGCTGAGTTGGGGGATTCAAGGAGGCAGTCCAGGAGCTTTTTTTTTTTTTTTTTTAATGTAGAGGTGATAGACTCTACATAGGGACTTACAGCTGATCTTTGCTTTTCTAGGTCCAGGGTGCAATCATGGTGTCCAGCACAGTGGAGGTGGTGATCGGGCTGATGGGGCTGCCTGGGGCCCTGCTCAGCTACATAGGACCTCTCACGGTCACCCCCACTGTTTCCCTCATTGGCCTCTCTGTCTTCCAAGCTGCTGGTGACCGAGCTGGCTCCCACTGGGGCATCTCAGCTTGGTGAGCAGGCACCAGGCCTGATCCTTGTCCAGCCTCTGCCCTTTCACCCCCTTCATGTCCTGTCCCTAGCCCAGCCAACAGCCATCTTTCCTTTGTGCCTCTGCCCCCAGTTCCATTCTCCTGATCGTCCTCTTCTCCCAGTACCTGCGTAACTTCACCTTCCTGCTGCCTGTCTACCGCTGGGGCAAGGGCCTGACTCTCTTCCGCATCCAGATCTTCAAGATGTTTCCAGTGAGGAGCTGACAGGCGGCTGGGGCTGGGACTAGGGCAGGGGCTGGACCTGTGTCCAGGGCAAAGGTTGGGGGCAGGTCCGGGACCCCAGAAGAACTAGAACCAGAGCACAGATAAGGTCCCAGTCAGGGGCTAGAGCAGGTATTGGGGCCCAGGCTTGAGCTCGGGCAGGGGTGAAGGCTGCAGCTGGGGTTGTGGCAGAGGCTGGGGCTGAGGTAGGGGCTGGTTGGCTGGACCAAGACCTCCAGGGCCCTCAGTGCTCCCCCCACCCCACCCCACTTCAGATTGTGCTGGCCATCATGACCGTGTGGCTACTCTGCTATGTCCTGACCCTGACGAACGTGCTGCCCTCAGACCCCACAGCTTACGGCTTCCAGGCACGGACAGACGCACGAGGGGATATCATGGCTATTGCGCCCTGGATCCGCATCCCCTACCCCTGTGAGCCACCCCACTGGCCCCCTCTGCCTCCAGCTGAGACCATCTACAAGGCCCCCGATGACACCAATCCCGCTGCCGATATAATTGGCATTAGGTGTACATTTCTAGTGTGCCAGGCAGAGTGTTTTCCTCAAAGCCTCACTCCAGCTTCACGACTCCGAGTGATCCCAAATATGCTCCCACAAGTGTAGAGCTCCTGCCCCAGCTTGAGGTCCCTTCACCCCCACGAACTGCCTAGTCCCCTCCCTGGCCCACCCAGCGACATTGCATCCACGCTCCTATCACGCCCCAATCCAGGTCAGTGGGGCCTGCCCACGGTGACTGCGGCTGCTGTCCTGGGAATGTTCAGTGCCACAGTGGCGGGCATCATTGAGTCCATCGGAGACTACTATGCTTGTGCCCGCCTGGCTGGCGCCCCACCCCCTCCAGTACATGCCATCAACAGGTATGGCCACCTGCCCTCTTCTGTATCGGATCTTCTCAGGGGCCACTCAGAAAGCAAATGTAGGGACAGGGTTGAGCCCCAAAGGTGTGGACTTGGGACTGTCCAGACCTCATTCTCCATACTTATGAAATGGGGATGCTCTCATCATTCAGTCTGAGTGTTTGAGTCGCTGAGATAATGAAGCCTAAGGGAAACTATGCTTGTTGACAGTCTTCAACATGCCTGGCCCTCCATGTGCATTCTCTTATGCAGTCTACTAAGGACTCTGTGAGACAGGTACCCTTATCCCCATTTTATAGATGAGGAAATTGAAGCCCAGGGTCGCCTAAGGGAATAAGTTCTGGGGCACTGGGACTAGCGCTTGGACGTGGGCTCTTGGCTCCCAGACCTACCTCTGGCCTGGAGTGGGGAGTACTATGGACAGATAGTTGCAGCTTGCACAGTCCCCAAGAAGGCGAGCAGCCCACCTAGGGTGAGGGAGGGACCCAAGCCAAGGCAGGGGCTGGACCAAGCCCCCAACTCGCCCTTTCCTTACAGGGGCATCTTCACCGAAGGCATCTGCTGCATTATCGCAGGGCTGTTGGGCACAGGCAACGGGTCCACCTCCTCGAGCCCCAACATCGGCGTTCTGGGGATTACCAAGGTGCCACAAGCCAGAGCCGCACAAAGCCCCATTCCTCGGGCCGCAGCCACACCCCGTCTTTGAATGGTCCTACCCCGCAAGGAGCCTGGGCTCTTTTGTGCTCACTTTCGTAACAGGCCCCCCGCCGCCCAGCTCCGCTCCCAGGGCCTAACCCCACCCCCCTCCCGGCTCCCCTGCAGGTAGGCAGCCGGCGCGTGGTGCAGTATGGTGCGGGCATCATGCTACTGCTGGGCACGATTGGCAAGTTCACCGCCCTTTTTGCTTCGCTCCCTGACCCCATATTGGGAGGCATGTTCTGCACCCTTTTTGGTGAGTGCCGCGTGCGGGCCGGGGGTCTCCGTGCGGTCTGGGAGTGGTGGAACCCGCCCTGCCCGCGCAGCCTCTCCAGCGGTTAACCCTGCGCCCTCAGGCATGATTACGGCTGTGGGGCTGTCCAACTTGCAGTTCGTGGACATGAACTCCTCCCGCAACCTGTTCGTGCTCGGATTTTCCATGTTCTTCGGGCTCACGCTGCCCAATTACCTGGAGTCCAACCCCGGTGCCATCAACACAGGTACCTCCGCTAGTCCGAATGTCCAGGGCTGGGGGATGCGTGGTGGGCTCTGGGCACGGCTCCCTCCCTCCAAGGCACCCTACAATTGAGCCACAAATCCTGGCCAGCTTGGGGTGTGAAGCAGAAGCTGAGAAGTGAATTAGCAGCTGTCCTTGACGGAGACACTTTTTAGGGACAGGCGTGGAGCTTTACATGTGCTCATTTAACATGCACAACAGCGTCCAGAGACAGATACTACTGTCCTCTCTACAGAGGAGGAAAGTGAGGCTCAGGGAAGTTAAATGATGTGTCCCAAGACAACAAAACTGGGATTATAGGTGTGAACGTTGGGATTTGTACCGTTTCATCACCATGCCTGCTCAAAGAAGTCAACAAGCTGCACAAGTGGGAACAAGGTCCCTGGGCTCTGTCTCCAGACCACACCAAGATGCCCATTGGCCCTTGGCCCATTCCACAGGCATTCCTGAAGTGGACCAGATTCTAACGGTGCTGCTGACCACAGAGATGTTCGTGGGTGGGTGTCTCGCTTTCATACTGGACAACACAGTGCCAGGTATGGGTCAGCCCCGGGAGGGGCACACAGGACTAGGCTGGGCTCATCTGCACTCCGACAGGTGGTCCCTCAACCAGAAGTGTGGCCAGCACCCAGGCAATGCAGGCCCTGCAAGGAGAAGCAGGGACACTTGGGCTGGCGGGGTGCCCACTGGCTGGAGGGAGAGACACTGGTGGGACAGAGGCACAGACATGCCCTATAGGGCTTGAAGAGGGTGGGTCTAGGGGAGTCTTTCCCAGGCCCTGTGGGTTGTTTCCTCTCCATTTCTTGACAGCCACCAAGTGGAAGGGTGCCTTTGGGATCCTTTGCTTTCTTCCATTAGGCCAGATACAAATGAAGCAGTACTTTGGGTGGCAAAACCCACTCCAAATATGCCAGCAACCTGTCACGCTTGACTACTAGGAGAGCTCCTAACATTCTCTTTGGAATCGGGGCTTTTTGCAGGGATTGTGGAGGATACTTAGCGTGGGCCCCTGAGAACGCTCCTGGCCCATGTTCAGGTGCCCTGTAAAATATAAAAACTAAATGCCACCAGTTGTATTAATGAGTAACGAGTTTTCCATGTTCTAAAATGAGTAACAAGCATAGTTAACATTTACCAAACATTTACTGTGGGTCTGGAATGAAACTTTAGGTCTCGCTTAATTCTCAAAAACTATCCTGTTAGGCAGAGACTGTCAACACCATTTCACAAGGAAACATAATTAGAGAGGTTGACTCACCGAAGTTCACATTTGCAGATTTAAAAGGTTGCAAATCTGAGATTTTAACGAAGTCCATTGGATGCAGTCTATGGCTTGTGTCCCAGCCACTGCACCATACTGCCTCTGTTGGAGGGTTTCAGGGGACCTGGAAGATCAGGGAAAGCTCTGTGGGGGCAGAGGTTAAAGATTGCATCAGTCCAGGGAGAGGAGGGATGGGAGTACCAGGATGATGGCCCTCCATTCCCCACCACTTACCAGCCTAAACACAGCTGCAGGGCTGGAGCATGGGCAGGAAGGGCCTAGGTACCAGGGCCTTTTTTTTTTTTTTTTTTTAAAGATTTTATGTATTTGGCAGAGAGAGACACGGCGAGAGAGGGAACACAAGCAGGGGGAGTGGGAGAGGGAAAGCAGGCTTCCCGGGGAGCAGGGAGCCCGATGCGGGGCTCAATCCCAGGAACCTGGGTTCATGACCTGAGCCGAAGGCAGACGCTTAACAACTGAGCCACCCAGGCGCCCTGCCAGGGCCCTTTTAGGGATTTTAGCATAAGATGACATGAGAACTCTTGGTAGCAGCTACCCCATGGACTAATGGGGGAGGTACCTGCCCTTCCCCATTGAGAGGAAGCCAGGCTGCGGACCAGAGACAAGGACGTGGCAGTCTCAATGCTCAGGGAATCTGGGAAAATGGAAGGCATCAGGTGGACAGCTGTATACAGACGGGCTTCTTTGTCATCTAGATAGCTGGATTAAGCTACCCAGATCTTAAGAGCCTTACTGCTTTACTGAGTTCTTCACATCTCCATCCTTCAACGCAACAGCCTATCAGCAACCATCTCTGCCAAGGATCATCATGTATGTTGTGCCACATAATCTTCAGTAGTCCTTCAATGTGCATGGATGAGAAATCTGAAGCTCAGAGCGGTCAAGTAACTTGCCTAAGGTCACCCAACCTGAATTCACACCCAGGTCTGGCTAAATCAGAAGCCAGTCCTTAATCATGGAATCACACTTTCTTCTGTGTGATGGGCATTTTACTGATGGGCCGCTTTGCTTTTGCCCTTTCCCCATCTACAGCCCAAACTTAGAAAAATTACTCCTAGGAAAGGCAGGATGTGTGTTACGACTGTCTTTTGTAGGAGGGTTAAAAAAAATCACAATATTCTTATATTTTAACCAGAGAAAAACAAAACCACTCAGTTTCTATTTTTGTGACTTTTGGATCACAAATTAGTTCAGCAAATGCTAGTGGGGCTAGTGGAAACCTCTTTCCACTAGATTTACACTCCAATAATCTTCTTTCACCCCAGCCCTCTTGTGAAAACCCCAGACCTGGGCGCCTGGGTGGCTCAGTCAGTTAAGCGACTGCCTTCGGCTCAGGTCATGATCCCAGGGTCCTGGGATCGAGTCCCCCATCAGGCTCCCTGCTCTGCGGGGAGCCTGCTTCTCCCTCTCCCACTCCCCCTGCTTGTGTTCCCTCTCTCGCTGTCTCTGTCAAATAAAATCTTAAAAAAAACCCAAAAAACACCCCAGACCTCATGCACCCCTCCCCCACCTGAGGGAGCATTCCCCTAGATGTAAATAATCTTTTGTGTATCCACACTACCAACAAAGATTTTACTTGGCTTGACTTTCTGAGGTTTGTGTTATAAAAATGAGTTTATTTTCCAAATATGGAATCCTAATATTGAATAGTAATACTGATTATAGTGTTTCTTTTTTTTATAAATTCCAGAGACTTTTTTTTTTTTTATAGATTTTATTTATTTATTTGACAGAGACACAGCGAGAGAGGGAACACAAGCAGGGGGAGTGGGAGAGGGAGAAGCAGGCTTCCCGCTGAGCAGGGAGCCCGATGCGGGGCTCGATCCCAGGACCCTGGGATCATGACCCGAGCCGAAGGCAGGCGCTTAACGACTGAGCCACCCAGGCACCCCTATAGTGTTTCTAAATAGCCCTCCCTGCCCCCAGTGCAGACTGGGCACTGCTGGTCCTCATCAGCTTAGCACATGCTAGGCCCATACTAAAGATGTAAGTTGACAATTACTTAACCTTTCTGCCTGTTTCTTCATCATAAAAATGTGTATGTTAGTGCCTATATGCCTTCCACAGGTATGTTTTGAAGAATGAGATAATGAAATTAAAGCCCTTAGCACAGAGACTGGCACACTATAGATACACAATAGATACTAAGTATAACCAGTATCTTTTAGGGTTTCCTAGAGCTCTGGCCAAGTTAAAAGCCGAGAAATCATGGATCCAGTAACCTTTCAGTCCCAGAAAATACTTGAGAATGAAGACAATGGATTCCAGAAATCTGTCTCAGGACTAGGTTATGGAGGTATGGAGGGGAGGTAGTGGAGGGCTGCTGGTCTTGATAATCTCACTGTCCTATTTCAGGGAGCCCAGAGGAACGAGGTCTGATACAATGGAAAGCTGGGGCCCATGCCAACAGCGAGATGTCTACCAGTCTCAAGAGCTATGACTTCCCCATTGGGATGAGCACGGTAAAAAGGATTGCCTTTCTGAAATACATTCCTATCTGCCCCGTCTTCAAAGGATTTTCTTCAAGGTCGAAAACCCAGCTTCCAGTTCCAGAAGACACTCCAGAAAATATACAAACTGGATCTGCATGCACCAAAGTCTGAAAAATTACTCCTAGGAAAGGTAGGACGTGTGTTAAGACTGCCTTTTGTAGGAGGGTTGAAAAAAAATCACAATATTCTTATATTTTAACTAAAGAAAAACAAAACCACTCAGTTTCTATTTTTGTGACCTATTTGATTGTCTTCAAGGGAAAGGTAGACTGGGTAAAAAGTCAAAGTATGGATTTTGAGTGGAATTCCTTAAGCTATTTCATAATGAGAACAGAACTTTCCAACTGGTGTGGGTCACTAGGAGGTTACAAGTATGCTGACATATTGACCCCTTCAGCCTTCTGAGTAGGCAGGAAATGGGTCAACTGTAGCCCGTGAGCCATAAACTCTAGCCACAGGTAGCCCCATCAGTGCACTCCAATATGCTAAAAAAAACACAAAAAACAAAAAACACCAAAAACCCCGCAACACTTTATGACATGAAATAGGTTAATACACTGCACAAGAACAGGAAAATTTCTCTCATATATGCTGCTTTGTTTCAGTAGTGGTAACATAAAAATCCCTAAAATCAAAACAGGAT
The DNA here is from genome assembly GCF_964656455.1 of Halichoerus grypus. Taxonomy (NCBI): domain Eukaryota; kingdom Metazoa; phylum Chordata; class Mammalia; order Carnivora; family Phocidae; genus Halichoerus; species Halichoerus grypus. The sequence goes on from NC_135713.1 coordinate 120,043,087, forward strand.
GACTTCAATTACCCTAAAACTATGCTGCATAGGCCTGATGGGATGATCTGTTCAAAGGGCTTCAAAATAGAAGAGCTGATGCTCTGAAACTTTCCATCTCTACCTCTAATGCAGATGCCTGACTCTCCAGTTAAACAGCTAAGTAGTTTTAATATGTGGTTTCCCTGACAATCAAGAAAAGTTCCAACAAAATGAGAGCTAAGCCTAGAACACTCCTCTCTTAGTAAAAACAATTACTTAAACAGAATTTTCTATGTGCCAGGGGCTCTCTTAAGTGCTTGATGTGTATTAATTAATCACACAATCCTGAGACAGACACTGTTATTACTGCCATTTTATTTTTATTTATTTGTTTTAATTTTTTTAAAGATTTTATTTATTTGAGAGAGTACAAGCAGAGGGAGGGGCAGAGGGAGAAGCAGACTCCCCACTGAGCAGGGAGCCTGATGCGGGGCTCAATCCCAGGACCCCGAGATCATAACCTGAGCCAAAGGCAGATGCCTAACCAACCGAGCCACCCAGGTGCCTCTTTAATTTTTTTTTTAGTAATCTCTACACCCTGAGCATGGGGCTCAAACTCACAACTCTGAGATCAAGAGTCACATGCTCTTCCAAATGAGCCAGCCAGATGCCCCTGTTAATACTACCATTTTAAACAGGTGGAAACTAAGGCACAGAAAGGTTAAGTGATTTGTCCATGATCACTGGATTCACATCCAGGAAGTCTGACTAGTCTTTGCTCTTATCATTAGGTTACAATGCCTCTCTAATTCAAGTTTATAATCTTCCAGTTACATTGCACTATGGTAATTTGGCAGTACGTAGAAATGAACCCATTTGCCCCATCTGAGCTTGAGAGAGAGAGGATCTGTAAGCCTCATACATCTGGCAGCCTGCTGTGCCACCTGTGGTACTGAGCTGTTAAAGACTGAGGGGACTGGCTGTATCATGGCTCCAAAAAGAAAGCAAGCCAGGGGTGCCTGGGTGGCTCAGTCGTTAAGCGTCTGCCTTTGGCTCAGGTCATGGTCCCAGGGTCCTGGGATCGAGCCCAGCATCGGGCACCCTGCTCGGCAGGAAGCCTGCTTCTCCCTCTCCCACTCCCCCTGCTTGTGTTCCCTCTCTCACTCTCTCTGTCAAATAAATAAATAAATAAAATCTTTAAAAAAAAAGAAAGTCAAGTAGGATTCTCTCTGCTTCAGAGTTTCTTAAAGATCTGCTTGTGTTCCCTCTCTCACTGTGTCTGTCAAATAAATAAAATCTTAAAAAAAAAAAAAAATAGGCTTAAAGATCTACCTATTTTGGGTTGCCCTGGCTGGCTCTGTCAGAACATGCAACTCTTGATCTCGGGGTCGTCAGTTTGAGCCCATGGGGATCAAGAGACGCATACTCTACTGACTGAGCCAGCCAGGCACCCCAAGATTACTAAAAACAACAACAAAAAACCTGTTTAGTTTATTGTCTTTTAATGGAGCTATTAAAAAACACTGGGGCACCTGGGCACACCAAAGGACCATCCCCCAACCCCCGCCCCTGGATAATGTGAGCCAGAACAGACTACATGGCCTTTTTAATTTTGAGCCCAACAAACTCAAGAAAAGCAGAGGGCATTATCAACAACTGAGTAGGGCCATGAGGCAGAACTGTATGTAGAACCAGAGAATTGCTATATGGTTGACAACCTATCCCAAAATAAAGATTAGCCACGAACATATTATAAATAAGCTCGTGAGGGGAAAATAGAGATGGTCCAGGTGAATCAAAATAGCAAACCATTCCAATCAGACCAGCAATGGCTTATCAAGGGCAGAAGCCAAAAGCGATTATACTAGAGTAAGGTTACCATTATACTGGTCAGCCAAAAAGTTTCTTAACATGGATATCTATAACTGCCCTGACACTGACTGCTGCCTGAGGCAATCAAGGTGGGTTACAAAAGGGGATACAGGGTTTATTTTACTGCTGTATTCTGGACAGATACATGCATAATGACACACTTGACACTGTGGAATCTAATAAAGCCTGCTCTCTCAGCAAATCTTGCCAGCAGGGTTGTCCTGAAGTACTGAGCCCACTAAAGTGAGTATCAATCACCACAGGAGAGTCTGCATTCCAGCACCAATAAACACAAGCCATCAGCTCAGTTCTACTATTATTTATTTTTTTAAATATTTTTGAAAAAATATAATTTTTTTACAATATTTTCAACTTAAACACTATTCACACTGAACACGTATGGCAGCTTAACCTACCCAAGTATGAAGTTTAAGAAGCCAAAACTGTTCTAGCTTTGTTAAAAGAAAAGTTGTGCTGTAGACTATTGTAGTGATGGTTAACAAAGCAAGGAAAAGCACCACTCAAATCATGTTACCATTACTTTGTTCAGCTGGATTATGGTGGGTCAAATGTTGCACTGCACATAGGCATAGCTATGATGCAGTGAGTCCTTAGAGTAAGATGCAATTCTCAAATTACATACTTCCTCAGATGTAACATTAGAAGAATTCACTATTTCTTATGTGATAAAATACCATCGAAGTCAGGACTAGTTCTCATCTGATTACTACCTTATAACCTCAGTAAACCAAAGATGTACTTGTCTATAAAGAATTATTTCAAATTAACAAGGCCTTCTTCAGAAAAAGATCCTTTTTGATAGTTACAAATGCAAATTTAAGTCTCAACTGAGAAATATGCCTAACAACTAGAACTTAATTTAAATGTACTCATTTTTATAAAGTTTAGACATTAACAAGCGTTCGCTAACCGTAAGGGACTAGTTTAGCCTCAAAAAAGACAATTCACTAAGATTTAGAGGTCATTTTAATTTGGTGCTTTGTCACAACTTGACTGGTGCTTCTTTCCTCGCTGTCTTCACATCAAGCCATGGGGCCAATTCTATTTTCAGTAAATGTTTGACAGCTTATTACTTAATAACAGTCTCAGCACTTTTATTAAGCATGCAAGACTAACAAAACTTTGGCAATGCATAAGTGTAACACAGTGACAAGAGAGAGCTTTTACAATTAAGTCTTCTAATACTGCCTTCACAGTGTGGAAATTGTGCTACATCCACCAAAAGAGGGCCCCGTCTACTCAAATATTTTAGTACTTCACCCCAGGAACAAACTCCTTTGCATTTGGATTCAGATTGCTCTTGACCTGGAAAATAAAGTACATAAAAAAGCAAGTTCATTAACAGATGGCTTCAAATACTCAGAAGCATTCAACCCAGATCCACATGCAAAAATATCTTCCAAAAAATATAAAACAAAAGAACTCAGATTGTAAGGTTAAACTTAACCCCAAAAATCTATCTATAGCAGGGAAAGAAGGAACCAGATGTAAACTATTTATTTATATGAAAACTTACCACTTTCTAAAGAGAAAGTAGGAATTGAAATTAAATTTGCTAAGTGTAACCAGACCCACTAACTTCACACAAACTAAAAAGGTGTCCTAGAATACGGAATTCTGTTAACTATGTTATTTTATTTTAACCGTTTCATACTATGCAAACATATTAAACAAGTGTTGAAATGATGATTAAAGGGGACTGAGGAATTGTTTATGGATTAATTTTGCTCATGATCCTCACTGAAAATATGGATTTATCTTTCTAAAATTGCTGTATTCTGATTCCCACAGGAAGCAAGGTTTATAACAGGAAAAGAAAACTACATGGGGAATCTGAAGACCTAAGATGGAATTTCGGCTCTGCTCCTAACTTCCTATGAAATATGAAAGCCTAGATAAGTCACTCTCTCTGGGACTCTTTTTTTGCCTAAGTTAGGGGAAGAATGGGCCAAAATCTCTAAGAGCCATTATTCTATACCTCTAAATCTTTATTTTCCTAGGCAGACATGTCAGCATATTGAGAATAGCTGGAAATTTGCCTCCACCACAGTTGATAAAAGATGAAAAGAAATCAAGATGTATTCCAGGCCCTGAAATGTAGGAATGCTGAGAGGCTTTTACATAGAATCTGAACCCCCTATATCACTTACTTCAAGACCAAAGCATATTAAATAACATGTTGGAGCAATAATTTAATTTTAGTTTCATAATTTATACACAACCATTTCCTTGGACAGGACATAGTCTCACTTCTCTCAAGGGAATTGTATCTAAACTTTAAAAATGTGAGGTTTAAATAAAAAAGCAGTGTTCTTGAATGTGTAATCTTTTGGCAGCTACAAAAGAATGAGAAGGCATTAACATAATCTCAAATAGACCAAGTCAAGTCGAACAAACCAGTTTCTAGGCATTAATACTGGGTCCACATTAAAGTTATACATTATGACCAGCAAAGGACTTTACTCATCAGAGCAACCAGGGTTATTTGTGGAATGACTAAGGTAGCCATAAGCAAGCATATCTCAACAGACTATTCATATCACACATCTGCTCAACTGGGTTACTGTCATTTACTGCAACAAGTCTATACTACAATGTCAATTTCTATGTTCTCCATACAGCCCTTTAGAAGAGTGGCTCCCAAATGCCTGATGCGGCAGGCTGCCAGTATGCCCTAGCAGTGCTTTTTAAACATTAACATGCCTAGACAACTTATTCTGCAAGTCTGGGATGTAGCTGAGGGACTTATTTTTGTTTTCAATGCTTCACAGGTAATTATGATGTATCGCCAGGGTAGGAAATCACTGCACAGTGAAAAGAAGACAACTGCAAAAAATACTTAAGTCTAGGAGTAAATTCCAGAGGACTATCTTGTAAAAGCAATTAGAGATTGTCAATATGGTCGGAAAGGTCAACATTAGGACTTCAAATCATTTTATCTTAATTTTAGCAAACAACTCATCAGGTTCTACCCCAGTACTAATGCTTATTTATCATAATTCCTAAAAAACCTTTTATTGCAAATATACCATCCCCAGCAACAAGACATGGAGAATAGCTAAAAATGCAAATAGGTTTGTGTTCCTTTTCTGCCAAGAGCTTATAAAAGTCCCTCTTAAATCCCAGTTCCAAATGGGAGTTAGGGTAACTAAATCTTGGGCCAGAAAAAAAAATATCCAAATTTTCACCTTTCAGATAAAATTTTGAAAATTTCGCCAAATGTTTAAGGCAAAATTAAAGAGCAAAACCTCTTCATCAAGCTACTTTTGTATAAGCAAGTCACATGGACATACTATATACTTCTTTTGGATTAATGCTTTAAGTCATCTACATATCCTAGGGCAACATAGTTATTAAAACTAAAAGCAGTGGCAAGAAGTCTGTTAGTAGTCTGAGACTAGCCCCAGAGTGTTGCCAGAAGTCACTCCATGTCATAAGTGAGGAGACCAGAAGGCCTCTGCTTCCATAGTAAGAAGCAGTACAATTTCCGAAAGGGAAGAAATGTAGAACTCTTCTTAAACAGATGACTGCTGGCTTTTCCGCTTACAGGCAAGATGAGCTAGTTTTTAAAAAGATGAAAAATAACTTTACCACAAGATCTTCCAGAGAAGAGCCATCACTGATAACAAGGTCATTAAATTGGTCTTGGATTTGGTCCATAGTTTGTGGGAGATCTCGAGCTGGAATAAACCACTCATGTTCTTCTTCTTCCTCCAGCATTTCTTGGAAGCAGCGTTCAATAAATTCTTCTTCCCATAACTCCTCTTCTATCTGGATTTATAATATATAAAGGATAATTTATAGCACATTTGGTAAGACATCACTAGGAACAGCTTAAAATATCTTGTATTAAAGCACTTAAAACCACAATATTGTAACCTCCTCTGCTTCTCTGCCAAGAAAAAGAAATGTTTACCATAAGACTAGGGAATATCTGTTTAGGGTTTTGTGGTCTTTGTCTTAGCAGAATATTCTTTTTTCCACTGAGGGTGGTGGGGAAGTAATAAATAAAGGAATATTTTCATTGAGGAATTTGTAAGAATTACCCGTGATATTTTAAAACTACACAAACCCTAAACCCACCCAAAAATGATTAAAATTCTGTAGAGGGTAGGGTTGGGGCATGGTTAATTAAAAACAAACCAAAAACAGCCCAAATGATTCTCACTGAAATAAGACTACACTTTTTTACTCTTGACTATCCATCACTGGATATGGTGAAATCAAGCTGGCTACTGATTACCAAAGCCATGATCAGGGAGGAACTAGACACAAGATGGAAACAGATGTCAGAAATATCGGAATAAAAGACAACATTCATCAATGTATGAACATTCTCTAAGGATAACACTGGTGTCAGGTTTTCAGGCTTATCAAATTAAGAACCTCAGGTGAAAAAACAGCACAATTCTGTACCCTAGTACCCATGCCTGTCTGCTCCTAATTTATATTCTCTTAAATGCAATCTGATTGATGCAAGCAGTAGTTCCCAAACCTAACTGCACACTGGAACCCCATCTGGGAGATTTTCTTTTTTTTACGGTTTTATTTAATTAATCTCTACACCCAACATGCGGCTTGAACTCACAAACCTGAGATCAAGAGTCACATACAACTAAACCAGGCAGGCGCCCCCGATCTGGGAGCTTTTAAAAAACAAGTTTTCCAGGCTCCACCCTAGTCCTCCTGGATAAGACTATCTGGGGTGGGACCCTGCAAATTTCCCTAAGTTATTTCAGTGAGCAGATAAACCTGGTAGTACTCAGCATACAAATAAAATAGGAGTGGTAGCATATAAATTCCTATATTTCACTAATATAAGGGACCAGATGAAAAACACATTATAGGGACAAGTACAATTATATTGAGGGCTGTAATGGGCTATGAGAAAGATCATGTTTGTACACAAAACTAACTTGTCTGTTGAATTCCTCTTCATTTTCCATCCACATGTACTCTGCAAATGGATTGTCATCTTCATGAGAATGACCATTAATAATCACATCTTCATTGATGATGCTTGGGCTAGTACTGCTGCGACTTGGATCTTTCATGGTTGGCGTTAGTTGTCGTTTTTAACCTTCAAAGAAGAACAACAGTTAATTTTGTCAGTCAGTCCTTCAGTTCTTAATGAGCATCTATTACCACCAGGCATCATGGTTAGGTACCAGATGCACATGACATATTAATGCACATGATAAATCAAGCAACTGGGAAGTTTCAGTTTTTTCTCAAATGATCTTAATGTTTAAGAAACAGCTGAGAGGGGCGCTTCGGTGGCTCAGATGGTTAAGCGTCTGCCTTCGGCTCAGGTCATGATCCCAGGGTCCTGGAATTGAGCCCCACATCGGGCTCCCTGCTTGGCGGGGAACCTGCTTCTCCCTCTCCCTCTACCGTTCCCCCTGCTTGTGCTCTCTCACTCTATCAAATAAATAAAACCTTTTAAAAAAAAGAAGAAACAGCTGAGAACAGCCTAGATTCATCTAGTATTTTTTGGTAACAGCCAATGATGGTAATCAACTGCTTGAATGTAACTCCCAAATCATCTGATTTTTAAAATATTGGATATCCCTTGCTTTATAAAACAAGCATGGTATGGAAGACTTAAGTCATCAAGTGACTTTATGAAAAGCAAATTCTACTTTTAAAAACTGGTGTTGGGGCGCCTGGGTGGCTCAGTCGTTAAGCGTCTGCCTTCGGCTCAGGTCATGATCCCGGGGTCCTGGGATCAAGCCCCCATCGGACTCCCCACTCCACGGGAAGCCTGCTTCTCCCTCTCCCACTCCCCCTGCTTGTGTTCCTGCTCTCGCTTTCTGTCAAATAAATAAATAAAATCTTAAAATAAATAAATAAATAAATAAATAATAAAAACTGGTGTTAAAAAGCCCAGAGACTGCAAATGAAAACACTTTTTTTTTTTTTAAGATTTTATATTTATTTGAAAGAGAGGAGAGTGAGAGAGCAAGCATGAGGGTAAGGGTAGGGGCAGAGAGAGAGGGAGAGGCAGGCTCTCCACTGAGCAGGGAGCCCGACGCAGGGCTCGATCTCAGGACCCCAGGATCATGACCCAAGCCAAAGGCAGACGCCTAACTGACTGAGCCACCCAGGCGTCCCGAAAACACACTTTTAATAACCTCTTAGTACCTCAGTTCCAAGGTACAGAGGGCTCTGGATCTTTTATTCTTCTTTTAATTTTTTTAGGATTTGAGAGAGAGAGAGAGAGAGGTGGGGGGAGAGGGGGTGAGGGAGAGAAAGAATCTCAAGCAGAATCTTTGCTGAATGTGGAACCTGATGCGGGGCTCAATCTCACAACGCTGAGATCATGACCTGAGCTGAAACCAGGAGTCGGAGGCTTAACCAATTGAGCCACCCTTTTATTATTTCAGGATCTTTTGATTTCATAGCATACTCTCTGTTTGCTTAATCTCTGGGTCCATGTTGAGTTACTCCATGTCTGGATTGGTCCACTGTACAATGAGTGTCAAGCACCTAAACTACGTAACATGCATGCTTTTAAATGATAGTGTCTACAGACTGCTTTAAAAAAATTTTTTATTTGAGAGAGTGTGAGAGAACGATCATGAGCAGGGGGGAGGGGTAGAGGGAGAAGCAGACTCCCCACTGAGCAGGGAGCCAGATGTGGGACACAATCCCAGGACCCTGGGATCATGACCTGAGCCAAAGGCAGACGCTTAACCGACTAAGCTACCCAGGCGCCCCTACAGACTGCCTTTAAAACTGTTTTATTACCTTCATAGTATGTAATAAACATCTTTCCATGAAAAGCAATAACAAGCCCCCACACAGCCACAAACGACTACCGGACTCCAACTAGCTCAAGCACCTAATCTTTTTTTTTTTTAAAGATTTTTTTTATTTGACAGAGAGAGACACAGTGAGAGAGGGAACACAAGCAGGGGGAGTGGGAGAGGGAGAAGCAGGCTCCCCGCTGAGCAGGGAGCCTGATGCGGGGCTCGATCCCAGGACCCTGGGATCATGACCTGAGCCGAAGGCAGACGCTTAACAACTGAGCCACCCAGGCGCCCCGCACCTAATCTCTTCTTTCGTGAGTAAAAGCAGAGCAGTATCTGATACAGTAGTCTGGTTTCTTATACACTACTCAACAGGTAATAACATGATCTAACCCAGCTGATATATTGCTGGCTAAAAATTTGAAGCATAAGGTTCAGATTCTACAATATTCTACTAATTCTTTAAGTATGAAATTGCTAGATTGGGTTTACATATAACAAGAGTCACTTGCACATAAAATCAAATAGCAGTGTGACTGGCGCGAAAGGGAGGAATCAGCATACCTAATAGGATAGTTTTATTATTATTATTATTTTTTAAATATTTTGTTTATTTATTTGATAGAGAGAGAGCACAAGCAGGGGAAGTGGCAGGCAGAGGGAGAAGCAGGCTTCCTGCTGAGCAGGGAGCTCAATGCGGGGCTCGATCCCAGGACCTTGGGATCATGACCTGAGCCGAAGGCAGCCGCCTAACTGACTGAGCCACCCAGGTGCCCCTATTATTTTTTTTTTAAAGATTTTCTTTATTTGACAGAGAGATACAGCGAGAGAGGGAACACAAGCAGGGGAAGTGGGAGAGGGAGAAGCAGGCCTCCTGCCGAGCAGGGAGCCCGATGCGGGGCTCAATCCCATTCATGACCTGAGCCGAAGGCAGATGCTTAATGACTGAGCCACCCATGCACCCTGAGGATAGAGTTTTAAAATCTTTAAGGCCTGCGGCACCTGCATGTCTTAGTCAGTTAAGCATTCGACTCTTGATTTCGGCTCTGGTAATGATCTCAGGGTCCTGATATCGAGCCCCACATCAGTCTCCGTGCTGGGCGTGGAGCCTGCTTAAAGTTCTCTCTCCCCCCTTCTGCTCACCCCCGCCCCCACCCTCTCTCTCTCTAAAACAAAAGCAAAAATAAGTAACAACAAAACAAACTTCAGGCCTTCTTACTCCAAAGTTATCATAATCAAATAAAACACTAAAACTAAAACCTCCTACTACAAATAGTTTTTTCCTTGGGTTTACAGTTCAGGGAGTGCTGCCTCTATGTGTACTGCTGGTCCTTTAGATTTTTTTTTTTTTTTAAGTAGGTTCCAGGGGCACCTGGGTGGCTCAGTTGTTAAGTGTCTGCCTTCGGCTCAGGTCATGGTCCCAGGGTCCTGGGATCGAGCCCCGCATCGGCTCCCTGCTCCGCTGGAAGCCTGCTTCTCCCTCCCCCACTCCCCCTGCTTGTTTTTCTGCTCTCGCTCTCTCTCTGTCAAATAAATAAAATCTTAAAAAAATAAATAAAGTAGGCGCCACGCCCAATGCGGGGCTCGAACTCACAACCCTGAGATCAAGGGTCGCATACTCTACTGAGCCAGCCAGGTGCCCCTCCTTTAGATTCATTTTATGGACTTATCCTTAAGAGTATGTAAGTATAATAAAAACTCATACCATTCATATAATGTGAATTTAGTCTCTCAAGCGAGGAGTGGGGGGAGGTTTCTAGCCTGACACACATATGTATATTCTGAAATACTGAATACTACTTACAATACCATCATGGTAGTGAGATTTTTAGTTAAGAGGTCCTCAACTAGAAATTATTAAGAACTTCTGCCCTAGTTATTATTGTATACATATGAAAGAGAGGCAGAGACAGAGTATGGGTAGAATGAAACATGACTTGGATTAGGAAAAAGAGGCACTATAAAAGCAGACAGGACAGAAAACAGACGATGGTATCCTTGTTATTTTTTATTTATCATTTATCTTGGATGAAATAAAACCCTTTTTTTTGGATAACAAGTTCTGACTAAAGATCAATCAGTTCCTCTGAAGAAAACTACTCATTCTCATATGTCAGGCATTACATTTTAGATGAAACTCAAATATTATGAAAAGCAGGGGTCAATCCTGTTTTACAACTGGATGTAACTTTGTTTACTCTGCATATGAGCTGATCATTATGTTCAAAGACACTGCAATTTATAACAACTTTTGTTATTTTCCCAACATGTATCCTATCCCAACTTACACCCATTAAATCCTCCCTTTCAGAAGACCACAATATTAACAAGTGGCTTACAGCTTCAGTTAAAAAAAAAACAAAAAAACAAAGTTTAGCAGACTATGGGATATTCAATATTTAAATGGAATTGAGTAGGTAAGTAGCAACCACATGTGTGAGACATGTCCATCTACAAACACACCAAATTTGTTTTTAAATAAGCCTCAGTGACTGAAAGTACATCTACATATAAATGAAATCTATTTTTTTGAAGAAAAAAAATTTTCCATACAATATATGAGCACAAGCTTCTATAAACAATGAAAAGTCTGCTTCGGCAAATTCTATAGTTTGAGAATCCCAGGGGACTCCCCTCCTCCTTTGTTTGATGCCAACCAGTAACAAAACCTAACAGAGTTTAGCAAAAAAGGGCTCAATCCCTGTGTTTGACAAGGCTGTAGGTCAGCTTTTTGCTCATTATCACCTCATCAAACAAGCAGTGGCTTTGGTATAGATCCTAGTGAAAAAGTCTCTAAAGGACCGTAAATAAAATTACTTTATCAAGCAATATTTGGGAAACAAATCACAACTGAAACCAAGAATAACGAACTGAAACCTGGACCAGTGTTAGACAACTGAGGGAAGGAACAACTGCTGACCAGATCACATTCCCAGCTACAGCCAGCCAAGTGAAAGCCAGGGGGGTAAGGATCATTTACTTTCAGAACTTTGATGGACCTACAATTATTGAACACAAGGTGTTCTAGTTCTAATGTAAGGCAATGTATCGAATTTTAAATTTTCTTCTATGATTTGTTCTTGACCCTTCTTGGACCACACTCATTATACTTTACCCTCTGTGTGTTACGCTATTTTTAAAAAATTGGGTATAGGATCACCTAGTCAGCTCAGTCCGTGGAGCATATGACTTTTTTTTTTAAAGATTTATTTTAGAGAAAGAAAGAACATGCGTGGGCAAGAGAGCACACGCACAGTGGGGAGGGGCAGAGGGAGAAGGAGAGAGTCTCAAATTCCACTCTAAGCCTGACATGGGGCTCGATCCCATGACCCTGCGATCACAACCTGAGCTGAAACCAAGAGTCAGACACTTAACCGACTGCACCATCCAGGCACCCCAAGTATGTGACTCTTAATTTCAGGGTTGTGAGTTCAAGCCCCATGCTGGGTGTAATGCTTACTTTAAAAAAAAAAAAATTGGGTATATAGTTCAAATACCATAAAATTTATCATTTTAAAGTGCTGGACTGGCATCTATTAAAAACAGTTAAAGGCAAATAAAATAGCCAAAGCCACCTAGGGCAAGGAATAACAGTTGTGACAAACAAAAGACAAAGCAAAAAGCCTGGGAGCAAAGACTGGTGAAGGAAATCCTTTGGGAATAAAAACTTTGAAAAGCTCCTGTATATTCTGGGGAATCTAGAAGGCTACGGGCAGGTTCAGTGCTGGGAGCATGCTCAGAAAAGAGCTGAGAATGCCCTACACTTTCATCTCTGGCTGACCTTCAGGCTATGCATATGTAGGGTGGGCTAAGAAAGACTTGAAAACTGCCTGAGTTTTGAAGGTATGCCTCAACATAAACAGCCCATCTGCAAAGACTGGGAGAGTCTTATAGGTATTTAAGAAAATCTCTTTTAGGGGCGCCTGGGTGGCTCAGTTCATTAAGCGTCTGCCTTTGGCTCAGGTCATGATCCCAGGGTCCTGGAATAGAGCCCTGCATCAGGTTCCCGCCTCAGTGGGGAGTCAGCTTCTCCCTCTGCCTCTCCCCCTGCTTGTGCTCTATCCCTCTCTGTCAAATAAAATCTTAAAACAAAACAACCTCGGGGCGCCTGGGTGGCTCAGTCGTTAGGTGTCTGCCTTCAGCTCGGGTCATGATCCCAGGGTCCTGGGATCGAGCCCCGCATCGGGCTCCCTGCTCGGCGGGAAGCCTGCTTCTCCCTCTCCCACTCTCCCTGCTTGTGTTCCCTCTCTTGCTGTGTCTCTCTCTGTCAAATGAATAAAATCTTTAAAAAAAAAAAACAAAAAACAAAACAACCTCTTAAAGACTTTTTTTAAAGCAATCCCTACACCCAACTTGGGGCTCAAACTCACAACCCCAACATCAAGAGTCATACACTCTACCAACTGAGCCAGACAGGAGCCCCAGAAAATCTTTCTTATTTAAATTTTTAAAAGATTTTAATTTAGGGATGCCTGGGTGGCTCAGTTGCTTGGGCGTCTGCCTTCAACTCAGGTCATTATACTGGGGTCCTGGAATAGAGTCCCGTGTCAGGCTCCTTGCTCTGAGGGAAGCCTGCTTCTCCCTCTGCTTGCTGCTCCCTCTGCCTGCTGCTCTCCCTGCTGTGCTCTTTCTCTCTCTGTCCAATAAATAACATCTTAAAAAAATTTTTTTTATTTATTGGGGAGCCTGGGTGGCTCGGTCGGTTAAGTGTCTGCCTTCGGCTCAGGTCATGATCCCAGAGTCCCAGGATAGATCCCCGCATCGGGCTCCCTGCTCAGAAGGGAGTCTGCTTCTCCCTCTGCCCCTCACCCCCCTGGTGCTCTCTTTCTTTCTCAAATAAAGTCTTAAAAAATTTTTATTTATTTGTGAGAGAGATAGCTAAAAGGGAGCATGAGCAGGGGGCACTGGGAGAAGGAGAAGCAGGCTCCCCGCTGAGGGGCTCAATCCCAGGACCGTGGGATCATGACCTGGGCTGAAGGCAGCTGCTTGACTGAGCCATCCAGGTGTCCCTAAGATTTTATTTATTTGACAGAGAGCGAGAGGGAACAAAGGAGGGGGAGTGGGAGAGGGAGAAGCAGGCTTCCCGCTCATCAGGGAGCCCGATGTGGGCCTTGATCCCAGGACCCTGGAATCATGACTCGAGCCGAAGGCAGATGCTTAATGACTGAACCACCCAGGCACCCCCTTAAGATTTTATTTTTAAGTAATCTCCACATCCAACATAGGGGCTTGAACTCATAACCCCAAGATCAACAGCTGCACACTCCACCAACTGAGCCAGCCAAGTACCCCTGGAAAATCTCTTTTAAATAACTACCTGACCTCTAAGCTAATAGAACAGAGACTTCAATGGCCACACACACACACACACACACACAATTCAAACTCTTACAAAATTAGTTTAGAAAAGTCACTAAACAAACAAACATCAAGCAGAAAGACATCCCTGGGGGGGCGCCTGGGTGGCTCGGTTGGTTGCGCGTCTGCCTTCGGCTCAGGTCGTGGTCCCGGGGTCCTGGAATAGAGCCCCGCACATCAGGCTCCCTGCTCAGTGGGGAGCCTGCTTCTCCCTCTCCCTCTGATCCTTCTCCCCGCTTGTGCTCTCTCTCTCAAGTAAGTAAATAAAATCTTTTTTTTATTTTAAAGATTTTATTTATTTATTTGAGAGAGTGAGAATGAGAGAGAGAGAGAGAGAGCACATGTGAAGGGGAAGGGTCAGAGGGAAAAGCAGACTCCCTGCTCAGTAGGGAGCCCGATGTGGGACTCGATCCCGGGACTCCAGGATCATGACCTGAGCTGAGGGCAGTCGCTGAACCGACTGAGCCACCCAGGCACCCCGTAAATAAAATCTTAAAAAGAAAAGAAAAGAAAAGAAAAGAAAAACAACCCTGGGGAAAGGAGAGAATCTAACTGCCAAAGATGCCATATTATAATATTCAAAATGTCCAGTTTACAAAAAAATTAGGAGGCATGCAAAGAAGAAAATATGACTTATACATAAACTTCCCTGAGGAAGCCTAGACACTAGACTTATTAGACTTTAAATTGGTACAAAAAACGAAAGGAAACCATAAGAATGAGGTCTCATCAGGCTTCCTGCTCAGCAGGGAGCCTGCTTCTCCCTCCCCCCGCCCCACACCCCTACTCGTGCTCTCTCAAATAAATAAAATCTTAAAAAACAAAAAACAAAAACAAATGAGGTCTCATCAAATAGAGAACACTAATACAGAGAAATTATTAAAAAAAAAAAAGAAAGAGGGATGTTTGGATGGCTCAGGCAGTTAAACATCTGCCTTCAGCTCAGTTCATGATCTCAGGGTCCTGGGATCGAGTTCCACATCAGGCTCCTTGCTCAGCAGGGAGCCTGCTTCTGCCCCTACTTGTGCTCGATCCCGCTCTCTCTCTGACAAATAAATAAATAAATAAAATCTTAAAAAAAAAAATTTCTGCAGTTGAAAAGTACAATAATGGATGCCTGACTGGCTCAGTCCGTTAAGCATCTGCCTTCGGCTCAGGTCATGATCCCAGGGTCCTGGGATCAAGTCCCACGTCGAGCTCCCTGCTCCGCGGGGAGCCTGCTTCTCCCTCTGCCTCTGCTTCTCTCTCTCTCTCATGAGAGAGAGAATAAATAAATTCTTTAAAAAAAAAGTACAATAACTGAAATGGAAAATTTACTAGATGGATTACAACAGATCTCATCAAGGAGAAAAAAATCAGCAAACTTGAAGATAAGTCAACTGAGATTACTGAGCCTGAGGCAAAAAATAAAGCAATGAGGAAAAATGAATAGAACCTTCATAGAGACCAGTGGGGACCATCCAACGTACCAACATGAGACTCTCAAAAGGAAAAGACAAGGAGCCAGAAAGAATATTTTAAGAATTAACGGCCCCTTGGGGTGCTTGGTTGGCTCAGTTGCTGATCTCAGGATTGTGGATTCAAGCTACACGCTGGTTGTAGAAACTGCTTAAAAATAAAATTGTAGGGGCACCTGGGTGACTCAATCTGTTAAGCATCTCTTGGTTTCAGCTTAGGTCGTGACCTCGAGGTTGTTGGATGGAGCCCTGCACTGGGTTCCTCGCTGAGCACGGAGTCCACTTCAGATTCTCTACCCCCCTCTCTCAAATAAATAAATAAAATCCTTAAAAAATTAAAATAAAATCTTAAAAAAAAACCAAACCAATAGCTCCAAACTCCTCAAACTTGATGAAATCCATGTTACTCCACATATCCAAGAAGCTCAACAAACTCTAAGATAAACTCAAAGTGATCCACATCAAGACACATTATAATCAAATTACTGAAAGACAAAGAGAAGACAGATAATCTCTAAAACAAGTGACCCTACATACAAGGGATCCTCAAAATAAGATTAACAGTTGATTTCACATCAGATACCATAGGGGTCAGAAAACATATTCGAAGTGCTGAAAGAAAAAAACAAAACAAAACTATTTTTCAAAAATTGAGCAGAGGGACGCCTAGGTGGCTTAGTCTGTTAAGTGTCTGCCTTTAGCTGAGGTCATGATCCCGGGGTCCTGGGATGGGGTCCTGGGATTGAGTCCTGCTTAGGCTCCTTGCTCAGTGGGAAGCCTGCTTCTCCCTCTGACTGCCACTCCCCCTGCTTGTGCTCTCTGACAAATAAATAAATTCTTAAAAAAAAAATTAAGGAGAGGGGCACATGGGTGGCTCAGATGGTTAAGCGTCTGCCTTCGGTTCAGGTCATGATCCCAGGGTCCTGGGATGGAGCCCCGCATCGGGCTCCCTGCTTGGCGGGGAGCCTGCTTCTCCCTCTCCCTCTACAGTTCTCCCTGCTTGTGCTCTCTCACTCTATCAAATAAATAAATAAAATCTTTAAAAAAAAAAATTAACGAGAAATTAAGACATTCCCAGATAAATAAAAAAATGAGAGGGGCACCTGGGTGGCTCAGTGGGTTAAGTGTCTGCATTCAGCTCAGGTCATGATGTCAGGGTGCTGGGATCCAGTCCCCTGTGGGCTCCCTGCTCAGCAGGGAGTCTGCTTCTCCCTCTCCCTTTGCCCCCAACCCCCACTACCTGCTCAGGCTCGTGTTCTCTCAAATAATCTTAAAAAAAAAAAGAGAACAAGAGAGAGCGCATGCACGCGCATCACCAGTAGACCTATCCTATAAGAAAAGCTAAAGTGAGTCCTTCAGGCTGAAACAAGGACACTACACATTTAACTTGAATCCAAGGTAACTACACAAATTCGGAAATCAGTAATAATGTACTTTTGGCTCTTAACTCCTTTTTCTTTATGTGATTTAAAAGACAAATACAGGCGCCTGGGTGGCTCAGTCATTAAGTGTCTGCCTTCAGCTCAGGTCATGATCCCAGGGTCCTGGGATCGAGCCCCACATTGGGCTCCCTGCTTGGCGGGGAGCCTGCTTCTCCCTCTCCCACTCCCCCTGCTCGTGTTCCTGCTCTATCTGTCAAATAAATAAAATCTTTTTTAAAAAAGATAAATAAATAAATAAAATAAAACTGGCAGAAATAGGGCACCTAGCTCCTCAATCAATGGAGCATGAGACTCTCAATCTCGGGGTCATAAATTTAAGCCCCACTTTGGGTGCAGAGATTAAACATAAAATCTTAGGTGTGCCTAGGTGGCTTAGTCGGTTAAGCATCAGACTCTTGGTTTCAGCTCAGGTCATGATTTCATGGAGCCCCAGGCTCAGCAGGAAGTATGCTTGAAGATCTCTCCCTCTGCTCCTCCTCTCACAAGTGCACTGTAGCTCTCTCTCAAATAAATAAATGAATCTTAGTAAAATCTTAAAAACAAAACTGGCAGAAATGAACTGAGAAAGCCAGTCATTTCCCCCAATTAATGTTCACTACTTGCTTCAAAGCATGATTATGCTATAAAATCCTCAAATTATCAGAAAATGATTCAAAAATTATTTTCAAAAAAATTAAAATTTTCATCCTTAATCTCATGCAAAAATTTATTTT
Organism: Halichoerus grypus; assembly: GCF_964656455.1. Classification (NCBI taxonomy): domain Eukaryota; kingdom Metazoa; phylum Chordata; class Mammalia; order Carnivora; family Phocidae; genus Halichoerus; species Halichoerus grypus. The sequence goes on from NC_135713.1 coordinate 120,060,663, forward strand.
ATTATTATTTTTTAAGTAGGCTCCATGCCCAACATGAGGCTTGAACTCAGGACCCTGAGATTAAGAGTCATGTGCTCTACCAACTGAGCCAGCCAAATGCCCCTCATGCAAACAATTTTTTTTTTAAGATTTTATTTATCTATTTGACAGAGAGCAAGAGAGCACAAACAGGGGGAGCGACAGAGGAAGAAGGAGAAGCAGGGTCCTCACTGAGCAGGGGGCCTGATGTGGGGCTCTATCCCAGGACCCTGGGATCATGACCTGAGCCAAAGGCAGACACTTATTTGACTGATCAAACAATTTTCAAAGTAATATACTCAGGTGTCTGGTTGGCTCAGTCGGTTAAGTGGCTAACTCTTGGTTTTGGCTCAGGTCCTGATCCATGCTCAGCAGGGAGTCTGCTTAAGGATTCTCTCTCCCTCTGCCCTTCCCCCTGCTCACCCTCTCTCTCTCTCTAAATCTTAAAAAAAAAAAAAAAAAAGAAAAAAGAATATAGTAATACTAACTCAGAACAAGTAGTTTAATATATCTAGAAATTGTTAAAATATTTGTAGTAAAATTTCCCTAAATGAAAACCAGCAAATAGTAAAAACAGTAATGTATCACCTTATACTTGCTTTGTTTTCAATCATTTAAAAATTTTTAGATAGGTGTTTGTACACAGGAAATTTTGTTGGAAAAGGAAGCATCGAAGTGAAAGAAATGTATATACAAATCACACACTACTTAGAGAAGAAGTAAATACAAGTTAGATATACAAAACAGGCCTAACACCAGATGCCTGGGTGGCTCGGTCCATTAAGTGTCCAACTCTTTATCTCAGCTCAGGTCTTGATCTCAGGGTCTTGAGTTCAAGCCTTGTGTTGAGCTCCACACTGGGTGTGGAACCTACTTAAAAAAAAGAAAAAAACCCAAAAAACAAAAAACCCAGGTCTCACATATATACATTTTTTCCTCTCCATCTCCATTCCTACCCAGAGGTAATCAGTGTTAAGAGCTTAGTGTGTATCCTTTCATATTTTTTTTTTTAAGATTTTATTTATTTATTTGACAGAGAGACAGACAGTGAGAGAAGGAACACAAGCAGGGGGAATGGGAGAGGGAGAAGCAGGCTTCCCGCGGAGTCGGGAGCCCAACGCAGGGTTCGATCCCAGGACCCTGGTATCATGACCTGAGCCGAAGGCAGATGCTTAATGACTGAGCCACCCAGGCGCCCCCCTTTCATATTTTTTTTGCTTATAGAAACACACAAAGAGAATTTTTGTATTTTAATAGAATCATACTAAATAAATTACGTTGAAGATCCATACTAGTCAACATGTACAGGTATATCTCACTTTTTAACGGATGCAGCACCACCAGGTACTCAACTACTTCCCCCTCCGATGCACATCTACATTCCCAGTTTTTTTTGGTTACAATCCTGCTTTGATCACCATTGCACACATATCCTTCCTTTTCTATGTATGCTATCTGTGTTCTACATTTTCTTAAGTGGGAATAACTGAAGTCAAAAGCCAAAGGCCATGTGCATTTGTAACTTTTTTTTTTTTTTTTAAGATTTTTTTTTATTTATTTATTTGACAGAGAGAGAGACAGTGAGAGAGGGAACACAAGCAGGGGGAGTGGGAGAGGGAGAAGCAGGCTTCCCGCTGAGCAGGGAGCCCGATGCGGGGCTCGATCCCAGGACCCTGAGACCATGACCTGAGCCGAAGGCAGTCGCTTAACCAACTGAGCCACCCAGGCGCCCCTGTGCATTTGTAACTTTAAGACAGATTATTTGGGGTGGGGCGCCTCGGTGGCTCAGTCGTTAAGCGTCTGTCTCCGGCTCAGGTCATGATCCCAGGGTCCTGGGATCGAGCCCCGCATCCGGCTCCCTGCTCCACTGGAGGCCTGCTTCTCCCTCTCCCACTCCCCCTGCTTGTGTTCCCTCTCTCGCTATCTCTCCCTCTGTCAAATAAATAAATAAAAAATCTTTAAAAAAAAAAAAAAAGACAGATTATTTGGGGGAAAAAAACAGATTATTTGCCACAAATGTGGTAATGGACATTCCTGTAATATACTGAGTGCTCTCATTTCTCTATCCTCAACAGTTCTGAACATAACTAATATATTTTAGTTTTGCAAATAGACTCAAGTAGAATCTCACTGTTTTCCTTTATACCTTCTAGGATACGCTTACCTTGCTTAGGAAGTTTTTTCCTACCTTGAGGTTTTATTTTCTGTATTTTCTCTATTGGTACAGTGTCACTTTTTTTTTACGTTTAAATCTTTAATTCACATGAGACTTTAAGTATGATGCTAAGCATCAAATATTATATTTCCCCATATGAATATATCACACATCATTATTTAACCAAAGCTTATTCCCCATGTTTATCATAATTAAATTCCCATTTATACTGTTTCTAGAACACTTATTCTGTAACTGTATAATGTATACTGTTTTATCTTCAACTATTTTGAAAAATTTTAAACCTACAGCAAAGTTTTATAATAGTACAATGAACGCTTTGTACCTTTCATCTACATTCACCAACTTTTAACATTGTGCCATTGTCACTTTCTCTATATAATTTTTTTTTGCTTAGGGGCGCCTGCGTGGCTCTGGTGGATAAAATGTCTGCCTTTGGCTCAGGTCCTGATCCCAGGGTCCTGGAATGGAGCTCCGCACTGGGCTCGCGGCTCAGCATGGAGTCCGCTTCCCCTCTGCCCCTCCCCACACTCAGGCACGCTCTCTCTCTGAAATAAATTAATCTAAAAAATAAAAATTAGGGGCGCCTGGATAGCTCAGGCGTTAAGCATCTGCCTTTGGCTCGGGTCATGATCCCAGGGTCCTGGGATCAAGCCCCGCATCGGGCTCCCTGCTCAGCGGGAAGCCTGCTTCTCCCTCTCCCACTCCCCCTGCTTGTGTTCCCTCTCTCGCTGTGTCTCTCTGTCAGATAAATAAATTTAAAAAAATAAAATAAATAAGATAAATAAATAAAAATTAAAAAGCGTTGGATGACATATTTTAAAAGAAACTTTTAAAAGCACTAAAGTATTCGGGCACCTGGGTGGCTCAGTCAGTTAAGGGTCTGCCTTCAGCTCAGGTCATGATCCCAGGGTCCTGGGATTGAGTCCCGCATCAGGCTCCCTGCTCAGCGAGGAGTCGAGGAGTCGGCTTGTCGCCTTCTCCCTCTCCTGCCTCCCCCTGAGCTCCCACGCACTCTCTCTCTCAAATAAGTAACATCTTAAAAAAAAAGAAAACATTATGCTAAGTTAAAGAAACCCGTCACAAAGCACTACATATTATATGAAAGCTAAGGGATAACAAGGTTTCTAAAACTGATTGTGGTGATAGATATACAACTCTATGACTATCCTAAAAATCACTCTGCTGTGTACTTTAAATGAGATAAATGCAATGAATTCTAGCTCAATAAGAACTATTAAAAAAACAATACTCATTGCCTAGAGGGATAACTAGGGGGCAAGAGATATTTTGTTACATCTTTTGAGTTTTGAATGGATTACCTATTAAAAATTCAACTTCAATAAACAAAACCCCTACTCTAATTCCACTGATTTTTTCTACTTTTTTTTTTTAAAGATTTTATTTATTTATTTGAGACAGAGAGAATGAGAGAGAGAGAGAGAGCACATGAGATGGGGGAGGGTCAGAGGGAGAAGCAGGCTCCCTGCCGAGCAGGGAGCCCGATGCGGGACTCGATCCAGGGACTCCAGGATCATGACCTGAGCCGAAGGCAGTCGCTTAACCAACTGAGCCACCCAGGCGCCCGATTTTTTCTACTTTTTTTTTTTTTTTTTTTAAAGATTTTATTTATTTATTTGACAGAGAGAGAACAAGTAGGCAGAGAGGCAGGCAGAGGGAATGGGAGAAGCAGACTCCCCGCTGAGCGGGGAGCCCGATGCGGGGCTCGATCCCAGGACCCTGGGATCATGACCTGAGCCGAAGGCAGCGGCTTAACCGACTGAGCCACCCAGGTGCCCCTCTACTTTTTAATTAATTTGTTTTTTACACTTTATTTTCCCTCCCCTCCTATCTACTTAATTTCAGCCAACTTGTTCCTGTTTTTCAAGTTGACAAACATGTTCATTTTCAACCTTTCATTTAATAAAAATGGCTTATAAATTTCCCACATATACAGAATTTAGTTCTTACCAGTCTTCGGTAATTACAAATTATTTAATTTATAATGAACCAGAGATTATTTGGAAGAATATTTTTTAAATTTCCAAGTGGTTAAGGTTCTTCTGATTACACTTTGTTAATTTCTGATTTCTAGTTTAATTTCATTATGTTACAAAATACAGCCAGAAAAATCTTCACTTTTTGGGATTTATTGCAGTTTTGTTTGCAGACAATTATGGTTTTTGCAAAATGTCCCTTGGGCCTAAAGAGAAAAATGTGTGATTTCTATTTCTAAGGTACACATACACACACACACAATCTTTTTCTACTTCATCTGTTAAATTCTGAAAGTGGTGTATTCAAGTTCTCTACTATAAAGAGTTAGATTACTTGACCCAGCTCATAGAAATTTATCATTTTTGGGGGACGCATGGGTAGCTCAGTTGGTTAGGTGTCTTGCCTTCAGCTCAGGTCATGATCCCAGAGTCCTGGGATTGAGTCCCCCATAGGGCTCCTTGCTCAGCAGGGAGTCTGCTTCTCCCTCTGTCTGCCCCTCCCTGTTTATATGCGCCCACATATGCTCTAATAATTTTTTAAAAATCTTTTTTTTTTAAAGTAATTATTTTTTTTTAAAAGATTTTATTTATTTATTTGACAGAGAGAGAGCGAGCACAAGTAGGCAGAGTGGCAGGCAGAGGGAGAGGGAGAAGCAGGCTCTCTGCTGAGCAGGGAGCCGGACGCGGGGCTCGATCCCAGGACCCCAGGATCACGACCCGAGCCGAAGGCAGCCGCTTAACCGACTGAGCCACCCAAGCGCCCCTAATTTTTTAAAAATCTTAAAAAATTTATCATTTTTGAAAACTGATGCTTGGTTTTATGTCTTCCATCATAATCTCATGTTTATTTTTCTTACATTCTATTCCTGTACTTTATTTTCCTTTTTTAAAAAAGATTTTATTTTAAATAATCTCTACACCCAACGTGGGGCTCAAACTCAACCCCAAGATCAAGAGTCGCATGCTCTACACCAACTAGGCTAGCCAGGTGCCCCTATTTTCCTATTTTTATTTTTTTTTAAGATTTTATTTATTTGTCAGAGAGAGAGAGAGCACAAGCAAGGGGAGAGGCAGCCAGGGGGAGAAGCAGGCCTCCTGCTGAGCGGGGAGCCAGATGTGGGACTCAATCCCAGGATCCTGGGATCATGACCTGAGCTGAAGGCAGACGCTTAACCGACTGAGCCACTCAGGCGTCCCTATTTTCCTATTTTTAAATAGAGTTTTTAAAATATCGATTTATTTTCCGTGACTTACAAACTACTGAGGAATATCAGTTTTCTCCCCCCAGTCTGAGATATAACTGATATCAGCACTGTAAAGTTTAAGGTGTACAGCATAATAATATGACTTACATCTATCAGGAAATTAGAATAGATTTACATAGATTCCTATTAATTAAAAACATGCTCTATACACCCTCAACCAATTCAAGACATTTAGAATGCTTTTCCTTGGGGCGCCTGGGTGGCTCAGTCAGTCAAGCATCTGCCTTCAGCTCAGGTCATGATCTCAGGGTCCTGGGATTGAGCCCCGCATCCCTCTCCTTCTGCAGCTCCCCCTGCTTGTGCTCTTTTTCTCTGTCAAATAAATAAATAAAATCTTAAAAAAAAAAAAAAAAAAAAAAAGAATGCTTTTCTTTGTTCAGGGTATCCAACCCAATCCCTGCTCACAGACAAGAACCTTTAGAATGATTTTACTTACCCCATTTCCTTCCTCCCACTCCACCTCCCAGGTTTTGTGGAAATAACTTAAGCAGTGTTTGTTTCATACTACTTGGTTTTCTCTCAGGTATAGATTTTTTTTTTTTTTTTTTAAGATTTTATTTATTTGACAGAGAGAGACACAGTGAGAGAGGGAACACAAGCAGGGGGAGTGGGAGAGGGAGAAGCAGGCTTCCCACTGAGCAGGGAGCCTGATGCGGAGCTCGATCCCAGGACCCTGGAACCATGACCTGAGCCGAAGGCAGACGCTTAACGACTGAGCCACTCAGGTGCCCCGTCTCAGGTACAGATTTTTTAGAAGAATTTCTGAACCGAACACTTAAAATTCACATTACTGTCTATTTATATTTTATCAGAGTCATTGCTCATCATTGTTTCTTTTATTCATCATCTTCCCCTAACCTGACATCTTAGTTTTGGCTTAGTAGTTCTTCAAAAGGTTACCCGAAAATATTTATTTCTGAGCCACTGCATGTCTGAAAGTATCTTCTGCTTTCATATTTGAATATTATTATTAAATGAGACAGATTTACACTTGTCCTTTCTATTTTCTGCAAATATTCCAGCTTTCACAGTTTTATTCTTTCTTTTGTAAAGATCCTATTCAGGTGAGAGTCTAATATGAGAGCCTAACACTTAAATTCAGAAATTTCACCAGATTTTGGTTAGGTGAGAGCAGTTTTTTTCCTATTAATGCTGTCTGGTGCTTTCAGTCCACAAGCTCACATATTCAGCTGTTTCTTCCCTTTCAAAATGCCTCTTCCACATAATGGTTTCTATAAAATTTTAAAATATGGGTATCATTTCAGTTTTAGAAACTTTCTCCCCTAGTTTCATCTCTTAAGAATTTTCATTAAAATTCAAGTAGAGGGGTGCCTGGGTGGCTCAGTCTGTTAAGGGCCCAACTCTTAGTTTTGGCTCAGGTCATGATCTCAGGGTCCTGGGATGAGCCCTGTGTCAGGCTCAACACTCAGCAGGGAGTCTGTTGTCCCTCTCCCTCTGCCCCTTCTCATACTCGTGCTCTCTCTCTCAAATAAATAGAATCTTAAAAAAAAAAACTGTAAACACAGTTCTCTCCTTTTTCTTTAAGCTGACTCCACAGACACCTTTTCTTCCTTAACATTATTTGCATACACACATTATTATCATAATCAGTTGTCTCTCCAGCAGTTAGTGAGAGAAGATAAAGAAATTTCTGCTTCAGCTGTTTTCCACTTAAGTTTGTAAGCAGTACTGAATTTTTCATTTTAATGTTTGGCAGTATACATTAATAATTAAAAGCAGGGGCTCTGGAACCCAAGGGCAAGTTTTAACCCCTCCATGTCTCAGGTTCCCCATCTATTAAGTGGATAATAATAATAGTAACTAGGTACAGAGCCTGGTACATGACACTATTACCTATTTTGGTGCTTATTAAACATTTAGAGCAATTAAAGGTTGCTGGAGCAAGGTATAAGGTAAAAAAAAAAATCACATGTTCAAAAACCTGTAGAAGTGAAACAACATCACAGAATGAGGCCTTTAACCCTAATCTCAACTAGATGTAACAAAGGTGATCTGGTGAGAGTAAGGATGGCTCAAGTACTGCCTATCATCACTACTGATAAAAGTTCAAAGCACATCAGAAATATCATCCTTATTTATAAAAACTGATACAAAAAATGAGCAGATGGGGTGCCTGGGTGGCTCAGTCGGTTAAGCATCTGACTTTTGATTTTGGCTCAGGTCATGATCTCAGGGTCATGAGACCCAGCCCTGCGTGGGGCCTGCACTTGTGTGTGGAGCCTGCTTAAGAACCCCTCTTTCTGGGATGCCTGGGTGGCTCAGTCAGTTAAGCGTCTGCCTTTGGCTCAGGTCATGATCCCAGGGTCCTGGGATGGAGCCCCACATCGGGCTCCTTGCTCAGTAGGGAGCCTGCTTCTCCCTCTCTTTCTGCCTGCTGCTCCTCCTGCTTGTGCTCTGTCAAAAAAAAAAAAAAAAAAAAATTTCCCTCTTTCCCTCCTCTCCCCCAACCCCTCCACCTCCCTGCTCTCTCTCTCAAAACAAAAAAGAATCAATAAATGTAAAAATGCAAAAATAAAAGTTAAAAAAAAAATAAGCAGAAGCAATTCAAACCTCTAAACCCACACTATCCAATATGGTGGCCAGTAGCTACATATGGTTTTAAATCTAAGTTAATTAGAATTCAGTAACATAAAAAATTTAGTTCTTTAGTTGCACTTGCCACATTTCAAGTGCTCAATAGACACATGTGCTTTAGTAGTTATCTAACTGGACAACACTGCTCTAAACAAGAAGGAAATTTAGGGTGCCTAGGTGGCTCAGATGGTTAAGCGTCTGCCTTCAGCTCAGGTCATGATCCCAGGGTCCTGGGATCGAGTCCGGCATCGGGCTCTCTGCTCCTTGGAAGCCTGCTTCTCCCTCTGCCTCTCTCTCTGTCTCTCATGAATAAATAAATAAAATCTTAAAAAAAAAATAAAAATAAGGAAATTTAGAAGACAAAAAGGAAAAAAGATTGTTACTATAACCGAACCTTAGGCTGTATCAAACGCAAATTACTAATGCACCTATGCAACAGGGTGGTCCAGATCACAAAGAGATAACTTGGACAACTTTAATCTTGGACTGGGTCCAAATCTACGATATGCCACTAACCACCTAGAGGATCCTGAATATGTCACTAAACCACAAGCAGCACAGTAAAATGGTTAAGAGCACATAATCTCTGGACTACTTGGGTCTGAATTCCAGTTCTTACCAGCTGTGCAACAGTGGACCAGTTAATTCACATCATTACTTGTTATCTTTATTTTACAGTAGTACTTACCACCTAGAGAAGGTGAATATTAAATACTCGTAAAAGCACTCAGAACAATGTCTGGCATTACTAAGTGCTATAGAAATATGTGCCTAATAAAACTCTATTTTCTCAATTTCAAAATGGGCAAGATAAAACTTGCTCTGCCTATTTCATAGATTATAATGAACACGTTTGTAAATTACAAGAATATGTAAAAGCACAAAAGGAAGGGAGCTGAGTCCTTATTTTCTACCTTCTTTCACCTCTCACATTGTCCATGAAATTGCTATGCTAACAGCATTTTGTTTATATTTTCTATTGAAACTGGAGCATCACTCTCTAGAGTCATAAAGGGGTAAACCTGAATAAGGTGTACAGTGCTTACTGAAGGAAAAGCCTACTATAAACTTACTGTTCCAAAGAGGTTAGAGATCATCTACCTCAATTGGAGCTCCTTAACAGCAACATGCAATATATTATAATAAAACCCTCCCAGCTCTCAAGCCTTTAACCATCACAGGAGTTTCCATTGCCTAAAACCCATCCCTTAAAGAAAGAGATAAATAGGCTGTCATTTTTGGAAAGTCACCTATCTTTATTTGTCGTAGACACTTATCCGTGAGAAAAGATTAAGTTTTGTACAAATTCACAATTAACAAGGAGCATAAACAAGGTAATTTGCCCCAAATATCCTTTCACAAACTGGAATCAGAAGCACAAACCAGCAAACACTCGGAATCACATTAAAAATCCTTAGACCCTTTCCTTATTTCCAAACATAGCCTGCAGCGGTTGAAATTTCAAAGGCTATTTTGAAGAAAATGAAGACCAACACCTGCTCAACTGCAATTTGTGAAAAATCATGCCACGAGACTACAATATTAGCCACACACGAAAACGGGAATTTGTCTTCTGTTGAAATAAATGTCAAAAGCTGTCAGCTGTTAGACTTTCTCCCACGGCAAATTAGAAACCAAATTCTTTCTAGAGTTTGAGGTTTCGGTGAGGTGATGGGGCTGCAAAATCAGGGAAAGCAAGACAACAAGAGGAAGCAGAAAAGGCCCCTTTTTGAGTCACCAGAAAATCACACTGCTGGCTGCTTCAACAAATGTTTTGAAAAAACAAACTTCACCACAAGCCACATAATTTTTGTGGTAGTGGGCAGTAAGCACATAGTGGAAGAGAAATTTAAGAGGACCGGAATCCAAGAATATGAACTGGATGGGCCCTTAAAGTTCATCTGGCTCACAACCCTCCCGGAGTAGGAGTCCAGCCCTCCTATCCTGAGCATGGGAAACAATATAACTAAAAATAAAGAGTAAGTGAAGGTGAAGAAACGGGAGAAAGCCGATCAGAAAGGTACTGGCCCGTGGACGGTCGCAGAATGCTCCCCTAGGACGCTCGCCAGCCCACCAGTCCCTCCGCCCCTTTCTCTTCCCCCACCTCAGCTTCGAGAGCAGCGCGCACGCGCAGCAAGTAGGAGCTGCGCGTGGCGACGCGCAGGCGTAAACTGGGGAGAAACAATGAGCTTTGTTGCCGAAGCGGCAGTGGGGGGCAGGGGAAAAGGGTACCAGTGAGGAGGTGAAGAAAGTGTGTGTGGGGGGGCGCACGAGAAAGTGCTATCCCGGCAACCCTCGCGCGCCACTGAAGACCCGGATAGAGTGCTGCGAGATCCAAATCATAAATAATAATGACAATGAGAAAAAAAGCGACGGCCATTTCTCAGAGAAGAAAGAGTCTAAGTCGGTCCCAGCTCATCCCTCGGACGCGACTAAAGGTGCAAGGAATAAAGGAAGCCATACGAGGCTTGGTGGCCAACAACCCGGGGGACCCTCCAGGCCCTTCAACCGTTGCCGAGGTGCTGTCCCTCGACCGCCGGGGTCGCCGCACCCTTCTGGCCGCTCCGCCCGAGGGAACCCCTCACCCAGTGCACGGCAGCGGGGACGGCAGCCAACGAATCCGGTCGGCCTCCGCGGATCTCCACAGGCAGCGCCGCTTCCCCGCTCGACGCGCGCTTCGCCCGCCGCCTCCCTTCTCCAGTCCAAACAAACACCCCAGCCCGGAAGTGACTTCACTTCCGCCGCCGCCGGCTCCGCCCCCTCGTTCTGTCAGCGCTGCTCTCTGAGGCCACTAGAGGGCGCGCGAGAGAAGGCGCGACCCCAAGGTTTTCTTCGTATCCCAGGCTGAACGCGTGTGCGTGCACAACGGCCTCTTCTGCGTGCCTGGCGGACGCGGGGTGTACGGGAAGTCCTGTTGCGTTCTCTCTGGGAAACTGGAGTTAGGCGAGCTTGTGCCCCGACACCCGCCCATCCTTCAAGAATGTTGGCATGCAGTGAGTGGGGGAGCTGGGGGCTGAAGAATACAGATCGCAGCGGTTATCTGAAATAACACCAAACAGGAACGTCTGGATAAGGACAGCGCATTCACACACGCGCATACACACCAAATATGATACAGTGTCACACTAACAGTGACACCCAGTGACATCCAGAGATCCTGACACAGACCCATAATAGGGAAACAACAAACTAAGACAAATTCACATAAGGATATGATCTATACAACTCCCTGAATTCAGACACGTTCAGGCACACACACTTTCAAATTATGAGTATTTGGTTCCTAGGCAGCCTATGGAAGCTTCTTTGTGGGTAAGGGAAGAAATATCCTGCCCAGAGGTAGTATAGAAGGGTGGGACCTCAGGGTCCAAGAGCTTCCTAGTCCATGATCCTAATACACTGCCCCCACACATTACTTTAATCCTTGCAGTCATCATTGGCAAGCCTCAATATATATATTTTACTGATACTAACCAAAGTGCGTTATATAGTATGTGTAAAAAAATTTGGATGTTTGAGTATATATACACTATATTTTAAAGAGGACACACAAAAAGTAATTTCTTACCTTTGGGGAAGGAAAATGAAGGAGTGAGATTTACCTTTTTACTCTGGTAAAATTTGAATATTAAAAAGCACAAAAGGGGCACCTGGCTGGGTCAGTCGATAGAGCGTGCAACTCTTGATCCTGGGGTCGTGAGTTCAAGCCCCAAATTCGGTGTAGAGCTTACTTAAAAAAAACAACAAACATGCTTTTAGTATCTACTAAAACTAAGGAAAGAAAAATGGTTCCCTCCATGGGAAGGAATCCAGAAGAGGGCTTACTCATCTTTAGGTCCATTACATTCATTGAACGTCTGTTTAAAAAAAAAAAAAAAAAAAAAAAAAGTCTGCTTTAGGTTGGTTTTCCAAAGGCCCAAAGAAGTGAGAACACAGGGCGCCTGGGTGGCTCAGTTGGTTAAGCAACTGCCTTCGGCTCAGGTCATGATCCTGGAGTCCCTGGATCGAGTCCCGCGTCAGGCTCCCTGCTCGGCGGGGAGTCTGCTTCTCCCTCTGCCCCTCCCCCCTCTCATGTGCTCTCTCTCATTCTCTCTCTCTCAAATAAATAAATAAAATCTTTAAAAAAAAAAAAAAGAAGTGAGAACACAGTTGTTCTGTCATAGCCCCTGGGTGAACCTCTTTGGCCACATTTTCAGATCTATAGCCTAAACTGGGAGGAAGGGTTTGGCTTTGATGCTTGCTGAGCAAACAGCTCTGGGAGGAAGGAGATGGTGCTGTTTTACAGGTCTGCAGAGTATGATTCATCCAAGGAACCTGAAAAATAAACTATCAACCTGAGGCTGGAAGAGGCATGAACAGGAGGAGGGAGGAAAACAAAATCAAAATAGGTGGAGTTTACATTATCTGTAGTTGACCAGACACTCAGAAGCTAATCATGAAAAGATTAGAATTTGTGACTTAGTAAACTACTTGATTACATTGAAAAAGTATTTTTGATAAATCCTGGTGTGTGTGGTTTTTTCAAAGATTTATTTATTAGAGAGCATGCACAGGGATAAGGGCAGAGGAAGAGAATCTTCAAGCAGATTCCCCACTGAGTGTGGAGCCCAACTCAGGGCTTGATCCCACGACCCATGAGATCATGACCTGAGCCAAAACTAAGAGTCAGATGCCCAACCAAGGGAGCCACCCAGGCACCCCAATCCCGGTTGGTTTTTTTTTTTAAAGATTTTATTTATTTATTTGAGAGAGAGAGAATGAGATAGAGAGAGCATGATGGGGGGAGGGTCAGAGGGAGACACAGACTCCCTGCTGAGTGGTGAGCCTGATGTGGGACTTGATTCTGGACTCCAGGATCATGACCTGAGCCGAAGGCAGTCGCTTAACCAACTGAGCCACCCAGGCGCCCCATGTTGTTGTTTTTTTTTAAATATTTTATTTGTTAGAGAGTGTGTGAGAGAGCAGGAGCAGGGGCAGAGGGAGAGGGAGAAGCAGACTCCCTGCTGAGCAGAGAGCCCAATGTGGGGCTCCATCCCAGGACCCTGGGATCATGACCTGAGCCGAAGGCAGACAGACGCTTAACCAACTGAGCCTCCCAGGCGCCCCCCTGGTTTGTTTTCATCTGAACCATTCAAAGGCTTACATTGATTTTCTCAAAGGGGTTAAGATCTCAATTTCTGGGGCACCTGACTGGCTCAATTGGTAGAACATGGCGACTCCTGATTTGTGGGTTGTGAGTTCGAGCCCCACCTTGGGGACAGAACTTACTTCTTTTTTTTTTTTTTTAAAGATTTTATTTATTTATTTGAGACAGAATGAGAGAGAGAGAGAGAGAGCACATGAGAGGGGGGAGGGTCAGAGGGAGAAGCAGACTCCCTGCCGAGCAGGGAGCCCGATGCGGGACTCGATCCAGGGACTCCAGGATCATGACCTGAGCCGAAGGCAGTCGCTTAACCAACTGAGCCACCCAGGCGCCCGGGGACAGAACTTACTTAAAGAAAAAATTCGGTATATAGTTCAAATATGATTTCCAGCTCACAGTGGGAGTTCACCATTGTGGCTGAGAAGCTTGATGGGCCCAGAGTACTTCCTTGATATCCTCTGGCTATCCTTCCTTCCAAGAACCCTGTGCTCATTTGCATAATGTTCATGCTATGTCTGGACAGTGGTGGTGATGGTCTATGCATGGAAAGTGCTGTTAGTAGAGCAGAGGCTAACAATTTGCCAATGGTAAGGACAGACACTTCAATGAGACTATTAGAGATCCCGTTTAAAGACACTGCAGAAATCCTTCTGTTTGGTTCAGTTAGTAAAATGAATCCTAACTTGAGATGGAAGTTGAAGTAGCAATCAGGAGAGTATAGTAATGAAGGCCCAGGATGGCTGTGAATAAGCTCCCAGTGTAAACTACCAACTTCCTGCAGACTTTTTACTTTTTTTTTTTTTTTTAAGTAGGATCCATGCCCAATGTGGAGCTTGAACTCAGGACCCTAAGATCAGGAGTCGCATGCTCTACCAACTGAGCCAGCCAGGCACCCCATTCCTGCAGACTTCTTATCAAAATGTAAAATGGGCAGATCTTCTGACTCAAACACTCCCATGTATAGGAATTTGCCCAAAGAAGATAGACCTATGTAGGGACATGTAAGGCTTTCACAGAAACAAAAAACCTATCAATATGGAATTGGTCAAATGAATTATGGTGTAACAGAGTAAAACATTAGTTATTTAAAAAATGTGTATCCTGGGCGCCTGGGTGGCTCAGTCAGTTAAGTGTCTGCCTTTGGCTCAGGTCATGATTCCACAGTCCTGGGATCCAGTCCCACATGGGGCTCCCTGCTCAGCGAGGAGTTTGCTTCTCCCTCTCCCTTACCCCCTGCTTGTGTGCTCTCTCTCAAATAAATAAATAAAATCTAAAAAAAAAAAAAAAAGATGTGTATCTCTTGGTAGGGTTTGATGCTTTTTTTTTTTAAGCTGCAAGGGGCGCCTGGGTGGCTCAGTCAGTTGAGCGTCCAACTCTTGGTTTTCACTGGGATCATCATCTCATGGATTCTGAGATCCATTTTGAGTTGCAAGACAGCCCCACATTAGGCTCCGTGCTCAGCGGGGAGTTTGCATGAAGATTCTCTCCCTCTGACCCTCCCCTCACTCTCTCAAATCTTATAAAAAAAATTAAAAAGGCTGCAAAATAGCACATATAATCTTCTAAAATTATATATGCAAAAATAAGCATGTGGATATAAATGCAAATATGATTGAATAGCATTATCTATAATAGCAATAGCCCTACATTTCAAAACAGAATAAACAATATCTCAGATTCTGGAAGATTTACTGTCTTCTGTATATTTTTTATAGTCTGAATTCCCAATTGCATTTATAAAGAGGAAAAAAATCATACCTCAAATAAAATCTACCTTATGTTTCTTTTTTTTAAGATTTTATTTATTGACAGAGAGAGACACAGTGAGAGAGGGGACACAAGCAGGAGCAGAGGGAGAGGGAGAAGCAGGCTCCCCGCTGAGCAGGGAACCCGATGCGGGACTCGATCCCAGGACCCTGGGATCATGACCTGAGCCGAAGGCAGACGCTTAATGACTGAGCCACCCAGGCGCCCTACTTTATGTTTCTATAGCAGTTTGGTAATGGTCTCATCTCTATGCTCATTTGTATCATGTGGAAGCTGGGAAGAGTATGTATCCCAGCATTACTTAATCTTTAGTAAGGGCCTAGCACTGTGGGGGTAATCAATGGTTCCTGCTCTGAATATTTACAATTCAGGTGAGGATACAAAAGCATCATGCAACAAATTTTGAATGCGTGCTATGTACCAGCATGGTCCTAAACACTGATACACAAGGCAGTAACTGGCATGATCTTTTCCTAGAAAAGTTGTTACTACCTCACACCCATTAGGATAGCTACATTCAAATAAGCAAAAGATAACAAGTGTTGGTGAGAATGTAGAAAAACTGGAACCTTTGTGCAGTTGGTGGAAATGTAATATGGTACAGCTGCTGTGGAAAACAGTATGGAGGTTCCTCAAAAATCTAACATTACCATATGATCCAGCAATACAACTTCAGGATATATATCCAAAAGAACTGAAAGCAGGGTCTCGAAGACCTGTATTTGTACATCCATGTTCATAGCAGCATTACTAACAGGTAAAATGTGGAAGCAACCCATGTCTATCAACAGATGAATGGATAAGCAAAATATGGCATATATATACAATGAAGTATTACTCAGCCTCTGAAGAGGAAATTCTGCAATATGCTACATCATGGATGAAACTTAGATACTGTAGGATTCCGCTTCTATGATAGTCAAAATCATAAAAACAAATTATGATTGTGAGGGGCCGGGAGAAGGGGTGGATGGAGAGTTTTCCCTTAATAGGTAGTTTCAGTTTTACAAGATGAAGAGTTATGGGGATGGATATGGTTGCAGAACAAAGTGGATGTAATACCACTGAACTGTGTACTTAAGAATGGTTATGATGATAAATTGTTATGTGTATTTAACCAAAAGAATCCCAAAAAGAAACAAAAAACTATTCTGAGTTAAAAGGAGGATCAAATTTGTATAGGTTGAGTAGGCAGGATGAACAGGACTTAGACACTAAGGTGTAGATGTGGAGTAGGTAAAGGTTTTTGCAGAAGGGTGATGTGTGCCTCCGTATTGCAGAATACTGGAAGGGCAGAGGCAATTCCTCCAGGTTGGGCCAAGCCCTTCCCAGCTCATGAGACTGGTCAGTGGGCACCTGGGTGGCTCAGCTGGTTGAGTGTCTGAGGCGCTCAGTCGGTTGAGCGTCTGACTTTGGCTCGGGTCATGATCTCAGGGTCCTGGGATAGAGCCCCTGGGATGGAGCCCTGAGCTCAGTGGGGAGTCTGCTTCTCCCTCTCCTCTCCCTCTGCCCCTCCCCTCCTTGTGCTCTTGCTTTTTCTCAAATAAAATCTTAAAAAAAAAAAAAAAAAAAAGCCAGACACACCTGGTGCTTGCGAGAAGTAGCCACAATCAGGAACATGAATTAGGAGGTACCACTACAGCTTCACCATCCACCACACTAATAATAAACTGCCATACCTTCCCCCACAGGCCCTCATGACACCACAAAATAAACTACCGAACTCACACACAAGAGAGCAGAAACTGGGGATTACCCTGATAAAAGTGGAGTAATAAGAAAAAGGAAGTCCATATAGACTTGTAGTTGCCAAGAAAGTAGCCAGAATCTGATTGCTAATGCCTTTTGATGTTCATAGCCAACTTCTTTTTAAGATTTTGAAGTAATCTCTACACCCAACGTGAAGCTCGAACTTAGAACCCTGAGATCAAGAGATGCATGCTCTACCGACTGAGCCACCCAGGCACCCAACTCTTAAAAGTGAAGAAAAAAAGTCATTTAAATCTCAAGAGTCAAATAGCCAACAAGAAACCACTACTTCTGAGTTAACAACGCTGGCAAAGTTGAGCACGTAAGAATTAGTCCTGCTTTACAATAGGCACATGCAATGATTTAAACTTGAGTACTGTCCTAATGAAAGGTGGGACATTCCTGATGGTCTTGGCATAGCCCATTTGCATCAGGTCTTCATATTTTTAATTTTTTTTTTTTTTAAAGATTTTATTTGACAGAGAGAGACACAGCGAGAGAGGGAACACAAGCAGGGAGAGTGGGAGAGGGAGAAGCAGGCTTCCTGCAGGGCAAGGAGCCCAATGCAGGGCTCAATCCCAGGACCCTGGGATCATGACCTGAGCCGAAGGCAGATGCCTAACGACTGAGCCACCCAGGTGCCCCTTTTATTTATTTATTTTTTTAAGATTTTATTTATTCGACAGAGAGAGAGAGAGAGAACAAGCAGGGGGGAGTCGTAGAGGGAGAGAGAGAAGCAGGCTTCCCACTGAGCAGGGAGCCTGACGCGGGGCTCGATCCCAGGACCCTGAGATCACGACCTGAGCAGAAGGCAGACGCTTAACCATCTGAGCCACCCAGGCACCCCGCATCAGGTCTTTAGAACCAATACTTCATCAATGCTACCATGCATGAAGCATAAGGACATCATGGATTAGAGGTCATTAAAGCTGTACTTAATGCCATTCTCCAAGTTTACTTGGGGTGGGCACCTAATGTCCATTTTTTGGTCTACTAGACCCAATATAGACCACCTTTCCTTTTCACAGTTTTCCTATTTCCTATTGTACATCTTTACAGAGTTCTTAAATTGTGTGGAAATTATAAAACTTTCTAAGGCTAGAACTTCAGGTTCACAGAAAAGCCAGGGCTAAAAATCTTTTTTTTTTTTTTTTTAATTTATTTATTTGACAGAGAGAGAGAGAGCGAGAGAGGGAACACAAGCCGGGGGAGTGGGAGAGGGAGAAACAGGCTTCCCGCGGAGCAGGGAGCCCGATGCGGGCCTCGATCCCAGGACCTCGGGATCATGACCTGAGCCGAAGGCAGACGCTTAACGACTGAGCCACCGAGGCGCCCTAGGGCTAAAAATCTTAAACATAAATCCTTTAAGTATGTTAACATGGTCTTAAAAATTACCTTCCAACAATCCTCACCCGTACTTTGTAATTTAATACAGTTTTATCTTTTACCTAGTACTTTAGTTGAGCTCCACCCAGTATCAACTATAGTTTATCAGCAAGTTAGATGTACTTGAGTGATGAGGTAGCCATTTCCATTTTCCCATTCACTTGAAACTTCAACTAGTTGTTACCAAGCCTTATCATTAGTTCCTATGTTATTAAGTGATACAGTGGGAAAAGAAACATTTAGCTAGGCAAAATAGTGAATTCCCAAGACTTCTTCATGTTTCTGCCCCAGTAACTTTCCTTGAAATGTCTGGTTGTAGCCAGTTCCCAGAAAATTACAAGACTTTAATGTTCCGAGCAAAAGATAAGACACATCTGGGAGGGGCGCCTGGGTGGCTCAGTCGGTTAAGTGTCTGCCTTCGGCTTGGGTTATGATCCCAGAGTCCTGGGATCGAGTCCCACATCGGGCTCCCTGCTCAGTGGGAAGCCTGCTTCTCCCTCCTCTCCCTGCCGCTCTGTCAAATAAATAAAATCTTAAAAAAAAAAGACATCTGGGAAAGCAGTACCTAGGGCTCTGAAATGGGGTATCTCCCATTGGTGGATTTTTAAAGTTTTGAAAGAGTGCGAGGGGGGGGGTCCCCAAGGGCCTGAGATCATAACCTGAGCTGAAACCAAGAGTCACTCAACTGACTGAACCACCCCCCATTGGTGTTTTTTGTTTTAATTCTTTGCACAGGCTTCAAATGGTGATTATTTTCTAGCATTTCCCCTAGTTCTAGGTTTGGAACAGTAACAAAAGCAGTACTCAAGCAAGAGTACCTGAAGCAGGCATGATTACAACTCCCTAGCCAAAATACTTCTTTGGCTACAGGTGAAACTATCATTCTCAAAGTGTAGCTTCTTCGCTTGATACCACCATCACCTGGTAACTTGTTTAAAATGGAAATTATCAAAACCCACCCAAAACCTAGCAAAGTGGAAATTCTAGTGGACCCCATCCATATTTTAACAAAGCCACCAGATGATTCTGATGCATGCTAACATTTGAGAACCACTAAAGGAAAACAATCATTTTGTTTGTATACTAATGCTGACCCTAAGAAATCTTGGCCTCACCCGTCATAGGACTTGCATCAAAGTGAAAGGGTATTTTATTTAAGAGAGATCTTATTTTGGGGGCGCCTGGGTGGCTCAGTCGGGTTAAGTGTCTATCTCTTGATGTTGGCTCCGGTCATGATCACAGGATTATGAGACTGAGCCCTGCTTCAGGATCCACTCCTGCTTTGGGCTCTCCCTCTGCCCTTCCCCCACCAGCTTGTGCTATCTCTTAAAAGCCCTACCCACAGAGCCAGCCAGCTGCCCTGGAGAGGGCATTTTAAACCCCAGCTCAGCAAACAGCTCAGAGTTGCCAGGGAATACCCAATCCTAAATGCATTACCATTCAATACTTGAGCTTTTAGCTATACTAAGCCATATTCTGTAATGGAGACCAATAAAAGAGCACACAGAGCTGCTCCTAGCCATAGTGCAAATTATGTTAAATAACCCACACAGACTGGACCAAACACTTTACTGCTCTGATTTTTTTTAAATGATTTTTTTGGTAATCTCTACACCCAACGTGGGACTCAAACTCACAATCCCAAGATCGAGTTTGCATGTTTCATGACTGAGCCAGCCAGGCACCTGATTCTGATTTTTAAAAAATTGTTCTACAGTGTTCCTGCAGATTCGACTACATCAGCCTCCTTTTAAGGTTATTTGAAAGAGAGAGCTTGAGAGGTGGGGGAGGAGGGGGACAAAGGGAGAGGGAGAGCGAATCCCAACCAGACTCCATGCTGAGCACAATGCAGGGATCGCTCATGGCCCTGAGACCACACCTGAGCCAAAACTAAGAGCCAGATGCTTAACTTACTGTACCACCCAGGCACCCCCACCACCAGCCTGTTTCTGTCACAATTTTCACTCAGGTAATACTACATTTTACTGTTCAAAGCCACTGAAATCCACTGTGAACAAAGCTAGACAAAAAATAACGGTATTCTTCCCCTGTAACTCTAATACCTGCCATTAATACTTAATAGGGTGCATTTTGTGTTCCACATCACTGGGTGAGGAAAGCCATCCCTCTTAGAAGAATTCAAGAGAATGGATATAACCTAAAAAATTTCCTTAGAATTTTATTATTTAGACTCTACAGGAAGTTAGTGTACTCTGTGGCCAGAAATTCCTGTTCCTCATTAATAAAATTTCAAATCAAACTTTTACAATATAGCTAGCCAACTCATGCCTTTATCAGTCACGATCAAATCCCAAATTTACCAGCAATAGGCTTAAAAAAATAATAATACATACTCAAGGTGTTTTTAAAGGTTTCCTTCACAGAGGATTAACCTAAAATTAAACTGAAGGCATTTTAAAATGATACTGGTAACAACGTTCTTCAACTTTATACCAGGTTTAAGTGAAAACATTCCTATGAAAAAAGGTTTGCCATAATCTGGGAAATACTAATAGCTTATTTATGAAAATTTTTGCTTTCTAAATGTTATCAAATGAAGATACTGAACTTTCTCTTCTACAGCTTGCTACAGCCAACAATGTCGGACCTATGAAAAAAAGCTATCACTGACAGGAAACAATTAGGGATTCCAATACACACACGTTTTCTGTTGCTTGCTGTTAGTTAACAGTTGGAATTAAACAAAAGTGGGTAATTAGTAAAGGCCAATATTAAACTGCAGAAATAAACTGGCGAGGATTTTTTGTGCACGTCACATTAAGAAAATGTTAACTGCCTTTCAGAGATACACCATGAAATTTTGATATATCCCTTAAACACATTCAGACCTAAGAGTTCCAAAGAGAATTCCTATTAAGTTCTCGTTTTTCTTAAAATTAAAAATGTTTTTTGACAATAGGTAAATCCCTTACACCAAGAACCCTGAAAGATTTTGAAAAGCTGGTAGAACTAATTCTTGATATTCCATGTTATTTCCAATTTTATTATTTGATACTTAGGTCTAAACATGAGCTTTTGCCATTTCTTCACCCTTAGCGTTTTAACCTCCAAAGGTTTTTAAAGCCCACGAATAGCCCGATTTTTATGTAACAGGAACAAGAAATCCACCAGCACCAAAAACTTTAAAACTCAGATCTTTAGTAGCAGTCTTTAGAACACTCTAGATTAAAAATGTAATAATTTGTTAAAGCATGCAAAAAAGTGTAACAGTGAATAAAAACCACAACTGACAAAAATATTGGTTAACATTCCAAACATGTATAACCAATGAACATGGCCTAGGTTTTTTTTTATTGGTATTCACTTCAGAAACTTGAATCCACAGATATAAGCAGTATATTACCAGAAAGTTACAAGTAAACACAGATTATACATGCAAATTTCTGTTCACAAAGGTCACATGTGCAGGTATATGAATTAGAAGCGTGCGTCTAGATTATGGCCAAACTGTTTTTAAAATGCAGAAATGTAAAATTACATCTTGAAATATGAAGAGATGGTCTACACACTTCAAAAATCAAATGTTGCTTATACCAGATGTATGACAGCTACAGGATTCAAGTGACAAGCAATAAGATCTCAAGAAATTAATACTGCTCAAAGAGAACGGGAATATTTTTACATTTCACTGAAAATACATTGACTACTAGAATACGAAATCTAGCAGGAACTTAGGGGAAAAAATTACAAAAATCTAAAGCCAATTACTTAGTATTTCTTATTACCTAAACAACAGCATGACATTAAAAGAAAACTGCACCTGCTTTTTAATTGCCAATCTCATATTAATGAAGATCTCCAAATAAAAAGCAACCCAAAAAGCTTCACACTCCAAATGAAAAGTCTGCAAGGCTCAGATTAAAATGTGGAATGTTTCAGATGAAAGTAATAAAAATACAATTGGTTTTGTTCTTTATTGAATGGAATCAAAAGTTTTGACATTTCTTTGAAGCTTGGAACTAAATTTCATTTCTCTGAATGGATTCTACATCTTTTTTCTTAGTGGTGCAAGTTGTCTTAAGTAGCGAGTCAGTCTCTACAAAGTACTTCGGTCTGTTACCATTCTGATAAAACAAAAACAATTCTTCATTAACTTAACCGTATATGTATTTTTGCTGTAACACTTAACACATGAACAGACATCTATTATTTTTCCACTAAAACAAAAGAGTACAATAGTTTTCTTCTAACTATCAGTATTGTATTTAAAAAAGGTTAACATTAAAAACAAAGAACCATTATTTTCTTTGAAATCGTTAAGCTTCTTGCACATCTTAAGCTTCCTTCTTCTGCCTGCGTTCTTCTGCCAATTTATTCAGAAATTTCTGAAAAGAAAAAAAAATTACAAGGATTAAGTCACCTAAGAAAAACTAAATGGATGAACTCCAAAATAAAATATTCTATCCAAGTTTATGAATTTGAATGTAATTTAACTGTAACATTATCAGTTGTTTGTAAAGATTCAGTTATTCTTAAGTCAGTATACAAAACTAGATCACAGTACATAAGACATAAAAAAAATGGTAAAATGTGAAAAGATTATTTCAACTTAAAATTAACATTAATTTACAGAGATAAGAAAACAAAGATCATACTTGCATAGAAGAACTGCCACTGCTCCAAGAAAATTACATGCGTTAAAATAACATGCGTTTATTCAAATAGTGCATCTTCCATTAAAGTGGGGAAACATTTTCTTAAAGGTAGTAAATATTTTGTCTGTGGGCCATTCTTTATTTCAACTACTCAATTCTGTTACAGCAATAAAGGCAGCCATAAACAATACTTAAATGAATGACTACGGCTATGTTCCAAAAAAACCCCCACCTCACCTACAAAAGCAGTGACCCCTGTATTCCACCTGTAATTTCTAGAGTTCTTGGACATATTAAGACATTAATAAGTAACCCTCCCCCCCAAATCTAAAACACCCGAAGTTTCTTTACTTCTGGGTAGAATTTCTCAACTCTATAGTTACTCCCAATTGATGAGAGGGTTAAAAGGCATTGGAAAAAACACTCAGGAAAGTATCAAGTTATTTATCATTAGCAAAATATTATATTGCATAATACATTTTAGTGAAGTCGACAAAGTTCCTTTAAAATAGAAATAAGTAAGAGAGCCGCCTCCAATAAACAAATGAAAATTAGAATAGCTAGAAAATATTAGATAGCATATCATTTATAAAGTATCAAGCATTAAGAGACAACTTTTGTATTTCAATACTCTTCCATGTAATACACAATTTCTGCTACTAATGGAATTAAACCACCATTTTTTTTTCATATGCTAAATGCAAGATACATCTAGGTAGCAAAGAACACCTTCATTTGATTTCATCGGATTCATTTGATTTCATTTCAAACTAGTGACACAGCCAAGAACTGGCATTATTTCCTAAATTCAAGGCTATCTACCCCCCCCAGGCTATCTTTATCCATCTAAATCAACACACAGAACATGTTTGATAACGGAATACTTCAATAGCTCTCTACTATAAAACAGTGCAAAAAACCAGGTTATTTATAATTAATGAGTTAACTCCTTTCAAGTTTTTCCCTAGTTATCTGTTTTAATACTCAGTCCTTAAAGAAGTCAGTAAAATACCAAATTTCAAAATATCCAACTAGGAATTTGTTATACTTCATTATGTTTTATTTACTCATTTATCCTTATATCCCACTGGTCATAAAACTCAAAGAATATCATTATTAATACATAATTTAATGGCAATATAAAAATCATTAAGTATGAAGGGACATGGCACTTCACAAAGTTGAAAAAGCTTCTTATTATTCCACTTGGCTTTCAGGCATCCAGAATCTTCCAAATAAGAGAAATTATATTCCAATACCCATTTGGGAATATTTAGATAACTTTAATTATAACAGAATTTATAACATGGCTAGAAAATTATTCAATTATTTAATTAGAATGTACTATAGAAAAAGGCTCAACAGAAGTTCCTAGAATTCATTAGACTGCTTAAGGCCCATCAACAAAGAAATGAAAGTGTCAGGGGCGCCTGGGTGGCTCAGTTGTTAAGCATCTGCCTTCGGCTCAGGTCGTGATCCCAGGGCCCTGGGATTGAGCCCTGCCTCGGGCTCCCTGCTCTGAGGGAAGGCTGCTTCTCCCTCTCCCACTCCCCCTGCTTGTGTTCCCACCCTCACTGACTGTCTCTGTCAAATAAATAAAATCTTAAAAAAAAATAAAAAATAAAAATAAAAGTATCATCTCCAGGATAAGGCATTGTGATGGGTCTACAGAAGGTACCATACACATTTTACTTTGCATAAATACACACGATCTATTTTCATAAAGGGACTCTCCTCTTTCGATTCAGCCTTACCTTTAATTTCTGATAATGAGGAAGGCTGCTGCAATGAGTATTCTTTGCAACTTCTTCATTTGTATAAAAGAGTGAACACAGCTTACAGTAAAACCCTGTTTTAGGTATCACATAGTCTATACCTAGAACACAAACATACATTCTTACAAATTTAGTAAATCGAAAATTTTAATTAGTGTTCTCAAATCTTTTTTCCGTCATTATTATGTGAATGAGATAATATCTGTGAGAAGTCCAATATAACCTAAGCTAAAACAAAACAAAAACCGTATCATTAGTTAATTGTACTTAACTGATGTTTAAGGTCCCACCTAACTGTACTCTTAAAAGGCAAAAATATAAAAGATTAAAAAAAAAAAGCAATGTGAAATACTCAGAAACCTTTATGTGGAGAAAGAACATATTGTGAAATGGTAACAAAAGATAATACAAAATGAGGAGAGCTGGTTAAGTGGAAAAGAAAGAATATATCAATTAAGATTTACAAATTGTTCTGCAGAGAAATAAAATTTAAAACGGTATCAGAGTTTATGTAAGACCAAGTACTAAGAACTTGGGAAGGGTGAGAGGGGAAGAACAAAGCCTTAAATCTCACCAACAGGAACATTGGGCTGATATGGTCCAATTCTATACTCATCTGGGATTGTATAGTCCTCCTTGTTTTCATCACTTTGGCCATCTGCATTTTCACTTGTATCTTTGTTGGGATCATCAGCATTCTCAGCAGGTTCACCGCCTGGTTCTGTATTTTCCTCATTTTTAATTCCATTTTCCAACGCTGCTTCGTTTTCTTGATCAAGTTCCTCGATCTTGTCCACCTTAATTTCAACCAAACCATCATCATTTTTGTCACCAGATTTAAATGCCATGCCCGATTTACGAAGTTTCTGAAGTTCCGAATCTTCCTCATCACCAACCTCATCTAGAGTGACAAAACCTTCCATACTCCCTGGGAAACGACGCTGTTAAGAAAGACAAATTTACTCTGCAACAATTATCCTGCAGCATCCCTTCCATCTGCTTTACTTGAAGGGAAAGGGATAGCATCTTTGTCTTTATTCATTCTTTCAAAATACTGACTTTTTCCTTTCTCTCCCAAAATCACTGTCCTTTTCTTTTTTTTTAAACAGCTTTGTTTTAAAACTGTATAATTAAAAGCTTGCCTCACATGAAGAGCAGAAAATAAATAAGGACATTGTATTCTACACTTCTTAAAACTATTAGGCTGCAAGGGACTATATCAAAATGTGATTTGATAAAAGTAGTTCAATGGTATCCTTTGGAAGATAGTATCTTATGATACAACTGTTATTTAGAGAACACTCAGTCTAAAGTATGTAGTGGTTAAAAAAGGAAAGAAAAAAAAATCAAGCTCTGGAGCATGACTGCCTATGTTTAAATTTTGACTCTGCCGCTTATAAGCAGTATGACCAAGGACAATTTACTGAACTTGTCTATGCCTAAATTTTCTCATTCATGAAACCAGGTTAAGAAAGATAGGTATCTACTGCTTACAGTTACTGCGAGGATTAAGTTTATTAGCATACACAAAGAGCTCATAAAAATGTATAGCATGTAGTAAGTATCAGCTCTTAAGAGTGCAAACATATTATACGACAATCATCCACTTCAGCCAGAAAAATAACTTTAAAACCAAGTTATGTCTTGACTAGGCGCCTGGGTGGCTCAGTTGGTTAAGCGTTGGCCTTCGGCTCAGGTCACGATCCCATGGTCCTTGGATCCAGTCCTGCGTCAGGCTCCCTGCTCAGCAGGGAGCTTGATTCTCCCTCTGCCTCTGCCCTTGCCCCCTGCTCGTGCTCGCTAGCTCTCTCTTAAATAAAATCTTTAAAAAAAAAAAAGAAGAAGAAGAAGACTGTTATGTGACCAAGCCATTAAAATCTGGAGGCTAAAAATTCGTCTTCCAATAGTTGAACATTGGTTACAAAGGACCAGTGGACCAGGAACACTAAGATCTCATTGAAAGAGCCATTTAACATAAGGAGCTTCAAGGGCATTTTAATGTTCTAATCCTTAACACAGATATCAGTACACCATGGTCTTTTACTATTCTTTATGCTATGTATATAATTTTATATTTGTATTCACCTTATATGCTTATCTGTGACGTGTGTTCTAAGAAAAATGTTTTAAAAGCTACTGAATTATCTAATATAGCTTATGTTTCTTTCTCAAATAGGAAAATTTAAGTTTAACAATTTTTATTTATTTTTTAAAAAGATCTTATTTTGGGGGCGCCTGGGTGGCTCAGTTGTTAAAGCGTCTGCCTTCGGCTCAGGTTGTGATTCCAGGGTCCTGGGATCGAGCCCCTTATCGGGCTCCCTGCTCCGTGGGAGGCCTGCTTCTCCTTCTCCCACTCCCCCTGCTTGTGTTCCCTCTCTCGCTTGCTCTGTCAAAATCTTTAAAAATAAATAGATAGAAAATAAATAAAAAGAAAGATCTTATTTTTAAGTAATCTCTACACCCAACCTGGGGCTCAAACCCACAACCCCAAGATAAGAGTTGCATGCTCCACTGACTGAGCCAGCCAGGTGCCCCAAGTTTAATAATTTTTAAGTGAGTGGCAAAATGTTTTAAGTATCTTGGGTCAATTAACTTATTATAAACTCGTATCTCCCATCTTTTTAAAAACAAGCTGGACTAAAAGGCTGCCTACCTGCACTTATACACTACCACTATAATACACAAATGTAGATTTAGGTCTTCCTCCTTCCTTAGTAAAAATTTCCTTCTGTGAGTTGACACTTTTTAACAACTATTATAAAAAGTCTTATTTAACCTATTTATTGCAGAGTTTACTTTTAAATATTTATATTATGGTTCATGACTGACTTTTTCTAATATAAGTGACTAATTCTCTTTAATCTGACCCTGCTAGTGTAAATAGTATGAAACTTTTATCTGATCTAGTTTTCTATCAACACAGGTCAATATACAATCTTCCTTTACCTTTTTTAGCTTTTTCTTTGCAGCTGCCGAAGCACTGGCATTTCCGTCTTTTTTCACAGCTTTGTCCGAAGGTTCCTTTTTCCCATCAGAAGCCACATCACCTAAATTAGCAAGATCTGTCTCATCTCCCACTGAACTGCCACTTTCTAGCAGTGCTGCTGCTTCTTCTTCATCTACAAGTAGCTCATCTTCAGATTCAAGAAGCATGTTAGGTTCTTGCTCAGCTTGGTCATCCTTTGTATCTTTTTCACCATCTTCACCTGATTTCTCTTCTTGTTCTTTACCTTCAGTTGTACTTTCAGTCTTCTGGGAACCATCAATCTTGGATTTCTTATCGCTTGGAGATTCTTTGCCATCTGGAGAATAAGATCTTTTCCTGAAATCAAAAGGATACCCCCTCAATTAATTCTCCTGAGTTGGAAAACAAAAGGTGAATATACCAGTATATATACACACACAAAATGAAATTACCGAGATTTATCTTTTTTCAGTAAGTCAATGCCTCTGTTGGGAATCTAAAAGACAAAATTTCGTATCAGTTAAATAAATGTATTAGAATATGCTCATGTGCAGATTATATAATTATGCAATTAACTAATAGTTGAGGAACATTCTTTATATCAACTAAGCTTATTCAATCCCAGTAACCATACCTAAGAATGTAAGTAAGCAGTTCATTACAATCAACATTTCAACAGAGCATAGAGCCAGTGGATAGTAAGTATTTTGGTAGCAGAACTCAAGTTCAAATAAAATCTTAAAATAGATAAAAGCAATAAAGGCATTTTTAACGTAACATCATTAAAAAAACAACAACAACAAACTTCTACTAAAGAATACCAGGGGAAAAAAGGTTGCTATCTTTAAATAACCAAATCCTATATTCTTAACAAATAAAAGTATTTAAGAATGTCGTGGCTTGAAATATGTGAAACAAGCTTTATAACGATGACAAATCCATTACTACATACCCTCAGTACCAATTTTTTATATTTTTCAGACAAGTCTACTTTCACACATCTCCCCTGAAACCAAAGGGCCTTTTTCAAACAGTGGTCAACCATTGCCATTGCATCTTCTCTGGTCTCCATCTCAATAAAGGCCTTAAAAAAAAAAAAAAAAAAAAAGCAATCAGCTTACAAGGTATTACTTAATACTCTAAGAAAAAATTAACTTAAAAAGTCTGGAAAGATACAAACTCAAAATGCCATATACAAGAGTTAACAACAACAAAATAAAGATGCTTTTTTACTCTGAATTTTTATTTTTATTTATTTTTTATTTTTTTAAAAGATTTTATTTATTTATTTGAGAGAGAGAATGAGAGAGCAAGAGAGAGCACATGAGAGGGGGGAGGGTCAGAGGGAGAAGCAGACTCCCTGCTGAGCAGGGAGCCTGATGCGGGACTCGATCCGTAGACTCCAGGATCATGACCTGAGCCGAAGGCAGTCGCTTAACCAACTGAGCCACCCAGGTGCCCACTCTGAATTTTTAAAACGAAAAACCACAAGTGATTATAAACTGGTATTTTTTGCAGACCAATTTGGCAGTATCAAAGTAAAGAAAGTATGAGGATACAATATTCTAATTCTGAAATTTATCCTTCAATTACATGATACAAATATGTAAAAATGTATATGCTGCCAAGTCCATAGCACCAATGGTACAGTCCAAAAACCTCTAAATATCCATCAACTCAGGAAGTTAAATTTGTTAGTTTACTCAATGCAATCACATATAAAGTGGAAAGCAACAGTATAATGTAATACCACTTGAGGCAAGGAAGAAACAGTATACCTACATCCACACACGGGGAGATTTTTTTGGATGCAAACTTGGAATACCATCTTTACTTTCCAGTTTATAGTTTCTCAGTATTTACTAACTGTTTTACACACTGAGAATCTACTGTGACTTAAAAAAATATCATTTATCAGTTAGGCAAAGAAAATTTAAAATTTATCTATGAGAAGATAATTATTCTCCCTTTATTAAAAATGAAGATACACACAAAAAACCTTGAAGCACTGAGAAATAATCTTAAAAACTTTTTATTTTTATTTTTTAAGATTTTATTTATTTGAGAGGGAGAGAGTGAGAGAGAGCATGAGAGGGGAGAGGGTCAGAGGGAGAAGCAGACTCCCCACTGAGCGGGGAGCCCGATGTGGGACTCGATCCCGGGACTCCAGGATCATGACCTGAGCTGAAGGCAGTCGCTCAACCAACTGAGCCACCCAGGCACCCTCTTAAAAACTTTTTAAAAAATTTTATTTAAATTCAATTAACATATAGTGTATTATTAGTTTCAGAGGCAGAGTTCAGTGATTCATCAGTTGCATATAACACCTAGTGCTCATTACATCTCATGCCCTCCTTAATGCCCATTACCTAATTACCCCATCCCCCACCCCAGCAACCCTCAGTTTGTTTCCTTTAGTTAAAAGTCTCTTATGGTTTGTCTCGCTCGCTCTCTGATTTTGTCTTATTTTATTCTTCCTTCCCTTCCCCCATGATCCTCCTTAAAAACTTCTACATGTGGTATTACCTGACTTTTCATCCTCATCAGTATATAATTTTTTATTTTTCCATAAGGCTCAGCAAGCTTGAGAACTGCACTGTCAGAATAGCCAGAATGAGGTAAATTGCTGAGATGTATCACACGTCCAAGCTCCTGCTTTTGATCAAACTTCTGGTCTGGCTTCCCCTCAGGTTTCTAAATAATAAACAAGCACACAAATAAAAAAAGGCAAATCAAATGGTGACAGGTATGCTATAATTATTTGTTAATAGATAAGGTAATTCTAGTTATTAGCAACAACTTAAAGTAGCTAAAGTTAATAAATATTAAAATGATGTATTAAATGGTTTGTGGTACAAATCTGGAAAAAATCGGTAATTACCTTTATTCTTTTATACTTCTGTGATAAATGAACTCTCACTGGCTTGCCAAATACTAATGCTGGTGTGGTTGTATAATAATCCACTGCAGCTTGAGCATCCTCTGTAGTTGCCATTTCAATAAATGCCTAAAATTGGACAAAATTATCATTTCTGAAACAAAAGAACAATGCCAAGTCTTTCTAGATATATTTAATCATTAGAAAGCATTTTTAAGAGTCTAAAAACAGAACCAACATTGCTAATTTGCTATTATTTATTTATTTAATTATTATGCTATGTTAATCACCATACATTACATTATTAGTTTTTGTAATTTGCTATTTTTTTAAAAGGTCATCTCAGATTTTACTATCTTCATGCTACTCAAGTGTCATTATGTCTACTGTATTTGAAACAATAATTTGGCACCCATTTTGGTAAAAGTTTAGAATGGCTTCTCAAATAATTATCATCCTTTATAAAAGAGCCCTTATAATAATATAATGACAATTTTACTGCTTAAGGACCACAATTAATAAATTTACTAAATAATCCATTAGGCTGAGAAATTAATGTTATTGACATACTTCAACTCTGCTTTTTTCTCTATTAAATTCCGTATTAATGATTTAAAATTATATTGAGTTCTTTTTATAATACAAAATCATGTAATTCCTTCAGGAAATATATTAGTAATGAATAAATACTACACTTATTTCAACTCATACCTCATTAATTTTATTTAGAATCAGATGATTCGAAATGACTCCAAACGGTTCCACCAGCTGTAATAGTTGATATCTCAAGTTTTTCCCTCGCTGAAAATCCATGATGTGAACAACTCGGCTTGTTTCCTATCCATTAGGAAAAAAATCAAGTCAAGAAGTCTCTTTAGAATCAAGATGAAACAAGTTATATATTAGAAGTTTCAAGTCTAAAGTTAACCACACCAGATTAAGTATTTAAAACTACTCATTAACATTCTAGAGAATTTTAAAACTACACAGGAAATCAGATTCACTGGGATATATCCCAAAGTTTCAGAAAGCCTCTGCAGTTATTTTTAAATAGAATACTGTACACATAAATGGGCAGCAAAATTTGGTACACTCAAGGTGAGATCTCTATACTATGGTTATATGAAAAAAGTCATGTAAAAGCCTGATGGTTTTTAAGCAATAGCAGTCTTTCTATAATAAAGAACTACAATACAGGTTCAATTTATAGAAATCTCGAAGTTAAATTACATTTCCCCAAAAAACAAAGTAAAAGAAAGAGCTGTATTACTGACCACTCTGCCTTTCTGCATGTGTCTTGGTCCTTGCAGGTTCCCATTTCCAGCACCTTTATGGAGAAAAAGTGGTTTTTTTAATCTTATAATAAATATACTTAACAGTTTTAAGTGAAAAATGAGACATCTTCCTTTTTTAAAGATTTTACAGAGAGAGAGAGAACACACAAGAGTGGGCTGGTGGGGGGGCAGAGGAAGAGAAGCAGACTCTCTGCTGAGTGCAGAGCCTTACAAAGGGCTCCATTTCAGGACACTGAGATCATGAACTGAGCCGAAACCAAAAGTAGGGACACTTAACCAACTGAGCCACACATGCACCCCTCTTTTTCTTTTCTCTATTTAAAAGTAGGTTCTACACCCAGCCAGGAGCCCAATGCGGGGCCAGAACTCACAACCCTGAGATCAAGACCTGAGCTGAGATCAAGAGTCGGACGCTAAACCGACTGAGCCACCCAGGCGCCTCAGGAAAACAGGACATCTTTCTAACACAAATCAGAGGTTACCACAAATATAGTAAGAACCATGTCTTCTCATGTGATACGATGTTATTTTTGGATAGTTTTTCAACAAGCCTTCTTTTACCTCTAATCACTGCATTTCATTTTTATGGTAAAAGCTCTTAGGGAAAGGTAACAAATTTTATAATCACCCAGATTTCCTCTTGGTCCAACTGCTGGTCCCCCAAGATGAAATGAGGGAGGTGGAGGTCCCAGAATTCCTGGTGCTGGGTTTGTAGACTGCTGCAGCATGAATGGATCACCCCTAGTAACGTGAGACATAAAATGTAATGAATGACAAAGAGGTCCATCAGAAATAATTTAAGATTTATTGTTAAAATACCCCTTTAGTGATTATAATTCCAATCGTTGTAGGCATTTATATGTGTGAAGTAACTAGGGAAAAAGCTATAACAACAATAAAATAAAAATCACTAACATAAAAATTAGAATTCTAAAGATTCTTTTACCCACAGTGACTTATACCAAACTCTCATACTTAATGAAGATACTCAGAAAACATTTTTTGTTTATAAATTTTGAAAGTTTAACCTGAATTCCTTATAATGATCTCCTTTATAAACAAGAGCTTAAAAATTTTAACTTACATTGTGTGTCCTGTATCATTGTCAGGATTCCATTCTGGGTAGCTTTAAAGAGACCAGAAAATTAACTTTAAAATAAAACTGTCCTTTTCACAAAATAGCCTTGTTTGGCCTTTAAAACAGAGTTTATTTATTAGTGAAGTTATAGGAGAGTCTAAGTGTTAGAAATATTACAGTTTAAAACATATCATATAGATACTTCCAAAAAAACCTCCAGAACTACAAAATAATCCAAATGAACAAGAATAAACTTGTTCTGTATTGAAAATGTAGGTAATATATGTTGAAGTTTAATTTTTAAATTTATTTGGTAAGTCATAAGGAGGAAAAAGTGCTGCATGGGGAATTGGAAATGTTGAGTATACAGGGAAATAAGGACCAACCACAGATTTTCCTTCTCCAATTGTAATACCAATACCAAAAACAGAGTTGAGTTGTTGACACTAGAAAGAAAAGAAAGCCCCAACAGAGCTAGACATATGTGAAAACTGGCATTCTAGTAAACAATGGGTATGTGTGTTTAGGCAGGGAGATATGAATTCAATTCCATTCCAGCAGCTTAAAATCAGAACCAAAGGTAACTCAAAAGCAAAAAATATATATTGACGGATTCTGCTTGACAACTTGTAATTTCTAATGACTTTTCCCCTTTTCTCTATCTTCTATATTTTTAGAGCATGTATTAACTGTTATTGAAAATGCTTGAGTCAGAATATTCTATGTATCAAAGGCCATCTTTAAGTCTATTAAAAATTCTTGCAATTTGTAGAAAAAGAGCCATTGTTTATTTGTCCTACAAGTAATATTAAATAACAAAATACCACTATCACTGAACTTAATATTCCAAAAGAGAGATTCCAGATCTAAACATTTTGTTTAAAATTGGTAAACTCTGGTCAGTATCAACTATGCAGTGGTAACAATGTGCATATTACAAGCAAATGATGAACTCCCCAAAACCAATCAATGGCTGTTTCTGATTCACGGTACGGATGCTTTAAAGGTATTTCAAACTCCTACATTTCAAGAAGAAGCTGGCATCGACGACTGTGACTTGCTCCATTGATATGTTGACTCCACTCCTGCAGCAAAGTAAATTAGTAGAATTAACAAAAATAAAGCTAAAATATTTTCATTTGAACCAAACTCTAGGAAGTTAATTTATATGCAGTATGACAGATGGTAGAAACACCTGACCATTCACTAGTCACAATGAATTAATTTAAAACCATTTCTCTGAATCCTTGTAGCATGATCCTGCCCTCAAATACGCCATGCACATTCTTGGAAAAACTGGATAACTTGGTTAACATACTAATAGACCTGACAGGGAAGAGATAGAGTTAATAAAGATCAAGAATAATAACTGACCTTGAGATCAGCTAGACATACTATTCTCTGCTGTGGACCAAATTGGATTATATATATTGTATCATTAGAACTGCTTTTATATAACTCTATGGTAAAATATCCATGCTTCTATTTTTCTAGAAATGTTATAAATGTAGTTAAAAATAGACTTTCATCATTTTATCCAGCTTTGAGGCATGTTCCAAGTGTACTACAGCCATGAAAAGCTAAGATTCAACAGGAATGGCTTTTCTAGAAAATGCTCCCCATTTATCAAAAAACTAAGCTCCCATTATATTTCCCAAAAGTAAAAAAGCAAATTTCAGGAATGTCTGTTCCAAATTTTAGGGAGCGGAAACACTATATTCATCGATATTTGTTCTCCTTTGTGGTTATTTTTAATTTAAGGGATTAACTTCTTCCCTATTTTATGCAAATAAGCTTTCCTTTTTAAAAAATGCACATATAAATGATCAATGTTTTAGACAACTGAAGAAAGAGGAGTTAGGAAAAGTAGGCTCTGCAGTCAGACTGCATTCCATTCCCAAGGTGCCACTTAGTAGACATGAATCCTTGGTATGTATTATTGAAATTTACTATGATTCAATACTCTCCTAGGATTTTGTGTAAAGTGAATGACTAAAGGTAAACTGCTTATCAGAACATTGCCAGGCACATAAGAAGTGCTCAAAAAAGAAAAAAAAAAATGAACTGTCATTACACTGCTTATAAAGCTATCTCGTTTTACAATTCCTGCTTTACAAGTATCGTTGTTTTACAAATTCCCACAAAATGAGGCAAGTTTTGTCACATCCACACTACCTAATACATTGTATTTGGAATATAAAACAGGGTCAGGCAATGTTTTTAAAAGGGGGTCTCACTTAGAGCTGAACTAAAATAAGAAACCAAATTACAAGAGATACCTTCTTGAAAAGCTTCAGAATGGTATTTTATAAACCTAATTTAAAAAAAATGGATTTATATTACAACAGCTTACAAACTTCCTCTGCCCTAAAAGAATTAACTAAAATCCTGTGAAAGAACTATGGAAGCTGTATCTCAAATCTAGATTGTCTTTTAAAAATAATGGCTAATAGCTAAGGAACTTGAAATCTCTCCAGCTGGCTCCACAACCAGTTATTTGGGATATAAAAAGTTTGTACTTGCAAAGCAACAGACCACTGACTTATTGGAGGACACTTTTAAAATGGCTGTTAAGAAGAGGCGCCATAGGTAAAGTTCACAAAATTCGTTAAGAGGGATTAAACAAATACCTTAACTTAGAATTTTCTGAACTAAAAATATTCAGATTTTATTTAAAATGTCCTTGAGAAGCAGTGTGTTGGGAGAGGAGTAAAAGTTACCCTATTAGGCACGTTTCTAATTCATAGGAGATGGAAAGGGTATCTAGTTGAACAGAAAACTATTTATATCCAATCCTCTATGCTCTTTAAAGTTTCAAACTTATGGTAAAAGTGTAGCTGGTCTTTCAAAGTACTAGAAGGAAGGCCAAGATCAAAGAATTATTATGTACCTCCCAAACCAACCCATTCCTAATCTGCACTACACCACACCGGATCTTTGGTTTAAAGTGAGGATTAAGAGTCAAAAGGGTTTTTAAAAAACCTATATCCTTGATTCTACATTGAGGTAGCTTTCACATCAGATTAAGGTAAAAGGATTCACGTTTTGAATGTAGAAGTTCTATAGGAAAACTATATTCACCTTGATGTCTTTGAGATACCTAAATTATATAAAGAAAGGATAATTTTGGAGAAGCACTTCTGGAATGGCAGAATAAAGAATTTAAGGGCTTCTAGAATAATACTAAAAGGAAAAATATGAACCCAAGTGACAAGACATGAAAAGGCTGTAGCGGGCACTTTGCTTTAAAGTGAAAAGAATTTGAGGGAAGTTTGAGGTTGTGGAGAAAAGCAATTTGACATTCTAAAATGACCTAGAAAGAAATAAAAGCAACACCATCGCTGAAAGTCACTTAAAATATCAAATAATGATGACAAATTAGATCACGTTTTTCACCTAAAAGTTCCTTATTTCATAGTAAGATGAAGTTTTGCTCATGTAAGCTATTTAACACTACCACTCAGTGAAAAGAACAGATTTTCCAAGTTATGCAGCAATACCAGAGAGCAGGATTAAATGTTTAAAAATTTTCATTATCTACTTTCACCACAGGAATTTTCTCTCAAGTCGTTGTTTCTCTATCAGCTATAAAATGAGAAAGGACCACAACTAAAGGTAAATAATTATTTTTTCAATAACACAGATACCCAGAAAACATGAGCTATGTTAAGGAAACTGGAATACATTGAGAATCCAAGTGCTTAAACTTCTTTAAATTGGCCCAATCTACAAATATAAATTTTGTAAATCAATCAATCAATCAAAGGGCCTCAAGTAATTCTTAAATGTTCCCAATACTGTGGCATAATACCAAAACCAGCTAGGGCTTAAGCATTTTTACAGGTTTAAAATACTTCTTGCACTAGGCAGGGTATCTTACTCTTGAATCCAAAGTTTCATCAGATATTTTAAAACTGTTCTTTTGTTAATTTAGACTCATTTAACTATAGTGATTTATTAATATTATTGTTCAGGAACTAATAGGCAGCAAAATTTGGAGAGAAAAGATTAATCACATATAATACAGAAACTTTTCTCTGATTAAAGCCCTCTTGTGGTTTCCTTTTGTGTTCCTTTAGTGTTTTTCTATGTGCAAACAAGGGTAAATACTGCTCAAAGTCAGAATAAGATTTCCAGCAACAGCTCTTGATGTATGAGGACTCCATTAGCAAAGATTTTAAGTCCCTCAGAATCACTTTCATTTGAGACACTGTAGCTATTTTGCTTGGAATTTAGAGATCCTATCTGAGAACACTGATCATATTGCCAATTCTGCAAAAAGGCAAGAACAGAAAAAACTGAGTCACCAAAGTTTTGTGGACCTTTTCATTATATCAACTCCCAGCAGAGCTAAAACTTTATCCAACATATTTGGAAAAAAGACAACACTAAAGACACCTAGTAAATAAAATTCCTTAACTTTTATGAGTTTGGGGCTACGTCTTCAATAAAAATTAATCTAGGAATTTAAATTTAGCATCCAATGTTAGTTTATTTTATTTGGATTAAAGATTAAAATATTCCTTGTTTGTGCTGTACTTAAACTATTATACACTAATTCAAAAGATTTTTATATTATAGAAACACATAAACTTGGCTAAGAATTAACTTCTTAAAGACATTTTTCAAAGTATTCTGTAAATTCAAATAAAAGAAGTCTCTTAATTATCTGAGGCAAAAATACTGACATTGAAACAGAAAAGGGAGTGACTGGTAATACTTTTAAATAGAATATTAAAAACAAAATCACTCATCATCTATGATTTAGTTTACTCAAAAAAATCAAGTCACTAAAAAATGCATTTTAAAGGGAGAGATATGAAAAAGAAATGACCCTTCCAGATGTTACCTTAAAGAAAAAACCCTGAACAGTAATCATCAAATCAATTTCATGGCAGCAACATGGTAAGTAGAGTAACTGTACAGCACATCAGGAAATATGGACGGTCAGAGAGCATAGATCAAGCTATTAGAGTGCTGTTATGTTGACTTTTAAGCCAACTGCACTATATATCGAAAAAAATTCAGTGAGAACGAGTAACATTGAAAACGGAAGAGAAAGGACAATGTATTTATAAGGGCATTTTGAAAAAGCTCCCATTTTGCTAGATGTGATAATTAAAGCAAAGGAGAATTAGATATATATATATATATATTTTTTTTTTTCCTCTCAAATGACTATACCAGAAGTCTAAGCCTAGTCAGAAAAAGAATATGCTTATGAGGAACATAGAGCAGGATACTGCAGTAGTTGATTTTTCCAAGTCTCTAAAGGGACAGATGCAATATGGGATAATAAAAAGTGAGTTTTGAAGTATGTTTAAGAAAGTTGTGGAAAAGGAGAAAAAAAATGATGAAAAATTTCAGTCATAGTATGAGAGTTTGTGTTAAAGGGAAATTAAAAAAGAAGAATGAACTAATCTAAAATATGAAACATACTGAAACAAACACCAGGGCTCTACATTAACTCTTTCCCTGTAGCCACAGATAAGGAAAAAAAGAGAATTGTTCAAGAATACATCTTTACTACATACAAATCAGCAATCAAGACAGATGGAGAGCTGAAATCTAGCATCCTGAATGGCAGAGCACATTGACTGCAAAAAAAAAAAAAAAAAATACTTAAAACAATTCAACAAAGCAGACAAAAAACCTGCTTAAATATATGGTTAAGAAGAACATATTGATGCCAAAAACCAACAAGATAATCCCAGTGGATGACAGCTTTGTGGCTAGAAGTCATCTAGGCAGATTATATTAATGTAAAGCCCTGGTTTAATGCTCAAAAACAATTACCTTCCAAATAAAGTGTTCTCAAAAGCATAAAAATTCTTGATCAACTCAGTGTCACCAGACTACAGAATTAGAGTAAAAGATATAGGTAAATACAGAATAGTCACTACAATGTAAAAGAAATTAGAAGTATCTGTTGCATTAACTCACCTTATTAGAATGAACTGGCAAATCACATATAGAGCACAGATGGGGATAACCCTTCGGTAAGAGTCCATGGAAGTCTTCAATATTGCTACTTGGAGGAGCGCCCCTCTTTTTCTCAAAGAGAGATCTCTCTTGTAAGGGGCCAGGACCACGTCCCATTCTCTCATACTCACTGTCAAATTTATGATAGTTATGCGAGGTCTCACCAAAAAAAGAATCATCCCTACACCTTTCTCCATCTCTTAATCTGTCATCTTCATAATCCATTCTGTCATAATAACCAGATTCTTGAGAACGACTTCCATGGTCATAATCAAGCACTGGGTTGAGACTAGGACCACGATCATCAAAACTATCTCTTCTAAAGTGCCTTTTTTCTTCCCAATCATCCCTAGGTACTCTGTATGGTGGTTCCCGTGTAGCAGATCTGCCATCTCTACCATAACTCAATGTAGGGCCTTCTTCAGTTCTCCTCCTTTTAAGCTGTAGAAGGATTTGGGGCAAATTCTCAGGAGTAATCTTGTCCTCTGGATAACGACTCAGTTCATCTAAGTCTCTAGCAGACAGACCAAAGCTGGCCAAAATGTTACTGGCCTGGTCTGCATCTCCACGGTGTTGAGAAGACAAAGGGAGTGGACCTCTACTTCCAATGTTAAATATAGACTGCAAATTATGGGAAGAAGTACTAGCAGAAGACAGTGCACTATGAGCTCCTTGTTGATTCAATGAAGAACTCATTCCAAGATTCATTAAACTAGCAAGGCGTGCAGTACCCTGGTTCATCCTTCCAAGAGATGCTGGCATACTTAAAGACTGGGTAGCAGCAGCAAGAAGGCCTATTCCTGCTGCAGACAGGTCACGCCCATGACCCTGCGAATCCCTACCGAGAGATGACTGCTGGAATGACTTGGACATTGTAGAACTATCTCTTGTCTAGTTTATAGACTTAAAAAAAAATTTTTTTTAAAGAAGGCCAAAAAGAAAGCTCAAACTAGCAAACTAGGTTAACTTTGCTTCAAAAAATGGTAACGCCAAGAAAAAGGATCAATAAGGACTGTAGAATCTTCTTCAAGCTGAGAACCAGCAGACAACTCTGTAGAAAAATAAGCAATTTTAGTCATAAATCCCTTTAAGTAGATGCTGTTTTTTTAGAAAAAAAACTTATGCATCATGTTGATTTAAAAAAAAACATTTAAGATCTCAAACTTACAAGGAATTTATTACATATCTTAAACAGATTCCAGATGTATGCAGAGCCTGCATATAGATATTTAAAAAGTAGTCTTTCATGCCAAAGTTTATTAAAGGGAATTCCATACTGAATTTAAAAACATTTCAATTGAAGGATTAGATGTCTGAGTACATCAAAATTTCAATAAAAATATAGATGGGTCTCTTCTTTTGGAAGAATAAAAATACACCCTATAGTATGATGTTTAAGTTCCAGGAGAAGACTAAAAACAAACAAAAAATCAAGGTCAGCAAGTCAGATGAATCAGTTGTATTCTGCTTTAGAAAATGAGACCTATTATTACTATCAGAAAGAACCAAGTAAAATCACAAGTAAATGAAGCTTAGGACCAAGTACCTAGGTATAAGATCTAAGACCAAACACAATAGTCGAGACCTTTATGCAGCAAAATCAATTTGAGGTAAAGACAGATGTGAAGAAAAATAAGTGACTTCCTAGTTTCAGGATTTCTGCACAAATTTAAGCCATACAACTAACTGCCTTCTTACTATCCATCCTATATCAGGCAGTGCTTATTTCATTTCTAATATTAAAAAGTAAGGAAAACTAAATATGGTCAATATAGAAATAGGAGAACGCCAAAGAAAAAACCC
Organism: Halichoerus grypus; assembly: GCF_964656455.1. NCBI lineage: Eukaryota > Metazoa > Chordata > Mammalia > Carnivora > Phocidae > Halichoerus > Halichoerus grypus. The sequence goes on from NC_135713.1 coordinate 120,101,151, forward strand.
AGGTACAGGAAGTATAAGTGATTTAAAAGAAGTGAAACTCCCCTCTAAGTTAGCATCCATCAAAGCTCATTTAATACTCTGGGCTACAGAACCTTCTAGAGCTCAAAACAGGTAAAAATGAAAATGGTATTGTGCTTACACAGATTTCTGTAAACTTTTCACAAGATTAGCCCATTCACCTGGAAATTTTAAATTCTGAACACAATCCCCCAAGATATGTTTCTGGATGAAATTACTGTCATTGTCTTCCTTAAATTACTATTTTATCTCAAATTGTTACAGATGAATTTGAAAAGCATTTACATATGATTCTCATAAAATATCAAATGACATACATAACAAATGTTCTTGATGAAATAATTTTTTATAATCACAACTATATACCAAGGTTAAGTCTAAAGTTGTTTGCTACATAATTCAATTAAGAAGCATTGCTCTCTTAAGTTTCATACATTTGATCACCCATACACCTAAACACTCGTGGTTTAATATTATTAAACTTTATTACATTAAAAACTGGGCAATATTCAATAGTTACAAGTCTATTATGGGACCAATTCCACCAATGATCGAATAAAGCAAGGGAACACTGGACATACAGTGGTAGAGAAGTATAAAAAAAAGTTGCAGGCAAGACTTAGTTAGATTTTACAAAAAGATGTAACAAAGTTAAAAAGACACAGAAATGCTATCAGAGGTGATTGGAATTACAGAAGATGTTTTTGCACACCAAGAGAGATGAAACTGAGAAAAGATACTAAGGAAACTAGTTCTAGATGAGATATACTATATAAACTACTTACGCTTTAAGAATAATAAAGACAAGAGTAAGTGGACCTTTTTGGATGACAGTTTCCTTGGTAGGTCTTATAGAAAATGCCATACAGAATGGCAGCTGAAAAACTGCAAACATTAACAGGACCCTCTAAATTTTCATGTATACTTTATTTTAAAAGATCAAAACCTTTAAGAGGGTTTTCTAAAACCAGCATTTCGAAGTAGCAATATTACTATTAATGGCAGTTTTGCGCTTCATGGTACAGACAAAGCTGTGTAATACAGAAAAGCCAGTTTTTTTTTGTTTTTTTTTTTTTAAGGACTAATCCTTTCCCTTAGGGAAATTATACAATAGTATTAAGAATATGTAAAATTTTTTAAATGATCATACTTTAAGGAAATGACTCTTGGATTACAGAGATCTCAATTACTTTTCTTTATAGCACATATGAAAAGGGTGGATCTGTAAAAGGAAAGGTTAAGAGAAGTAAAGATAAAAGATAACCTTAAGACAAAACAGAAAATGGATGTCAGGAAAACTGAGAAAAAGAGCAAGACAGACAATGTAAATCCCATGACAACTTGTAATCTCGTAAGACTAACCATAATTATTTTTGAGACTCAAGAGTTTCAACTTAAATGCAGCCCCACACAAAGACATGAGAACATTATTAGTGAAAAGTGACTTAAGTCAGACTTTTGACCGGAACACAAATAACCAAAGTCTTAATTTTTTTTTCATTAAAACAAATTGAGAGAAATCAGACATGACAGCACTGTTCAAAGAGCACTTACAAAAACAGTTCCATTAGTATCTTCAGTCAGGGATAATAAAATGACAAGCCATTTTAAAAGGCTCATTTATTTAAGCAAGACCTACTGCCTATTAAGGTTAGCACAACAGTGAGGTGTTTACTAAATTACTTTTTAAAAAAGAGTAGCTTATTGTACTGTTTTTCCCCATATTATAAAACTGCCTTCCCATAGTACACTATACTACAGGGTAAGAAAGTTCAAAAATAGTTCCTTTGAAATAACTACTCTAGAATGTAATGTCAAAATCCAATTTATCCATTAAAATCTTAATGCCCATCAATGCAAAAAAAACTTTCACTTCCAAAAAAAGCAGCATCTCCACCCTAAAATCAGGAAACATGAGACAATTCTAAGTAATTAACCTGGAACTTAAACCTAGTTCATGACATAAGTATAAATGCTACTAAAAATGTTAACTTCACGGTCAACATCTGAATAACTGTATGTATGGTTAAGAAGTAAGTTTCACTTAGTAACATTCAAGTCTCTCCATTCCATCAATAGCTTTATTGGATTTACTTTCTTCAACTAAAAGAAGTGGAATACTAAAATACTACAGAACACGATTACAGCTTAACACACCCACAAAGTTCATGGTAAAGAGAAGCAAATGGTCATTCCCCATCTAGATTTCCTATGTAAAATAAGTTTGTCTCATTATTCATTCTTCCAGAGGATTATTTAGCAGGATTACTAAAATGAGCGTAAGAGGACTTTGGTTCTTTAAAAGATTACAGAAAAAAATCCTTCAGCTTTTAAATTCAAAATTTTAAAATGCTATGTCTTAAAGTATCTAACTACTATCATATCAAACTTTAGTTATGTTCTCAATTATGTGAAATAACCGCATCCTAAAAACAACTATTTTTAATGCACGTATAATCATAAAAGTTTGTAGAGATGCTTAAGGAAAAATATCTTTATGTTGACATTTTAACCCTTCAATCTTACAAAAACTTAAAAGCAACAGCTAGAAAACTGTAGCTTATAGTATTTTTCCCCCTTCTGAATTAAAAACACAAGTGGGTGTTAAGAAATTTTCAGATTTTGGGGCACCTAGGTGGCTCAGTTGGTTGTGTCTGCTTAGTGGGGAGCCTTGCTTCTCCCTCTCTCGCTCACCCTGCTTGTACTCTCTCTCTCATAAATAAAATCTTAAAATTTTTTTTCACATTTCCCAAACGTTCTATGAAAGCCAAACACCCTTGTGATTTGTTAAATTATTCGTGTGAAAATTCGCCAGGGGCGCCTGAGTGGCTCAGTCGGTTAAGCGTCTGCCTTTGGCTCAGGTCAGGATCCCAGGGTTCTGGGATTGAGCCCCGCATCGGGCTCCCTGCTCAGCGGGGAGCTTGCTTCTCCCTCTCCCTGCCTCTCTGCCTACTTGTGCTGTCAAAAAAAAAGAAAAAAAGAAAATACGCCAAGTATGTTTAAGGTAGCAACCAACAATACCAATATAGCAAAAAAAATTCTAATCGTCACCAATAGACAGGAGGGAAAGTTCACTATTAGTAATTTCAAAGAAGCATCATTTTGGAAGGTAGCTGCTTAATTTTTGTCATCAATCACACAAAAGCATAGATTCCTGTGGTCAGAATTTGTAAACCAAGCACCTGATTCATTTCCAACTACAGTAAAGGGTTAGGTTAATTATTCCTTAAAGTTTCACACTTTTAATTAATTTAAAATGGTCTCACAATTCAACATAGTTTCCAACTTAAAGTTAGTAAATTTTTATTTTTTTTTTTATTTTTTTTATTTTTTATTTTATTTTTTTTAATTTATTTTACAGAGAGAGAGATAGCGAGAGCAGGAACACAAGCAGGGGGAGTGGGAGAGGGAGAAGCAGGCTTCCCGCTGAGCAGGGAGCCCGATGCGGGACTCGATCCCAGGACCCCGGGATCATGACCTGAGCCGAAGGCAGACGCTTAACGACTGAGCCACCCAGGCGCCCCAGTAAATTTTTATTTTAATGTTAGTTCACGTCACTATCTTTTCTTAATAGATTTTGTAACATATATCTTGTCTTAAGAGTTTGGTTTTTAAAAATGGATTTGCTATCTGAGGAATTACTCAATCTTTTATATAGAGAGCTTAAACCACTTTGAAACCTTATACTTTAATCTGTGGTTCTTCAGTGCCATAATCTCATTTTAGAATGGCATACCTTTGAGCGACTTAAAAGGTTTTTTTCATAATAAAATGAACTACTCATAGTTCACAAACCTCTTAGGAAATAAAGTCCCAGCTCTATTCATTTCAGTTTTGTATAAAGCAATACGCATCTCATCACACCTGAGGAAAAAAACATTGTCAAAAGTAGTGCTGAGAAGGCTGAAAAAGTCCTTTACGATTATCATTCTTAATCCATTTTACAGACCTGGATTCAACTTCTAGCCCACTTCTTGATCCTTAGGCTAATGATATAAGAGTGTTTGTTGCAAAATGCCTTCAGCTGCTAAAACAGAAAACATTAATCAGGAGGGATTCCTATTCAGGCTTGGAATATTTTTCTTCTTCCTACACTTAAATTTTTTCTTAGCAACTTTCAATTAGACATTAAAAATTTTTAGATTAAAGCAATGCAGGATGGAAAGTTATTCCATTTACCCGACACTTGTGACTCGATTTGATTTTGATACTAGCTTGTCTTACTTTCTTCTCAGAATTAGTGGTTTTCCTCAAGGTGCCATTGTGCACCCCTGAGACATTTCCTTCCACTTTATATTCAACTCTCAGTTCCCACAAAAATTTGTACAACTCTTTTAATTTGGTATATATGGAGATTTTTTTTACCAAATACCTTGATGTGAATGCTAGTTCTACTATAAAATAGCTGATTAAGCAAATCATTTAACATTTGTGTTTTGTTTTTTCACTTGTAAAATGGGCAAGAAAATACCCATTTCATAAGACTGTAAACATTTAATAAATTAGTCCACATAAAACACTTAGAATGGTTTTGGACACGTGGTCAGGACTGTAGTAATCACCTACTTTTATGTAGATGACCCTAAAATCCAATGCAATCTGATCCTAACAACCAATGAGAAAAACCTTAGATGCAGAAGGACTGACCCGGAGACACACAATAAAGAGCTTATAAACCTTTCACTTGCACTGTACTCCCCATTTCATATGTCAACTTTAGTGCCTCATTCATTTCCTTTCAAAGCTGGAATTCATATTTGAATTTTGCTACTGAACCACAAGTAAGCTTTAAAAGACATCAGATTTAAAGGCTGGTAGTGACCAAGAACACTGAAGAAAAGCAGAGGCTAGGGCAACTGGACAAATTAAACCTCTTCCCTTATTCTCCATTACCAATCTACCTTTAAATTATCTTCTCATCCTTCAAAAAGAAGTCCTTACTTCCCTGACTCCCTGCCATAATCTTACTGGAGATAGCCAGTCCTCCTGCCTTTTCAGTTGGCCTCTTTGCATCCGTGTTTACAGCTTCCAATACAAACCTCCCAAAACATCACTATTTTATATACTCCCCTGCTAAAAAACACATTACTCCCTACTACTTACCACATGAAAAGCACACCATGGTATTCAATGCCTTTCACATTCTAGTTGCATCCTACTTCTCGAAATCTATTTTCCACCATAAGCCAACACCTTATGCAAAATATTTTAGAAGCAGTCACAGGGACTGCTCAGTACTTGTGTAAATATATTTGCTGGACTATCTCCCCTCTTCATTTAATACTAGTAATTCTCTCAAGGCCCAGCACTACCCCCCCCTTGTATCATGCCAGTTTATATACAAACCACAGTGTATACAACACCAAAGTTTAGAAAGGGAACGCTAACAACATCTTAGATACCATTTACCTACCAATTTCCAATGCCTTCATCTTCCCTTTCTGCAGTCCCTTGTTTTTAAGTTTTATCACTTAATATATACATCTTTAAAAAGGTGTTAATTCTGCATTTATGAATCTTATGCAAATTGACTTTTAGTATGTATGGACTGTTCTTACCTACTTCTAAAAAACTGATTCATACATGCATTAAACCTACATTTCACTGCAATATACATAACCACATGGCACATACACTTATTTATTCTGCAGATAATGAACATTTAGGGTGTTTCCAGTTTCCTGCCATTACCAAGAATGTTGGTATGAATATTTCTTGGTGTCTCCGGCAGTTTCAAGTTTTAAACTCCTTCCTCTGTGGTTCTCTTTCAGAATACTATAGCCCATACAAGGATACTCAGTTAAGCACTGTAAGTGTTCTGCTGTTCCACATTTTCTTGCATCAAGAATTTTTAAGTACAAATGTTTGTAATTCTTTGATACTCAACAGGGGCTCAAACACTTGATTTTAAATTTTCACATATGGAATAGGTTCTTATAAAAGTTACCATACCAAAGGGAGATATTTAATATCTTAGTAATTGCCACAAAGGGGAAAAAAACAACCATACAAATAATCTCGAAAGATCAGAAACTTACCTTCATTAGCAATCAATGATACTGCAAACCTAAGATCCTATTTAGAACCTAACATCAACTGATTACTTTCCATACTTGCTACATTTATTGCTGCCCAGAAGGACATCTACCATAGGTATCATCCTTTGCTCTTATCCAGCAGCAGTAGCTGGGATTACCTCACCCTCCCTTCATTCACCTTGTTTTCCTACGAACTTGTTTGTATTTTAAAATAGGCACCAACATCCACAAGCTATTGGGACTGTAGATCAAAGAGATATGTCAGATCTGATATTTTAAAAACTTTCCGAAAAAAGCAAGCTCTTTATATCAATTAACCTTTGAACCTGGAAAAGCTTTTTAAACTAAAACAAAATTTTTTATTTTTAAAAATTTAACCTTAAGATTTCATTGCTATTTGGGGCACCTGGGTGGCTCAGTTGGTTAAGCGACTGTCTTCGGCTCAGGTCGTGATCCTGGGGTCCCAGGATGGGGTCCCATATCGCGCTCCCTGTTCAGGAGGGAGTCTGCTTCTCCCTCTAACCCTCCCCCCTCTCATTCTCAATCTCACATAAAATAAAGTCTTAAAAAAAAAAATTCATTGCTATTTCATGTAAATTTTAATTTCAAAGTCTTGAGCCTTATATATGCAGAGAACATTGAAGTCTGATACACAGCTGGAAATTATATGGAAGCTGCATCATATCAAAGGCACTCCATCTACTCAGACCTGCCACAGTAATTATATTTGTCAGGCAAGATAACAGCACTTTATCATGTAACTCTTATTGTATTACATGTTTGTATTTAAGCTTATGATAGACACAGGCTGCAGTAAGTCAAAAGCTAAAGAAGCAAACTTTAAAAACCACTTACAAATATCTTTTAAAGCTACATATATACAATTCTCTCAAACCACTGGCTTTTCTCTCTGCTCATTTTAACTATCCAATAAAATTTTGTACATGTAAACTTTTTTTTAAAATCAAGAATTTCAGAGCTCTCAATCCCAATGATCCAATGAGAAGGCCCAATACGTAGCTAAGAACTATAAATTACAGAGCTTCATTTCCTTGCAATAACCACGTGTATACATATACATATATAAAACTGTGAAACTACACGGTCTACAACCCTTCCACCGCACCCTCAAAGAACTCAGTATTGTCCATCCCAAAGTCAAGTCCACTCAGAATCTGCTGCCACAAGTGTGGGACAGTTTTAATGCAACTCTAAAAGAATATATTTAAAAAACAAAGAATTTTTTTTAAAAGTACCTTTTAAGATGTGCTATGAATAACACTTTAACAAACCATTACCTCATTCTTTGATTTTGATCATTCTTAAAATAGTTTAATGGCTGCACTTCACACTGTAACCTAATTACCATCAGTCCCCATAATGGTAAATTAAATATTCTTACATAAGGATGTCTTCGGATTCCTCCATTTGTCTACATGTAATAACCAGGGTATCTTACATAATAAACACTACTTTCTGCCACTTCTGAATACTCTGCACTTCAGACTTAAAAGAAACTGGCTCCCTTTTATCTCAATTCCCCTCAAAAATACACACGGGCCTAAAGAAACAAAACAACATGATAAGCAGTCTAGCATGTATAAAAAATGTTTCATCGCCCTCCACCTACAAAAATAAATGTAACTTCTCGTGGAAGTGTCACAAAAACACAAGGAAAGAAATATAAATCACCCGTAATGCCAACGCCAACATCCAGAGCTAAGAAAAATATTTGGTACATCTCCATTTTTATGCTTATTCACAAAGTTCCTTTAAAACCAACAAAAAAGGCATCAAATCTGGGATCAGCAGAGTTTTACTATTTCCTTTCCAAGTAATACTATATTCCATTATTTTCCCCATCATTACTCTCCTCTTAAAACATTGTTTTAAAGAGCTATATAGATTTCCATCACATGGCCCCACTATAATTAGCAAATCTCTAAGTGTTAAATCTTTCAGACTTTTAGCAAGCTTGATAACTGAGATTACAATGATGTACACAAATCTTTTGTATACTGTTCCCTTAGGATAAACTCCTTTAAGTATATTCCATTTTTAAGCCTATTTATTATAACATGAGTCTGAATCAAGTACCCAATCAAGACGCAAACATTTTAGAACACACCCGCAGCACTGCCACTGTTTATATTGCCACCACCTCCTTGGGCTTTAATCTTTTCTTCTATGAAACTAGAAATTTGAATGACATTTATTTCTGAAGTCACGTAAGACAATTTACTTGCTTTCCTCATGCTAACATTTGTTTACCTATCATTAACTCACTTGTTATATTATTTAACATTTACAATACCCTAAAAACATTAATGAAATTATGTTTAAAGACTCCTTTACCATACATGATCAGATCAAGAGTGATTAAATCCTTTAGCATTAGTTCAAAATGGTATGTAAAGGCAGCTTCACTTAAACATAGCTGAGAAGGGAGTTGTGTGAAAACCTCCTCTGTGGGTAAAATATACGTTAATGTTATAACCATATAAATGTTAAGTGCAAGGGAAAAATTGTAAATTTAAAGCACTTCACCACAAACATCTGGCTAAAGATCTCTTTTCCCAGTCGTACATAACAAACCAGAACAATCTTCATTTAGTACTTCAATTGTGTTCAATTTCAAGTTTGCAAAAACATTCTGGTTAAGTACAAAAGGCATACACAGCGTTTCTGCAACAAAAATCTTTGCCCACCTTCCATTTCTAAAACATTACTGTTGAAAAATTATGACGACAGACTGCGCAGATGACCGAGCCACTTAGTTTTCAAAAGGAAATTTTATTTTCAACCTTTATGAAAATAGCCTAAAATAGAATTTTTGCCCGTCGAGTACAACTGTTTTAATTTATCCGGGAGAAAACTGTATTTTATCGACTACTTAAAAATCTTAAGCCAAGCTCTATTCAAAAGAACGCAGCATAAAGACAAAAATCTCATGACTAAGACCTGGGAAATAAACGACTCTCGCATTATTCCAGCGCGCTTCAAAGACTAGAAATTTCGGAATCGCCATAAGCGTTCTAGAAATATCTGTCTGGAAAACTGTAACTGATCCAATAGGAATATTCCACAGTATAGGGCCACAGAGCAGGAAAAACATCTAGGAGAATTCTTCCACGGCAAACGGGAAGAGTCCCTGTAAAACACCGAACATGGCACAAGGCTAGCAATGAAAAGAACAACGATGCGCCGACTACACCACGGTACTCCAAGCCCTTTGTCTGGAAACCGGAAGGTCCCACAACACACGATCCTCTTTAGAGGAACGCAGACTGATAATATCTTAATAAAGAGAAAAGGAATAGGAGGTGACTCTCTAAACAAGTCTCTTGGCTCGCAGCCTACTGCAGAAGGCTTTCTCCACGACGCAATACGAAAAACAAGCGTTAACGTTTCATTTTTCGGCCATTTTTACGCGATGGGGGTGGGGAAGAATTGTTTCTGAGGTCCGGCTAAAATCCCGCGCGGATGTGTGTGGGCGGCGGATAGGGGAGTCTTAGGGGGCGCTATGAAGCTATCGGCCAAAAGCAGAGCGAAGGCCGTGACACCAAGAGAAGAAAGAAACGCTGCTCAAACGGCTAAGCTTTCAGAGTCTGCGAAATCCTCCATTTTGCGGCACAATTTAAAGGGGCAAAGAGGAAAAAAAAAAAAAAAGCAAACACCTATCTGGGGCTGGCGCTATTCCAAGACTTCGCTGCTTTAACTATTCTCCCCAAACGGCAGGCCCCCTATGGATAGCCAGTCCCTCAGGCCTCGAGCGCTCCTCCCTTCGCCTCAGAGCTGCAGCCCGCGTGTAACGGGCTCGTCGTCCCGCCCCCGCCCACAGCAAGCCCAGGACGCGGGAAGCTCTGCCGATCGGCTGCCCTCGGCGCCCCCCGACTCTCCCGCCGCACCCCGGGCCCTTGGCTGGCCGCGTGTCTCCCTCCGGGACCGCTCACCTCCGCCACCCGAGGAGGCTGGTTGCGCCGCCACTGCGCTCCTAACATGGCGGCCGCCGATGAGGCGGCTCACATACGCAACGAGGAGGGAGGCAGAGCGGGCGAGCGGGAGCGAGCAAGAAAGGCGCGCCGCCGGCTCCCCGCGGCCCCTGTCGCCGTCCCTGCCTCCTCCCGGCGGACGCGGAGAGCCCCCGGCCACCCCACCCCGATTCTTACCCGCTTCACGCCTACCTTAAGGAAAGGGAGAGGGAAAAGGAGAGGTAGCTCTCTCCTAGCGAGCGGGACGCGGAGGCTCCCACAATCCCCCGCAGCAACGGCGCTGGTAAGAGGTGGCAGCGGCGGCTGCAGCCCAAGAACAAACCCGCTCTCGCGAGAGAGTACACCCACCCCACCTCCTCTCGGGTCCTGTTTCTGCGCGCGCCAGGCCCCTCCCCCTACTCAGGGCGCGCACACCATCCGCGCCTTCGACGACGGTCGTTGTTCTCTAATCCTGGAGCCCGCCTGTGGCGGGAAATGGATAGAGCGCTATAGTTTACGAGTTCGAGTCCCATTCCGCAAAAAAGCTTTTTTCCAACCCTTAACTTCATGGTGCAAAATTTAAATAGGGTATGCGTTAGAAGCGAGTCGCGGGAGTCAGTAGCTTAGACCCGATTTCTATTCTGATTATTCTCAGTATTTGCCAAGCGCCAGACGGGGAAACCTATACCATTTTAGCCGGCTTTTAATCTCAGTAATTCCGTGGAGGGTCATGGAGACGGAAGATAGAGAATCCAGCCCATTCAAAGAAAGACCACCGCCGCCACTATGAATTTGACTGAATGTAAAACGCTCCTGAGACTGATAGAGGTTCCCGAATTACACATGTGAAAACCCTGAGGTAGACTTTGAGAAACTGCAGTAGGGCTCCAGGAAAGGGCCATTTCCCTGGGTTTTCAAATTTAAATGCAGAGGGACCAGCAGTCACCTGAAGCCTGAAGTAAATTAGTGAATACAAATACTACTAGCACTCAAATTTTTAAAATCTTGACTGCTGAATCAGACTCGCCATCTTTGAAAAATCGTTCAGGGTCCTCTGTGAAGATAGTGGAGAGGGCAAAGATGGAGAAGACCAGAGACCAGTAGAGAATTGAAGAGATTGTCTAGTTCAGAACTTAACTCTTGTTAATTTGACTGGATACTGAAGATGAGGAAGGGAAGGGTCATGAATGAATGACAACTCAATGGTTAGCAGTGCTATTAAGTGGCACTGGCAGAGTTCCAGGAGGGGAAACCATAGGGCAAGATGTTTGGCATCAATTTTAAAGTAAGGAGCGGTATTTATGGGTCTTGAGCTCAGGGTAAAAAGATGTAGGTTAGTGGCACATTTGAGTTAATGACATAAATGAAGCAATGGGATTTCAAAGTTAAGCTGGAGATAGTACAGTGAAAAGAGAGGACTTAGGACCTTGAGAAAAGAATCAGGTAGAGCTGAGTGGCAGTGGAGACCAAGTGAGTACAGAGGTGGGGGGGGGGGAAGCAAAAAGGTTTGGGAAGAGCAGGGAGGCACACAAATTGTACTGCCTTGACAGCCAAAATAGTTAGAGGTCAAAGTGATCAACAGGGTCAGATGCTATCTACAGGGAAGACTAGGACTAAAAACATCTACAAAAGATTTAGCAACATGGACATCATCCTTAACATTATGGACTTGCTTCCAATAAAGTGGGAAAGGCAGTCAGACCAGAGGTGTATTGAAACAGAAAGATGGAAACTACCCAATGCAGGAAAGGTTTGGCTGGAGAAAGCAGGGTTGAGTTTTTCATTTTACTCTGAGAGTTTTGTGGGTTTTTTAAAAAAGATTATTTTATTTTAGAGAGCATGAGCAGGAGGAGCAGAGGGAGAGAAAGAATCTCAAGTGGACTCCACACTGGGCAGAGCCCGAAGTGGGGCTCCATCCCAGGACCCCAAGATCATGACCTGAGTCTGACGCTCAACTGCCTGTGCCACCCAGGCACCCCTTACTACAGGAGTTTTGAGCACAATTAAAATGTTGGCAGGAAGGGTATTTTAGGAAAGGATTGGTTGAAGAGAAAACAAGTTAAAGGAGGGGCAATTTGTAATGGACACTAAAATAGGATCCAAAGAAAGGAGACATGACTTTAACAGGAGGCATTGGAGAGGATGGTGTAGAGTTTTCATTAGGTTTGGTTGAAGCCTTGGGAATTATATTCAGGTGACTTCAATTTTGTGACTAAGTCATCCTTGAGGGCTAGAGTTGAAGAAGGGACAATTTTTTAAAAAAAATTTTATTTATTCATTAGAGACAGAGAGAGGGGGAAGCAGAGGCAGACTCCCCGTGGAGCAGGGAGCCCGATGTGGGACTCAATCCCAGGACTCTGGGATCAGGACCCGAGCCAAAGGCAGACACTTAACTGACTGAACCACCAGGTGCCCTTAAGGGACAATTTTTAAATAGCCATAGTGAAGAGTGGAACTGCAATCCCATATCTCCATGTATGTTGTATAACCATCAAGAACTGAAGTTCCTCTGATAAGTGATGTTTAAAGCCTACTGGTTAGCTCTGTAATGAAACTTTGGGGGATCCTAATTCCTCTGTGAATCTTGAATCCTCCATTCAAAACCGTATCTGCTTTCCACTTGGTGAGCCTTTGATTCCAAGTAATCTTGGCTAAGACTTCCCTTTATGTTGTTTCCAGCACTTAGATGAAACAAGAGGCTCTGTTCCTCATTTAGAAACATGAATGCATCTTAGAACTAAGATATGCACTTACCCGTGCTTTTGTATAAGGCTGTAATGCCATCTGGTGATCATACAAAGAAGAAAAGTCAAACTTTATCATTGAGTAATTATTTATTTAGTGGCTCATCAGCAAAAAGACACACTGCAAACCAAACTTAATACAAGATTTCAGTCATCAAATGCCTATTTCATTAAGGACACAGTACAAGGGTAGGGATTCAATGACCAATTGCCAGCTCTTAAGGATCATAGTCTGATGGCGAATGGACAAGGAGTCTGGCCTCAAGGTGGGCCTGGCTGTGAGTAGAGATGAATCAAGAGCTCTACGTTGGTTTAGGTTACTTGGGAGTGGGTGAGGTGTGCACCAGGGATGGTAAAGAATGAGGCTACAAAGCAAGAATTTCTGCTAAGACTTTGAAAGGTCTAAGTGACAAGCTTGATACAGCTATGTTATGTAAGACTTTAAACACCAGGAAAGAATCTGGATTTGCGCTGATAATGAAGACCTTTTACAGTTTTGCACAGGAGACATATTGAGGACATGTATTTGATACCACACAATCACTAAGCAGCTGATAACACTTTCTAATTATTATCATAATTTTTGAGGGTAAAGTACCATTATTCCTGTTTTATATAAGAGATTAAGAAGCTTGCAGGTGATGCAGCTAAATAGTGACAAAAGCCAGGATCTGAACCCAGTTCTATATCAATCCAAACACAGAGCTTGAGCATTACATGATATTGCCTTCACCAGAGCTGTAGTCTCAATCTCTTGACAGTCCACCATCTACTTATTTTTTTAACAGATTTAATGCCCTGAAACCAGGTCATTCCTATACTTTAAGCTATTTAAAAATAGAGAACTATTAACCAGTGGCTCTTTTAGCAGTGGCATGGGGGGGGGGGGGGAGGACAGGGAAGAGGAGGTTTAAGAAGTAATTTTTGAACAAGTAATACATATAATAAAATTCAAAGAACACAAGTTTTCCCCAACTTGGGTTCCCCTACATAAAGGCAACCCGCTTACCAATCATTTCTTGTGTATTCTAAGGATTTTCTATAAAGAAACACTTTGTATGTATATACATATATGTGTATATGCTTGTGGTTTACTAAAGATGACCACAAATTATTTGCCATTCTTCTCATAGTGGAATCAATTTCTACTCTACCTGCATCTGGAAGGGCCCTATAAATGGCTTTCACCAACAGAATGCAGAAGTGACTTTTTTTCAGAAGAGACAAAATTTTAAGATCTTTTTTGCATCCACTTGTAACCCAGTTGCCATGTGAAATCCCAACCACTGTGAAGAGGCCACATCAAAAGAACCAAAGCACTTCAAGTCTACAGCTCCAGCTGAATGAAGCCTCCAAATGGCTAGAGCTCCAGCCAAGTCCATGTAGAACACAACCACCCAGCTGAGCCCTATCAACCCGAAGAATTTTAATACTTGTTTGAACCATTAAGTTTTAAGGTGGTTTGTTATGTCATGATACACTAAATGGAGATTTATTTACTTTTTAAATTATTTATTTATTTATTTTAAAGATTTTTATTTATTTGACAGAGAGAAACACAGCGAGAGAGGGAACACAAGCAGGGGGAGTGAGAGAGGGAGAACCTTGGGATCATGACCTGAGCCGAAGGCAGACGCTTTAATGACTGAGCCACCCAGGCGCCCTATTTACTTTTTTAAATACTTGAATAGTAACCTCTATGCCCAGTATGGGGCCTGAACTCATGAGCCTGAAATCGAGTTGCATGCTCTACTGATGGAGCCAGCCAAGTGCCCCTCCATACAGAATTTAAAAAATCTAGTCATGTAATTCATTCCTTTTAAGTACTCTTCGTTTTGTTTTTTTAACTCAGAAGGCAAAGGGATACTACACGATTTTTTCGAGCATAAGCAGGGGGAGTGGGAGAGGGAGAAGCAGGCTTCCCGCTGAGCAGGGAGCCCGATGCAGGGCTCGATCCCAGGACCCGGGGATCATGACCTGAGCCGAAGGCAGACGCTTAACGACTGAGCCACCCAGGCGCCCCAAGGGATACTACACGATTAAAGGAAAAACCATGCTTTCTTATTGTACTTTCTAAATTTAATTCAGAGTCTATTTCTGGACTTCCTTTTATCTGTTCTATTCATTGAGTAAGCTAGTCAGGTGCCAGTATCAACATTTTACTTTTTGTAACATTTTAATATCTGGTAGGTCTAGTTATCCTGTATGATTCTACTTTTTCACATTATGGTTATTCTTATTTTTCCATATGAATGTTACAATCAACTTGTGTAGTTACAAAAAAAATCCTGTTATTTTTATTGGAATTTTTATAAACTTACATTTTTCTTTAGGAGATTTATCTTTGGGGCACCTGGCTGGCTCAGTTGTTAAGTGTCTGCCTTTGGCTCGGGTCATGATCCCAGGGTCCTGGGATCGAGTCCCGCATTGGGCTCCCTGCTCCGCGGGAAGCCTGCTTCTCCCTCTCCCACTCCCCCTGCTTGTGCTCGCTCTCTCGCTGTGTCTCTGTCAAATAAATAAATAAAATCTTTAAAAAAAAAAGGGAGATTTATCTTTATGTTGAAATTTCTTAGACATGGTATGATTTACCCTTTAAGGTCTCATTTGTGTCTGTCAGTATTTTAATGTTTTCCTCATCTGTAACATCTGTACATCTATCTAATTATTCCCATATTTATTTTCCTTCCAATTTATCTTCAAACCTATTACCTGTTACTTCAATGAACCACTTTCAATGGACACCCATAGACATATTTCCAAGTAAACTTACCATCTATGAGTGATTTTTACTTCTTTCCCCATTTTTTTTTCTAATTATGTTTGACAGTAACCTTGAAAAAAGCTCTTTTTTTTAAAAAATAGGATCATTTCTAGGGTTTCCTCATTAAGCATCACACAGCCTTTGGAGTAAGACACTTTTAACAGGTTAGGAATGTTGACCCTCAGCAGTTTTAGCAAATGCTGTTTTAGCATGTAGGGAGATTATTCTCTTTTCTTTTTTTAAAGATTTTATTTATTTATTTGACAGGGAGAGAGACAGCGAGAGAGGGAACACAAGCTGGGACGGGGGGAGTGGGAGAGGGAGAAGCAAGCCTCCCGCCGAGCGGGAGCCCAATGCAGGGCTAGATCCCAGGACCCTGGGGTCATGACCTGAGCTGAAGGCAGAGGCTTAACAACTGAGCCACCCAGGCGCCCCTAGGGAGATTATTCTTGATATATTGTTGAAATAATCTCAGAATGACTTTTCTGTGTTGTATTATTATTTAACTGTTTATTACATGTATCTATAACATCTTTATGTCCCTAATTTAGCAGTTGTACTACTATATATGTAAAACTAAAATGGGAACCCTACTCTACTCCATCCTTTAATAAAGTAAATCTTTGAGGCACCTGGCTGGATCAGTCGGTTGAGCGTCCAACTCTTGATTTTCACTGAAGTCATGATCTCAGAGTTGTGAGATGGGACCCAGCATCGGGCTCTGTAGGGGCCTAGAGCCTGCTTAAGATTCTCTCCCTCTCCGCCCTGCATTCTCTTTCTCTAAAAAAAAAAAAAAAAAAAGGTAAATCTTTGAGGAATTTTTTAATGTCTCAATTTTCTTCTTCTGACCCTCACTGAACCCATAGTTTAGTAGGGCTAGCACTGAATAATTTTAATAAAATGTGACAAACACTATCAGAGGGCAAGCCTGGGTGTGGGAATGTGTGACCCATTGAGGCCTTTCAGAGGGACATTTTAAAAAAACCTAAGAGGGGTGCCTGGGTGGCTCAGTCGTTAAGCGTCTGCCTTTGGCTCAGGTCATGATCCCAGGGTCCTGGGATCGAGCCCTACATCGGGCTCCCTGCTCCGCGGGAAGCCTGCTTCTCCCTCTCCCACTCCCCCTGCTTGTGTTCCCTCTCTGGCTGTCTTTCTCTCTGTCAAATAACCTTTAAAAAATAAAAATAAAAAAATAAAAAAATAAAATAAAAAAACCTAAGAGATTCATAGGTGATACGACAGGAAGAATAAAGTAGATGCGTGCTAAAAGCAAGGCTAATGGGTTTGTCTGTATATGTTCTTTGTATGCCAAGAGCAAAAGGAAGCCTCTTCAAGCTTCAGCAACAGTGGCCAAGATGCTGATAGCCTGAAAGAAGGTATTTGGCATTTGGAATAGTTTTAAGAAACTAGAAAAAACTGGCATTTCAGTAGTTCGTGAAAGATGTTAATCCTTAGTCTGAATGAGTTTGATGATTAAAGAAGGCAAGCAATTATTTATTAGAATTAGTTGGAAAGACCTGGGGGCACCATACTTAAAAGTTCCAAGTCAAACACTAGTTTTGGAGCTAGATTAATTGAACACCACAGTAGTTCCTGGACCCACCGTGTGACCTTGGGCAAATAACAGCAGTACCTGGTAGGCCTGTTGAGAGGATTAAGATATGTAGAATGAGTTTACCAATTCTGGCACATCAACATGCAGTAAATGTTGTCAGTGCTGTAGAGTGCCACACGTCCTGCAGTATATTTACAGGAATATCCTAAAATGACAAAACCATAGATTCAAAGGTTATTTATTTTTATAGAGCCCCAGAGTAAGCATGTTAAAATTATCCATTTAAGTCTGGTTATAACCTACGTTTAATCTGGCACCTACTTGTCAGCACAATGACCACTAGTTAGAGAGTTTTCTAGTTATAATTTACACACAAAGCTGTTTCACAAAATTTAACTATAAAGACATAGATTACTGAAAAAAGTAACAAAAGGCCACACATATATTTTAGTTAACAGATGTCTCGGGGCACCTGGGTGGCTCCGTTGTTAAGCATCTGCCTTCGGCTCAGGTCATGGTCCCAGGGTCCTGGGATCGAGCCCCGCGTTGGGCTCCCTCCTTGGCGGGAAGCCTGCTTCTCCCTCTCCCACTCCCCCTGCTTGTGTTCCCTCTCTCGCTGTGTCTCTGTCAAATAAATAAATAAAATCTTAAAAAAACAAAAAAAAAACACAAAAAACAGATGTCTCAAATTGGAACAACAAATCTTCTGCAAATCCATTATTTTCTTTCAATACTTTCTGAAGTTAAACTTAGTTTTAAATAGTTGCACACTAGGTTACATCTTTAGAGTCCAAGAGCAAATGCTTTGGAAATCAGACACCTTTATTTTCATGATTTTGCTTCAAACCGTTAAAGAACAAAACCAGCACTGTTGATACCTTCAGTTACTGTGGTAATCTTGAAAAGCAGGATATGCCAATGGCATTACTCTATTTTGGATATTTTGACACAAAGATGTTAATATTTACCAGCTGAAGGTCTTTAGTCAGCTGTCAGCAGAATTGAGACTGCTTGGCAGTATGGGAAATAAGTAAACCTTGAGAAGCTGGTGAATAATACCTTTCAAAGGACTCTTACACAGCATCTGACTATCTAGCTCTGTAGGGAGCCATGGTGCAAAGACACATGGAATGGGTACTCAGATACTCAGGGAAGGTGGCTTCTCTGCAGAAGGGCTGTCTGAGCTGAGACCTCAAAGGAGACAAAATGGAGAAGGAAGATGGAACCAGAAAGGCAAACAGCATGTGCAGAGACCTAAGAGCAAAAGGCTTATCAAGGACTGAAAAAAACCAGTGTGGCCAGAAGGGAATCTGAGGGTGGTAAAGATGGGGAGATGAGAGGGGTAAGGGTTAGACTGTGTTAAGGCCTGACAGGCCATGTTAAGGTAAGCAGGGACTATGTCTTCTCCATCACTCACCCCAACATCTAGCAGAGTTCACTTAATAAAGGCTATAAACTCATAAAAAGGGTGAGTTAAATGACAGTCTTCTGATAAGATGTGTGATTGGCATAGGTCATTGTCTTCCTCTAACTCAGCCCTGGAGATTACACAAACAAGAAGTAAGTCAGAGATCTGAAAAATTAAATATGAAGAGTTCTTGGAGGAACTGATCATGATTGGGTCCTACTATACAAGGGCAAGAAATGGAAGCCTAGTGCAGAAAAGGGCAGAGTGCAATGAGAGTAGGGGTAGTAGAGGCTCGGGCAGAAGTTTTCCATTCTGCCTTTCCCCCTCCTGCTCATTGCCTTACATCTTTCATTGGCAGGGTGGCCAACATCTTGCAACCTTACGTAGCCCCTGGAGTTCTCCAGAGTATTACAACTGAGGAGAAGGAGAGAGAGTTCTACTAGCTGCCACTCTGGTCAAGTCCAGATTCTAACTCAGAAGCTTTATGCCTTTGAGGGCATCTCCACCCTCCAACCCATTCTGACACCAGAACAAAGGCTTGGCTCCTCCCTTCTACAAGATTAAAACAACAACAACAACAACAACAACAAGTCCCATCCTCCACCGTGACCTCATAGGGTAAGAAGAATCAACTTTTGCATCCGCTATAAAAGAAAACAAGGTCAACCATTATTCTAGATGAGGGAGAATAAACGACTATAGAATAAAAGGTGTTGAATATTAAAAATGAAATGTTTACACAATACGGGGGACAGTGAAGTAAAGATCCTGGTTGTACAGTTCATTGTCCTACCAGCAGACAGGGCCTAGAAGCAATAGCACCTCAGTATCAAGATCATATCTCGTGCCCAGATCTTGTTTCGTAATGCCATTCACCAGTAAAGGAACCAGGGGTCCCTGGACAAATGTTTGACACTGAGACAGGAAAGATACAAGATGAGCATGGAGCATCTTAATAGTGCCATAAAGTGAGAAGTGCTTAAAAACCAAAACCCCACAATGATGGAGGCATACTGAAGGTATACAGTAGCCAAACAAAGAGCTCTCCCAAAGGCCAAAGCTGGAACACTGAACAAAATAAAGTATTACTGGATTACTTCCCAAAGCATAACAGAAATAGCCATGGGTTTATAGTGGTATAAATAAATTGAATGAGAGGTCAATTTATTTCTTAAGAATTCCAAGTAACCTACATAGATATTCCACCTTCAAAGAGAGCACAACTCCTGTCTTTTTAACTGTTTGTTGCACATAGTGATTTCATTCCAAAGCACACAGAACTGGGTCAGAGAGAGTAACTCTACAGTGGAGAAATTTGGCAAGACAAACCTCAGCCAGCTGATCAAGGTTAACAGCAACACTAATAAGTCATCTTGATAAAGAGAATGGAAATTTACCTCTATGGTCTTCCTCTCAAAATCCCTTAAGCCCAGGGGCGCCTGGGTGGCTCAGTCGGTTAAGCGGCTGCCTTCGGCTCAGGTCATGATCCCAGGGTCCTGGGATCGAGCCCCGCGTCGGGCTCCCTGCTCAGTGGAGAGTCTGCTTCTCCCTCTCCCTCTGCCTGCCTCTCTGCCTACTTGTGCTCTCTCTCTATCTCTCTGTCAAATAAATAAATAAAATTAAAAAAAAAAAATCCCTTAAGCCCAGCTTAATCATGAGGAAAAACTCAATCCTAACTGAGGGACTCAAATTCAAGGTCATCAAAAATAAGCAAGTCTAAGAAGCTGTCATAGCTAAAAGGAACCTAAGGAGGGGCGCCTGGCTAGCTCAGTTGGTAAAGTATGCGACTTGATCTCAGAGTTTTAAGTTTGAGCCCCATGCTGGGTATAGAGGTTACTCCAGAATTAAATCTTAAAAAAACAAATAATAATTTTTAAAAGGAGCCCAAGGAGATATAACTAAATGTGATATCCTCAATGAGATCTTAGAACAAAGGACATTAAGTAAAAACTAAGGAAATGTGAATAAAGTATGGACTTAGGTAATAGTAATGTATCTATATTAGCCCACTAATTATGACAAATGAACTATACCAATGTAAAATGTTATTAGAGGAAACTGGGTGTAGGGTACATGGGAATTCTTTGTACTATCTTCACAAATTTTCTGTAAATCTACAATTATTCTAAAATAAAATTTCAAGGTCCATTTTATCAGCCTTTTCTGAGGTAGTAGTTAAGTCACCCTTAACAAGTAGTACAGAATAGTCTCATACTCTAAAGGGCCTTTACTGGAGAATAAGGAGGGCCAAAGTAACAGGCTTCTTAGAGCCAGACCTTAGGATACTAAACTGACAAATATATGACCCAGCAAGCTGGCTTATTGTTTCTAAATAGCAGTAAAGAGAAAGAATTGCTAAGCAGACATTCTAAGTATTACAGTTGATTTGTTAATTCAGTGAAATTGTTTTCCAAGAGAATATTGACAGGTCCATTAACTGGAGCTGTTCATAAAGCCCTAATTAGGCAACAAGATTCAAGGAGTCATTGTCACTCTTTTAAGTACTTAATTAGTTGCTCTTAAGGGATTGTTTTCTTTTGTGTGAATTCCCAGGCAGTGATCCACCTTTGTGTCCCTTTGGGGCCTGCACAATTTATTTCTCTGGGGTTTTATTTTTATTTTCCTGATTATAATTTGAGACATGATCCACAATTTTAATGCAAAAGTCCACTGATAGCAGTTTCAACCCTGAAGGAAGGGAAGTAAATTACGGATAGGCACCAGGAATGGTCTACTCAATACTTGTGTCTCCCTACCCATCCTGCTTTAGTTTTTCCTCTTAGTATGGCATAGGACTGAGCCTTGAAACTTGAGCAGGACAATGAAGAGGGTCACTGTGTCTACTAATTGCTACCTACAATAGGAGGTGGTAGCTTGGGGCTAAATAGTTACTTTAAAATGTTTTACTTCATCTTCTTTTATTTCCTCACCAGGAGATTAAAAAAAAAAAAAAATCAAGTCAACAGGGAGTAGTAGGTGACTGACTAACTTCACCTATCAACTAGGAAATCCCATTACATTATTTTAATGTGCATGATTAAGCCACTGAAATCTCCTGGGGTATTGAATACAGGTATCAATGAATCATCCTTCTTCAAGTAGCAACAAAGAAGCACCCTCCCTGCACGTGGGTAGCCTTAAGAGTAGTCAGGAAGGCAATCTGTATGCTCAGAGGAGCATACCATCCCAGATTTTAAACCAAGATGTCACGACAAAGTCTTCCTCCTTCCTTAGGGACCATTTCTATTTCACGACCTAGGGCTGAAGCTGTGATCAGACTGCTGTTCTTAGAACCTCTCCTTTGGGTATACATTAAAAATGAAGAGAACCACTATGATAAAAGTAAGCCATGCAAAGAGTATACACAACAAACTCCAAACACAAGAAAGGACCATTCTAGTACTGGATAATTTACTAAAGTCATCTTAGTCCTCTAAAAGAGGTAGAGTTTAAGGCTAGAATGGTAAAGGCTTGCTGTGAGGCAAAGGCACTGATAACATGGAATTCTTCAGAGACATGTTGGTCTTGGCCCTGAACCTGTTACTAAATGAGCTGTCAAATCTCAAGGCCTGAATTTAATTTTCTAGAACAGGGATTGGCAAACCCTAGCTCACGGGCCAATTTTGGCCTGCCAATCTGTTTTTGAAAAGCCCTCAAGCTTAGAATGACTGGGGGAAATTTTTCAGTTATGACACTGAAAACTTTACAAAATTCCAATTTCAGTGTCCATTAATAAAGTTTTATTGGAACACAGCAATGCTCATTTGCTGACACACTGTCTATGTCTATGGCTGCTTTCATACTGCAATTGCAGAATTGAGTAGCTACAAGAGACTATATGGTGTACAAGCCTAAAATATTATCTGGCCTTTCACAGCAAGTTTGTCAACCCCTGCTCTAGAACATCAGTGTATAGTGAAACTTCCCACATTGGTTGAAATGTTCTGAGCTGTCCACTACGGTAGTCACTAAATACTGACATGGAAAACCACATTTAGTTTTTGTCAGTTGAAGTAGTGTCATGTATTGTACAACACAACTCTATGAGACTTTACTTTAAGCCTTGGACCTTAGATCAAGTATTCTCTAATATTCTTGTACTCTAACTTTTTAGAGTACTAAGTTTTAGACAGGCAGCCCTATGTGAACTCTAAGTTTTAGAACTCTAAGTTTTTCCACCTGTGAAGAAAACCTCAGTTTTTTTAAAAAAATTTCTTTCTTTTAAAGTAAGCTTTACAAACAACATGGGGCTTGAACTCAGGACCCTGAGATCAAGAGTCGCATGCTCTTAAAAAAAAAAAAGTCACATGCTCTATGGACTGAGCCAGCCAGAAGCCCCAAGAAAACTCTACTTTATATTTTTCCTTTACTCTCACACTACTACCACACTCTCACCATTTCTGACACCAGATGTGTGTGGGTTTTCCCCCACACCAAGCAAATTTGTGTCACTAGCTGGGTGTCCTACAGTTTCACTCAGTTCTGACACTATACACCTGGAGTATCATCAGACCCCACAGGTTAAGGGCACATCCAACAAGACTGCTCCTCCCTCACTGCAGATGCCAATCACAAGTCCAGGTTGTTACCAGTGCTTCTGACCAGTCTCTGATATAAATCAGAGGTTCCCACAAACCCCCCTCAGGTTTGATTAATTCGCTAGAGTAGTCTCAGAACTCAGGAAAATGGTTTCATTACTGTTTACCAGTTTATTTTAAAAGGATATGAGACAGGCTATAAACATCCAGATGGGAGATGCACAGGGCAAGGCTATATGGAAAGGGACATCGAGCTTCCACGCCTTCTCTGGGTGCACTACTCTCCCAGCCCCTCCAAGTGTTCACCACCTAGAAGTTCTCTCAACTCCACACTACTGGGATTTTTATGGAGGCTTCATCATGTTCTTATCACTTAGGGAATTTTAAGAGTTTTGGGAACTCTGTGCCAAGATGGGAGCAGAGGCCAATTTGTATTTTTTCTATTATTTCACACCACCCATCTGAGCTGGAACAAGTTCATGAGAACCTACACGACAAAAGGGACTATATACATTACCTATCCTGATGTCACATAGGGTTGTCAGACATCTGAGGTCCCGATGGAGGCAGATTTCTCACTCGGGTAAAGGCATCTAGGATTCAAAGAGGAAAGAAATGACAAGCTATCCGTAAGATAGGGTCCTTTCCTCAACAAACAAACAGTAACAAACAAACAAACAAAACTGTTTGCACCCAGACTAGGACCAACTCCACAGGAGGAGTTACTCCACTCTCACAGGTGCAAAACGCTGCCCAAGAGTACTCAGCCACAACACCAAAACAGTGCTTGGAGCCAGACCTCAATAAAGGCCGCATTTGCTCTTCCAACAGTGTAACACCATCCAAGGCATCATACTAGCCTGGATAGCTGACAACAGCTGGGTGACTCCCAAAACAGCTTTCTTTGTTTCAGATACCCAGACACCCCAAGTAGAAGATAGGGATACAGGTATCCTCATGAATTCAATGTTGACTACAAACCAGAAGCCTGGAAGCACTGATGGCAGACTTTGCTGCCAAGCCCTTTAAACAAATAGGAAACAGGAACCCCTTTCCCAGGCCTTCAGTCATTCTGTCCAACATTCAGGGAATTCCTGCTATGTGCCAGGCACTGTGATTGGGATCTAGCAGTGAACACACAAGATACACCATCCTTGCTATCCGGGACTTTACAATCTCCTTTTACATTCCTCAGATGGAATGGTACAGATAATCTCAGAGATCCTACATGCCTTCAGACCATAACCACCAAAATCCCACTTAGCCTTTCACAGCTCAGAGGCCGAACTTGTTTGGGCGGGGGGGGGGGGGGGGGGGGGGGGGGGGCAAAAAAGGTGATTTTGCCTCCCCACTGCTTCCTGATGGATACCAACCAGCAAACAGGCCTGCCACACAGGAGGCAGTCACTGTTGGAATGAATAGGGACATTTACCTGAGAATGCCATTACAGACTGTTGACCAGCCACTAATTTTCTCTCTTTAGGAGGACCCAGGATGCCCCACTTTCAAGTCATCCTGAAAAAGAAAAAGATTTCATCGTTCAACACCCCAGACTAAAACAGTAGCTCCTGAAGCTGCTTTTCTGTAGAAATGGAAACAATGCTGTCTGCCATTTATGATTTACTCTATTTTCAATACCCTCCAGAATTATTTTATTTCCCATTGTCTTTTTCTTGCCTATAATTACCATTAAAGCTAACCGTTTCCCCAAACCCTCTAGATTGCGTGACTCCTAAGACGCCATATGTAAAAGGCTATTTACAATGAACATCTGAGGTATTCACACAAAGCACTCAACATTTAGCTAAGTGAACCCTTTTCACGGAAAGCCAATTGACATAACAAAGCTAGCTTTTATAAATAACTCCCATGCCTCCTAACATCCTCACCAGTTCCTCCTGTGGAATCTAGGCTGTCACTTCACAGAAGCAACTAAGAAGCAGAAACTAAGTCAGCCCTATTGGACCATCTCCAGCATCACCCTGAGTGATAGGTGTTTGCCTAGAACTGAGAAGCATCTCTTCTCAGAAAATTAGCAATCCAAAACAAAATCACTACAAAAAGGGACCCAGTATTTACTGCTCCAAAGGGGCAACAACTCTGTTCACTCCTGAAAATCAGTAAGAAACCAACAAAAATATAGTGTCAGCCTAAAGCAGAAATTGGTATGGTTGTAGCTAAGCCTACTGCCTAGAGCTTCTCAATCTATTGGTTATTTTTATATTTTATTAAAGACCTAGAGAAGAATGCCCTAATTTTAAAGCAAATTCACATCAACATTTCCCTAATCAGGCGTTCCTATAGGTAACTGCATCTATGAAACCCCCTACAAAGGGATCAGCATGACTAGCTTTCTATGGTGCAGGAATGGGGGCCAGGCACTTTGATTTCAGTGAAAAATTGCAAAAATCCCATTGACTCTTTGGAGCACTTGGTAGGCACTCAAAAAATAAAAAGGTGACTTTCTCCCTCTACTACATTCCTCATGGCTCGATTACCTTTGTTCTGTTTCCAAGGTATGATTCAAGTAACTTCATACTAGCCAAACCTGTTGAACAAGAACCACTCAAAAAGATTTGGATTTTTAGGTTTCTCCCTGCAAAGTCATGCCCTTACAGATTTAACCTTAGTGAATAAACAATTATGCTGGCATCCTGGTATAGTTAACAACAGAGTTGGCATGAACCAGGCCCAGAATGCCAACCAGCTATCGGCTGCTGTTCTCCCAGCAGTGTAACACTTGCCTAGGTACACAGCAACCTAGGCAGCTGCCTACAGCTGGGGCCGAAGGCAGGCTAATGAAGTTGCACTCACCTGGGGCTGCCTCTGTCCAAAGCCCACGGCTGTCCCCTCTGCAATCAAAGCACTCCAGGTTAGAGTCAGCCAACAGTAGTGAACACTAACGTGAAGTTCAAGACCTCTGCCCGCAAAAACCCCATAAATTATTTCTGAGTCATAGAAATAGACAATAAAACAAAAACCTTTTCCTTGGGTAGCTTTATTTTCTCATGTCAGAAGTTAGCCATGGGCCACAGCGACTCAACCGGAGCATTTTTTTTTAACATTTTATTTTTAAGTAATTTACACCCAACATGGGGCTTGCACTTACAATCCTGAGATCAAGAGTTGCATGCTCCAGCGACTGAGCCAGCCAGGGGCCCCTCAACAGCGGCATATTAATGATCTAGTCAACAAGTAGAAGGCCGCTTGGCTCTATCACTTAACAGCTAAGTAACAGTGAACAAGTAACCTCTCCGCACCTCTCAGTCTCATTTGTAAAATGGGAATGTTATCAATAGTACTCTGTACACGAGCTGGTTGTTAGACCAAAAAATAATACAAATTAAGCCCAAGAATATCTGGTGTAAAGTATGTGGTCAATAAACACTTCCTGTTATCAAGAGCTACATTCCAGGCAAGGAGATGATGAATAGGGGGAATAGAAGTGGGAAAGTTGCCTTGGGAGAGCAATGGGCAGTGAAAATCGGAAAGGCTGGTTAAAACTAGATTGGAGAGGATGTGGATTATGAGACCTTCTGAAGAACAATAAAGCAGTACTTCAGAGAAATCCGATGTGATAATGGTATGAAAGGAACTGGAAACAAGCTGCCATTCCTGCCAACGACCTCAACTATTGGTTGAAAGCAGTAACCAAAATGTTTGCAAGAATGTTAATAAATATTCCTACCCATTCACCGTTGTAATTTACCTTATTTATGTAAGATTAGGGTATCTAAGACAATACCTTTTTCCAGCCATGCTCTAATTTCACTCTTAACAAACTCCAAACAATTGAGAGAAAAAGTAAAATAGAGGGGGCCCATTGTTGAGGTCTAAAAACGAAATCTTAAGAAAGCCTGCCCCTTTCAGGGGCTTGAAAGACCTGACCGAGCTCCACCCGGACACGTGCTCATCACAAATCTTCCCCAGCCCCTGGCCCCGGCGCCAGGCGCCTGGGAAACGAGACTCGCTCAGACCAGATCTACGTGACTCTCCAGGGACAAGAGGGATGGTAGAAAACAGGGGGCGACTCTAGGGCTACACCCTCCCAGCGACTCTTCTAGATGCCCTCCAAACCCGGGGTCATGATGGAACGAACCCCAAATTCGTCCCGTGCCTCAGAAGAAGCCTCCCCACAGCTGCCTCTCTCCCCGAACTAGTAAACCCCCCAAGCTTCTCCCCACTTGGCCCTTAACTCACCCGCACGTGTCGGGAGCTCCGCCGGGGCGCTCCCGCCGGAGCAGAGGCCGCAGGGAAAAGGACAGCCCGAAACCGAGGGGAGCCCCGCCCCGGGGCGGATACGGAGCAGGCACTTAGTGGGCGGGGCCCGGAAGCCCCGCCCAGGAAAGTCCGGGTTAGAAAAATGCAGGAGCCGTGGCAGAGGTGAGCTTACTCCTTAGAGAAGCTAGCACCTCACGATAGGAAGGGCAGGAATCTGCACGAGGGCTACACTTATTTGACCCCCATCCCGTTTGGTACTTACCGATGGGAGGGGGCGTTGGGTTTGGAGGTGCTAAAGACTGAACTTGGTGTGTCCTAAGGGGGGCCGTGCTTCCTGCCTGCCCACACCGAGAGCCCGCCGGATGCCGGATCCTGTCGCACGAGTGGCGGCGCCTTTGGGTTCCTGCTGGTGCAGCCCACGCTTTTTCCACCTCCCGCTCAGATCTCTCAGGCTTTCTCCAGTAGGGTTGTCCCTGGGCTGATGGCTCGCCCACCCACACAGGTCACCTTAGTTTTCGGGTTCTCTCCAGAAGATTTTCGGGTAGATTATGCCTGGCACTCCTACAGCCTAACCCTGTGGGTCAGCGTCCCTGATGCCCTGCAGTGGCATCCTTAGTTGAGTTGCAGTCGCTAAAGAATACTGGCTTTCTCTCTGCCAGAGTTGCCTTGCACGTGGCACAGTCAGCCAAAGACGCACATCTTGAGTTTAGACAGATTGCCCACCAGGTTATCAGCATTTCTTATGAACACTAAAACTTCTTCTCCCATTAGCTAGAGTCAGTACGATTCTGTCCTGCTGAATAGTTGGTAAAGCTGGAGCCCCTCTCTTTCCTAGCCCCCACGGCAGCCTATCCTGTCTGCTCATCTATAGCACCTGGCACCTTTGCCAGGCAAGCCCCTAGGAATCAGCCACTGCCCTTGGCATCTGCCAACATGTTTTATTATCTTCCCTCAGCTGTCATAATGAAAGAAAATGTGTTTCCTGCGCACCGCATTCCTCACAGACCTCTGCTGAGAAAGGCCAGAGTGCAAAATTGATTCCGGCTAGAGACAGACACTAGGCTCTAAGGCGAGAGAGAGACAGAAGTGGTAAGCACAATTCCTCCAGTTTTGATGGAGTCGGACACAGGCTGTGGTTGGAAAAAGGCTTACATAAATGCAGTAATTAAAAAAGTCACATGAGCAGTGCTGAGCCGGTAGGCAGGAGCTCTGCTTTGCAGTTAAATAGGAATGTGGATGAAGACTGCTGCCATAGTCAATGCCTGCATCCGGCTGTCACAGTGTGTTCATTAAAGAGGGTTATGAGAGCTATAAAACCCTGCAGATTGGGTGGGTAATTGTCCTGTGGAGCTCTGCTAAAAGCGAAATTGCATTGACATCTCACATATTTTGCTTTCTTTTCTTCTAAACACACAAAATGGAGGAGAGCTATCCTGAGGATTCAGGAAAAGGAAAGGTGAGGTTTGTGTGAATATGTGCATGTGTGCTTTCAGAGAAGAGACAGGAAGTAATTGAGGCTAGAGAAATACAGGGCCTTTGGGGAGAGAAGGACCAATGACCTGGTGACTACTGGATTCATAGATTAGTCAGGTAGGAGGCAGGATTTGTGTGGAAAGAAGGCCAACCATTATGTGTAAGGCTGAGTGGTGGGCCATGTTGTCATGTCATTGAAAATGTAAACTTTTTTAGGTATAGGGCATTCAGTGTCCTACGGAGGAAAACCTAGATTATGATTTCTGCATTTCCTAGTTAAAAAATTCTTCATAGTCAACCTTCTTAGCCTCTAACCTTTTAAATTCTGAATTCATTTTGGTGAGTTGATTGACATGGTCTTTTACCTGTAATAGCAACTACTTTTCTACTGTGTTTCTGTGTTATTCTTTTTTTTTTCCTTCCACATTTTTATTTAATGTTTCTTATTCTTGCAAAGACAAAATTGTTAGGAATAATAACAAAAAAAGAAAAGGGAAAATTGCTAGGAAAAAAAAAATGCAGCCAGATGAGAGACAAAGGATTAGGGTAGGTTCATTAGCTTTGAGTTTGACCTCATAATCGGATCTAGCCCTAAGGGACACTAGGTCCCCAAACTTCTTGCGTGCCTTTCCCTTTCTCCTCTGTCTATACTCTCCTTGCTTCCCTTCTTGAAGCCTTTTGCCCTTGAGATTGATCCCTTTCCTCTCCTCCCTGGACAGGAACCACCAGTAGAGAAATGTTCAATCATATATTCAGTCAGTCAGTCAACCAGCATTTACTGAACATCTACCATTTGCCAGACCCTGTGCAGGTGCTTCAGATAAAGTCAGAGCAATAGAGATCTCTGCTTACCTAAAGCTTACAATCTAGTGGGGGGAAAATGACAAATAGTCTAGGTATCCCTGGGCAGATGTCAGAGGACGGCTAACCTAGCTGGGGGAGTCAGGGAGAGTACTAGAGATGGCAGCATTCCCTTGGATGATCCTAAGAGCTTAGAGTTGAAGAGGGATCCCTCCTTCATCCCTGTACTCTACTCCTCCTGCTGCTTCTCTGTAATAGCTATCCAGATTAGAGTGGGGCCCTATAGTTGTCCTTGTTATTTCTCAAAAGCATAGTTGAATTGGCAAGGATATACAGAAATTGGACTCCTCATACGCTTCTGGTGGGAATGTAAAATGGTGCAACTGCTTTGAAAAACAGTCTGGCAGTTCTTCAAATGATTAACCATAGAGTTACTTTATGATTCAGCAATTCCACTCCTAGGTATATACCCCAGGAAATGAAAATATATATCCACACAAAAACTTGTACACAGATTTTCATAGCAGCATTATTCATAAGAGATAAAAGGTTGAAATAACCCAAATGTCCATTAACTGACAAATGGATAAATAAAATGTGGGATATCCATACAGTGGAATATTATTTGGTCATAAAAGGAATGAATGCTGCAACATGAATGAACCTTGAAAATGTTACATTAAGTTAAAGAAGCCAGACCATATATTGTTTGATTCCATTCATACAGAAGTCCAGAATAGGAAAATCTGTAGAGACAGAAAATAGATTAAGGGCTGCTCAGGCCTGAAGGGGAGAGGAGTGAAAGATCAAGGTTCTAGGTTTCTTTTTGAGATGATGATGAAATATTCTAAAATTGTGATGGTTGTACATATCTGTGAATATAATAAAAGCCACTGAATTTTATACTTTAAATGGGTGAATTGTATGGTATGTGACTTCCATACCAAAAAAGCTATTAAAACAAGAATGAAAAACATATTAGGTGACCTGAAAGATATGCAGTTCTGATTAAAATTGTGGTCTGCATGGTCGTTGCCAATTTTAAGGTTTAAAAAGGACTTTTTAGGGCGCCTGGGTGGCTCAGTTGGTTAAGCGACTGCCTTCGGCTCAGGTCATGATCCTGGAGTCCCGGGATCGAGTCCCACATCGGGCTCCCTGCTCAGCAGGGAGTCTGCTTCTCCCTCTGACCCTCCTCCCTCTCATGCTCTCTGTCTCTCATTCTCTCTCTCGCAAATAAATAAAATCTTAAAAAAAAATAAAAATAAAATAAAAATAAAAAGGACTTTTTATTCTGGGTCCTATGGCCCCTCGGAGTTCCTTTCTCACTATACAGAGAAGTTAATGCATTTGAGTGGGCAGCATGAACAGAAGCAAAGGAGTAGACTGTGCATTCCCATCCTTGCACTCCCTAACTTCCCTCCCTCATAATGATTTGGTTCAACATTTATAGTATACCTACTGTGTGTAAGACTTATGGACCTGAAAGAGACAGAGTCTCTTTATTCCTTCCAGTGGCAGAAGTTAAATCATTAATATAATGCTGTTTATATAAAGAACTCTTTAGGAGATAGGCAGTGTGACAGAAAGAATCGTTGCAAGGCATCTTGGGATTCTGGACTTCTTCTATAGCATGTAGGGAAACATCATAATGACATCAGCTAGAGCAAGACCAATTCCCAGTCCTTCTTGATGTTGAGCAAGTTCCGAGAGTTGGCTCCCTCCTCACATGCCTCCAATCACCTCTTCATTTGGTTTCTAGACTCAATTAGTCTATTTCCATACCCTTCATTTTCTCACCAACTCCACCCCCACAATGTCCAAATTGGCCCTCCAATGCTGAAACCATTTGCCAGAAATTCATTAAGCTGAACACATGGGAAATTACAGAGGAGATTTCACTTGTCACTTAGGCTCAAATATAGCAAGTAATTTTAAAAGGACAGTGGCAAGAGGCTATTTTTATCTTGCTTGTTTGTGCTGAGTTTTCTTATCTTGCTGTCTCTCAGTCTCTTCCTAGCTACCTCTCTTCTCCTTCTTTAAATTAAATGTTGGCCTTTTAAATCTTTTTCTCGGATTCTCTTATCTTGTTTTACAGAGTCTTCTCCTTCTGTCCTCATCACACATTCAGTCAACACATATTGAGTATCTACCACATGGCAGGCCCTATGGTAGGCACTAGGAGAGATGGAGTGATGAATAAGACAAACATGGTCCTTACCATTATGATTACAGTCCGATGAGGCAGGTGGACATCAGGTGGAATGAGTTCAAATTTGGTCACAGCAAAGACTTGAGGGAGTTATTTGCACTTTTATGATGTTAAGTGTACCCCCCGGTAAATGGGCATGTAAAAATCGCCAGAATCCCAGCATGTTTGTGGGGTTAGGGAATAAATCTAATATATCACAAGGAATGGAAAAAAAACAAAGATCCAGGTTTGTGTGTGATACAGTCAAGCCCCCTGGGTAGAGAGAACATGGATTTGGGAGTCATATGTTGGTGAGATTCTAACTCCACCACCTTACATGTCAGCTATTGACTTTAAGTGACCTCTGGACATCAGTACCTTCACCTATAAAATGGGAATTATAATCTCTACATTTTAGGTTGTTGTGAAGATGGAATGAGATGTCTTATATAAGGGACCAGGCAGGTGCTCAACCTATGTTACTTTCTTTCTCATGACCTCCCTACCCCACTTTGAATCACACACTTGGAAAAAAGAAAAAAAAAAAAAAAAGAGCCCAGTCTCCCAGCTGGTGGGAAGTGGGGTTCCTCAAATAATATTCACCAATCATATGCCCAGAGAGATGGATTATAACCATATTGATTAGTATAAATTGCTCTATACATGCAACTTAGGACAGTCAAATCCCTCCCTTCTTCTTTGGTAAAGGAAAGGCAGTAAAAAATGAAGTTATAGGGAAAAGACTGAAATGAGATGTAACAAAGGACTTCCTAGCCATGAGGGCTGAAAGTGTGAGTGGATGCCTGAGAGACCTGCATCCTTTCCGGTTAGTGTGTGGACTGGGCTGGGGCAGGCCTACCTGGAGGTCAAGAATAAACCTGCCGACCTCTTCCTCTCCCGCTTAGCTTAGGGAGTCTTCAAGGGAGGAGCTGTAGCTCCTCTCCCTTTTCCAAGCCAGGCGTGCTGGGGGAGGTGAACGCTGCCGGGAAGGCTATTGCTCCCGAGGAAAGGAAAAATGGCAGCTGCCATTTCAGGCACTTAATAAGTACACTAAATTGAGAAGCTGCTGATTTGGTTTACCTGATTCCTCCCTGATAAAGGAGAAATCTCTTCAGTCAGAGGTTTCCTGAAGCTGAAAAGGAAGCCTGAGCTCCAACTGCGGAAATTGGCAGAGGCAACACTCAAAGGAGTAAGCTGGGCTCCGTGGGCAGCACCAGGATTCTTGGATTCCTCCCCCGCCCTCCAGCCCTGGGAAACTTCAGGTTGCCTTTGTTCTGCAGAGTTATTTTCAACGGGGATGAGTTTAGTTGTCCTTTTCTCCCTTCACCACCATTTTTCTTTCTTCTTCCTTTTCCTTGTTCTCCCTTTCCCTCCCCCCTCTCTCTTCCCTCCTCCTTTTTCTTTTTCTCCTCCTCCTCCCTCCTGCGGATCTCCGTTTCAGCTGTTGGATCTCATTGCCCACCCCACTCGGATTTGTTTCAGGAACTTTAGAATTCCTTCTTGATCTAAAGTAGCAATACCATCCTGACAACACAGGCGCTGCTCTGTGTGTTTTTGTAGAGATCAAGACCAAGTTTAGTCAGGTGCTTTAGGAAAAGACCTTTCCTGCGGATTTTCAGAGCCTTTCATATGCTAATGGTTGTGAATGTCCAAAAGGAGTCATTGGATTACTGGAACCCAAATTTCCCAGATCTCTTTTTATTTCCCCCAACCCCAAAGACTATATCCTGAGACACATGACATGGCCTTTGGAAAACATTTCAGAAACATATATTATATGTTAGATTTTTAAAAATTTTTGTAACGTTCATTTATTGATTTCTACACCTACACTATAGGTAGGACAGGAGGTTATAATAATCTCACTTTACAGATGAGTAAAACTGAGGCTCAGAGAGTAATACATGCCTTTCTTATAGTAACGTAGCTAGCCAGCAAGCAACAAAGCTAGGTCTTGTTATTCATGGTTCTAGGCTCTCTGCACTGTCTTACACTGCGTTTAAATATAATATACATGTGACATCATAACTTGGCATGTGATATATGAGATGGCATCTAGGAGATATACATGCTGTAATTGATGAATTATGACAATTTCCCCCATTCAACTGAATATGTATCACACATCTGTTATGTGCATCACTAATCACTAGTCCAGGTGCTAGGGCTAGAGCAGTGACCAAAATAGACAAAAACACAAATTATTGCCTTCATGGAATTTACATTCAAGGGGAGAGATAGAAATTATAAGATAGGGCACCTGGGTGGCTCAGTCAGTTAAGCGTCTGCCTTCAGCTCAGGTCATGATCTCAGGTCCTGGGGTCGCGCCCCATATGGAGCTCCCTGCTCGGCAGGGACTCTGCTTCTCCCTCTCCCTCTGCCACTCCCCCTGCTTGTGCTCTCTCTCTCTCTCTCATGCTCTCTCTCTCAAATAAATAAAATCTTTTAAAAAATTATAAGATAAATATATAAAATATATTTTATTTTATATGTTATATAATCATAAGGGCTAAGGATAAAAATAGGGAAAAGAATAGGTACGTGTAGGAGCTGCAGTTCAGGTGTGCATAGGATCAAGGAAAGCTACATTGAAAAGTCTACATGTGACTACAGACCTCAAGGAGATAAGGGAGTGACTGACTGTGCAGAGATTTAGGGGTAGCTGGGAAGGGGCTCCAGGAGAGAGAAAAGCAAATTCAATGGGCCAGAGTGAAGCAGGAGTGAGCCTTGGGTGAGGCTGAGCTGGGAAGAGGGTGGGGTAGAAGGAGATGAGTTAAAAAGGGGGTAGGGTCCACATATTAGATCTTATAAGGAAATGAAGTGATATAATGCAGATGATATGCCATGATATTATAATAATAATACCATATGACAGATTTATTATGTTGCTGCATAACAAATTACCCCAAACTTTGAACATTTATCTCAGTTTCTGAGGGTAAGGAAATGGGAGTAATTCAGCTGAGCTGGCTCAGGGTCACTCATGAGTTTACAGTCAGGCTGCCTGCCAGGGCTAGAGTCATCTGAAGGCTTCCCAAGGGGATCTGCTTGAGTGTCACTCATGTGGCTATTGACAGAAGACCTTAGTTTCTTACCACAGGAGCCTCTCCATAGGGCTGCTCGCAACATGGCCACTGGCTTCCTTCAGAGTAAGTGATGAGGGAGAGAGGCAGACAGACAGAGGGAGGGAAAGAGCGACATGAAGAAGGAAGCCACAGTCTTTTATAATCTAATCTTGGAAGTTACACACCATTACTTCTGTCATATTCCACTGGCCACACAGATTAACCCTTATACTTTGTAGGAGGGGGACTATAAGTGGGTGACTTTCAGGAGATGGGGATCATTGTG
The DNA here is from genome assembly GCF_964656455.1 of Halichoerus grypus. Classification (NCBI taxonomy): domain Eukaryota; kingdom Metazoa; phylum Chordata; class Mammalia; order Carnivora; family Phocidae; genus Halichoerus; species Halichoerus grypus. The sequence continues at coordinate 120,136,215 of NC_135713.1, forward strand.
GAATCACCTCAGAGGTTGACCTCCTCAGCTGGTTTGCAGGAATTTTCCTCAAGCTAACCCTCAGTTGAACAAATATCAAAAATAGGCGCCTGGCATTGGTGTGGCCCCTACACTGGAGCTCATAACCCTACTTGGGTTGAGGCCTGAAAAGGGACAACACAGCAGGAACGTCAGAAACCCGCTGAGAGTCTGAAGGTCTTATTTCAATTCAGCATGCGCATGCTTATTTCTTCAAAGCCCCACTTTCTCTAGGCCTGGCCTCATTATTTCATTCACCCAATTAATATAACTGGGAATAATCTTACTTAAACCTGCAAAGAAAAAAAAAAAGGTTTGAGGAGAGCTGTGGAACTTCAAAGGCAGGCTGGGACCTCTCTGGGCAATTTAATCTGGAGACAACACTGGACTTTGATGAAGGGCAGAGCCAACCTACCCATCCCTCCAGAACCCTGAGGTACCTTCCTGTAAAAGAGAGGCATCCTGCCTTGTCTAAGGAGAATGACGACAGGGAACAGAGCAGTTGCTCTGTCCCTGACGCCCAGTACTGGGTCTGTCCACAGACAAGGACATGGCTCTTCTGAGCCCCAGGTGGGCCCCCTTCCCAACTCCTGCCCTGATTGGCCTTGGTTGTGCAGCCAGAGTCGGCCAGTTTCCTGAATTGAGCAGCAGATGGCATCACAGCCTCAGGAGCGAGCGGCTGAAGCTGCTGGCAAGAGCAGGGCGCGATTAGCAACTCAGCCTCGTGCTTGGCATCTGGGGGCTCCTGGGGGTGGGGGCTGCTTCCCCAGCTCCCAGTTCAGAGGAGTTTGTGCTGTGCCTGCAGATTGGCATAGTGTTAGGCTGGTATCTCAGAGAGCAGAGCCTGGAGCCCCCAGTGAGGAAACAGATGGTGAACACAGGGTCTTTTCTATGATCTTTTCTGAAAAAGATGAAAATCAGGGACTGCTGTTCCCAGACCAACTGCGTTTTTCCATCACTGCCTGTCCCTACTCATGAGGGTCACATGGAGTATATCCTGGCTTGGGGGCTGGCGGGTCCCTGGCAGAAGCCTCCTGGGCCAGATGGGGCCAGAGATAATTTGAGGGATCATCTAGGGAATCCCAAGAAGTCAAAACTGAATCCTTCCCAGCACTCCCCTCAGTGACCCAAATGAGAGGGGCAGGGCTCAGTCCTGCAGTCCTTTGGTCCGCCTTCGTCTCCTTCTCTGTCCGTTGTGTTTCTGACTCCTCTTCTTCCTACTCTGTGTTCACTTTTCCTCTCCTTCCTTTCTCCTCTGTTATCCCTATCCATTTATGTCTTTCCCTCTGTCGATCTCTTTCTTTCTCGGTTCCAGGGTAGAGAAAAAAGCCAGTTGCCAGACTTGCTGGATGTAGGCACTGGGCTGCAACACCATGTCCACTCTCCTCCCTCCCTCCCATTTCCCACCACTGCTGGATGGCTAGTCCCATGGAGACCTAGACAAAGGGAGGTCTAGAGGTCACCAAGAGTATATGTTCTCTTTCCACAGAGGCTGTAGTTTGTAGACAGGAAAGCCCTCAGGGGCTTCCCAGTAGGACTGAGGTCCACTGAACCTCCTGTTTACTAGGCACCCATATATGCCAATAGAATGTGAGCTTGAGGGCAGCTACCGTGTTCACTGCTGCATCCAAAGTATCTATTATATAGTAGCTATTCAACAAAAATGTGTTAAAAATAATGAGAATTAACAAATAAAAGAAGATGGATGGAAGGTGAATGCTGACCTCTGTATTAGGCACTGGAGTACATTCAAGGTGCCATCCCCATCCATCAGCAGAGAGGAACACGCAGGGAAGCAATCACCCATAATCCAGAATAGTAACCATGAGGTGGCAGTGGTAGAGATTACAGTGGGTGCCTAAGTCCACATTGTGAAGACAGGGAAGGCTTTGTTCACTCACCAATTCAACAGTTTTTCATGGAGAGCCTACCAGTACTAGACTCTGGGTTATATCTGGGAAGAAGGTAGGCTCCTAGGTGGGTGTGGGAAACATATGAGCTAACAGATAGGTAGTAACAGACCAGATAGATGCTGTCCTAGGGGAAATCATGGGCAGTGGGGGCAGAAAGCAGAGGCATCTTGCTTCATCAGGGGGGTTCTGGAAGGCTCTGTAGTGAAGTGAGTCCAAGCTGAGATCTGCCTGAAAAGTTAGTAGAAGTCAGCTGGGGGAGAAGGAGGGAAGAGAGTTCCAGCCAAGGGAGCATTACCTAGTCAAGAGAGAACAGGCAGTTTTCAAGGAACTGAGTGAAAGTGTCAGGAAATCTGGCTTGAGTACCAGTAGGGTGGTGGGCAGGGCCGGAAGACATGAAGCAAGAGAAGTGGGTGGGAGCAGGGTAGAAGAAGCACGCAAACCAGGTTGAGTTATGAGTTTACCTTCAGGGCATGGGAAACCATTTGAAAGTTTTAAGAAGGGAAGTGATAAGATCAAGTTTGGATTTTAGAGAGGTTACTCTGGGTGCAGTGTGGGCACTGGATGGCGTAGGGCCAGAGAAGCATCCTAAAGGCCAGTGAGGGAACAGTCCAGACAAGAGATGAGAGCCTGAGTGATGATGACATCCCTGGGGCTGGAGATCATGTTTGAGCCAAGCCTGAGGAAAAACTTGGGATAGGAAGGATGCTGGCATTCCAGAGAGAGAAAATGCACATACAAAGATTTCAGGAATTTGGCATGTTTGAGGAAGCACATGGTTATATATTTGTAGCCTGTGAGAGGGCACAGGGGTAGGTGTGGGAGATGAGCTAGAGAGGAGCTAACCTTTGCTGAAGAGCCTTAGAAGCCCAGGGTCAGGCCGGATCCTTTTTGTTAGAGTTGGAGAGCACAGGGTGAGTAGGTAGAGCCTTTCTCTCTAGACACTCAAATTATCTGCAGAGCTTCCAGAGTGTCCCGCTCCATCCAGGCATTTTCAGAACAAATGTATCACCTAGAACCTGAAAGACAAGGACAAACCGTATATAATGAGGTGAAGGAGGATGTAGGAACTGGAGTAAGCAAGTGGATCAGGACAGGGCATGGGGAGAATGGGAGACACTTCCTGCCAAGCAGAGAGAGCAGCAAGGCTGGGTGAGAGAGGTCCCATCAGAACCTGGAAATCCCAGTTCCAGAATAGTCTGGTTCTGTACTCGCTCTCCCCAGTTCTACCTCCTGACCTCAAAGACCTCCTTACAGGCATCTCCCCCAAAGAAGACGTTTCCCCCAAAGAAGAAATTTGCAAAAAGGTAGAGAGCAGGGACCAATTGGTGTAATGATTAAGAAATTGGGCTCTGCTTCTTCCTTAGTTTCCAACAGGAAACTGGAGTCATTTTCCTTACCTGAAGTGGGGACAATAACACCTACCTCATCAGTGCTGAAAGGTGGAAATGAGGTAATATGAACAGAAAACTAACACAGTGAAGGTTCTCAATAAATCTTTGGTGTTATTAAGATTCTAGTATGAGACAAATGGGGTGGGGTGGGGGGGCAGAGAGAAATAGGAAGGGATGTAAGTAAGGAGGGCTGAGTGAAAGGGGAGTGAGTTCCAATCTGTGCAGAATTCTTCAGTGGCTTCCATGGCCTGTGGGACAAAATCCTCCACCAGGGCTGATTCCTGCCTACCTGTCCTGCCTCATCTCCCGTGGCTCCCAACCTCACTTTGTAGACTGAACCGGATCCTACCACCTGTGATTCCCAGAACAGAGCAAGCTCTTCAAGCCTTTCCGTGAGCTGTTGTGGAGAAAAAAAATACCCCTCAAACCTGTCTTCATACCAAATATTAGGAAGCGTGAGCTACCTGGAACAGATGTTGGGAAGGGACCCAGGATGTGTATATTGTGGGGAAGGGGTGGAGGACTAAGGGAGGGAGGAGCAGGGGAAAGTTAATATGGCTCAAATAAATGGCATTTGACCCAGTACTTAGGTGAGACAGAGGGGCAGGTAGGCCGATGTGCATGCTTCTCTTGGTGGTGAGGCCAAGACTGGAGGAGAAGAGAGAAAGGGCAGAGGTTTAAGGGAGTCCCAGGATACGCCTGGTTTTCCACCTCCTCCCGTGTTTTCTCTCTTCTTCCTTCCTTTAGGATCTAAATTCCCTAAGAGGGAATTGCAAGCCTGAGAGTGTTGACCTGGGACTGACTTACTCCTTTTAGGAGCTAAGACCCCAGGATACAAAGATCCAGTTATAATTCAGTGTGGGAAATGTGTTATGAAGACTTGTGCTAAGGCCTATGGGGAGCCTGTGGGCTTTGCAGAGGCAGAGAACTAACTGGGCCTTGGCAAAGGAATAGATTATCAAATGGGAAAGGGTTTCCGGGAGGTGAGCACAGCATGAAGGTAAGCAGATTCTGCCTGGTGTCTGTGAGGGTAAAACATATTCTTCACTTCTTCTCCTTTCCTCCATCTCCAGAGTTGAGCTCCTTTGCCTCCTCCCAGGCCACCTTTAGAATCATTGACTGTTAGAGCTGAGAGAAATCTTGGTGATCTTGCAGGTCATCCCAGTCTTTTGAATTTTATATGTGGGGAAACAAAGACCCAGAGGGAGGAAGAAACTTGTGTGAAGTCGCTTAGTGGAGAAGAACTCAGTCAGATTTCAGAGTTTCTGACTCATCTCTGCTTGCATTTCCTAGTTCTACATTGCCTCAGCGTCAACAACTTTGGCCCCCATCCTCCAGGGGCTGGGTTTTGTTTTGTTTTGTTTTTGTCTGGGTGAGGATAGGGAAGGGATTTTTACCTACCCCCCTGTTATCAAAAAATAATAATTACAACTATCCCTTATCAAACATTTACTGTGTGTCAGGCACAGTTCTAGGTGCAAGGGACATACACTAAACGAAGTTTCTCCTTGCATGCAGCTCACATTCTAGGGTGGAGACAGAAGTTAAATAAACAAACATATCATGTGGTGTCACCTGATAGGTGCTATGAAGAAAATTGAGGTTAGAAAGGGGGGTTGAAGGGCGCCTGGGTGGCTCAGTTGGTTAAGCGACTGCCTTCGGCTCAGGTCATGATCCTGGAGTCCCGGGATCGAGTCCTGCATCGGGCTCCCTGCTCAGCAGGGAGTCTGCTTCTCCCTCTCCCACTCCCCCCTCTTGTGCTCTCTCTCTCTCTCAAATAAATAAATAAAATTTAAAAAAAAAAAAAAAAGAAAGGGGGGTTGAGTGTGACTAGAAGGAGGCTATTTTAGATAGTTTGCTCTAAAACTCAGAGGCCTAAAACAGCAATAAATTATTGCTTCACAGTTTCTGAGGTGACCCTCAGAATTCAGAAGTGGCTTAGCTGGGTCATTCTGGCTCAGGGTCTTTCTTGATGTTGCGGTCCAAATGTCAGACAGGACTGCAGTTGCCTGAAACCTTGACTGGGGCTGGAGAATTCTCTTCCAGGATGGTTCGCTCACATGGCTGTTGGCTGGACACCTCCGTCACTTACCACATAGGTAGCCCTCCCCATAGGGCTGTTTGAGTATCCTCATGACATGGCAGCATGCGCATGGTCTAAGAAAGAAAGCAAGGAGGAAGACACAATGCCTTTTTTTAAAAAAACTTTTTATTTAGGAATAATTTTAGATTTACAGACAAGTTACAAAAATAGTACAAAGAGTTCCTTACAAACTTCACTCGGCTTCCTCTAACATTGATATCTTACATAACCATGGTACATTTCTCAAAGTCAAGAGATTAATACTGAGACACTACTATTAACTAAACTACAGACTTTATTCAGATTTCCCCAGTTTTTCCATTAATGTCTTTTCTGTTCCATGATCCAGGCCCGGAGATCACATTGTGTTTAGTCATCATGTTTCCTTAGTCTTCTTTGATCGACAGTAGTTTCCTACTCTTTCTTGTTTTTCATAAACTTTTTTTAAAGTTTTTATTGTAATTCTAGTTAGTTAACATATAGTGTAATCTTAGTCTCAGGTGTATAATACAGTGATTCAACAATTCCATACATCATCGGGTGCTCATCACAAGTGCGCTCCTTAATCCCCCCATCACCTATTTCACCCATCCCCCCACCCACCTCCCCTCTGGTAACCATCAATTTGTTCTCTAGAATTAAGAGTCTGGGGGCACCTGGGTGGCTCAGTCTCTTAAGCATCTGCTTTCGGCTCAGGTCATGATCCTAGGGTCCTGGGATTGAGTCCTCCATCGGGATCCTTGCTCAGTGGGGAGTCTACTTCTTTCTCTCCCAATGCCTGCCACTCCCCCTGCTTGTGCTCTCTGTCAAATAAATAAATAAAACCTTTAAAAAAATAGAATTAAGAATCTGTTTTTTTGGTTTGTGTCTCTCTCCCTCTTTTTTCCCCCTTCGCTTGTTTTGTTTCTTAAATTCCACATTCAAGTGAAATGTGGGAATACCCATTCATATGGTATTTGTCTTTCTCTGATGGACTTACTTTGCTTAGCATTATACTCTCTAGCTCCATCCCCATTTTTGCAAATGGCAAGATTTTATTCTTTTTTTATGGCTGAGTAATATTCCACAACACACACACACACACACACACACACACACACACACATCTTTTTTATCCCTTCATCAATTGATGTACACTTGGGCTGCTTCCATTATTTGGGTATTATAAATAATGCTGCTATAAATATAGAGGTGCATGTATCCCTTTGAATTGGTGTTTTTGTTTTCTTTGGGTAAATACCCAGTCATGAGATTGCTGGATCCTAGGGTAGTTCTATTTTTAACTTTTTGAGGAAACTCCAGCCTGTTTTCCAGAGTGGCTACACCAGTTTGCATTCCTAACAGTGAATAGGGTTCTCCTCTCTCTACATCCTTGCCAACACCTGTTGTTTCTTGTGTTGTTGATTTTAGTCATTTTGACAGGTGTGAGGTGATAGCTCATTCTAGTTTTGATTTGCATTTCCCTGATGGTAAAAACATGGAACCCGTCATGAATTTGTGTGTCCTCCTTGTGAAGGGGCCATGCTAATCGTCTCTGTATCGTTCCAGTTTTAGTATGTGTGCTGCCAAAGCAGGCACTGTTTTTCATAATCTTGACAATTTTGAAGAGTACTGATCAGGTATTATGTAGAATGTCCCTGAATTTGCATTTGCCTGATGTGGTCTCATTACCAAACTAAGGTAATCACAAAATCTCTTGACCTTGTCTTAGAAGTCACATGCTGTTACTTTTACCGTATTCTGTTATTTAGGAGTTAGACACTAAGTCAAGCCAACACTCAAGGGGGTGGGGAGGGTTGTGTTCTACCTCTTGAAGGGAGGAGTATCAGAGATTTTGTGGGCATATTTTAAAATCACCACAGGGGGGTCAAGGAAGGTTTCTCTGACACAGTGACACTTGAACAAAACTTGAAATAAGCAAGGGAACAAGCCATGGAGAGATCAAGATAAAGCTTTGTAGGCACAGGGTACAGCCAGGAAGGGCCTGAGGCAGGAGTATACACAGCAATGTTTGAGAAGTATGTCAGGAAGCCGGTGTGGCTTACCAGAGGCAGCAAGGGGGAGCATGGTAGCATGAGGTCATTAAGTTTGTGGGCTGGGGGTTAGGGAGGTAATGTAGAGCGCTGTAGAACGTAGTAAGGATTTGGATTTTATGCTGAGTGAAATGAGAGCCATTGAAGTGTTCTGAGCAGAACAGTGACATGATTTTAAAGATTTTATTTATTTATTTGACAGAGACAGAGATAGCAAGAGCAGGAACACAAGCAGGGGGAGTGGGAGAGGGAGAAGGAGGCTTCCCACTGATCAGGGAGCCCGATACGGGGCTCGATCATGACCTGAGCTGAAGGCAGACGCTTAACGACTGAGCCACCCAGGCACCCCACAGTGACATGATTTTAAAAGGATCATTCTGTCTGCTGTGTGCATACCCTGTTGATGGGAAGAGCAGAAGTTGGGTATCAGATGAGGAAGAACTCAGTGTTCTTCCAGAAAGAGGCTCTTTCCATAATCCAGGTGAGAGATAATGCTTATTGTCTCAATCCCTAACTCAAGGGCCATTCTGAAGACTAAAGAAGAAAACATCATTAGGGTGCCTGGCATACAGTAGGTGCTAAGCATATCAAAGTCTTAAGGAATAGCAGTATCCTGAGGAAGAAAACGAGTACCTTCCATTGTCTGAAAGAAAATGAAGGTCTGTACAATGTCCTTCTTTTATGTCTAGCATGTGGCCTGGCTCTAGGGATACAAAGAAAAAATTGAGTTCTTGAGTTTGAGGAGCTCAGTCTGGTGGGTTGAACATTGCTGCAAGAAATAATTCCAACTTGACTGGCCAAATGCTACAACTGATTTGGTACAGGAGGCTCTGGTGGGTCTAGGAGGAATGCCTGATTTGGGGAAAGTACCAAAGGACTCATCTGACACCCAACTTCCACCCTTGTCACCTATTATCTCTTCATACAGAAGCCAGACTCCAAATTCAAAGCTGTTTGAATCTCAAGGCCCACATTCCCAGCCACTCTGATATACTACCAACCCTGTGGAGACATGGTCTTCATACACTTATCCCATGGTCTTGCCATTTAAACCTTCAGCAGGCACTGCTATTTAATGGATTGAGGAGTTTTCAAAACCCTAAAGACAGAGGGAAAGTGAGGCTTATTATCCTCTGATTTATATTTATTGCAAGTTGCATTAAATAGCACACACCATGAGAGAGGAAATAGCTCTCTGTTGGGTATTGTATGCCAGTCGTCTCAAGGCTTTGGCAAGGCTTCCCTGGATAAGGATATGGGAAGGTCAGTGCTGTGGTTCTGAGACCCCTCCCTCATAGGCCCACCAGCAGTGGTTCAAAAACCCTGTAAAAAACTCTGTCCATTTTATAGATGGAGAAAAATGCCCTCTGCAGGGGGAAGGCTTTGGTACAAGACTGGACTTCCAGCAATGAAAGTTGGCCTCTGAAATCACCAATTGCCATTTAGTTGGTTGAGCTCTCTCTCAAGAGAGGTATGGGAAAGAGAAGCAAGCTGGGAAGCAAAAAGAACAAGAATGAGAGTGAGACAGAGAACTTGAGGAGTCGAGATGATTAGCAGATGCTGAATTGATTGTGGGATGGGAAGGGGCACAAGACCTGAGGGAAGTGAAAGAAAGAAGGAAGGAAGGAAGGAAGGAAGGAAGGAAGGAAAGAAAGAAAAAGAAAGAAAGAAAGAAAGAAAGAAAGAAAGAAAGAAAGAAAGAAAGAAAGAAAGAAAGAAAGAAAGAAAAAGAAAGAAAGAAAGAAAGAAAGAAAAAGAAAACAACTGAAAAGGATGGAGGAGATAATAGGTTTTTTCCTCACTAAATACACACCAGCTGATAACAGTACCCTCTGTGTCTGTGGAGAGAGAGAGAGCACCTCCAGCACCTGCCCTCCGTCCACCCTCCCCATCACATCACCCTGCGCGGGAGGTGGGGGCTCACTCCCCAGCAGCTTCTCATCCCTTTTTTCCTTCAACAAGTGTTCTTACTAAGAACCTACTTCAGGTCAGAAACTGGTCAAAGGCTGTGAACAAGGCAATAAGCACATAAGTGAGTTAATAAGCCCATTGTAGATAGTGGCAAAATAAAATGGGCGTAACGGGATGGGGTGTTGTCATCCGTGCAATGGCGATATTAACCTGACTGTCCTCACTGGGTTGCTGTGAGGATTAGCGGAATTAATCCATGGAAACACTTAGCACAGTACCTGGCACAGAGTGAGTTCTCGTTGGTGTTATCCGTCCTTCTCCCTTCCTTCCTTCCTTCCTTCCTTCCTTCCTTCCTTCCTTCCTTCCTTCCTTCCTTCCTTCTTTCCTTCCTTCCTTCCTTCCTTCCTTCCTTCCTTCCTTCCATCCTCCTTCTACTTTGCCTAAAGCTCTCCCTTTCTTCCTGTGTCTTCCTCTCTCATTCATCCCCCTCTTTCCAGATCTCTCATCTTCCTCTCTCCCTTTCTCCTTTCTCTCCTTTCCACCCTCCCTTCATAAGGCAATAGCCTTGCTCTTTCCTCCCTAAATTGAAGGGCAGTGTTGTAGTAAAACAAATCGCTGTCAACAAAGTACATTTCCACTGCATTCATCCCCATGCAGAGAAGATTTATCAGGGTCTCTCACCCTGCACTGTTATGTAAATGTGGTAATCCAGTGGAAATATGATGTCTGAGGAGTCTGAGGATAAAGACACCATAAAAACTATCAATTACCCACTGGAGCTTGGGTTTGGTTAACTCACTCACTGCCTTGCCTGTCTTCTGCCTTTCCTCTCTGGGGGAAAACTTGACAGGTGGTGACAGCTTATAAAAAGATGCTTTCTTCCTCCTTGGGTCCTAGGAGGTCATCTGGAGGATCAAATGTTTGTAAAGTGCCTGAGAAATTTTAAAGTGCTACATAATTCAAGGGTATTATTATTTCTATTGTCATGTGGGCCATCTCTGTGCCTCTTCCGTGTGACAGATGTCTGCTCTCTCTGCAAGCCTGGGCTGACCCCACGCTTGGGTTTCTGTAATCTCCTTCTGCCGCCTGAACCTATAAGCAATGCTCCTTCTTTTCGCTCTTTCTAGGTACCCCCTGGTACCCCAGAATCACATTGATGTTTGCCCTGAGTTTAATAGGAAGTTAAGCTCTCAAAAGGGATGAAAATCCTCTAAGTAGCCCACCACAGGAGTAAAGAGTGGGGCAGGTCTGCAAGAGCCATGGGCAGCTAGGAGGGAGGCTAGGGTGAAAGCCCTCAGCCCCCCAGACCTCAGGGCAGCTGTACTGAGAGCTCAGGGGTGCATACGCTGCCCTAGATGACACAGAGGCTGTGCTAGGAGAGGCCTGCCCTGTCCTCCATCCCCAAAGAGGCAGGCAGAAGAGGCTGGTGGTTCAGATCCTAATATCTGAGTCCTGGGTTTGATCCCCATTCTGCTACTTTCCAAATTATTTCTCTCTTACTTTTCTCATTTGCCAAATGGCAGTGATAATAGCATCTTTTCATCTAGTTGTTGTGAGGAATAAATGAAACAAAGCTTGTGAAGCACTTAGCATGTAATAAAATAATTTTGTTGTTGTTTTAAGTGTTGCTTAGAATGCTTTCTATATCATAGGCCCTGTTCCTCAAAGGCCTGGCCATGGGGATACAGACCTTGCCTGGCTACCTCCCCCAGGAAAGGGTCCCTAGGTCTGGGTTGTGCCTGCTTCTCTTGGAAACTCAGCAGCCCCATGAGGGCTGGAGTTGAGGGACCGGAAGAGGCAATAGAAAGGCAAGAAGCGTTTTGGGGGAGGTGGGTGTTTCTTACCCAGAAATGTCAGGAGTCAGAGCTGGAAGTGGGGGAGGTGGCGGGGGTGGGGGGAGGAGGGAAAAAGATAGGATGTCTCTAAGCTGCCAGAATCCGGATGGGGATGCAACTCTGGGGTTCTGGCACTTCCTGCCACCCCCAGTCTTGGGAATGAGTCATTAGAGGGAGGAGTGATGGAGGTGTCACGCTCTGCCCACAGATCATCGGGCTGTTGCCCAAAAGAGGGCTGATGGGAGGGAAAAGGAGAAAATCTTGAGGCTTAAGGGTGGAGAGGAGCTAGGAATAAGGGGAGAGAGGAGGAGCTTCTAAGGTTCAGCTCACCTATTGGCAGCCCAGGGAGGCAGGCCCTAGCCTCCACCTCCCGTACCAGCTTCACTGCCCATCCTGGCCACGAATAATAAATCCACAACTGCTCTTTTGACCTCCGCCTCTGTATTGGGCTGGCTCTCTCCAGTTTTCTCACAGTGGGGTGCTTCACATCCTTTTGCTAACCTACAGTGGGGAAGGGGACAGGGGATCCATTTGTCCCTTTTCCATCTGGCCAACTCTTGAAGTCTCCTCCCCCTTAAAGGCCTTTGCCTCTGACCCTGAGCAACCCGTCTATAACTGTGTCATAGCAACTGGCTCATTTCATTGGGATTATGTTTCTTCAGGAATGCCTGATCCCTTAGCCTTCCAGCTCCTCAATGTCAGGGACTTCTTTATGTCTCTAGAGCCCAGCCAAAGGTTAGACATCAATGTATGGATATGGCCTTGGCCCACAAATACTATATTTTCTCCTTCTTTAGCTCTCTAGTTACTGCTATTCCCAACTCTTTATATTTTCTATTTACTGAGCACTTACTATGTGGCAGGTATTTTTACACATTAATTTATTTAATCCTCACAATGATCTGCCGTAGATGAGAAAACTTTTACAGATGAGAAAACTGAGCTCAGTGAAATTAAGTAACTTGTCCAAGGTCACAGAGTCTCAGGTGTCAGAGCTGAAATTTGCCAGCAAAGCTTTCAGATTTGTTTGTTTGTTTGTTTGTTCGTTTTGAGAGTCTTTTTTTTTAAAGGTTTTATTTATTTATTCATGAGAGACAGAGAGAGAGAGAGGCAGAGGGAGAAACAGGCTCCCCGCAGAGCAGCGAACGTAGGGAGCCTGATGCGGGACTCAATCCCAGGATCCTGGGATCATGACCTGAGTTGAACACAGACACTTAACTGACTGAGCCACCCAGGTGCCGTTTTGAGAGTCTTTTTATAATTTTTTTCACTTCACACCACTAGGATGGCTATAATAAAAAAGATAACAACAAATGTCAGATGGATGTGGAGAAATTGGAACCCTGATGCACCTCTGGTGGGGCGCCTGGGTGGCTCAGTCAGTTAAGCATCTGGCTTTGGCTCAGGTCATGATCCCAGAGTCCTGGGATAGAGTCCCGCCTGGGGTTCCTTGCTCAGCGGAGAGCCTGTTTCTCCCTCTAACTGCTGTTCCCCCTTCTTATATGCTCTCTTTCTTCCTCACTCTCTGACAAATAAATAAATAAAATCTCAAAAAAAAAAGAAAATACAAAAATGAGACCTCTTAGTTGTAATAATTTCATACAGAATTTTTAAATTTTAGTTAATTTTTTCAGATATCTTTTTTAAATTTAAATTTAATTAATATATAGTGTATTATTAGTTTCAGAGGTAGAGTTTAGTGATTCATCAGTTGCATGTAACACTCAATGCTCATTACATCAAGTGCCCTTCTTAATGCCCATCACCCAGTTAGCCCATCCCTCCACCCACCTCCCCTCCTCAGTTTGTTTTCTATAGTTAAGAGTCTCTTATGGTTTGTCTCCCTCTCTGATTTCATCAGATTTTAGTTGATTTTTGAGTTTCCTGTTGCTTTATTGAGATGTAATTTACATACTATACAATTTACCCATTTAAGGTGCACAATTCAATGGTTTTTGGTATATTTTATAGAGTTGTGCAACCGTTACCACAATTAATCCTAGAACATTTTCATCCCTGGAAAAAGAAACCCCATACCCATTTGGAGTCACTATCCATATCCTCTCAACATCCGCAGCCCTAGGCAACCATAAGTCTACTTTTTGTCTCTCTAGATTTGCTTACTTTGGAGATTCCCTATGAATGGAATCACACAATATGTGGCCTTTGTGACTGACTTCTTTCACTTAGCATAATGTTAAGTTTCATCCATGTTGTAGCATTTATCAGTACTTCATTTTTTTCATTGCCAAATAGTATTCCATTAACATTAATGAAATGGAATAGTAGTATTCCATTGTGTGGATATTGTATGGAAATACCATGCAATACCATGTTGTATGATCCATTTATCAATTGATGGAAATTTGGATTGCTTCCCCTTTATGGCTGTTATGAATAATGTTGCTATGAACATTCATGTACAAATTTTTGTATGAACACCTGTTTTCAGTTCCCTTGGGTATGTATCTAGGAGTGGAATTGCTGGACCATATGGTAACTCTATGTTCAACCATTTGAGGAAATGCCAGACTGTTTTCCAAAGCAGATGTAGCATATTACAATCCCACCAGAGGTGCATCAGGGTTCCAATTTCTCCACATCCATCTGACATTTGTTGTTATCTTTTTTATTATAGCCATCCTAGTGGTGTGAAGTAGTATCTCATTGTGGTTTTGTTTTTCATTTCTCTGATGACTAATGATGTTGAACATCTTTTTATGTGCTTGTTGCCTATCTTCTTTAGTGAAATATCTATTCAGATCCTTTGCCCTTTTGAAAATTGGGTTTTTTGTCTTTTTGTTAGTGAGTTGTGGAGTTCTTTATTTTTTTAAAAGATTTTATTTTATTTATTTGAGAGAGAGAGAGAGAGCAGGAACAGGGGAGAGGAGCAGACAGAGAGGGAGAAGACTCCCCACTGAGCAGGGAGCCCAACATGGGCCTTGGTCCCAGGATCCAGAGATAATGACCTGAGCCCAAGGCAGACGCTTAACTGACTGAGGCACCCAGGAGCCCTTTGGAGTTCTTTATATATTCCAGATTTAAGTTCCTTATCTGATACATAATTCTTAGATATATATTTTCTCCCATTCTGTGTTTTATCTCCCACTTTCTTGATGGAATCCTTTGAAGCACAAAAATTTTTAATTTTGATGAAGTCCAGCTTAGTTTTTTCTGTCACTTGTACTTTTGTTGTCATACCTAAGATGGCTTTCCCTAACCCAAAGTCAGAAAGATTTACTTCTAATTTTTTTCTGAGAGTTTTATAGTTTTAGCTTTGTAAGTCTATGATCCATTTTTTATATGGTGTGAAGAAAGGGGTCCAAGTTCATTCTTTTACATGTGGATATCTAGTTGTCCCAGCATCATTTGTTAAAAAAAACTATCTTTTCACCATCAAATTGACTTGACATAAAATCAGCTGACTATAAATGTGAGGGTTTACTCTGAACTCTCAAGTCTATTCCATTGGTCTACATGTCTTTCCTTTTACCAGGACCACACTATCTTGATTATTATAGATTTGTTTAAGGTTTCAATTCAGAAAAGTGTGGATCTTCCCAATGTTGTTCTCTTTTTTCAGGATTGCTGTGGGTATTCTGGGTCGCTTGCATTTCTATGTGATTCTTAGGATCAGTTGTAAATTTCTACAAGGAACCCAGCCGGGATTTTGATAGGGATCGTGTTGAATCTCTACATCAATTTGGAGAGAAAGCCTATGGAATACCTAGTTGGAATACCATACCATCTATCATTTACAATCCAAAAGGAGACAGGAAAATCATTGAAGAGGAGAAAGAGAGAGAAAGAGAGAGGGAGAGTGGGAGAGAAAAAGTGAGGGAGAGGGAGGGAGAGAGAAAGAGGGAAGGAGGAAGAGAATTAAAGAAGAGGAGTGGTCATCCATATGGAACAAGTAGAAATGAATCCATATGTGAGGAGGCCCCAGGCCAATCAAGAGGCAGAATCTTGGGAACACTGAATTCTTCATCACCAGACACATCTTCCGTTAACCCAATTTCAGTTCATATGTTGGTAAATAGTACAGCTTCTTCCTTCCCCAAATCATTTTTTCCCCCTAAGATCTCTTCCATATAACTGGAAGTTATGAGGATGCCTTATATGCCTTCATTTGTGGGATTTAATGGAAGTTCCTGTTGAAAAACCCCAAGTGTCTAATGGAAAGAAATGAATCTCATCCCTACCGCCTTTTCTGCAGTAAGAAGTGCTACAGCCCATTCTTGGTGAGTATTAGGGAAATTAGCCTGCCCTGGGACCTCATTTCTGGGGAGACTGGTGTATGGAAGGTATGCCTGGGTCTCCATGGGTGCTTTGGGGCATGCAGGGTGGGGAATGGGGTTGTAACTCTCTTATAGCCTCATCATCTGGTGAACTTAGCTGGGCCCAAAGTGTCTTGCTACAATCTGTACCTTCTTCTTCTTCTTCTTCTTTTTTTAAATAATTTGTTTATTTTTATTAACATATAATGTATTATTTGTTTCAGGGGTACAGGTCTATGATTCATCCGTCTTACACAATTCACAGCACTCACCATAGCACATACCCTCCAATCCTATCTTCTGTATCTCAACCAGACCATCCTTCTTACTAAGAGCTGGTGAGGGAGTGAGGATATGGGAGGTGGGGATACAGACTAGAGAAGTGAGCTTAATTCCCTCCTAGTGGGTGGAGAAGGGATGATTGAAATTGCTCATTTAGCAAACGATTTAGCCTGCTGTAGAAAATCCTATTAAATCGCAATTCTTATCTCAGTCCGTGGCTCCTGGGAAGAGCAGCTCTGGGCTTTGTGAAGACCTGGGCACAGTCTTTTCTGAATCCAGCCAACCAATCATCAACACTAAGAAGCTAAAATCCAGAGGCAGGGAAACTTCACCAGGTTTCCCTGTCTCTTCCCACCCCTTCACCCTAGTTGCTGCTATCATCCATCAATTATCTGGTTAGTTGAGGCTTTTCTCTGCCCTTTGCAATATAAATAGCAAGCATTTTATGGGTCCCCATTAAGCAATGTGATCAGCATCAATTACCTAATGAGACTCTGGAAAGTCGTGATTTAAAATCCTGTCCTCAATTGTGACTCGGCTTTGTATGCAGCCAATGTGATAATTGCAGTGACATCCAAACTAATGGCACTCCAGATGTGGGGCCTCTGCTCTCAGCCTGGGTTTGGCCCTGGGGAAAATTTGCCCTGTGCCGAAGGTGCTGATCTCTTTACTTTATTCTGAAAGGGAGAGTTTTATTTGTCCTACCAGGGCTCAGGGAGTGATGGCACAGATCAGGGCACAGCTCTGCCCTATGGTTTCAGGGCCTCTGGGCACGAAGACTAGAGGAAAGTGCAAGGACACAGCTCCCGAGGGTGGGCAGTTTTGTCTGTTTTGTTCTATGCTGTTTTCATAGAGCCTAGACTACCTGGCACACAGCAGGGCCTTCATAAATATTTGATAAATGAAGAAATAAAATCCTGGGATGGTCCCTTAGCCAGCAAGCCCTTCTCTTTGCAACTCTTTGCAAGCCCTTCCATGATTCATTGTTTGTGTATAACACCCAGTGCTCTCTTTACTTCCCTGGAAGACATGGAGAGATTTTTGTGTTTAGTGATGATCTTTCCAGTGTGAAGATTTAGTAATTGTCCCATTTGGGCTGGTGGCCTGAGATACAAGTATCCGATGTTGGCAACCTAAAGGTTTTCATCTTTCTTTCAAAACATTCCATCCCTATTCCGAGACAGCCTGGTTAAGGATTACATTCTGGCTTGTTCCCCACCCCCCACCCCACCCCCGCCCCCCAGAGCAACACTGGTGGCTCTTTTCTTCCTCACTTTTCTTTTCTTTTTTTAAATTTTTATGTACTCTCTACACCCAACATGGGGCTTGAACTTACAACCCCGAGATCACGAGTTGCATGCTCTTCCGACAAGCCAGCCAGGTGCCCCTTCTTCCTCACTTTTCTTAGCTCCTCCCTTGGATAAGAAGCAACTTGAAGCCATTTGCCAAATCCATTTGTCAGTTTTCAGTAGTCATTTATTCTGTGTCTCAGCAGCATTTGACCTACTTGGTCCCACCCTTCCTTTTGAAACACTTTCTCCACTTGGTTTCCTTGGCACTAACACTTTCAAGTGTCAGCTTTTATTTTAGGATACTTTTAAATTTATAGAAAAGTTGCAAAGCCACTACAGAATTGTCCTATACCACATACTCAGTCCCCCTCCCGCCCTGCCGTTATCAGCATCTTCCTTTAGTATGGTACATTTGTCACACCTGTTGAGCCAAATTCTAATATATTATTATTATTTTTTTAAAGATTTTATTTATTTATTTGACAGAGAGAGAGACAGCAAGAGCAGGAACACAAGCAGGGGGAGTGGGAGAGGGAGAAGCAGACTTCCCACGGAGCAGGGAGCCAGATACGGGGCTCGATCCCAGGACCCTAGGACCATGACCTGAGCCAAAGGCAGACGCTTAATGACTGAGCCGCCCAGGTGCCCCTCTAATATATTATTATTAACAAAAATCCATATTTGATTCAGATTTTTTTTTTAAAGATTTTATTTATTTATTTGAGAGAGAGAATGAGATAGAGAGAGAGAGCATGAGAGGGGGGAGGGTCAGAGGGTGAAGCAGGCTCCCCGCTGAGCAGGGAGCCCGATGCGGAACTCGATCCCGGGACTCCAGGATCATGACCTGAGCTGAAGGCAGTGGCTTAACCAGCTGAGCCACCCAGGCGCCCTTGATTCAGATTTTTACCTAATGCCCTTTTTTTTGTTCAGGATGCCACATTTCATTTAGTTGTCATATCTCCTTAGGCTCCTCTTGACTATGACAGTTTCTCAGACTTTCCTTGTTTTTTTTTATGATTTTATTTATTTATTTAACAGAGAGAGAGAGAGAGAGAGAGATATCAAAAGAGGGAACACAAGCAGGGGGAGTGGGAGAGGGAGAAGCAGGCTTCCCGCTGAGCAGGGAGCCCGATGCCGGGCTCGATCCCAGGACCCTGGGATCATGACCTGAGCGGAAGGCAGATGCTTAACGACTGAGCCACCCAGGTGCCCCCAGACTTTCCTTGTTTTTGAAGATTACTGGCCAGGTATTTTGTAGAATGTCCCTGAATTGGGATTTGTCTGGGTTTTTCCTATGATTAGATTAGGGTTACATGTTTTCGGGAGGAAGACTATAGAAGTGCCATTTTCACTATATCCTATCAATTGACATGATTTATTTCTATTGATGTTAACCCTGGTTGAGTTTAAGTTTGCCAGGTTTCTCTGCTATAAAGTTACTCTTCCACCATCCCTGCCCTCCTTCCTTACTATACTCTTTGGAATGAAGTCACTATATACAGTCCACATTTAAGGAATCCTTGAAGGCAGAGTATCTCCATACATTATTTGGAATCCTATAAAGGGGATTTGTCTCTTCTCCATTTATTTGTTTATTTAGTCAATTAATTTATATCAGTATGAGCTCATAATTACTTATTTTACAGTCAGGTTACAATCCAGTAAACTTTATTTTTTTTTTAAATTTTTATTGTTATGTTAATCACCATACATTACATCATTAGTTTTTGATGTAGTGTTCCATGATTCATTGTTTGTGTATAACACCCAGTGCTCCATGCAGACCGTGCCCTCTTTAATACCCATCACCAGGCTAACCCATCCTCCCACCCCCCTCCCCTCTAGAACCCTCAGTTTGTTTTTCAGAGTCCATCGTCTCTCATGGTTAAACTTTATTTTTTTGCTCAAATCTTTCCACTTTTGGTTATTGGGAGCTCTTTCACTTAGCTATGTCCCTTTGATATACTTCCATCACTGGGTTTTTGTTTGAGCCCTTACTTTCTTTCTGACACTGCAAGATGCTCCAGGCTTATATTATGTATTTCCTGCCCCCACTCTAGAATCAGCCATTTCTCCAAGGAGCTCTGTTGTTGTTGTTTTTTTTCCATAACAAAAGAGTTTCATTCCCTGAAATTATATTATTTCCTTGCATTCTATCTGAATCTCCCACTAGAACATTAGGTCCTTAAACAGGACCTTTTCTGCTTATTCACTGCTGAATCCTGATTACCTAGAATAGTGTCTGGCACACAAGAGGATATCAATAAAAGTGTAGTGAATGCGGGGCGCCTGGGTGGCTCAGTCGTTAAGCGTCTGCCTTCGGCTCAGGTCATGATCCCAGGGTCCTGGGATCGAGCCCCGCGTCGGGCTCCCTGCTCCGCGGGAAGCCTGCTTCTCCCTCTCCCACTCCCCCTGCTTGTGTTCCCTCTCTCTCGCTGTGCCTGTCAAATAAATAAAATCTTTAAAAAAAAAAAAAAAAAAAAAAAAAAGTGTAGTGAATGAATGAATAAGACCAAGTATTATGCCTTTTATATACATGTATTCTTTTTTTAAAATTCAAGTATAATTAACATACAGTGTTATATTAGTTTCAGGTGTGCAATGTAATGATTCAGTAATTCTATACACTGCTCCGTGTTCATCATGACAAGTGTACTCTTAATCCCATTCACCTATTTCACCCATCCCCCCACCCACCTCCCCTCTGACAATCTTTCAGTTTGTTCTTTGTGTTTAAGAGTCTGTTTTTTTGTTTGTTTGTCTCTTTTTTTCTTTGTTCATGTGTTTTGTTTCTTAAATTCCACATATGAGTAAAATCATATGGTATTTGTCTGTCTCTGACTGACTTATTTCACTTAGCATTATACCCTCTAAATCCATCCATGTTGTTGCAAATGGCAAGATCTCATTCTTTTTTTTTTTTTTTTTTTTTTAAAGATTTTATTTATTTATTTGAGAGAGAGAGAATGAGAGACAGAGAGCATGAGAGGGAGGAGGGTCAGAGGGAGAAGCAGACTCCCTGCCGAGCAGGGAGCCCGATGCGGGACTCGATCCCGGGACTCCAGGATCATGACCTGAGCCGAAGGCAGTTGCTTAACCAACTGAGCCACCCAGGCGCCCCGATCTCATTCTTTTTTTAATGGTTGAGTAATATTCTATTGTGTGTATCTATCTATCTATCTATCTATCTATCTCACATCTTTATCCATTCATCTATAGATGAACACTTGGGTTGCTTCCATATGTTGGGTATTGTAAATAATGCTACAGTAAACAGAGGGGTGCATATATCTTTTCAAATTAGTATCTTCCTTTTCTTTGGGTAAATCTCCGGTAGTGGAATTACTGGATCATATGTATACATGCATTCTTCAAGATGCTTTGACACTTCTAAGAATTTGATCGATCAAAGGATAGATGTAGAGATGGATGGACATATGGATATATGAATCAAAAAATGGATGAATGAATGACTGAACAGATGGATAGATTATTAGATGTATGAATGAATTGAGAAATGGCTGGAAAATGGTGTTACCACTTTGCACTCCAGTTATTCATGATAGAAAGTGAGTGGTGAGGGGCCTCGTTCTTGATTCCTTCCACACTTTCTTCTTCCACGTTCAATCAAGTGCTAAGTCCTGCCAATTTTACATCTCAAATACTTCTTAAATCTATTTCCTGTTTTTCATTTCAACTGCTCATTGCCCTAGTGCACACTCTCTTCATCTCTTGCCTGGATGTTGTTATAGCCTCCTACCTCATCTCTCTGCCTTCAGCCTTGTTCCCACCCCCACAAGCATCCGCATTCCTGCCAGAGGGATCATTCTAAAATACAGCTATGCCTGTGTTACTCCGCTGCTTAAACCCTTAGGGTAAAGTCGAAACTCCTTTAGCGTGATATAAAGCACCTTGGATGACCTGGATCTTGGCCATCTCTCTAGCCTCTCTTCTGCCATTCTCTACCTTGCACTGATTTGTATGCCTCAAAAATACCAAATTGCTTGTAGTTCCCACCAGGGAGCATGCTGTCTCCCTGCTCTGTCCTTTGCTGATAGTCATCCCCCTGCCTGGAATGCCCTTTCCTCACATCCATGGTTTAGAATTCTTACGTGTTTCAAGTTGAGAAACAGTTACAAAGCATGTAACTTTGCAGTTGTGATTATGCTTCTTAACAGGGCCAGGACTAGGGTGCCAAGTTTAAGGAGAGTTGTACAGGTGACAGTGAACACACCCTCCACTTTTGTGCCCTTGCTATCTCACTTGACTCACCCTAGTCCTGGTCCTAGTCTTTTCTAGACTGGGAGCCTCCTGAGGGCAAGAACTTTGTCTCTTATTCCTATAATCCCTAGTTCAAGGACTGGTGCCAGGCAGGTGCTCAGTATATGTGGGAGGGAGGGAGGAAGGATGAATTGGAGGTCTACGGCCTAGGCCTTGAGTCCAGACTCTACATCTTACTAGCTATGGGAATCTGAACAAGTTTCTCTCTGTTCCTCAGTTTCTTCATCTGTGGAGAAGTAATAATAATAATGAATATCTCTATTAGAGGATTATCTTTCCATTTTAAGGGAGATTATCCATTTCTCCAAAATTTTAAGATTTATTGACCTAAAATAAAGTTTTTTACAGTATTCCCTCATGACTAAATTTTCTGCCATATCTTCAGGTATGTATCCTTTAAACATTTGTTGATATTGTTTATTAGGCCTTCTCTTTTTCTGGATTGAGCTTATCAAAATGTTTTCTAGATCCTCTATAGTATCTCTGTTTTCTAATTCATTAATTTTTGTTTTTGTCTTATGATTTCTTCCTCCTACTCTCTTTTGGATTAAGCTGTTCTTTTCTAACTTCTTGAGTTGGATGCTGTGTTTCAGCTTTTGATTTTCTTATATAAACATTTAAATCCATACATTTCCCTTTAAGTACCACTGTATCTGCCTTCCACAGCTACCTTTCATTTCTAAATAGCTCCATTTTGATTTATCTTTTTGTCCCATGAGTTTAGAAGTGTTTCCAAATGCATGGGGGCCTTGTTATCTTTCTGTTGTTAAGTTCTATTTTGATTAGAGAAAGTAGTCTATTGATTTTTTTTTTTTTTAATCTGATGAGATGAGCTCTCAGGACTAGTATGTGATCAGTGCTTTAGATGTCACATGGGTGCTTGAAAGGATAATCGTTGGGTGCCTCATGGGATTACTGTGAAGATAAATATTAGATAACACCTATACAGCTCTTAAAACAGCGCTTAGCACTTAGTAACATCTCAAGAAGCAGTGGCTCTCATTGTTGGTTTGTTATTGTTGGTGGATGACGATCTTAGTTGTTCCTCTGTGTGTCACTAGGAGCTCTGGGAATTAGGGAAATTGAGCCCTTTCCTGCAAGTCAGCGCTCTACAGTTTAACATCTATACTGGCTGCAAGGTCAATTACTCTTTGACACTCACAGAAAGTACCACTCAGCTCATTATGGGAAAAAGAGCCCAGAGTTTGAATCAGTCTGACCAGTGCTGGGGCCCTGGCATGGCCCCTCACTAGTCGTGTGACACTTCCCTTCCCCCAAATTCTACTTTTCTTACTGGGGTTTGATCTTGGACATGCAGGGTTGTTGAGAAGATTAAAGTGAAAGCCTTCAACACAGGACTGGATACAAAGTAGACCTCTGATAGTATTGCTTTGTTTTCCTTTCCTTCCACTGAGCCTGCAGGAACAGAGAGGAAGGAGGTTAGAGCTGTAATATTGTAGCCATTTCTCCTCTCCTCTGCTGGACTTCTCTCCTAGAAAGCCTCCTTATCATCCCTGCAAGGCTGCATTTCTTTGATCTTCCTCATCATGGAGCAGCTTGAAACTAGCCATGACTGAGGGAGGGGAGGGGGGAGAAAGGGGATGTTGACATATGCAAATCATTACCCAGCCTCTTGCCAAATTAGTGTGACGCCTGCTTGGACAGAATTTCTTTTTTATCTCTTATGTCAAACAGCCCAGTTAATTTTTCAGGCCACCAGTCACCATATCCAATAGATAGCAGCTCCTCAGACCTTCAGTGAGAGCAGCGTCATCCTCCTTGGAGGCCACTCAAAGTTGGGATTTGTCTCTGCTCATTCTGGGGTCTCTAGGTGGACTGCACGTCTTGGGCACCTCTGCCTTGTCCTGGGGCTGATGCTGAGCTTCCCTCAACACTGACTTCAACCTCTCCTACTTTCTCTCCTTTAAGTCTCAGTCCCAGTGTGCAAAATGGGTTGGTTGATTTTCCTACCTTTGAATAGGAGGTATGAGGGGCGCCTGGGTGGCTCAGTTGTTAAACGTCTGCCTTCGGCTCAGGTCATGATTCCAGGGTCCTGGGATCGAGCCCCGCATCGGACTTCCTGCTCTGCAGGAAGCCTGCTTCTCCCTCTCCCACTCCCCCTGCTTGTGTTCCCTCTCTCGCTGTGTCTCTCTCTGTCAAATAAGTAAATAAAATCTTAAAAAAAAAATGAATAGGAGGTATGAAACACAGAGAGGGCAGAGCTAAAGGGAACAGAGTTAGGGAAGCTCTGGACAGGGGTGTTTCAATGCACTTTCAGACAAAGATATACTTCTTACTGTTCCTTCTAGTTCCTTTGCCTCCTGTCATTTTGTCCCTCCCACTATAATTCCCACACAGATCAGACAAGTTTCATTTTCTCTGCTTCTGCCTCCAGGCTACTAGAGAAAACCACAGAACCATGCTCACTGGCTCCAGTGTCCAATTTCCAGGTGTGGTGAGGCCTTCAATGCCCCTTGATAATCTTTTTAATTATCCCCAGTCCATGATTTTTTTTCATTCTCCTGTTATGGGCGTTTGGGCTTGTTTCCAGTTTCAGCTATCATGAATAAAGTTGCTAAGGATATTCTTATACACATCTTTATGTGAACATATGTTTTTCTTTTTCTTGGGTAAATATCAAAGAGTGGAATTATAGGGGCACCTGGGTGGCTCAGTCGGTTAAGTGTCTGACTCTTGGTTTCGGCTCAGGTCATGAACTCACTGTTGTGGGATCAAGCCCCGCATCAGGTTCTGTGCGCATTGTGGAGTCTGCTTCAGATTCTCTCTCTCTCTCTCCCTTTTCTGCCCCTCCCCCTGCTTGCACTCACTCTCTTTCTAAAATAAATAAGTAAAATCTTAAAAAAATAAATACAAAAAAGAGTGGAATTGTAGATTATTTATAAGAAAGTACCAACAATTTTCTAAAACAGTGTACCAGTTGGTGCCCTTATTACAAAGAGAGATCTCTGGGCTCCATGCTGGACTTACTAAATCAGAATATTCCAGGAATAAAGGCCATAAAGCTGTATTTTTAATTAATTAATTAATTAATAAAGTGAGCTGTACACTCGACGTGGGGCTTGAACTTATGACCCCGAGATCAAGAGTCACATCCACCCCCTAGGAAAATGTGTTTTTAAAGAAATCTCCCCATGTAATTTTATTTTATTTATTTATTTTTAAAGATTTTATTTATTTATTTGACAGAGAGAGACACAGCAAGAGAGAGAACACAGGCAGGGCAAGTGGGAGAGGGAGAAGCAGTCTTCCTGCGGAGGAGGGAGCCCGATGCAGGGCTCAATCCCAGGACCCTGGGATTATGACCTGAGCCGAAGGTAGACGCTTAACGACTGAGCCACCCAGGCGCCCCTCCCCATGTAATTTTAATGCAGCTATTTCATTAATTGACATGTGGAAACCACTGGAGAACACAAAAAATCTTTGCTTTCAGGTTTTACATTCCCTCCTGAATAGATGCAATTTTGGCTTCCCTGTCCACCATGTATCATGATTGCCAATAATGAAATAGTTGACTAACAGTGATGTAAGGAGTAAGGACAGTTGTTTATCTCACATAACAAGAAACAGAGGTTAGTAGCTTCATGTTTGGTTAATTTAGCCACTCAACAATGTCATCAAGGATCCAGGTTTTCTCATTTGCCATCCTCAGGGTATTTGTTCCATTCTAGGGCTTGTCCCCTTATGGTCCTAAAATGGCTGCTGCAGCTCTGAAAAGCATGAGCTCACATGGTGACTTCCAAGGAGGGAAAAAAAGGGGTTGAAGAAGATATCTATTGAATTGAGTAGGAAAATCTTTTCCAGAAGCTTCCAGACTTCCAGGTTTCATTGTCCAGAACCAGGTCACTTGTCTATCTTTAGGTTTAAAGGGTGGGGGAAGGGGTATTGAGAAAATATCTGGCATTTTTGAGCACCTGTAGTGGGAGGTAAGGAAAAAGGGTGGGAAAATGGCTTTTGGGTAAAACTCTCTTTTATTTTATTTTATTTTATTTTTAAAGATTTTATTTATTTATTTGAGAGAGAGAATGAGAGAGAGAGAGCACATGAGAGGGGGGAGGGTCAGAGGGAGAAGCAGACTCCCCGCTGAGCAGGGAGCCGATGCGGGACTCGATCCTGGGACTCCAGGATCACGACCTGAGCCGAAGGCAGTCGCCTAACCAACTGAGCCACCCAGGCGCCCTAAAACTCTCTTTTAAACTTTCTCTAAAACTACTCTTTCTCTAAAACTAAACTTTCTCTAAAACTACTCTTAGAAGGTCACCTTCAGGGCGCCTGGGTGGCTCAGTCGTTAAGCGTCTGCCTTTGGCTCAGGTCATGATCCCGGGGTCCTGGGGTCGAGCTCCACATAGGGCTCCCTGCTTGGCGGGAAGCCTGCTTCTCCCTCTCCCACTCCCGCCGATCGTGTTCCCTCTCTCGCTGTATCTCTCTGTCAAATAAATAAATAAAATCTTAAAAAAAAAAAAAAAGCATAAACAGTCCAGATTTCAATCCTTTGAAAAAAAAAAAAAAGAGGTTCACCTTAATTGCTAGATCCAATGACTTCTCTCCAGCTGTCCTTGCACTTGACCTCTCTGTGATGTTTTATGTTGCCGGCTCTCTTTTTCTTGAAACTCTTTTCTTGTTTGTTGCTATACATTCTTTCTACCTCTCTGATCACTTCTGCTTGGGCTTCCCTCCACTACCCTTCTCTTCTTTATAGGTTAGTGTTACCACGGGTTTTTAACCAGACCCTGTCTTAGCACCTTTGAGCATCAGAACCAAGCAATGCATCCTAAAATGTGACCAAGACCTAATGAGAGCTGTTTGTGGTCTACCCCTTGAGACTTTGTTTTTGGCCATGGGCTTCCTCTCCCCACTACAGTCCTGATACTCTCTCTGCCATGACTCTTTCTCTTCTCTGCATTACAGAGGTATTGCTCTTGATAAGATCCTTATCAGCTCTCTCAAGGACAGACTTAAAAAAATGTTACTTGTAACCTCTCATAGGGATAGATGCTGGAACTGAAGGACACTTTGTTTTTCCACACTCCCTGGGATTTCAGAATAGAAGCTGCATTGCTCCACAAAATGAAGAGGTGATGAGTTTGGAGTTCCAGAGATTAAAAGATCAAGAAGAGAGAGACTAGAGTCAGTTGAGAACCGGGTGATAGAGTTGAGAAGCACCTAACACTTATGGCTACATGAGAGAATTTGAATAGACATATCTAGAGCTGAGTTTTTAAGTGAAACAATGTGTGTTATGACCCCTCTCTGTGACTGTACAAATTTTTATTGAATACTTCCGAAGCTACCATATATGTAATATGACTCGATTTCAGACAGACAGCAGAGAGGGGGCCGTAGATTTAGGAAGCTGGCAGTGTGGACATCCCCACATCTGAGGCACACCCAGACTATCAAAACCTCTCTTTGATCTCTGGCCTCGAGCAGCTTCCAGCCCACCCTCCACATAGCTGCCCCTTTATTAAGACACAAACCCAGGTCCTTTCCCTGCCTAAATCTTTTACTGGCTCCTCAGTTGGTTCTTCTCAAACGTGGCGTTTTTCATGGCTCATCATTGTCGGGGTCTTCAGTACCCATTAGAACATTTGTTATTTAATTTCAGGATTAACTTTTTTTAAAAATGTAAGCATAGTCTATACCCAGATGACGACCTTATAACCAAGTACTTTGAGGAGATTTTAGTATTAGTTTCCACTCGTATTTATTGATCAGATCGGTGCCAAGTAATCTTCTGAAATGACGGCATTTAACTTTTAATGTTGTAATTATTTTTTTTTTTAAGATTTTTTATTTATTTATTTGACAGAGAGAGACACAGCGAGAGAGGGAACACAAGCAGGGGGAGTGAGAGAGGGAGAAGCAGGCTTCCCGCTGAGCAGGGAGCCGGATGCGGGGCTCAATCCCAGGACCCCGGGATAATGACCCGAGCCGAAGGCAGACACCTAACGACTGAGCCACCCAGGCACCCCCTAATGTTGTAATTATATTTAATCTCATTGTTGACAGATATATCCTCAACACCTAGAACAGCGCCTGGCACATCATAGGTGCTCAATAAAGATTTGTTGAATAAGTGAACGAATGAACGAAATATCTCAAACCAAGTTCTGATATTCTTGGGGATTCTCTATAGTTTGAGATCTCCTCGGCATGGCATGTGAGGCTCTTCGCAATCAAGCTAGGAATACTCAACTAGTAATTTTACCAGACAGTCTGGGCAGGATGTGGAGGCGTAGTCCTTTTTAGAAAATAAAAAAAAAAAAATGAAAGTAGAAAGGATTTATGTACATTTTGACAGGGAAGACGTGATATGCAAATGACTTGCAAATATAATGCAAATGACATGCAACTTCTCATGCAAATGAGCATCCTGTCTTTGGAATCAACTGCCGGAGTATTCACTAATTTGTCTGTGGTACTGGCAGTAAATCTTTCAAGGGCTTAGGATGCAAGTTTCCTTGATGGGAATGTGTGTGTATTGGGAGGAGGAGGTGGTGGAAAGGGGTCTCTCAAGGAAGAGTCAGTGTGATGCTATGAGCCTGCTTCTTAGTATGAAGCTTGGTACAATATGCAGCTTAACTCAAAATTATTCTGCCACGATATTCGAAAGGCTGACCTTTTGGAATTGGAGAAAGTATGGGGCAACAAAATGCAACTCCTTATACCCCTTCAACTCTGGCAACCTCCCATTTTCTGTCCCACCCATCTCACATCATTCAGGCTGTAGACTACCAGAGCAGAGAGTGGGGAGTCAGAGATCCCTCACCTTAGGTCCTCACCATGAGGACTACAGATGAGCCTGAGATAAGGGCTCTTGTAAATCATATCTGAAGGAGGTTAAGAGCCTGATGTGGAGTTCTGCATTTCCTAATCTCATGAAAGGAAGAACTTAGCTGAATTTTTACTCGACATCTTAGAAAAAGATGGGTGGTTACAAGAAGCATGGGGGGCTTTCTGAGAAATATATCTGCTTAATCTCAATGCCAGTGATGTGGTCTGACAAAATTGGAAGCTTTCTTGGAAATCTAAAGGAAGAAAGTCAGCTGTGACTTTTTCATTATAAAAACCTGTCCTTCCCTGTCCATGATATGAAAGGAAATTTTTGGTTACACAGACACTTCTCCTTTGATTATAAAAGTATTGGGAAGGGGCGCCTGGGTGACTCAGTCGGTTGAGCTTCGGACTCTTGATTTCAGCTTAGGTTGTGATCTCAGCGTCCTGGGATTAAGCCCCACTCAGCAGGAGCTTAATTCTGCTTGAGGATTTCTCTCCGTCTCCCTCTGCCCGCCCCCCCCCAGCCCCGCTCATGCATGCACGCTCTCTCTCTCTCTCTCTCAAATAAATAGATAAATCTTAAAAGAAAAAAAAAAGGTATTGGGAAGGGGCACCTGGGTGGCTTGGTCAGTTAAGTGTCTGTCTTCAGCTCATGTCATGATCCCAGGGTCCTGGCATTGAACCCAATGTGAGGCTCCTGGTCAGCAGGGAGTCTGCTTCTCCCTTTGCCTCTCCCCTCCAGCTTGTGCTCTCTCTCTCGCTCACTCTTTCTCAAATAAATAAATAAAATCTTAAAAAAAAGTATTGGGAAAATAAAATAAAAGAGCCTCTAGCAGAGATATTTTAACATAGCTCAGAATCGGTGGGGCACCTGGGTGGCTCAGTTAGTTAAGCATCTGACTCTTGGTCTTGGCTCAGGTCTTGATCTCAGGGTCATGAATTCAAGCCCCATGCTGGGCATGGAGCCTACTCAAAAAAAATTAGTCAACATGGCTCAGAATCGGTTTTTTTCTTTGACACTTTGCTTTGCAACCAGACTTTGGTTCCAATTCCCACCTCCCAGCTATACAGACTCAGGCAACTTACTCAATTTTTCTGAAACTTAGTAACAGAATCCTTGGGAGATTGCTATGAAGATTAAATGAGATGATGCATATATTTAGTGATGTGGAAATGTTGAGGTTTGGAGCAAACGGTCAAGAAAGAATTCCTGAGACTTCTTTGGTGCAAAAAAGGTTGTTTTATTAAAGCACGGGGACAAGATCCATGGGCAAAAAGAGCTGCACTGGGATTGTGAGGATTGGCTGATTATATACTTTCAAGTTAGGAGGGGGTTAGGGATAGCGTAAGTCTCTAAGGAAATTTGGAAGCAAGGTTTCCAGGACCTTGAAGGGGCTAGCTACTGTTAGGAAAAGGTCATTTACTGTTCAGTAAAACCTTAGTCATGAGACCCTTCAGATGTGTATCAGTGGTCCATATGCTTGGAGGATGATTGCTAACATATATCTTGGGGGGTAGAGATAAAGGAAGTTTCCAAAGGAATTTTTATAGGTTAAAGTAGACTTAGAGGATCCTGGGGGGGGGGGGGTCAGGATAATATTAAGCTAAGATTGCCTTTGCTCTTAGTAAAGTGTCAACATTGAGGCAGCTGAGTTCCTAGAGGAAGATTGCTCTGCCCATTTCAAGGACTTGTCAATGGGTTGTAAGTACCAAGGAAATTTAATTTTTTTTTTTTTTTGCCTTTGTTTCCCACATCACTTAGCCCAGTGTCTGGCTTACAGTAAGCATTCAATAAATGTAGCTATTTGCAGTGGTCATCTGTGGATTTGCTGCTTAGAGTCTATTCACTTTCCATCTGGTAACTGTACCTCATTTCCTTCTGATGAACCATCATTCTCTCCTCAGTCCATGTAGTTCTAGTGAAACTGACTCCACCCTGAGCACCAGGAATAGAGCATGTGACTTAGGTTTAAACCAATTAGACCAGTCTATCCTCTAACCCATAGTTATTGATTAAAAAATGGAGGCATATAGGGGGGTGGGAGGGATGGGGTGGCTGGGTAATGGACATTGGGGAGGGTATGTGCTATGGTGAGCGCTGTGAATTGTGTAAGACTGTTGAATCACAGACCTGTACCTCTGAAACAAATAATATATTATATGTTAAAAAAAAAAAAGAGAAGATAGTAGGAAGGGAAAAATGAAGGGGGGAAATCAGAGGGGGAGACGAATCATGAGAGACTATGGATTCTGAGAACAAACTGAGGGTTCTAGAGGGGAGGGGGCTGGGGGGAGGGGGTGGCCTGGTTATGGGTATTAAAGAGGGCACATATTGAGTGGAGCACTGGGTGTTATACACAAACAATGAATCGTGGAACACTACATCAAAACTAATGATGTAATGTATGGTGATTAACATAACATAATAAAATAAAATTAAAAAAAAAAATGGAGGCATACATAGAGTTACCACATGCTCTCAAAACTCCACTCCTCAATATATACCCAAGGCAATTGAAAACAGGTGTGCAAACAACAACTTTCATGTGAATGTTCATAGCAGTGTTATTTATAACAGCCAAAAAATGGAAACAATCTAAATGTCCATTGTCTGATGAACAGATAAAATGTTGTGTCCATACAATAGGAATGATATTCAGTCATAAAAAGGAAAGAAGTACTGATGCATGCTACCGCATGGATGAACCTTGAAAACATATGCTAAGTGAAAAAAAAATTCACAAAAAGACGTATGTATGATTTCATTTATATGAAATATCCAGAATAGGCAAATCTATGGAGACAGAGAAAGAAGCTTAGTGGTTGTCAGGGACTAGAAGGAAGGGAATGGGGAGTGACTGCTAATGGGTATGGGGTTTCTCTTTAAGTCTCAGCCTAAATGTTGCCTTTTGGGGGAGGCCTTTCCTAAAACCCTCAGTGACATTAAATCCCATTGAGCCTGGCCCATCTCCTTTATGCGGTTATTTGATTAATTATTATTCTTTTGTTTTATGTCTGTCTTATTTGCAGTTGTTTAGCCTCATGCAGGAAAGGACTCTTCTGGTTAGCTGTTTCTAGGTAACTAACTACCTCAAATCTTAGTGCTTAAAACAGAGTTTGGCAAAGTGGGACCATGGGCCAGATCTAGCTCACGGCCTGTTTTTGTATAACTAGAAAACTAGGAGAGAGAGAGAGAGGGAGAGAGAGAGAGAGAGAGAGAGAGAGAGAGAGAGAGGGAGTGTGTGTGTGTGTGTGTGTTTATATCTTTAAGGGGTTATTTTTAAAACCCAGAACAAGAACACTATGTGACAGAGACAGTACATGGTCTGCAAGGCCTAAAAT
This sequence comes from Halichoerus grypus, assembly GCF_964656455.1. Lineage (NCBI taxonomy): Eukaryota > Metazoa > Chordata > Mammalia > Carnivora > Phocidae > Halichoerus > Halichoerus grypus. Next base: position 120,167,668 of record NC_135713.1, read on the forward strand.
ATTTACTATCTGGCCCTTCATAGGGAAACTTTGCCTATTATGGATTATAACAACAGCCAGTTTGTTACAGCTCATGATTTTGTATGCCAGTAATCCAGGAAGGGTTTGGTTGGATGATTCTTCTGCTCTATGTGATGTTGACTGGGGCCTCTCAGTGGCACTCAGCTGGAGGCTGGTCTGGTCTGAAAGTGTGTCACTCAAAGTCTGGTACCTTGGTCTGAAGGCGGCACTCAAGTCTGGTACCTTGATGGGGTGGCTGGAAGGCTGGGCTCAGTGGGGCCCCTCTCTCTGCATGCTGTCTCACTATCAGAGTGGATGGCCTTACTGCAGAATGGCTCAGGGCTCTAAGAGACCAATGTGGAAGCTTTCAAAGAATGGGCTTAAAACTGTATAGCGTCACTTCTTCTGTACTCTATTGGTCAAAGCAATCTAGAGTCACAGGTATGGGATATATATCCCACCTCTCGATCATGGGAGTGCAAAGAGTTTGAGACTACCTTTAATCTGCTTCAAGACTAAGCCTGCTCACTCACCATTAAATACCCAGCTCTTAGCACAGGACCTGGCACATGAACTCAATAAATTTGTTAACTAATGGACACACTGTAGTAGGTGGAATCTGACCTATTTATAATATGAAAGTATTAGATTTGGAACTAGAACAAAGGGTCTCCTTGGACCCTTAGGAGCATTCCATTCCACGTGTTCCATTTGGGGGCTACCATGGTCCCGGCACTATGCTACATCTCTCTCAGAGTATTTGAACTTCAGTTTCCTTTTTGGTTAATGAGGAACAGTAACACCTGCATTTCATGGGCTTTCCATGAGAATTAAATGGCATACCTGGGTGGCTCAGTCAGTTAAGTGGCTGCCTTCGGCTCAGGTCATGATCCCAGGGTCCTGGGATCGAGTCCCGCATCAGGCTCCCTGCTCAGTGGAGAGCCTGCTTCTCCCTCTCTCTCTGCCTGCCTCTCTGCCTGCTTGTGCTCTCTCTCTATCTCTCTGTCGAATAAATAAAATCTTAAAAAAAAAAAAAAAAAGGCGTACCTGAGAAAGCTTTCTAAACTGCGAAATTCTGTTTAATGTTGTTATTATTCTCATTGTTGTCCAGGGTGGGCAATTGACAAGGCTAGAGCCCCTAGATCCCCTGCCCTGGAGAAGGACCCCTCAACCTTACCCAGCTCTCCATCTCTTACCCCTGCCAGTCACTGAGAAGCAGGCATTAGGAGAATGAAGTAGGGTTCCTGTGGCTATGCAATCCAGTTCTAGCCAGGGAAGATTTATTTCCCCACAGTGGCTCTAGTGATGGTTCGATCAGACTCATAATTCCATAATGATCTCGGTGCCAATGCCTCCCACTCTGGGTGTCTCTGCAGAGGCCATGGGGAAATGGGAAGCCACACTAGCTAAACAAATAAGAATGATGAGTTGCTTGTGGCCAGCCCCTTGCCGCCTGAGCTGGCCTATTGTGCGCTCCAACATATGCAGTAATAAAGACGCTGCTGAGAAAAACCACATTCAACTTGTCATCCTCACCCAGCCCAGAAAATGTAGTATGCCTTCTCCAGAAGAGCTCCCAAGACCCTCTGTTCCAGGGACACTCCCATGCCTTTCATTTCATGTGTGCCTCGTTTTTGACCAGAGGAAGGGTTTGTCTGCTTGAGTAATACCTCTTCTTCCAACCTTTCCACAAAAGCCCATACATAGCCTGGGCATGATATATAATGTGTGTGTGGTATGTGTAGGTCTGCCAGTGGAATAATTAGAATGTTAAGTGGGAATATAAAGCAGGATCTCCTGTGTGAGTTAAGTATCCGTACGTGTATTTATGTGTGAATTAACTTTACCCACCTTCTAGCATCATGTCCGTGTAACCAACAGGCCTGGAAAAGAATAGTACTAGTAACTAAGATCAATTCAGCACTTACTGTGCCAGGCACTGGGCTGAATGCTTTACATATATTATCTCATTTAATCACCATAACAGTTGTTGAAGGGAATACTAGGATTATCTCCATGTTACAGCTAGGGAAACACCCCCATAAGGTAGGTTATGGTTAGAGCAACTTGCTTAGCTAGTGAGGGGCAGTCGGGATTTGAGCCATCTTTCCGATTCCGAAGCCTGTTCTTAAACTGCTCCACAGTCCCAAATCCAGGCTCCCCTTCTGACAATGATGCTGGATTTGATGATCTAATATTCTGAGACATGTCACAGAGCCAGCCTTATTCTCCAAATGTGATCTCCCAAAGCTTTGGTGCTTGGGAACCTTTATTAGGAACAGTGTCAGAGGAGGGAAGGCTTCCCCCGTTATTGGCTTCCTGACCCAGGACTGTGCTAGCAGGTGCAGGCACAGTCAGTCACTGTGCCTATCATACCCAGGATTCCCCTATAGCAGACAACATCCTTTCTGCAGCTCTCTGCTTGGAGAAGCAGCCCTGGCCCTTGTGTAGGGGTAGGCACAGATTCGACTAGGAGAGGGCCCACATAGGCTGCCCTACAACAGCCCAGCAGTGGCCTTGTTCTTTGGGATCTTCCAGGTGTGTGTGTATGGGGGTCGAGACTGCAATGAACTATTCCAGTCAACTTGACTCAGCCCAAATTTGGAATGTAGAGTTAAACCATCTTGGCCAGTCACACATCTTGGTGTGATGCAGACGACAAGAGCAAGAGGACAGGCGGTCCGTGAGAAGGAGAGATGAGAGAGTAACCTGCCTTCAGACCACCTTGGTTCCAGCTCCAATCTCTGCCTGTCTTTACATCAACCATTTCTAATGGATCTGGGCAAATGTGAACAGCCCTGTATGATAAAGGGGTGAAGAGTTTGGAGGCTTGAGGGAAAATCCAGGAGACGGAGATGTGAACTGGCTGACTGGATACCATGCAAGGGAAAGAAAAGATAAAAAATGATTCACAGAGTGATAGAAGTGAGACAGGGACTTGGGAGGAAAGAACTGCTCAAGTAGGCTTCCAGGTTGTCTGCTGTGGGGTGTGTGAGATTAACATTCTCCTCCATCACCCCTATGATACCTGCAGTAAATTCTGCATTTCACACTGATGGTTGTGCAGCCATGGGTTCTTGGTGGGGAAATGGAGCAGGGTGAGGGGACAGCTCACATCTAGGTTATACTCCATCTGCTCCCAATCTGGTTTCCTTAGGGTCTCTGATTGATGTCCAAGGCTACCCTCCATGTGTATGTTTTCATGTTTCCCTAGACACATCTAATTGTGTAATTATGTAAGAAATATATACGTGGCAAAGGACATAGCATTAAGTGACATGTTCATATATGTGAACGCAGGATGTTTTCATTTATGTACATGTATAAACACATCTGTGCACTGTGTTTGACTCTGGATGTGTAAGCTGTATGCACAACTGTGGGTGTTTGTGCCAGGGTGTGGGGCTTGTGGCTAGTTTCCAGAGATGGCTGCCATGATATATCCCATCCCTCATGTTCTCCTTACAATATGATGTCAACTTCTTCCATAGAGAGATAATCTCCCTTTCCTTCTCCTTCAATGTGGACAGACCTCTGTGACTCTTTCAACCAATAGAACATGGCAGAAAAGATGCTATGTGACTTCTGAAGCTAGATCATATAAATATCATGCACTTTTATGTTTTGTTCTCTTGGGCTGCTCATTGTTAGAAACCAGCTACCAAACTGTGAGGAGGCCAAGCAGCTGTTGGGAGAGGCCACTTGCCAGTGTCCTGGCTGACGGTACCAGTTGAGGTCCCAACCGACAGCCAGCATCAACTGCAGCCATGTGAGTGAGCATCTTGCCTTCAATGAACCATGCCAGCTGACAGTGCACAGAGCAGAGCTGATTCTTCCCTGCCAAGCCCTACCCAAACTGCTAAATAAATGATTGTTTTGGGATGCTTGGTCATGCAGCAGTGGATAACAGGAACAGGGTTTAGCCGTGTTCGCCCTGTGTGTGTGTTCCTGTGGTTCGCTGTCTTTGTGGGTGCCTGCATTTGTGTCAGATGTGTGTGTCCCTGAGTAGGGGTGTGGTTGAAGGTGTTTCTGGAGACAGAATCATGGTTCTTGGGGTTTTGCCCTGGCCTCAGTGGGAGCTGTTTGGTGAGAACCCTTTGAAATCTTGTCTGTCTTATAGGTCTCTTCTTTTGAGTGCTTTTCTTTTGAACTAGAGAAACCTGTTTAGCTGAGAGCAAATGCATCTTAAATTTACTGACTTTTCTGGCCGAAGCCCCCTGGAGCTGCCAAGGCCTTCTAGCAGGTTAGAGGCTGCCATACAGAGCCTCACATCCCTTTCACAGGGACTGTTTTGTTATTTTTTCTTTTCTGCTAATGAGGCCTTCAGAGATGAACCAGAAACAGAGGAAAATACAGTCACTGGGGTCCTTGATGTTTCCCGGAGTCGAGATACCTAGAATTCCTGAGTTCCCCCAAGGAAGCTGCTTATGTGGGCTCAGATGTGCCCAGATTTTAGTGTAGAAATCATCTGGTTTCTGCCCTGCCGTGGCTGCTGCAACCCACACCATCTGAGTGCAGCCCAGGAAGGAGAGGACCCCGGTTTAGAAGGGCAGTTCCTCTTGGTCTCCTTGGCAGTGCCCTTCAGCTTCTTGCTTCTTCTATGTTGGCGGCCCTACTCAGCTTTTCTGGCAACACTGAGAGCTCTGACTTCACATTCCTGTCCTCTCACTGCCTCTCGGGACCTCTAAAGTGCTATTGTCCAATAGAGCTTTCCGTGATGACAGAACTGTTCTATAATCCGTGCTGTCTGATATGGTAGACATTAGCCACATGTGGCTCTTGAGCACTTGAAATGAGGCTACTGTGACTAAGGAACTGAGTTTTAAATTTTATTTCATTTTAATTAATTTAAATCTAAATACTACATGTGGCTATTGGCTAACATATTGGACAACATAGATCTGAAGAGTTCAAGGAGTTTTTTTTAATCTGTAAAATGGGAATAAAATCTGCCCCCTCTGCCTCAAAGGGCTGTCTGGAGCAAACATGATGAATGGGGAAAAGATGTACTCACATAAGGGATTTGGAAAGAAAGACAGCAATGTGAACTGAGTGGGCTTCTTATAGCTCTGTTAATACTTCTGTTTTATAGTCCTTGTTGGACTGTGTTGATCTGATCTGTTTACATTTCTGTGTCTCTTATCTGACCATGAGCTCTTTGAGGGTAAGAACCCAGTGGGACTATTTCCCAGCTGTATCCCCATAGCCAATGGATGGTATGTAGCTTGGTATTCATATTCAAGTGAATAAAATGTCTGGAGTCCAGAAGGGATTTCTGGCAGCAGGATTTAAAGTGTATGGTAAGGGGCACCTGGGTGGCTCAGTTGATTAAGTGTCTGCCTTTGGATCAGGTCATGATCCCAGGGTCCTAGGATCGAGCCCCGCATCGGCCTCCCTGCTCAGCGGAGAGCCTGCTTCTCCCTCTCCCTCGCCTGCAGCTCTGCCTACTTGTGCTCTCTATCTCTCAGTCAAATAAATAAATAAAATCTTTTTAAAAAGCTGAGGGGGGGAGGGGTACAGAGAGGAGGAAGCAGGACAGGACAATATGGTGGTGAGACAGAGCTGGGGCTCTTGCCCCCCATGCTCAACATTCTAGGCCCATCCAGAGAGAGCAGGGAGCCGATTCCTGATACCAGGAATGCTTTCACACAACTGAGTATCAGGCTTATGGGAGCTTACTTGAGAATGGCTGATCAGAGGAGAAATGATCTACTCAACACATTTTGCTTGTTGAGGGAGGCTAGATTGATCATTTAAATCTCTGCCTAGCAGGGCTCTGGGGATGGATGCTGTAGTTCCCTTTGATTGATGGTGGTCAGGTTGAAGTTTATTTCTCAGGCTTTCTACCCTTCCAAGGTTCTGCTCCTCTGAGGAGTGGAAGAGGGATCTTCAAAGCTCTCCTATAAAGCTGCAAGAAGAGGTGGGTTTTTGTTTGTTGTTTACTTATTTAAAAGGAAATTTAAAACTTATTTCTGCCCAATTCCAAGAGTAATAGGAAACAGAGAAAAGACTTCTGTGATCCCACCACCCACTCTGTTCCCTGGACTTCAAACTTCCCACTTTTACAGTGGTCCTCCTTGTTTGCAAGCTGTGAAAGTAGGGGCTGTCTGCCTAGGCCTAGCCTTGCACACTGGTTTTAGCAGCTGAGGAGGCTTGAGCTCAGAGGTAGGTCTCCTGGGAAGGTGGTTCTCAGGTCTTTTCAAACTTTGGGGGACTAGCGGGACTCAGAATTTCCCTTCCCCACACACTTTACCTCGTTAGATCTGTCCCAAGAACGAAGCCAGGCTCCTGTGTCCAGCTGGACTCTTCTCTTGGCCCATGCATTTACTTATTCATTCTAACATTTGAGCTTATTATATTTATAGGCATATTACTCTTGTAGCACTTTGTTAATGTCTTTTTATAACTTGCATCAGGCTCGATTGTAATTTATATATTCATTCTGTGAATTACCATTGATGCACTAGATATTTTTTGAACATTTATTATTTATCCTCATGGTACTAGGCAGTGACACAAGCTAGAATTATTCCTGGGCTACTCTTGCTAGCCTCCTGGGTGTTCCATGGAAAAAGTGAGCTGATACCTGTCCTTTCCCACCCAGTCCCAGGAAAGTGACCTATGTAGACCTTTCTGAAAAAAACCTGGCACTTCCCACTCAACTATTGCCCAAAGGCTTGTTCTCCTTCCCTAGGCTACTAACCAAAGTTTGCTCACAGCTGCAAAGTCAATTTCCCATCTGTTTGAAGTAAACATAATCAAGAAAGTAGATCAACTGCTAGAAGCCCACATAATACACTGGAAATGGAAAAGAACTCGAGGCCGGTTGATTGAATACCTGCTCTTTGGCGGAAGTTACTGCTTGTTTGGATTGTGGTTTTCTCCACTCCTGAATGTCTGGGAATCATTGTGTCTGGACTCTCAGGGCCTGAGGGAGCAGTCCATTTTACTAGTCAGATTAAACTACTCTGGTCAAGGGGTAGGTCTTATCATGGAAAGAGAAGGGGACTTTGGGAGGCACCCAAATCTGCCTTATATTCTCAGTTTTATGACTGTATGACCTTGTACAAGTTCTTCAACTTCTTTGAGCCTTAGCTTCCCCATCGATAAAAAGGGGATGACAGTTCTGATCTTTGGAAGTTATTAGAAGTAAACATATACGCAGCACCTGGCACATAAGAGATATTCAGGGGGTAGAGCAGAATTTGAGCTGTGGAGGACTATAACTTTGAAAATGATTGGTCGTTGTCAATTCACACAGTATATAAATATAAAAAATAAATGACTTGCTGGTGACCTATCCGCACGAATTTTCAAAGGACTATTTTTACTGCTCGAGACTCGGATGTATCCCATTTTCAGTGGCAACAGCTTGATTTATCTTTACTTCTCACGTTCTCTGGTTTCCTTCTGTTGTTCCTTCCGCGAGAAAGAAATTAGACTGTTGGGAAATCAGAGATGAAACTTCGAAGTCCCATTTTGATCTGGCTTGGAAGCAAAATCAGGTCCGTGGGGATCTCCTTCAGACGACTCTCACTCTGGCGGAGGGATACAGGGGAAAATCACTGCATCAGAGGTGGCGCTAGAAGGCGGGACTTAGCAGAAGCGGGGAGAGAGGCGGGGCTTAGCTTTGCCAGCAGGAAAGGGAGGCAGGCGGCCGCACATCTTTCTGGAAGGCGGCAATTGGGCGAGACGGCGAGTGACGTAATAACTGCGCGCTCACAGCTTCAGAGGGTCGCCGCCGCGTCTGCGCATGGGGAGCTGGTTGCCGCTGCAGCCGCCTGGAATTGTGGGGGTTGTGTCTGCCCCTCGGCTGCCGGGAGGGAAGCCGAAGGTAGGGGCGGTGAGGGCCGCCCGGTCATGGAGGTGGGCGGGGGGCTCCGGGCGCTGTCCGAGCCTCCTCCCACCGGCGGCCCCGGCGCGTTCCCAGCACTGTACTAGGGTCCCCACACAGAACCCCCCCCCCCAAATACATCTCGTTCCTCCAAAGCGGGACGACCAAGTGAACCCTGGCCACAGCCCAGGAGTCGCCTTACCTACCTTTTCTGTTCAGGTCGTCTCCAGTAACTTTTCTTAAGTGCCAGGAGATGAGGCGGTGGGGATTCCGAGACTAGCTTTTGATTCTCTGTTTCATCTTCCTTCCCTGTTTCCTTCTCCCACCCTCAGTTTCTGCATTTAACCGCTTCTTTGTTGACATTCTGGTTCTTGGCCGAGGCCTCTATGTCTCTTCACCATATGGAATTGTCCTCTACCCGCGTCGTATTTCCACGCCTGACTTGTGTTTTCCTGTTTCCCGGTAGATGGAAGACTTGTCTTTGAAGTACGGATTTCAGACTTTGGTGTTTTTCAAATCACCTAGGAGGTTGTGTACATCCCTGGCCTCTACTCAGTGATTTCATTTAAAGTGGAATATGGGCACCTGCAGTGCTCCCCAGGTGATTCTCTTTCTGATGGTCCTGAAATTCTTGCTTTGAGAGTCTCTCCTGTAGAAGACCGGAGGGAATCCGTTGGGAAAGAACACCTAACACCTGGGAGGCCAGTGGGGGTTTCTTTGCACTCCAAAAGCTAGAGGGATGTTTGTTGTCTTTAAAAAAAATATTGCCCCCCATATGTAATGTCAGTTTTCTACTAAAAAATTTAAAATATCTGGCATTGATTCAAGCTTGTGTGGCTTTCTGACCTCACTAAAACAAAACAAAACCACAAACTGCTTTGGGGGGATTGAAGGGGTTAGATTAACCCAGAGTAGGTAGGCAGTAGGAGAATGAATCTTACATGTTTGCGAAGAAAAGAAACTGATGGGTTTATAAACAGTAATAATGTTTGTTTTGACAGTGTAAAAGATGTTTTGTTTTATATCTGTGTGTCTTTTTAGCTCTCACTCCACCCAAGCTTTTTTTTTTGTTGTCTGATAAAAATATAGCCAGATTTGGGGTTTGGACAGGATTTTGATGGGAGCCAGGGTCTGAGGATGTTAGGATTGATGTATAATATGGATTGTAAGTTGGTGTGTGGTTTCAGTTGAGAATATGGCTCTTAGGTTTTTAAGAAGGTGTTGCCACACCAGATTTATGTTTTTCTTTTGGTTGTTTAATGAATTTAATCTGCTAATTATGTGGTGTTATGATGAAATTGGCTACGGAAAAGACTTATTGCCCCCATTTTACAGAGGGTGGGAATGGGGAATATATTAGTACAGCTGTGGTGACCCAGGAATGAAAAGTTGCCTTGTTCTTGGGTTCCTGCTTTCTTGACTTTTTCTGATGTCTTTGGAGACCAGTTATTCTCTGCAGAGGCCAACTTTGAGCGTTGGTGTGTTTCATTGACCCAATAAAAGGCTAATTAAGCGAAACTGAAAAGTTAACAACATGGGTTTTAAAATAAACATGCTAGAACTTTTTCATTGAGTGCTGTTCTCCTTTAGAGTGGTATGTGTAGGTGTGAGTGGTGGGAGTGTGGCCTTATTTAAGTGATATGTCATTGTCCAAAGCAGTTTTGAAAATCTATCTCTGAGATTGTCTTCAGAGACATTTTTGAGCCATGTTAGTGATCAGTTTCATTAATACCTAATACCATACTGTTGGTTTTTTTTTTTTTTTTTACCCCCAAGTGGCTTGGTTAAAGCAACCTTGTCACCCGACTTGTCTTCAGATGAGTAAAAAGTTCTTCTGAAGTGGACATAATAGATTTTTGGTGTGTGGTGAACATGTTTTGAATCTGTCACTTATTAGCCATATGACCTTGCACAAGTCACTTCTTAGGCTCAGTTTTCCACTGCATAAAAATGGGAATACTGGAGCACCTGCCTGGCTCAGTCAGTGGAGCATGGGACTCTTGATCTTGGGGTTGTAAGTTCGAGCCCTATGTTGGGTATAGAGATTACTTTAAAATTCTTTAAAAAAAATGGGAATGCTTACTTAGAAGAATGGTTGAGGAGGAACACATTAATGACATAGGAATGCAGTAACCGTTTCTACCCTCAAAGAATGAAGATTTGCTATTAATGAGAACAGTTTATTATCTTTGTTGATTCATGCTCTGACCTCATCCTACTTCTTGCCTTTTTTCCCCCCACTCATTTTCTATCCTTTCCTCAGTGAAGCTGTGTTGCAGAGGCTGTCTGCCAGTCTCTTGGAGTAAGCCTCTTTTCAGGAGAGCTGATCGGAACATTCTTACAATGCTAGCCCCTTGGTCATGTATTCCTGGGGATTTTTCTTTGGGGCCACAGCTGGTGCTTAGCTCACGCTCTGTAGCACAGGCATCTCTAACTCCTGGATTTGGTGTCAATTTGGAGACCTGTCCTTGTGAGGCTAATCTTTTCTCTTTCTGAACAAGGGTGACTACTTTATCCTTCTCTGAGTCAGTCTTAAGCTGCAGGCCTTAGTTTTTCACAGCACAGAGCTTCTTATTTTAATTATATGTGGTCTAAAGGAGCAGTATCCTGCCCTTTTCTTCATGTTCTTTCACCAAGGGCTTCCCTACTGAGTAGGGGAGGAGGAGAATAGCCCCTTGCCATTCAGGTGGGGCTTTGGGTAACCCCTGATCCCTAGCATCAACAGTAATTGAGTTTGCCTTTGGAATAAGAACCTTGTAAAAGATAAAAGCTGCTCAGGACACGTGAAGATTCTCCCAGAATTTTACTGACTTAGGAAGGGTTTACACTTGGCATCCTTCCTTGTGCTATTTTCCACCTTGGAGACAGAATCGAGGAGCAACAGAATCATGTTCAGCACACACTTGTAGTTCCTTCAGGTTCCACCCGGTGGCGCGTGGGTAAGGGTGTGGTTGTGTTGGCTGGCCATGTCTGCTCTCATCCTCCTAACAGTGCCCTTGGGTTTGGTGTTTTAGGCTTTGAGATGTGTCTTAGTCAGTTATGGGCCGCTATAGAATACGATAGACTGGATGGCTTAAATAGCAAACATACATTTCTCCCCGTTCTAGAGATTGGAAGTGTGAGATCAGGGTGCCAGTGTGGTCAGGTTCTTAAAGGTAGTGGGTCAGCTCTTTAGACATCTAATCAAGTGATTCTCAACCTTTTGTTCACTATCACCTTTTGAGACTTTTTCCCCTAATTGTCCCCTCCCCATGGAATTTTAATACCACAGATATACCATGTATCTACTTATACTGTGGCCCTTTGGAAGGCCATAAACTTACAATATCTAAGATTTTTCTTCCCGAAGAATCATTCCCTGCCCCGCTTGGGGGCGATACTGCCCTTATTGAGAATGCATGGTCTTACCTATATTCTCTCTCTAATACAGCCATCAAGGCATGTTTTATATCCAAAAGATCCAGCTGTTACCACCCCAACACCAGACTAGTAAAAGTGGGAGAACATTATCTCATCCAGTCTTCCAATCAACCTTGTAAAATAATTGGTATTACCCCATTTTACAGAAGAAAAAATAGGCTCAGTGAAGTTAAGTGACTTGGCCAAGGTCAAAAAGTTTGTTGTAGCCAGGCTTTCAACCCAGTTCTGACGCCACAGTGATTTCTTTTGCACTATGCTACCCTCCTCCTCTCAACATGAGCCTGCTCTCATCAGCACGATATTTGACTATTCACCTTATTTTCTTAAGGCCCTCCTAGGTGCCGGGTCCAGTGGAAGATACTGAGGACACTAAAGTGAGAAAGAATTCCTGCTCTTGAAGAGCTCACTAAGTTTTCCCAAGGTGTGGTGCCTTAGGTCTAGTTCCCTTGTTACCCATCCTGTTTGACTTCTCCTGAGATGGCTGGCAGTAGCTAAGGGCTGTCATGGAAAGATTTGAGGTAAAATCTTTGGCCTTTATAAGGATCAAAGCTGTGAATATGTCCCTCCTGGTTCCATTTGCCAACCAGCTGAGCTGTTTCTAATCGCTGAGCCTGTTGCCTAAAGTGTGTTGCAGGCCCAGGAAACTCCTTGGCCATTACATGTTTATAAGCATGGGGATTAGTAAGAATGCCATTTCTGCTTTACTTAATGATATTCCTTTTTTTTTTTTTTTAAAGATTTTATTTATTTATTTGACAGAGAGATAGAGCACAAGTAGGCAGAGCTGCAGGCAGAGGGAGAAGAAGCAGGCTCTCCACTGAGCAGGGAGCCCGATACGGGGCTCGATCCCAGGACCCCGGGATCATGACCTGAGCTGAAGGCAGCTGCTTAACCGACTGAGCCACCCAGGCGCCCCTTCTTAATGATATTCCTAATTCAGAGCAGAACTTGTTTTGTCCTTTTCTGATGTTACTTCATATTGTCTGCCTCAAAGGGGCTAGAATTGAGTTTAATCTTTACTATTTTTTTTTTTTTTAAGATTTTATTTATTTGACAGAGGCACAGCGAGAGAGGGAACACAAGCAGGGGGAGTGGGAGAGGGAGAAGCAGGCTTCCTGCCAAGCAGGGATCCTGATGTGGGGCTGGATCCCAGGGCTCTGGGACCATGACCTGAGCCAAAGGCAGATGCTTAACGATTGAGCCACCCAGACGCCCCCAAGTCTTTACTATTTTTATTTTCTTCTAAATCTTGGACTTTTTAAAAACTTTTTTTTTTTTTTTTAAGAGAGAGAGGGAGAGAGGAGGAGGGTAGGAGCAGAGGGAGACAGGGAATCTTAAAGCAGGCGTTATGCCCATTGCAGAGCCCAACTCCAGGCTCAGTCTCATGACCCTGAGATCATGACCCTAGCCGAAATCAAGAGTTGGACACTTAACTGACTGAGCCACCCAGGTGCTCCCCAAATCTTGGACTTCTGAAGTGTTCCATTTACCATCTGTTTCTCTGATGCCTCCTTGGCCTTACTTTTTCACAGCTGAGCCTGCTGTGTTGGCTCAGGTGTTCCTGGAAGTTGGGTAGTGTCTGATGGTTAGCCCATGTCACGTGTCCTAGCCACAGAGAAATGGGAAGGGGTATGTTTCTGAGGTCTGCTTGCTGGCTGTGTCTTGACTGAGGGTGGTGTTGTGCTTTTTAATTACCACTTATCATTCCAGGCAGAGGAGTATCACAGCAGTCAGTGAACTGATCCATGTCTAGCTACTTGACTTTCTGCAAGTAGTCTGCCTTTTCTGTCTTACGAAGGGGAGGAGTTCTAGAAACTGAAAGAAGAATCACAGATGTATCTCATTGGTCAGGTGAGGAATGCTGATACCAATGGACTTTTAAATGGGCATTTCTTTATGTCTGGGAATAGTTTCATGCTTTTGCCTCTCTCATTTCTGTGAGGCTCCCACAGGGTCAGCAGCCATCTGACCAAACTTGAGAAAACGAGCAGGCTTCAGTTCAGTGGAAGTAACATAAAGTAGGACAATTGGTACAGACAACATTGATTGGTCACACTTTGAATTCAGTTGGTAGTAGAGTTGGAAACTTAAGGGGCAGGATCCTAAGGAAGGTATTTAACGTTGATTTTGTGACTCTCCCCACTGCTGGTCATGGGGAGTTGGGTTTGATTGTATTCATGAAGCAAAGTCGCCATCCTTGGGCCCAGCTGCTAAAGTCTGAAATCATGGTGTTTATGGGCTGGAACACATCATCCTAGGGGTCATTATATCAATTTTATTGGGAACATGAGTGCAGGGTCTGGTTCAATTCCAAGGAATGGCTGTTGGTGGTTCCTTGGGTGAGTGAAGAGTCAGGAGGTTCCCTTGTGGTTCTGTCACCTTCCAGTGCTTGAGTTTTGTATTCAATGGGTTCTTATTTTACTGATGACAAAACTGAGTTCCAGAGAAGTGAAATGGGCTATATACCTTTTTTAGGGCCATCAGCATATTACTGGCAGAGCTGAGACTCAAGCCAGAGGACTCACAGAGGGTGGCCATAGAAGTTGTTAAAATTATTTAAAGCCTTATAAAGATGCAAGATGCCATTGCAGTTAAAAATCTCCAGGGAGGGAGAAGTCCCCGCCTCCACTGACTGCTTTATTCATTATCTTAAAACCTTCACTGGTGAGGTTTTTGGCTGTCATGCTGATTTCTTTCCTTTTCGTGTTGAAGTGTGTTTCCTCTTGATCTTACCCCAGAGGAAATAGATTTGAAGCTTCCTACTATTTTAGAAACAAAGAACAAGTGCTCAGGCCAGGCTGCTCTGAGGGTGTTCTGTAAAGAATGGGGCCAGTGCACCAGTGGACCTTATCTGGTGACCAAAGCAAACCCGTGATACATCACTAAAAGAAAAAGAGTAAGGGAATGAATGGTGTGTCAGAGTGGTTTAAGAACATTCTGGAGGGGCACCTGGGTGGCTCAGTTGGTTGGGCGTCTGCCTTTGGCTCAGGTCATGGTCCTGGGATTGAGCCTCGCATCGGGCTCCTTGCTCGGCAGGGAAGCCAGCTTCTCTTCTCCCTCTGTCTGCAGCTCTCCCTGCTTGTGCTCTCTCTCTCTCTGTCAAATAAATAAAATCTTAAAAAAAACCCACAAACATTCTGGAGTCAGCTTACTTGGTCATATTTTGCTGTTTACTTACTAGCTGTCAGGTCCTGGACAAGTTACTCATTTTCTCTAAGCCTTAATTTCATGATCTGTAGGATGGGACTAGTAATAGTTCCTCTTGGAACTGTCTTGAGAATTACTTGAGAGAATACATATGGAAAGTGGTTCCCCTGGCATAGTATAAGTGCTCTGTGTTATCACATGTCAACAACAGTAGTTTCTAATTCCTGACCCAAGACTTGGTTACAGGATAAGTTATGCTGACTAAGCCAGTGTTACCTTAACCATCACATCATTGTCGGTCTCCTTTGTTGTTGTTTTTTTTCTTTTTTTTATTATGTTATGTTAATCACCATACATTACATCATTAGTTTTTGATGTATTGTTCCATGATTCATTGTTTGCATATAACACCCAGTGCTCCATGCAGAACGTGCCCTCTTTAATACCCATCACCAGGCTAACCCATCCTCCCACCCCCCATCCCCTCTAGAACCCTCAGTTTGTTTTTCAGAGTCCATAGTCTCTCATGGTTCTCCTTTGTTGTTTGATTATTCATTATCAGGAGTCACAGCTGGCTCATGCTGAATAATAGTCACAAATAGCAAGGAACTTTGAAGCTTCTCTGCCATCTTCTTCTTTACTTGGCTTAGTTCTTACCTTTCTGGGGCTGTCTTTAACTGGCTGTCGCAGCCAGTGGGCCCTGTTTCCAGGCTGTCCAGAGTCTTCCTGGGGCCCTTTGACAGTATGTTCTCCTTGTCTCTTGCCTTCTGCTCTTCAGCCAGACATGAAGCAATTAGCTCGTTATGGGAACTTTGACTTCTGTCATGGCTTTCTTCTGATTTGTATGCCCATTTCTGGTCCTTGTGAAAGGTCGGGGAGGCACAAACACACTGACCCGGATTTTGTGTTCAAGTTGACTCTTTCTCTTTGAGATTTACAACTGGTTCAGTGTAGCAGTGGGGATGGGAGTGGGGAAAAAGCCCCCGAAGCTACTACCCCTCATTATATTGCTCTCAAGCTGAGTTTCTAAAAAACCTGAGTACCGTCGTTACAGCCTGTGCCTTACTTCTCTGAATGAAACAAATAGGCCAAAACCTTATCATTGGGTGGGAAAACCAGTCTGAATTGGTTTAAAAAAAGAAAAAGAAAAATTAAAGAGTCTCTTCAAAGAAATGCTATTGTCTTGGGCGCCTGGGTGGCTCAGTTGGTTCGGCGACTGCCTTCGGCTCAGGTCATAATCCTGGAGTACCAGGATCTAGTCCCGCATCGGGCTCCCTGCTCAGCAGGGAGTCTGCTTCTCCCTCTGACCCTCCCCCCTCTCATGCTCTATATCATTCTCTCTGTCAAATAAATAAATAAAATCTTAAAAAAAAAAAAAAACCCAAAAAACAAAAAGAAATGCTATTGTCTTAAATTTTTTGGCAAGCCTCTGCAGTATCTTTTTCTTTTTTTTTTAAGATTTTATTTATTTATTTGACAGAGAGAGACACAGCGAGAGAGGGAACACAGCAGGGGGAGTGGGAGAAGCAGGCTCTCCGAGGAGCAGAGAGCCTGATGCGGGGCTCGATCCCAGGACCCTGGGATCATGACCTGAGCTGAAGGCAGACACTTAACGACTGAGCCACCCAGGTGCCCCTGCAGTAGCTTTCTTACCTAGTCTTAATGCTTCCCCTGTTTCCTGTAACTGCTCCTGAGGTATTATGGAAGGCTCCTCTTACACCTTACTTTGGTTTCCTTTAGGACATTGTGTACCACTGCCCCTTGGGGTCTTCCTAAATACAGTGCTCATTGGAGAACACTCATGCTTAGAAGCCTTCGGTGGCACCACCTGGCTGCTGCTGAGTACATTCTAAATGCATCCGTTGTCCAGGTGTTCCGATGTTCCGTGCCTCTCACGGTGTGTCCCTGTCCTACCACTTTAATTATATTCTCTACCATTACCCACATGTATCCTTTGCTCTTGATAGACTGGTCCATGTGGCCCTCTGAACATGCCTCATGTTTGTGACTTGGCCAGTTCTTTTGCCCAGAGGTCCCCTCTCCTTTGTTTCCGACTTAAACTGCACAGCTGTCTTCTTCAGTGAGCCTTGCCTGATACCTCCTCATCTGTATCCCCATAGCAACACTTTGATTATAGAATTTGGCATACTTTATCCTGGTTAGTTATTTTGTCTCTTATTATATGAGCTTCTCAAGGACATGGGCTATGCTTTATTTTGTGTCTCCAGCATAATGCTGAGTGTAACACGGACACCATAAACATTTGTTGAACGAAGAAATACGTGAAAGCCTGAGAAATGGTAACAGTCCTGTTCAATTCCCAATTCTTTCCTGGAGCATTCCTTGAACCCTAGTCACAGTGAATCTGGCATGCTCAACTACCAGAGCCCTTGGTGTCTGAAGCAGTCCGATTCTGTAGAATAAGTCTCCTCTTCCCAAATGGATTAGAAATTCCTGGAGGGCAGAAAGTGCATCCCTCATTTCTCTTTGTGTACCCAGCCCCCAGCACAGTTCCTGGCACATAGAGGGTGTTTAGTAAGTGCTTATGAATGTAGGAGTCCTGCTCTTTGTCAGCCGATGTGCCTACCTCAGCCTCCTCTGTCACTCACTGGCCAGGGGTCTCCAACTCGAAGGTGTTTTCAGGGTCAGGGAGGGAACAGTCAGCGTGAGCCACAGGGAATTGTGGGCCTGTGTCAAACTGGAGGGCTCCTGTGTTCCATGAAGGGCAGCTGCTGCTCAGCCTATGGTCATGAGTGAGTGTGGCTCTAGTGTCCTTACCTTACATTACAAGAGAAGCGGGATTTTTATGTGAAATCCCCAGGGACTATGAAAGTACATCTGTGGTCCAGATTTGGCATCAAGGCTACCCATCTGTGATCTTTGGGTAGAGCCTGAAATTTGCATATTTAAGCTCCTTGTGGAAGAAGAAAGGAAGCGGAAGACATAACCTGAAAGCTTTTGAGGGAGTTCTGTTGAAAGCCTAGGTTTGGTTGAGAGTGTCCTCTTTTCTGTGGGTAGTAACGTAGTCTCTTGAGCTAAGTCCTACAGAGACCTCCTGTTTTGCTTCATCCTCCCTTGTATTCTGTCCCTAGAAAGATGGTGACCCAGGGACTTAGGTGATTTTTACCTTTTTGCCCAGCCTCTGCCGAGGCAGATTTGATGGTTCTTGCTTCTAGGCTACTTCTGAGGGTCTGGTGGTCAGTCTGGTTACAGACTGAGGTCCCAGGAATCATTCCTGTTAATGGCTTCTTTGAGAAGGAGTTCTGAATGAACCAGCACAAGTGAAAGGGAGGTATATTGTACAAAATTATTGCCTAAATGTGGTTAGCCAAGGGGCAAAGCAGTATAATAGCCAGGAGGGGATCTGTACCTCCATGGAGGCTTTTGCAGGGCAATATCTTACCCTCTGGCTGCCCTGTTCTTTTCATAGTCCCTAAGGCCTCTGGCAGAGCTTACTTGCTTGGCATTACCTTTTAGGTTTGAAGGTGTTACCACCATTGATACCTCCATCTGAGGCAGAAATAAGCTGATTGGATTATCTCTGGAAGAATACATGAGAAACTGAAAAGAGTGTTGTCTTTGGTGAGGGGCCCTGGGTGGCTGGGCAGTGAGGGGGAAGAGAGGCTTAATTTTCACTGCATACCTTTGTGTGCTTTTTCAAATTTGAGCTGTGCGCATATATTGCTAATATTTTATTTTATTTATTTTATTATTTTATTTTTTTTTAAAGATTTTATTTATTTATTTGAGAGAGAGAGAATGAGAGAGAGCACATGAGAGGGGGGAGGGTCAGAGGGAGAAGCCGACTCCCTGCCGAGCAGGGAGCCCGATGCGGGACTCGATCCAGGGACTCCAGGATCATGACCTGAGCCGAAGGCAGTCGCTTAACCAACTGAGCCACCCCGGCGCCCCTATTGCTAATATTTTAAAAAATGTCCCTGGGCAGACTCAAGTGTGGTCTCCTCTTCAAATTCCACTCTGTCCTCACTTTATTCCTTAACTGTGGGTTCTCTGTAAACACCTAGAACCAGTAACTGTAGATTGTCCCTTGGAGGTGATAGCCTTGTTTTTCTGTTCCTCAGAAGTGTCTTAGGCTTTCTCAACCAGAGGTCTTCGGAATAACTATCAGGCCTAAAGTACGCTCAACATTTTACTGTTTATAAAAGGGCTTTCATGAGGTGCCTGGGTGGCTCAGTTGGTAAAGCGTCTGCCTTCGGCTCAGGTCATGATCCCAGGGTCCTGGGATGGAGTCCTGTATTGGGCTCCATGCTCAGTGGGGAGCCTGCTTCTCCCTCTGCCCTCTCCCTGCTCATGCTCTCTCTCTCTCTCAAATAAATAAAATCTTAAAAAAAAAAAAAAAAAAAGGCCTTCAAATAACGGATCTTTAAAACATCCCCATTTCACAGAGATGAGAAATTGAAGTTTAGAGAGTCTGAATTACTTATACTTACTGAGGGTTGTACGGTTAGGGTAGGGCTGTGACTAATCCAGGTAGCCTTACTTCATATTCCTGCTCCTTGCTCTTAGTGCTTATGTCAGTGAGGTAGTCTTCCCTTTTTGGAATTCTCTTACAGGTTTTCAGAGCTGTTTCTGTTGGGGCAAGAGTAGAGCTGTGGTGTTGTGCTTTATTTTTTCAGTTTTAGCTTTCACCTCTTCAGGACTCTCAGTGATATAGGCCTGTCTTCTCTGGAAAAAAGTGGTCAGTAATAGGTTTCTCCAATTTCTACTTAAGGTAGACTAATGCTTCGTTGGAGCGGTATCTTTTAGGGAAGCTTGAATTAACAGTTTTCTTTTTTCTTTTCTTTGCTGAGTATTATTGCTGCTGTTAGGCAAAGGGCTTTGTTTCTAGGTTACAAATCTTTTTAGCAAAGAAGTAAGTGTGGAATAGAACTGGAAGGACTCATGCTGTTCTTGGATATAATTTAATGCTCCACATCCCAGAGAGAGTAAACATTGTAAAGTACGCAAGATGGGTTTGGATTAATATCCTGACAACATATGGCTTGGCATGTAGGACACTCCTGGGAGACCTTCCTCACCATACATTGCCTGCCTTTGCCGGGTGGCCCCTTCCCACAGGTCTTCCCAGCAGCTGTTGTGCACCTGGGTGAATCATCAGCTTTCCTAAGCTTTGAGGTCGGGGGGAACAATGTTAACTATTGAAAGCCTTCACATGGGAGGTGAAATAAACAGACAACCCTGGGAGACTGTGTTTTAGTACTACTTAGCTTTCCCTGAGTTTGTCCAGGGTATTCACTTCGATTAGAAACACTGGCTGATCCTCACCACTGGTCTCTTCAGAATACAACCCTGAAAATCATCTTGCCCTTTCTGCTCTCCTGCCACTGGCATCATGGGTATATAAGGTCTCTGAAAGCTCTAGAGAGGTGGTGGGCAACATGGAAGAAAGGCTCAGTTGCTTCTAAAGACCAAGCAGAAATCCTTCATTTTTTTACCTTTTCTATTTCTACTTAAATCAAAATTAGGTTACCTTCAAAGAGAGTTCTGTACATTACTGACAGAGCTCAGAGTGGGAGAGGCCCTTGGTACCTCCTTTGCAATCTCCGAAGAGAGCTTGTTGGGGGCTTGTAGAGATCATGCCTGGGTTTTCTTTTGCTCCCCCAGCCCTGACCTACACTGTGCCAAGAGAGTTGCCTCAGCTGATGGCTTGGTCACTGGCTGGCAGCTTTGTGGGTCTGGAAACTCAGCCAGTTCCCCCAGGTTTAAGTTCCCGTGGGCTCTCTCAAGCACATGAAATTCATGAGCCCATTCAGCTATAGTTCCAGTTAACTAATTAACTCTAAGAAACATGCCTAGCAAGTTGACTTGTGTGGACAGGCGGGTTAGTTGTCTCCTCTCTAGATAAGGTTAGCTGGAAGCCAGCTCACCCCTGGAGGAAGTCAAGGTGAAATAGGGTGGAAAGCTCTTGGCTGTAGCATCAGATATATCCAGATTTAACCATGTACTAGCTATTAGACTTAAGAGAGTTATTTAATCTGTCCCTTATTGCTTCATCTGTAAAACTCCCTGAGCTTTTCTGATATGCACACAGTATGCATTCAGTATATGTTTTGTACCATTTATTCACTTCTTCCCTCTCTCTCCTCACAGCATTGTACTTTTAGGGCTATATCTGTATATCTGCAGGCTATTCCTGTTACTGTCTTGGGGCTCCAGAAGTTTCTTTCAGAGAGACTGAATTTAATTCTCTGGGTACCTTTTGGTGTATTCTTCACAGACCACAGCCGTTTTTTTACCGCAGGTTACAGTAGGAACAACTAGATTCTAGCTCTCATCAGTTGGTTCCAACCTAAGGAGTCTTTGTGGTTACCATCCAAGCTGCAGTTCTTTGTAAAGACCCGCTTACGTGTCAGATACTGCTGGGCTATGGGAATTTAGCGGTGAGTGAGATAGGGTCTTTGCCCTCAGTAATACCTCTCTAAACCCATCCTTGGTTGGGCTACTTCTTTGGGTGACTAGTCTTGTTCGTTCTTTGTTGATTCATACTGACTTGCTTCTGAGAGAGTAATCTTCTCCCTAGACCTAGGGGACAGTGCCCCTTTGTGCAGCCTGGGCCTTGCCTGCTGGCTTGCCTGCTCTCAAACAATGAGAGCAGCGTGCTGAGGCTGGAGGAGAAAGCCCCGCAGGCTACTACTGCCTCGGCCACACATGTCCCGAGAGCCTGTGCTTGGCACTCTTGAATGTTCCTTTTCTCCTTGCACATAGATTATAGTGTTCACTGGTAATTTAAATTTCAAAAACCTTCCGCCACCCCTCTCCGCCTTAAAAAAAAAAAAAAAAAAAAGGCTCTGTGTATTACAGGGTGGAGAACAAAGCAGGCCAGCCCTGGTTTCCCGGTGGGGTTTGTTTGATCACGTGTAATATTCTGCAGTCATAGGATATCCCATCTTGCTCTACCTTGTTTGTCATAAATAGTGTGGCGGGTAGATTTAGGGGCTTTGGCTGACAGGAAGTTGTACTTCTCCACTTTGGACTCCAGACTGCATTCTGGCCCCTTGTGGGCTCTGTATATAGAAGGCCCAGCAGCCAGGTTGATGGATTTCTCAGTTTCAAAATAGGGGCCTGAGGATAGTCCTCTGCTCTATCCTTCTCTCTCTGTTGCCAGTTTTCCTGGCAGTTGGCAAGAAGTGTGTGCGGGGAAGAAGAACCATGAGAGACGATGGACTCTGAAAAACAAACTGAGGGTTCTAGAGGGGAGGGGGTTGGGAGGATGGGTTAGCCTGGTGATGGGTATTGAGGAGGGCACGTTCTGCATGGAGCACTGGGTGTTATGCACAAACAATGAATCATGGAACACTATATCTAAAACTAATGATGTAATGTAGGGGGATTAACATAACAATAAAAAAATTAAAAAAAAAAAAAAAAAAAAAGAAGTGTGTGCGGGGAAGCAGGCAGAATTGCTCTCTGAGAACCATTTATTTGAGAACTCCCAGCAGAAAATTGCATTTGCCTCTCCTCCTGCTCTTTCTGTGGTATGTGGTCTTGTGATTCGGTACTGCTTGTTCCTGTGCCGTACGGAGGCCTGAGTATGACTCCTCTAGCCCTGTTGGGGTTTTCATCAATAAATTGCTTGCTGACTGGTCTTTCCCCTGAATTCCATCACTTTCCCAGGAGCAAGGGGGTGTGTCAACATTTGGGGACCTATTTGAGCCTCTCTTTCTGGCACTGTGGCCACTGGAACCATGGTGGCTGAGCCCAGATGAGCTGTGTTTCCCACTGCTGCTGGAGCTGGGCATTGGCTACAGTTGGATTTAGCTTTAACAGTCACACTAGAGGCTTGGTTGGAAAGAAAAGAGCACTGCATAATTATTGCTTATGTACCAGTTAAACCTATCAGCCAACAGATGTCAAGTGCAGGAAAAAAGTGCAATAATGTTATTATAATGGCATAATAGTTATCATTATAATAATCAGCTGGCATAGCTTTTGATAAGAGGCAGATCCTGAAAGGAGTGCAGGGGGAAGGGTTAACCTTGAACTACGGCACAATGAAGGGGTGCTTCACCTTGTAGGAGATGCTGTGTGAATGTGTGTGATTCAGGTATGGGGTTGATACCCTTTCTGCACAGCTTGAGGTGGTGTGGAGACTTCCACTGGGGTTGTCTGCCCTGCGGGTATTGTCTTTCTCATGGTGCCAGGGAACACCTGCCATCCTTTGGTTTAAGGTGCCCTGGGTTGCAGGATTACCATTCCAAGCACCAGGCACCGGTGGGTTCTCAAAAAGGCAGAGATTTCATCCCTGTGGATCCATTTGGAATTTTCAGAAAATCTAGCCTCATCCCCATTAGCTACAAATGATGAACTCCCCTCTCTTTAGCGCACTGTACTCTGTACCTAGGGTGTGGTGGTGTACCTCAGCTACGTACATGCTTATTGTGGTGGAATGTGCTCATGGAAGACA
Organism: Halichoerus grypus; assembly: GCF_964656455.1. NCBI lineage: Eukaryota > Metazoa > Chordata > Mammalia > Carnivora > Phocidae > Halichoerus > Halichoerus grypus. Next base: position 120,190,494 of record NC_135713.1, read on the forward strand.
GCCTTTCCTTACCCAGGAAGCTCCATTCTGGTAAGGAGGTGGTGAAGGGGTGGGGAGCAGAGCTGGGCTCATGGGTCACCCACAGAGGCAGCTCTAGGGTAGGAGAAGAGTCTTTGGATTCAGGCAGACTTGGGTTGTCTCCTGACCTCGCCGTTCACTAGCTGTTACACAACCTTGCTGAGCCTCAGCTGCCCCTCTGTGTGTGTGTTCATTTATTTCTCACTGTTTTTCACTACCAGTCCTGTCTCTGAAGTACCTGTCAGTAAGCAGTTCTCAGTAATTGGTTCTTCTCCTACCCCACCCTGCCCACCTACCCTAAAGAGTAGAATAAGAAAGAAGGGACAAGACCCTCCTGCTTCCTTAGGGAATTGAGGCTTTAATCTGAGCTTCATGTGAGCTTTTTCAGGCTTTGGGGTTTTTGTTCAGAGCCATACTAGAATTCCTCTGGAGCTGCCTCATTGGGAGAGATTTTGATATTTAATGTTTGGGCAAATCTCTGCCTTATCCAAGGAGTGAAAGATGGTGTTTAAAATCCCATTCAGGGATTTTCTGCTTCAGCCCCTTGCAGTCTTTATCCCCTCCCCTTTTTCCTTTGGGTGGGTCACTTGGGGGCACTGCCTGCTTTGAGGACCATTTGTTTTTTGAAGAAACTGTTAGTTGTTTGGCTTAGTCTCTTTACTGAGTAGAGATTTTTGTGTTTCCATCTGCCTGGGCCTTTCCTGTGGACTTTTATTTTGGAAGTCTGGAGCACTCAGACAAGGTGATATCTTTTTAGACTATTTTTGGCTGTAGGCCAGCTTATCACTATGGCTACCACCTGCCTGAAGAATGGCAGGACATCAGCAGTCACTTCTATCAGAAATTTGGCAAAGAGGAAGGGCAAAGGGGAAAGAACAGTTTGGCTTAAGGTCACAAGGGGAGAACAGCTTCTCTAAGCAGAACCTTTTTTTTTTTTTTTTAAAGCTTTTATTTATTTATTTGACAGAGAGAGACACAGCAAGAGAGGGAACAGAAGCAGGGGGAATGGGAGAGGGAGAAGCAGGCTTCCTGCCGAGCAGGGAGCCTGATGTGGGGCTTGATCCCAGGACCCTGGGATCATGACCGGAGCCGAAGGCAGATGCTTAACGACTGAGCCACCCAGGCGCCCTCTAAGCAGAACCTTTTGATTTGGACAGAACTTCATTTCCCTTCTCTCTGGAATTTTGTTCTTTCTGTCAACAGACATAAATAGAACATCCTTTACCCTCCAGACACTATGGTAAATCCTGAGTCATGACCAAGTCATATGTATTTCCTCCCTAGGGTGTATTGATGAATATAGACATTAATAAAATTATAATCACGCATAAAGGTAAAATTACAATTGTAATAAGTGTGTTGAAAGAAAGGAATGTGATACCATAAGAAATAGGACAGATTTGACTTGTTCCTGGGGTTGAGAGGGTATCAGGGAAGACTTGCTAGAAAAAGTGATCTTTGGTTTAAATTGTTAAGAACAAACATGTGTTTACTGAACAACTTGACATGAGGTTGAAAGGTGTTTCAGGCTGAGGGCCCAGCTTTTACAAAGCCTCTGGAGTGGGGTTGGGGGCAAAGAAGTGGCTTCTGTGAGGTGCTGAAAAAGTGGTTGGAGCACAGACAATGAGAGGAGATGGATGCAAGATAAGGCTGGAGGGATTGGCAAGGGCAGGCCTGGTCAGCTGTGGCAAGGTGTTTTGTATTTACCTGGAGAGCACGGAAGCCTTTGGAGGGTTGTTAGTCATGGTGGTGAGATGATTGGATTTGCAGTGTGAACAGATCACTCTGTCAGATGGTACACTGGATGTATTTTGATGAGGGAGTGAGAATGAAGATCAGAAAAGGAGCATTACTGTGATAGGTGATTTGTTTTCCTTTAGTCACCCAAATGGTAATTTTGAGACTGACCCCCCCGAAGTGTTGCTAGTCAGTGTGTTGTTGGGGCCACCTGGCCACACAGCAGACATGGTGGCTCAGGGTGCTGGCATTTGGAATCTTTCCACCTTCCCGGAAGAAGGCCTGGAGGTTTCAGGCCTGTCACTTGTTAACATCTGACAGCTACAGAGCCCTGTGTTAACCTGTTCTCTTGCTGTCCCTCTGTTGGCTGTCACTGCTGGGCAAGAGCTACCCCTTGCGCTTTGGACCACTTAAGCCACTGACATGGGCAACTACCTGAAATGTGATGTGCCAAGTTAGCAAAGCCAGCACCTGCGGTTTATGTAACATTCAGTTCTGGTTGATGTAGGCGTGCACATGTTCTCTCTTGGCAGCAGCCAATGTCTGGAAGGCTGGAAATGGGCTGTCGTAGCTCTTGCTACTGTGTAGCTAGGAAGACTGAGGTATAGGAGAGACCTGGAGTGGAAAGAAGCCTGGGTCAGAGTCACATGCTGTCAGACCAAGTGTTAAATGCATGGTGGGTGGTTTCAGACTGTAGACCAGAGCCCTTCCTCAGTGGTGCTGTAGCCTTGCCCACTGTTCCTTCACATACTCAACTGCAAGGCTGTGTGGCACAGTGGTCAGGAGCATGGCCCTTGAACTTGGGCAGACTTCAGGTAGAATCTTAGCCTCACCACTTGGAAGCTGTGTGACTTTAGACAAGTTACTTCACTTCCCTGATTGATAGTTTTCTTAGCCCTAACTGGGGAATAATCGTACATCTACCTCACAGGGTTAATTGTGAAGTTTTGTGTGTTTTTTTAAGCTTTTATTTTTATTTATTTGACAGAGAGAGACACACAGCGAGAGAGGGAACACAAGCAGGGGGAGTGGGGGAGGGAGAAGCAGGCTCCCACCGAGCAGGGAGCCCAATGTGGGGCTCAATCCCAGGACCCTGGGATCATGACCTGAGCCAAAGGCAGACGCTTAACGACTGAGCCACCCAGGTGCCCCAATTGTGAAGTATTAATGAGAATATATGAAAGGTGCTTAGGTTTGTTCACAGGGTAAATACTGAATAATTATAGTTAAGGTTTGTCTAACTTTTGTTTTATTATCTGTCTTCTGTGTGCCGGGCCCCATGCCGGTAATGGAATGAAGATGTGATCTTGGCCTTGATGTGCTCAGTCTTGTCATTTTTGCTGCTTTTGGTCTTGTTCTGTGTGGTCGTGGTTCAGCAAAACAAGGTGGTCTCCTGGGGGGTTCTTAAAGGGGATCCAGATCAGATGTCCACTTGGTGATGCTATCTTCTCTGGGCCTTCTCTTCTGTGGCCCTGATTCCAGTTTGTTTGCTGCTTGGCTGTAGAGGGTGCTCAGCTTCTGGGCGGGGGGAGAGTACCCCTACTTCCTACTCAGCCTGCACCATCTGAAACAGCGTTCTCTTTTTGCTGCCTCATGAGTGCCCATTTCTAGTAGTGAACATCCCTGGATTCTCTGGTTGGTTCCTTAAAACATTCAGTTGCTGCTGTTTCTTTTCTTTTGTAAAATACTGTGTAAGATGGTTGACCTAAAAGAGACCATGAAAAATAAGCCGGGTTGTATTTTTGTAAAGGTTTGTTTAGTACTGAGTCACTGAAGTAGAATACTCCCCAGTGGTCTCAGGGGGAAAATGACCTTTGTAATGGGATTGTTTTTTTGTGTGTGTGTGAAGGTGTTGGGGAAGGTTAATTTGATTCATTTGGTTTCTTTGGTGGCGGTGGTGAGGGTGGGTGAATGAATGGGAAGAAAGGACAAAACCTTTAACAGTCTCCAAATTGGAGCCTATATTGGCTGAGAAGATGAGAGGATGTGTTTATCCAGCGTGTCTAGAGCTGGGTGTGTAGGCCCTGACCTGTGCCCATGCTTTCTTACTTATTCATGGTGGTGGAGACTGCCATGATGAGTTTATTTGTCCCTTCATTCACTCACCATTTATGTGTATTGCATATTGTAGAAGGGAAAGGAATTCGACTTCTGTTAATTGATAGCTTTTGACCTTTCCTGGTACTTCTGTGACTCCGTTTTCTCATGTGAATAAACATGTACTGGTACCTCCTGGAGCAGTTAGGATGAAATGAGATAATGCACTGCAGGTTTCTGGCACATGGTAGATACCTCCGAATGTAAGGATTATCATGTCTTCCAAGAATTCAAACCCCATCTGGGAGAAGAGCCACAGATGGGACTATAGGTGCTGAGAAAGGCTGTCCATGGCCTGGAACGGTGAGACTGGATTTGGCTTGTTAGGGAAGGTTGCCAGGCACGGTATTTGGAGTCACGCCCCAGTCTGTGTCCCTCACTGGGTTAAGGTGAGTGACTGCTTCAAGTAGAGCAGAAAGCAATGGGCAGAAGGCTTGACAGGTAAACCAGGAGAAGTGTTGTCTCTCTTCCTCCTGTCAGGGAAGAGGGTAGAGTCATTAGAACAAAGTGGCTGGGAACCCCGTCTCTTCTGAGTCAGACTAACCTGGGTTCCAGCTCTGGCTCTTCCACATACATGCTTTGTGGCCTTCGGCAAATTGCTTCCCTTCCTCTCTGAGCTTTGGTGTCCTCATCTGTAAAATGGAAATGATAATATCTACTTCGAGTGTTGGGTGAGGTTTAAATAAAACAATGTGCAGCGTCTTTCACATAGTACATCTTCATAGATAATATTCTATCATAGCACTGATAGATTACAAAGCAATTAAACATTTTTCTTTTTTTTTTTTTAAAGATTTTATTTATTTATTTGATAGAGAGAGAGATAGCGAGAGCAGGAACACAAGCAGGGGGAGTGGGAGAGGGAGAAGCAGGCTTCCCGCCGAGCAGGGAGCCTGATGTGGGGCTCGATCCCAGGACCCTGGGATCATGACCTGAGCCGAAGGCAGACGCTTAACGACTGAGCCACCCAGGCGCCCAGCATTTTTCTTGGGAAATTAAACTCTTCTAAATTTCTGTGGCCAGATAAATTTTTTGAAAAGTCAGTCTACACCTTGGATTCAGTGATCAGCTCACTTCAATAAGTTCTTAGGGAGTATGTCACTCCCCCCTTCCTCACACCCTCTGCTGGCTTAGGGTCTTGTCCTTAGAATAAAGTCCCAGGGGCACCTGGGTGGCTCAGTCGTTAAGCGCCTGCCTTCGGCTCAGGTCATGATCCCAGGGTGCTGGGATTGAGCCCCACGTCGGGCTCCCTGCTCGGCTGGAAGCTGGCTTCACCCTCTCCCACTCCCCCTGCTTGTGTTCCTGCTCTTGCTCTCTCTCTGTCAAATAAATAAATAAAATCTTAAAAAAAAAAAAAAAAGTCCCAACTCCTTACCCTGATTACAGGCCATTCGTGAACAGATCCCGGCCTGCCTTGGCAACCACGTGTCCTAACTCGGCCCCTTGCCTTGTATGTTTTCACCACAGTGACCTTGTACAGAGGGCCTTTGCTCCAACTGTACCCTTGCCTGGAATATTCTGCCTTTATGTTCACTTGATTGGCTCCTTGTCATTCATATCTCAGTTCTGCTGTTACTTAGGAGAAGGGGCCTGCCTTTCCTCTGTTATAAAGTAACTACTTATGTCACAGTTAACATAGACATCTGATATTTTTCTTGTTTGTTTGCTTCTTGTTGATTCTCTGTTTTCCCTCCACCAGAATTAAGTTCCATGAGAATAGGGACCATGTCTGTCATGTTCACAGCTGTATTCACAGAGCTAGGAACAGTGCCTGGCTCATAGTAGATGATCAAACATTTGTTGAATGAATGAGCTTGTGAATGAGCATGGATTCTGTTATTACTCAGACTGGTTACACAGGTGTTCATATTCATACTGCTTTGTTTCGTAAATAAGTGAAACTGAGATGACTTTTCTTTCTTGTTCATGACTTAAGTGTCTCCCCCTTCCCCCATTAATTGGAACCTTCTGAGGAGAGGCAGTTTTCCCTGGCTTCAGTTTATGTGGCTCTCTTTCTTCTTGTCATTTTGTTATTGAAAAGGGGAGTTTGTGGTTGCTGGACTTCGGGCATTGATTTTTAAGTGTTCTCAGGAAGCAAGCTTTAGCGCATTTGCTTGGAATAAAACAAACATGAAAGCTCACCAGGACATGGCAAATTTATCTTACTCTGATTTTCTACTGACACTTTTTGCAATACTGCATAAGTTTTTAGACAAGGACATTAGAGAAGAATTGACAAATTGACACTGGCCAGATAGAAACAAATTCACAAAATGTGAGTGAGTAACAAGGTAAGACATGGAGAGGTCAGAGTGGGATAATGCTGCTTTCTGGCAGTGGCCTGGTTTTTCATGGGTAATAGTAATTGTATGAGTAAGACCCTAGACCGGTTAACTGTTCCCTTGGCAGAGGGCCTGTAACCTAGGGAACTGGAGGGGGGGGTGGTTGCTCAGGAAGAGGTGGAACTCCAGCCACCTTTGTAAATGTTTGGGTCCTAAATGTGATTAGTCCTCAAAGACTTGGTCTTGAATTGAGAGAATAAAGTCCCAGGCATGGATATGAGCAGGAGAGGGTGTCTGGAGCAAGGTGAGCCAGCAGGGATGGGCTTATATTGCTTAAAAGGTTTTGTGTGCATTGAGAACTGGAGCTCTGTAGGTACTAGTCTACTCATTTCCAAGGTCCCTTTCTCCCACCTAAAGCTGCCTCTAAGCACGTGGTTATCTTAACCTGTCTTAGGTATTGTTGACTTTTCCCCATTGATGAAGCTCTCAAAGAAAAGACCCTGTGACAGCCTCCTTGTCAGCTGTGTCCTTGCTTATTTTCCTCCTTTGAAGGACTTAGCCTTGTGGTTAACTCAGGGTATTTGGTCACTCTGGCAACTACCTTAAAGTCAGAGTCTTTTTTTTTAAGATTTTATTTTTGGGGCGCCTGGGTGGCTCAGTCGTTAAGAGTCTGCCTTCGGCTCGGATCGTGGTCCCAGGGTCCTGGGATCGAGCCCCGCATCGGGCTCCCTGCTCAGCGGGAAGCCTGCTTCTCCCTCTCCCACTCCCCCTGCTTGTGTTCCTGCTCTCACTGTCTCTCTCTCTCAAATAAATAAATAAAATCTTAAATAAAAAGATTTTATTTTTAAGTAATCTCTACACCCAACATGGGGCTGGAACTTATGACTCCGAGATCAAGAGTCACACTTTGTACCATAGAGTCAGTGTCTTAACGTGCTGTAGTTACCATCCTCTATCCATCTGGGGTAATCTTTAATTTCTGTTTACAGTTCTTTAGAAGTCCACTTTTAGTGAAACTCCCAACCCCCCTTACAGCAGGAATTTCAGCTATAAGCCAGCAAGATAGGTTTCTGAAGATTCTGGTACCAGAAGGTAGTAGAACAGTGGCTCTTGCGACCAACTTTCTCTGGGCTCAAAAATTATTAAGCCTCTTCTTAATTCTTTCACCTCCCCTCTTTTCTGGGCTAATTGATAATCCCTATTCCTTTCGTCTTTTCCCCTGTGCTCTGTTTCTTTGCCTTGGTGGTGTTTCTACAATTCTTATTCAGAAGAGTGTTTGCTCTCAGAATGTTTCCCACCTTTCTTATGGCCAGAGTTGTAGGTAGCATGCTAGGTTCCATCTCTTCCACCTGCCAGGCTAGAACATGTCTCTCTGATTGTAGAAATGTGGTTGGGATGGGCAAAATGCCCTTTATACTCTCACAGCCCGTTTTGGTTGTCCTCTGTAATTCAGTAACATTTAAAGATGGATTAGCCAGTGAGTCCCCAAATTGAAGATGCACTTGACATTCATGGGTGTTGATGGCCTAAGTTTCTCTGATGCCTAGTCAGGCTGTTTAAATAATTAATTAACTTACTTTTGGTTAAAAAGTAAACAAACTTGCATCTCTTTATTTTGATTTGCATTGATTTTTCTCTTCCTAAATCCTGAGTGAGAACGTCTTCAAAACCAATTGTCAGTCTTTGTGTGTTCACATGGATTTGAAAAATCAGGCCTTGCAGCCCTGCCCCCATATTCTTCACCTGTGCGTCCCAGGAAATAACAGACTGCTATAGCCCTATAAATATAGAAAACAAACTGATGGTTGCTGGAAGGAAGGGAGTGGGGGGGGGGGAGTGGGCAAAATGGGTGAAGGGGAATGGGAGATACAGGCTTCCTTTTATGGAATGATTAAGTCCTGGGTGTAAAAGGCACAGCATAGGGAATACAGTCAATGATACTGTAACAGCATTGTGTGGTGACAGGTGGTAGCTACACTTGTTGAATCACTACATTATATACCTGGAAGTAATGGAACATGGTGTGTGAGCTGTACTCAAATAACAAAAGAAATAATGGACTGCTATGGAAATAGCTCTCAAATGTTTCTGCTCTCTTAAACACACGTGCACACATGTGAACACATTCATTTTCTTAGGAATGGATGCTCCTCTAGGAGGAATTCATCCTGTTTCATGTAAATGCCTTCCATTACAGTGAAACTCTGGAGACTTTGTGAAAGGTAGAAATAGGGAGGTTTTCTTTCTTCTTCTTCTTTTTTTTTTTTCCCCAAAAGGCCTCAAAGCTCTTAAAATAAACCTTAAAGAACCTGCTACACCAAGCTTTAGCTCTGAACGCCGACACATTGCAAACCTGGTGCAGTAAGACTCCTTCTCTTCTCTGATCTTTTTCCTTTTTCTCTCTCAATTTATTTTAACATCCCCTTTCATGGTCTTACCTTTCTAGAAAGTTGATTCAGCCTTTCCTTGCCAGCTCTTAGCAGGAGAAGCATCAGGACTTCCAGCCCTAATTTATGGTTTACATTCCTTCTCCATTCCCTTTCTTTGCTGTTCCCGAACCTAATCTCGTGGCATCCTGCTGAACTCTCACCTGTCAGAACAGACAGTGTTACCTCTAGTGATAGGCAGCTTTGCAATTTGATGGTCAGTACTAGCTTAGCGATTTGGGCAGAATTTGGGAGCCTGTTTTGTGCATGTGCTGCTACCTGAGAAAATGGGGCTTTTTTCGTTTTTGGTACCATCTTTCTTTCCCACTGCCTGCCTGGCCCCAGTGAGTACTGTTGCCGGGGAAATGAAATGGAGAACTCTTTACCATGATTAATTCTGGGGTTTTAGCCGATGAAGTAACAAAATAGCATTTCAGAGCAGGATGTAAGGGAGTCTCCCTGCAGTTCCCATGGAACAAGTTGACCTTTCAGTTACATTTTTCAACATCTTTGGGGGCCCATTTGAAGGGAGCTAAAGCAGTAATTACGACTAGGCAAAGAAAACTAATCTGGAGCCAGAATATTTTAATAAGAAGCTTAAAAAACCAGAACCTGCTGATACATGATAAATAGGAATTGAAGCTTTGTTCTCTTCTTACTTAATCCTTCCCTTTTTGCATTATTATGCTTTTTGGTTTTCTTCCCAAAATGTGAGGACTTTCCATTATTCCCCTGGTGGTGGAATGAAGATGTTGGTGACTGCCTGCTGAGTCTCAAACAGGTAGAGAGAGCAGAGGTGGACTGCCTTCAGGTACTACTAAACCTTGGAGTTTTGGTTCATCTGGGGAAGGGGTAAGCTTGCTTTCATTTCCAAGTTGATTCATATTCCCCCCAAGGATTCCTTGGGACTGACTGTTTTTTCTAGATGATTCTGAGAAATAAGCAATGAAGGAAATTTTGTGGATGATTTTAAGAGCATATTTGCTAGTCTTTCTGAGCACTCAGAAGCTTAGGCAAAAGATAGTAGATTTGTCTCTTTAAGGTCTTTCCTAGGTGACGGTAGTAGGCCACCAATTCATCTGATGAATTGATGTCGTATGAGTCTGATGTTAAGAGCTTGGCTTTGGAGTTAGATGTATTTTGTAATTCTGACTCTGCCACTGTTTAGCTCTCTGATCTTGAAAAATGATTTAATCCCTCTGAGCCGCAGCATCCTCATTTGTAATAGGGGGATAAAGATGATACCTATGGCATAGGGTTGTTGTGTGCCCAATATATAGTGAGTAAATACTCCCCTGAGTATTAGGTATGGTTGTTATTTGGTGTGGAAATAACATTTGGTTGTTAGGTATGGAAAATCAGATGGAACCTTCTTGGCAAGAGAAAAGAAGGTAGGACGTTGCTTAAAGAACCTTGAAGGAAGATAAGGGGTTGAGGGAGAGGGGGAAAAAAATCATCTAGCAAAAACAAGAGTGGGAGAACTCTGGGTCCTCAAATGAGTTACCTGTTGTTTCACTACCTTAGTAAGTCCCAAGTCTTCTCCTTTGCTAATCCACCAAGTTGATTGTTCTCCTAGAAACCCTAACTGCGTAATGGCTCCTCAGCAAAGATTGAATAGCCTCATCAGCTGCAAACATCCTCCATTATCGAGACATCATTATTTTTACAAAGCACACTGCTGTGTTTTACTACCTGCATTTTGAAGTGTTATAAATAAATAAAGCTGAACCATACTTGTCAGGATAAGTTCAAAAAGTGCATTTTGGGTTGCTGTACCTTTGCCCTGACAATGTGTTTATTAGCTTGCTTGTTAATTCCAGGATTGGTTAACTTGAGGCACCTCTGGGCCAGCGTGCTCATACCAGCATTTACCCCATCGGCTTAGAGAGAGGAGTTCAGTATAACTCACTCCTTTTCTCTGTGTTCCTGGAAGTCATCAGGTGGTGAACAGGGGTAGGGGGTAAACTGAACTACTTGGAGCTGATAACTCCTTCCCAAATGTGTCTGTGCGGGGAAAGAATAAATTGTGGGCTGGATGGAGCAGAGCAACAGAGATTAGGAGCTTGGTGTTATGCAGAACAGTCAAGTGCAAACAGATTAGATGAAAGCCTTCATTAGAAAGTTTGTTATGCTTTCTCATCAGATTTTGGAATATGGGCTGTTTCACTCCCTACCTGATAATTATAACACTAAGATAATGGTTGGGCCTCTGATAAGCCTTTCCTTTGATATGGGGGAAGAGAGAGACTTGTCTGGGGGCCCTGTAGCCAGGAGCTGTCAGTGCTAATTACTTCAAGTCTTGATGGGGTCCCCCATCAGACAGAGCATAGGTCTGGCTTGGTGAGGCTGTGTGCAGAAAAGGAGCAAAGCACAGGGCTTAAGAGTGCAGACCTGGAGTCACCAGGTCCCAGGTTTGGACCCTGACTTTGCCTCTCCTAACTGGGTGTATTAGTTTCCTGTGGCTGCTATAACAAATTAACACAAACATGGTGGCTTAAAACAGCAGAGATCTATTCTCTCCTAGTTCTGGAGGCCAGAAGTCTAAAGTCAATACCACTGGGCTGAAATTAAGGTGTTGGCAGGGCTGTAGGCTCTCCAGAGGCTTTAAGGCAGAGTCTGTTCCTCGCTTTTTCCAGCTGCTGGTGGCTGCTGGCATTCCCGGGCTTGTGTTCATATGACTCTCAACTTCAAGTTCAGCTTCTTCAAATCTCTACTGTGCCTTTACATCACCTTCTCTTCTGTGACTGTGTCAAATCTCCCTCTGCCTATGTCATATAAGGACATTGTGATTGTATTTAGGGCCTGTCTGATAATCCAGGATAATCGGTTTAAGATCCTTAACTTAATCACATCTGCAAATACCTTTTTTCCTTAAAAGGTAAAATTTACAGGTTCCAGGCCTTAGGACCTGATCTCTTTGGAGGGCTGTTAGTCTGCCTGCAGCACTGGGTGACCTTGGCAAGTGACTTTGACCAATGTAAGTTTGTTTCTTTACCTGTAAAATAAAAATGCTAATCATGTATTCTTTACCTCATTTCCATGAGGCTTAAATGAGACCTTGCATGCCAAATACTTGGCACCTACTGTTATTATATCCATATATGTTCTTCATTACTGTTAAACATTACTATTATTGTTATTTAGCTATCTTCTGTGAAAGAGAGAGGAATAGTTTCTTAAGAGTGTATTTGACTTGCGACGTCCCCCTCCCCTCCCGCCCCAACACCCATCGTGGCCCTCAGAGCCCTAGGATCCCTAGGATCCTTGGCCATCACCCCCAAGTCAGCAGGTATATCCCCAAGGCCAGTTTTTTACCCAGTCCTCTATTTTTCCTCAAGGCCACTCTCTTAGCTACTCCTCCCTTTTCCTTTTTCAGTGAATGAGCTGGTGTGTGGGAACAGGCCTCACACTTCAGGGGGGTGTTAGTGTCCCCTCAAAATTCCTTTGTTGAAATTGTAACTCCTACTGTGGCAGTATTTGGAGTAAGAAAGTAACATTAAATCAGGTCACAAAAGGTGGGGCTCTGATAGAATTAATGTCCTTAGAAGAAGAAACACCAGAGAGCTCTTTTCTCCTCAGTGCCTGGGTACAGAGAAGAAAAGAGAGCCATGTGAGGACCTAGGGAGAAGGTGGCTATGTACGAGGCAGGAAGAGAACTCTAGGTAGAAACCAAATAGGCCAGAACTTGATCTTGGATTTCTAGCCTCTATACCTGTGAGAAAATAAATTTCTGTTGTTTAGGCTACCTAGTCTATGGTGTTTCGTTATGGTAGCCCTAGCAGATTAAGAGAGGAGAGTATATAACCTGGCTCTTAGACCCACTTGTGCCAGACACTTGGGTAGAAGATTGGACCCTGGAATTATTCCAGTTACCATTCATTATAGTTTGCTGTATTGCTGCTTTCCCATGGATAATTGTAACTCCATAATGAAGCATGGAAGAATATTATTTTTACAGTGGCATTTAGTATCTGATAGCAATTAGCCAAAAGGTACATGTCCCCAGTGAGGTACTGTAAATACATTTTATCTGTTCTATTACCTGCTGTTTCACGAACACATCCCTGAAGCATTTTAATCTTGTTTTTCATACTTGTCTTCAAGTGAGGAATTGTTCTGATTTGCAACTTCAGGGGATAATTACTATGTTCATTAATTTCTGTTCTTTTCTTCCCCTCCATTTATTACTGGTTTCTTGAGAAAATTTTTCCCTAAATCTACACTAACTGGAGACAAGTCACTTGATTAAAAGGGTGTTTTACAACACGGGTTTCTCTGGCTCCCTTGGCACGCTGATAGGATGGCTGTGTCAGCATCTTCTTAGCTGGGGTGAAGGTCTCCCTGGTCTGGGCTTAAATGAGTAAGAGGCTTTTTTGCTGGAGGGGTGGGGCAGGGAGGGCAGAGGTCTCTGACCTCAGGCTGCAGGGCAGAATATTTTTTGCACAGGGGTATTCCTGGGCAAGGGGCAGGAGAGGCTCACCTGGTTTTTTTCTTTTCAGAGATTCAGTGATAGACATTAACTAAGTATGTGCTATGTACGAGACATTATGCACAGCACTATGAGCAATGTGGTTTTTGGCTCACCAGGACACTCAGTACGTGTTGATTTAAGTGAATGTGTGGCTAAATAGAGTGACCTTAGCATGCAGAGAGACTGAAAGGGCAGGCCCGGGGGCTCGTGGATTAAGGGTGCTGTAACCTCCCTGGAAATGTAACACAATTGGGTGCATCCTCGTGAAGGTCATGATGCCCTAGCACTTGGATCTGCAAGAGGAAGCAGTAGAAGAAGAAGGCTGTGTTGAGGATGGTTTAGTATTTCTGGTATTTTGTGGGGCCTTGTGAGTCCCCTTTTCTTTTCATTGTAGACAGGGACTGCTATGTATGTTCGTGTAAGTGCAGATGTTTCATAAATGTCAAGTGATCACCCGAGACAGTCGAGGGAGGAGATGGAAAAATAGTGGTTTCGACAAGTTGGTTCAGGTTAGGGCAGAGGCAGGGATGTATGTGAGTGACATGCTGGGGGAAAAGAACTGAAGAAGGTGAGAAAGCAGAAGCCAAAAAGGATTTGAATTAATCTGGAGCTAAATGAGAGCCCAGCTTAGAGAATATTGATCTGGGCTAGGTATCCAGGGAAAGAGTGCTGGAGATTTCTGTGAGCATGAGGAGAGAGAGAGAGTAGTTAGTCTGAACACGGGTTGGGGAGGGGAGGGAACAGTGGGTAGAATGGCTGAAATCTTCCCTACCCTCCCTCAACCCCATGTTTCTCTGCATTATGATACTTGTCATACCATGTGGCAATTATTTGTTTATATACCTTTTCTTCTCCTAGAAGGTAGGAGAAGTGGCTTGGTCATCTCTATCTTGGTTACTTGACACTGTGTCCAGCACATAGCATGTGCTGCCCAGATGATTGATGAACATGCGTGAGGTTAAGGCCTGGGTGAGCCATCCATTAAGGGCTGAAATGTGAGAGGTTGAGGTTGGGGTGTAGGGGAGATGAGCACATAACTGGCTGGGGTGTAGGGGGGTGAATTAGGATAGAACTGAGAAGTGAGCCTGACATGGAATCTAAATCATCCTGTAAGAATTTACTAAACATTTCTCCTGTGTCTAGTGCCAAGTGAGCTGTGCAGAGTGGACATGGTCCCTGTTGTTAAGATGCTTAGGACAACCATATTGTAAGTGTAGTAAGTGCTGTGATCCAGCTGAGTATGGGTGCTGTCGCAGCATGCATTCTGTCCAGTGGTCAGTGACAGCCTCCTGGAGGAAGTGTCTTTCAGAGTGAGGAGGAAACTTTTTAGGATGGTAGGAATTTGCCACATAAAGACGAGGGGAAACAGAATTCCAAGCAGAGGGAATGATGTGTGCAAAGGCCTGAAGGTGGGAAACAAGATGTCTTAGAGCACTGGAAAAAAAGTTCCATAGAGCCAACCGTAGACAGGGAGAGGAAAGAGATAAAGCTGGAGATGTTGATCCTGGCTCGATGGTGGACAGCCTGCGTGTGGAATTTGGCCTTGATCCTGAGGGCCCTGGAAAACTATTGAATGGTTTCAAGCAGATGGGGGTATAAGATCATGTTCATGCTCTGGCTATAGAATAATCCATCTAACATTTAATCAAGGTGTGTACTTGTAATTTGCTGACGTTTTACCCCACGATCCTTTGACACTGCAGCAAAGCCTGCCCATTTGCTTTAAATCCCTGAGTTCTGGAGCCTGAAGTGTGGTGGAGAGGTAGTTTACCTGCCACAGGCCTGAGTCCCTAGTGTTTGATCTCAGGCTCGGAGCCCACGGCTCGGTTGCAGAGCAGACAGTGTTAAGGACCGCAGCTCCTACGGCTTCTGTAGCTGTTCCTGCTCTCATCTCAGCCCCTTCACAGCAGCTTGCAGTTCCTCAGCCACTGCACAGTCCTCTGCTCTGTGTGCTCAACAAATTGAAAATTTTTATGAAATGTCAAATAATGGATAAGTTTTGAGAAGTAGGAGTGAAAAATAAAGACCTCTTTGCCTTTTCTCCCTGCAAGGGAATTTGAAAAATGTAGAAATTCTAAGTTGTATGTTAAATATCCTTGGGGTTTCCTTTCCTTTCCTTTAGAAAATTTTTATATTAACCAAAAATCTGGTAGAGACGCTTGTGGGGAGATAATTCCTTTTGGCTGGAGCTTAAGCTCCACGTTGTGAGCTTTTTAATTGTCTTTCATCCGAGGTGGGTTGGGACCCAACTGTGCAGTCGCCAGAGCTCATCAGAGTCCTGTTGCTGGGCAAATTATCTCTGTGAATCTGTATATTTTCCCCTTGTACCTACCTAATGAAAGCCAAATTAAATCAATTTTTAATCAAGGAGATGAATGACGGGTTTTTCCTCAGAAAAGAAAGCACCAGGCCCCAAAGTACTGGATACAATAAAAAGTGAAGTTTTTATTTGTGTACGTGCCGTTAGGCATGGCTTTGATGTCAGGAAAACAGGAGGTGCCGTTAAAATCGTATTCGGAAATATGCCATCCCAGGGAGATAAAGGAGAGTGCTTTTCTCCCTGCGCCGTTTCTCTTTCATAGCTTGTGCATGCCTGTGTGTTCACAGCACTCTGCACAGGTACGGAGTACATAGTAAGTGCTTGGAGACAGAACGAATGAACAGTTGGTTTTGAGCAGGTCCTTTGTTTGTGCTGCGCCCTCCCTCCAGCTCCTCAGCCTGCTATTTGTTCCTTCCATCATCCATTTGTTCATTCATTCAACATACATTTTTCCTTCTTGACAGATATGAAGGCCATTGGTAGGGAATGTAATGAAGGGAAGTTTCCACTGAGTTGAGGCCGAGAGGCATGGCTAGATCTCTTCTTCTTTAATACCTGTTTTGTCCTTTATTTTGGGAAATTGATTTCTAGGCTACCGTGGACACCCACATCATCCTCCTGAAAATTGCCTTCTTCCATCTGCTTGCTTTGGTGGAAGGAAATGGCTTCCCTTGTGGCGAGGGAGGATGGTAGAGGCAGTAGGGGTAAAGACTCCTGAGTTCAGTGGCTGTCCCCATAAGGATGTCTCCACGTACTGTGAGGGGTGGGGTTGCGGAGAGTCAAGCTTGCGTCCCCTGCTATTTGATTCCCATAATCATGGGTCTGGCTTTGGGCTCTGGGCTCCCAGTGCATTGGCATCTCCAGAGGATTCAGGCAAGGCACCAAATCCTCCCTGCAGCCCACGTTCCAGCTTGTTACTGTGATTGAATGGGCTCCCTGAGTGTGATTCCAATAAAAGAAAGTGGCTTTTATTGAGAGCCTTTCAGAGGAACTCGGAGACTGGATTTTGGGTACTCCAGAAACCTTGGGCTGAGCAAATAAGAGATGAAGTAAAGCTGTGTGTCTTCTGCTTCCTCATTGTGCTACCTGGCTTCATTCTGGTTTCATTGAAAGCCTGCTTGGGTGGCCCTCACCTGAGAGGTGGGGGGTGGCTATAGCAATTTGGGCAGGTGCGCAGGAAGGGAAAGAGTAGATGAAATTGACTGTGGCTGGTGATGGATGGGCAGGGCAGTGGGGGTGGGGGAAGGAGAGGGAGGTATTGAGGAGAGCCTCTTGGGTTTCTGGCTTCTGCAGTAGAGCTAGGCAACCTGAGAGGATCAGGAGCGTTGGGGCAAGAGCATGAGCTTAGCTATGAACTTGCTGAATATGAAACATACAAGAGGAGAGGAAAGTAGGCGTATCCTTCAGGGAGAGGTGGCACAAACACTACCTAGATTCTCAAGCTGCTTTCCTGTTCCAGTTATCTACTGGGGTTTTAGGCCACTGTGGGGAGTAATACAGCCCAAATCCAGATTCTGTTAAATGGCTCTTTCTATTAATAGATGCTGAGAATTTGCAAGAGCTAACAAACCACTGAACTGCAAGGCAAAGGAATGAGTTCATAAGCAGAGTTCACAAACAATGGTGACCCCCTTATCTTATCATAGCAGGCATATAGCAGGTCTCCTTTTTGCCTTTCTAATCTCCCTTTCATTGTGGGCAGTTCTTCAGATGCCAGAGGTTTGCCAAGACAGTGCAATGAGCTATGTGTTTGAAACTCACCTGACCTGTCTGGCAAAGAGAGTTCTTGTGTGTCTTGATGCCACCTGCCATAAGCCCTTTGCTCCTGCTGTTGTTGAAATAAATACATGCTCCTAGTTTCATGCCTCCAGGTCTTCAAAAAACCCTCTTGCCTCTGCTTGGGATGCCTTTCTCATTGTTTGGCTGATTCCTTTTACTCTTTTCATCTTTAAAGCTTACCTATTCCAGGAAGTCCTTTCTGACCCTCTGTGTCTCGATGAAGGTATCTGTTCTCTCCTTCCTCCAGCCATCCAGCCACCTCTGTGTGGGCTCTTTCAACCCAGTACTTACTATAACGACTGATGGACTCCTCCATTTCCATTGCCCATCTCGAGGGCTCCTAGAGGACAGGACCTCGATTTACTTAGCCTTTGTATCTCTAGCACTTGGCCCATGGCTGGGTTGCAGCGGGTCTCAATACATAGGTGTTGAAGGATGAATAATCGGCTTGTTGGATGTGTTGGAAGTGGTGGCAACTGGATATATGTTTCTTAGTAGGTGGTAAGGATTCCTTCATCTTTTCATGGTGCACAAAATCTTGCTCTTTTGGTAGCTCTCCTATATGGGAGAGTGAACAAGGTCTTGTAAAAATATTTTTCTGGATTGGTGGGGCTGTTAACTGCTCATCTGAGATTGAAATGGATTTGGCGTGGGTGAGAAACTGCAGGTAGTAAGTGAACAGCATGTTTGGGCTGCGTGGGCTTAGTGCTTTTCTGTTTTTCTGGATGCTCTCCACATTTTTGTGAGTGGCAACCCAAACATCTGGCTTCTCTGAACCCAGGGCTGTGCCTAGTTGTTTATGGGAGTGGTTGCCTTTCAGGGTAAGAGTCTGTAATATCAACCAAGCCTTTTCTGTTGGCATTACCAGGGGCTGCAGTGGCTGTTCTAAGGAGAGCTGCCACAAGAGGAATCCCTGAGCAGTGAGAGACAGGAAGGAATAATTGGAAAGAATTGCCTCCTACTCTGTGGCAAGGCAGACTCTTCAGGCAAAATTGAAGAAGGTGTAGGGAAGGTCCTGAGTAACAGAGACAAAAAAGTAAGGCCAACCTGGAGGTGAGGTGGTAGTTTTGTAAGGAAATTAGGAAGAACTAGGGCCTCTGCTGTAAGGGTGGGGCAAGGGAGGGCTACTTGGCATCACTCACACCTTTGATGCTCTTAAGTGATACTGTCTGATCCGGTGGAATTGGGTTCACAGCACCTGCTGCCCAAAAGGTGGTCTCCAAATGCGTACTGATCCTTGACCAAATGTGCTCTGCCTTGAGGCCTATTGTGAGACTGATTGTTTCTAAGATATGTTTACCTGGGTAGGTGGCTGGCATGTCACCCCCTTTTAACAAACCTGGTGCTATGATAAGGCTAGCTGGCAAGTTGTCCCCATGGAGCCTACTGTGGCAGGAGAGACTTCCTGCGGTCCCATTGGCATCCCCATCACAAGCTCATTCACTGGAACCTAGAGTTCCCTTGCAGGCTCCAGTCTAGGATGCTGCTCTTGGCTGAGTATACCCCTGTCAGTTGCAGGCTGATGACTCCTGGCAGGCTGGGATTTGGTTGGTGGCATCTTGCAGAGCCCCCTGACCCTACCTGCTGTCACAAATCCTGTTGTATCCCCTTTGTACACATGCTTGAATATCTTGTGATGCACCGCTCTTAAGAAGAGCAGATACCAGATGGGAGAAGTGTCTCTCTTGGGTTTATGTGTGTGTATGTGTGTATTTTTAAATACACTAAAAAATAAATTGTGGCCTGGATTGGCTATTTTCCATGCTCAGAATGTGTTTGTCATGTTCTTGATCCCCTATGGAGACCAGTGGAGCTATGAAAAAAAGCCACCTCATTAGGAGACTCTAGAAGGAAACTGGGGTCTCCTGGCACTTCTTCCCCAGGGTATGGGCCCCTCCTCTTCTACAGCCTGCCAAGGCCAGGGCCTGGGAATAGCTCCCCTCAGGCAGTGTGCTCTGTGCCAGTGTCCAAGGATTTTAAGGAATTTAATTAAGTAACTAATAGACTAGGAGATGTTTAAGGTGTGATTTTGTTGACATTAAACACAGTTATTTAAATATCAGTTAATTAGTGCTTTTTAATATTGCTTCTTGAACTCAAGTTTGGTTACTGTAGTTGACGTAGATACTTGACAAACCCAAGTTCAGTGTGGAGGCGTGGGGCACAGTTGAGCACGGACTTGGAGGAGGAGAGGAAGAGAGAACACATAATTTACAGCTGCTGAAATAATTCAGCTGTTTCCCTTGCTGATTGCTCTCCTCCTCTGTGCTGCTGATGCAGTGAATTGTTAATGGGATGGGCTTTTGCTTTTCCAGTCAGGGTTGGGATGAGGCCATTTTGATTGTTGGGAATAAACTCTGAGATTGGGAGGAACACTTTTAAGCTTGAATCTAATGCCACATTCCCCCTTAATCTCAGCGCAGAATCTAACCTTTGGGGTGTGCTTTGATATAATGAGGGCTGCATCCTGTTGGGTGAAAGCAGGCACTGAACTTTGGAATGTTGTTCACTGGGTAATGAGGGAAAATGGGGAGATGAGAATCTAGGACTGGGGTTCAGCTTACAGGGCTGCAGACAAACTGAGTTGCCCATAGAGAAAACAGCTCTATGGAGTGGTTGGTGAATGCCTGCAAGGGCTCCCTGCCTGAAAAATCTGCTCTGCACACCTGCCTGGGTGGATGTCAGTATTCTGGATTAAGGTGTTCATCTGCTCACCTGTTCATCTCTCCACCTACTCTTTTCATTTATTTAGTTATTTATCAGTCATACTTTTATCAAGTGCTTGCTGTGGCCTAGACCTTGGACTAGCTAAGGATGGAACAGTGAATGAGGAAGGAGTCTTTGCCCTCAGGGAGTTCATATTTACAGTACAGTTTGGTGGGTCTTAGGATGGCTGCACAGAGAATTATGGGAGGACCAGCAAACTATGGCAAATCAAACCCAGCAGGATATAAAAATGATCATCTGACTTAAGTTGGGCTTATCCCAGGTATGCAAGGGTGATTTCACATTAGGAGATCTTCACACAAAATTTGCTATAATAATAGGCTAAAGGGAAAAAACTGTGTGATCATCTTAGTAGATGTAAAAAACACACATGGTAAAATATAACACCCATTCATGATAAAAATAGCTGTTTAGAAATAGAAGGGGCCTTCTTTACCTTGACCAAAAATACTTACCAGAAAAAAGTACAGAAAACACCATTTTTGCTTTTTAAATTTTAGAAGAGAGAATAGTGTAATGAATGTACCCATGTACCTATTGTCCAGTTTCGGCAGTTACCAACTTGTGAGCAGTCTTAAATTCTTTTTCAGTGTGGTAAAATATATATACCATGAAATTTGCCATTTTAACCATTTTTTAAGTGTATAATTCAGCAGCATTAATTACATTCACAGTATTGTACAACCATTTCCACTATCTACTTCTAACTCTTTTTTTATCATCCCAGACAGAAGCTCTGAACCCAGTAAGCAATAACTTCCCATTTCCTATCTCCTCCCCCAGCCCCGTGACCTCCAAGCTACTTTCATGTCTTAATTTGCCTATTGTAGATACTTTATATTAGTGGAATTACACAATATTTGTCCTTTTGTGTTTGGCTTATTTCACTTAGCATAATATTTTTAACGTTCATCCATATTGTAGCGTGCTTCAGAACTTCAGAATTCCATTGTATGACTGAAGAATCCATTGTATGTATATACCACATTAAAAAAAATCTATTAAAAAATCTATCCATCTCTTGGTGAATACTTGGGTTGTTTCCACCTTTTGGCAACAGTGACATGCAAATATCTTTTTGAGTCCCTGTTTTCAGCTCTTTGGGTATATACCTAGGAGTGGAATTGCTGGGTCATAGAATTCTCTGTAGCTTTTTGAAAAACTGCCAAAGTTTTCCACAGTAGCTGCACCATTTTACATGCCCTCTGGCAATGTACCACTTTTCCACATCTTTGCCAGCAGTTGTTTTCCTTTTTTTAAAAATCATTGTCATCGTAATAGGTGTCAGATGGTATTTCATTGTGGCTTTGATTTGCCTTTCAGTAACCACGACTGATAATAAGCACCATTTCATGTGCTTATTGGCCATTTGTGTATCTTCTTTGGAGAAATACCTTCTTTGTATATTTCTTTGCCAGTTTTTAAATTGGGTTGTTTGTGTTTCTGTTTTTGAGTTCTAGGAGTTGTTTATATATTGTGGAAATTAAACCCTTATCAGATATGTGATTTGCAAGTATTTGCTCCCATTCTGTGGGTTTTCTTTTCATTCTATTGCTAGTGTTGAGGCACAGACGTTTTTAAAATTTGATGGAATCCAATTTATATGTTTTTTTCCAATATGGATACCTTTTATTTTTCTTGTCTAATTGTTTTGGCTAGAACTTTCAATATTAATGTTGAATATAAATGACACAAGCAAGCATCCTTACATTGTTCCTAATCTTGGGAAAAACTTGCAACTTTTCATCATTGATGTTAGCTGTGGGTTCTTCATACATGACCCTCTTCATATATGACCTATATTATGTTAAAGCTCTCTTCCTGGTTTATTGAGTGTTTTTAGTATGGAAGAATGTTGGGTTTTGTTAAATGCTTTCTGGGTATCAATTGAGATGATCATGGTTTTGGGTTTTTTTTCCTCCCTTTATTTTATCAGCATGTAGTAAATGGATTAATTTTTACTTGTTGAACCACCTTTTATTCCCGGGATAAATACTACTCAATCATGTTATACAGTCCTTTTTAATATGCTGCTCAATTTGGCTTCCTAGTATTCTTTTGAGGATCTTTGCATATATATTCATATGGGATATTGGTCTGTAGTTTTCTTGTAGTGTCCTTGTTTTGTTTTGGTGTCATGATAATTCTGGACTCAGAATGAGTTCAGAAGTGTTCCCTTTTCTTGTATTTTTTTTTTTTTTTTTTAATATTTGGAAGGATTGGTATACTGCTACCTTTCTTAACAGTCACTTTGCTGGCTAGTAGGCCCTAGGCTCTGTGGCATGATGGTACTTATTTGAAACTCTGGCCTTGAAACTGGGCCAGGTCATCTTTTACATATTCTTTTGTCTTTAACACCTCCATCTTGGCCACCTGTCTAGTGAGCCATTCATACTGATGATGCACACTGGCAGGTACCCTGGCAAACAGGGTCAAGTTGATAAGTTGGACTTTAAGATTGCAGCTTTGCCCTTGTACTCTTTCTTTGGGCTGATGAATGGATGGTCTGTACTTGGGCTTGCCAAACAAGAGCAAGGCCTCTGAGCAATCCCAAGGACCAGATCAAGTCAACAGACAAGGGAGTGGGTTCTATGTTGAAAATAATATTTATTTATTTATTTTTTAAAGATTTATTGATTTGAGAGAGAGTGTGTACACACATGCATGCATGCACACACACAAGTGGGGGGAGGGGCAGAGGGAGAGAATCTTCAAGCAGACTGCCCGCTGAGCATGGAGCTGGATGCCAGGCTCAATCTCACAACCCATGAGATTATGACCTGAGCTGAAACTGAGAGTCAGACACTTAACCAACTGAGCCACCCAGGCACCCCGAAAATAATACTTATTTTAAATGTTTTCTCACATAGCTAATGTTTCAAGAAGAAACACTCCATTGAGCATAGCTTCCCATATTCTAATTTCGTATCTGATCATAGAGGTGGTCACACATACTCTTTTTCAAAGTAGTAATTCATATATGTGTGCTATTATATTCTGATTCTGCTCAAAAATACGTACCTGTTTTTGTGTATCATCACTGTCCATATGTTCACCTATTTAAAAAACGTTTTCACCTGTTTAACGACAACACTGTTTTCCATTGTGCTGTTCCAGATGACCTCCCCCTTTTAAAGATTTTATTTATTTGAGAGAGAGCGAGAGCATGCACTAGCATAGGGAGGGGCAGAGGGAGAGGGACAAGTGACTCCTCGCTGAGCAGGGAGCTGGACGCAGGGCTCTATCCCAGGACCCTGAGATCATGACTTGAGCCAAAGTCTGACACCTAACCAATGGAGCCACTGAGGCACCCCAGATGACCCCTTTTAAATAAAAAAAAAAAGATTTTATTTATTTGAGAGGGAGAGAGAGAGAGAGATAGTGAGCAAGCGAGAGCACAAGAGCAGGGGGAGGGAGAAGCAGACTCCTCGCTGAGCAGGGTGTCCAATGTGGGGCTGGATCCCAGGATGTTGGGATCACGACCTGAGCCAAAGGCAGCCACTAACCAACTGAGCCACCCGGGCACCCCCCCAGATGACCCGTTTTTGGATTGTTGATTTTATTCAATCAACAGATATTTTTGAGTGCCAGGCACAGTGATGGGCAGTGAGGATACAGCAGTGGACAATTGTCCCTACCCTTACAGAGCTCCCAGTCTGGTGGGTTTTAGTTGTTACAGGCCTATGAAATGGGATTTCATTGGCCTTGTAACAGCCTTGGGATGACGAGGTTGTGTAGTTCCTAGCCCCAGCTCCTATCATTGCCTTCTAAAAAGCAAGGGAGGCCTTGGCAGGACAGTGGCATTTCTGCTCATGAAGCCCAGGATGGGGAGCCCTGGGACCATGGCAGAGTCGGCTCTGAAATGGGGCTGTCGCAGCAGGGAAGACTGCTGTTTCCTAGGCAATACTCTGCTTAATATTTTTAGTGCGTGGTCACGGCAGAACTAAATGTAGTTTCTGATCCCAAATTGGTAATAAATGTAGACATATTTAGAGTTAGAAACAATGCATTTAAAATCCTCTGCTCCTTAATGGTCCTGCCAAGTGCTGAGTTTAGGTTTCTTTGTTTCTTGGCTACCTACCCAGCCTCCCACCATCTCTTGGAGAAGGCGCCTGGATTTTCTTTGGGTGTTAGGTGGGATTGTGAAAGCCATGAGTTATGGGTCCCTGAGCTGTGTTGAGAGGCATCTGATTTTTGTGTTTCTGCCCACGTATGTAAATGTGTACATTTTAAAATTCATCCCTCTTTCAAATTTTTAGGGATCTGGGATTATAAATAGTCTTGGACTCTAAGGCCTGTTAAAAATAAAATATGATGCTTCAGTTGCTGATTTACCTGGAAGACATAGTCAATGCCAACATGATAGTAGCGAGTTCCATGCTTGGTGACCTGTCCTCATGCTGCAGTAATTGTTTCTGTAAGTTAATGCTGTTTTCTTGGGGCTCCTGAATTAGTTTAAGGAAGAACCTAATTGTTACTCCTCTCATCATTTCAAAGTTGTAGTTTGTGTCTCAAGTTACCTAGAACAGTATCCATTTTCTTGGACCAGATTTCTTAAGAGGGCTTTCTTTTTGATGATTGTACCATCTGAAACTCATTTGTGGAAGGCCTTGTTACCCACTAATCGTGGATGGGACATCAACCATCTGAGGACAGTGATGGTATCTTTTGTATGTTCTGTTCTATAGTATGGTGCTCCATGTGCTCCGGAGACCGAGGCTAATGGTAAAATATCTTTGTGAGGTACCTGTTTCTAAAGTGTGAATGCTGAATGCTTATACTCCAAAGTGCCAGAGTGGCTAGCACAGAATTAGGGTTGGTGTACTTATTGATTTGCAGATGGTCCATTTAGAGCTATGGACTGGAAGTCCTACCTTCCTTCCTATCATCATCTCACTATGAGGACCTGACCTTCTCTGGAAGCTTGGAGGCAGCAGGGGAAGGGAAAGATGAACTCAGATTCTGCCCCAGGTTTTATGTGGATGAGTGTGTGAAAGTCCTTGGTATTCTTTCGGAGCAGGCTATTGAGAAAACCCATTGTGCCTACTGTCAGGAGATCCATTTATTATTTTAGAGGGGAGGGAAGAAGGAGGATGGCGCCTTACTTTCTGGACGCTAGCTGACCCTATCTAGGGTGGTCCAAGCAGTCTAGGTCTGCTGAATTCGCCCCGGCTATTCCTGCCCTCCCTATTGCCCCCTTAGAGGTATTGGAGTTTGGGTAGAGCGGGAGGAGGGGGAAGCAGAGAGTTCCTTTGGGAGGCTTTTGCAATGGCTGGGACTTCAGGGAGTGCAATGGGCTTGGGAAGAAGTTTAGGGCAACCAAGGCCATTGCCCTTCCCTTTGGCGTGAGCTCTACCTGCTGGTTGTGTGCTGCTCGCCCTCACACTCAGTTTATCAGAAAAACGTGGACAATGGTAGTGCCTGCCTTGTTGTGAGGATCATTAGACAAGGTTAGACTAGATGTGCAAAGCGCCTCTCAGTGAAGCCGGGGCGCAGGGCTGCATGAGTATCTGGCTCCGGGGGTCCCAAAGAGACCAGGTTCCCCCACTCGCTGCTCACAAAATCCAAAGGCAGAGAGTCGAGTGGTGGGGAAACGAGAAGGGACTTATTTCAGTGAGGTCAACACCTCCAAGGCAGCGGACTGGCCCCTCAAACACGGTCTCCAAAGTGCTGAAAATACTTTCAGGTTTATATGGGAAAATGTGGGGTGCAGGTGGGCAGTGAAAGTCAAATCCTGGATCACTGTCTTGGAGTCAATGGTGGCAGGGGTCTTGCTGGCTCAGGAAAGTCCTTATGATAGTTTTCGGTTCCCATGGTGGGGGCGGTGAGGGGATGTTTTGCCCTCAGGGTCTTCCGCCTGAGCCAAGAGCCAAAAAAATAAAAATAAAAAAAAAATAAAAGAAGAGGTATTGGAGTTTGGAGACAGGTCTGAGTCACCAGAGAGTGACCATTCTTTTTTTTTTTTTTTTTTTAAGATTTTATTTATTTATTTGACAGAAAGCACAAACAAGGGGAGCGGCAGGCAGAGGGAGAGGGAGAAGTAGGCTCCCTGCTCAATGTGGGGCTCAATCCCAGGACCTTGGGATCGTGACCTGAGCTGAAGGCAGACGCTTAAGCAACTGAGCCACTCAGGCGCCCCTGAAGTGGCCGTTCTCAGTCATTTCTTTAGTGGGCATTGGTGCAGAGCCAGCCAGCAGTGCTGAGGTTTCTGTGCAAATGCCTGTGTAGCCACCTAGAGTATAGTCCAGATGTGTAGGCAGGCCTGTGGCTCAGGGAAACTGAGTTCCAAGGAGAGACTTGGCTGTCAGAACACAAGACAATTCTATAAGAGAATGAAGCTCTCACTCCTTTTGTTTATCCTGTCCTTGGCTCAGAATTTTCTCTCAGAATGGTTGTTAATGAGAGCTACAAGCTTCTTGAGCCCTCATTTTGTGTCAGGCACTGTGCTATATGCTTCGTAACGTCTCACTTAATACTGACAACCATTCTACAAAGTAAAGTAGTTACTATCGAGTCCTTTGGTAGATGAAGGAGTTGAAACCTGGAGAGGTTAAACAGCTAGCCCAAAGTCCTACAACTAGTCTAGGAGACCTGGGTCGAAATCCAGAGCCCACATTCTTTTCATTACACCGGAGTGGAGATGGAGTAGAGTAGAGCTTCTAGTACCCCTTGCTTTTATCAGACACAGGCCCATCACTCTTAGGACCTCAGGCAGGGTCAGGGAGCAAGTATAAGGAGTAGGTCTTCTTGCCCATGCTTTGCTGAGAGCTTGTAATCTAGGGCCTAGGGGAAAGTACACTGAGCTGGTCGGGAATATTTCTCTAACTCACCTGGTCACTTACTGGTGTGCTTAGGCAAACGACATTCACATTTTTGGGCTCCATTTTCTTCTGCTATGAAGAGGTAATCCTGTCCTCAGTGTTCCCTAGATGATCACATGATCACATGATCACAGACTAGTTGGAAATGAGCTTGGATATCATCTTGGCCAATATAGTTGCCCCTCCCCTCTGCTGAGTTCTTGCCAGACAGTTGGGTATATATGAGGGGAGTGCTTGGGGTCGGAGAGCAACTATATTTGTCCTTCCTGTTCAGTTGGCAACCCTACATAATGGGAGGTTAATAAGTCAAGCCACACAGAGTGCCGGTGATCTGGCTGCAGTTTGAGTCCAGGGTGTTCTTCCTCTTGAATGTCTGTGCCTCATTTGTGGGCTGGGCTGTGCTAAGGGCATTCACCAATCAAAACGTGTGTGTGTGTGTGAGAGAGAGAGAGAGAGAGAGAGAGAGAGAGAGAGAAAAGCTTGGACATGGTAGCAGTGGGTCTTTCCACAAAAGGCCCCAGTAGGCTCTTTTTTTTTTTTTTTTAAGATTTTATTTATTTATTTGACAGAGAGAGAGAGAGCACAAGCAGGGGAGTGGCAGGCAGAGGCAGAGGGAGAAGCAGGCTCCCCGCAGAGCAGGGGGAGCCTGATGTGGGACTCGATCCCAGGACCCTGGGATCATGACCTGAGCTGAAGGCAGTCGCTTAACCAACTGAGCCACCCAGGTGCCCCCCCAGTAGGCTCATTTAATGTGTGCCTGACACAAAATGTGTGCCTTTGTATTCACACTGTTGTAGAATAAGTAAACTGAGTCCAGTTTCTGTGGCTGGTTCATAGACCACTGGAAAGGCAGCATGGCCTGTGGAAAGAGGATGGGTTCCGGGCCAACTGGCTTTGATTCTTGACTACCACTCTCTGGCTGCATGAACTTGGGCAAGTTATTTAACCTTTCTGAATTTCAGTCCCTTCATGGGCTGAATGAGGAACATATTAGAACGCTGTCAGAGAGTTGTTGAGAAGAGTGAATGAGCTTAGAACTTTGCTTGGAACATAGCAAGCGCTTTATAAATGTTGACTATAATTACTATGAGACAGAATTTATTTTCCTGTGGGTGGCCCAGATAGTGCATTTGATTCCTAGGGGATTTGGTGTCATTGGGGTATTTCTCTCCATCTCATATTACAAAGTGCAAGGACTAAAGCTTCTGAGCAGTCTGAGGCATGGCGGAGAGCTCAGAGAAGGTGGAGTTGTGTCTAATGGGAGTTTGTTCTTGAAGGTTTACTTCCCTGCCCGGTCCTTTTGCGGGTGTGACTGTGCCTGTCACTATCCTGAGGACATGTGTGTTGGAGGGGGTAGTTCTACACCACCGTAGGAACCTTTGTATGGCATTGGAGGATCCATCTGTAAGACCTGACCATTGGAGTCAATTTTTTCTCTCTTATCATTAAGACTCGAGTGATAATATTGAAAAAATTGGATTTAGAGAAGTGGCCCCAAATCTCCAAACTTCAGTGGACCCACTCAAGCTTTCAGAGGATTCTACTATGTGCCTCTATTTCTTCTCACGTGTGCCCTCTTTTGCAGGGCCCTCTGGCTGCCTCATCACCAAATCCAGTGGCTTTTTTCATCCTCATTCGGATTGATCTCTTGACGTGGTTGCCTATAACTTGATTTTCTCAGGATTCTCTCCTCTGTTGACCTATTTGATTGTGCACTATTGTTGTCGTTCCTTGTTTGATAGCCTTGCTTGCTTTGCTTTCTTTTCCTAAACTCCAGCCATGACTTGAAGATTATTCTTGCTCATTGTTCCTTTCTCTCTGGGTTTCTCCCTAAGACAGGGACTCTATTCTTGTTGCTTTGCTTATTATCTCTGTGTTAATGGCATCAAAGTTCTGACCCTGCTCTAGCCTTCTCTACCTCTTTGTCTTTGACAGGTGTGAAGTTGCTGGAGCCTTCCTGGATCTACTGACAAGCTCCAGGCCTAAAGGCATTGAACCCTGGTTATTCTTTTTTTTTTTTTTTTTTAAGATTTTATTTATTTATTTGTCAGAGAGAGCACAAGCAGGGGGAACGGCAGGCAGAGGGAGAAGCAGGCTCCCCGCAGAGCAAGGAGCCCGATGCAGGACTGGATCCCAGCACCCTGGAATCATGACCTGAGCCTAACTGACTGAGCCACCCAGGCATCCCCTGGTTATTCTTTATGTAGTGAGTGAGTGCCTGCTGTTAGATCTTTAGCAGTGCAAATGAAGATTGAATCTTAAATTCCCTTCTAGCATTCAGATTTATTGAAGGCTGTGGTTGAATAGCATAGGTCTGAAGAGGTCCAGGCTGGGCTCCTATTTGCTTTGTCCCTTTTGCTTTTGCTCTCTTTTTTACTTGTCACTTGATTTCTTTTAGCTGGAGCCACTGTCTTTTGTCTGTGAGATTGCAGTTTTTTGCTAATATGCTTAGCTACCTTCTTGAAGATCTTTCTTCCCTACTAGAATAGAGATGGAGTTGGTCATGTCCCTCACCTTTTGGAGTATAACGTATTGAGAAGAGGTCAGGAATGCTTCCTTCCTCTTTCATCCCATCCCATGTTGCTCCAGTCCCTGCTGGGCTTCTGGAGTCCTTCTTGGCTCCATGTGCCCTTTGGCGGGGCCAGCACCTGTCCTTACATTGCCACTGGAAAGGGCTCTCTTGGGCTCTCTTTTGAAGGCTGTACGAGTGGATTTTGGCTTTGCAGCTTTTTGTTGAGGCAGAAGCTTAGGTCTCTTGTGAACCTTCTTCCTTCAACAGCCTCCTCTAATCACTTTCCTTCTTGGGTACCTTGGGTCTGTTGAGAGCAGTCTCCATTTACTTGGCCCTAGGCATGGCTTCAATACTGGGGACAGCTATTGTCCCCATTACACAAATGGTCAGTGGTTAAGGATGTTCCCTGTCCAGCCTCCCAGCCAGTTACCCAGGCTGGGCTGGGATTGGAAGCCACTTTTCTTTTGCTGTCCAAAGGCTCTTTGGATTTAATTGCTGTTTACCTCCTGACTTCCTGTTTAGTTTATGTCTTAGGGGGAAAGAGCCTGTTTGCCTGACTGTTCCAAACTTATTTCTCTTGTCCTTTAAATTTTTCTTTAAAAATCCATTTCTTTTCCTACGCCTTTGCACATTGTTTTCTCTTGTCAGGGCTGTCCTTTTAGTGTCCTTTTTGCATTGTTTCTTCAGCTTCATATTTGCTCAGATTAGGCAGCGAGTTTCTGTTTGTGTAGAGGTGAGTGACTGTGTGTGTGTGTGTGTGTGTGTGTATAAGTTTGTGCAGCCCATAAATAGTAATGAATGTGTGTCTGTAGGAAGAGCTCATCCTCTAACCTTCAGTCTGGAAAGCAGAAGTTTGTTTCATAGCTGTTCCTGCAGCCGGCAGTTCTACACTATGGTGGCCTGGCTGTCTGGACACTTGTATTCTGGGAAGCTCACTGAGTGCGCTGGGTCTGCCTAGGGGCTCAACAGAAAACTGGCTTTCGCCTCTCCATTTTCAGCTGAGGGAGGGTAGTTGTCCCATCTGTTTCCTTCACCTCCTGGGAGTAGATACCCAACAAAAGGCTTTTGTCCTAAAGTTTGAGGTATAGGGTCAGCTAAAGGATGTGTTGATCCTGCAGAAGGCAGAGCTCTGGAGAGTGGTTCCAGGGTGCCTGGCCTGGCCCTGATGGCCTGTGGGTCCAAGAGCTAGTCATCATCCCTACTCTAATGATAAGTAGGTGCCAGATGCTTTATTAAGCACTTTCCATATATTTATTTAATCCTCCCTAACACTCTTTGAAGTGGGAGCTCTTATTATGCCCATTTTACAGATGGAGAAACTGAGGCCTAGTACAGTTGTGTTCAAGATCACATAGCTAGGAATTGACAGAGCTAAGAACTGGCCTTAGGTCATTCTGACGCTAAATTCATGTACTATACTTTCTATCCAATGTTTTTATCTCTTTGCTCAAGTTCCCTTCTTTTAAGATGGAAGTGGGAATTCTTGTCCTTTCACTTCTAGATTTGGGGAAACAAATACATGGACATACACTGTAGGTTAAGAATGTGAGCATTTTCTGAGATGGAGTTCAGAGTGCTCCCAGGTAGCTTGCTGAGGTGCTCCTGTCTGCCCAGGACACTTGTGACCTTTTCCTGTTCTCCTTGTGCTCTGGCCCTGAGATGAGAGCAACCACTGTCCATGGGGCCAGCCAGCCATGTAAGAAGCTTTCAGAGATCCAGCAGTCCCACTTCGCCTTCCTCTGTTGGCTCTTTGCCATCCTCATCACATTCTTTTGTTTTCCTGCCTTTAGAGAAGATAAAAATTATGGGATGATGGTTTTTTTAAATTTTTATTTATTTTTTTATCCAGGGCCTAGTCCTTTACCCCAGTTCTGTCTGAATGGAATAGAGGACATGAGGCATCAAGAAAGGCAAGGGCTGGTGAGTCCAAAGGCCTCGTCCCACCCATGCCCGAAACATCTACTCCCGTAAGCTGTACAATACAGTAAGCTGAAAATACAGATTGCTGAGAGCATCCAACCTCCATTTAAGTAGAGGTGCAGCCTACCGATGGCCAGTTTTGATAGGAAAAAAATGGGCATTTCAAGTCCTAATTATCTTTTTGTCCCAAAGCCCAAGGATACCTAAGGAAAGAGTTACTGGTAGAACATTGAAATATATTTCCTTTCCCAGACCGAGTGGTGGTGGTTTAAGTCAGAAGACTGTGAATGTAAAGATGTTGCTCTGTGCTCCAGTGAGAGCCAAGGATGATGGGAAGATTTGTTCTATAGTGTGTGTAGGGGCAGGTGATGAAGCAAATCCAGGGTTAGTGGGTGGCAAGTGGGGTTTGGGAAGGTTTGGGAAGGGCACTGACCTCAGGCCGAGTGTGCCAACTGTGCCTCAAAGGGATGCCATGACTTTGGCTTTACTTACGTCAGTGTAACAAGGTTTTCTCTTGCTGCTGCTGTTGCTGCCCAAGTCCCTGGTTGTGTTGTGAGCCGTCCTGGTAAAACATAGCCGTGTGCCACTTCCCTTTTCCCTCCTCCCACCCCCACCCTGCTCACCTCACTTTGAGCATAAAGCCCAGAGAAAACTGTGCCTGCGTGTTCTCCACCTGCTGCTACTTGAATAAGGCCCAAGCCCAGGTTGACATGGCTGCAGGCCAGGCCTTAGCAGGATGCAGGACACCATTCCCCGCGCTGTTAGGGTACCCCTGCAAAGCTTGGGAAACTGTCTCATTCCTTTCTCCCAGCCTCACTTCTCCTAGCTCTGTCCCCTGGCACCTCCTCCCCGCAACATGTTCTCTCTCTCTGTGTTTCATGGAGAAATATATGGAGGCAATAAATAGGTCAGGTGTGCAGTCCATGTGGAACTAACTATTGGGGGGAGATGAAGGATCTATTTACGAATCGATCGCTCATCCTTAGTATTGGCATAAACTGCTTCTGAGGGCGTGAGTGTGTGTGCGGGAAACGGAGGCGGCTGGGAGCCCTGTGGGAGCTGCCATTTCTCTCGCGCCCCCCACTCCGCTTCCCACTCCGGGAGGTGGGGAAGCCCTGTGTGTGGATCAGCTGCTCCCAACCTCTTTTGCCTCAGTCTCTTCTGTGTTTCCTCCTCCTGCTCATTTGTCTTCTTTGCCCTTGACTAATTCATTCTCATTTATCTCTTCCTCCTCATCTTTTTCCCCAGCATCAATTCCAGTGCTTTTCCCTGGCTGTGAGAAGGGAGTGTTTAACTCTGTGTGTGTGTGTGTGTGTATCCGTGTACACATGAACACTCTTCATGCAGGGAAGGGAAACCTGTTGCTTTGGGGACAGGTTTTGTTTTCTCTTACGGTATGTTTCCCAATAATGCACCCCACTCCCATTTTTGACTCTCCTTTTTCCCACAGGCAAGGCTGTGGATTAAGAAAGGTATGGGGAATTATAGGAATCTCCAGGGAACATTGTATGTTCTTGGGACCCATCTCCCTGGGCCTTTCCAACCTGTTCACTCTTTTTTTTTTTTTTTAAAGATTTTATTTATTTATTTGATAGAGAGCACAAGTAGGCAGAGTGGTAGACAGAGGGAGAGGGAGAAGCAGGCTCCCCGCTGAGCAGGGAGCCCGATGTGGGGCTCAATCCCAGGACCCTGGGATCATGACCTGGGCCGAAGGCAGACGCTTAACGACTGAGCCACCCAGGCGCCCCAACCTGTTCACTCCTGATGTGGAAGCTTCTGCTCCTTGTTCATCCTCACCCAGCCTGCTCACCCACCCTCAACACAGCCAGGCACGGTCAGGCACCTGTCTAGAACTAATGCTGTGTGGTGAACTCACTCCCTGCCTTTCAGTGTGTTGGTGCCCCAGGGAGCCAGGCTGCTGGGGAAAGCTCATGTGGCACTCAGCCGTTCCATTTTGTCGATGAAAAAAGAGAGGAGAAGCTGGCAGAAAGCAAAGGCTTTTGCTGCTGGGTGAGTGTAGCAGCTATTTTTAGTGTCCAAGCCTTTGCTTTTCCATTTGGCTATGCTTTTTTAGCACAGTGCCGGTCCAGCAGGGCTGTTTTCCTTTATGGCTCCAGATGTCCTTAGGGAAAGTTTCCGTCTGCCTCTGAGAAGGTGTGGGCTGGTCAAGGGGGTAATAACTTCTGAGAATGGGTTCAGACAGGGCTTTAGGTCCACTGCAGTCCTGTTACAGGACCAATTTCCTGTGGTGGAATGCAGAGTATGGCAGGAAGAGCAAAGAGAAAAGGTAAATACCATACTCTTCAGAGATGTTCCCCTATAACGAACACAGTTAAGCCTCTATTGAGTAAACTGCCTAGTAAGGTATATTAGGGCCGAGTGACCAACACACAAGCCTTTTATAAGGGTCTGGACTAATGCTGACATGTCCTGACTTTTCCTAAGGCTTCTTAAAAATGTTTAGCTTGTTTCATTTTGTTTTTATTTTTGCCCTTCTTTCTAGATCATTTGCCAATTTTTTTTAAAGTACACGTGTTTCTCGCTCTCTCTTTTTTAACGTTTTTATTTAAATTCCAGTTAGTGAACATAGAGTGTAATATTAGTTTCAGGTATATAGTATATATAGTGATTCAGCAATTTGGATTAAGTTCTCTTGACTGCCACTCTAGTGTACTGACCAAAATTGTTTCACTAAGAAACCCATTAAGCAGTAACTCCCCTGGTAACCTGTAATCTACTTTCTGTCTCTCTGAATTTGCCTGCTGAAGAGAATTCATTTAAGTAGATTCATAGCAATATCTTTTCTTTTGTGTCTAGCTTATTTCACTTGGCATATAACGTTTTCAAGGTTGATTCATGTTGAAGCATGTATTAGAATTTCATTCTTTTTATGACTAAATAATATTCCATTGTATGTATATACAACATTTAAAAAACTCCATCTGTTGATGGATATTGGGGTTGTTCCCACCTTTTGGCTATTGTGAATAATGCTGCTATGAACATTCACATGGAACTATCTGTTTGAGTCACTGTTTTCAGATCTGTTGTGTGGAATAAATACCTAGGGGTGGAATTACTGGATCATAAGGTAATTCTGTGTTTTGCTTTTTGAGGGACTGATAAACTTTGTCCCACAGTGTTTTACATTCCCACCAGCAATGTATAAGGGTTCCATTTTGTCTGCATCCTTGTTAATATAGGTTATTTTCCTTTTTTAAAAAAATTACAGCCATCATAGTGGATGTGAAGTAGTAAATCAATGTGGCTTTGATTTGCATTTCCTTAATGATTAATGATGTTGAGAATATTTTCATGTCCCTATTGGCATTTGTCTATCTTCTTTAGAGAAATGTCTGTTCAAGTCCTTTGCCTGTTTTTAATTTGGGTTGCTTGTTTTTTTGTTGTTGAGTTTTAGGAGTTGTTGATATATTCTGGTTATTAAACCCTATCAGATAGGTGATTTGCAAGTATTTTCTCCCATTTTGTTCATTGTCTTTTCACTCTCTTGATAATGTCTTTTGAGGCACAAAAGTTCTAAAATATCTATGCAGCTCAATTTACCTATTTTTTAAAATTACCTGTGGTTTTGGTGTCCTTTTTAGGAAATTACTGCCAAATCTAAGGTTACAAAGATTTTCTATATGTTTTTTTTTTTTCTCTAAAAGTTTAGCTTTTAAATTTAGGTCTTTGATTTATTTTTTTTTCTTTAAAGATTTTATTTATTTATTTGACAGAGAGACAGCGAGAGAGGGAACACAAGCGGGGGGGTGGGAGAGGGAGAAGCAGGCTTCCTGCAAAGCAGGGAGCCTGATGCGGGGCTCGATCCCAGGACCCTGGGACCATGACCTGAGCCGAAGGCAGACGCTTAACGACTGAGCCACCCAGGCGCCCCAGTCTTTGATCTATTCTGAATTAAGTTTTGTATGTGGTGTAAGGGAAGAGTCCATCTCATCTTTTGCATGTGGCTATTTACTTGTCTCAGAACAGTTTGTTGAAGAGACTGTTTTTTCCCCATGGAGTGGTATTGGTACCCTTGTTGAAAATAAGTTGATCATACATGATTATTTCTGGGTCCTCAGTTCTATTCCATTGGTCCTTATGTCTGTCCTTAAGGCTGTACCACACTGTTGTGATAACTGTAGCTTTGTAGTAAGTTTTGAAATCAGGAAATACAAGTCTTCTAACTTTGTTCTTTTTTTCCAAGATCTTTTTAGCTGTTCTGAGTCCCTTGAAATTCCATATGTACTTTAGGATGGGTTTCTCCACTTCTGTAACAGCATTGGTATTTTGATAGAGATTGCATTGAATCTGCGTATTGCCTTGGGTAGTATTGTCATCTTAACAATATTAAGTCACTAATCCATGAACATGGGATATCCTTTTATCCTTTTTTAATTTTCACAGGTACTAGGGCCTGTGCTTCAGGCCCTCCCCTGGCCTCCCAAAATTGTTTGGCCATTTGAAAAGCGATGTGTAAGGCTTTGTGGCTTGGGAATATTGAACTTTGCTGGTTGTTGGGATACTGATGGCATCTTTCTTCAGGTATAACAGTGAGCATGGTTTAGAAGTGAATGATTATGAAGGCTTATGAGGATTTGGGCTCAGGTGTGTTCACACACACATAAATTGGTTAGTTTCTTTCTCTCACTGTCATAGCCAATACCACCCTGTACAGCCTGACAAGTTGATAATGAGGAAGTAAGGAACCACAGCTGTTGTATCTCATGTAAGAGTCCTCCTTGGCTCTATGCTACCAACCAAGGCCTATCTGCCCATGAGTGGCTGAACTCCTTATGGGAGATGGAGGCTTCCTTTAGATCTTTTTTTTTTTTAAAGATTTTATTTATTTGACAGAGAGAGACACAGTGAGAGAGGGAACACAAGCAGGGGGAGTAGGAGAGGGAGAAACAGGCTTCCCGCGGAACAGGGAGCCCGATGCGGGGGTCGATCCCAGGACCCTGGGACATGACCTGAGCCAAAGGCAGATGCTTAATGACTGAGCCACCCAGGCGCCTCGGCTTCCTTTAGCTCTTATCCTGTGGTAGAAGACCTTTGATACCTCTGTGCGGAAAGTGTCTGTTATCCATTGAACAAGTGACATCTTAGGAATCACAGTGCTGGGGGATCAGGCACCAGCTTCCTGTTGACCTTCTGTTTTCTTTTTTATTTTCCTCAGGTCTATATCTATGGCTCTCCAGGACCTGCCCCCTTCTAGGATGGCTCTTCTGGGAATGCTGCTCGGGCTGCTGATGGCTTCCTGCTTCACCTTCTGCCTCAGTCATCAGAACCCGGTAAATATTTAGCACAAATAGAAGAATCCCTGTAAGGTCCAAGAAAACCTCCATGCCATCAAGGCTTCTGTGGGAGTAGGGTGAGCTTTTATTTTTCTTACAGGAATGTGGGCAGCACTGGATCAGGGTATATGGGTACTTCTCCACCCCCTCACCCCCCCGCCACCAACCCCACACCTTACTCCTCTGGCCTCTGTTTAAAGCTCATAGTATAGTTTCCCTTTGGAGAAAATATGATGATGATGATACAATAATATCAATAATGTTGAATTTACCATGTACCAAGTGGTTTATTAAGTGCTTTATGTGTATTCTCATTTAATCCCCTCAACAACCCTACAAAGTAGACAACTACAGTTATTATCCTCATTTTGAGAAGGATCTCGAGGCTCAGAGACATTAAGTAACTTGGCCAGGATCATTCAGCTAGTTTGTGGCAGAATTGGGAAGGTCAGGATTCTCCCCAAGAGCTGGTTGCCTGTGTCGTGAGCACCAAGTAAGACTCTGCTTCTTCCTCTACTCCTGTCTTCCTTGTGCTTTCTCCGTCTGTCTCTGTCTCTCTGTTCTCTTTCCTTCTGTCCTTTTCTCCCTGTTCATTCCAGGCCTCTCTTCATTAACCTAGACCTAACTGCTCAGGGTTTCTGTCACTGCCACAGGCAGGAGTAGAATGACCGAGAAGGGTCTGAGCTTGGCCTGGCTGCAGCATGCCATGGCTCCTGGCCCTGTTTCCCTGGCTGGCCCTAGCTACAGCCTGCCCTTGACCAGCTCCCAATGCCCCCTTGACAGTCAAGAGAAGCCTTGACTGTCAGCTTTCTGACAGTTTCGCCCTCCCCTGGCCACCTTCCCCAACCCCAGGGGCTCCTACTAAATGCTGGGTAAGTGCTGCAGGCTTTGGAGCAGGAGGGCCTTGAAGTGCAAATGACAATTGTGATGAATTTAATAACAATGTAGCTCAGCTGAGGTTCACCTCTGGCTCATGGCAAGCTTCCACCTTCTCTCTAAAGTCATTTGTTTTCTCTCTGCCTTTCTCCCCACTTTGTGGAGCAGAAGAGAAAGTGCAGTTAGGAGTCACGAATTCTTTTGAGCTTTTAGTGTTCTCTAAGATCTTACTGGTGCTGGGGTTTTTTTGTTGTTGTTTTTTGTGGGTTTTTTTGTTTTTTGGGCCTTTTCCTCAAGGATAATGAGGATGAGATCCCATTGGCCCCTGAGGGTGGGACTGGTCACAGCATGAGTTAGGGTCTGTCCTTGGCATAGCCTTGGCCAGAAAAGCACACAAGTGTCTCAAGGGATCAGGGCTACGTCCCGTCCCCCTACCCCAACCTGCAGCTCATGAGGATCTGGTGCTCCCCATCATGAGCTTTAGCAGATGCACAATTAACAAAAACGTGCTGATGAATTTGCTTAAGGACTGTGTGTTAGTAAGTCCCTTTTGGATAATAGTCCAACCAAATAGGTGAGTTTTCAGAGCCATAATTATTCTGGCCCACTTATATTAGCTCTATTGAGTCTAGTCTCAGAAAAATGTTAATACTGACTTTCATCAACAGAAGCTACTTTTATCCTTATGTCTGTTCCTAAGCTGTATCCATTTGTCATAATCTTTCATCATGCGCTAAGCACAAGTAGGAGTTGAAGCATCTTTTCTCTCATACCATAAAAATTGCTGCCCTGTTGGCATTTAAAATCCAAATTATGCAGCCAGCCACCTTCAAAACAGTGAAAATGGGTGGTGGGGGAGATGGGGGTGGTTATGATCCTTTCTTCAGAGCCTGGAGTCCAGGCAAGAGATCCTGGTGACCTGGAATTGTCCTCCCAAGGGCTTTTGTGCAGGTTAATGGCCACCCAGGAAAGGTTGTGTGTATCAGGGTATGATGTGGAGCCAGCCACCTTTCCTGGATTCTGTTGTCCTACATCTCTGGGGTGCCACAGCTTAGGAGCAGTGTGGATGCTGAAGGGGTATGGTTGTGTGGTATCCTGGACTTCAGGAAGGTAGTGAGCGATGTGGAAGGTAGTGGGACTGGTGGAAGGAGCGCAGACCCTTGGTAAGTTCCCTTTTGCCACCTACATTGGCAATTTGGCCATTTCTGAGTTTTGTTTCCTCATCCAGAAAATAGGGTTGATCCTTTCTGTTAAGATTTCGGTGTAGATGAAATGTGATTACATATATAGAGCACCTAGCATTGGGACTGGCAGAGTATGGTCAATAAATGTCAGCTGTTATTTTTAGTAAGGGGGTGGCTGCTTTTATGGTTTAATGTAGGGCTCTGTCAGGTAGGGGTCCTGTCCCAGAATGTTGCCCTGGCAGTTTGTTTCCGTCACAGCATCAGTCAACTTACCATTAGAGATTATTCATTCTCCTGGATCTTGAAGGCTTTGGTCTTTAAGAATCTCTTATTCAGATACAAGTGCAAGGAAGTGAGACATGGTAAGCTGTTGTCAGCTAACACCTTAGCTGGAATATCTTGCCAGTCAGTTGAGAAGAAATTGGTATTTGGAGTGATGGTGGCAGGGAAAAGAGAGTGCTGAGGTTTCAGCATGGAATGGAGCCCCAAGAAGCCAGCTGAGAGGGCACGAGATGTGGGGTTTACTTGAGAGTTGACCAAGGGATGGCTGGCTTCTGTCACCTCTTGGTCTTTATCTCCTGTTAAGGACACAGGACACACTGCCCGAGCTCAGAGAGGCTAGTCTTGCTTGTCCTTTCTCTGGGACTGTGGTTTTTTTTACTTGGTCCATGAAAGTCTTCTCTTTCCCCTGGGAGTGGGGGATGTGCTGGAAGACATGCTAGGGTGATCTCCCTGTCCCCCCTACCCCTTCATTCCCTCAGCATGCAGGGCATAGCCATTAGGACACATGACTAAGAACAGAAACACAGAAGGGAGTCCAAATTCCTGCATGGGCTTTGGAGCCAGGCAGGCCTGACTTAAATCTCTGCTCTGCTTTTCTTAGCAGTGTGATTTTTTGCACAGGCCCCGTACCTCTCCTCATCTGTAAAATGGGAATGAAAGTGTGTGCTTCACAGATGAAACTTGGCTGAGTTGTGAGGTGTGGAAGGCACTTTATAGCCTGGAGCTACGGTTGGTAGCTGCTGTTACCATTACAGCCTCATCCCCGTGACCTGCTTTTTCTCAGAACCTTTTCTGGAATGTCCCTTTTGAATCGACTGACGCCCTCAGTGCTTGTCAGATGTGATTTGGGCAACAGTCCAAAGTCACTCAGAGTTAGATTTGGTGAATAGGGTGAGCTGATCAGAGGAGCACCAATTTTCTATTACCCGCACTAAAGACTGATTTGTACTGTAAAATAATGGCAGATCATGTGCGTGCGCGCACGTGTGTGTGTGTGTGTGTGTGTGTGTAGCTTAAAATCTGGTTCAGAGGTGACACCAAGCGGAAGCTCAAAAAGCATTTGGAGCAGTGGCGGGATTATTAGCTCCTCTAGGGCTTGAGGCATGTGGCTCAGGGGTTCATCAGTCTCCTTCTTGAATTTACTCTATTGACCTTAAAAGAAATCTAGGAAAAGAGGCTTTCTCAGCCTCTAGTCAAGAGAATGAACACGGGCTCAGCTTAGAGTTTGAAGGGCTTTCTGCCATGTTTTCATCATCACCATTCCTGTTGCCTCTTTCTGCTTCTCTTGATGATGAGAATTTGGTGGCTTGCTTACAGCCACACCTGCGAGGACTTACCTGGCTAATAGACTAAAACAAGAGCTGCAGTTTAAAGCTTAGAGATGTTTAGTTTGGCCCTCATAGTGTTCTAAAATAAGAAAAGTTGACGTAAAAATCTGTTTCTCTGTTTTCTTTTTTTCATGGCAGTGGTGGACCAGCTGAGTAGCAGCTGTGTTCCTTAGTCAAGGCGGGAGGGCTCCAGTTTTCACAGCACAAGCACTCCCCATTGTTGGACACCCGGCCGTCCTTGGCCCCTTGAGGCCTTTGACCCACACACTTTGGAGGTAAATTTTATTAACACTCCGCTAGTCCCATGGTCCAGTGTATGGTGCTTATGGCAGAGGCTGACCAGCATGGATGGGCCCTGGATTACATAGGTTTTGGTTATTGTGTG
This sequence comes from Halichoerus grypus, assembly GCF_964656455.1. NCBI lineage: Eukaryota > Metazoa > Chordata > Mammalia > Carnivora > Phocidae > Halichoerus > Halichoerus grypus. The sequence continues at coordinate 120,230,956 of NC_135713.1, forward strand.
GACAAGGTAGTCTTTGTTCTGGAATGTGGGACTACTCCCTGGGTTCTAGCGGGCATGCTATTTTGGGCTTGCCTCAGTGCAAGGCATCCAGAACACGTACCTGCCTGTGGAGAGGCTTGTTCCTTCATTCCTTTGTTCTTGGATGACGGTAAACTAAGTCCTGTGCTGGGCATGGGAGCATGCTGGTGAAAGAGACTGACACAGAGCCTGCTCTTAGGAAATAACAGCTTTTGGCCAATGTCTCCTGCCATTCTGTCCCACAAGCATGGCTGCTGTTCTGCTCCTAGTTTTCTTTTGAGCTCGGATCTGTGCAAACTCCATATTGAAGGGGTACAAGAGGTTTGATGGGCCAGGCGGCTCAGGTGACCACAACCCATACCTGACCTACCTGAGTCCTGTCATAGTGTAGAGTCACTATTGGATGTCCTAGCACAGACTCATCCAACCTGGAACCTATGGTTGTCTTTACAAGTAATAAGAGTAATGGCTACCACATACCCAGGGCTAGTGTTTTGCAAGGTGGTGCCTCATCTCATATGAGCTAGATGTCACTGTTACTTCCACTTCACAAATGTGAAAGCGGGCTTAGAAAATTAAGTAACTTTCCGGGAGTCACAAGAAACTAGGATTTGCACTTCTGGTTATGTGATGTGGAGCTTGAGTTCTTAACCACCATGCTGTAGTCTTTGCTTCTCATTACTTGTGACATGATTTGAGGGCTTCTTCTTGTCCAAGATCTCTTCCTTACCGGTCCTTAACAAGATCTGAAATCCTGCCATCTGAATTTCATGCCTGTATTTCTTGTTAAAATGTAAAAATCCTTGGAGGGGCTTTACATTGTCATGATCATTAACTAAACACCTTGCCCTTTCCTCTGACAGTTACTTAAAGGTCAGACCCTTAGGTACTGGGTAGCTGGGGATGCCTTTCTGGAGCTGGGGTGCTGCTTGGAAGAGATGCATTGCTACCTCCCATGCAGGGTTAGGATTGTTGGGAAACCAAAATGAGATGTGTGTAAAGGTCCTAGCTCAGGTTTGGGTTCATAGGCATTCACGAAATATGCTCTCTGTTATTAGGGGATGACTCCGGAGGGGTGAAGGATGAAATAACCTCCCAGTGTGCTATTTGGGTGTTCCTCCTTGCTATCCCAGAGCTCTGGAACCCTCTGGTTACAGTTTCCTGAGGCCCTACTGCTTTTATGCAAGAAAGGTTTAAAAATGGGACAGGAAGAATGGGAGGCTGGGAAGGAGCAAAATGAATAATACTTTGTATTTATCTTGCATCTCTGTCTCCTGAGCTCAAAGTGCTCCATAGACACCATCTCATTAATCCTCCATGCTCTCCAGGGGGTGGAAGGAAGCAGGTTTTAGGAATTGGTTTTCAGCTTTGGCTTCTTCCCCCCTCAGCCCAGCTGGACTCCCAGCTTCCCACTTGCAGCCCTTTCACCGTGGATTGTAATGTCCCAGAAGGTCATTCATGCCTTATAGACACCCTGGAGAATTGCCAGGCCCTGGTTGTGCCCTGCTGGGCTGCATAGGAATCATTCAGGCCTCAGCTGGCAGCTTTTGTATGTCTGGGGTGGCCATTTGAAGACCTATTCTCCCATTCATATATGTATTTTTTCTTTTAAGTACATCTTTTTTATTTGTAAGAGCAGTTAGGTGAGAGTTTCAGACATCACACAGTTTAGTAACATGGCAAGTAAAAAAAAGCAAAAGGCTCTTACTGTCTCCTTCTGCCAACCCCTCTCCCCAGGTTGTTCCCTTAACTCTCTTGAGATAGTAATGAACTGGGGCGCCTGGGTGGCTCAGTTGGTTGAGAGTCTGCCTTCGGCTCAGGTCATGATCCCAGGGTCCTGGGATCAAGCCCCATGTCGGGTTCCCTGCTCAGCCGGGAGCCTGTTTCTCCCTCTCCTTCCTGCTCGTGCTCTGTCTCTCTCTCTGTCAGATAAATAAATTAAATTAAAAAAGAGATAGTAACGAACATTGTGGAGTTTTTCCTTACTCATATACAAAAGTTTTTCCTTACTCCTATACACATAACACATGCTGTGTGTTCATTTAACCGTATCACCTCACTTATACTGGTTCTGAGGCTAACCTTGTGAAGGGTCCAAACAAGGCTGGGGAGGGGAGGAGGACAGAGGATAAGGGTATACCACCCAGGCCATGTTCTTTGTTTGCTTGGTGCCTAGCTATGGTGGGTCACGCCCTGTGTTTTCCTCTCTCTGAAGGAGTTTGCGCTCACCAGCCCAGAGAAGAGCAGGACCAAAGAAGTGGAGAGAAAGGAAACCACAGCAGAAGAGGAGCTGGACTCCGAGGTCCTGGAGGTGTTTCACCCGACCCATGAGTGGCAGGCCCTTCGGCCAGGTACCCAGCCCAGCCCTCTCCTGTGAAACATACTCTGAATTCTAAGTGCGTATGTCCTTCGTCCCCACAGGGCTGCTTTGAAAGAGCAGTCGCTCTGTGGCCCACTGGAGGGGAACAGTGCGGTCCTTCCGAGTGATGACTGCTGCTGCAGGGCTTAGGGACCTTCATTTTCCAGCAGAACAGAGATTGCGGCATGTGAGTGCCCTGAAAGGGAGGCAGGTGGTGGGTGGCCGAGCTTTCTGAGCAAGTGATTGAAAACTTTCTTTCCTTGCGCTTCTGAAACACAGAAGAGGCAGTGACATGTGCCTCACTCTGCAAATGCTATTTTAGGCTCTGCTGCTCGGCTCAGTGCTGCTGAAATACTGTTCACGGGAGAGTACTGAGCACCGGTTCGGGGCAGGAGTGTTCTGTTGCTAAAGGAACCTGTGCCAAGAAACAGGGGCTGGTCCTGGCCTGGATTCTAAATGGGGCATCCTCAGAAAGAGCAACTTTCGAGCCCTTTCATGAACCTGGGCCCGTGGCTTAGAAAGTAACCCGCATTTGTGGAGAGTTTACCGTATTCAGGTACGGTGTTAGGTGCTTCATGTGCATAATCTTGTTCAGTCTTCACAACTGTAGGAACTGTGATTGTCTTCATTTTCCTATGAAAACATTGAGGCTCGTTGACTTGTGTCATTCAGCTGATGTATCCTAGGTCACTGACCACAGAGCCTAGACCCACCTTCCTCCCCTTTGTCCTTCTAGTCCCAGCCTTGTTGACATAGCCCCACTATGGGGACACTTGGTCTGTTCTCAAGAGTGGGCTGTTTGTAGTCTGCCCTGTGGCAGCTGCCACCGTGGTTTCATCAGCTCCGAGCCAGTATTCATCACCGTGTCCTCACTGCCCCCGTTGCTGCTGAGCTGGCAGGGGCAGCCTTCACCGTGCCAGCCAACTTTCTGGTAGCACTAGCACTCCTGCTGGGCTTGCATACAGGTCGTTGGTGCCACTGGAGAGTGATGAAGCACCAAGCAAGTGAAGTAGGAGCCCAAGGCATGGGGCAGAGGGAGGTTTTAAGAACAGAGGTATGGGGGCACCTGGGTGGCTCAGTCGTTAAGCATCTGCCTTCAGCTCCGGTCATGATCCCAGGGTCCTGGGATCGAGCTCTGCATCGGGCTCCCTGCTCTGCGGGAAGCCTGCTTCTCCCTCTATTTGTGTTCCCTCTCTCTCTGTGTCTCTCTCTGTCAAATAAATAAAATCTTTAAAAAAAAAAAGAACAGTGGTGTGGGATTCAGCAGATCTGACCTTTGGCTGTCCTCTCGCAGCTTCTCTGAGAACTGAGCTCCCTGAGCCTTGAGGACCAAACAAGAGGCCTCACCAGAATGGGGCATGGAATATGTGGGCTGTTTCCACTGGTTTGATGGGGTTAAAAGTGCTTATACCACTTGTAACCAGGCAAGTGCTTAGAGCAGATGAGATCAATATCCTGTGACCCCTAATCCTAGCATCTCTGTTCCTGTGGCACCCTTCAAGGCTCTGGTCCGCATTGTAGAACAAGCCTGGAAGTTCTGACCTGGCAGTTGGGCTGCTGTGTTAATTTTAAACAAAAGAGCCCCTCTCTCTAACCTTGGGGAGGGAGAGCCCGAGCATTTGTGAGAAGGGCAAGCTGAAGGCTCTGAGCGCCTTCTGGAGAATTAGAGTGGAACACTGATTTTCACATTTAAGTTGATAACCCATTGACATCACCCTCTGCCTTCTAGTTTCTCAAGAGCCTCTTGTAAAATCTGCACCAAATTACCTTGAAACTGCCCCAAAAGTGGTGTGTTGTGGTTGAGCACAGACACTCAGGCCCCACAGCTCAGGGGGCAAAGCAGTTCTGGTTCTAGTCATGCCTGCCCCATCCCAAGAGTGTTTTTGCCTATACTCACCCTCAAAGTGGGATGGGTGGGGGAAGGTTAGGTGAGAAGCTTATTCTGGCCTGAGTGTGTGATGTGGGGTGATTCAGAGTGTGCTGCTGTGGAGTCAGACCAGTGGAGGCAGAGAAGACTTTGTTGGGCCTGGTACAGGACTGAGGTCTTCTGTTTGTTATATTAAGAAGATTTTGTAGGTGCATCTGTTGGCAGCAAATTGACCTCTCGGTGGTCTGTGTGGATAGCCGGCACTTGCCTTCAATCAGAGTATAATATTTAATCCCCCACATTCTTTTTTTTTTAATTTTTTAAAAGATTTTTATTTATTTATTTATTTAATTGACACAGAGGGAGAGAGAGACATCGTGAGAGGGAACACAAGCAGGGGGAGTGGGAGAGGGAGCAGCAGGCTTCTGGCCAAGCAGGGAGCCTGATGCAGGGCTCGATCCCAGGACCCTGGGATCATGACCTGAGCTGAAGGCAGTCGCTTAACCAACTGAGCCACCCAGGTGCCCCAATCCCCCACATTCTGAGTGCTGCCTCAAGCTTCCAACACAGCTACTTGAAGGAGTGTTAAAAGGAACGTAACCAGTTGTAGGAACTTGTTTGATGGGTACATGATTGGGGAGGTAATATAATTTAGCAGTTAAGAGGACAGACTTTTAATTTATTTATATTTATTTATTTTATTTATATTCAGTTAATTAACATATAGTGTATTAGTAGTTTCAGATGTAGAGTTCAGTGCTCCTTACATCATGTGCCCTCCTTAATGCCCATCACCCAGTTACCCCATCTCCCCACCCCCTTCCCCTCCAGCAACTCTCAGTTTATTTCCTATGATTAAGAGTCTCTTATGGTTTGTCTCCCTCTCTGATTTCATCTTGTTTTCTTTTTCCCTCCCTTCCTCTGTTTTCCTCTGTTTTGTTTCTCAGATTCCACATATGAGTGAATCATATGATAATTGTCTTTCTCTGATTGACTTATTTCGCTTAGCATAATACCAAGAGGACAGACTTTAGACTCAGCCAGTCCTAGGTTCAAATCCTAGCTTTGCTATCTAGGGGATCTTGGGCGAGTCACTGAATCCTTCTCCTCTTCAGTTTCCCCATTGGTAATATGGGGGAAATGTCCTGTCCTCTCTGTGTGAGGGTTTTTGACATTAAGATACTAGTCAGTATGCTCAGTTCTGATTTTAAATGGTAAATTCTCCATTTGTGCTACTACTTAAATTTGATTGTGGAATTGGATGCCAGTAAGTGTGCATGAGTGTGTAGGCTTCCTATCCTCTCTGGTCTTCAATGGTGAAGGGGGCTTACGGTGAATGGGAGAGACTTCTGTGATCCTCAAGTGCCCTCCCTCTTTCCCTCTGCAGAGATTTTTGATGAGGGAGCAGAAAGGGTTAGCGTAGCTTTTTCTGCCTGGAAGTCAGGGACCTGGCACAAGAAAAATGATGGAGTATCTTTTGGGGACTTTTAAGAAAATGGCTAGTTTTTGTTGACAGGTATTATACCCAGTTTGGTAACTTTTGTCCCCTCAGGTCTCTGAAGGGAGGACCTCAGCTCTCTTGTCCTCAGGCCTCCAAGGAGGGCATCCTGGGCTACATGGTCTGGGCTCATAGGAAGGTAGCTTTCCAGGCTGCCTGCTATGGCCTGGAACACCAGGGGACCTATGCATGACTTTATGGGCCTTCCCACCAGGCCAGGTGGGTATTGGGCCCCAGCCTTTCAGCCCTGGAGCAGCTGCAGGTCACTCTGCTGAAGTCTGCCCGCCTCTGTTATTACTGTCAGCATCCTCACTGTGAGCTGCTTGTTCCTGGAAGTGATTTTCCTGTCTCTCTCTGTCTTCTGGTTTATTTTGGGATCTGTCTCACCTTACGGAGGCACAGCAACCATTTGAGTGTGGATTCAGCATCAGCTGTTCACAAGCAAGCAGAAGAAAGCTGTTTGCTAGCAGGTCCTATGGGTTCTGGGCAAGCAATTCAGAAATTTGTCCTGGGGTGGAGGACCCCTGAGACCCAGGATGTTGTGCCTGTGTACTTGTTACTACAGGAAGCCAGTCACAGCCAAATGTGGTGGAGTCTGTGCTCCCTGGACATTTCTGAGATTCTGCTTGTGCCAGGCACTGTACTCGTAGCCAGAGATACAAGTAATATGTCACAGTTACTGAGTGTTGATTGTGCCGGTGCTGTAACTACCCTCATTTTTATAGACAAAACTGAGTCTTAGAAGTGACTTAGTCAAATGACCAATAAGTGGTAGAGTCAGAATTCAAAACAAGCTTTGGCCCCCAGGCTGAGCTCCTCACCACCGTACCACGCTCTCTTTTTGAGTAGCAAATGAGACATGACTCCTACCTTCCAGTAGCTTATAGTCTCACAGAGGATACAGAGACAGAAAAAGGCACTAGGGTGTTTTGGATGTTCTGGTGGAAGTGTCCTGTGCTCACTGAGGGCACAAAGGAGGGTGTGGGGAGGCTAGGGCCTTCTCTCCGTATTGTTGAGATCTCTGTGGAACAGTGAGTCAGATTTTATGATGCTGAACTTCCAACCCCATGAAAGTTCTCTTTTTGAGCTGTATGTTCTTGGCCAGGTTGATAAGAATCTTTGAACCTTAGTTTCCTCATCTGAAAATATCTGCTTCCCAGAGATGATGTGAGACTAAAACAAGATTAACATATGTAGAATGTTTCACACAGGACTTGGCATCTAGGAAATAGTTAGTGGCTATAGTTGTCATTTAAAAAAAAATACCCCTCTTGCCTTCCTTGGGGACCTGAAGGAGAAGTGGAGGTTGACAAAGCAGCCTGAGCAAAGAGCCCTGTTGTCCTGCCTGTCAGCCAGTGCTGCTTGTTGGCCCCATGTGGGCTCAGGGAAGCTCAAACCTGGGGCTCCCTATTGACCTGAGCTGACTTCTAAGAGGAGGCTGTTAGAACCTCAGAAATATTGGCATCAGCACAAAGAGCCCACTTAATGGGAGCACGCAGGAAGCCTGTGCAGGAACACATTCGTGTGAGGGGGTTAAAAAAAAAAAAAAAAGGAAAAGAAAAAAAATCCAAATCATCAACAACTGATGAGAGCAATCCAAGAATTATAGAGCACCAGCCATCTGGTCAGATCATTTCAGATCTGCACGAGCAATAGGAGGGAATTGAATTTTAAAAACCTCATTTATAGTAGGCCAACTACTCTGTTTCAAGCATTTAAGAGAGGAGTCTGATTTCCTGCAGGCCCTGGACATCTGTCTGAAGGAGCGCCTGACTCTGGTCTGGGTGACTCTGTGGGATTGTCTCTGGGAGGCCTTTGGCCCCTTGCAGCTTGGAAGGGGCTGTATGATTCTTTAGTCCTCAGATACCACCTGCGTGTCCAGCAGTTCAATTCTGACTCTATATTCCTGGAGGTAGTGTCCGATCCCATAAGTTAAAGGTCTCAGTGACACTGCATCTACTTAAGATGCTAGTTCCAAGTCCCAGATCACCCTGTATTTATGACTGACCAGCTATAAATTGGAAATTCCCACAATCCCCTCTTCAGGTTCGATAATTTGCTAGAACACCTCCTAGCTCAGGGAACTCAGGAACACACTCTGGTTTGTTGGCTTATTGTAAAAGATACAACTCAGGAACAGCCAAATGGGAGAGATACATAGGGCAAGGTATGGTATTGGGGGAGGGGTGCAGAGCCTCCCTGCCATCTCTGAGTACACCACACTCCCAGATCTTCTGCATCTTCACCAGGTTGGAAGCTCTCTGAAACCATGTTTCAGGGGCTTTTATGGAGGTTGAATTTCATACACATGTTCAGTCACCAATGTCCATGACTTAGTCAATCTCCAGCCCTCTCTCCTCTCCCTAGAGGTCAGCAGATGGGGCTAAAAGTTCCAACTGTATAATCATGGCTTGCTCTTTCTGGTGACCTGCCCCCATCCTGAAGTTATCTAAAGCTACCTTCTCCCTGTCCTCTACCCCTCAAGAGTCATCTCATCAGCATAAACTCTGGAATAACAAAAAATACTCCTGTCACTCAGTAAATACCAAAGGTTTTAGGAGCTCTGTGCCAGGAACTAAGGATAAAGACCAGATATATATTTTTTTTATTTAATACCCCACAGAATGAGTTGAGGTGGGACTCAGGGGCAAAGCTCCCGGTGCCTTCTGCCACCTCCCCAGCTCTGTGGCTGGGAGGCAGGTGACCCTCCCTTTCTCCCCTGGTGTGGAGAGATCTTTCTTATGGGTCATCTCATTTCCAGGATGGTCCGCAAGTGTATGACCTGCTTCTGTCCCGTCCTTCCTGCGCAGGCGCTCGAGCGTGCGCCTATGCTCACATGCCCATGAGCAGTGGGTGACTATGGGAGTATCGGTTAAGGGCAGTTTATACCTAAGCTCCTGTGTCTTATCAGAGTGGTGCAGTGGGACTTGTTGGCTGCCACTAGAAGGTAATGGCCTGAGGGAGGTCTAGCAGTAGGCCTCTGCTGATCTTTCCCTGGCTCAAGTGCAGTACTGGAAAGGTGTAACAGGGGCCAGATAGAGGAAACAGGGTGGTTTTTGTGTGGTGTTAGGATAGTCTGTCTCCTCTCTTGAACACAAGTTGCTATGTCCAGCAACTTTAAAGGATGAAGTATTCAACAGAGCTTATCTTTGGTGCTACTTCTTTCTGCACGGTGCCTTCCCCCCACCCCCCTCCATTTCGAAGCCTTTCAAGTCTTCTGGGGATTCCCTGAGAGCTTTATTTGTTCTTTCCTACCTATACTTCTGGCCCATCTCCATCACTACAACCACCTACAAAGTCTTTGTTACGCATTCTCTGCTCTGAGCATCTCTTTTGTATCTTGGTAATAAGAATTTGTCAGGAGAACTGCTTGGGGCATAGCAGGATGCCAGGCCTTTTGAGGCCTGTAAGAGCATTTTCTGAGGCTCCAAATTACCTTGTCCTGGGGGAGAAAAGGAAGGTGGGCTGGAATACATGAAGGCCCCAGAAGGTTCCATGAGTACGGTTTAGATCTCTTCATTTCAGTGAGCCCTCATTTCCCATTTGTGGCGTTCTCCCAGGATGGCTGACCACTGCCCCTTAGCAGCCAAATCCCACACCTCCTGGGGGAACAGGTGGAGGCCAGGGCAGAAAAGCCTGTGAACTCCATGGCAGTCACTGCCAAGGCTGAGGCCACTTTGAGACTAGCTGGCTGAGCTCTGCACTGGCACAGAGCATCTCTGTTTGGGGTTTGGCCTTCATTACCTGGATGGGGTAGGCCAGGGTCTGGTTTGCAATCTGTGGACTTGGGTGGTGATGGAGAGTAGCTGTTGGCTGTCCGCTTTCTAACAAGCATTTGTATGCTTAATGCTTACCCTAGGCCCTTACTCTTCCCTTTCTCTGCTTCCTCCATCCACCCGTTCTCTCTGAGGTTTAATAAAGACTACTTAGGATTAGAATGGCATAGCCTCAGCTCTCAAAGGTCAGGGTACCCAAACTGGCTGAAATGAAAAACTTAAACTGGAGTAGGGATTATGGAAAACTAGCTGCCAAAACCAGTCCCAGCCCTCATGCCCAGGGCTTGGCTTTAGCTCATATAATCTATGTAGTTCTGACTTCCCTTCTTTCTCTAATATTGGCCTCACTCTGCTGGCTAAGACTGTCCAGGCCATCTCCAAGGTTGGGACTCACCAGGGCTGGAAATAGCTCTCAAGGGGCTGCCTTGGAGCTGGAATGAGAGGCCCTTCTCCAGAACCTGTTCCATTCTTGGTTTTGTCACAGCACTAGAGGTAGGAATTGATTGGTAACTTAATAGGAGGTAATATTTGACTAGGTAGAGAAGAGGACAGGTAGGAAGCATGAGTGGATGGGAAGGCGATGACATAAACAGAGACCTCAGAGTGAGAGTACATCTCCCTGGCTGGAGAGGCAGAGATGGATAGGGATTAATGGGAAGATGGTGGTGGGCAGAGTCCCCTCTGTCAGAGATAGGGGGCGGTGGGAGAGAGGGCGGGAGGAGAGATGAAGAGAGCTAACAAGGCAGTAGAACTAAAAATGTAAGTAAGTGTAAACTATGAGTGTGTAGTTGAGTCCAGTCAGGGACTGTGCTGTGAATGGGAGATGAGGAAATGAAGAAAGATGATAGAAACTCCTAGGTTTGAGGTGTTTAAGAATAAGTGGAAGAAGAGAACTAAAACAGTAATTTCGGAGGTAGTGACCTCAAAAAACTTGTCTATTTTATGTTACATTTGTTGTATGTTCCAGTGGTGTTCCAGATGTAGTGCTTGATGGTAGAGATAACATGGTGGGCATCGAATGCTTGCCTGGGCTTATGGTGTAGGAGGACCCCCAGACAGGAATATAGTTAGGTAAGAACACAGAGGAGGGGCCCTGAAGGGAAGACCTCCCAGAGGCAGGGTCACTGAAGCTGAGCAGAGAGAGCTTTTTTGTATGTTTGAAGGCAGAAGAGAAAGGAATCAGTGTTGACAGATTTGAAATCCCAGAGAGGAGACCATTAATGAGATAAAATTGTGTAGGTGGCAGATAGAAAGTGTTGGCCTGGTGAATATGATGAGCCTTGGAAATGAGAAGCAGAAGCTAGGAGACAACAAGGATCAGTGGGAAGGATGTAGCGGGAAACTGAGGAAACTTCACTTAGATGTCTTCAAGTTTCCTGAGCCAGGCTGAGGGTGGGGCTTCTACCTTGGATGATGCAAGAGAAGGACCTGATTGGGTGCTTGAGGAATGGAGAGATGAGAAGAACCTCTGTGAGGAAGATGCTGAGACAATCAAGTGGTCAGAACTAAGTGGTGTCGTGTCAAGAAGGGCCCAGTTGGGCTCCATGCTGGGCACGGTGCCTACTTAAAAAAAAAAAAAAAGGCCCTTTGGCATTTGACAGCCTAGCCTGACTTTGTCGGGGGCCAGGATCATTGGATTTGGTGACTTTCTAGAGCAATCTGAGCCCCAGACTGGGATAGCTGGAGTATGAGACCTAATGGGCAGACACGTCATTAAGGGAACTGTTGGAATGTCCTTGGGATTAGTAAGGAGACCTTTGTGTGGCCTATGGGGCAAGCTGGAGGGCTTTACCAGAAGCTCCTCTGAAATTGCTCCAACCTTGTTCTTTCTGAACCAGGGAATATCAAGACTTTTGTAGGTCCCTGACAGTGTCCAAAGTCAGAGCTGGAGTGGCACCCTTCTAGCCACTGATCTTCTTAAGTAGCCCTGAATAGAACGTGAATGAAGCAGAACTAGTGTGCAGGGGGCTCTATGAGCCTTTTGGTGCTTGTGCTCTAATCAGGCTGATTGTATTTCTGTTCCTGTGGGGTTTTGTTTTGATATTGTTCATAAACTAATAGGTTGATTTGGGCAAACAAAGATTGAGTTGTATTTTGATTTCTTTAATTACAGATTGGTCTGTTTTGGGTTTGTATAAGCAGTTATTTGAAAGGAAAGAACCATTTCTTTGGATTAAAAGTTTGCAGATTTGATTATCTGTAGACATAATTAGTTTATCTGGGTAGAGGTGAGTTTTTGTGCAATACTAATAGGGTATATTGATAAAAAATTTTTTTTTGTCTAAGGGAAAAAAAGAAAACTCTCTCTATTCCCCCATCCCAGCAGCCCTCCACATGTTGTATAAAAATCATCTTGTTAATCTCCATTCTGCCATCCTGGCTTTGCCAAGTCAGGCTTTTGGACAGAGGGTGAGGAGGTTGTCTAGACTGTCAGGACCAAGAATGACTGAGGCAGAATAGGACTCAGGAACTCTAGTCTAGCTGTTGGGGAAGGAAGGAAAACCAGCATTTTTTGGGGAACCCCCCTTGTCCCTGGTGCTTTGTATACATTATTTAACGGAGGTCTCAAGGTGCTGCGTCAAGGAGTGGTTACCTCTTCTCTTGGTCTCTTTTGAAGCCCGTGGTCCATCAGTGAAGGGTCCCAAATCCCACTGCTGTTCCCAGGATTTCAATCTGCAAGATCATTGCTTGAAAGCAATGCTATTTGAGGTCTATGTGGGAACAAAGTAATGTGAATTTTAGAGGCTGTTGACATTGAGAGGTGGAAATTATTCAAGAGGATGCAGAATTATTCAAGCTTTGTTTCCTAGATTAAATCTTAGGGATCAGGAATAGATCCAGATGTCCCTAAACACAGTGGATCAAGTAGCCCTGTATGCAGTCTGATTTGAGGGCTCTTAGCTGGCTTTAGATTCTCCCTAGGTTAGATTGCAGGTGGGGAAGCTGGAGGAATTGTTCCCTAAAGACCATTAGCATTTCAACTTGTATTTGATCAATATACTTAGCTGAAGATACCTTGGACTTAGATATACAGTGGTAGATTTCAAAGGGGAGGGACTCTTGCATACAGTCAGCAGTAATAGGGGCAGCCTGTTGCAATGTCAGATTTATACAAGTCCATCTTAGTGATGGGGTTTGCGGGGGCACTTGGGGAGTTGAAGGGCAGTGGGGAGAAGGAAGAGACAGATCAAAGGAAGGCTGTTTTTTCACCTATTTGCTGGCATCATCTAGCCCTGCTTATGCATGTCAGTGAAAGTCTGGGTTCTGTAGTGACTCACTTTGAACAAAATGTTCTCTCTCCCTTCCTCATTTTCATACTCGGAGTCCTTCTCCCTTCCACCCTCCCTTGCTGCCTGCCCTCTGCCTCCTTTCCTTCTTTACTGTAATGGCCTTTACCTGCAGCTGAGTGGCAGGTGGCAGGGATGGATAGATGTGGGGGTGTAGTAGTTGGGGGAATATTTTCTCAGTTTTGCTAGCATCAAAGAAATTACTTCCAAGGCAATCCTTCCAGCCATGTATTTCGCTGATCAGTCAGAATGAGAGGAAAAACATATTAGCATTGCCAGAGAGGCTATTTGGGAAAAATCAAGTCTGTGCAACTGAGTGATCTAAAGTTATAAGCATTAAAAACAAATCCTGGAGTGCAGCTGGAATTCTTCCCACCCTGTCTCCCATAGCCCTGTCCCTTGACACCCTCCCGCACCCCCATTCCTGCTACATGAATGGGTTGTGCCTCAGCTTTCCCAAACAGCCTAATTTGAAAGAGGAAGTGCCAGGGTGTGTTGGACATTTCTGGGCATGACATGGAAAAGCAGTCTCAGAAGTTTCTGGTTTTGTTTTGTTTTTTGTTTGTTTGTTTGTTGTTTTTAAATCCTGTGACTGCAGTGTCTCCGTACACTGGAGAGGCCCTTAGAAGGGGGTTCTCTTGAGTGGAGCACACATGCATGCTCATATATTTTCTCTCTGCCTGGTGCTAGTCCAGAGTGACGGACGTCTCAGGACAGTGGCCTCAGGCTTCTTTGTCCTTAGGCCAGGGAGGTGCTTCTTGTCAAGAGAAGGAAATTTCTGGTTGTTTGGGCAGAACTTAGAAGTTAAAGTGGGGTAGTTTGTCTCCTTTGGAAAAATGACAAAAGCTAGAATGCCCTTTCTTCAGAGTAGTGTCCTTCAAAGAAGGAATGGCCAGAGGGCGCTGTCCAGGCTGTATTTTGGCATCTAGTTGTTGTCAGAGTGCCTGGCAGTGGAGTGTTGTAGAGTCAGTCTCCCCGGGCTCATACCTCAGCGCTGCCTTTTACAGCTGGGTAGTCTTGGGCAAGTTACCTAATTTTACTAAGGTTTAATGAAGTATCATTTGCAAAACAGGCTTAGTAAGTAATACCTACTTCAGAGGGTTGTCTTAAGTAGTACATAAGGTGAACATATGAATTGTTCACTATAGTGCTAGGTTCATAGCAACAGGTCTTGTAGTAAAAATGAGTGGACATCAGATAAGCCCCAAGTGAGGTACAATCTAGAAAAAAGCTGGCCATTACTCTGCAAGTACATCCAGGTCAAGAAAGACAAAGAAATACTGAGGAGATGTCAAAGATTGGAGGAGGCATGACAGCTATGTGTAGTGTGGTTTCCTAGATGAGAGTCTGGAACAGAAAAAAGGTCATTAGAGGAAAAACTGGTACAGCTGGAATAAAGTCTCGAGTTAGTACTATTGTACCAATGTTAATTTCTTTTTTTTTTTTTTAAAGATTTTATTTATTTATTTGAGAGAGAGAATGAGATAGAGAGAGAGCATGAGAGGGGGGAGGGTCAGAGAGAGAAGCAGACTCCCTGCTGAGCAGGGAGCCCGACGTGGGACTCGATCCCGGGACTCCAGGATCATGACCTGAGCCGAAGGCAGTCGCTTAACCAACTGAGCCACCCAGGCGCCCCCAATGTTAATTTCTTAGTTCTGATAATTGTTTTATGGTTTTGTAAGATGTTAATATCAGGGGAAGCCGGGTGAAGGGTTTATGGGAGCTCTACTTTTTATTTTCTTTTTTGCAACTTTTCTACAAGTCTAAAATTACTTCAAAATAAAAAATTAAAACCAAGTAAGTTAATGTCCAAGTGATGAGTTAGGTAAAAAGAGAAACTGACCAGAGTGGAGCCACACACAGCAGATCACACCTGACTCCGTCTCACCTCCTGTGTCAGAGAGAGAGAGAGAGAGAGAGCGAGCTCTTACTAAGGGGCCCTAGCACCTGCCTCTTTAGCCTCTGCGTGCCTGCTGCATCTTGAGGAGAGGTCTGCTGTAGGCTGATAATTGGTCAGCAATGTGGACACACACCCCACGTCTGATCCTGGATGGTGCTCGACAGCGGCTGGGGAGGAGGCCACTCATTGGGCATTAAGACTCTCTGTAGGGCTGAATGATCAGGGCACTTGTCTCTGTTCCTTGGAATATAAATGAAGTTCTGCTTGCTTTATCTTTCTGTCTCAGCACCAGTCACTATGGCAATATGTTTGCAGATTACGATGCCTACCCCTACGCTCACACTCAGTGTTTGATCATCCAGAAGAAAGAAAAGTTCAGACCCAGCTCTGCAATAATTTATTATTTTGTTTCTTGTTTTAAGTGCCTTGCTCTTGCACAAAGCAGGCATTTTGCTTGCTCCTCTCGGGCGCAGAAGGTACATGTGCTTTTCTTATGACTGATGTGGTCATCTCTGTCATGCTAATAGCAGGGTGTGTAGAAGAAAGCCATTATTATAATTGGGAAAATGTGAATCTTGGGGTTTTTATTTTTCCATTGAAATCAGCTGTCAGAGGGGGTTCTAGAAAGTATAAAGTCTTCCATTCTGGCATACAGCTCCTTCACAAGTATTTGCTGTCAGAAGTTCGTATTTTCTAAGTTAAAAAAAAAAATAAGGTCAGTGCTAAAAAATGTTCTTTGTGTTTTACCTGAGTGGCTAAGGTGTACTGCATTTTGCTATTGATTTACAAATTTTATTGTCCGACCCTTGGGATGCATGTGGATTACTCAATAGTGTGACAAATGGCTGGGCTCTGAATTATGTATTGTATTACAGGGGAGTTCATAAACCATATTTCTCTGTAGGTTATTTTAGGCATAAGACTAGTGAACTGTCATTTCTCTTTTAGTCACATGTGACTAAAAAAAAGGTGGAGGTTGGTGGTGGGAAGGAGATGTGTCTGGCTCAAAATTCAACAGACCACCCCTGAAAGGTTTTAAATGTAGATGCTGGAAGTAGACCGACTTTGGGTGTGGACTGGGAGGACTGGGAGGACTGGGAGCACCTGGAAGAGAGGAGAGCAGCTGTGTTCCACATGAAACCTTTGCTGCACCTTTGCTCAGGCTAGAGCCCCTGTGGGAAGACTCCTGGCTTCCACTCCCCCTGGGGCTTCTGTTCCAGTCAAATAACAAATGGCCTGAGGCCAGAAAGTCCTGCACCCCGAGTGGGCCTATCACACTCCCCTTCCCCCACACAGCCACTTGGGCTGATGGATGTGCAAACCCTTTACAGACGGTTTGGCACTGCTCGGCTTGCAGAGATCATCTGTCTCTTTTGAATGAGCAACTTTATGTTTGTGGCTCCTTTTTCCTGCACAGAGAGAAATTGCTTCTGCCTTCTAATGGAAATGTTTACCTTCCCTAGGGAAAGGCACTATTCTTTGGGGGTAATGTTTGTCGGTGCTCCCCACCCCTCGCGGGAGCATGAGCCTGTGCTCGAGGGTGGACGGGAGGAGGCGGCCACTGGAGCATGCACAATTGCCACTGGGGCAGCCATCTGCCAGTTTTGTGGCTCACAGCCTGCCTCTGAGCAGGCCGCTGGGAGGGAGTGTCTGTACTCCAGGGCCTGTATGCATTATGCACAGCCTCTTCCCTAAATGAGCTTTCTAAGTGTATATAACTCCTTTCTACCCTGTTCTTGTATGGTCTGCCTCGGGGCACCATTCAGAATCTCCCCTAATTATACTGGAGCTCAGCTTCTACTGTCTCGCATTTGGAGTTTCTGGTAATAGCTGATTTGTGTGTGTGCGGGGGGTGGGTAGGGCGGTGGGGAGTAGATTTCTAAAATTGCATTGAGGGATTGATTTACAGTTATAGGAAAATATGCTTTTTACAAGGAAATTATCAACACTGCAATGATAGAGTTTCCCAGCAGTGGTATTTTGACTAAGCAAAGCCAGGTTAGCTTCCATGTCTTTTCCAGGATGGACTCTGTAATTTGAGAAGGCTGCTCTAGTATTAAAATGAAATCTGTGCTTCTGATTGCAGACCACCACCTTCCCCACATATTGCCCCCCTACCTCCCCCCTTCCCTTCCTCAGATGGAGGAGTTTTTGCACATGCTGCTTAGAAAAAGGAGATTTATATCATGACTCAATCCTCGCCCACAGATCTAGGATTCCTGCCATCCAGTAAATTTTGGCAGGCAGGTCCTGTGTATGGAGAATGTGTCCTGCCTCCCTATCCCTGTCCTGCTCCCCTTATTGCGTATGCTTCTTGGGTGGAGTCTGCAGTGTCTAGCTTCTCATCTCTTCCGCTTTTCCTCCCAAGCAACCCCTGCTTCTCCTATAAGGCTGTCCTTTAGTATCCGTGAGGTACAGGGAATGGTCTCTCACATCCCAGGGACTTGATAGACCTATAAAGCTCAAGCCCTGAGGTGTTTTCCTGCTTGTTACTTGTCTGCCACTGCATTGAGTACGGCAGCATGCCCTGGCCTTCAGCACCAGAGCCCACCTGGGAATTCATTCGAATAAGAAGGTTGGCAGCCCCACCCCTCCAGTCACACGACTGGATATACAGATGTCTTTGTGCCTGTGATTATAGTGTTGACCTCTTAAAGTCATTGAGGCCTCTAGGTGAGTGCTGGTGAGGCCATGATGCTGTTGAGAGTGGGTTACTGGTGACGCTGGGCCCTCCTTTTGCCCTGTGGTGGGGGAGAGGAGAGGGGAAAAAAGCATTGGGTTTTAGAAAATTCTTGGCTATGAAGACTTGGTTAAACATCGTCTTCTCCTCCCCATGCCTAGGAAATTGAGAAGAATTTAAGATAACAGAGTGGAGGGCAGAATAGGACTTTGGGGGACCAGGGACAATGAGAGATGTGTAGTGGGGAGAAAGAGGGTGAGCAGCTGGCTCACCTACCTCTTAGAACAGGACCTTCTTGGCCTGGCAGACGGGAGACCCAGGCTGAGCCCACCGTTGGCATGTATAGGAGGGAGTGGTGAGCGCCTCAGAGACTGTTCCCTAGGGATAGGACATTGTTGCTGCCTCTGAGGGTCCGCTTCCCTCTTCACCTAGACACTGGAAAGCAAAGGGTCCTCAGCTGCTTGGCTCCTGCAGCGAGGAGACTGGCCACACCGGGAGAGACTCAGGCCAAGTCTGGACCACATCAGATGTTGCTCCTTTTTTAGCCTCGCCAGTAGGAAGCTCTTATTGTCGGAACAACCTCCCTGTCCTGAGTCTGTGTAGATGTGTCTGGAGCTGGACCTTTCCCTTCCAGTCTGATTATTGTGGTCTTTCCTCCCCATTTCTGGCCTCTGAACTAACCTGATGGCAGGTTCTGGAGTCTCTCCAGGCCTACAGCATATAAGGCTTAGTAATGACAAGATGTGTTGTAGGGCTGCACTTACTGGATATCCTTTGAAATTAACTTTCCGATAGTCCTTAAGTGCCCCATGGGGGCCTCTTCAGGGATCTTGGTTTCCCTTGAACTTAGTGTTAGTGCTGACTCCCACACACACATTCCTGTGTTTTTTCATCTTAACCATGATTAGTGATGAACTGGGGGAAGGGAGCAAGGATTTGCTTTCCTCTGCACCAGAAGTGCAGAGCTGCTAATTTCATTCTCCGCACTCTGTCTCTTAGATGAGCAGGGTCCTCTGTGCCCATGTTTAGTACCACTGTGTTGCTGGACTCTCCTGGCAAAAATTAGGCTAATGTCTCCAACGACTGCATTAGCCACTGAAATGAGGTTCTAAATTGAAGGTACTACCCCAAGTCTATCTCCAAGGTATTGCCTTGTTCTGGCTTTTATTACTCAAATTCATTCTCTCAGTGATTCTCTGGAGACTGACTGGCACACTGGTTCACTGTGGAGCATTGTATTAGCTGAAAGGCAAGATCACCTTTTAAGAGGAGGGAGAAAGGAAAAGAAAAAACAACAACAAAAAACCCCAAAAGATGAATGCTGTGGTGCAAAGAGTCAGCAATTTGTCTGTTCTAAGAGCTCCTTGGCCAGCCTGAGCAATGCCTAGAGATAGGAGAGTAAGGGACCAGACCTGGGATGGAGTGGAGGGGGTAGCATGGGGATAGAGGAGGATGTTGTTGCATTAGTGACATCTTTGCTTTGTAAGTTTACCGCACTTCCTCCTTCCCTTTCATGTTTACTGAGCACCCAAATATATGCCTTACAGGGTGTTGAGAACTCCAGGGTGGAAAACCAAAGATCAACAAAACAGGATCTTCTCTTCACAAAGCTGTTAGTCTTACAGTTTCACTGCGTTTTCTCTATCTTGGGTGTGTGGGTAGGGGTGAGGGGGATGAGGGAAGGATTCGAGCTATGATTCTTATATTTTACATCAGAAGTAGGAGACTTCTAACAGTCATATGCTTAGAGAGTTGAGAATTTGGCTCTTACATGTTTGTTTTTAAAATAGATTTTTTTTTTGCCTACTGACAAAGTAATATGTTTTCCAAGCAGAAAACTTGGAAAACACAGAAAAGCACAAAGGGAAACAACACCAACACCACCACCCATATTCCACTATGTAAAGATAACATTATGGCTATGGTCTTCCAGTTGTTTTTACACAAGTGCTGTCATTATGTACGTAGTGTTTTGAGTCTGATACTTTCCCTTTAGCAACTGGGAGTTAAATTCTGCAGAGTTTTGAAGGATAGAGCCTCTAGCACATAATTAAGTACACAGTGAACATTATCCAGGTGCTGGTCTTTATCAGTTGTATGAATATACCAAATTATGCTTAGTTGATTCTTATTGTACATTTAAGTGGTTTCCAGCTTTCCACTGTTCTAAATAATTCTACAATGAATGTCCGTGTGTGTGTGTGTGTATATATATAAATTTCCTTGTGTCTGTTTTTATGAGCCCTCTGACTGTGTTCTTAGAAGAGATTCACCAGGTTGAAGCGCTCGTCTTTTCTGCTGCTTCTGCCCTGCGTCTTAGCTGGGACAACCTCTTGTCTGGGCTGTTAGAACAGCACCAGGGTTTTGAGTATCTCTCATCCCTTTTCTGTATCACATGTCAGATACCCTAGGATTTCCTCTCTGTGTGGTCCCTGGGTCGGTCTCTCTTGACCAGGAAATAGCTGGCTTTGGGAAAGACAGAGCGGCAAGCACAGAACACATGTTCCTATTGTTTTGTGCCAAGATGGTAGAATCCCCAGAGACAGGGACATTGTCATCAACATCTTTGATGATAAGCAGATACTGAGTGCTTGCCCACCTGTGTACCACCCAGTGTCAGATGAGGCAGAGATAAAAAACCGGCCCCTACTTCAAGCTACTTGCCTACTGATTAGATAATGGATTGACATGAAACAATTCGTACACATTTATTGAGCATTTGCTATATGGTAGGTACTTGTGCCAGGCTACTGTTGGGGGAACCGAAAAGGCTGAGATGCTATTCTCCTTCTTAAAGGAAGCTGCAATACATATAAATAAGAGCTATTTATAGGTAAAATTAACTAGCCACACAAGTCAATAAGTGACAAATATCTAGTCATGTAGACAGTAAGTATTAGAGAGACTGGCTGCTTTGGAGAAGAAGGTCATTCATGATGAGTCAGAGTAGTTAGATTTCAGAGAGAAGATAGGACACTCGTTGGGGCTTGAAAAAGAGCTGGCAGTTGAGGTGGAGCGGGAAGGGTTTTCCAGGTGAGAGGAACAGCTTGCAAAGGGATGGTGGCAATATTGATTGTTTTAAGGTGGAGGGCAGTTGCACGGCGGCACAGGAGCTGGCTAGGGGTGGGGAATTGCAGAGAGGAAGTGAGGGTCAAGGCTGCATATTGACAGATCTGAGGGTGATGGACTCCAGACCACTATTTGGTACACAGTGGATGGAAACGATTTGGTAAAATTGTCTCTGATTAAAGGACAGGTAAGAAGGTCTTAATTTCTCTCAGTGCCAGAAGGCCCCCAGGCTCAGTCCTTAGGTCTCCACTCTTCTCTGTCTACACTAAAGGTCTGGGTGATCACATCTAGCCTAGCGGCCTTAAATTCCATGTGCATGCTGATGATTGCCAGATTTTAAGTCTCCAGCACATACTTTTCTGAACTCCAGACTCCTCTATCCATCTGCTTACTAGACATCTGTATGTGGATGTTTAATAGGCATCTCAACCTTAACATGTTTAAAACTGAGCTCAGGTAACCTTCCCCACCTCAGTGAATGGCAGCTCTGTCCTTTCACTTATTCAGGCTGGAATCCGCTTAGGCATTCTTGACTCTTTTCTCTCATACCCACATTCTCCCAATGCGGGGCTTGAACTCACAACCCTGAGATCAAGACCTAAGCTGAGATCAAGAGTAGGTTGGTTAACCAACTGAGCCACCCAGGCACCCCTTAAGATTTTATTTTTAAGTAATCTCTACACCCTACGTGGGGATCGAACTCAAAGCCCCACGATCAAGAGTAACATGCTCAATCGACTGAGCCAGCCAGATGCTTCACTCATACTCACATTCTGACAGCACATCGTACAGCTGTCTCTTCAAAATATATCCAAAATCTGACCACTTCTCATTACTCCTCCAACCACCATGATATCTCACCTGGATTATTGTAGTAGGCTCCAAACTGGCCTTCATCCTTCTGCCTTTATCACCTACAGTCCTTTCTCAATATAGCAGCTAGAATGATCCTTTTTTTCATGTCTTTCTGTGCTCAAAAATATCTGTTGGCCTTCCTTCCCATATAAAGTAAGAGTTAAAGTCCTTTCCATGACGTACACATCCCTGTGATGTGGCTCCCCATTTCCTCTGTCAATTTATCTCCTACTTCTCTCCTTCACGTTCCCTTTCCTCTGGCCACCTTGGCCTCCCTCATGTTCCCTGAACCCATCAGGCCCATCACATCTTGGGACCTAGAATACTCTTTTCCTAGACAGGTTCGTGGACAACTCCCTCACTTTCTTAGGTCTTTAATCAGAAGTGAACTTGTCTTCTGATGGCCAAAGCTGGGATGATTTAAGCAATGTAATGTAGTGTTAGATTATAACCCGAAGTATAAAGTAAATATTTATCAGTCTGAACTTGTATAAGCAAATGATTGAATGAATGAATGAATAAATAGGAGAGAAAAGATAAATCTCTCTTATAGAAGAATTTCAATAATATATATAGGTGCTTTCGCCTCCAGGAAGAGGAGCTTAAATCTTTTGAGTGTGGTCTGGACTTAGTGACTCACTTCTAAGTTCCATAACTTCTAGTTATGGAAAGAGAAAAATAGTAACTTTATGGTGGAGAAACCTGGTAAATATTACTTGTCATCAAGAGGGACCTCACCATTGCTGTCATATGGATATGAGGGACCTCCTGATAGGATGTGAGAACATGGGCTCTTTGCCTCTGTGGTGTTATTCCTTGCAACCAGTAAGCCCAGAGTAATCATGAGAAAAGCATCAAACTGATTTAAATCGAGGAACATTCTATACAATATCTGGTTAGTACTCCTCAAACTGTCATAGTAATGATAAGGAAAGACAAAGAAACTATCACAGGGATGCCTGGCTGGCTCAGTCAGTAGAGCATATGGAATCTTGATCTCAGGGTCATGAGTTCAAGCCTCACGTTAGACATGGAGCCTACTTAAAAGAAACAGAAAAAAAACAAAACAAAAACCAAAACCAAAAACCACAAAACCCATCATAGACCAGAGAAGACATGACACCTAAATGCAGTGTGGTATTCTGATTTGTATACTGGAACTGGAAGAGCACATTAATGGAAAAAATGGAAGAGTCTGGAGTTTAGGTACTCTTAATATATCAATGTTGGTTTCTTAATATTGATAAATGTACCAGAGTAGTATAAGATGATAATATTAGGGGAACTGAAACTAGGTTCCAAGGTGTGCAGGAATTCTTAGAACTCTGTATTATCATTGTAAGTTTTCTGTAAATCTAAAATTATTCCAAAAAAGAAAAAAGTGACCTTCTCAAACAAGGCCTTCCCTGGCCACCATCTAAAAAAACTTTTTTCCCTCCTTGACACTTCAAATCCCTTTCCCTGCATTATTTTGCTCCTTAGTACTTACTGTCTCGTAGCATATATTTTACTCACGTTGTTTGTTTCCATGCTACAATACAAATGGAAAGAATAGGGATTTTGGTCTTAGTCTTGCTCACATCTGGATCTTCAAGGCCCAGCCCTGTGGGCATTAGCTTATAGCAGGCATTCAATAAACACTTGTTCATGACTGAAAGAATGAATTCCTCTATATCACCCTTTGTCCTTAAGCAGCATGAGGATTTTGTGTTTGGGCTTTCCTTTCTCTTCCGAGATTTCTAATGGTTTACCATTCCAGTGGGGGAAATGACACCTATTGTTTCTTCTTTGGCTCACATAGAAATGAGAGTCATGTCAGAAGTGGTCTATATGCTTCCAGTGTATTCACCCACCAGCAGGAAAAACAAGTAAATGTCATCATTTACTGCTTTCCTGCAGATACTATTTCCCTCCTGAAGGTGGGGGCTGGTTTATGAGAGACACCCTTCTTCCTTTACCTGTTTTCCTCCTGTTGAAACCTGTGATCCCTTACTGGCTGGTTTAGCATGACAGATGTGAAGCGTGTATGGAATCGCTTCTCGGCCTTTTGGCTAAGATCAAGTGGAGTGTGGAGGGATGTGAGGACAGTGAGGATGGGACTCTTGGATCTGGAAAAGTAAAGTTAGTCAAGGAAAATGCATTTAATCCTGAATATGTATTGAGCTTTTCTTTGCTCAGCACTGAAACTTGAAGGGTGAAGATAGTGGGAATGTGGACTGATTCAACAAATCTGGTCACTAGAACCTGACAGCCATGCTTGACTTCAATGGGACTAAATCTAGAACAAACTAGAGAAAACCTACCTCACACAGTCAGTGGTAAATGCATGGTTAGGTGTGGATTTGCAAATACCTTAGAAAAATGTGTGGATGATAGCGGTGCTGTGGGCAAGGGATGTAGAGAGTTTTGAGGACCTCCACTGATCATGATGGAGAAAGAACAGTGTTTTTCACACTCAGCACGTGTGCCAGGAGGGTCTTGCAGTTTCCTCTGATACTTTGAGGGAGGTGACATTGGGTGGAGAATTGTATTGTCAGGACCTTTTCAGGCGCAAGAAGTGGGGAAATGTTGGAGGAAAGATGGGTCCAAATGATCTCTGGAGGATTGCAGACAGTGTCGGCTCAATAGCATCAGTTTTCTCATGTTGAACTTGATTTATCTCATAATTTATTTTAAAGCCTCCATGGGACATACCTAGCAAAGAATGGAGTCACACTGATTTGATGCCTGAACAAAGTCATCAGGAACAACAAAACCACAAGATAAAAGATATTTCCCTTGTAACCGACACTCTCCATTTCCTGTTGTTTTCAGGTTCCCCTTGTCCTGAGCCCAAAGATAGAGCATTTTTGCTTTGTTTTTGGTTCTATGCCTATCACACTTGTGGTGCTCTCGAAACAAAGCCCTGCTCCCTGCTGGGCACAAGAATTGGGCCTGCACCTGGGGCAAGATTCCTTCTGGAAACAAATAAGCAGGGTATCTTGCAACCCCCTCCATTTTGCCTGTCTTAAGGAAGAGGCCAAGGTCCCACTCCCTTTGCAAGTAGAGCAGAATGTACTTTCTTAAACCTATTCAAATATCACAGTTGGGTTCAATTATCTGCAGAAATAGATTTATATAAAAGGAAAACTTACAAAGGAGAAATTTATACCAAATAAGAGTCTACATTTTTGTTAAATTTTCTTTTTCTTTTTTAAGGCCATCCAGTTGAAAGTCTGAGTGTCCAGGAAAGAGGGTTGGGGGGGTGGGGAGGAAGAAGAAAGGAAAGAAAAAAAAGAAACTAAAGTACTTAAAGATTTTTGAGTGTAAATCTGAAGTCTGGGCCATCATATGCTCCTCATCAGCAGCGCAGCCTGCCAGGGGCTTCCCCTCCGTCCCCTTCTTCCTTACCTTTCACTTCCATGCCGGCGTTAGAGGGTCAGGCAAGGAAAGCTGGCCTCAAGAACCTTAGCTGTTCTAAGCCCTTAGCATTGCCTGCCTGCTTCTCTAGCCAAACTAGATTGCTTAAGGTCTCATCAAACTGACTTACTCCCATCTCTGGGTCTTGATGTGAACCCTTAAACCCATCTGCAGGGCCATATTACAAATTACAGCTGTGCAATAAATTACCACAAACTTGGTGGTGTAGTGGCTTAGTTTGCAGTGTATATAGGTCAGAAGTCTGGGTGATGGTTAGCTGGGTCTTCAGCTGAGGGTCTCATAGGCTGATAGCAGGTGTCATGCAGGCTGTGTTCCTTTCTGGTGGCTCTGGAGAAGAACTGGCTTCCAAAATCATTCAGGATGTTGCTAATATATCTTTGGAAACACTTCCTAGAAGTCACATTTCTGGGTCAAAGGGTAAGTGCAGTTGCAGTTTTTATTAGACATCATCAAATGGCTTCCATAGGGGTTGCACTATTTTGCATTTCCATCAGCATTGTTTGTAACTGCCCCTTTCGCTATAGTCTTACCTGTGGAAAGGTATTAGCCAGTCTGATAGGTGAGAAATGGTTTCATTCCTATGATGTAGAAGGCCTACTGCAATTTTGTTTGACCTTTCTCATATTCTCAGCAAAGTTGAACATCTTTTTTAGTTAAGTGGCATTGTATTTCTGTGAACTGCCAGTTCACATCTCCAGTGCTTTTTTCTGTAGGGTCATTGGTCTTCTGTATTTTTAAAAGTGCTTTATGGATTAGTAATACTAACACTTTGTCTATATTAAGTTGCAGATTTTTTTCCCAGCTTGTCATTTATCTTGTACTTGTGATATTTTCCATGCATCTAAAATTTTTATGAACTTATTTTTGCATCATCAAATTTATTAATATTTTCGTTATTGCTTTTGCATTTTGAATCATAAATAGGAAACTTATTCTCTATTCCTAGGTTATAGAGGAATTCACCTATGTTTTCCTCTGGTACTTGTATAGTTTCATTTTTTACATTTAAATATAATTTGTTTGGAATTTATCCTGATATATAGGCATAAGGATGGAGTTAATTTTATCTTTTTCCATATGTCTGTTAAATTATCCCAAAGATGCTTATTAAAAAGTCTTCCTTCCCCCACATTTGAGATGCTACCGTTATTATGTATTAGATTTTCATATGCAGTTGGGTCTATTGTTTAATTTTCTTCCCTGTTCGATTGCTAATTCTGTCTATTCATGTGCCAGTTACCAAACCTTTTTAATTATATAGACTTTGCAATATATTTTGTTTTACTACCTAGTAGATCCTTCTAGTTTATTTCTGTGCATTCCTGTGTATGAGAGAGAGAGAGAGGGTTGCCTCAGAAGAGAACCAAGCACCCATTCCTGAGAAATTTTAACTCTTCAAGGTAGGTTAGGTAGAAGAAGGTAAGCTGGCAAAGGAACCTGGGGAAGGAGAGACTGTAGAGGTAGGAAGTAATTGGAGATTTACAATCTCACATCAGGACAGAGTACTTTTGGACTTAGATATCAGGTGCTGCCACAAAATCTCAAGATGTGAGGATTAAGAAGCATCAGTGGTTATTACTGGGTGGAAGTAGAGTGGAGTGGGCTGTGGAATGAATGGAAGGTGAGGAGGAGGTACATTCAAGTGTAGATAACCATTGTGAAGTTTCTCAGTATAAGAGAAAAGAAATAAAGAAAGGTAGTACCTAGAAGGAGTGTAGGGGAGTTTTTCTTTGTTTAAAATTCACATACTGTAGAGTTAACCATTTTATTTATTCATTTTTAAAAGATTTTATTTATTTGTCAGAGAGAGAGTGAGAACAAGCAGGGGGAGCAGCAGGCAGAGCAGGGAGCCCGATGTGGGGCTCGATCCCAGGACCCTGGGATCATGACCTGAGCCGAAGGACACTTAACCGACTGAGCCTCTCAGGTGTCCCTAAAGTTAACCATTTTAAAGTGAGCACTTTGGTGGCGTTTAGTACATGCGAAATCTTCACCTCTACCCGATTCTAAAATGTTATCACCCCAAAGGGAAACCCATACCCATAAAGAAGTTACTCTCCATTGTGCCCTTTCCCTAGCCCTTGGCAGCCACCAGCCTCCTTTCTGTCCTTATGGATTTACCTCTTCTGGGTATTTCTTACAAGTGGAGTCATAAAATATGTGAGTTTTGTGTCTGTTTTTCTTCCATGTAGCATAATGTTTTCAAAGTTCTTCCATGTTGAAGAAACTAGAGACTATGTAAAAATGCTGCCGGAAGGACTCTAGGACACAGAGACGGGTGGGTAAGAGGTAAGGTTCTTGAAAAGGTGAACTCCATTCATTTGGAAGTGGGAAGCTGGGGAGACCCCATCTGATAGCTTTCATGTGGTCTATGATGTAGAAGGCCAGGCCTCGACCGAGAAATGGGAGTCAGGGGTTCCAGGGAGGGTGGATGATCTGAACCACTGATTGAATAGAGGGGTAGGATGCACTAACTAGAGAAACACGGTTATGATTGGTGGGTGGTACTAGATACTTTGAATCTCTGTTTATTTCAGTTCACACAAGGTCTTTTGGGGGAATCCTCCAACTGTTGCATAGTCACAGAAGAAATATGTGGTCTAACCGTACGAGCATTCGGGGTCCCACCCACGAGTAGGATCCACAGGGTGTCCCACCTTCACAAGTTTAAAAAGGTTTTGGTTGGGCTTTCCTGGCGCAGATATTGCGATGGAGGCTGGAGTACAGTATATTTATTCCAACAATAGTGCAAGGAAAGGGGAGGAAGCAGGATTGGACCGAGGAAGAAGTCAAAGTACGATGGCAAGCCCAATGAAGCCATGGCCATCCCAGCAGGGAGTTCTGGAGTGAGTAGTCCTTTAGATGGTCCTATATTAGGCAAAATTGGTGAGGTTTTTATAACCATACCTGGCTCAGTCATGAGTTACAGGCTGCTCAAAAGCTCATGAGCTTGACCAAAGTAGCTCTTTGCATATGAGACAGACCCTGAAGGAGCTAATGCTGTAGTTTTCCTTGACACCAAAGCAAGTCTTTGCTTGAAGAGTCGATTTGGGCATATCTGCCTCAGGATAGGCAGTCTTGCTGGGCTCCCAGCTAGAACAGCTTGAAGCTGAGGCATGTGGGAAGCAAACTTTCTCAGGACAACTCTTCCAGTCGTTGTCCCAGAAATTGTTCTTAAAAGCTGAGTGTATGGATAGGAGCCTGGTGGGCTGGTGGAGTTGGCACCAGAAGTTACACTCTGCTTCTCGGGTAGAGTGAGCTGAGCCCTGCCATTTGAGAACATAGGCATGTGTTCCCATGGGGAGTGAAATCTTGCTTATGAGAAAGGCTTTATTCTCAGTCAAAGTGACCAGGAGTGGTGTGGATTTTGAACACGTTCCGTATGTTTTTGACTTCACTATTCTTTGTCAGAGAAATGACAAAAAGGAAAGTGCACCTAGTCAGCAGTCAGCAAATATTTGCTAAACGAGTGACTGAAAGAACCACTGTGAGCAGAGCAGCAGCAGGAAGGAAGCAGAGGGTCAGATTTCCGTGTCATCTTTTCAGAGGAGACTGTGCTCTAGAGGTAGCAGCTTGATGGGCTTAATAATAGCTCAACATGGAAAGCGAAGATGAAGGATAGAGCCTGCAGCAGAGGCACAGTGGTCCAGGGTCCCAGTAGGGTGGTTCCTGAGTATGGTAGACATGGATGCGAACTGCCTCAGCTGGCTTGTAGGAAGAGAGAGTAGGTGCCTGGAAGTGGATGGGTGGCTGGATACTTGCCCCATGTAGCCTTGGGACATGGAGGGGGTGGTCTGGTAACCTTTTCCCTGGGGAGGCTTTTCCCCTCTCCATTGTTAGAGAACTTCGTGGCCCTCCCCTACTTCCGGCAGCTCCCTCCTCTAGCCTCTCAGCCCCACCTGCTTTATCACTTTCTCCCCCTAGAGCTTAATATGATTGCCCCCCTCTAGTACATTGATTGACCTCCAGCTGTTGTTTCACCTCAGGCGTGTGGCCCATCAGCCCCATCTTGGTTCTCAGAGTCACTCAATGTCCTTGTGGCCTCACTCTTTATCACATAGCATGGACCTCATGGCACCTGTCATTTCTAAGACACTATTAATTGCCACTCCCCTTGATTCCCTCACCTTCTAGTTGTATGGGGAAAGAGGTAGAATTGGGCAGGATGTTGGATTACGAATGAGGAAACGGCTCTAGGGTTCAAGTTAGAGTCCTGGGATTTGGGCTGCTGTTGTGGTCTGGTTACTAGCCCTAGGAGTGAAGTTGCAGCTGGGCAAAGGGGGGGAAGGAAAGAAGCCAATAAATATAATAATTTATTATTTTATTTTATTTTATTTTATTTCATTTTTTTTAAAGATTTTGTTTATTTATTTGACAGAGAGAGACACAGCGAGAGAGGGAACACAAGCAGGGGGAGTGGGAGAGGGAGAAGCAGGCTTCCCGCAGAGCAGGGAGTCCGATGCGGGGCTCGATCCCAGGACCCTGGGATCACGACCTGAGCCGAAGGCAGACGCTTAACGACTGAGCCACCCAGGCGCCACCAATAATTTATTATTTTAATGACTCATTTATGTAGAAGTTAAATTTGGCAAATTGTTTCTACATTTGTTATTTCACTAGAGTCCATTCTTACCTCTGTCCTGTTTTTCTCCCTCCTATTTTTCAGATGTAGCCATTTTTCAAAGCTGTCATAAATACTGTGTCTTCTCTCTTTGCTTTCTGACTCAGAGATTGCTGGCTTTGGCCCTCATTGCTATGCAGATGACTCCCAAGCCTGTGTTTCCAGCCTCAACCTCACCCCCTGAGTCCCCATCTCATATTTTCAGCTGATTGATATATATATCCACCTGTATCATTGGTGCTACACACACTTTTAAACCAAACTTGTGATAACTTCCTCCAAAATTCCTTCTTCCTACTTAATCATGACATCATTATCCTCCCAGTTACCTTATCTTTGAACTTTGCAATCTCCCTCCCTCCCCATTCCCCACCCATGTAGTCTTAACAGTTGCCTTGCTCTGCCTGGTCCCATCACTTTGTCTCCATTCCCGGTGCTCCCTCTTGTTCCTACCGCATGACTTTTTACTAAGCAATGGCTCCTTGCCCAGTTTCCCCAGCTACAGGTGTGTCTGCCTCCAGGTGCATCCTCTACATATTAGCCACTGTTCTTCTTGTGACATGATTTTTTTCCCCCAAAGAAATGCTTCCCGTATTGCTTAGAGAGTTAAGGTCCAACTTCTCAACATGGATTTTGAGGCACCACAACCTCTTTCTTTCCTGCTTATCTCCTACAATGACCCTTTACACACTCACCTCATTTTGTGGCCATGGGACTGCTTCCGTTTCTCTGATGGTCCTGGACTTGACTTCTTCCTTGCCTTTGTTCATGTTATTTTTTCGTTCTGAAGTTTCTTTTCCACTTCTCTCTTTCTCTGCTCCCTTGACCCCTAGCCTACATAATTTCTATCTGTTAAAATCATACTGATGTCTGTCCATTGCAATGGAATACTGTGACACTCTTGAGAAATGAGGTAAGGTAGATGCACACGTGCTGACATGGAATAATACTGAAAGTGTACTGCCAGATGATAGAAAACATCTCATATGACAGTACATATGGTGTGATTCCATTCTTGAAAAAATTATTAGTAATAAACGTCTATGAATGTGTATATAGAAAAATTTAAAAATCGTGCCCTGTTAACAATAATTATTTTGGGGGGGCACCTGGGTGGCTCAGTCAGTTAAGTGGCTGACTCTTGGTTTCAGCTCAGGCCATGATCTCAGGGTTCTGAGACTGAGCCTTGTGTTGGGCTCCTTCCGCACTCGGTGTGGGTGGAGTCTGCTTGTCCCTCTCTCTCCCTCTCTTCTCTCCTCGCGTGTGTGTGCATGCGCTCTCTCTCTCTCAAATAAAATCTTTAAAAAAAAGTAATTTTATTAAGAGAGTGTAAGTGGGGTGGGGGGATGTGGGAGAAGGAGTGCGTGAGGTGGGGGATATGGGGAGAGGAGTAGAGGGTGAGGGAGAAGGAGGGGGAAAGAATCTCAAGCACACTCCTCACTGAGCACGCAGCCTGTCGCAGGGTCTGATCTCACGACCCGGAGCCAAAACCAAGAGTTGGTTGTATAACTGACTGAGCCACCTAGGCGCCCCAATAATTATTCTTGAAGAAAAGTGATGATTATAGGGATTATAGGATGATTACATATTCCTGTAATGTTTGATTTTTAACTTATAATGATTGTATATTTCTGTAGTAATCAGAAAATGAAAAGCAAGGAAAAAATGGGGAAAAAAGTTGTCCTTCCTCCCCCCACTTCAGGGTTCTTCGGAATTTTCTCCTCTCTAGTTGCTCCCAGTAGTCTTACTTATATTCCTACTGCCTACCACACCCTCTTGCTTGAAGCTCACATAAAGCCCTCTATTATAGTAATACATGGATTTGCTTTATACCACCTTCTTGTTCCTGAACTAAAACCAGTTGATATCATTTGCATCCTCGAGTCCTTGTAGGGCCTGGCCTGGTGCCTGTGCTTGGTGGTGCTCCAACAGTCTTGGCTGAGCTGGGATGCCATGCCCCAGGCATCTCTGCGTATCCCAGGACCTTAGTGCTCCTTTGGTTTGGGAGGGACTGAAGCCCTGTTTTTACCACAGCAAGAGCTATATGTCTGATGAGGCTGATCGACTGGCCTTTAATTCATTACCAGCTTCCTGAGTAGGGTCCTAATGATGATGATTGATAAAGATGTGATTGGAAATCTGATCTGTGTTCTTACTGATCCCTAGAGGAATCCATTCCCACATGGCAACCTAGGCCCTTACCTAGCATTAGATAAATTCAGTTCAGCAATCCATCAAGACATAAAGTAATTGAAGTGTGGATTAGTGCCTGCCAAGAATGGCAGGAGGAAATGATAGAAGAGTTTTTGGCTAAAGGGGCTGAGCTGTCCAGCCCTTAAGGAATCCATTATTCTACCAGCCCACCAATCCCTCTGTTGAACCTTAACGATGTCTGCTTTGTTCTCAGGCCCCAGGTCAGCACAGATTCTGGTCTTTGTATTAAGGTTGGCCTGTACACAGAGTGAGAGACTTTTCTATTTGACCCCAGTCTGTTTTCTTGCGGGCAGACAGCAGAGGTGTTGGCAGTTAGGATTCGGTTGTTCCTGAAGTGCTGTCAGGCTCAGCACATCCTCAGCAGAGCTCAGAGACAGAGGGAGGCAGAGTCTGGTGGTGGAAAAGAACTGCTTTTGAAGTTAGGCAGACCTGGGTTGGAGACCTAGTTCTCTTAATAGCTTGAAGGCTACTCTAGGCAGGAACTTCTGTGGGTTGCAGGATCCTAGGTGGCTGGTAATTTGATGTTGGGAAAATATTTGTCGAGTTGGACTGTTGGTAAAACCAAAGTATTCTCATCTGTAAGATGGGAATACCTATCTCATAGGATTGTTGTGAAAATGAAGTAAGATGTATAATAGCTACTGTAGTGCCTAGCGCCAAGAGGTGATTGTTAACTGCTAGTTTCCTCTTTTCTGCCCCCTTCCCCCTTACACCCTTGAAGGTTAGAAATCGTAAGACCTACTATGTACATACTTACTAGGCTGCAACGACAATGGCTTGAGCTGATGTCATTTTTTAGCAGGTGTAGCCTCTCTCCCCATCTGTGGTTGTCTTCTGTGGTCCTCATTGCCATCTACATGGTCTTTGAAGGCTCTGTTAACAGCAGTGGCTCATGGCACAGCAGTGTCGTACAGTGGAGAGAACCAAGGACTGGGACAAGTTACTTGAGCTCTTTTCCATCTGTCTTCCTCTCTGTAAAAAAGTGATATTTTCCCTGTGTAGAATTTATATTGCAGTCCAAATCTACTTGTGTTTGAGAGGACATTCCCTTACCCCCACTGTTTTCCTGAAGGATGCTGCGTCCTGTTGTATGCCTCCGTTCCCACTGCCCTACCTATACTCACTTCACTTCTCCTGAATGCCTGCCTTAGGATAGGAACTTAGCAAGTGAGCTGTCATTGACACCATATTGTGATAACGGTGGTTAATGCTATGCTCATGGTGTGGTAGTACACTTTTTTATTAGGCTGCCTGCTAATTAAAAGGACTTTAAGTAGCTTTTAGTAAAAGAATATATATAGAAGCCTGCCTAAATATAAATTTAAAAAAATTTAAATTCTGTGGTCGTGAGGTTGGAGAAAACAAGTATAATAATCACCTTGGCTACTTTGGTTGAACCTAAACATTAAATGTAGTTCTGAATGTCCTGGCAGCCAAGAGAAAAAGGTAAATATGAATTATGTAATTATCGTCTAATAAAATTGCCAGTATTTATATTGGTTTTCTGCTGAGAAACAAGCTTTTTCCTGGTACTAGTAAGAACTGATCTAAAAGCATCTTTGTTTTTTTTTAATTTATTTTTCTTTTCAAATTTTTATTTAAAATTCTAGTTAGTTAACATACAGTGCAATATTGGTTTCATGAGTAGAATTCAGTGATTGATCACTTACAGACAATACTCAGTGCTCATCATAACAAGTGCCCTCCTTAATACCCATCCCCCATTTAGTCCATCCCTCCCACCTCCCTCCATCACCCCTCAGTTTGTTCTTTGTCATTAAGAGTCATTTATGGTTTGTTTCCCTCTCTCTTCCCACCCACCCAATATGTTCATCTGTTTTGTTTCTTAAATTCCACATGTGTGAAATCATATGGTATTTGTCTTTCTCTGACTGACTTATTTTGCTTAGCCTAATATACTCTAGTTCCATTCATGCTGTTGCAGATGGCAAGATTTCATTCTTTTTGATGGCTGAGTAATACTCCTGTGTGTGTGTGTGTGTGTGTGTGTGTGTGTGTGTGTGTGTGTGTATGTGTTCGTGTGTGTTCACTACATCTTCTTTATCCATTAATCAGTTGATGGACATTTGGCATCTTTCCATAGTTTGGCTATTGTTGATAATGCTGCTATAAACATTGGGATGCATGTATGCCTTCAAATCAGTATTTTTGTGTCCTTTGGGTAAATACCTAGTAGTGCAATTGCTGGGTCATAGGGTACCTCTATTTTTAACTTTTTTTTTTTTTAAGATTTTATTTATTTATCAGAGAGAGACAGAGGCAGGCAGAGGGAGAAGCAGGCTCCTTGCTGAGCAAGGAGCCCAATGTGGGACTCGATCCCAGGACCCTGGGATCATGACCTGAGCCGAAGGCAGACGCTTAACCGACTGAGCCACCCAGGTGTCCCAATATTTTTTACTTTTTGAGGAAGCTCCATACTGTTTTCCAGACTGGCTGCACCAGTTTGCATTCCATCAGCAGTGCAAAAGGGTTCCCCTTTCTCTGCATCCTCACCAACACTTGTTTCATAAGTTGTTAATTTTAGCCATTCTGACAGGTGTGAGGTGGTATCACCGTGGTTTTGATTTATATTTCTCTGATGATGAGTGATGTTGAGCATCTTTTCACGTGTCTCTTAGCCATTTCTATATCTTTGGAGAAATGTCTGTTCATGTCTTCTGCCCATTTCTTAACTGGATTTTTTTTTTAAATTTTTAGTTATTTTTATTTTTATTTTTTTATTTTTTTAAAGATTTTATTTATTTGACAGAGAGACAGCCAGAGAGGGAACACAAGCAGGGGAGTGGGAGCGAGAGAGGGAGAAGCAGGCTTTTCGCAGAGCAGGGAGCCTGAGCAGGGCTTGATCCCAGTACCCTGGTGGGATCATGACCTGAGCTGAAGGCAGACACTTAATGACTGAGTCACCCAGGCGCCCTGTGGATTGTTTTTTTAGGTATTGAGTTTGATAAGTTCTTTATAGATTTTGGATACTAACCCTTTATCAGATATGTCATTTGCACATATCTTTTCCCATTCCATAGGCTGCCTTTTGGTGTTGTTAATTGTTTCCTTCACTATGCAGAAGCTTTTTATCTTGATGAAGTCCCAATAGTTCATTTTTGCTTTTGTTTCCCTTGCCTGTTGTGACATATAGTAAGAAGTTGCTTGCGGCCAAAGTCAGAGAGGTTGCTGCCTGTATTCTCGTCAGGGATTTTGATGGTTTCCTGTCTCACATTCAGGTGTCTCATCTATTTTGAGTTTATTTTCGTGTATGGTTTAAAAAACTGGTCCACCTTCATTCTTCCGGGTGTTGCTGTCCAGTTTTCCCAACACCATTTGTAGAAGTGACTGTCTTTTTTCCATTGGATATTCTTTCCTGCCTTGTTGAAGATTAGTGGACCATAGAGTTGAGGGTCCATTTCTGGGTTCTCTATTCTGTTCCATAGCTCTGTGTGTCTGTTTTTTTTTTTTTTTTTTTGCCATATCCTCTTGATGACTATAGCTTTATAATATAGCTTGAAGTCCGGAATTGTGATGCCTCCAGTTTTGTTTTTCTTTTTCAGGATTGCTTCAGGTATTTGGGGTCTTTTCTGGTTCCATACAAATTTTCAGGATTGTTTGTTCTAGCTAGCTCTGAAAAATGCTGGTGGAATTTTTGATAGGGAAAATGTGTAGTTTGCTTTGAGTAGTACAGACATTTTAACAACATTTTTCTTCTAATCCATGAGCATAGACTGCTTTCCCATTTCT
Source organism: Halichoerus grypus (assembly GCF_964656455.1). Lineage (NCBI taxonomy): Eukaryota > Metazoa > Chordata > Mammalia > Carnivora > Phocidae > Halichoerus > Halichoerus grypus. The sequence goes on from NC_135713.1 coordinate 120,266,270, forward strand.
TTGTGTCCTCCTCAGTTTCTTTCATAAGTGTTCCATAGTTTTCAGAGTACAGATCTTTTACTTCTTTGGTTAGGTTTATTTCTAGGTACCTTGTTGTTTTGGTGCAATTAAAAGCATTTCTTTAAAGATTTTATTTATTTGACAGAGATAGAGAGCATGAGCAGGTTGAGGGGCAGAGGGAGAAGCAGACTCCCCACTGAGCTGGGAGCCCGACATGGGGTTCGATCCCAGGACCCTGGGAACATGACCTGAGCTGAAGGCAGATGCTTAACCGACTGAGCCACCCAGGCATCCCAATTAAAAGCATTTTTTTTTTTTAAAGATTTTATTTATTTATTTGACAGAGAGGGACACAGCGAGAGAGGGAACACAAGCAGGGGGAGTGGGAGAGGGAGAAGCAGGTTTCCCACCGAGCAGGGATCCCGATGCGGGGCTCGATCCCAGGACCCTGGGTTCATGACCCGAGCCGAAGGCAGATGCTTAATGACTGAGCCACCCAGGTACTCCAAAAGCATTTTTATAATAGACATTACACCATGTACTGGATAGGGTCTTTAACAAAATTTCTTTAGAAAATGCAGAAATCTTTTTTCCCCAGTCTGTTCCTTATGTAGACTTTGAACAAAATTTGAGGGCATACAAGAAGTCAGGGTTCGATGAATTTGTAATGTAGGGGACAAATCCAGTGAACATTGTTCTGTTTTAACTAGGATATAATATGGAATCCCCTTAGCAGAATGGACAAGGAGCCCGTGCTTTAGATTGCCTTCCTCACATATGTGCTCTGTTAAGTTGGTTTTTATCAGGGACTTGAATGGTAGTCAGATGAAGGTTGAAACTCTGGTCAACACTTGGCACAGTGTTTCATCTTCAAGACATCCTTAGCCCACAGCTCTTTATCAGGAATGATCCATATGTGTTGATATTGTATGCATTGTGGTAATGTGAAAATGAATGGATACATATTGACTATTAAACAAACAAACAAAAAAACCCTAATGAATTGTTTAACTGTTTTCATTAGTGTGTCCAGTGGATGATAAGAATCTGTATCCAAGACATTTTGTGTTTATGTATAGCTTATTTGAAGAAAAATATATCATACACAATCTATTGTCAAATGCAATAACATGCATTAACTCCCTGTCCCTCAATCCCACACTGAAGATGGTAGCCTTTAGTTATATAAGAAATTCTTTTGTCAGAGACCAGAAGTATAAATATAGGCCTAGGAGACTTATGGAGAGATGTTAGTTGTGGCTATGTGAGAGAAAGTAGAAATTCCAGGTTTTCCTATCTGTTACCTTTGGTTTTTCTCTTCTTGGGACTTTGAATGTTGGTTTGGGGAAGAAGAAAGTCATTGGAAAATGTGAATGTAGCCGGTGCTCATTTGCTAATAGAGAGGATCCCTTCCGAATTTGGAGAGGGAGGAAAACCAGAAAGCTGTATATAGATAAAGTGATTATGCTGTGATTTTCTTACTTTGTGGAACCTTTTGATTGTAATTAGTCTCAGAAGAAGCTATCACTAGAGTTTAATTTTCCATTTAGTTCTTTTTGCCACCCCCTGCACTAAAGAATTCCAGGCCAGTTCATTATTCCTTTGGTGCTCATTAGTAAGTTATTCTCCATCCCCTTCCCCTCCATCTCTGAGAGGGTTATCTGTATTGTTTGGGAGGGCAGGGTATTCTCTCCTTGTTTATATCCATTATTTATGCTTGCAGTCAATTATACTCAGCCTTCCTTTCAATTATGGAGATGGCTCTGGAGCATTTTTGTTTCAAGGAATAGGTATATGTTGCAACAGTTAGCTCTGGAGAGAGGGGAATTACCTGTAATTCTTGTCCTCAGAAGACATGTGGTACTAATGGATCCCTGGCCTCCTATCCGACTCCTCTGGAGAGTCACTGCTCTTATTTACTCCTTGGCTCAGGGTCTCCTGAATTGGAACTGGCAGAAGGTACTCAGTGTTGTAAACCAGATTCGAGTCCCCGAGAGGTGCCTGTGCTGCAAGGATTCCAGGATTCCAGCTTAAGTTTGTGCTGGCCATCATGCCCCTCAAAGCCCTCTTCCATCTAGTATTTGACTAGGCCCTCAAAATACTCCAGGGATATGCCATCTACCTCTGCACTGTTTAACATGGTACTCACTGGCCACTTGTGACAATTTAAATTAAAACTAATTAAATGAAATTTAATATTCAGTTCCTCAGTTTTATTAGTCACATTTCCATTGCTCAATATCCATATGTGACTGGAGTCTGTTGTAATGGACGGCATGGATTTAGAACATTTATATTGTCACAGAAAGTTCTGTTGGACAGCCCTGGTCTGGAAAGTGGATGGCTGATGCTAGTCTATCTTACTTGACTGCTGATGTGGAAACACAATCTCCTTTCCTACACTGTATCTTTTTTTTTTTAAGATTTTATTTTGAAGTAATCTCCATACCCAATGTGGGGCTCGATTCACAACCCTGATATCAGGAGTTGCATGCTTTACTGACTGAGCCAGCCAGACGCTCCTCCTACACCAAATCTTAAATAGCTGCTTAATGATTATTATTTTGCTGCTTTATTAATATAAGTAGTCAAATGAAAATTGCTAGATACTGCTACCTAAAGCCATTGGCAGCAATGCTCGGTTCTCTGCCTCTTGTTGCCTGGCATTTTATGTGTGTGTCATGTGGTAGTGGTTTTCCATCCACTGGGGATGATGTTCACATGGCAGGCTGTGAAGCTAAGCTTCTCAGCAGAGAAGCTGCACCTTAATATGCGGGTGGCCTCTGCAGGTTAAATCTTGACTTGTCTTGCTGCTCTGACTCTTTTTTTAACAGGGAGGCCTGGAGAAAGTAGGTCTGGCGAAATCTGGAGGCTCAGGTGGGAAGATGCTTGGCTTTTAGGACCTATAATGTGAAAATCAGGTCCAAAGGGTTCCAGAAGAATTAAGATGATTGTAGAAATAAAGATTTCTTTATTCTCTAGAGACCTCAAGAGCGATTGGGAAGTTTTTTTTGTCAATTACTGTGTTGTCCCCTGTAATTCTTCGTAATTTTTTTTCAGGCCGGATGAGGTTAGCTAAATATTAGAGATAGAAGAGTATATAGTAACCAAAATAATTTGTGTGAACTCAGAAATGTGAATGTGAGATTTTACATGGAAAAATAGAGCCATATTGCACAAGTGACCCTGGAAGGACATATTTGCTATCACTGTCCCTGGCCACTGTGAGCTTGTAATTGAGAGTCATGGAGAACATTTAACTGATGCCTATGAGCAGATATTTAAACTACGTAAAAATGTGAAATAATGAGGAAGTCTTGGGTACTGGATACTGGAAAATTGGGGGAAGTTGAGATATATGTCACTTGTATACATTTGGTAGCTTTGAAGTAACTTATGTATTTTGGAAGCGAAGAAGGACTTTCATGTTTTGTTCATAAAGGTATCGTGTATTTAGCAACATGAATTCCTTAAAAACTTGTTTTTAGATTGTGGAGGAGAGGATGGTTGAAGAATCAGAATTAGACCTGAGAGGGGAATAGCTTTTTGATCTCTTTCTGGAGGCTGTTTTATTGCTCAATTTGGGTCATAATGGTCTTTGAATAAGAGTGACCATTAGCTATACCAGTTGAAGGGAAATTGGTTTCTTAGTCACTGTGCTGGTGAAATAATGGGGTGGTTATAATTCTGACCTTTGTGACATCATGTCCTCAGGTTTTCAAATGTCCACCCATCACAAGTGCCCTAGGAATAATCACTTACTCTTTTATTTTTTTTATTTTTTATTTTTTAAAAGATTTTACTTATTTATTTGATAGAGAGAGACACAGCAAGAGAGGGAACACAAGCAGGGGGAGTGGGAGAGGGAGAAGCAGGCTTCCTGCGGAGCAGGGAGCCCCATGTGGGGCTCAATCCCAGGACCCTGGGATCATGACCTGAGCCGAAGGCAGATGCTTAACGACTGAGCCACCCAGGCACCCCAGTCATTTATTCTTTTAAATGGAGATTCTCTGAGCCCGGAGATTGATCGCAGGATGGGACAGTGTGCAAATAACTGTATCAATACCAAGCTTTTGCTGTTCCCAAGGTCTATATATTCAGCCATTTTAGTGGCTTCCCATGTAATGCATTTGACTTTTAGTTTCTGTTGGTAAAGTAATGGTAACATATTCTCTCTTCCATTTGTTTATTTATGGTCTTGTTTTCTACCCTTGCAAAACTTGATATAGGTACAGAGCTTCAGAAATGTACACATACCAGAGTAATAGATAACTCTGATTTGGTTGCAAGGCAATAATTTAAGTTGACAGGTTTAGGTGATAACATAAAACACAAGAGAGAAATAGGATCAGTTTATAAATGTCAGCAGAACCCCTGAGAGTGAGTTGCTGCCTTGGATCTGACTCTGGTATTGTTGTTTTGTCTAATATAAAGCGAAATAAACAGATGTCTGTGAAAATCTGGCTGACCAAGATTAAAAGAATAGTGTTGTAAATTAGCTGCTTCCCATATGTCACTTTTAAGCGACTTTCAGACAGGACTAAATGACAGGACATGAGGGTCCTTGCAAAGACCTGGGGTCTAGCTTCTCTGGAATGCCAAGAGGCCAAGGGCGTTGGATGAGCCTGCCTGTGGCAAGTCCTACTGGGAATCACAACTTGCCAGTTCTCCATGCCCCGCTATGCCTCTTTCATGGGAAACTGGCATCTTCGAATAGAGGAGACTGTGAAGTCCACATGTCTGAAAACTAGACCTTGTTGAAAGTCATTATAGGTTCTGTCACTGTGACAGCCATAGCCATCCAAAGTGTTGATGTGAAATATTTTAGTGATTTGTAAAAACGAAAATCAATGCAGCATAATGAGGCATTGACACACAAGATCACCGTCTCCCTCATGGAAAATAAATATTCCTGCTTTACCTTGACATTTATTCCCCATAAATGCACTAGCATTTATGTAGCATTATCTTATGATCGTGTTTTATTCCCTGTGATGTGCTCTTTTATTGATGTCTGCAGAGCCAGGGGAAGCAGTGGGGACTGCTTGGGGCATCTAGGAGTAGTTGGTTTTAGGGAACTAGTTGCAGTATTGTGTAGTTAGTAGGACTGGACATAAAAACTAAGCACATATGTCATTTTCATGCCTCTCTGTGGCTTCCACACACTCAGAAGAGCCTTTGGAGTATTGCTTTTACTCTGTGGAGCAGTTTGGTCTGATGTCCTCGTTTTGAGATATCTCATGCTGCAAAGGAAAACGAAAGCTTAAGGAATAGAGGTTTTTAAAAAGTCCTGTTTCCATCGATCTGCTTGAAGGCAGAGCTGCCCTGAATCCTGTCTAGAAACCACTTTCAGAGATTTTTGTGGATAGAGCTCACAAACTCTGATTGTTGGGCGCCTGGGTGGCTCAGTTGGTTAAGCAACTGCCTTCGGCTCAGGTCATGATCCTGGAGTCCCGGGATCGAGTCCCACATCGGGCTCCCTGCTCAGCAGGGGGTCTGCTTCTCCCTGTGCCCTCTTCCCTCTCATGCTCTCTGTCTCTCATTCTCTCTCTCTCAAATAAATAAATAAAATCTTTAAAAAAAAAAAAAAAAAAAAAAAAAAACAAACTCTGATTGTTGATTTGTGCTTTTCAGTCATTATGGGCATTTAACACTGTCTTAGTCCGTTTGGGCTTTTATAACAAAATACCACTGGGTAGCTTATGAACAACAGAAATTTATTTCTCACCATTTTGGAGGCTGAGAAGTCCAAGATCAAGGCACCAGCAGATTCAGTGTCTGGTGAGTTCTGGCTTCCAGTTCATAGATGGCTGTCGTCTTGCTGTGGCCTCACTTGGTGGACGGGGCAAGGGAGTTCTCTGAGGTTTCTTTTATACGGGCACTAATGCCACTCAGAAAGGCCCCACCCTCACCATGACCTCTTCACTTCCCAAAGGCCCTGCCTCCAAATACCATCATATTGGAGATTAGGTTTCAACATATAAATTGGGGGGTGGGGGGCCATGGGACATGAACATTCAGTCCATAGCAAGCATTAAATATAACCCAGAAATGCTTAGCTCTAAAGGCAAGAGGGGATGAAGGGAAATGAGTCCTATTTTAAAAACTCTTTAATCCTCTCTACTCTTAACTCACCCACCACTGCCAGTGCATGTATAAATCCTCCTGAAATGTCCATCGTCTTCCACTCTTCGGTTTCCCCACTTAAACCTAGAGGACAGATTGGCTGGTTGGGTAAGGGCTCTGTTAAAGATCATTGGGGGATAAAGACACTGAGGTCGAACCCAGCATCTTGTTAGTTTGTGTTTGAGCAAGGCTCCTTCCTGTTCCCAGCTCTCTGGATCACCTTCTTATAAAGCCGTAACCTTAGCAAAATACTTCATTGCAAATACGCAATTTACATTTGATTGATTGGATTTATGTCTACTTAGCAGAATGTGTTAGAATGTGTGAGTAGTGTATGTTGATGATGACGATAGGGTATTCTACGTCATTACTTCTCATTTTAGAAAGTATGTATGTTGTAGGTATATAATTTATAGATAGATCCCAGTTATAACAGTATATTTAAAGGGAGCCCAAATGAACTCATCCTATAGGAAACGCATGAATGGTTGGTTGGTTTGTTCTTTCCAGCTCCCCTCATTTTTTCTTTTTAAAATACACCTTTACTTAATTTTCTAATACATGCTCACTATTTAAAAAGTCATAATTATGGAAATATATAACATAGGCAGTAAAAGTCCTTTTAAGTCCAGTTTCTTCACCAGAGATAACATATATTAGTGTATATTCTTTTTAAAACCCTTTTTATAAAAAAATAAATAAATAAAACCCTTTTTATTGTAAAATTAAATACAGATACAGAAAACTAAAAGTGTATAGCTTAATTATTAGAAGGTGAACACTCTTGAAATCCTACCAAATCAAGATATAGAACTTGACCAAGTACCTCAGAAACCCCTCTCATGCCCCATCCCAACTACAACATCTCCCTCCCATTAGATGTAACTGTTAGCTTGAGTTTCACAGTAATTGCTTCTTTACACTTTAAAATATTATGTTACCCAAGTGTGCACCCTAGGCCCTTTAGTGTTTCCCATTAAAAAAAAAATGTTATATCCTTCAAGTTTCTTTGATTCTACAGGTTATTCCTCCATTTCTTTTTTTCCTTTATAATTTGTCTGTTGAGCTCAGGTCATTTCCCAGATTGAATTTTGCTGATTTCATACTTCGTGATGCAGTTCAACATGTTCCTCAGATCTCAGTATTTCTTACAAATTGTCAGCTGGGTCCAGAGGCTCAATCAGACTCAGGTTCTGTCCCTATGGCAAAACTATAAATAGTTTTGGGTTCTTGTATTAAGAAGTACATAATGTCTGATTGCCTCTCTTTTTCGTGGGGTTGCAGGATGGTGATATTCAAATCTATCATTTTCTTTTTATTTTTAGATGAATTATTTTTACAGAGACACTTTGCCTCATACACTGTTTGGTTACCCAGTAGTACAGTTCATAAAGGAAAGACAAAATAAATGCTCGGTTCTTTTTCCTTGCTTATCGGTTTTCAAGATGTGTTGGTTCCTAGTCATCCGCTGAGGGTGATTATGGTTTTTTTTCCCCCCTTTATGAACTCAAGGATTTAAGTGTATTTGGAATATTTTGATCCCTTGCAATCATCATTTTTACTGAAACTGCAATTGTCCCATCTTTGGTCAGTTGAAGGTTTTCAAGTAAGCTCTTTTGATGTTACCCTAGTGGTTATTGATAGGTTTCTTACTGTCTGGTGTGACACGATATTCTAGGCTCACCTTGTTTAATTCCTGCTCAGGACTGAAATCAGGCATTACTGTAGGGAAGCCCTGGATTCGTTTAATAGGAGATGGTATCTTAAGACTGCAGTCTGGCCTTTAGGGTTGCTCGTTGCCACTGTGTGTTGATGATTGTTTCTGGGCCTTTTCTGTTGACAATAGCTAGGAAATATATATATGGTAATATACCTCATGCAGTCAAATGGATATTCATATTCAGGAGAACAGGATTGTTGTTAAACCTCTTAGATACTAAATCCATCTCTCTTTTCTTCCATACTAAGAATTCTGGTTTTAGGACACAGGGGAGTATACAATTAAAATATCTAATAATTACTCATTTGCTCTGTGTCATTTTATACATATAACAGTTTGAGAATGGCAGTATTACCACCCCTGATATGGTAACTGAAAACTAAAAAATTTATGTGTGGGGCGCCTGGGTGGCTCAGTTGGTAAAGCGACTGCCTTCGGCTCAGGTTATGGTCCCGGAGTCCTGGGATCAAGTCCCACATCGGGCTCCCGGCTCAGCAGGGAGCCTGCTTCTCCCTCTGACCCTCTCCCCTCTCATGCTGTTTCTCTCTCTCTCTCTCTCAAATAAATAAATAAATAAAATCTTAAAAAAAAAAAATTTATGTGTGTGTTCTCATTGTTCTTAAACTGCTGTACTGTATGTATGTTGTCAGAGCATATAGCCATTATATAATTTCTTCTTTTTTTTAAAGATTTTATTTATTTATTTGACAGAGACACAGCGAGAGAGGGAACACAAGCAGGGGGAATGGGAGAGGGAGAAGCAGGCTCCCCGCTGAGCAGGGAGCCTGATGCGGGGCTCGATCCCAGGACCCTGGGATCACGACCCGAGCCGAAGGCAGACGCCCAACGACTGAGCCACCCAGGCGCCCCTATAATTTCTTCTTTTTAACCCTCGTTTTATCTTATTTCTACACACAACTCTGTATTTGATACTACCCGTCCTTAAGACAATGTCTGTCTAGTGATTTTTGGTTGTCTGAAATGTGTTTTCTAGTAGATTCTTCAGGAAGGGCTCATTGAAACAATGTTCTCTGGGTTCTTGTGTGTTAATAAGTTTGTCTATGGTCTTTATACCCAAAAATCTCTTTGGTAGATACAAAGTCCTTAGCTCACATTTTCTTTGACTATCTTAAATGTGTTCTGCTGGCGGTAGGCTTTGCTGTCAAAAACACTGCTGACAATCTAATTTTTAAAATTTTATTAGTCATTTTGCTGTTTTTGTGTAGATGCCCAAATGATCTTTTACTTTGCAATCCAACAATTTTCCTAGAATACCTTTTGGTGTTGAATAATCCTGGCTATTACTCTCAGATACACAATGTGTTCTTTCAATATATAGTTTGAAAAAAAATTTTTTTTATTTTAGGGAATTGGTCTTGAATTATAGTTTTTGGTATTCTGTTCCCTTGTTTGGGCTTTATTCTTTATGTTGGATCTTCTTTATCTTTATTGTTTATCAGTTACTGACACATTTTACTTTTTTCTTCATTTCCTTTTGTTTTTTAAATTTTCTTCCTTTCACCTTCTATTTATCTTAAGGCATTTTCTGTTGTGATTATTCTTTTATTTATAATTCTGCTTTGAGTTTTGGCACTTAATTTCCTATTTTTGTTCATGAAAATCTTGTATCATTAAAAAGAATGTATTTAGCTCATTTTGAAATAGCAAGCTCAAGTTTTGACCTGTTTGTGGCCAGGTCTTTCTGACTTGCTTGTGCTATCTGTAGGGATGTTACTCTTGTCCACATTCTTTTTTACTGTCTTCTAATAATTTTACTGTATAGGATTTGACCTCAGTACTTTCCTGTTGCTTATTCTTAGGTGAAATAAGATTTCTTGAACTGTTAGAAAGAAACATGGTTTTAATTACTTTTTCTAAATTCCTAGTGCTCCCTCTTCTGTTGTTTTCATGTAGTGTTCACAAACATGGCAGCTTCCTACATGAGATTTCCTGGCTCTGTTTTCTACTCCCACTTTTATCTGGACCTCTCTGTTCCAGTTTTGCTCAATTTTGATTCCACTTCTGAAAGTGTCTTATTATGGGACCCTGTACTGATAGAGAGTGCAGGTTGGTTCAGTTGAGAGTTCAGTGGGGCTCGACTGGTCCAGCCCCTGAGAAATTACCACGGGTTTCTTGGACTTGCCCACTATTGGACTGGGAAAAATCCCTCCTAGGTTCAACTGCTGTTCTCCCATTCGCCCACTGTGTTTTTTTAGTGAATACCTATTGACTGCATTGGAGTTGTCCTTTCTAAAGTCTAGAAGACACCTCATTGCTTCCTCTATCCTTCCATACAGAGAGTGATACCATTCAGATCTGATGTCATTTGGTGATTTGTCTTCATCTGCTTGTGTTTTGGGATCCATAGATACTTTTTCACTTAGTTTTGATATAAATGTTGCTTATGGGTTTGGTTTTGCTATCTAGTCACTGAGTCTGTTTTTGTGTAGGGATTTGGATAGATTAGGAAACTATGCTGCTGCGACATTAACATTATATGTTCTTTAAAAAGAAAGATGAAATCATATATTTGCAATTTTTTCTTTTTGCTTAGTCTTAGTCATCTTTTTATGTCAGTACAAGTCTCCCTCTTCCTTGTATTCCATTGAAGGGATATGCTGTGTTAGGCTGCAAATCCCCTGTGATGGACATTTGTATTGTTTGTCATTGTTCACAATTAGCAAAAGTTCAGAAATCGGTAAAAACAAGGAACCACCAAAGTGGTAGTTAGTAAAACTTTATTGTGCACACACCAGACAGACAGTTTGCAAACTGGGAATACTCAAACCAAAACAACAAGTGAGGCTTGGGGTATATTGTTATAATGCAGCTTATATAGTGAGAGAGCACCGACTGTTTATTCTTCACAGTGATTGGTTATAGTATTGGAATTTCCTGACCAGGGAACTGGTCAGTGGTCACCTCCTATCAACCTTGGGACACAGATTCAGGTTTTGTTTATGATGTCCAGAGGCATAAGCAAGAAATGACTCAGGTCAAGTTAGTCTTGCAAAATAAGTTAAATTATGCTTTATTTGTATGTTGAATCCAGTTTCATCTGCCCAGAGAATTTTCAAGGCCAGTCTCCATTTGTTGCTCGTTTTAACACAGTTTATAAAATGCTGTAATGAACTTTCTATCCATATATCATTGTGCACTTCCGTGAATGTCTCCATTGGAGAAATTCCTAGAAGTGGAATCTGCTGGGTCAAATGAAATGAACAGTTATGGTTTTAATAGATGTTGCCACATGCCCAAAGATGTTGAATTAATTTCTATCCTTAACCAACAGTGTATTAGAATGTTTTTTGCTGAGTGGACTTGCCAGTATGGCCTAAAAGCTCTCCAAGGTATGCATGTTGATATGTGTGTTTGGAGAGTGATTTACAGACCTCTTAAAGAAATTGATGAAGGCTGTGGACCTTCTCAGAAATACGTAATTGTGTATTTAAATATTACACATACAATTTCAGTCTTCACAATCTGGTCTCGGTTGACATTGCTCTTGTTGCCTTCCTTACCACCAGCTCTATCTTGCTTCTGTTGGTGGACTTGGGAACACTTGAAAGGTTAAGGATAAAGAGCAGTTGTAGAGCTGTGACCAACAGTTCATCCACTAAAGCTTATAATGAGGGGTGATAATACTCAGAAGTCTGCAGTGAAGTCTGATGCAAGCGTTTAACTAACCGTTAAGAACTAAACCATGCTTCCTCCCATTCTCTTTTGATCTCTTGCTCTCTGTTTCTCTCTGTGTAATTCTTAGTCTTTGTACCTCTCTTCCATTTTTTTTTCTGGGTTGAGGAGTGATACCGTGGAAATAAAACACATTTAAAAATACATTTAAATTAAGTTTTATTTTCCCCTGGTCCCAAATTAAAGACTGTCTTTGCGGCAATACATCCTTCTGCCCTGCGTTTCAGAAAGATGAAATTGTTTGCTTTTCTTCCCATAAAGCTCACTCATTTTTGTTGTGGAACATATACACAGTGGACATTTACTACGTACCAGGCCCTCCATTTAGCAATGTAAGGAATATAAAGATGTCCTGACTTCAAGAGGAATACAACCTACAGGAGAAAATTTGACAAATGTTACAATTTTGTGGATTTGTTTCCCTCGCTAGGCCGGTGATTTGTTTAATTACAGAGAGGCCATGTCTCATCTTTGATTTCCCTAAGATCTGGCATATCGTAAGTGACCAGTAAATGTCTGTTTAATGAGTAGCAAGAACCCAGATGACTAAGAGAAAATAAATAGAGTGCCATTAGAGAGGAATAAGCAAGACACTCTGGAGATTGAAAGGAAGGGAGGACAATGGATAAAACCATGTGGAGTTGTTCAAGCTAGGCCATTAAAAAATGGATTTGAATTAGGCTAAAAGCAAGGAAAGAGGTAGTATCAAAGACAAAGAAAAGCATAGGGTGTGTTTGGCCAGGGTGTAGGGTACCTGTGGATGAGAGGAGATGAGGCAGAGAAGATCAGGCAGGCACCTTAGTGGATTAGGTAGGCCTTGGACACCAGCCAGGGGTATTGGTACTTTGGAGGGCAGCAAAGAACCACTGAAGATGTTTCAGAAGGAAAGTGCCAACAGAGTTGTCCTTGGGTGATGCTTTCTTCGCCTGTGTGCAGTGGCAGTGGGGGGCATGGCACAAGGAGAGACCATTTATCTTTTCAGTGGAGATTAGCTCTCATGATCTCCTAATGTTGCTTCTAGCTCACGTTACTGGCATCCCTGGAGTTTTGAGGGATTTTCCATCTCCTTTATAAATTTGAAATGGGACGTGGACTTGGAGATGGCTTTTTGGGAGAGGATTTCTATCACAAGGGATCCAGACCAGAAATAATCACTCAGGGGGTGAATCCAGTTACGAGTGGGAGGCAGTACCAAGGCCAGAACTTTGAAGCACAGCCTGAGTATATAGTGGGTAGAGTGTATGTAATCAAATGACTGTTGCAAAGTTCACATTAGGTGCTTAGGATTGGGAGCACTGGGGGGAGGCCTAGCCAGGGCCAGCATCGGCTGTTATGATGATGGGGTGGAGGTGTGGAACAGGCCGCTTGTTGGAAGTATACACATCAGCAGGTTTGCTGGAGTGCCAACCTTGTGCTCAGCGGCCCAAAACATCCAGGCCTCCTCGCCCGTGCTTGGGTGGGCACCTGCCAGCATAGTCCCCTGAGGAGCCAGAGCAAGGCAGCTGCTTTTATAAGCTTTATGGTGCATTGTTCCAAAACCGGCTTACGCCTGTGATTGAGTTAAGTGTATCAGGACTCCTGAAACCCTTCTCCCTTGTTGCTCATTGGCAGTTGTTCTCATTTAAATCTTCCCCATGTTTGCCTGAGTTCTGTTTCTGGATATAACCTCTTCGATTTCTGTTCTGATGTCTTGGGGAGTGGGATAGAGACCTCCCCAACTTAAATGGGTTTGGTTGGCCTGCTGGTGGCCCCAGTCAAGGAAAGCTGTAGTGGGTATTTTCAGTGTGGTACAGGCCTGGTTTAACCTGCTCATTTGCTACCCTCTCAGTTTGGATGCCCTGAAGCCTTCATTATTATTGAACTTTTTGTAGCCTCAAACTTTGTAGACAGTTTGACATGAAAATTCTACAAAAATCATGTACTCGTCTCTCTTCTACAGAACTCAATCAGGTATGTACTAAGAGCCTATTAACACTCAGTGTGACCATCTATCATGGCGCTAGTCTCTGTCTCATAGCTGGGAAAACTGAACAAGTCACAGAGAGGCAAGAGCCACGAAACACCATTATTGAGGACTCTGCGGACTCAACCCTAAGCATCCCACATGTATTATCTCTTACTCCTCACAGTGAACTTTATGGAGAGGGTACTCTGAGCCCCATTCTGTACATGGGTCACAGAGGTTCTTTTCCCAAGTTGTAGGAGGTACTAAGAGGTGGAACTGGAGCTGGAACCTGGGTCTTCCTCACTCTCTGCCCTCTACCACTGGATTAGACCACTGCCCAGGTCCCCCAGATGTTAGGGGCTGTGGCTCCTGGTGAAGTTGGCAGTACAAGTGAATAAAGCAAAGCACAACACTATTAAGTAGGTCTCTTAATACTGATGATCCCAAATTTTAAGAGGCAACAATTTGGGATTGTCATCACACTTGGATAGGTGAAAGAAGGCTCAGGTGACTTCATATTGTTGTTCAAGTTGCCTCTGTTTAAGGGAGGTCCCCTCCACAATGGTGGGAGAAGGTCTTGGGACCAGTTGTTTCCTTGACTGCCTTCTGTGCACTGTATCTGTTTCTCCATCTGCCTCTCTTCCCACTCTGATTTGCATACGACCCCCACAACCCCACACCACCCCCCAAAAGGGGAGAGATTTAAGTGTTCCATCCTTTAGAGCTGATCTAGAGAGAAATTCTGTCCTAGGAATTTTGTTCCAATCCTACCTATGGATTTCCTCTCTTTCCACTGCAGGGAGCATCCAAGTTGAGGGGCTTCTTCAGCAGGCCCTGGGGAAATTGTGGAGGTCAGGAGTCACTAGTACTGTTTTGGAATAATTCATAGAGCCACATTTGGCCCTCGAGGTAACAGGTGTGCTGTAAGAGAGAACAAATAGAGCCAATTATGATGTCAGGAGCCCTGGGGATTGATGGGATGGGGAAAAAAGGATTAAAAATTAAAGTACAATATCTTTGCACTTTGCTTTTTTTACCTCCTTATTAAGTTATGACTTCTGTCTGAGGAAAATAAATGAGAACAAAGGGTATGTTTAGAATACAATCTTTGTGTTTTAAATTTGACTGAGTGGTTTTAGCACTTTCATTTGGTTATCAGTCAACCTGTGTTCAAAGTGTCAATTAACAAATAAATATTATGAAAAACAAGAGTCAGGAATGGTTGCACCTAGGAATGGTTGCCACTCCTGCTAATGAGCTGCTAATGAAATTGTGCCTGGGTGGGAAATGCAGGCACTCTGGGATCCCCAAGAGTCTCCTCCAGAAAATGAGCAGTAGTGGATCCAAGGCCCCTGACCCCTGGGAAATGGGCACATTTAACTCCTTCACTTCCAAGTTGGCATTTCCCCCATCCTCATTATTAAGTGAAGCTCATTGCCAGTCTCTCATGGTTAATATCAATTACACTGAGACTTTTACAGATGCAGTTTTATTTGACTTAATAATTATGAGGTGGGTTTAGAGGGCTGGAAAAACTATAGGGGTGTGCTTTGGTTTATTTCTAACTGCGTGGCCTTCAGTGTCTTGGTGATTTCCTTCCTCTCTTTTTTCTTGAGGCTTTTCTCCATCTCCTCACCCCCAACACATGTACAGGTGCACAATTGAAAATAGATTGAAGTCTTTATATATTCAAGATTTTGTAGGGTTGAGAGAGTAGGGATTGGTTGGGGGGGGCATATCTTTTTTTTTTTTTTTTTAAGGTTTTATTTATTTACTTGAGAGAGAAAGAACGTGAGCCGGGGGAGGGCCAGAGGGGGAGGGAGAAGGAGAGAATCTCAAGCAGACTCCTCTCTGAGCCCAGAGCCTAACATGGGGCTCAATCCCTGACCCCAAGATCACAACCTGAGCCAAAACCAAGAGTCAGATGCTTAACCAACTGAGCCACCCAGGCGCCTTGGGGAGTATATTTTTAAAAATAAAGAAATGGCAGGAATTGGTAGACTATAACAGTCAACAGGGTTATTGAAAACCAGATTTCCAGCATGGATGCAACATTCCAAGCGCTCTGATTAAGAGGCTGTGTTGTATCTATTAGTCTTACTTACTGGGTTGTATTCCAAGCTAACCTGGTACACATTAAGGATAGAGATGGAAGGGGAACAGAGGCATTCAGCAGGCTAGGAAACAGATATGGAATGTCTGTTGTGGGTCTGTGGGTAAAAGTAACCCCTCTGCACCTTACCACTGTTCTCCTTTACTCCACCCCTGGCTTTCTTAAATTTGGGGGTTCTGAGAGGTACCTGGGGCTGGTGGGAGAATTATTGCATATGCCTAAAGGTCTGGTGCTTTTGAGGGAAGGAAGATTGATGGTCATGATAGGATTCCTAGTTCATCTGGTTAAAATATGATCATTCCTTACTACTGTCTCATTCTGTCCATTCCCCTGGTTCAGGCTTTATTATGTGTGATTAGGACAAGTATAATAGCTTTTCAACAAGCCTCCTTGCTTCTTATATCTCTGTTTTATATGCTGAGCTCCAAATGCTTCAAATGGAGTTACTCATGGCCCCCTAAATATGTTCATTTCTTTGCTTGCTTTCTGAAAGCCATTCTCTGGGCTTGGAACTCCAAAGAAGTTGGAGTTCTTCCTCATTTATTTCCTACCCCTCAATGGCAGCAGTTGGTCTTGTTCATGTGGTATTTTTCCTAGTGGCCAACGCAGCAAGTGGCCCTCGGTGGGTATGCAGTAAGCTGTGGTAGAAAGGATGCCTAGAAAAGACCAGGTTCTTGCCTAACCCTCAGTAAATGCTTGTTGAAAAGCCAGTTATGAAAAGAGGCTTACTGTGTCCTACATATGGTTACTTTGAGCCTTTGTCCTGTACCTCTCTGACTCTAGCACAGGAAGTCTTCTAAGTAGCCTTGCTAGTCCTTGTCCTTGAAGAACACTGCTCTTGTGAATTCTGTATGAAGAGATTGGTGACCACCTGTTGTCTGTCCTCCTTGAGGACTGGGAAGGAGACATTGCATAGGTCACAGCAGATGAGATTTTTGGAGGGTAGTGCTGGAGGGTGGTGGGAGCTGTCTGGGTAGCTGTTCCCTGAGGAAAACGGTGGAGTCTCTTGTTCTGAGGGATTTTCACCCTGGGAAGTCATGCCAGATAATGCTTCTACAGCCCTGCCCAGATTCTTAGATCCTGTGACTCAGAGTGAAAAATCAGTTTGGAGAATATTTTCATGTTTTTCTCATTTTGTCATTGTTGAGTACTTTTAAAAAATGTATAAATATGACTGCAATCCAGACTCGTTCACTGCATGTTTCACTGTTTTAAAAAAAGGTCTCTATTGGTGTTACCCTTCAAAATATAATAACATAAAACATTGGTTCAGGGTTCAGCACTTTAGAGAGGTTTCTGCACATTTTTTTGTTAGTGGTTCAGTTCAAGTTTTGCCTGAGAGACAGGATAGATGCTCATTTGTGTGAGGCAGGGATCTTGCCAGGACTTGTTCGGGGGTTTTGAATAAAAAAGCAGAAGGAGAGGGCTGTGGTAGTCATGGCAACCAGGCCTGTAAAGTCTCAGCTCTGACCAGCCCTGGTTAGGGGCTTGGGGGCCTCAGTGAGGTGAGTGGCACTGCTTTCTGTTCCATAATCCTCCTCTTCCTTAGGCTCTGGGGGAGGTAGGGACAGGGGGCGGGCATTCAAGCTGACCATTCTAGAGGCCTACTGTGTGTCTGGTGTTGAGCCTGAGCTGGAGACACAGGTAATTGGTTCCGAAACTTAGCATTATCGGGATTTTTTTATTCTTGTTGACATGTATCTATAGGACTTGATAAATAAGATGTCATTATTTCATCCTGGTTGACATTTACCTTTTTGGGGCTGTGTTTCCTGAAGCACTTTTAACTTCTTCAGAACACGGACACAGTATTTTCTCATTTGTTCTTCTTGACAATCTAACACATGAGGGAACACAGACACAATAGATTCTTTTCGTTTGGCATATAAGGGCATGAATTTTCAGAAAGAAAAAGGAATTTGGCTAAATTCACCCAGCCTTGAAAGGCAGAGCTGAGTGGGTAGCAGAGTTGCAGGGCTCATGGTTGCATGGTCAGCTCTCATCTGAGCAGGCTGTCAGCATAACCCTTGATTTCCTGACACTGCATCCAGAGATGACTTGAAAGAGCCTAGAAGTTCCTGGAGGGGGAGTTTGCAGGCAGGAGCCTACAGAGGACAGGCCATTCTTTGCACCGCTCCCAAAACCAGATAACTGCTGAAGCATCTGATGGCAAGGCAAAAATGAGCACCATGGCATCCATCTGAGTTGGCCCTGAGTCTGCTGAAGCCGGGCAGCCAGGCTGCACAGTATCTTCACTGTGGGCACGACCCACGGGGGATCCTACCATGGTGAGTCCAGGTGGGGCAAATTTCTAATCACTAGGACCTGGGAGGAGCTGGGACAAACACTGAGTCAGGCAAAATTTGTCAGTAGGTGAAACATCTTTTCCAGCAGTCACAAACTGGCTGGGGGACGAATTCCATTTATAGATATATTTTGTTTGGCTTTTATATTTTAAAATTTGATGCTTTTAGAAGGGGCATTTTTTTTCAGCCTTCACCACTCCCTACTGTCCTAGAGATGGCCCTTCTCACTTGTCTCTCTTACTTGCCGGCCTCCTGTGGGCATTTCTGTTGGCTCCTCCCTCTCGGATCACTGTTTCTTACCTGCCCTTCTACTAGGGTTCCTCTTGCCCACGTGCTTCAGGGCCTCAGGCTTTCTTTGGTCCATTTTCTTCTTCATACCATACCCACAACTATCCTGGGGCTGTATAGGCTCTGTGCTTAACGCTCTGTCCTGGCGCCTAGAAATACTTGGTGTCACCTTGGACTGTATCTGATACGCTAATTGCTGTCCTGGGATTTGAAAGGAGAAGGTAATGCTTTATCCAAGGAAGTGTATTTTTTAAACAGTTCTATTGAGATACAGTTTATAGGCCATAAAATACTCTCGCTTAAAGTGTACAGTGAGAATAATTCTCAAACGTCCTGGAGAAGGTTGGTTGAATAGCTGGGGGAGTTTCCAGACTGTGGTGTTGGATAGATAAGAAAAAATTAAAAAGCAAATTTTGGGGACCAAAGGCCAACTTTTTTACTTTCTGAGTTAAGAGCCTTAACGTAGAAACAACCCACTATCATCCATCATCATCATTCACTCATTTTATAAAGGGGCATTTTAACACTAAAAAGATAAAAATTACATAATTTCAGAAAAAAGAACTGTTCTTTATATTGGACACTTTTAAATTCCTTGTTTCAGAACCACAGGAATGAATTGCCACAATAAACAAACCACCTCCAAACTTGGCTTAAAACCACAGTAATTTCTTTTTGTATAGTTCTATCTTAGAACTCCAGAAATCGTTCACATATGCTTGAGATGCCCCCCAAATAAACAGTTAAACCAACCAGCATGTGGAGGAGCAGGAACCACAAAATGGAGTACAGACACTAACAAATGAACTAAGCATTACACATTAATAGCAATCATACTACACGGGGGTAAGGAAGAAAAGAGCTAACCTAAGTGACTTTGTGAAAAGATATCTTGACTAGATACTGTGAAGTCAGAGACAAAAGAACTGCACGTAAATGCTGTAATCTAGTTGGGTAAATGTGTTTCTCATAGGGGCATGGGTTACCAATTTTGAAACTATATTCATGCTAGAATTGAACAATAAAAAATACATTGCAGATAATAAGAGCCAAGTTTCTCTCTGCTGGAGAAAGAAGTTACAAGTAAGGAAAGGGGAAAGACAAATGAACTCTGTGGTGTTAGATTGAAATCTGAGATAACAGTATAAACTTGTAGTTTTTAATAAATATAAAAATAGATACCGAAATAGAGATGATGTGTTTATGAGCATATATATAAATGTACACACATACATAAACT